>NC_092711.1:182167114-183621003 GCF_047496885.1 Scyliorhinus torazame | reverse complement strand
GCTCCCCCTTCCCCTCCTGCTCCCCCTTCCCCCTCCTGCTCCCCCTTCCCCTCCTGCTCCCCCTTCCCCCCTCCTGCTCCCCCTTCCCCCCTCCTGCTCCCACTTCCCCCCCTCCTGCTCCCCCTTCCCCCCTCCTGCTCCCCCTCCCCTCCTGCTCCCCCTCCCCCTCCTGCTCCCCCCTCCCCTCCTGCTCCCCCCTCCCCCTCCTGCTCCCCCTCCCCCTCCTGCTCCTCCCTCCTCCCCTCCTGCTCCTCCCTCCTCCCTCCTGCTCCCCCTTCCTCCCTCCTGCTGCCCCCTTCCTCCCTCCTGCTTCCCCCTTCCTCCCTCCTGCTCCCCTTCCTCCCTCCTGCTCCCCTTCCTCCCTCCCTCCTGCTCCCCGCTCCCCCTCCTGCTCCCCCCTCCTGCTCCCCTTCCTCCCTCCTGCTCCCCCTTCCTCCCTCCTGCTCCCCCTTCCTCCCTCCTGCTCCCCCTTCCTCCCTCCTGCTCCCCCTTCCTCCCTCCTGCTCCCCCTTCCTCCCTCCTGCTCCCCCCCTTCCTCCCTCCTGCTACCCCCTTCCTCCTCCTGCTCCCCTTCCTCCCTCCTGCTCCCCTTCCTCCCTCCTGCTCCCCCTTCCTCCCTCCTGCTCCCCTTCCTCCCTCCTGCTCCCCCTTCCTCCCTCCTGCTCCCCCCTTCCTCCCTCCTGCTCCCCCTTCCTCCCTCCTGCTCCCCTCCTCCCCTCTGCTGCCTCCCCCTCCTGCTCCCCCCCCTGCTCCCCCACCTGCTCCCCCCTCCCCCTCCTGCTCCCCCTCCCCCTGCTCCCCCTCCTGCTCCCCCTCCCCCGCCTGCTCCCCCTCCCCCCTCCTGCTCCCCCTCCCCCCTCCTGCTCCCACTCCCCCCCTCCTGCTCCCCCTCCCCCCTCCTGCTCCCCCTCCCCCCTCCTGCTCCTGCTCCCCCCTCCTGCTCCCCCTCCCCCCTCCTGCTCCCCCTCCCCCCCTCCTGCTCCCCCTCCCCCCTCCTGCTCCTGCTCCCCCCTCCCCTGCTCCCCCCTCCCCCCTCCTGCTCCCCCTCCCCCCTCCTGTCCCCCCCTCCCCCTCCTGCTCCCCCTCCTGCTCCCCCTCCCCCTCCTGCTCCCCCTCCCCCTCCTGCTCCCCCCCTCCCCCTCCTGCTCCCCCCCTCCCCCTCCTGCTCCCCCTCCCCCTCCTGCTCCCCCCTCCCCCTCCTGCTCCCCCCTCCCCCTCCTGCTCCCCCCTCCCCCTCCTGCTCCCCCCTCCCCCTCCTGCTCCCCCTCCTGCTCCCCCTCCCCCTCCTGCTCCCCCTCCCCCTCCTGCTCCCCCTCCCCCTCCTGCTCCCCCCCTCCCCCCCCTGCTCCCACCCTCCCCTCCTGCTCCCCCCCCTCCCCCTCCTGCTCCCCCCCTCCCCCTCCTGCTCCCCCCCTCCTGCTCCCCCCTCCCCCTCCTGCTCCCCCCCTCCTGCTCCCCCCTCCCCCTCCTGCTCCCCCCTCCTGCTCCCCCTCCCCCCTCCTGCTCCCCCCTCCCCCCTCCTGCTCCCCCCCTCCCCCCTCCTGCTCCCCCCCTCCTGCTCCCCCCCTCCCCCCTCCTGCTCCCCCTCCCCCCTCCCCCCTCCTGCTCCCCCTCCCCCCTCCTGCTCCCCCTCCTGCTCCCCCTCCCCCCTCCTGCTCCCCCCTCCTGCTCCCCCCTCCCCCCCGCCCCCTCCCCTCCCCCCCTCCCCCCTCCTGCTCCCCCTCCCCTCCCCCTCCCCCCTCCTGCTCCCCCCTCCCCCATCCTGCTCCCCCCTCCCCCCTCCTGCTCCCCCCCTCCCCCCTCTTGCTCCCCCCTCCCCCCTCTTGCTCCCCCCCTCCCCCCTCTTGCTCCCCCCTCCCCCCTCTTGCTCCCCCCTCTGCTCCCCCTCCCCCTCCTGCATCCCCTCCCCCCTCCTGCATCCCCTCCCCCTCCTGCTCCCCCTCCCCCCTCCTCCTCCCCCTCCCCCTCCTCCTCCCCCTCCCCCCTCCTCCTCCCCCTCCCCCCTCCTCCTCCCCTCCCCCCTCCTCCTCCCCCTCCCCCCCTCCTCCTCCCCCTCCCCCCTCCTCCTCCCCCTCCCCCCTCCTCCTCCCCCTCCCCCCTCCTCCTCCCCTCCTCCTCCCCCTCCCCCCTCCCCCCTCCTCCTCCCTCTCCCCCCTCCTCCTCCCCTCTCCTGCCCCCCCTCTCCTGCCCCCCTCTCATGCCCCCTCCCTCTCCTGCCCCCTCCCTCTCCTGCCCCCCTCCCTCTCCTGCCCCCCTCCCTCTCCTGCCCCCCCTCCTCTCCTGCTCCCCTCCCCCCTCCTGCTCCCCCTCCCCTCCTGCTCCCCCTCCCCCCTCCTGCTCCTGCTCCCCCCTCCCCCCTCCTGCTCCCCCCTCCCCCCTCCTGCTCCCCTCCCCCTCCTGCTCCCCCCTCCCCCTCCTGCTCCCCCTCCCCCTCCTGCTCCCCTCCCCCTCCTGCTCCCCCTCCTGCTCCCCCCTCCCCCTCCTGCTCCCCCTCCCCCTCCTGCTCCCCCTCCCCCTCCTGCTCCCCCTCCCCTCCTGCTCCCCCCCTCCCCCTCCTGCTCCCCCCTCCCCCTCCTGCTCCCCCCCTCCCCCTCCTGCTCCCCCTCCCCCTCCTGCTCCCCCCCTCCCGCTCCCCCCCTCCCCCTCCTGCTCCCCCCTCCCCCTCCTGCTCCCCCCCTCCCCCTCCTGCTCCCCCTCCTGCTCCCCCTCCTGCTCCCCCCTCCCCCCTCCCCCCCCCTCCCCCCCTCCCCCCCCCCCTCCCCCCCCTCCCCCCTGCTCCCACCCTCCCCCTCCTGCTCCCCCCCTCCCCCTCCTGCTCCCCCCTCCCCCTCCTGCTCCCCCCTCCCCCTCCTGCTCCCCCCCTCCTGCTCCCCCCCCTCCCCCCTCCTGCTCCCCCTCCCCCCTCCCCCTCCTGCTCCCCCCCTCCCCCTCCTGCTCCCCCCCTCCTGCTCCCCCCCTCCTGCTCCCCCCCTCCCCCCCTCCCTCCTGCTCCCCCCTCCCCCCCCTCCCTGCTCCCCCTCCCCCCCTCCCCCCTCCTGCTCCCCCCTCCCCCCCCTCCTGCTCCCCCTCCCCCCTCCTGGCTCCCCCTCCCCCCTCCTGCTCCCCCTCCCCCCTCCTGCTCCCCCTCCCCCCCTCCTGCTCCCCCTCCCCCCCTCCTGCTCCCCTCCACCTCCTGCTCCCCCCTCCCCCCTCCTGCTCCCCCCCCTCCCCCCTCCTGCTCCCCCCCTCCCCCTCCTGCTCCCCCCTCCCCCCTCCTGCTCCCCCCCTCCCCCTCCTGCTCCCCCCCTCCCCCTCCTGCTCCCCCTCCCCCCTCCTGCTCCCCCCTCCCCCCTCCTGCTCCCCCCTCCCCCCTCCTGCTCCCCCTCCCCCCTCCTGCTCCCCCCTCCCCCCTCCTGCTCCCCCCTCCTGCTCCCCCCTCCTGCTCCCCCCTCCTGCCCCCCCCTCCTGTTCCCCTCCTGCTCCCCCCCTCCCCCCTCCCCCCTCCTGCTCCCCCCCTCCTGCTCCCCCCCTCCCCCTCCCCCCTCCTGCTCCCCCTCCCCCTCCCCCCCTCCTGCTCCCCTCCCCCCTCCCCCTCCTGCTCCCCCCCTCCCCCTCCTGCTCCCCCCCTCCCCCCTCCTGCTCCCCCCCTCCCCCCTCTTGCTCCCCCCTCTTGCTCCCCCCCTCCCCCCTCTTGCTCCCCCCCTCCCCCCTCTTGCTCCCCCCTCCCCCTCCTGCTCCCCCCCTCCCCCCTCCTGCTCCCCCCCTCCCCCCTCTTGCTCCCCCCCTCTTGCTCCCCCCTCCCCCCTCTTGCTCCCCCCCTCCCCCCTCTTGCTCCCCCTCCCCCCTCTTGCTCCCCCCTCCCCCTCCTTCATCCCCTCCCCCCTCCTGCTCCTCCTCCCCCTCCTGCTCCCCCTCCCCCCTCCTGCTCCCCCTCCCCCCTCCTGCTCCCCCTCCCCCCTCCCCCCTCCTCCTCCCCCTCCCCCCTCCCCCTCCCCCTCCCCCCTCCCCCTCCCCCCCTCCCCCTCCCTCCTCCCCCTCCCCCCTCCACCTCCCCCTCCCCCCTCCTCCTCCCCCTCCCCCTCCCCCTCCTCCTCCCCCTCCCCCTCCCCCCTCCTCCTCCCCCTCCCCCTCCCCCTCCTCCTCCCCCTCCCCCTCCCCCTCCCCCCTCCCCCTCCCCCCTCCTCCTCCCCCTCCCCCTCCCCTCCCCCCTCCTCCTCCCCCTCCCCCCTCCTCCTCCCCCTCCCTCCTCCCCCTCCCTCCTCCCCCTCCCCCCCTCCCCCCTCCCCTCCCCCCTCCCCCCCCTCCCCCTCCCCCCTCCCCCTCCCCCTCCCCCTCCCCCTCCCCCTCCCCCCTCCCCTCCCCCCTCCCCCTCCCCCCTCCTCCTCCCCCTCCCCCCTCCTCCTCCCCCCCTCCCCCCTCCTCCTCCCCCTCCCCCCTCCTCCTCCCCCTCCCCCCTCCTCCTCCCCCTCCCCCCCTCCCCCCTCCTCCTCCCCCCTCCTCCCCTCCCCCCTCCTCCTCCCCCTCCCCCCTCCCTCCTCCCCCTCCCCCCTCCCCCTCCCCTCCCCCCTCCCCCTCCCCCTCCCTCCTCCCCCCCTCCCCCTCCCCCCTCCCCCCTCCCCCCTCCCCCCTCCCCCTCCCCCTCCCCCCTCCCCCCTCCCCCCCTCCCCCCTCCCCCCTCCTCCTCCCCTCCCCCTCCCCTCCCCCTCCCTCCCCCTCCCCTCCCCTCCCCCCTCCTCCTCCCCCCTCCTCCTCCCCCCTCCTCCTCCCCCCTCCTCCTCCCCCCTCCCCCCTCCTCCTCCCCCCTCCCCCCTCCTCCTCCCCCCCTCCCCCCTCCCCCCCCCTCCCCCCTCCTCCTCCCCCCCCTCCCCCCTCCTCCTCCCCCCCCTCCCCCCTCCTCCCCCCCCTCCCCCCTCCTCCTCCCCCTCCCCCCTCCTCCTCCCCCTCCCCCCTCCTCCTCCCCTCCCCCCTCCTCCTCCCTCCCCCCTCCTCCTCCCCTCCCCCCTCCCCCCTCCTCCTCCCCCTCCCCCCCTCCTCCTCCCCCTCCCCCCTCCCCCCTCCTCCTCCCCCTCCCCCCTCCTCCTCCCCCTCCCCCCTCCCCCCTCCTCCTCCCCCTCCCCCCCTCCTCCTCCCCCCTCCCCCCCTCCTCCTCCCCTCCCCCCTCCTCCTCCCTCCTCCTCCCCCTCCCCCTCCTCCTCCCCTCTCCTGCCCCCCCTCTCCTGCCCCCCCTCTCCTGCCCCCTCCCTCTCCTGCCCCCTCCCTCTCCTGCCCCCTCCCTCTCCTGCCCCCCTCCCTCTCCTGCCCCCTCCCTCTCCTGCCCCCCTCCCTCTCCTGCCCCCCTCCCTCTCCTGCCCCCCTCCCTCTCCTGCCACCCCTCCCTCTCCTGCCCCCCCCTCCCTCTCCTGCCCCCCTCTCCACCCGATCCCCCTAACCCAAAACCCCTCCTAACCTTTTTTGGACACTAAGGCAATTTAGCATGCCCAATCCACCTAACCTGCACGTCTTTGGACTGTGGGAGGAAACCAGAGCACCCGGCGGAAACCCACGCAGACACGGGGAGAACGTGCAGACTCCACACAGTGACCCAACAGGGAATTGAATCTGGGACCCTGGCGCTGTGAAGCCACAGTGCTAACCACTATGCTACCGTGCTGCCCACAGACCCCATAGAGCTATCAACCATAAAATACAATCAAGTAACAACATAAAATATCAAAAATTCACACAGCTCCCAAACCAGGAGCAGCACATAGCCACGAGCATAGAAAGTTGAAAGTCACCAGTACTTCACAAGGTATTCCTGATACGACCTCCGAGTTACACAGCCGAATCGGCCACCGTTCCTGCAGCACTGATATCAGGTAACCTGACACCTCCAGTCCAAAGTCCGACGCACGGGAACAAAATAGGCAACTGCAAACAAATCACCCGCTGAATATTTCCAACATGTTCTGCTTCGAAATGGGAGTTGCAGCATCTACAGTACCTTATCTACAGGTCGCAGTGGAGCAGTGTTCCCCGACAGAGCGGCACCTCACTTTCTTCCTTCTTCCATTTCTTCCG
The DNA here is from genome assembly GCF_047496885.1 of Scyliorhinus torazame. Taxonomy (NCBI): domain Eukaryota; kingdom Metazoa; phylum Chordata; class Chondrichthyes; order Carcharhiniformes; family Scyliorhinidae; genus Scyliorhinus; species Scyliorhinus torazame. The sequence continues at coordinate 183,614,964 of NC_092711.1, read as the reverse complement.
TCTCCACACAGTCAGGACAGATAAGGCAGTAAACACACCCTGAAACAGGCAGCAGACAGCCAGAAGAGCACAGAACCTTGCACCAACCGCAGCTGTTGGAAAACTGATGTACCATCAATGACGACAGACGAGAGTTGGAAGAGTAAACTGTGGCTTTAATCAGCTAAAGGTACCTGCTGGCAGACGGTCCCAGAATGAGGGCAGGGCTGGAGATTAGGTACCTTTATACTTGAGCCAGCAGGGACAAACCCAGACATGTAACAAACAATAAGAACAGTAAGTACAATAAGAACAGTATGTACAATACAATACATATTATATCGGGCAGCACGGAGCATTGTGGATAGCACAATTGCTTCACAGCTCCAGGGTCCCTGGTTCGATTCCGCTTGGGTCACTGTCTGTGCGGAGTCTGCACGTCCTCCCCGTGTGTGCGTGGGTTTCCTCCGGGTGCTCCGGTTTCCTCCCACAGTCCAAAGATGTGCAGGTTAGTGGATTGGCCGTGATAAATTGCCCTTAGTGTCCAAAATTGCCCTTAGTGTTGGGTGGGGTTGCTGGGTTGTGGGGATAGGGTGGAGGTGTTGACCTAGGGTAAGGTGCTCTTTCCAAGAGCCGGTGCAGACTTGATGGGCCGTGTGGCCTCCTTCTGCACTGTATATTCTATGATAATACAGTGGTTCACCACATTCATCCCCTGTTTAAAAAAAAGAGTCCGGCGGGAGTGAAGTGGACGGGTTGAATTAGAGATCGAGTCTGTCGGGGGCTTTGACCTTCCGCTGTGATTGCTGCAGTCCCGGCTGTGGTGAGGACACTGGTGTCGGATGAAGTGTTGAGGCCTGCGTATCCAAGAGTGTGTCGTCTTCCGGATAAGTAGCAACGGAGGGAGACGGTGTAGAGTCGTGAGTCGCAACGGAGGGAGACAGTGTAGAGTCGTGGGTAGTGGTGATGGTCGATGGGGAACCTGCGGGTGCCAAGTCCTGAAGGGAGACTGTCCTCCGCCCGTCATGGTGTGCCACGTCTGCATATTGGGGGTTAGCATGGAGGAGAAAGACCCGTTCAACCAGGGGATCCGACTTGTGACTCTTCGCATGCTTCCAGAGGAGGACGGGTCCTGGAGCCGTCAGCCAGGATGGGAGCGAGACCCCAGAGGTGGACTTCCTGGGGAAGACAAACATTCTCTCGTGAGGTGTCGCATTGGTGGCGGTACACAGGAGCGACCGGATGGAGTGGAGCGCATTGGGAAGGACCTCCTGCCAGCGGGAGACAGGGAGACTTCTAGACCGTAGGGCAAGAAGGACGGCCTGCCAGACCATTGCGTTCTCCCTCTCCACCTGTCCGTTTCCCGGGGGATTTTAGCTGGTAGTCCTGCTTGAGGCAATGCCCTTGTTAAGCAGGAACTGACGCAGCTCATCACTCATGAAGGAGGAACTCCAATCGCTATGGATGTAAGTGGGGAAACCGAACAAGGTGAAGAGGCCATGCAGGGCCTTGATGACTGTGGCAGAGGTCATGTCAGGGCACGGGATGGCGAAAGGGAAACATGAATACTCATCAATGATGATGAGAAAGTACACATTACGGTCAGTGGAGGGGAGGGGCCTTTTGAAATCGATGTTGAGGCGCTCAAAGTGGCGGGAGGCCTTGACCAGGTGTGCTCTATCCGGCAGATAGAAGTGCGGTTTGCACTCCGCGCAGACCTGGCAGTCCCTGGTCATGGTCCTGACCTCCTCGATGGAGTAAGGCAGGTTGTGGACCTTGATAAAATGAATAAAAACGGGTGACCCCCGGGTGACAGAGGTCATTGTGGAGGGCCCGAAGTCGGTCTACTTGTGCGCCGTCGATACAAGATATAATTATAGGTGAAGAGTTCGATCCTCCACCTTAGGATCTTGTCATTCTTGATCTTGCCCCGCTGTGTGTTATTGAACATGAAGGCAACCGACCGTTTGTCAGCGAGGAGAGTGAATCGCCTGACGGCCAGGTAATGCCTCCAATGTCGCACAGCTTCCACAATGGCCTGGGCTTCCTTTTCGACGGATGAGTGACGAATTCCGGAGCCCTGGAGGGTACTGGAGAAGAAAGCCATTGGCTTGCCCACCTGGTTGAGGGTAGCGGCCAGAGCAAAGTCAGACGCATCGCTCTCCACCTGGAATGGTTGAAGGCCAGGCGGGCTCAGCCATCAGGGGAAAAATGGTGGATTTAATGAGTGGGCGGGCATTGTCCGCATAATTGGGGACCCACTGGGCATAATAGGAAAAGAACCCCAGGCATCTTTTCAGGGCCTTGGGGCAGTGAGGGAGAGGAAGTTCCAGAAGGGTCCGCATGCAGTCGGGATCGGCCCGAGGACTCCGTTTTCCACGACGTAGCCAAGGATGGCTAGGCGGGTTGTGCGGAAAACGCATTTCTCCTTATTGTATGTTAGGTTAAGGAGCTTGGCGGTGTGGAGGAAATGTTGGAGGTTAGCGTCATGGTCCTGCTGGTCACGGCCGCAGATGGTGACATCCAGATACGGGAACGTGGCCCGCAGCCCGTACTGGGCAACCATTCAGTCCATCTCCCGTTGGAAGACCGAGACCCCATTGGTGACGCCGATGGGGACCCTGAGGAAGTGGTAGAGGCGGCCATCTGCCTCGAAGACAGTGTATTGGCGGTCCTCCGGGCGGATAGGGAGCTGGTGGTACGCAGACTTCATTCAACTGTGGAGAAGACTCGACACTGCGCAATCTGATTGACCATATCAGATATGCGGGGGAGAGGGTACGCATCGAGCTGCGTGTACCGGTTGATGGTCTGACTGTAGGTCGGTGACCATCCAGTGCTTCTCCCCAGTTTTGATGACCACCACTTGGGCTCTCCAGGGGCTTGTACTGGCCTCTCTGATCCCTTCCCGCAGGAGTCGCTGGACCTCCGACCTGATAAAGACCTTGTCCCGAGCACTGTATCGTCTGCTCCTAGTGGCGACGGGCTTACAGTCTGGGGTGAGGTTAGCAAAGAGCGGGAGTGGTGCGACCTTAAGGGTCAAAAGGCTACAGACGGTGAGAGGGGGCAGGGGTCCATCGAACTCCAAGGTAAGACTTTTGAGGTGGCAGTGGAAATCTAGACCTAGTAGTAGGGCAGCGCAGAGTTGGGGGTGGACGTAGAGCTTGAAATTTTTGTACTCGACGCCCCGTACTGTAAGGGTTGCAACACAGTACCCACGGACTTCCACGGAATGTGATTCGGAAGCCAGGGAGATTTTCTGAGTCACGGGTAAAATTGGGGGGGAGCAGCACCATACTGTATCTGGGTGAATGAAACTCTCCGTGCTCCGGGAGCCGAAGAGGCAGGTCGTCTCATGGCCGTTGATCCGGACGGCCATCATGGATTTAGTGAGGTGATGAGGTCGAGATTGGTCGAGGGTGATGGAGGCGAGCTTCAGAATGTGGGTGGGCTGATCGAGGGTAGCGTAGGCCAGCGTACGATCTGGTGAGCAGGGGTTCTGGGAGGCGGCGGGATGATTCCAAGATGGCAGTCCCCACGGGTGGCACATGGCGTCGAAGATGCCGGCCAAGATGGCGGCCCTCACGGGTCGCACGTGGCTGGTGGCATCGAAGATGGCGGCCCCCACAGGTCGCACGTGGCGGATGACGTGGAAGATGGGGGCGGTCCCCGTGGGCTACACGCAGTGCTGCTGGGTTTAAAAACAGGTCGGGCCCAGCAGACTTCAGAGAAGTGGCACTTCTTTCTGCACCCATTGCAGATCGTGCACCTCGCTGGGCAGCGTTGTCTGGGGTGCTTACCCTGGCCACAGAAGTAACATTTTGGGCCTCCGGAGTTGGCGGGTCGCTGCGCGGCACAGGCTTGCGGCACTGGGTCAGGTGATGGCGACGTCCATGAGGGTGCTGCGTGGTCAGAGGTGTAGGCATCCATGTTATGGAAGGCCACTTCCAACGAGTCCGAGAGCTGTACTGTGTCTTGGAGGTCGAGTGTACCCCCTTCTAGTAGGCGCTGGTGGATGTAATTAGATTTTATGCCTGCGACATAGGCGTCCCGGATCACAATTCGGTGTGCTTGACAGCCGATACGGCCTTACAACTGCAGTTCCGCAAGGCGCGCAGAAATTCAGCTTGCGATTCTCCGGGGCGCTATCGCCTCGTGGCAAGCAGATCATAGATTATCATAGAATTTACAATGCAGAACGAGGCCATTCTAACCTGCACATCTTTGGACTGTGGGAGCACCCGGAGGAAACCCACGCACACACGGGGAGGATGTGCAGACTCCGCACAGACATTGACACAAGCCAGAGTCGAACCTGGGACCCTGGAGCTGTGAAGCAATTCTGCTATCCACTATGCTACCGTGCTGCCCAATCAGATGAAGTCAGTCCTGGATTCTAAATCCTCTCCCTCGAGCTGTCAACTTCTGCCCCAGTAGACTGCGCATGCTCCACCTCACAATGATTGACTGCAACTCAGAACCAAAAGGAAGAGGAGGGCCAGCACTGGAGGACCGAGCGGAAGCGGCTGGTCCTCCAATCAATTAGAGAGAATGAGAGCGGGGCTGGAACTGAGCAGGAGCGGCTGGTCCTCAAGATATTCGAAGTGAATGGGGAGTGGATTCGGGTTCGGAGAGAAACACTGTGACACTAATAAAGGTTTTTATACTTTCATTATACGTTTCCAAATGGAAAATGCTGCCAATAATCAGGAAGTCAGGCTGAGTCTGTGGCTCTCACCATTTGAAACCGTCACAATGTCCGGCTGATTGACGGCAGCTCCAGGCCAATAGGAGGAAAGGGGCGGGGCTGGGGGACCGAGAGGGGCTGTTGGTCCTCCAACCAATCAAAGTGAATGGGGGGGGGGGGGGGGGCGCGGGTTGGGAGTGGAGCATGCGCAGTATGAGTAATGGCGACCGGTAGGTGTTGTGATAGGTTAACGGTAAGTGGATAAAATGCCGGAACGGAGAGAGCGTCGGATCTGGCTGGTGGGCGTTGAGGCTTTATAAACATGTGTCAACTGCAAACCCTGAAAAAGAACTTCCCTATCTTCCTTTTGTATTGGACGGGACACACTTGTTCCGAGGATCAGACCCGAGTTCGCAACCGCCATGTTTTCAGCGGAAAATATGCATTGGGGCGCATGGGCGGCGGCCATCCTGGTGCTGGACACACACCACCTGGAATATCCTCCCTTGGATCATAGAAAGGTGATGGTGCAGAAAGAGGCCATTCACCCCATCATGTCTGCTCCGGCCAAACGAGAGAAATACGTGGCTCGTTGCTCATTTTAATCTGTTTTTCCAGCGTCAAGTCAGGTCACAGCGCTTCAGATGCAGACCTGTAACATGCACTTCAAGTTTCCTCAAACTCCCTCAGTATATTGCTGATTATTGAGTATCCTCTTGCTTTGTTTGCACTCCCCAAATGCATTACCTGACACTTTTTTGGATTGCATTCCGTTTGCCACTTCTCTCTGATATCATTCTGGAGTCGACAGCTGTCCTCCTCACTATCTACTGCATGGCCAATTTATCATAGATTCCCGAGTGCAGAAGAAGACCATTCGACTCATTGAGTCTGCAGTGGCCCTTGGAGAGAGCACACTACTTAAGCCCATGCCTCCACCCCATCCCTGTAATCCCTGAACCTTTTGGCCACTAAGGGGCAATTTAACATGGCCAATCCATCTAACCTGCACATCTTTGGATGTGGGAGGAACCCGGAGGAAACCCATGCAGACCACTTTATGATCAATTAAAAAGTTATGGAAAGCAAAAGAAACACTTTCCCCAATGTACCGGATCCCCATTTTTATCCAAATTCCCAAATATACTCACTCCGACTGTCTCTCTCAGGGTGAGGTCTCTCTCACTCCTTGTGCGCCACTGACTGACGCATAAACATGCCCGGAAGTTCAACGTGGGGTAAAATATGACACCACATTTGTGAACATCCTCAGAGAGTTGTCAGGGAGTGGGATGGAGTCAGAGCCTAAGGAGTAGAGTTTGTTGCAGTGATTAAAGAAGATGGCTTTGGTCTTCCCTGTATTTAAATGGAAGAAATTTCTATTTATCCAGTACTAGATGTCAGACAAGTCAGGACAGTGTGTGGCTTGTCCCTCTCTCTCCTCTCATTCTCTCGCTCTCTCTCTCACCCACTCTTCTTTCCCCTCTCCAACCCACACTCTCTATCTCTCTCGCTCTCTTCCCATAGAGGCTGTAGTCTTGTATAGGCCTAGGCCGGTTCCCTTCCCTGATCGACATTAATTAGCCAACAAGTTTAACAACAATCCAGAAGGTCATGGTCACTTTTCCTCGTTCTGACCCCACAAATGACCAGATTCATTTAGCTCAGTTTCACAACCTGCCTTTGTGTTTTGTGGATTCTGTCTCACTTCTTTTTTCTGTTTTAAAAGAGGACTGAAAGGGGAGGATTTGCATTTGGGAAACAAAAACTAATCACCAGATAAGGATCTGACAGAATCACACAATTTATCGTAACCTGAATATCATCGGATTTTGAACATGGACGGACAAAGCACCGCTCACAGTGGAGAGAAGCCGTACGCATGTTCTGTGTGTGGACGAGGATTCAGTCAATCATCTGGCCTGGCAGACCATAAATGTAGTCAAAATGGGGAGAAACCGTGGAAATGTGAGGATTGTGGGAAGAGATGGAAATCCCCATCATTGCTGGAAATTCACCGACGGTGTCACACTGGAGAGCGTCCATTCACCTGCTCCGTGTGTGGGAAGGGATTCACTCAGTCATCTACCCTGCTGACACACCAGCGAATTCACACTGGGGAGTGGCCGTATACCTGCTCCGAGTGTGGAAAAGGATTCACTCGTTTGTCGAACCGTTTGATGCATGAGCGAATTCACACAGGGGAGAGACCGTTCACCTGCTCCACATGTGGGAAGGGATTCGCTGTGTTATCCACCCTGGTGATACACCAGCGCACTCACAGCGGGGAGAGGCCTTTTACCTGCTCCAAATGTGGAAAGGGATTCAGTCAGTCATCTGCCCGGCTGGCTCACCAGCGAATTCACACTTTTCAGAGACCTTTTAAATGTCCGGACTGCGGAAAGTGCTATAAAAGTTCCAGAGAACTCCTGTTCCATCAACGTGTTCACACTGATGAGAGACCGTTCAGGTGCTCTCACTGTGGGACTGGATTCAGGCGCTCATATCAGCTCACTGCACATCAGCGAGTTCACACTGGGGAGAAACCATACACTTGCTCCGAGTGCGGGAAGGGATTCACTCGATCATCTGACCTGCTGAGACACCAGCGAGTGCACACTGGAGAGAGACCTTTTAACTGTCCAGACTGTGGGAAGTGCTACAAAAGCTCCAGTGAACTCCTGTCCCATCAACGTGTTCACAGTGATGAGAGACCGTTCAAGTGTTCTCAATGTGGAACTGGGTTCAAGCGTTCATCACAACTCACTACACACCAGCGAAGTCACACTGGGGAGAAACCGTACATAAGCTCCAAGTGCGGGAAAGGATTCACTCGATCATCTGACCTGCTGAGACACCAGCGCGTTCAGACTGGGGAGAAACCATTCACCTGCCCCCAGTGTGGGAAGGGGTTCACTCAGTCTTCCACCCTGGTGAAACACCAGCGAATTCACACTGGCGAGAGGCCATTCACCTGCGCCGAGTGTGGGAAGGGATTCACTGCCTCCTCCGCGCTGCTGATTCACCAGCGAATTCACACTGGGGAGAGACCTTTTAAATGCCCGGACTGCGGGAAGGGCTATAAAAGTTCCAGTGAACTGATGTACCATCAACGTGTTCACACTGATGAGAGGCCGTACCGGTGCTCTCAGTGTGGGACTGGATTCAAATATTCATCTCATCTCACAGTACACCAGCGAGTTCACACTGGGGAGAGACTGTTCAACTTCCCCAAATTTGGGATGGGATACAGTACCTCATCCATCCAGCGGACACACCAGCGAGTTCACAAGTAAGTACAGTGATTGGATTACGATGTTACTCCAGAAATACTAGGGGACAGAGGGTCTAGCATGAAGGAGGAACTGAAGGAAATCCTGATTAGTCAGGAAATTGTATTAGGGAAATTGATGGGATTAAAACCTGGTATGTCCCCGGGGCATGATGCTCTGCATCCCAGAGTACTTAAGGAAGTGGCCCTAGAAATAGTGAACACATTGGTGATCATTTTCCAGCATTCAATAGATCCTGGAAGAGTTCCAATGGATTGGAGGGTAGCTAATGTAACCCCATTATTTAAAAAAGAAGGCAGAGAGAAAACGGGGTATTATAGACCAGTTAGCCTGACATCAGTGGTGGGGAAAATGCTGAAGTCAATTATTAAGGATGAAATAACTGAGCATTTGGAAAGTGGGGACAGGATCGGTTCAAGTCACCATGGATTCACTAAAGGGAATTCATGCTTGACAAATCTTCTGGGGTTTTTTGAGGATGTGACCAGTAGTGTGGACAGGGGTGAACCAGTGGATGTTGTGTATCTGGACTTTCAAAAGGCTTTTGAGAAGGTCCCAAATTAGTGAGCAAAATTAAAGCTCATGGTATTAGGGGTAATGTATTGATGTGGATAAAGAACTGGTTGGCCGACAGGAAGCAGAGAGTGGGAATAAATGGGTCCTTTTCAAAGTGACAGGCAGTGACTAGTGGGGTAGTGCAGGGTTCAGTGCTGGGACCTCAGCTGTTCAGGCTATACATTAATGATTTGGATGAAGGAATTGCATGCAATTTCTCCGAATTTGCAGTCGGCACTGAGCTGGGTGACAGTGTGTGCTGTGAGGAGGATGTAAATAGACTGCAGGGTGACTTGAACAGGCTGGCTGGGTGGGCAAATACTTGGCAAATGCAATATAATGTGGGTAAAAGTGAGGTTATCCACTTTGGTGGCAAAAACAGGATGGCAGATTATTATCTGAATCGTTGCAGTTTAGGAAAAGGGAAAGTGCAACGAGACCTGGGTGTCATGGTGGAACAGCCACTGTTGGTTGGCATGCAGGTACTGCAGGTGGTGAGGAAAGCTAATCACATGCTGGCCTTCACAGCGAGAGGATTTGAGTGTAGGAGTAGGGATGTCTTGCTGCAGTTATACAGAACCTTGGTGAGGCTAACTTGAATATTGTGTGCAGTTTTGGTCTCCTAATTTGAGGAAGGTCATTCTTGCTATTGAGGGTGTCCAGTGAAGATTCACCAGACTAATTCCTGGGATGGTAGGACTGACATATGAAGAAAGACTGGATTGACTGGGCTTGGACTCATTGGAGTTGAGAAGAATGAGGGAATTTCATATAAACATATAAAATCCTGATGGGACTGGACAGGCTAGATGCAGGAAGAATGTTCCCGATGTTGGAGATGTCCAGAACTAGGGGTCACAGCCTAAGAATAAGGGGTAAGCCATTCAGGACTGAGATGAGGAAGAACTCCTTCTCTCAGAGAGTTGTGAACTAGTGCAATTCTGTACCACAGAAAGCTGTTGGGGTCAGTTTGTGGATATATTCAAGAGGGAGCTGGATGTGGCCCTTGCGGCTAAAGGGATCAAGGGGTATGGAGAGAAAGCTGGAGTGGTATACTGAATTTGCATGATCAGCCATGATCATAATGAATGGCTCAAAGCGCCAAATATTTTATGTATTCACATCTCGGGCTGAACCATGTTGTTTGGAGTCTGTTTCTGCTGAAGTTAATAATCTCCAGTGAACTTTTACGTGCTGAAGTTTTGGGTAAAAAACAAATCAATCAGCTTTGTTTTGGAGTTTACAATGACCCCCATCTTTATGTGGGTGGCTGGGAATAGTTCAGTTCAGATGAACAAAGGAATGGATGAATTTCAGCAGCAGATGAGCTGAGGCAGGAGTGAATTTAGACAAAGTTACTGAGGAGAAATAGGTGGGCTTCGTGATATGTAGTCAGAAGCTCAGTTTGGGCTGAAATATGACACCAGGATTGTGAACAGGCGGGTTCAGCCTCAAAGCTGTAAGAGAGATGGATGGTATTGATGGTTAGGGAGTGGAGTTTGTAGCGGGAACTGAAGACAATATTTAAATGGAGGATATTTCTGTTCATCCAGTATTGGATGTTATATAAGTCAGGACAGTTTGTGACTTAGAGGGGAACTTGGAAGTGATGGTGTTCACATACACCTGCTAGTCTGGTCCTTCTCGGCATTGGAGGTTGAGGGTTTGGGAGATTTAATCAATTTTTCTGGTCAGTTGTAGATTTTTGCTTCATCCTTGTCTCTCCCATCTCGCTCTCTATAGCCTTAATTATCCATGAGCAGAGCCCTACATATGTATGAATTTAAATATTAGGAGTTTCTATTTTTTAAGTTCACATTCATGAATACCTCCTTGTGTTTTAGGGCAGCACTGTAGCATAGTGGTTAGCACTGTGGCTTCACAGCCCCTGGGTCCCAGGTTCGATTCCCTGCTAGGTCACTATCTGTGAAGAGTCTGCACGTTCTCCCTGTGTCTGCGTGGGTTTCCTCCGGGTTCTCCGGTTTCCTCCCACAGTCCAAAGACATGCAGGTTAGGTGGATTGGCCATGATAAATTGCCCATAGTGTCCAAAAACGTTAGGACGGGTTATTGGGTTAAGGGGATGGGGTTGAAGTGAGGGCTTAAGTGGGTTGGTGCAGACTCGATGGGCCAAATGGCCTCCTTTTGCACTGTATGCTCTATGTTCCAAAACGTCTTGGAAGTTTGGAGGGGGGTGGGTTTAAACTAGCTTGTCAGGGGGTGGGAACCTGAAGGGTTGCCCAAATTGGAAGGAAGTAATGTTGATAACAGGAAGTAGTAATAGGGCGAGAAACAAAACAACGCATCAAGTATGTGTTGAATGTGAATGATGTCAAAAATGCTGGCCTAACCATCCCGTAAATGAATGAAAATTTATAAATATATTGTCATGGATTGAGGATAGGCTAACAGGCAGAAAACCGAGAGTAGAAATAAATGGGTAATTTTCACATTGGCAGGTTGGGACTAGTGCGGTATCGCAGTACTTGGGCCCCATTTGTTCACAATATATATCAATGATTTGGATGTGGGGATCAAATGGAATATTTCCAAGTTTGCATATGGTACAAAGCTAGGCAGAAATGTGTGTTCTGAGGAAGATATAAAGCGGCTACAGGAGGATTTGGACAGACTCAGTGAGTGGGCAAGATCATGGCAGATGGAATATAATGTGGACAAATGTGAGGTAATCCATTTTGGTAGTAGCAACAGATATGCAGAGTATTTCCTAAATGGTAAGAAATTAGAAAGTGCAGATGTCAAAAGGGACCTGAGTGTCCTTGTCCAGAAGTCACTGAAGGCTAGCATGCATGTACAACAAGATATTAGGAAGGCTAATGAAATGTTTGCCTTTATCGCAAGAGGATTTGAGTACCGGAGTAGTGAGATCTTGCTTCAATTGTATAGGAGCTTGGTTAGACCGAATCTGGAGTACTGTGTACAGTTTTGGTCCCCTTACCTCAGAAAGGATATTATTGCCATGAAGAGAGTGCAATAAACATTCACCAGACTTGTTCTGGGGATCGAGGGACTGACTTATAAAGAGAGATTGGACAAACTGGGCCTGAGTTCTCTAGAGTTCCAAAGAATGCGAGGTAATCTCATTGAAACCTACAGAATACTTGAAGGGATAGACGGGGTCTATGAAGGTCAGATTTTTCCAGTTGCTAGAGCATTCAAAACCAGGGGGAATAAGAATAAGGGAGAAGCCACTTAATACCGTGATGAGGAGAAATGTCTTTTAGCATACTGGGCTGAATCGCTGGCTTTTAAAGCAGATCAAGGCAGGCCAGCAGCACGGTTCAATTCCCGTACCAGCCTCCCCGAACAGGCGCCGGAATGTGGCAACTAGGGACTTTTCACAGTAACTTCATTTGAAGCCTACTTGTGACAATAAGCGATTTTCATTTCATTACTCAGTGGGTTCTGAATCTTTGGAATTTTCTATCCCAGAGGGCTATGGATGCACAGTCATTGTGTATGTTTAAAGCAGAGATTGTTTGATTTCTGATTAACGATAACGTAAAGAGTTATGGGACAGTCCGTGCAAAAGGCATTGAATTGTCCGATTAGCCATGATTGTATTAAATGGTAGCCATGATGTGGAGATGCCGGCGTTGGACTGGGGTGAGCACAGTACGAAGTCTTACAACACCAGGTTAAAGTCCAACAGGTTTGTTTCGATGTCATCGAAAGCTAGTGACATCGAAACAAACCTGTTGGACTTTAACCTGGTGTTGTAAGATTTCGTAATGTATTAAATGGTGGAACAGGTTTGATGGACTGAATGGAAATGTAACCAGTTGGCAGGTTCCCTGAAGGACATTAGTGACCCAGTTGTGTTTTTACAACAATCCAGCAGCTTCCATGGCCACTTTTTCTGAAGTGCAGATCCCATACATTATCAGATTCATTCAGCTCAATCTCACAACCTGCCTTTGTGTTTTTATGGGTTCTCTCTCACTCTCATTTTAAATCAATTTCACAGGGAATCAGAAGGGGAGGATTTGCAGTCGGGAAACTCAGACCTAACATCACCTCAGGATCTGCTGAAGTTTCTCAATTTATTGTAACCTGAATATCATTTGATTTTGAACATGGAAGGGAAAATCACCTTTCACAGTGGGGAGAAACCGTACGTGTGCTCTGTGTGTGGATGAGGCTTCAGCCAATCATCCGGCTGGTCGAAATGTAAACACTGTTGCACTGCGAGGGGAACTGAAAATATAGGGATTGCGAGAAAGGATTTGATTACCCATCCCCATTGGAAATGTATCGGTGCAGTCATACTGGGCAGTGGCTGTTCACCACTCCCGAGTGTGGTAACTCAGTTATCCAGGCTGCTGACAAACCTGCGGGTTCACGCTGGGGAGAGACCGATCTCCTTGTGTACATAAAGGTATTTGCTGATTCGTTCACCCTACTGGGAAGAGACGGTTCACCTCCAGTGTGTGAGAAGCAACTCATTGATTCATCACATCCGCTGAAACACCAGCGAGTCTACAAGTTACTGAATGTCGGTATGTTTCAAATCACCAATTTTAATATGACAGCCATTTTGCAGCTTGAATCAATGTTACTTAGTACAGTAAATTTACATGGTCACAAACCATTTTGAACTGACCTATAAGACATTTTAAAAACTAAACCAATTACTGCGTTATCGGAAACCAGCCAGATTCGTCAAATAAAGAGCCTTATTGTGAGACAATTAAATAATAAGCTTTTAATCGATAGATGTATTACTAAAGTTGGTAATTGTTATGGATGCTTGGTCAGCTCTCAACAGTGGCTAAGAGATTGGACCAGATCCCACAAACATTTTTACGTTTTAATGTGTGGTAAGATCGATTTGTTCCAGGAGTAATAATAAATTAAATAGGGCTTGGTTCTTTTATAAACAAACTTTATTAAAACAAAAGAAAACCATATTTAAACTTTTACTTCAGCTCTAACACTAACTGATTACATGTAGTTTCTTAACCTTAACACACTAGTTCCCATTACACATCACTTTAAATAATCATGTTGCTCTTATGCCGCTTACACAGACAGGCCAAGGCACTACTTGCATTTACAAAGTAATTTTTCTTCTGTTAGGGAAATTTATTCTGAACCATTTTCCAAAGATTGCCTCGGTGACAACTTTCATGATCTCTCTGGTTGATTTCAGCATTCTTTCTTTTTCCCTCTCTAAGGTCCGCCCAGCCCCTCAAATAAAGATTCTTTTGTGAGTTGGCCAGACTTGAATCTATTGTCGTTATCTTGGCTGTCTGATTTCCCACTCCCGTTTCTACAAAAGAACAGAACTATGCCATTCATGTGCAACTAACATTCCATTGATGGGACAAATAGGTCAGCAGACTCTGTGACAGGCTAATGGCTGGTCAAACAAGGATGCCCCAAATGACAATGGATCTTTAGTGGATCATCCTGGCTGAACCGCGGCATCCTGTTCATTCCCACTACTAAGGAAAAGTCTGAATGGGACATGGTTACTCGGCTGTATCCCTCTGAACCTGCTGCTAGCAATCTCTTCCCTCAGTCTGTTTAACCCCTAAATTGCCTGCTACATCTTGGACCCCATTTCTCGACCCAAGTTCGTAATATCTCCCAATGATGACAGGAATGTAACTTGTAACACAAAACCTGTAATGTTTTAAAATTAAGTGCACCAGTCATAAGTCATGGGAACTGTGAAATGGTGTCTTTCCAGTCAGTCTGGAAAGACATGGTAGAGCTGTAGAAACCTTTATGGCCTTGACAGGTTACATTCAGTTGGGTAATGAATAAACTTTTATTGGAGCTGTCTGATCTTTTCGTTAATCTCTGTATTAACACATCAAGAGATGCTAGCAGGTGTCAGCAACCAATTATAAATCAGCAGAGAGTTGTGTTAACCAATTATTGTTTAACACTGAGGCTAACTCAAGATAAGCAATACAGTTTAAGAGACAGCATTGTTTTAAGGTTAAGACAATGTGTGTAATTGGCGAAAACCAATGGGTTTAACTCATCTAATTCTTGACAAATTATAGAACAATTGAATATTTCCACAACCTGGCTAAGGAGGGCTTATAACATCTTTTAAATATAAAATAAAAGTTTCATAAAGCCATTTTTCTTATCGTTATTCCTGTTTTGGGAATATCTGTTCATCATTTCCGCCTGATGCACAAAGGGAGTTGTGAGAATTCTGTTAAGTTGTTGAAGTTAAGCTTTCTCCTCTTCCTGTTAGTTATTGCTAATTACTGTTAATTGACGCTTTGCTTTTGATCTTTCTGACTTGTTACCTTTCTGCCTTCAATCATTAAATAAACATTTTGAATTTACCATCTAAAGTTTTCATTCTTTGTTCCGTCTTGTTGAATTTTAATTGATTTACAATTGAGGATATACGGTCAACAACCTGTACCACATAAATCAACTAAATTGGCCTCAAGTGGGGACCATGTCAGAGAACAGTCTCTAACAGGTTGTACAGCGAGGGGAATTAGATTGTATATGTCGGCTGGGAAAAATGACATTCTTGATCAGAATAAACATCTTTTAAATATTCCACATTAAATCAATTGCATCATTTTCTTTTCATTTCTTTAAAAAAAAAAAATTTTTTTGAGTACCCATTTCATTTTTTACAATTAAGAGGCAATTTAGCGTGGCCAATCCACCTATCCTGCACAAAATGAAAAGGAGAAAACTCAGGATTGTTTACAAACAGAAGGAAATTTGTCCTAACTGGGCATCTCTGATAAAAGCTGGCACAGACGCAATGGGTCAAATGGCCTCCGAATGATATGTCATTTTACGATTCCATTGTTAGATTAATGTCTCTACAGAATTCCAAAACATCCCAACCCAATTGTACTTATAAGAAAAAAGATCTTGAACTTTAACATGACTACACAGTTTGTCATTCTCTCAAAGTACTTTGACATAAGTGTGGTGTTCCTGTTGTGCGGTGGAAGTGTGATAGTGACTGTTCATCTGCTCCGTGCGTGGGAAGAGTTTTGATCGTTCATCATCTACTCTGTGGAGGCATGAGTGAATTCACAAGTGTGTACTGGTAAGTGATTGAGGTTTGCTGTTAATTACGTCCAGAACTGAACACTGTGCACTGAGATCTACCCTGTTGATGTTAATAGACATCAACATGTGTGAGCGGCACGGTAGCACTGTGGTTAGCACTGTTGCTTCGCAGCTTTAGGGTCCCAGGTTCGATTCCCAGGCTTGGGTAACTATCTTTGTGGAGTCTGAACGTTCTCCCCGTGTCTGCGCGGGTTTCCTCCGGGTGCTCTGGTTTCCTCCCACAAGTCCCGAAAGACTTGTTAGGTGAATTGGAAGTTCTGAACTCTCCCTCTGCGTACACGAACAGGCGCCGGAATGTGGTGACTGGGGGCTTTTCACAACAACTTCATTGCAGTGTTAATGTAAGCATACTTGTGACAATAAAGTTTATTATTATTAATAAACTCCAGCCTAGTTATATATGTTAATAATCATCCAAAAAGTCAAATAAATCAGCCATGTGTTAAAAATACAGGCTGTCAAGTTTTGTTTTTTAAAAAAAATATTTTTTTATTCTCCTTTTTCACATTTTCTCCCAAATTTCCACCCACCAACAATAAACAATAATCAGTAATAAATATGTCAATCCCCATATCAATAAAAACAAGCCTATCCACCCACCAAACCCCAAACATTAGCCCGCATGTTCACACAAACAAATGACAAAAAGGAATCAGGGATCTCCCATAGTCACCATTAACACACACAGCCCCCCTCCCCTCAACCCTCCCACCCACCCGCCCCAACTAAGGTTCGATGTTATCCAGTTCTTGAAAGTGCATAATGAATAATTTTTTTAAAAAAACTTAGAGTACCCAATTCACTTTTTCCAATTTAGGGGCAAGATAGCGTGGGCAATTTAGTGTGGCCAATCCACCTAGGTTGCACATTTTTGGGTTGTGGGGGCGAAACCCATGCAAACACGGGGAGAATATGCAAACTCCACACGGACAGTGACCCAGAGCTGGGATCGAACCTAGGACCTCGGCGCCGTGAGGCCACAGTGCTAATCCACTGCGTCACCGTGCCTAATGAATAATGCACATAAATTGTAGAACGCCTCCATCCGTCCCCTCAGTTCAAACTTAACCTTCTCAAGAGTCAAGATTTCCAACAGGTCCCCCCACCACGCCAGGGCACAGGGTGGAGAGGTTGCTCTGCAACCTATCAGGATCCGCCTTCGGGCAATCAACGAGGCGAAGGCTACAACATCTGCCTCCGCACCCGCTTCCAACCCTGGCTGGTCCGACACCCCGAATATGGCCTCCCGGGGCCCGGGTCCAGTTCCACTTTCGAAATTACCCTAAAAACCTCCTTCCAGCAATCCTCTAGCTTTGGACAGGACCAAAACATATGAACGTGATTAGCGCGCGCCCCCCACCCCCCCCAATGTTCACACACATCTTCTACCCCTTGAAAGAATCGGCTCATCCTCGCCCTCGTGAGGTGTGCTCTGTATACCACCTTCAGCTGTATCAGCCCCCCTCCTCCATATCCTCTCCCAACTCTTCCTCCAACTTTGCTTTGATCCCTTCCAGTGATGCCTTGTCCTCTTCCAAAATAGCTCTGTAAACCACCGACACTACCCCCTTTCTCCAGGCCCCCTGTCGTCAGCACCTCCTCCAGCAATGTGGAGGCCGGCTCCACCGGGAAGCTCTGTATCTCCTTTCTGGCAAAATCTCGAACCTGCATGTATCTAAACGTTTCCCCCTGCTCCAGCCCATACTTCGCTTCTAGCTCCTTCAATCCTGCAAACCGACCCCTAATAAACAAATATTTTGGTGTCTTCTCCTCCCATTTCCGAAAATGTCCATCCCACTTCCCAGGCTCAAATCTGTGGTTCTCCCGAATCGGCATTTCCCTTGACCCTGCCCCAACCCGAAGTGTTGCCGAAACTGCCTCCAAATTCTCAATGAAGCTATTATTACCGGGACGCTGGTCCGAAGCCCTCCCGCGATTCTCCCAAACGGCGAGAACGGCCCCGCCAAGTTCCCTGCGGCGCAGGCCGGAGAATCGTCGGAGACACCCAAAATGGCGATTCTCCAGCACCCCTGCTATTCTCAGGCCCGGATGAGCCGAGCGGCCAGGCCAAAACGGCGGGTTCCCCCCCGGCGCCGTCCACACCTGGTCGCTGCCGGCGGGAACACTGGGGGGGGGGGGCGGCGGCTTGCGGGGGGGGGGGGGGCCTCAAATGGGGTCTGGCCCGCAATCGGTGCCCACCGATCGTCGGGCTGTCCTCTCTGAAGGAGGACCTCCTTTCTTCCGCAGCCCCGCAAGATCCGTCTGACATCTTGCGGGGCGGACTCGGAGAGGACGGCAACCACGCATGCCAACCCGCGCATGCGCAGGTGACGCCAGTTATGCGGCGCCGGCCGCGTCATGTATGCGGCGGCGCCTTTACGTGGCGACAAGGCCTGGCGCGTGTAAATGAAACGGGCCCGCTCCTAGCCCATTATCGGGCCCTGAATTGGTCGGGATAGGGGCCGTTTCACGCCGTCGTGAACCTCAACGGCGTTCACGACAGCGTGGGCACTTCGGCGCGGGAGTGGAGAATCCCGCCCCCTGAGTATTTCCCCGGGGCCATCGGGAGCGGCGCTGTTGCAGGTTTTTTTTTAAATCCTGACCCCCTGCACAAACTCTCCTCCATTCTGACCCACTGGGAATCAACCCCTCTGACCCAACTACGCACCTTCTGCACATTCGTCGCCCAGTAGTAATACATCAGGTTCGGAAGACCCAAACACTCTGCCTGCCTTCCCCTCTGTAGCAGCATCTATCTAACTCTGGCCACCTTCCCTCCCTATATGAACAAAGTAATCCTTCCTTCAATCTCTCTGAAAAAAGCCGTTGGCAGGAAAATCGCAGGCATTGAATAAGAAACAGAAATCGTGGCAACACATTAATTTTAACCGCCTGTACCCAACCCGCCAGTGACAGAGGGAGACCATCCCACATTGCCAGATCAGCTTTCTCTCTCCCCAGCAAACTAGAAAGGTACCTGCGGAGCCCCCGCCACTCCTGGGTGAGTCCCTGCCCTACGGAATGGCAGCCCCCCCACCCTTGCCCCCACCCCGGCCGAGACACGACAAAATACTCACTCTTGTCCAGATTTAGTTTGTACCCCGAGAAAGAAACACTTGAAGCAGCTCCAATATTCCCCCTATCGACAACTCGGTTCCGACACGTATAACAGCAAGTCATCGGCATATAAGGACATCCTATGCTCTATCCCCCCCCCCCCCCCCCACACTATTCTTTTCCATACCCACAAACATCTTAATGCGATGGCCAACGGCTCAATCGCGAGTGCAAACAGCAGGGGGGACATAGGACATGCCTGCCTAGTCCCACGTTGGAGAGAAAAGTATCTCGAGCTCATGTTGTTTGTGCGGACACTCGCCCTCAGCTCTGGCTGTCAAGTCTTGTTAATACACCTGACACAAGTTGAAGGGCTGTTCCGCCCCTTTGTCTCCTCCATCCTCACGTTCAGCAACAAGTGCAAGAAGCTCATGGAGCTTCTTTGTCCCTAAGATTGAGAGAAGCTGATCAGCTGCCATTGCTGGCTTCCTCTGTTCCACCACCCCACCTTCCAACCTGCTTCGAAATTTTCACTTGATTGAGCCCTGAACCCACACATTTCTCCATTTTCTCTCCCATTTCCCTTCATGCCCTCTCAGTGCTCATCTTGACAATGAGGGACACATCCTGTTCCATCGACCCCATTCTCGCTAAACTGCTGATCACCCAACTTCCCCATGTTCACTGATATTGTTAAGGTTTTTTTTAAAACTTCCTGCTCTGTGACATCTCCCATCTCTTCTCCAGCTGAACCACCTCATTCCTGCCCTTTTTTCTCTCCCAACTATTCCAGAACTGTCCAAATCCTCCCTTCATCCTCCACACGTTGCTTTCTGCAGCCGGTGAGTTTATTTATTGTCAAAAAGGGAGCAATGGATTTATAAACAGTCAGCGTTGGCCTTAAACCTGGAACCAGTGGCCCTGCATCTTCCCCAATCAGAGATTAACGGTCGCCATCTTTATAGGAGGCAGTGTGCGTCGGGGCGCATGCGCACCCAGCCTGACCCAGGAGCCAGGTTAAAGTCCAACAGGTTTGTTTCAAATCACTAGCTTTCGGAGCACTGCTCCTTCCTCAGGTCAGTCCTTAGTGAAGTATCAGGGAGCGTCGGTCCCAGTGAGCAGGAGCGAAAATGATTGATTAATTGACAGCTGTAGGATTTCTTTATCGGGGGTGAGAGCCAGGGGAAATCAATGGGGAGGAAGGGGGAATCGGGAGATCAAGGTAGGGAGACAGATGGGAGTGGGGAGAGATCAGGGGGATGATCGCGGGGGCGACATTAAATCAGAAATGGAGTTTGGTGTGAAATCAATGGATTGTTGTAAAACAATCCGATGAACGAACTGCGCTCCGAAAGCTAGTGATTTGAAACAAACCTGTTGGACTTTAACCTGGTGCTGTAATACTTTTTACTATAAAACAAGAAGTCAGTGAACTTCACAGGAAAGTTATAAAACAAACTGACATCCAGACACATAAGCAGATAATAGGTCAGATAACTAAAAGCTTGGAAAATACGTCAGTTTTAAGGAGTGTGTCAAAGGAGTAAACTGAGCTGTGGAGACTGAGAGGTGTAGGGAACGAATTCCAGAGCTTTTGGCTGAGGAAACTGAAGGGATGACCCCTGATGGTGGATCAGTTATGGTAGAGAGTGTAAAAGAGGATAGAATTAGAGCGCGATCGATTTCCAGGAGGGTTGTGGGACTGGAGGAGGTATCAGACATAGTGTGAGACGAGGCTATAAAGAGATTTAAAAACAGGGATGAGGATAGGGCAGCACGGTAGCACAAGTGGGTTGCATTGTGGCTTCACAACGTCAGGATCCCAGGCTCGATTCTCCGCTGGGTCACTGTGCGGAGTCTGCACGTTTACTCCGTGTCTGCGTGGGTTTCCTCCGGGTGCTCCGGTTTCCTCCCACAGTCCAAAGACATGCAGGTTCGGCGATTGGCCATAAGTGCCCTTCGTGACCACAGAAGGTTGGGAGGGGTTATTGGGTTACGCGGATAGGGTGGAAGTGAGGGCTTAAGTTGGTCGGTGCAGACTCGATGGGCCGAATGGCCTCCTTCTGCACTGTATGTTCTATGTTCTGCGATTTCAAAATCAAGACTGGGAGCCAAAGCACACCACAGGGGTGATAGGGGAATGGGACTTGCTTTAAGTTAAGACACGGGCAGCCAACTTTGGAATGGCTTCAAGTTTACGGAGAGTAGAATGTGGGAGATAACTTAAGGCTATCTCTAGTTGTAAGAATTTGTTGAAAAGAAACAAAGAATTGACCAACACAGTTTGGATTTCATCACAGGGAGGAAGGACTATGTGTGATGGGGATTTGCAGCTTTGGGGGAAGAAGAGGGGAAAATATATTACATAGAAATATAAAATGTTCTGAATTTATATTCTGTACCAACAGTTATGACTTTTGTAAACTCATTTGACAGAGTATTAGAAGGGATAAATTGAAGGCGGGAAATTCAAATCAAATATCACGTCAAGACTTGACAAAGTCACTCGATTCTTCACGATCTATGTATCATCACACATTGAATGTGGAAGGCAAAATGTTTGACTGTTTTGTACGTGGGAAAAGATTTCAAACATCAGTGTGACTGGAAAAGCACCGAGGCACACACAAATATACCTGAGTGAGTGTGAGAACTTTAAAGAATAACACAGTCTAAAAATAAATCACAGGGCAGCACGGTGGTGCAGTGGGTTAGCCCTGCAGCCTCACGGCGCCGAGGTCCCAGGTTCGATCCCGGCTCTGGGTCACTGTCCGTGTGGAGTTTGCACACTCTCCCTGTGTTTGTGTGGGTTCCGCCCCCACAACCCAATGATGTGCAGGGTAGGTGGATTGACCAAGCTAAATTGCCCCTTAATTGGAAAAAATGAATTGGGTACTCTAAGTTTATACCAAAGGAAAATCACACCGGAGAAACTTTACATGTGTTCTGTGTCTGGATGATGCTTCAACTGATTAGCCAATCTGGAGTGACACAGAGACCTGGATCATCAAAATGTAGGGACTGTAGGAAGGGATTAATTAGACCATCCCAGCTGAAAATTCATCGACGCTGTCACACATGGAAGAGGCCGTTCACCTGCCTTGAGTATGGAAAGGGATTCCATTAATTATATAACCTCCAGAAACACCTGTTGACTCACACTGAGGAGAAACCACTCCGCTGCACTTCCTGTGCAAAGAGTTTCAGGAAATCATTCAGCCTTATTTCGCACCAGGGAGTTCACACTGGGGAGAGACTGTTTGTCTATTCAGAGCTTGGAAGGGAGTGACTGTTCACTTGCTCTGAATATGGGCAGGGATTCGCTCCGTCATCCAACCTGCTGACACACCAGCGAGTTCACACTGGGGAATGGCCGTTCACTTGCTTTACTTGTGGGAAAGGATTCTTTCAGTCTTCTAACCTGTTGATACACCAATGGGTACACACTGAAGGGAGGCCATTCATTTTCTCTGTGTGTGGGAATGGATTCATTGCTTCCTCTGACCTGCAGAAGCACCAGCAACCTCACACTGAGGAGAGGCCGTTCACTTGTAATTTCTGTGCAAAGACATTCAGGTCTTTTCCCAATCTTTGTGCACACCAGCGAGTTCATACTGGGGAGAGACAGTTCACCTGCTCCCGAGTGTGGGAAGAGATTCACTGCATTATCTCACTTTACAGCACACCTTATGGTTCACACTAGTGAGAGGTCATTCACCTGCTCTAAGTGTGAGAAGGGATTCACTCAGTCATCCAACCTTCTGAGACACCAGCGAGTTCTCACTGGGGAGGGACAATTCACCTGTTACCAATGTGGGAAGGGATTCACTCTGTCATGCAATCTGCAGGTGCACCAGCGAGTTCACAAATGAGAGAATCCATTCACCTGTCCTGTATGTGGGAAACGATTCTCTGGGTCCTCTGACATGCCAAGTCACAAGCGAACTCACACTGAGTAGAGGCCGTTCAGCTGTACTTCCTGCGCAACGAGATCCAGATCGTCATCCAACCTTCAGTGTACACACTGGGGAAACATTCATTCAGTCACCTCACCTTCTGAGACATCAGAGTGTTCACAAGTGACTACAGGAAGTGGGCTCTGCTACTATTGCAGCTGTTAATCACATCCAGGACTGAACCATGTTCATTCTGACAGTTGGAGTTTTTTCTGCTGATGTTAATAATTTCTGCAACTGGGCTGGAGTTTAATATTCTGGATCTATAGCGGATTGTGTTCTCTGGGCTGCAGTATCTGTTTAAGAACCTCTATGATCTTTCCCCAATTCAGGAACTCATCAGAAGTTAGTTTACAAGATTCTGAACTTGCACTTCAATCCTAAATTGATCTTTGATACAAACTTTACAATTCAGTGTCTGAGGGATTCCACTGATGAACAATGTGAACTCGCTGGTGTCTCAGCAGGTTGGATGGATTGGAGAATCCCTTCTCACACACAGAGCAGCTGACCGGTCTCCAGTGTAAATGCATTAGTGTTTCAGTAGGTTGGAAGATCCCCTGAATCGCTTCCCACATATAGAGCAGCTGAACGGTGTGGAACCGGTGTGAATATGCAGCTGTTTTGTCAGCGAATGTGGGCTTTTAAAGCTCTTCTCACAGTCAGTGTATTTAAACTCTTATCACTTGGAACTCGCTGGTGTGGCAGCAGCTCGGATGACCAAGTGAATCCCTTCCCACACACTGAGCAGGTGAATGGCCACTCTCCAGTGTGACTGCACCGATGCATTTCCAGCTGAGACGAATAATTGAATCCCTTTCCACAGTCCCCACATTTCCACGGTTTCGCCCCACTGTGACTACATTAGTGCTGATTTACAGTGAATCACGGAATAGCCTGGGGAACCTTTGTTCCTGGTTTAGTGAAATATCTCTCCCCATCAGTGCTGAATTTCTGGATAACTGATTACATTTGAACATGTCTAGAGCGAATCTGTGCCCAGATTATAAGTTGTGATTTGGAACCAACAAAGAATGTTTCTGACATGACTTGCAGTCTGGTATCTTGGTGATTTGTGAAGAAAGATTTAATTCACTCACTCAGCAGATTGAGGGGACCCAGACTGATGCTTGTGTCTTGACAGCAAAGCTGATCGGCTGAAGCCTCGCCCACATACAGAACACGTGTACGGTTTTCCTCCACTGTGAATGGTGCTTTTCCTTCCATGCTCAAAATCCAGTGATATTCAGGTTACGGTGAATTGAGTGACACCTTTAGACTGTGATGTGATGTTGGGCTTGAGCTTGCTGCTTGAAAATCCTTTCCTTCTAATATCCTGCGAAATTAATTTATAACAGCAACAGGGAACCAACATTAAGAATGGCAGATCAATCCTGGCCCTGGGTCTCTGTCCGTGTGAAATTTGAACATTCTCCCCATGTCTGTGTGGGTTTCACCCCCACAACCCAAAGATGTGCAGGTTAGGTGGATTGGCCATACTAAATTGCCCCTTAATGGGAAAACAAAAAATAAATTTATTTTTAAAAAATGGCAGATCATGAAATGGAGCTGAATCAATCTGGTAATTTTGGTGGGATAGTGATCAGAAAAACTGCTGGATTGTTGTAAAAAAACAGGAAAGGGAACCCAGGTATTACCCAGTCTGGGCCGATACGATACTTTGATCTCTATGGGAGGAGAGAGAGAGGAATCCTGTAAATCATCGACAAGACACAAGTCAGGACTGTTTTGGAATAAATCCCACATGCCTGGGTATTACAGCTCCAACAACACTCAAGAAGCTCAACACCATCCAGGACAAAGCAGCCACTTGATTGACACCTCTTCCACCATCACTCACACCTTCCCTCCACCACCACTAACACACAGTTGCAGGAGTGTGTCCCATCCACAAGATGTTCTGCAGGAACTCATCAAAGCACCTCAGACAGCACCTTCCAAACCCAACTAGAAAGACAAGGGCAGCAGACACATGGGAACACCACCACTTGAAAGTTACCCTCCAATCCACAGACCATCCTGATTTGGAAATAGATTGCCATCCGCCATTATTCCGAAAATGTTAAGGCTTGATTTCAGGTTTATTCATTGAATTTTGATACACTGCAGTATCTTCCGCTAACCGGGCGGCAGCCTCGTTAGGTTGAAGTGTTTTGTCATTTGATACCACTTCGGTGCGTGGCTGCCACCACTGGACTTTTTGAAGGGATGGGAATGCGTTTGTGGCGAGGGCTCGGAGGGACGTTCCTATGCAAGAACTTTCCTCCATCCTCACATATTCCGCTCCTGGTTCCTTCACCCATCCCCTCACTTTTTCTGCTATGACCGCCCAGTGGTAGAACTGTAGGTTTGGGAGGGCCAGACCTATGTACTTAGTTTCCTTTGCAGGACCTTTTTCTTGGATCCTCGGGTTCTTTGCCCACACACAAACGCCATTATTAATAATAATTCTTTCCACCCCCCCCCCCCCCCCCCCCCCCACATACATAAATACCATAATAAGTTTATCTGCCGTGCTGAAGAAGGCATTGGGGATGTAGATTGGGAGGGATCTGAACAGGAAGAGGAACCTGGGCAGTACGTTCATTTTGATCGTCTACACTCTCCCTGCCAGCGAGAGTGGGAGTGTGTCCCAACTTTTACAGGTCCCTTTTAACTTCCTCCACCAGACTCGTCAGGTTCCATTTGTGGATCCAAATCCAGCCGTGGGCAATTTGGATTCCCAGGTTTTGGAATTTGTTTTGGGCTTGTTTGAACAGTAGGCCCTCCAACTCCGTCCCTCTCCCTTGCGGGTTCACTGGGAAGACTTTGCTTTTGCTCAGGTTGGGTTTGTCGCCCGAAAAGGCTCCAAGAGCTTCATGATCCCTTCTATACTGGCTTGGGGGTCCGAGATGTAGAGCAGGCCATCCGCATAGCGTGAATCTCTATGTTCTCTGTCTCCCCCTCTGGATACCTTTCCAGCCTTTTGCTGTTCTGAGGGCGATTGCCAGTGGCTTGATTGTCAGGGCGAACAGCAGCAGGTATAGCAGGCCTCTCTGCCTCTTGCCTCTGTGTAGCTGGAAGTATTTAGAGCTGCTGGTGTTAGTCCATATGCTCGACATGCAAGTCGTTCCACCCAGGAGATGAACCCTGATCCAAGCCCAAACCGCACTGATACCTCTATGAGGTGCTTCCACTCGACTCTGTCGAAGACCTGTTCTGTGTCCAGGGAGATGATCACGTCTGATGTTCTCACCCGGATGGGGCATTATCACATTCAGCAGGCGCCTGATGTTCAGTATTTGTTGCCTGCCCTCGACAAAGCCCGTCTGTGTCCTCTGCGACTACCTTCGGTGCGCAGCTTTCTAGCTGGCTAGCCAGGGATTTTGTCTCAATTTATGCAATTCTATTGGGCAGCGAGATGCGTCTGTAGGACCCGGGCCCGCACTCCGTCGGGTCAATGTATTTTTTGGGTATCAGCGAAACTGAGGCTTGTGCCAGTGTTGGTAACAGGGACCCCTTAACAGCGAGTTTGCGAACATCTCCAGCAGGTGTGGGGCCAGTACTGGTGCAAATAATTTGTAAAAGTCTGCCGGGAATCCACCTGGCCCCGGAGCCTTCATGGAGTAGACTTATCCATGACTTCCTCCAGTCCCAATTGCGCTTCCAGGCCCCGTCTCCTATCTTCCCTCACGAATGGCATGCCCAGTATGTCAAGGAACTGCTTCATCCTTCAGTCCCCCTTGGTTCCATCTGGAATCTACCCACCATACCCACCAATCATTTACCCACCAGTATCGCCATCCTCCGGGCCCTGCTGTTGAAGCCTGAAGGAAACCCCTGGCTCACCCAGCCCTCCCTCATCCTCATTTGGTCCTTCACCCACAGATGGGTCTCCTGTAACAGCACCACGTCCACTTTCAGGCCCTTCAAGTGCAAGAAAACTCATGCTCACTTCACCGGTTCCCCCCAACCCTTGCACGTTCCACGTCACCACACTGATCAGGGGTCTTTCACCCCCCCCCCCCCCCCGCCCTTCCTATAAGTCATGACCATCTCCCCAGGCTCCGCCTGACTGGCAAGCCCCAGCTCTAGTCACCGTCACTCTGTCATCCGCCCCCCCCCCCCCCACCCCCAACCTTCTCAGAATCCGGCCAACCATATCCTCTTGAAAACACCTCACCAGGGAGGCTGGTGGTGCTGGGTAGCGTATATGCCCCGAACTGGGACGATGCTGGGCTTCCAAAGAAAATGTTGGCTACTATTCTGGATTTGGATACTCACCAGTTAACATTGGGGTGGGACGGGGGGACTGGAATACAGTGTTAGACCCAAAGATGGATAGGTCCTGGCCACGCTCGCATGCCTCTCTGGGGAAGGGAGGAGGGGGAGGGGGAGGGGCCCTGCTGGCCGGGTTTCTGAAGGGGATGGGAGGGGTGGA
Source organism: Scyliorhinus torazame (assembly GCF_047496885.1). Taxonomy (NCBI): domain Eukaryota; kingdom Metazoa; phylum Chordata; class Chondrichthyes; order Carcharhiniformes; family Scyliorhinidae; genus Scyliorhinus; species Scyliorhinus torazame. The sequence goes on along the minus strand of NC_092711.1, from coordinate 183,587,908 downwards.
CCCATGAAGGTTTTTACATTCGTGAGATCGGGAGTACTATTTTTTCATCGGTACATAAGGTGCACTCGATGACCAACATTTTTGTGGTGGGGAAGGCGCTGCTAGCTGGGGTGAGGAAGGCAGGATATTCAGTTATTGTGAGATCGGACCATGCTCCGCACTGGGTGGATGTAGTCTTGGAGAAGAGGCCAAGGTGGAGGCCAGATGTAGGTTTGATGGCAGGCCCGAATTTCTGCACTAAAATGGGGACCGTGATTGAGGAGTATGTGAGGTTTAACTGGAATGGGAGGTTTCATCATCGGTGGTCTGTGAGGTGTTGAAGGCGGTAGTGAGGGATGAGGTCACTTCATTCCTAGTCTGTCCTGGTCCACCCACGTCAACGCTACCACCACGAAAGCACAACAGCGCCTATACTTCCTCAGGAAACTAAGGAAATTCGGCATGTCCACATTAACTCTTACCAACTTTTACAGATGCACCATAGAAAGCATCATATCTGTCTGCATCACAGCCTGGTATGGCAACTGCTCGGCCCAGGACTGCAAGAAACTTCAAAGAGTCATGAACAGAGCCCAGTCCATCACACAAACCTGCCTCCCATCCATTGACTCTATCTACACCTCCCGCTGCCTGAGGAAAGCGGGCAGCACAATCAAAGACGACTCCTACCCGGCTTACAACTTTTTCCATCGGGCAGGATATACAAAAGTCGGAGAACACGCACGAACAGACTCAAAAACAGTTTCTTCCCCACTGTCACCAGACTCCTAAACGACCCTCTTGTGGACTGACATTGACACTACACCCTGTATGCTTCATCCGATGCCGGTGCTTATGTAGTTGTGTACCTTGTGTTGCCCTATTATGTATTTTCTTTTATTTCCTTTTCTTTTCATGTCCTTAATGATCTGTTGAGCTGCTCACAGAAAAATACTTTCCACTGCACCTCGGTACACGTGACCATAAACAAATCCAATCCAATATGAGATGTGGGAGGAGCTGCAGTGGTTGATAGAGGAGATTTTGAAAGTAGATGAGAGATACACGGAGGACCCGGAACCAGGACTTTTGGTGAAGAGGAAGGAGTTGCAAGAGTTCCATCGGGACTCCCCATCTTCTGTCCATGGGAAAGGTGATTCGGCAGCTGAGGCGATTGGGGGGGGGGGGCGGGGGGGGGTGGTGGGGGGGGGGGTTGGTAGGAACTACTGGAGAGAAGCCCGTTCGATTGCTGGCAGGCCAGATCCATTGGCAGGTGGCAGCGAGGGCGATTGTGCGGATTAGAGATGGGACGGGTGTGCTGGAAGTGGCACCGGTGCAGGTGAATAAGATGTTTGAAGACTTTTTTGGGACTTGCATAAGTCGGAGCTGCCGGAGGATACGTTGGATATGAGGGAATTTCTGGGGAAAAAATAGTATTTTGTGGAGTCCTCTCCAGTTGCAGGTGCAGGAGCAAAAGGGCGGGGGGGGGAGGGAGGTGTTGCCATTCCACGTGGCGACATCTCATTTAATAATAATAATAATAATGTTTTATTGTCACAAATATGAAGTTACTGTGAAAAGCCCCTCGTCGCCACATTCCGGCGCCTGTTCGGGTAAGCTGGTACAGGAATTGAACCCGCACTGCTGGCATTGTTCTGCATTACAAACCAGCTGTCTACCCCACTGAGCTAATCCAGCCTGGTATCTGGTATTTTAGATATCTGGCGGTACAGGTGGCATGGGATTGGGCACAGCTTTGTCAGCTCAGTTTCCCGAGCTTGCTTGTGAGAGTGAAGGAGGTCTTATTGCGGTGGGTAGTCTCCCCTTGTCATTGGCAGGCCAGGTGCAGGCAGTGAAGATGGACATTCTGCCGCAGTTTTTGTTTCTGTTTCTTTGTCTGCCGGTCTGTGGTCAGGGAAGGTGGCTGGGATAAGGAAAGCGGTGCTCCTAAGGGGGCGGCAGTCGGGGATATTGGCCCTTCCGAACTTGCTATATTATTACTGAGCGGCGAGGCTGGGGTTGATTCAATTAAAAGTGGTGCACATGGCAGCGGATGTTTTGGCCTTCGCCTCGTTAATCATTCGCAGGCGGGTCCTGGTGGGTGGAGGTCAGTGTAATGACTTAGACCAGGCCTTTGAGATTGGCCAATTGGAATACGAGTTCCCTGATTAGTGGGCCAATCAGGGCACCTCTTCTTTGTACATAACAGGGAGTATCAGATCCTCTGCATTCCCAATGTAGACAGCAAGCTGAATGCACCTGCCCGGTCTGCTGTTGGTTTTGTTAATAAAAGGGATTCTGGAGAAGGGACTTCTGGCTCCGTGAACGTATTGCAGTCAGCTTCTTCCTCCTGTGCCTCGGCGTGGTTTGGGGATCTAATGGAGCTCCTGTACTTGGAGAAAGTGAAATTTGCTCTGAGAGGGGAAGATGAGGGGTTCCACAAGAGATGGGGTTTGTGTATCTTTCGCTTTGGGGATTTAGTTGCTGTCAAGAGGGGGGTTGGGGGGGGGGGGGGGGGGGTTGTTTTTTGTAAAATGTCGAAAATTTGAATAATATTTTTTTAAAAAAAGAAACATGGACCAGGCTCCTGGGAAGTTCTCCAAGGCCATCGGAGGCCACTGGGTGGTAGCGCTCTGAACAGGGTGGTACCCTGGCACTCCCTCTGCCAGCCTGGCACCTTGGCACCTGGGTAGGCTGGCAATACCAAGGTGCCTGGGTGTCAGGTTGCCCGCACCAAGCATCACGCCTGGGGGTGCTCTGTCATTAAGAGGTAGGGTAAGGGTGTGGGTTCGAGGACCTACTAAGAGGCAAGTTGAGGTGTTGGGGTGTCCGGAGATTGGTGTGGGGTGTCCGAGGGGGCTGAGAGGTCGGGGCGGAATTTAAAAATGAGGTAAGTGTGGCCTCGGTGGGGTGTTCCCCGTCAAACAACAGACTCCCATTTGCCCGTTACATCGCGTCCTTAGTTTTCCGGTCATATAGCCAATAAAACGCATGGTGGTGCATTGCTGCCTCACAGCGCTGAGGTCCCAGGTTCGTTCCCGGCTCTGGGTCACTGTCTGTGTGGAGTTTGCACGTACATAGAACATAGAACATTACAGCGCAGTACAGGCCCTCCGGCCCTCGATGTTGCGCCGACCTGTGAAACCACTCTAAAGCCCATCTACACTATTCCCTTATCGTCTATCTCATGACCATTTGAATGCCCTTAGTGTTGGCGAGCCCACTACTGTTGTAGGCAGGGCATTCCACGCCCTTACTACTCTCTGAGTAAAGAACCTACCTCTGACATCTGTCCTATATCTATCACCCCTCAATTTAAAGCTATGTCCCCTTGTGCTAGACATCACCATCCGAGGAAAAAGGCTCTCACTGCTCCGCCCTATCCAATCCTCTGATCATCTTGTATGCCTCAATTAAGTCACCTCTTAACCTTCTTCTCTCTAATGAAAACAGCCTCAAGTCCCTCAGCCTTTCCTCATAAGATCTTCCCTCCATACCAGGCAACATTCTGGTAAATCTCCTCTGCCCCCTTTCCAATGCTTCCACATCCTTCCTATAATGCGGCGACCAGAATTGCACGCAATACTCCAAATGCGGCCGCACCAGAGTTTTGTACAGCTGCAACATGACCTCATGGCTCCGAAACTCAATCCCTTTACCAATAAAAGCTAACACACCGGACGCTTTCTTAACAACCCTCTCAACCTGGGTGGCAACTTTCAGGGATCTATGTACATGGACACCGAAATCTCTCTGCTCATCCACACTGCCCAGAATCTTACCATTAGCCCAGTACTCTGTCTTCCTGTTATTCCTTCCAAAATTAATCAAAATTCTCCCTGTGTTTGTGTGGGTTTCACCCCCACAACCCATAGATGTGCAGGGCAGGTGGATTAGCCAAGCTAAATTGCCCCTTAATTGGAAAAAAGAAATGAATTGGGTACGTTAAATTTAAAAAAAATCTATATCCAATAAAGCAGCTTCATTTTGAACACAATGTTGTGGATTTTTTGTCTTTCCGCTGTGAGTGTTTAACATCAGCTTGCTGGAGCTCAGAAAGGGTAATCTAAGGGCAGGAACAGAACTTTAGGCTGGACTCAGTCCTTCAGGGTCACACAGTTTCTCATCTCACTTCACGGCAGCACGGTAGCATAGTGGATAGCACAATTGCTTCACAGCTCCAGGGTCCCAGGTTTGATTCCCGGCTTGGGTCACTGTCTGTGCGGAGTCTGCACGTCCTCCCCGTGTGTGTGTGGGTTTCCTCCGGGTGCTCCGGTTTCCTCCCACAGTCCAAAGATGTGCAGGTTAGGTGGATTGGCCATGTTAAATTGTCCTTAGTGTCCAAAATTGCCCTTAGTGTTGGGTGGAGTTACTGGGTTATGGGGATAGGGTGGAGGTGTGGGCTTGGGTAGGGTGCTCTTTCCAAGAGCCGGTGCAGACTCGATGGGCCGAATGGCCTCCTTCTGCACTGTAAATTCTATGAAAAAAAAAAATTCACTGACAGCAAAGTCCCCGTGTGGGTTAATTCTGAGGTACCCTCTTCCATGGCTCAGAGCTCCCAGACATGGAACAAAGCTGTGTTCAAGAGTCAGGAAGAACAGCAATGAATGCTGGAAACGGGCTGTCAAATCAGAGATTGATGTCAAATTGTAAACTGTTCCTGACTGAGAGTGAAAAGAAAGTTTAATTCTCCAGTCTGAAAATGACTGGTAATTATTAGACCATAAATCATGGGAGCAGAATTAGGCCACTCGACCCATCGAGCCTGCTCCGCCATTCAGTTATTGCTGATATTTTTTCACATCCCCAATCTCCTGCCTTCTCCCCTTAACCCCTGATCCCCTTATTAATAAAGAACTTATCTATCTGTTGAAGACACTCGGTGATTTGGCCTTCACAGCCTTCTGTGGCAAAGAGTTCCACAGATTCACCACCCTCTGGCTAAAGAAATTCCTCATCTCTGTTTTATTCTGTGAAGATTTTTAAAAATGTATTTTATTCCAAACATATTCAAAAATACAAAAACACAAATCAATAACTTTGTCAACACCCCCACAGTTCACAGTTTGTACAAATTTTCCTCCTTTTCACCCCCTCCCCCTGTGTGAGAAACAAATCCTAAATTATTGTCATGGATAGTTCCCACTGTGTCTCAAAGCCCTCCACTGATTCCCTCAACTCGAATTTGATCTTTTGCAGCCAAAGAAAATCATACAGGTCCCCCAGCCAGGCCGCCACCCCCGGCGGTGCTGCCGACTGCCAATACAACAATATCCTTTGCTTGGCAATTAGAAAGGCGAAGGCTACAACATTGACCTCCCTCCCCTCTTATCAGCCCCAGCATTTCTGATACCCAAAAGACCGCCATCATTGGGTCTGGCCTGACCTCTACCCCCACAATCTTTGATAGTGTCCCAGATATCACCTCCTAGTATCTCTCCAACCTCTCACAGCCCCAGAACATGTGTGCATGATTCATGGGCCCTCACCCACACTTCTCACACTTGTCTGCCACCCACTGGAAGAACCCACTGATCCTTGCCCAGGTCACATGCACTCTGTGCAACACCTTGAATTGGATCAAGCTCATCCTTGCGCAGAAGGTCGAATTTACCCTGTGCATCGCCTCACTCAACACTCTCCATCCTATCTCCCCCTCCCCCCCCCCCCCCCCCGCCCCAGCTCCTCCTCCCATTTATTCTTGATCTTCCCCCCTGCGCTCCCCCTAGCTCCCCCAGCCAAACATAGATATCACCAATCCTGCCCTCCCCCTCCACATCCAGGAGCAGCAACCGCTCCAGCAGAGTATACTCCTGCAGCTCGGGAAACCCTCACCATTCCTTCCCTCATTTCCATATACCAAATTCACTTCCCTTCGGCAAATCCACCCTCTCCCGCAGCTCTTCCAGATCTGCAAACTTCTCTTCCAAGTACAAATCCCTCACCGGCCCCGCCTCTCTCCACTTCCTATACATGCCACCCGTCTCCCCCAGCTTAAACCTGTTGTTCCCACGGTGTCAGCACCGACATCCCCTCCATCCTAAAGTGTCTCCTCAACTGGTTCCACAGCCTGATCGTGGACTGTACCACCGGGCTCTCTGTGTACCTCCCCGACGCCAGCAGAAGCGACGCCACCACCATGGCCACCAGGCTGGACCCTCTACAGGACACCTCCTCCTTCTTAACCAACTCTAATCGCTCCTCCTTTCATCACTGTCTCACCTTCCTCGACTTCATCCCTCTTATGCTATCCATCACCAACTCTGCCCTAGCAGCTCGTCCAGCACCTGCCTCCTTGGGAACCCCAGCTCATTCGAGAATCGCCCCATATCTCCTTCCTCACCACCCGGCTCGACCCTGTACAGCTTCTCATAGTACTCCCCAAATGCTGCATTAATGTTCCCCAGCTTCGACACAAGAACTTGCCACTTCCCTGGCTGCACCCACAAAATTTCCCGAGACGCGGCCTCCTCCGTAGCTGGTGAACCAGCATGCGGCTCGCTTTCTCTCCATATTCATGTTGCACGCCTGTAGCTTTTAAAACATTTGTTCATGGGACGTGGGCATCGCGGGCTGTGCCATCATTTACTGCCCATCCCTAATTGCCCTTGAGAGGGCAGTTAAGAGTCAACCATATTGCTGTGGGTCCAGAGTCACATGTAGGCTGAAGTCACATGTAGGCCAGACCAGGTAAGGATGGCAGATTTCCTTCCCCAAAAGACACTCGGAACCAAATGGGTTTTTATGATGATTAAAAAAAAAATTTAGAGTACCCAATTATTTTTTTCCCAATTAAGGGGCAATTTAGCGTGGCCAATCCACCTAACCTGGGTTGTGGGCGTGCAGCCATTTAAAATGGCTTACTCCCGATTTAAAATGGCGAACGGCAGAGGCTGATGGGAAAGTCAGCCAACAGGACACAAACGAGCAGCTGCAGGTTGACTGTGTATTTCACTCTGGAAAGGCCAGACAAGATCGATACCAGCAACGATCAGCATAACAAACCACCAGCCATCTGCATACTAATGAGCAATCCCCGGGAACAATGAGCAACATTTAGACACATAAAGCAAAACCAGACTCTTCGCGCCAGCAGATGCCTACACAAAAGGAGGTGAACGACCACCTCAAGACCGCCCATCGATCAGGGAACCGCTCCAGCATTGGAGAAAATCAAACCAAAGTCCAATCACTTGGGACCAGGCACAGGGTCCGCCCCGAAAGGCGGCAAACCCCTGGGGACTATAAGAATTGAGCCCCAAGTTCAAGGCACGCTCTTCCAGCTCTCTTCCAGCTCTCGTCACTCTTCAGCAGCCGATCGAATCTGTAAGTCTTACTTCAACGCTCGCTATGAGATAGGCGCTCCTAGCTATCAATCTGTACCAACTCTGAATCCCGCAGGCTCAGAACAAAAGGCCATTTGTTTCCCTGACCTGGTGGGCCAGTTCCAAGTTAAGTACAGGCCTGTTAGTTGTAGACGTAGTTTAGACGTAGAATTTATGCATGAGTAATGATTAGAGTGTATAATAAATGTGCTTTGATTTAAATCTTACTAATCGGTGTATTGGATTATTGATCTTTACTCGGACTTGAACCACGTGGCAGTATCATAAAGATACCTGGCGACTCAAGAGCAAAGGTGATAAAACAGAGCAATTAAACTAAGGCAAAGTTAGCAACATTATTTGGCGACATCCTGACGGGACCCGATCTAGAAGTGGAAAACCACTCCGGAAGAACCCAAGAATTTGAATTAGAGATCCAATTGGAAATAGAAAACCACATGTGTTCAAGCAGTTCTGATCAATACAAATAATTCGGAAGTGTGTGTATGCATGCGTAACTAACAGGGCGATAAGGTAAAACTGATAGATTTTTTGTTGCGACAAAACTGTCGGACGTTTGTATATCGGAAAGTAGCAAAAGCCGTACCCGTATTTACAGCACCGCCTTAATACCACTGTCCTAAATTTGAAGAGCAGCATTCGGATTAATACACCTGTCCCAAATTTGAAGAGCAGCATTCGGATTAAAATCTCTGTCCCAAATTTGAAGAGCAGCATTCGGATAGGAAAGATGGCAATGCAGGCAATGCAGCGCCTCATGAACCCCGAGGAATTTGCGGTCGCAGCGACCAGCAGCAGTAGAGTGGGACAATGTCCCATTTGAGAGGAAGAGATCAGGAAATATCTCAAAGGTAAAGGATGGCCCCTTTGGAATGAATTCTGTGACAATGAGGAATCAGGCCCCGGGAATATAGGACATACTTGGTGGGAGAACCTGAGCGAGATCCACAAAAAGAGCTTAGGGAAAGCTCGCAAGCTGATGGCAATCATGTCCTGCTTGGCACAAGAAGAAGCGGAAAAACAGGTAGAGGTATTACAGAAACAGTGTAGTGACCTCAAGGCAGCATTAAGAGCACTCCATGCTACCCCACAGAACAAAGACAAAGCATGCTAGATCACGCAAAGTGCCGGAAGCAGATTGCAGAGCTGCAATCGCTGCTTTCTGTTCAGAAAGGTTTTCAGGAAACCTTTGGAGAAAGATTAGATCAGGAAGACGGCCCTGATTGGGAAGAACTGAATGAAACACCGCAGAGATATGTTCAGGGAACATGTGAGCAGGGAAAGCCATAAAAGAGAAAAGCGCCCCAACCCCCCACAGAGCAGATAGTTCAAGCTCCAATGAACCCTGTAACCACCCACCGCACAGCCACATCGGACGATGTGGAATTTCGATACTCCACCCCCTTAACAGTGACCCAATTACGAGACGCGTGCGATAAGATCACACCGTTTCTCCCCACCTCAGATCCCCACCATTTCTTAGCCACAGTTAAGCATCAGGCGACCATGTACGGCCTGGATGAGCGAGAGCAAGTAAAGCTCACAGTTTTAAGTTTAGACCCTTCAGTAGCAGCAGCCCTTCCCGACCCACAGAATGTAGGAGGAGGCACCCTTGCAGAAATGCATACCGCGATCCTGGATGCAATCGGGTATAACCGGGGTGACCTCGTAGATGGCCTCAACAAATATAGGCAAAAGAAATCCGAGCACCCCACAGCGTTTGCTGGACGCCTGTGGATCCACTTTGCAGCAGTCTTTGGAGACTTAGACCACGCCCATTTGTCCCCAGACAACATGGCCAAATGGACCCGCACCCTTATCTCCCATGCCACAGAAACAGGACAGAAATCTTGCACGAGTTATGATCCCTCAGAGGAGGCCCACACGAGAAGTGGGTAGGGAAAAGATTGTCCCGCGCTTGGGAGCAATCTGTTCAAAGTAAACCCGCAGTTAAGAATACCGAGGAAAAGCAGGCCAGAGCAGATATGCAGGCAGTAAAAACACACCAGAACCCCGCATGGGTGAATGAGGGAAAGAACAGCCCCCCACCCAAGTCACAGGAGTGTTACAACTGTGGACAGTTGGGACACTTCGCAAGAGAGTGCAATGCCCCAAAAAAGCCACAGAGAGCCCAGCAGACGGGCACTCTGAGTAAGAAAAAGACAGAGCCCATTCATAGCGTTAGCGCCCGTTCAGATCAGACGGACCTGACCGGAACGGACTGACGGTGTACGGGCTCCCCCAGTTGGGTCTGCGACACCCTTTGGGATAGGTCTGGACGACCGGTAGTTGCAGCGAAAATTTGAAAGCCCATCGAATTTCTCTGGGACACAGGATGGCACCACAATAAACTCCTCCACCCTGTTTCAAAAAGACACATGGCCCACTATAGCCACTATCACCCTCAGTGGCTTTACAGGCCACTCACAGCAGGGACACATCACAGCCCCTGTACCCATTCAAATCGGTACCATCACCACCAAGCACCCCGTAGTTTTAGTTGACCTGCCCCACACGCCAGAACAGATTCTGGGAATCGATTTCATGAATTCCCATAATCTTTCATTTGATCCAGTCAACCAGTGTGTCTGGAAGATGGCAAAATCCGCAAGAGCCCCCGCAACGCTCAACATAGGAGAGTACGCGAACAAAATTAGCGCAGTAGGCGAATTTTGGTTCAAACCGACCACGCTTCGTACGGACAAGCAGGTTAGGGCAGTTCTGCAAAAGAACAGGGCAGCATTCGCGACCCACAAGCATGACTGTGGACGGATGACTGGCTCTGTACAAATAACAGGACCTGACCCTAGACCCCCAAAACAGTATGGATTTCCCCAAGAGGCAGAGAGAGAAATCTCCAAGGTAATAGAAAGCTTATTAGAGCAGGGCGTACTTAGATCAGTAGCCTCCACTAATAATGCCCCGATTTGGCCAGTGAGAAAGCCCGATGGATCATGGCGACTGACCATCGATTACCGGGAACTCAACAAAATCACCCCCGCAGCGGCTCCCACAGTAGCAACAAATCCCGAGACCATGCTCATGCAGGGACTCAATTCCCGATTCTTTACGGTTTTGGACATCAGTAATGGATTCTGGTCCATTCCATTGGCAAAGGCGTGCCAGTACAAATTTGCCTTCACCTTTAAAGCACAGCAGTACAAGTGGACATGCCTGCCACAAGGATTCCACAACTCCCCCTCCATTTTCCACCGACAGCTGGCAGATGGTTTAGCCAAATTCTCTCGCCCTGAATGTTTGGTTCAGCATGTAGACGACCTACTACTGCAGACAGACACCAAGGAAGAGCACATTGAGCTTCTGTCCGAACTCCTGGAACTATTACACTCAATTGGTTGTAAAGTCAACCCCAAAAAGGCCCAGATTTTGGAAGATAAAGTGATATATTTGGGAACAATTATCACACATGGTAAACGCGAGATTGAGCATAAAAGGATTGACTCGATTGCTAAATTGCCCCTTCCCCAGAACGTTTCAGCCCTCCGGTCGTTTTTAGGACTTGTTGGCTACAGCCGAAACCACATTGACGGTTTCGCCAGCAAGGCAGCACCCCTCTCAGACCTCTGAAAGAAAGGAGCCCCCTGGGAATGGCTTCCGCAGCATACGGATGCTGTGGACTCTTTAAAACAGGCACTCATAGCAGCCCCCGCACTACAAGTTGCAGACCCGCTTTCCCCTTACGCCATAGAGGTAGCGACCACAGACCGCACCCTTTCAGCCGTGCTCCTCCAGGAACGGCACGACCAGTTAAGGCCCGTAGCTTACGCCTCCAGTCTTTTAGATGCTGTGGAGCAGGGATTTTCAGCCTGTGAGAGGCACCTGCTCGCAGTATTTTGGGCAGTGCAGTATTTTTCATATATTACCGGACTGAACCTCATCACAATTCTCACCGAACACACCCCCACCCAACTTTTACTGGACGGACGACTCAAGGACGGTACAGTAAGCCAGATGAGAGCAGCTAGATGGATCCTTCTCTTGAAGGGATGGGACATCACTGTAAAAACGACAAAGACGCACACCTATTTAGCCGACAACCTACAGTACCGCGGAACCCCCCATGAATGTGAAATTATCTCTCCACACCACAACACAGGCCCCTTTATTGTGAAAACACCCCCCAGAAAGATAGATAGTTCAACCCAGAGCCCCCAGCACACGGACACGTGTGAGCCCATAAAGATCTATGCGGATGGATCTTCCACAGTCTTGGATGGGAAGCGCATAACAGGTTGCGGTATCTATGTCGAGGACGTGCAGGGACATGCCCTTGAGGAAATATCATTGAAACTTCCAGGCCACTTAGGTGCGCAGGCAGCAGAGCTCGTGGCCATCGCGTATATAGTGGAACACCCAGATTCCTTCCCCAGCCCAGCAGACATATACTCGGACAGCCTCTATGTCTGCAACAGCCTCACGGAATTTCTGCCCCTGTAGAAAGCAAGAGGATTTGTTTCTGCAGACGGAAAACCCCTCCCCTCAGCCCCATTGCTCCGTCACATTTTAGAGCGAGCCCAGAACAGGACTTATGAGATAATCAAAGTCCACAGTCATCATCGTTCCTCCCCCCCTGGAAATGTGAAAGCCGACGCACTGGCTAAAGCAGGTTCCAGACATGGATACCTTTGGACACCCCCCGAAAGCGCACCAGTGAGTGCAGTTCAGGTCTCACAGACAAAGATCGAGGATCTAGTGGAGGCCCAGAAGCAGGACAACAATCTTAGGGAGATTGTAAAAGGAAAATATCCAGCACCCTATGAGAGGTTTAGAAATGCACTGACCACACATGACGGTGTGGTGTTAAAAGACACCCTTCATGTGGTTCCTGAACAGGACAGGAATCAACTCCAGTCCAAAGACGTGCAGGTTAGGTGGATTGGCCATGCTAAATTACCCGTAGTGTCCATAAGGGTTGGGAGGGGTTATTGGGTGGAAGTGAGGGATTAATGTGGGTCGGTGCAGACTCGATGGGCCGAATGGCCTCCTTCTGCACTGTATGTTCTATGTAATCTATGTAACTGATTTGTTTATTCCATGACTGTCATGGACATCAGGGATTCGATCCCACTACAGCCCATCTCAAGCAGCTTTGTTGGTGGCTGAATTAAAAGGAAGATGTAAAGCATTACATCGAGAATTGTCTTATCTGTGCCCAGAATAATCCGGATAGATATGCCAAAAAGGCTCAACTCAGCCACACCCGACCCGTTAATGGCCCCTGGACTAACCTCCAGATCGATTTTATAGGACCATTGCCCCCTTGCAGGAATGGCTATAAATATGTAGTTTTGGTAATTGACACATTTACGAAATGGGTGGAAGCATTCCCAGCCCGCACAATCGCGGCAAAAACCACAGCCAAGATTTTGACCCACCACATCTTTACAAGATGGGGACTCCCCCGCACCATTGAATCTGACCAAGGTTCCCATTTTACGGGACGTGTCATGCAGAATGTCCTCACGGTATTTGTCATCACCCAAAAATTCCACATAGCATACCACCCACAGTCGAGTGGTATCGTGGAGCGCATGAATCGGACCCTAAAATTCACCCTCAGAAACATGGTCCGGCAGAACAACACCAGTTGGGACTCAGTCCTCCCCTTTGCGCTGATGTTTTTGCGTAATACAATTTCTACTTCCACAGGTTACACCCCACCCACCCTCATGACCGGACACCCCATGAAAGGCACAGAATTTTTATTCGGTTTAGACTTGACCAGCCCCGAAGTGACGGCCCTCACACACGGGGCAGTAGACCAATTAGCGGAAAATGTTAAAACGGCTCAGCTAGCAGCCGCAGTAAAATTGTGCACCAGAAAGAAACAGAGCAAGGCTTGTTTCGACAAGACAGTGCATGCGACTGAGTACAGTATAGGACAGCAAGTTATGCTCTGTATTTAACCCCAGCACATTCCTGTCACCAAAATACTCGGGTCCGTACTCCATTGCTGATAAAGTAAGCCCTTCCATATATAAAATGCAGTACCCCAACGGCAAGACTGCGTGGTTCCATATAAACCAGCTGAAGGCATATGGAACACAGTCGAACCACGCACACCACGTCATGCTCGACGCAGCACACCACACCCCGCCCACAGCCTACGTAACCCTTCCACCCCCCACCATGTCCAGCCCAGCCACGGACTGGACCTCGACTCCACCCCCGAAATATACACTCCGCCCCGGAACGCCCACAGACTGCAGCAGCAGAGACAGCGACTGTGACTCGGACGATAGCCACAGCACGCCTCCCTACAATCCCCATGCAACAGGACCCACACCCAGCGATTCCGACTACGATCCGAGTGATCCCTTCATGATCACTTTCCTGAACAAACCCCACCACCGACCACCGAACTACACTGATGACCCAGATCTTGTCCCCACACAGCTAGACACCAACTATCGGCACCGAGATAACTCGTTCCGACTCATCCGCAACGACGAGAGCGACCCCACCTCACACCATGCAGCCCTTTCAGCCCTGATACACTCAAGTGTTTGGCGCCCGGGAGAAGATGACGACCTTGGGTCTGACTCCCAAACCGAGAACCCCTTTGCGATCCTGTTCGCAGCCTTTTAAAAGGAACGAAAAGTGGTGGCCTTTCTGATGGAACCTGCAGAATGTTTATGTTGTTTGTAAGTTTGTTAAATGTTGTATGTCCGACAGGAAAAAAAATGTTCTCACTGCCCCACGCCTATTCGGCCGAAACCTCTGAGGACTTGCCTACAGAGACTCACTATTGCCAGACACTAGTTCAGAGGAACTAGCTTGTCTGCAGAGACTGGTTAAGGTACCAGACCCCCGTTCGTAACTGCCCTTCTGGTTCGAAGGTAGAACCACTACGGCAGCCCCACTATGATGACTACATTTCTTGCCCATTCTTGTCGGTTGCTCAGGCAGTGGAGAAACGGCTTGGGACCCGCCCTGCCTGGGAACCCCCCCTCTGGTGAACTACGCTCGGGTAGGAGAGACACGGCATTCGTAGCCGTCCTACCCAGGGACTCCATCCAACTCTTACCCCATACGCACGTCATTTTGGCACTTTTCGTTCAAAAAGTTTTGTTTTGTTGAGATAACCTTTAGGTTGCCAACCACATGCTATTTACATCCTGAAACATTTGGATGGTAAATTGCACAGTCTGCGAGACGGCTCGCACTGGTTCATTATTGGGAATTGTGTCTTGTCCTAAAATTCGATTTTTGAAAAAAAAATGAGGGAGTCACACATAGTGACCAATTATAAAGGGAGTAATTGGCACTAAAGGACAGACAGACTATCGTACGAGATATTAAACAAAGATAGTTACAGACACTATGCTTGTTTTCACAGAACTCCAGAAGCTCCAGGACCGGAGAAGAGAAGAAATGAAAGGAAAGAGAAGAGCCATGAGGACTTCCTTCACATGGATCAGCATCATATTAATCGACATTTGGTTGCAAATGAATGCAAACCCCATGACTTCAAGCCCCCCAGCCATTAATGTTTCACTTCCCCGCAGTACCCAGAGCCCAGTCACCAGCGACACCACATCATCTTGGTGTGCCAGGTTTATAACCTGGTACTCCCTGTCCTATGTAATAGAAACCTTACTGGTATTAGCGATACTCTGCAGCATAGTGCAGACTATGCATCTACGGAAATGGAGAAGGAGAGCCTACCGCTCTTGAACCCCGGTATATAGGATCAGATGCCTTATTTTCGGATACGACCCCCGCTATCTATAATAAAGTGCATTCACTTGCGTTTATTGTGAATAAAGAAATATGAAGAACTGTTCATGAGCAAATTGTACGATCCTGAGCTTGACTGCCAAGCCAGGAAGACTGGTGTATAAACTGCTATGATTTTGTTGTATGGTTGAGGAAGTTAGGATAATGAAATGTGTAAGTGAGTGTAGTGTGTTAAGGATAGTTAGAGGTTCCCAGTTTATTGTTTTGTAATGCATGTTCCTATTTGACATAGCGCCCTTAGAATTGTTAGTTAAACATTTTTTGCATAGCTATGGTCAGTGCAGAGGCCATGAAGGAAGTACCCCCCCCCCCCCCCCCCCCAGGTCAGGGAATGGAAAGCAACATGGTTATGTGATCCTTCACGCTTCGCGTTAGGATCACAAGGAGGGTGTGTAGCCACTTAAAATGGCTAACTCCCGATTTAAAATGGCGAACGGCAAAGGCTGATGGGAAAGTCAGCCAACAGGACACAAACGAGCAGCTGCAGGTTGACTGTGTATTTACCTCTGGAAAGGCCAGACAAGATCGATACCAGCAACCATCAGCATAACAAAACACCAGCCATCTGCATACTAATGAGCAATCCCCGGGAACAATGAGCAACATTTAGACACATAAAGCAAAACCAGACTCTTCGGCGCCAGCAGAAGCCGACACAAAAGGAGGTGAACGACCACCTCAAGACCGCTCATCAATCAGGGAACCGCTCCAGCATTGGAGAAAATCGAACCAAGTGATTGGGACAAAGTCCAATCACTTGGGACCAGGTACAGGGTCCGCCCTGAAAGGCGGGAAGCCCCTGGGGA
Source organism: Scyliorhinus torazame (assembly GCF_047496885.1). NCBI lineage: Eukaryota > Metazoa > Chordata > Chondrichthyes > Carcharhiniformes > Scyliorhinidae > Scyliorhinus > Scyliorhinus torazame. The sequence continues at coordinate 183,572,016 of NC_092711.1, read as the reverse complement.
CTATAAGAATTGAGCCCCAAGTTCAAGACACGCTCTTCCAGCTCTCGTCACTCTTCAGCAGCCGATCGAACCTGTAAGTCTTACTTCAACGCTCGCTATGAGATAGGCGCTCCTAGCAATCAATCTGTACCAACTTCGAATCCCGCAGGTTCAGAACCCGAACGAAAGGCCATTTGTTTCCCTGACCTGGTGGGCCAGTTCCAAGTTAAGTATAGGCCTGTTAGTTGTAGAAGTAGCTTAGACGTAGAATTTATGCATGAGTAGTGATTACAGTGTATAATAAATATGCTTTGATTTAAATCTTACTAATCGGTGTATTGGATTATTGATCATTACTCGGACTTGCACCACGTGGCGGTATCATAAAGATACCTGGCGACTCAAGAGCAAAGGTGATAAAACAGAGCAATTAAACTAAGGCAAAGTTGGCAACAGGCATGAAACCCACGCAGACATGGGGAGAATGTGCAAACTCCACATGGACAGTGACCCAGGGCTGGGATTCGAATCCGGGTCCACAGTGCCGCAGTCCCACTGCTAAAAACTGCGCCACATGTCACCCCTGGATTTTTATGACAATTGGGAATGGTGGTTTCATGGTCGTCGTTAGGCTTTTAATTCCAGATTTTTATTGAATTCAAATTTCACTATCTGCAGTGACGGGTTTTGAACCTGGGTATTATTCGAGTCTCTGGTTTGCTCGTCCAGTGGAAATACCACTATGCCACTGCCTCCTCGGTGCCTTTCCCATTGTCAGCCTGTCAAACTACCATGTAACCTTTTTCTCTCTGCCAACACCTCCTTGGTCGGAACTCTCGAATACTTCCGATCCAACAACAGTCCATACTCCCCCCTCCTCCTCATGCCCCTCTGCGCCTTGAACAAGATAACCTTCCCACGAACCGCCTTCTACGCCTTCAAAAACGTGTCCACCGCCACCTCCCCATTCTGATTCAACTCCACACAGTCTTTGATCACCAATTGCACCTTCTCCCAGAACCCCTTATCTGCCAAAAGCCCCGAATCCAGCCTCCATCCATGCCTCCGCTCCTGCCTCAAACTAAGTCTGACCTCTCACCAGTGTGGTGCATGATCCAAGATCACGATTCCCGCGTACTCTGCCCTCACCACTCAACTTACTATTAAAAAAATCAATTCTGGAGTATACCTTGGGCACATACGAGAAGGAGTACCCCCCCTCCCAGTTCCTAAACTCTAAACTGCCATGTATCCACCATTACCAAGAGATCCATAAACCTTCCCAACTCTTTCACCATTCTCAACCTTCCCACTGACTTAGGGCTCGATCTGTCCACCCTCAGTTCCAGCACACAATCAACTGATGAGTATCTAGGTCCTAGAAATCCCTTCACCAACCCCACGTCATTCCAATTCGGCTCCTATACATTCACTAGCACCACTAACGTCTCCTCCAGCACCCCATTCACTATCACATACCTCCCACCCAGGTCCTGCATTTCCTTTGCCCCTTCAAGCCCTGTCTTTAAAAAAGTAATTTAGAGTAATTAAGGGGCAATTTAGCGTGACCAATCCACCTACCATGCACATCTTTGGGTTGTGGGGGCGAAACGCAAACACGGGGAGAATGTGCAAACTCCACACGGACAGTGACCCAGAGCCGGGATCAAACCTGGGACCTCAGTGCCGTGATTGAACCTCGGACCTCAGTGCCGTGAGGCAGCAATGCTAACCACTACGCCACCATGCTGCCTTAAGCCCTGTTTTTTTGCTCAGCATGATGACCACCGCCTGCGACTTTGAATCAAACCCCGAGTGAAATCCTGACCCACCCATCCCTTCCTCACCCTGACCTGATCCTTCATCCGGGTATGTTCTGTTTTATAGTGGGATTTGCAGCATCTGCAGTATTTTTTGGGGGTCACAGTGGTAATTGGTAATGGGTTGGAGGGTTATGGAGAACGGGCAGGACAGTAGAGTTGAGGCCAGGATGGGATCAGCCATGATCATCACATTGTGGGTGTTATGCTTGGGTGGTTAAATTGCCTACTCCGGCTCCTAGGTCATGTGTTCTAGGGAGGAGATGCTCTGGCTGATTTCGCAATCCAGCTCTTGGCCTGTAACATTGTAGGTAGCAGAAGAGGAACATATCAGCCATGATAGAATGGTGGAACAGATTCGATGGGCCGAATGGCTTAATTCTGCTCCTATAGCTCATGAATTTATAGATTTTCTTAGACTTATTGTTCCGTGCTGAAAGATGAAGAATGTGCTTTTAAAGAATGAGACAAGAGTTGTCCCCCTGTTCAACTTGATACTAAACTCCCCGCCAATTACTCCTCAGTAACAATTTGAAACACAGAGTTTCCGGGCGGGTTTGAAGCAGTGACTTTCTCATGTTAAGTAAAAGTGATAATCAGTGCACAAGGGAAATGAGTGTGAATCTTCCATCATACAAAATGACAGAGCACCATTACAGAACAAACAGTAAGGAAACAGAACCACCATAACCAAGCCAGCGCACACTCATTTCTACCTACCTGACCCCCCCCTCCCCTGCACCCCAACAGCAGACCCCCATCAGCAGAAAGTCATCCAATATGTGTATAGGTGAGCATGTGCCTGGACGGCACCGTGGCACAGTGGTTAAGACTGCTGCCTCAAAGCGCCAGGGATCCTGGTTCAATTCCAGCCTTGGGTCACTGTTTGTGTGGAGGTTGTACATTCTCGCCGTGTCTGCGTGGGTTTCCTCCCGTTGCTCCGGTTTCCTCCCACAGTCCAAAGATGTGCAGGTTAGGTGAATTGGCCATGATAATTTGCCTCTTAGTATCTAGGGATGTGCAGGTTAGGTTATGGGGTTCTGGGGATTGGGGGGTGATGGGCAAGGGTAGAGTACTCATTCAGAGGGTTGGTGAAGACTCGATGGACCAAATGGCCTCATTCTGCACTGTAGGAATGCGGGAAAAAATATGTCAGTGAATGCCTGCACATGCGTGTCGAAGAGCAGGCATGTGAAAACGAGCAACACAGTCCACCAGAAAAGGCTTCACCGATACGGGCCATGGCAGAAGGGGATAGAGAGGGAGAGAGACAACAAAGAAAACCAGTCAATACTACAAAATCACTCTCTTCCCCCCATCCCCCCGCCACACACACACTCACAGCCTTCATAGTGGATCCGCATCAGCGAGCTCAAACTCAAACTCCCAACCAGAAAATGCTGCCAATAATCATCAAGTCAGGATGATAACATTTTAGTTGAATAACTGTCAGGAACTCCTTTGAGGTCAAACAATCATACTAAAAGAAACAAACTCAGAGACAAATGAAAAGGGGCTGGTCCTGCTAGGGGCATTGCCCAACCTTAACAAACATCAAAACAAAGTGTGATTAAGAGGCTCGATAAAGCATATCAGCCCCAGTGGTGTCCACTGGGCACAGAAGGCTGCGATGGTGCTCATGGACACAGCATGTTCCCTCTCCAGAAACACCCGGCCACAAACATAACCACGGAAGAGGGGCAGACAGTCTGGTCAGGTGACCCCCTTGGTCACCCTCTGCCTGAACCTGTTAATGCTGAGTTTTGCCAGGCCCAGGAGGAAGTTCACAGGAGCTCCTCCTTCTTATGCTGCATGGAGACCAGGGCCTCGCGACCACCACCTTGACGGCAGCTTGAATGTCAGCCTTTATCTCTTCCATGAGCTCCCTTTGTTCCCTGGAGAGGATCTTCCTCCATCCACTCTCCTGTAGGGAGAGCCCGTGTGCGATTTGCCAGTCTCTCTCGTTCTGCTATGGCTGCCACTTCGACTCCTCATGCATCTGCCATCTCGACTTCTTGTTTCTCCTGGTTTCTGCTGTTTTTTGTTTGTTTATGGCCTCTGGAGCCACTGTTGCTCGGCATCTTCTCTTGTGCTATAGATAGGGTGAGGGGATAGATACTTTCTTTCCCTGTTTTACCAGGCTATTTTGAGTAAAAGCCTGATTTTGGGTTCTTAGGAGGAGAGCCACCTGATGTGCGACTACTCAGCATATCCCCGGCCCTGGAACGATTGCTGTTGTTCTTAACATAGAACATAGAAAATACAGCACAGAACAGGCCCTTCGGCCCACGATGTTGTGCCGAATCTTTGTCCTAGATTAACCATAGATTATCATTGAATTTACAGTGCAGAAGGAGGCCATTCGGCCCTTTGAGTCTGTACCGGCTCTTGGAAAGAGCACCATACCCAAACTCAACACCTCCACCCAACACCAAGGGCAATTTGGACATTAAGGGCAATTTATCATTGGCCAATTCACCTAACCCGCACATCTTTGGACTGTGGGAGGAAACCGGAGCACCCGGAGGAAACCCACGCAGACACGGGGAGGACGTGCAGACGCCGCACAGACAATGACCCAAGCCGGAATCGAACCTGGGACCATGGAGCTGTGAAGCAATTGCGCTATCCACAATGCTACCGTGCTGCCCTTAAGAACAAATAAATCTACACTATATCATTTTACCGTCATCCATGTACCTATCCAATAGCTGCTTGAAGGTCCCTAATGTTTCCGACTCAACTACTTCCACAGGCAGTGCATTCCATGCCCCCACTACTCTCTGGGTAAAGAACCTACCTCTGATATCCCTCCTATATCTTCCACCTTTCACCTTAAATTTATGTCCCCTTGTAATGGTGTGTTCCACCCGGGGAAAAAGTCTCTGACTGTCTACTCTATCTATTCCCCTGATCATCTTATAAACCTCGATCAAGTCGCCCCTCATCCTTCTCCGCTCTAATGAGAAAAGGCCTAGCACCCTCAACCTTTCCTCGTAAGACCAACTCTCCATTCCAGGCAACATCCTGGTAAATCTTCTTTGCACCTTTTCCAGAGCTTCCACATCCTTCCTAAAATGAGGCGACCAGAACTGTACACAGTACTCCAAATGTGGCCTTACCAAAGTTTTGTACAGCTGCATCATCACCTCACGGCTCTTAAATTCAATCCCTCTGTTAATGAACGTGAGCACACCATAGGCCTTCTTCACAGCTCTATCCACTTGAGTGGCAACTTTCAAAGATGTATGAACATAGACCCCAAGATCTCTCTGCTCCTCCACATTGCCAAGAACTCTACCGTTAACCCTATATTCCGCATTCATATTTGTCCTTCCAAAATGGACAACCTCACACTTTTCAGGGTTAAACTCCATCTGCCACTTCTCAGCCCAGCTCTGCATCCTATCTATGTCTCTTTGCAGCCGACAACAGCCCTCCTTACTATCCACAACTCCACCAATCTTCGTATCGTCTGCAAATTTACTGACCCACCCTTCAACTCCCTCATCCAAGTCATTAATGAAAATCACAAACAGCAGAGGACCCAGAACTGATCCCTGCGGTACGCCACTGGTAACTGGGATCCAGGCTGAATATTTGCCATCCACCACCACTCTCTGACTTCTATCGGTTAGCCAGTTTGTTATCCAACTGGCCAAATTTCCCACTATCCCATGCCTCCTTACTTTGTGCAGAAGCCTACCATGGGGAACTTTATCAAATGCCTTACTAAAATCCATGTACACTACATCCACTGCTTTACCTTCATCCACATGCTTGGTCACCTCCTCAAAGAATTCAATAAGATTTGTAAGGCAAGACCTACCCCTCACAAATCCGTGCTGACTATCCCTAATCAAGCAGTGTCTTTCCAGATGCTCAGAAATCCTATCCTTCAGTACCCTTTCCATTACTTTGCCTACCACCGAAGTAAGACTAACTGGCCTGTAATTCCCAGGGTTATCCCTAGTTCCTTTTTTGAACAGGGGCACGACATTCGCCACTCTCCAATCCCCTGGTACCACCCCTGTTGACAGTGAGGACGAAAAGATCATTGCCAACGGCTCTGCAATTTCATCTCTTGCTTCCGATAGAATCCTTGGATATATCCCGTCAGGCCCGGGGGACTTGTCTATCCTCAAGTTTTTCAAAATGCCCAACACATCTTCCTTCCTTGAAGGTGAAATCACAGTGAGGTGAGCTAATTGCAGGAAGGTAGTTCACACGTGTGAAATGTTGAATGCGATTATAATGTTAACTCTGTTTCTCCCTCTCCACAAATCCAGCAATACATGGTGAATCTTGTGGAGGATGTGATGTTTGATCTTCTTGAATCGCTGCAGTCCATGGGGTGAAGGTGATCTCACAGTGCTGTTAGGTAATTACTTATAATTCTTATTAATTACTTATAATTACTTATTATTATTAATTACTTATTATTATTAATTACTTACAATTACTTATAATTGAATTACTTATAATTCACCTAGTGAAGGAACAATGGTATGTGTGCAAATCAACATTTTGTACTTATGTTGCATTTTTACTGGAAGATAAAGTTCTAAGGCTTTCACAGAAATGCTACAGAGAAACATTTAACACTGAGCCACATGAGTTATTAGGGCAGGTGACCAAATGCTTGGTCAAAGCGAGAGGTTTTAAGGAGAATCTTGAAGGAGGTGAGTGTTTTGTGTAGGGCCAGACTGGGAGGCAGGTTCCCTTCCCCGAAGGACATTAGTGAATCAGTTGGGTTTTTACAACAATTAGCAGCTTTCATGGTCACTTTTTACGAGTGCTGGCCCCACAAATTATCAGACTCATTCAGCTCAATTTCATTTCCTGCCTTTGCGTTTTTGTGGGCTCTCTTCACTCCCTTTTTTTTGTTTCAAATCAATTTCTTTGTTAAAAATTTAAAATATAGAGTAACCAATTAATTTTTTCCAATTAAGGGGCAATTTAGGGTGGCCAATTCACCTACCCTGCACATCTTTGGGTTGTGGGAGCGAAACCCACGCCATCACGGGGAGAATGTGCAAACTCCACATGGACAGTGACCCAGAGCCGGAATCGAACCTGGGCCTCGGCGCCGTGAGGCAACAGGGCAAACCCACTGCGCCAGCATGCTGCCCCTCAAATCAATTTCACAGGGAAGGGGAAGATTTTCTGAAACCAAACATTACAGAGTTGCTCAAATATCGTGACCTGAATGTCATTGGATTTTGAAATGGAAGGAAAAAGCACTGTTCAGTGGGGAGAAACCGTACAAGCGTTCTGTGTGTGGACGAGGCTTCAGCCAATCACCTGACAGTCACACTGAAGAGAAACCTTGGAAATGTCGTGATTGTGGGAAGTGATTCAAATCCCCGTCAGAGTTGGGAACTTATTGGGGCAGGCACACTGGGGAGAGATGTTCACCTTCTCCCAGTGTGGGAATGGATTGACCTAGTTACCCAACTAACTTGATGGCAGACCAGCGAGTTCACCCTGATGACAGACCTTTTAAATGCCCAGACTGTGAGAAGTGCTTTAAAAGTTCTGTGGAACTGATGACCCATCAACGTGTTCACACTGACGAGAGACCATTCAGGTGCTCTCAATGTCAATGTGGAACTGGGTTCAAGCGATCAGCTCAATTTGATGAACACAAACTCATTTAAACTGGAGAGACCATTCACTTGCTGTGACTGTGGGAACAGAATCATTCAGTCAGCCAGCCTATTGAGACACCAGAGAGTTCACACTGGGGTGAGGCCATTCACCTACTCCCAGTGTGGGAAGGGATTCAGTCATTTATCCAACCTGCTGAGACACCAGCGAGTTCACAAGTAAATACACTGATTAGATTTTGCTGGTAATCACATCCATGACTGAACCGTGTTCATTGTAATTTATTTCAACCAATATTAATGAAATCCAGCCCAGTATGAAGGGTGAATATTACATATAAAAGTAAAATTAGTTTGCTTTGTATTAAATAGTGTGTTGAAACTTTTAGATATCTCTAACACAAGTTAGCTCCTTTTGAAGGGCTTTCCTTTCCCGTCTTCTCCATCCTCACCTCCAACAAGTATGAGGAACTTATCACTAAGATTGAGACAGTCTATCAGCTGCCTCTGCTGCTTTCCTCCTTTCCACTAGCCCAGTGAGACAAACTATCTGTAAATTTCCTTTTGGCCTAGTTCTGAAATTCACATATTTCTCCAGTTTCTCTCCCATCGCTCCTCATGGCCACTCACTACTCATCCTGCCCATGAGACCCACATTCTGCCCCATTCACCATATTTACTGATTACCCAACTTCCCCATGTTCACTGATATTGTTAACGGTTCTCTCTTCTGGTGTTGTCCATCTCATCAGAGTGCGATCAACTCAGTCGTTAGGGAACAGGCTGAAGACAATGACTTTGGTCATCCCAATTTTTGATGGGAGAAATTTCTGTTGCTCCAGTACTGGAGATGGGATAAGCAGTTTGATAATTTAGTAACAGTGGAGGAATGGCAAGGGTTGGTGGTGAGGTAGAGCTGGGTGTTGTCAGTGTACATGCAAATACTAACACTGTGCTTTTGGATCATGTCATCGAATGGCAGCATGTCGAGGAGAAATAGGAGGGGCCAAAGTAGCAGGACTTTGGAGAGGAAAGGGAGGTTGGAGATCAGGGCAGTAGTTTGCAAAGATGGTCAGGTCAAGATTTTTGTTTTAGGGCGGTCGATGTTGGTGGACCTTCATCCCACCCCAGCTCATCTGCTGTTCAATCCCTCATCCATGTCCGTATCACCTTCAGACTTGACAATTCCATTAGATTCCTGGCCAGCCTCTCACATTCACCACACCCACACATGGAAGCATGTGATCATCCCAAACTCTTCTGCCCGTGTACTTTCTCACACAAGTTCTGTTCACCTATCACTCCTGTGCTTTCTGCCCGACATCGGCTCCTGGCAATGCCATGCCTCTATTTTAAAATTCATATCCTTGTTGTTTTCCAATCTCTCCATGGCCTCGTCCCTCCCCATCTTTGTAATCTCCAATCACACAACCCTCTGAGATGTCGACACTTCTCTCACTCTGGCCTCTTGAACATCCCTGATTTTAATTACTCCAGCATTGGTGGCACTCTCTAGGTGTGAAGCTCTGAAATTCCCTCTGTAAACCTCTCCACCTCTCTCTCCTGATTAAAGATGTTTTTTAAAATCTGCTTCTCCAATCATGATTGTGTCCATTGACCCTAATATTGCCACATGTGACTCAGTCAGTTTTTTCTTTACAAAACTTACCTGAAGCACCTTGGAATGTAACTTTTATTGCATTAAGCATGTTTTATAAATATAAGCGTCACTGTTTAACGACAGCAGTTTGTGCACAGCAAGATTGCACAAACAGTAATCAGACTAACAGATTAATCCAGATTTTCTGGTGTTAGTTAAAGCAGGAATATTGGTCCTAATGCATCAGGAGAACTCCCCTATGGACAATATGTGGAGCTTTGAGATCCTGAGATGAGTGGAGCTGATTGAGTTGTCGGGCCTGCCTTGAAGAACCGCTGTCTGGGATCTTTCCTTTTCATTCAATGACTCCCAGCTGAAGTTGTTTCTGTAGTAAAATAGTTTCACATTGAAAATCAATCCCAATTTAATCTGAGGGTAAAATCTACAACTTTAAATCAACTGTAAAATAGAAAGGAAGTTATTGTGTTCATTCAACATCTTTCAGCGCCTCAGAACATCCCAAAGTGATTCACAGTTAATTGGCTGGATTCTCCGCTGTCGGGATTTCTGTGACGGCGTGGGGCTGTTCACAATGGGAAATGGACAGAGAATCCTGCCAATTTATTTTGTAGGAACAATGAGAGACAGAATAAACTATATGGTCCAATTTTAAACCGTGCAGACACAGAGTGACCTGGGAGTGTATGTGCACAAATGTTGGAATGTGACACCATAATTTGATCAAGCTGTTTCAATATAAAATATGGTCCTTGGTTTATGAATGGAGACATGGAGTACAAAAGCAAGGAAGTTGTACTGAATCTTTAGAACTAATTAATTGAAATATTGTGTTCAATTCTGAGCACCATTTTAGGAAAGATGTCAAGGCCTTGGAGAGGGTGCAGGGAAAATTTCCCAGAATAGTATCAGGGATGAGGCAGTTTCAGTTCTGTGGAGAGACTGGGGCTGGGATTGTTCTCTTTGAAGCAGAGAAGGATAAGGAGTGATTCAATAGAGGTGTGGACATTGTTAAGGAGTTTTCATTCACATTGGGAGAAATTGTTTCCATTGGTAGGATGACTGCAGAAAACAGTTTTGAAATAATTGGGGGAAAAATTAAGGATGGAGATGAGATTATCTTACTCTGAGTAATGATGATCTGGAACACATTGGGCTGAATTCTCTATTTCAGCGGCTAAGTGCCGGCTCGAAAGGAGAATCCGCGGGAGGCTTACGATGGAAAAATCGGTGCCAACCCCTCACCGATTCCAGGACATTGAGGGGTTAGCAGCGGCGCCGGGTGAAACTCCTGGCTCCCATGCCGAAAACGGGCAAGAGAATGACAGAGAATGCACACGGCTGGCAAACTGCGCAAACCCGACCCACCATTCGCAACCCCATAGGCCACCCCCCACCAGTCCCCCCAACCCTAGCGGAAGCTCCCCCGGCCAGTGGCACAGAGTGTGGCGACGCTGGACACAGTCCGCAGCCGCCATGCCAGTTTCCCAACCGCTGAGACCACATGTGTCCCGCATCGTCGGGAACTTTATCCATTGGGAGTGGAGCATCGCGTGAGGGCCGACCGATGATGCGCCAATGCCATTGCCGAGGGGGCGGAGCATGGCTGACCGGTGTCAAACTGGCGCCGGCCCTGATTTGGGCGTAGGAGTCGATTCTCCGCCCGATCACCGATTACGATATTAGCGTCGGGCAACGGAGAATCATCCGCCCATTGTCTGAATGACTGGTGGGAGCAGATCCAAGCGTCACTTTACAAAGTGATTTGGGCTGATCGTTCTGCACACAGGCAGAGTGCACTCGGCTGCCATGGAAACACACACTCCATTTATTACTTCACGAGAGTGAAACTTTCCACTATGAAAGTATCATCACTCATTCTCCATTAGGCCGCATCGTCAAACTTTGATGAGGAGCATATGTGGAAGGATGGATCACATTGAGAAGCTCTTCACTGTCTGACTTGATTTTCCCTCTCGAAAGGCCATTTATATAACTGAATTCCATGGGTTTATATCAATCACTAATTATCCATTCGTAGGGGACAGATATTCAATTCCTCCTATTTCCAGAAATCCATGAAGTCAGTTTGTAGTTCATCACTTGCTGGGACTTCCTGCTTAACCTTTACTCAGACAGTTGGTTTTGGGACCTGAGATTCCCCCACCTGATCAAGTTTGTCTTGTTTCCGGGTCTGTGCTAGAAACATGTCCTTGGCAGAGCTAACAGGCCCACACTGTCCTGTATTTGTCAACCCAGGAAGCTTTCTTCTTAACTGAGAGAAAGATATTCCTATAATATTCGATACATTTCTGAAGATTTTATCAGTGATTTCTTCCAGATGTCCCCACGTTGACGAGGGAACATCCTTATCGACTCCTCAGAACTGGGGCGTCATTCTCCGACCCCCTGCCGGGTCGGAGAATGGCCTTTGGCCGCCGTGAATCCCGCCCCCGCCGAAGACTCCGGTACCTGAGATCCGCCCAGAGATTGCCTGTCCCGCCGGCGTAAATCAAAGCTGGTATTTACCGGCGGGACCAGGCGGCGTGGGCGGGCTCTGGGGTCCTGGGGGGGGCGCGGGGCGATCTGACCCCGGGGGGTGCCCCCACGGTGGCCTGGCCCGCGATCGGGGCCCACCGATCCGCGGGCGGGCCTGTGCCGTGGGGGCACTCTTTCCCTTCCACCATGGCGGAGACGGAAGAGACTCTCCCCACTGCGCATGCGCGGGAAACTGTCGGCGGCCGCTGACGCTCCCGCGCATGCGCCGCATTTCGCGCCAGCTGGCGGGGCACCAAATGCCATTTCCGCCAGCTGGCGGGGCAACAAACGCCATTTCCGCCAGCTCGCGGGGCGGAAATCCCTCCGGCGTTGGCCTAGCCCCTCAATGTTGGGGCTCGGCCCCCAAAGATGCGGAGCTTTCCGCACCTTTGGGCCGGCGCGATGCCCGTCTGATTGGCGCCGTTTTTGGCGCCAGTCGGCGGACATTGCGCCGTTGGGGGAGAATTTCGCCCCTGATTCCTGACTAATCTTGCTATTTCTAAACTCAGAGCCTGTTTTCTTGATATCTTGATGACAGTAGACTGTAGATAACATCCTAAAGCGACTGAAAAGATCTGGGGCAAGATTCTCCGACCCCCCGCCGGGTCGGAGAATCGCCGGGGGCTGGCGTGAATCCCGCCCCCGCCGGTTGCCGAATTCTCCACCACCGGATATTCGGCGAGGGCGGTTATCGCGCCGCGCCGGTTGGCGGGCCCCCCCCCCCGCGCGATTCTCCAGCCCGGATGGGCCGAAGTCCCGCCGCTAAAATGCCTGTCCCGCCGGCGTAGATTAAACCACCTACCTTACCGGCGGGACAAGGCGGCGCGGGCGGGTTCCGGGGTCCTGGAGGGGCGATCTGGCCCCGGGGGGGTGCCCCCACGGTGGCCTGGCCCGCGCTCGGGGCCCACCGATCCGCGGGCGGGCCTGTGCCGTGGGGGCACTCTTTCCCTTCCGCCTTCACCACGGTCTCCACCATGGCAGAGGCGGAAGAGACTCCCTCCACTGCGCATGCGCGGGAATGCCGTGAGCGGCCTCTGATGCTCCCGCGCATGCGCTGCCCGGAGATGTCATTTCCGCGCCAGCTGGCGGGGCACCAAAGGCCTTTTCCGCCAGCTGGCGGGGCGGAAATTCGTCCGGAGCCGGCCTAGCCCCTCAAGGCTGGGGCTTGGCCCCCAAAGATGCGGAGCATTCCGCACCTTTGGGGCGGCGCGATGCCCGACTGATTTGCGCCATTTTGGGCACCAGTCGGCGGACATCGCGCCGATACCGGAGAAATTCGCCCCTGAATCTTGAGCTGCCACTAAGAATAAATGTCAAAGCTTCTCGGCTAAAATGTGATGACTTTCGACTTAAATTCGCCCTCCCACCTGCAGATCATCTCACACAATTCTGTGTGAACATCTGGTTCAAACAAAAGTTCACCCCATTGGTTGTCTCTTCACTGAAGATTCCTCCCCCTCATTCTTGGCGACCTCGGGTGGAGGGTGTTGCATGCAGCAGGGTCATTGATAGCACTAGTTCATGAACTCCCAAGGTGCCTGCCTTTTTTGCGGCCTTGTGGAGTTTGTGGGTCAAGTCTATGCTAAATGTTTCAGGCTACACCTTTTTAGTTTTTTGTCAAACCTTTTATTGTTTTGAAGTGCTTTTATTCAAATTTTTTATATTTTAACATTGGAAAAACATTACAGCATAAAAATAAACCCAACAAAAAACCCCACCACGCCCATTTCCCCCAACCAACCTCCCCGCCCCACCACCCTAGCAGTTGATGGTAACTAGTTCTCCAAAATGCAGAATAAACAAACCCATCTCTCGTGAAATTCCTCATTCACCCCTCTTAGCGCACATTTCACCTTCTCTAAATGCAGGAACTACATTGGATTCCCCAGCCATACCAGGGCACAGGGTGGAGAGGCTGATCTCCACCCCAACAAAACCCACCTGCGGGCGGTCAGCGAGGCGAAGGCTAAAACATCTGCTCCCGCCTGCAACACCAGCAGGTCTGACACCCCAAATATGGTCCCCAGGGGAATAGGCTCCAAGTCCACATGCAAGATTGCCGACATTGTGCTGAAAAACAACCTCCAGAATTTCTCCAATTTCGTCAGGTGTACTGTCCCGCCGTCCTGCCTCTGTCCCCTCTGTACGACCTTTAGCTGTATCAACCCCAGCCTCACACACGGGTTCAGAGGCATTCACCTTCTGCAACATCTCAGACTTCTGCACTGTAAATTCTCTGATAATCTACAATCCCTCCTCTAGCGCCGTCCCCAGCTCCTCCTCCCACTTGACCGTAACCCCCTCCAGATACACCAAGGGCAGGATTCTCCGTCTGTGCTGTGCGCCCCCAGCAGCAGCGGGATCCTCCATCCACCAGCTGGCCAATGGGATTTCCCATTGTGGGCACCCCACGCTGTCAGGAAATCCACAGGCGTGAGTGCGCTGCCGCAAGAGTGGAGGATCCTGCCGACAGAGAATCTAGCCCCTTACCTTCCTCCAAAATCCTCGCATATATCGCTGAGAAGGCCCCAATCCCATCACCGACAACACCTCTTCCAGAAACGAGGAGGAAGGTGCAACTGGAAAGGTCTGAACCTTTCCCCCAAAGTCCCGCATCTGCATGTACCTAAAACCCTCCCCATTGGGGAACCTAATCTTCATCCCGAACTCCCCCAAACTTGCGAAGTGCCCTTTCAAAAACAAGTCCGTCATCTCCATCACCCCTCTATCCTCCAATCCCTGAAACCTCGCATCCATCCTTCCAGGCACAAACCCATGGTTCCCTCGGATCGGTATCAACCTCAGGCCCGCCCCTAACCTAAAGTGCTGCTGACATTACTTCCATATTTTCAGCGTGGCCCACCCGAATACCTGCCTGGGGCTAACAGGAGCGATGGCAATGCCAGTGCCCACAACCCCGACCCCCACAAGAACCTGCCTCCATTCTCACCATCCTCACGCCTCCGTCTCCTTACTCCAACCCCGCACCTTCTCTGCATTTTCTGCCCAGTAATAATACAAGATATTCGGAATGTCCAACCCTCTGAAGCACCCTCTTCCTAATCCTAGTGACCGTACTGCCCAGACAAATGACGAAACCAACCTATCTACCTACTTAAAAAATGACGTTAGCAAAAATACCAGCACGCACTGAAATAAAAAAAGAAACCGCGGTAAAATATTCATCTTCACCGGCTGCACCCGGTGACGACAGGGGATCACTGTTCCACCTCAGTAAATTCACCTTCATCCTACCTACCAGACTCGTAAAGTTCAACTTATGAAGCCAGGCGCAATCCCGTGCCATCTGAAATCCCAAGTACATGAAGTGGGTCATTGCCACCCGAAGTGGCATCCACCCACCCATCCACTCTGACTCCCATCCCTGGAGATGAGGCCACAAAACACTCACTTTTATCCAGGTACAGATTTTAGCCTAAAAATACCCCAAATCTCCGAAGCAGTCCCATTATATCCCCCACAGAAGAGCCCGGGCCCGAAATATACAACAGCAGATCATCCGCATACAGGGACACCCTATGCATCACCTACCCACTATCCCATTCCATTTATTCAGGCTCCTCAGCACTAGGGCCAAGGGCTCTATTGCCAGTGCTAACAGAAGGGGGGGACATGGGGCATCACTGCCTCGTTCCCCTGTGCAATGGAATGTACCCTGAATTAATTGCATTAGTTCGCACATACGCCATTGGATCTTTATGCAACAAAGGTCCAATTCCAAACCTCTCCAACACAGCAAACGTATAGCTCCACTCCACCCGATCAAACAGCTTCTCCTCATCCTGCGCCACCACCACCACCTCCAACTCCCTCCCTTCTGCCGGAGAAAACACCACATTCAACCGCATTTGACGAGGCAGAGCTATTTGGGGAGGCGGTGGCATAGTGGTATTGTCGCTGGACTAGTAATCCAGAGATCTAGTGCTCTGGGAACCAGGTTCGAATTCTGCCATGGCAGATGGTGAAATTTGAATTCAATACAAATCTGGAATTAAAAGCCGGAATGAAAACATTGTCGATTGTCGCAAAAACCCATCTGGTTCGCTAATGTCCCTTCAGGAAAGGAAATCTGCTGACCGTACCTGGTCTGGCCTGCAGGCGATTCTAGACCCACAGCAATGTGGCTGACTCTTAAAATGCCACTCATTTCGAGGGTAAATAGGGACGGGCAACAAATGCTGGCACATTTGTTGCCCATACAATGGGCATGCACATGCCCATTGCGATGCACATACAATGAAAAAAAAAACTGCCTGCCCATTACGAACTCCTTCTGACCCTCCCCAATCACCTTTGGAAGGCACTCCTCCAACCTGAGTGCCAGCACCTTCACCAATAGCTTGGCACCCACAATCCACCGTATCCTTTTCCTTTTTAAGCAGCAAAAAATTGATGCCTGACCCATCATCTCTAGCAATGCCCCCCTGACCATCACATCCTTAAACATTTTCACCAACAGTGGCGACAACTTATCCTTAATCTGATTATAAAATTCCACCGGGAAACCTTCCGTTCCTGGTGTCTTGTCCAACTGCATTCTCCCTATTGCCACCTGCACTTCTTCTACCCCCATTGGCTCATCCAATCCTGCCCTCTCCTCCTCCCCTACATCAGGACTCTCCAACTGCCCCAAAATCTCCCGCATATCTGACTCATCCTTCGGAGGCTCTGACGTGTGAAAATCCCTGTGGAACTCTTCAAAAACTTTGTTCACATGATCCAGTGCCACCACCAGCTCTCCTGTCCCATCCGTAACCAGAACAATCTCTCTCGCTGCTGTCTGCCGGCAAAGCTGGCCCGCCAACAAGTGGATGGCCATCTCCCCGTACTCATATGCAACTCCCCTCACCCGCCTCGGCTGCCAAACCACCTTTCCCATGCACAGAAGATCAAACCTTGCCTATAGCTCCTTCCTTCTCACCAGAAGACCCGGTGTCGGATCCTCCACATGACTTCCATTTACCTCCGAAAGTTCTCTCTCAACCGCTGCCGTCCTCTCTTGCCTCCCTATCCACCTGTGCCTTAAACGAGACAACCTCGCCCCTCACTACCGCCTTCAATGCTTCCCATACCAGTTCTCCCCATTCCTATTGAACCCTACATAATCCTCAATCACCTTTGCCATTTTGATAGAAAAATTTGAGTCTGCCAACAATCCCACATTGAACCTCAATGCCGGCCTCTGAGCTGACCCCTTCTCCATGACCACGCCCACCCAGTGTGGAGCATGATCTGAAATAACGACTGCAGAATACTCTGCCTTCCTCACCTCAGCTAATAGTGCCTTCCCCATCACACAAACATCAATCCTCGAGTATACATTGTGACTTGGCAAAAAAATCAAATACTCCCTATCCTGTGGATGCAAAAAACTCCACGGGTTCACCCCTCCTATCTCTTTCATAAATGCATCCAACACCTTCTCCCTCCCATCCCCTGAGGAGGTCAGAGAACCCGGCTTGGCCATGTCCACCTTTGGAGCCAACACTGTATTCAAGTTCCCTCCCAGTATTAACTGGTGTGTACCCAAATCCGGAAAGACAGTCAACGTCTTTTTCATAAATCTTACATCTTCCCAATTCAAGGCATATACAGGTTTCAATGACTTTGGACCCCCCCCCCCCACCTTGTTCCTGTTCCTTAGCCAACTTAGGTTTGCTAGCGAGGTGGCTCCTGTCATAGCCCCATCCCCCATACCAAAATGAAAGCCAAACCAACACCAAATCCCCCACACCAAAATCTTCCAAACTCCCCAGCCAATAATCTCATGGCCCATTCTGGTTCTCTTCCTGATGACTAATTAGCTCCAACTAAATAATGAGAAGACTGAAGACCCCCCAGGAAGACACCAAATCCCAACCGGTCATTCCAAATACTCAAACCATCCCTTCCCAATCACAATATTAAGCATTGATAAGAACAAAAAACAAGAAAAAAGAAGAGAGATACACAAGGAAAATGGGAAAGATCAACACCACCAAAGTCCAAACTCATTTCAGTCCCAGTCTTTCATGAACGACATTGCCTCCTCCGCAGTCTCAAAGTAGAAGTCCTTAGAGTTGTGTGCCACCCTCAGCTTCGCTGGGTACACCACCCCAAACCACACGTTGTTTTTATACAATGCCGTCTTTGCCCGGCCAAAGGCCACCCACCTTCTCGCCAGGTCCGCTGTGAGATTCTGGTATATCCGAATACCAATGCATTCCCACCTCACCACTCGATTGAGCTTCGCCCATCTCAACACCGTCTCCTTCACCTTAACTGTGGAAGCAGGCTATCGCAGCCCTCGGTAGCTCATTCGTCTTTGGCTTCAGTCAGAGCGACTGGCAGGCCCTGTCCAACTCATAGAGGGAGGGGTCCTCCTTCTCCTCCCCCATCAATTTAGCAAACATCTCCGTCGGCCTCCGGCCCTCCATCCCCTCAGGCAATCCCATGATCCTTAGATTCAGCGTTCGTGACCTGTTCTCCATGTCCTCCACTTAGGCCCTCAGCAATTTATTGCTCTCCACCACCTTCCACAGCTCCTCGCCCATCGAGGTGAAATGGTCACTGTGCTGCGACAATGCCTCCTTCACCCCCTTCAACTCCCTTACGGCCGTCGACGTTCATCTGTCCTGAGTGTGGGAAAGGATTCACTCAGTTATCCAACCTGCTGAGACACCAGCGAGTTCACACTGGGGACAGACCATTCATCTGCCTTGTTTGTGGGAAAGGATTCACTGGATCCTCTGACCTGCTGAAGCACCAGCAATTTCATACAGGGGAGAAGCCGTTCAGCTGCACTTTCTGTGGAAAGAGATTCAAGTTTTCATCCGAACGCATTGTACACCAGCGAATTCGCACTGAGGAGAGGCCGTTCAGCTGCACTACCTGTGGAAAGAGAGCGGCTATTTCAGTCTCTCCTTAAAATTCTTTGCCCAAAGTTTTTGGTCACCTGCTCTAATATGTATTCAAGTGTCTGGGTGTCAGACTTTGTTTGATAATTTTATTGTGAGGGTCACTGGGATGATGACGTTAACAGAGGACTTCCAATGATGGCCAAGGAGTGAGTGGTCGCATATATGGTGGCTTCCGCTCAAGGTGGATTTTGTTGGTCCTTTCCCACCCGTATGGGAGGTAGTTTGAGCGCAAAGGTGCGTGAGTGCCAGGGAAGGTAATGCTACTCTGATAAAATTGGTGTATGGATCAGAGGAAGGGAAGTGCCACGAGAAAGAGAGAGCAGCTAGAGCAGGGCACTTTTTGTAGAGCACCACAGGTAGAGATGGCGGAAGATAAGGGGATGGCACTGCCCACCCAGTGGATGACAGAGCAGCTGGGGAAGTTTTTGAATGGAAAATCCCAGCAGCAGAGGAAGGACGCTTTGCAAGAAGGTGGTGGAGCCGCTTAGTGCTGCGATTGTGAATGTGGGACAGAGATTGGAGGCTCAGGGCCAGGGGAAGGTGGAGGACGCAGTGGGGGAGCACGAGGAGCGGATGAACTCGCTGGAGACCAGAAGAGGCTGAGAGAGAAATCAGAGGACCTGGACACTCTCTCCAGGAGACAGAACTTGAGGATCGTTGGGATGCCTGAGGGCATCAAGGGGGCAGAAGCCGCCAAATATGTGGCGAGGATGCTGGAGCAGTTGATGGGAGACGGGGGCCTTTGACCGGCCTCTCGAGGTGGATTGGGTGCACAGGGCGCTGAGGAGGAGACCCGCAGGTGGGGGATGGTGGTGCGGTTGCACTGCTTCTTGGCTAAGGATAAGATTTTGAAATGGGCGAGGCAGACCCGGAGGTGCACCTGGGAAGGGAGTGAGTTCTATCAAGACCTTAGTGTTGGGTGGGGTTACTGGGTAATGGAGATAGGGGAGGTGTGGGCTTGGATAGGCTGCTCTTTCCAAGAGCCGGTGCAGACTCAATGGGCCAAATGGCCTCCTTCTGCACTGTAAATTCTATGAAGACCTGGGTGCGGAGTTGGTGAAGAGGAGAGGTGGGTTAAACCGGGTAACGGCTGTCCTCTTCGAGAAGAGGGTGAGGTTTGGCGTTCAAGACCCCTTTTGTACCCTGCCCACTTGTGGGCAACAAATCAGAAACAGGATTTTATTTTGATCTACCAAAGGAGGAGATGGACTTCATGAGAGACCATGAACTGAGAGGAGAGTGAGGGCACTGAACTTTGGAGAGGAGCTTTGTGTTTATGGCAAAGTGCATGGGGTGGGTAGTTTGGGGTCAGTTTCAATGGGGGAGCAGCGATGGTAATTGTGCCTCTTGTTCTTTTCTGTTTGTTGGGTAGTTGGGAGGAGTGGGGCGAGGGGTGGTCTGGAGGGGGAGGGGAAATCACAGGCCTTGGGCAGGAACACCATCATAGCTGGGCGGGCTAATTAACGGAAGTGGGGGTCAGCAGGAGGAAGGCTTTGGGGGAGGTAGGAGGTTGGTTCATTATTTGGGTGGTGGAGGGGGAGGAAGGTTGCTGATAATGGTGCAGTTGTTGTGGCGCAGTTGGGAAGGGAAAGATGGCGGCGGATATCTAAGGGCGGGCTTGGAGGGGTGCATGACGTGGGTCAGTAGCTGGTTAAAGAAGGGGTTCTGGCTGATCGGCAGGAGAGGGGGGGGCGGTGAGCCCCAGGACCACGCTGATCACGTGGACTGTGAGAGGGCTGAATGGGTCAATTAAACGATCGTGGGTGATAACGCATCTGAGGAGTCAGAAGGCGGACATGAAGTTGGGGGATCAGATGAGGCTGAGGAAGGGATGGTGGGGCACTCGGAGCTGCATATGATGCTGAGGAGAGTGATGGTGTTGATCAATAAGAGGGTGGCATTTGAAATAGGGAGCATCGTGGCCAATCCGAGAGGTGGGTATGTTGTGGTCAGTGGGAAACTGGAGGGGATGCCGGTGGTCCTGATAAACATTTATGCCCCGAATTGGGATAAAATGTTGTTTGTGAGAAGGGTGTTGGGGAAGATTACGGATGTGGACACGCACCAGTTGATAATGGGAGGGTTGATTTTAATATGGTCCTGGGCCTGAGTCCAAAGTCTGAGTCCAAAGTCATCGAGGGTGTAAGCAGTGGCGAGGGAGTTGAGGGGCTCATGGAGCACATGGGGGGGGGGGGTCCTGGAGTTTTGGGAGGGTGGAGAAGGAGGAGAGTGAGCTTTGTGCACGAGCAGTGGGAGAGAGGCCACATCCAGAGTGAGGCCACAGGCTTTAAACTTGGGAATTTGAAGCAGTGTGGGGATTGAATTGGTAAGTCTATTCATTTTCATTTTCTACAAGTTTAATTTTCTATAAGTTTAGCTATCCAGTTAAAACGTAAGTAAGGGCTAATAAGGAGCTGCCCCAAATACCAGTGTGGCAGTTTCCGTCAATCTCCTGAAGCCTGATTAGCAGGCAGGAGGTGTAGATTACATAATTTGAAGCTTAGCTGGTGTGTGAGTCACCTCAGACAGTCTCAGCTCTATTAAGTAAAGAGATCCAAAGTCCAAAAAAAAAGAGCTTCAAAGTGCACTCATAGTGAGCTTTACGCACAAGCAGTGGGAGAGAGGCCACATCCAGAATGAGGCCACAGTGGGAATTTGAAGCAGAGTGGGGATTCACTGCAGAGCCGGAAGAGGTATTCTTTGCTTTTTGTCCTTGCTTTGTAACTTTTAGACCTTCAGAGTGGTCTTGCCCTGCTGAGCTGAGGATACAACGGAGAGAGCTGAGTGGTAAGTCTTTACAACTTTCATCAATTACAGTTTGAAAATAAGTTTTGTGGTCTATAATCGGTAAGGGCTCTAATTGGGAATAACGAGGACAAACAAAAAAGGGCCATAGGAAATTGGAGTTAATCTAACTAGTCGGCAGGGAGCGGAGCTGGTGTGGACTCAGGGATGAGGAGCTTTGGAATAGGATGTTTATTACTTACCTCGGGGATTTGCGGCCTAGTTGGCAGGGAGTGGAGTTGGTGCTAACTAGGGGAGGACGAGTTTCCGAACAGTAAGTGTAAATAACTCACCTCGGGAATTACCTGTTGAGTATCAGGGGCTAAGAACAAAAAGCTGAAAAATTAAGCCACAGTAAAGCTATGACCTGATTTGCTGGTTGGGAATCTGTTCTAAATTTGAAAAACTAGAGTAATTAACTAAGTAGAGGAGTAGCTAGGAGATTAGAATATTTAGCATTTAATATTTATCAGAGAAATCTAGCACAAGGGACCATATAGTTAATGTTTACTTAAATTAAAGTATTTATTTTAACATAATTGAGTAATTAGTGCTAAATTTAATAAATATTTATTTTGACAGAATTAATTAATTAGTGCTAGAAATGTCAGTCAGTGGAATGCAGTGCTCTAACTGTGAGATGTGGGAGGTCTGTGATGCTTCCAGATTCCAGGTGACTACATCTGCAGGAAGTGTACCCAATGGCAGCTCCTCACAGACCACGTGGTTCGGTTGGAACAGCAGTTGGAAGCACTTAAAAACTTGCAGATGGTGGAAAGCATCATTGTCAGGAGTTATAGAAACATTGTTTACACCCAAGGTGCAGACAGACAGGTGGGTGACCGCTAGAAAGGGCAGGCATTCAGTGCAGGAATCCCCCATGGCTATCCCCCTCTCTAACAACTATACTGTTTGGGATAATGTTGGGGGGGGGGGGGGGGGTGGCCTATCAGGGAAAACCAAAAGCAGCAACCAGAGCACTGGCACCACGGCTCGCTCTGTTGTTCAGCAGGGAGGGTCAAAGAGCAGAAGAGCAATAGTCATAGGGGACTCCATAGTCAGGGGCACAGATAGACGCTTCTGGGCCATGAAAAAGACTCCAGGATGGTTGCCTCCCTGGTGCCAGGGTCCGGGATGCCACAGAACGACTGCAGGACATCCTGAAGGGGAGGGCGATAAGGCAGAGGTCATGGTACATGTTCGTACCAATGACATAGGTAGAACGAGGGATGAGGTCTTTAATCAAGAATTCAGGGAGTTAGGCAATACACAAAAAAGCAGGACCTCTCGGGTTGAAATCTCTGTATTATTCCCAGTGCCACACGCCAGTGAGTACATGAATAGGAGAATAGCACATATATATGCCTGGCTTAAGAGTTGGTGCAGGAGGGAGGGTTTTGGATTCCTGGACCATTAGGGCTGTTTTTGAGGAAGGTGGACCCTGTACAAGTGGGGCCGTCTATATCTAAACCAGAGCAGGACGAACATCCTTGCCTGCGGGTGCTGTTGGGAAGAGTTTAAACTAGTATGGCAGGGGGATGGGACACTGACTTGTAACAGAATAAGGACACAGTATAACATAAAAACGCAATCAGGTCAGAGGGAATACAGCGGTAATACGTTTCAAGGGAGTAAGACAAGGCTGGATGGCCTTTACTTTAAAGCCAGGAGTATTAAAGGTAAAACGGATGAGTTAAGGGTGATGCTTAGCACATGTAATTATGATATAATAGCTATCACATACACATGGTTGACTGAGGGGCAGGATTGGCAGCTCAACATCCCGGGCTATAGAATCTTCAGGCAAGACAGAGGAAAGGGTAAAAGAGGAGGAGGCATTGCTTTATTAGTTATGGAGGCAGTTACTCCAGTAAGGAGAGATAATAGGTGGGATTCTCTGACCTCGCACCGGGTGGGAGAATCGCCGGGGGTTTGCGAGAATCCCGCTGTCCTCCTAATTCTCCCACCCCCCAAAAACCGTCCTGGCGTGAGTCGCGCTGCCCGCGGGGTCCGGTGCGACTCAATGGGTGCCGGGGCTGCCCGAAATCTCCCGCCCGCGATGGGCCGATGTCCCGCCCGTCTGTTGCCGGTCCCGCCGGCATAAATTAGAGTAGGTCCCATACCGGCGGGACCTGGCGGCGCGGGCGGACTCTGGGGTTCTTGTGGGGGAGCGGAGGGACCTGGCCCCTGGGTGGCCTGGCCCGCGATTGGGGCCCACCGATCCGCGGGCGGGCCTGTGCCGTGGGGGCACTCTATCCTTCTGCACCGGAGGCTGTGGTCCTCCGCCATTCCCGGTGCGGAAGCAAATCCCTCTGCACATGCGCAAGGATGATGCCAGCACGTGCTGGTGCTCCCGCGCATGCACCGACTCACGACGGCCGGCGGAGGCCCTTCGGCGCCGGTTGGCATGGCGCCAAGCCCCTTTCCCGCCGGCCGGCGGGGCGTCAACCACTCCGGGGCGGGCCTAGCCCCTGTAGGTGCGGAGGATTCCGCACCTTTGGGGCGACCCGACGCCGGAGTGGTTCACGCCACTCCATCCCGCCAGGACCCCCCGACCAGCCAGGTAGGGGTGAATCCCGCCCAATATCTTGGAGGGGGCCTCAAATGAAGCTTTGTGGGTAGAGCTTAGGACAGCTAAGTGACAGCTACATTGCTAGATGTTTATTATAGTCCACCAGATAGTCAGCGGGGAAATTGAGAAGCAAATACGTGCGTAATTCATGGAGGGCTGTAAAAATACCAAGAGGATAATTATAGGTGATTTCAACTTTCCCAAAATTAATTGGGATTACCATTATGTTACGGGCTTAGATGGAGTAGAGTTCTTAAAAAGTATACAGGAGAACGTTTTAGCTCAATATGTAGAGGATCCAACAAGGGATGGTGCAGTGCTGGATCTAGTTCTGGGGAATAAAGTCGGACAGGTGGTTGATGTGTTGGTGGGGCAGCATTTTAGCGATAGTGATCACAACAGGGTTCAATTTAAATTTGTTATGGACAAAGAAATAGACTAGTTTCAAAAAAAGGTTTTGGATTGGGGGAGAGTAGATTTTAACAAAATAAGGCAGGATTTTGCTAAGGTCGGTGAAACCTACAGAAGAGCAGTGGGGGGCGTTTGAAGATAAAATGGGGAGGGTACAGGCCCAATATGTTCTCTCTAGGGTAACAGGAAGGTGAAACAAGCCCAGAGAACCATGGATGACCAGAGATATTCAGGATACGATGAGAAGGAAAAGAGAGGCTTGTAATAAATATAAGGGGAGCAAATCTGCAGAGGCAATCGTGGAGTACAGAAAGTGCGGGATAGAGTTTAAGAAATCAATTCGGAGACCAAAGAGGGGAATATGAGAGAGCTCTGGATGGTAAAAGTAGAGAAAATCCCAAGATATTCTATAAGTATATCAATGGGAAGAGGATAACCAAGGAAAGAATAGGGCCCATTAATGACCAAGGGGAAAATCTATGGGTGGAGCCAGAGGACATTGGTAGGGTGTTGAACAAATATTTCTGTCTTCACCCATGAGAATGAGGAGGTAGTTATGGAACATGGGAGAGAGATTGTGAGGTTCTTGAGCAAATTGTCAGAGGGAGTGAAAAGGTTTGGCGGGCTTGGAAGTGCGCAAATCTCCAGGTCCAGATTAATTGTGTCCCAGGCTGCTGTGGGAGGTGAGGGAGGAGATTGCCAGGGCTCTGACCCAAATTTTTAATTCCTCTTTGGCCACGGGGTGAGGTGCCACAGGACTGGAGAACAGCTAATGTGGTCCCACTATTGAAGAAAGGCTGTAGAGATAGCCAGGAAACTACAGACCAGTGAGTCTCATGTCAGTAGTTGGGAAATTACTGGAGAAAATTCTGAAGGAGAGAATCTATCTCCACTTGGAGCGGCAAGTTTGATCAGAGATAGAATGGCTTTTGTCAGAGGGAAATCATGCCTAACAAATTTGATTGAATTTTTAGAACATGTAACCAAGTGTGTAGATGAGGGTCGTGCAGTTGATTTACTTTACATTGATTTCAGGAAAGCTTTTGACAAGGACCCACATAGGAGACTTATTAAGAAGGCAAATGCACATGGGATACAGGGTGATTTGATAAGGTGGATTCATAATTGGCTTAGCGATAGGAGACAGAGGGTGATGATAGACAGCTGCTTTAGTGTCTGGAAGCCAGTGACCAGTGGCGTACCACATAGATCCGTGCTGGGCCCCCTCTTGCTTGTCATTTATATAAATGATGTAGATGACTATGTGGGGGGTAGGATTAGTATTTTTGCAGATGGCACAAAGATTGGCTGGGTGGTTAACAGTGAAGTTGAGTGTCTTGGGTTACAGGAAGACATAGAAAGGATGGTCAAATGGGCAGATAAGTGGCAGATGGAATTTAACCCTGAAAAGTGTGAGGTGATACACTTTGGAAGGAATAATTTAACAAGTAAGTATACTATGAAAGGTACTGCACTGCGAAGTTCCGAAGAACAAAGGACCTTGGTGTCTTTGTCCATACATTTATGAAGGTGGAAGGGCAATTTAACAGGGTCGTGAAAAAGGCATATGGGACCCTTGCTTTTATCAATAGGGTCATAGATTACAAAAGTAGGGAGGCCATGATGGAGCTGTGTCGAACTTTGGTGAGGCCACAGCTGGAGTACTATGTGCAATTCTGGTTGTCACATTATACGAAGGAGGTAATTTCACTGGAGGGGGTGCAGAGAAGATTCACCAGAATGTTGCCTGGGATGGAACAATTAAGTTACAAAGAGAAACATAGAATTTACAGTGCAGAAGGAGGCCATTTGGCCCATCGATTCTGCACCGGCTCTTAGAAAGAGCACCCTACCCAAGCCCACACCTCCACCCTATCCCCATAACCCAGTAACCTCACTCAACATTAAGGGTAATTTTGGACACTAAGGGCAATTTATCATGACCAATCCACCTAACCTGCACATCTTTGGACTGTGGGAGGAAACCAGAGCACCCGGAGGAAACCCACGCACACACGGGGAGGATGTGCAGACTCCGCACAGACAGCGACCCAAGCCGGGAATCGAACCTGGGACCCTGGAGCTGTGAAGCAATTGTGCTAACCACTATGCTACCATGCTGCCCAACCAAGACAGGTTGGATAGGCTTGGGTTATTCTCTCTGGAGCAGAGAAGACTGAGGTGTGACCTGATTGAAGGAGAGAATCTATCTCCACTTGGGGCGGCAACCTGAGGGGCATGGACAGGGTGGAGAGGGAGCAGCTGTTCCCCTAAGTTGAAGGGTCACTTAGGAGGGGATACAAGTTCAAGGTCAGGGACAGGAGGTTTCGGGGGGATTTGAGGATCAACTTCTTTACCCAGAGAGTGGTGACGGTCTGGAATGCAATGCCTGGGAGGGTGATAAAGGTGGGATGCCTCACATTCTTTAAAAGGTACCTGGATGAGTACTTGGCATGCCTAAACATTCAAGGCTATGGGCCAAGTGCTGGCAAGTAGGATTGGGTGTGCAGTTCAGATCCCTTCATGTGTCGGCGCAGACGTGATGGCCAAAAGGCTTCTTCTGTACTGTAGGACAAGGCTGGTTGATGAGATCTTCAGGGTAGATAGGAGGCACTTGGTGGCGCAAGAGGAGGGGTTGCTGAAGGAGAGAAAGAGGCTCCAGATGGAGTTTGAGTTAGTGTCTACGGGATAGGAGACGGGGTAGTTACAAAGATCCAGAGGGGCAGTTTGCGAGTACGGGGAGAAGGCGAGTAGAGTGCTGGCCCATCAGTTGAGGAAGCAAGCAGCGGCGACAGAGATTGGTCGGGTGAGGGACAAAATGGGTAAGGTATTGATGGAGGCGGTGAATGGGGTATTTGAGGCCTTTTATAGGAGGCACTATGAGTCGGCGCCCCCGATGGGGGAAGAGGGGGCTCCTGGATTGCTTGGAGTTTCTCAAGGTGGAGGAGGGGTGGTTCAGGGCCTGGAGGCCCCGATTGGGCTGAGGGAGGTGATGGATGGCATGGGGTGATGCAGGCGGGGAAGGTCCGGTTCCAGATGGGTTCCCAGTAGAACTTTATAAAATCTTTGGGGCGGAGCTGGGCCACAGTTGGTGAGGAAGTATAATGGGGCAAAGGAGAGCTCACCCTTACTTAATTGCAGGCTCCCATCTCCCTGATTCTGAAAAAGGATAAGGGCCCGAAGCAGTGTGGGTTGTACCGCCCGATATCATTATTGTATGTTGAAGCTTTTGGAGAAGGTGCTTGCATTGCGGATTGAGGACTGTGTGCTGGGGGCGATTGGGGAGGATCAGACGGGTTTTGTGAAAGGAAGGCAGCTGTCGGCAAATGTGTGGAGGTTACGAAACATGATTATGATGCCCTTTGGGGGCCAGTAGTGGTGACGATGGACGCAAAGAATGCTTTTGAACGTGTGGAGTGGGCTGAGGCGGTTCGGGCTGCAGTTTGTGGATTGGGTTCGGCTGCTGTATAAGCGCCGATGGTGAGTGTGCGGATGAATGCGTTTGCGGTAGTTCGGGCTTCACTGCTGGATGAGGCAGGGGTGCCCGCTCTCCCTGATGCTTTTCGGCCTGGGGATAGAGGCATTGGCATTGTCCCATAGGGCATCGAAGGATTGGAGAGAGATTGAGCGGGGGGGGGGGGGGGTGGGTGTCAATGCCGAACATAGGGTTTTGCTGCATGCGGAAGACTTGTTATAATACATTTCAGACCCGTTGGCAGCATAGGCCAGAGGGCAGGAAAGGAGGTTAGGGGAGTTATCATTCAGGGTGGTAAGTATCATGGTATTCAGTATAGGTATTGTGTAGGGGAACAGGTTTGCAGGCTTTGTGGTTGGCGCCTTTGAAGTTCTCGCTGGCCAGTTGCTCTGTGAGCCCACTAGTGGTGTCAGCTTTGAGGGTGTGGGGGCAGTGTAGGCAGCACTTGGGGTTGGAGGGTATGCCATTGTGGGCGCCAATTTACGACAACCATAGGTTTGTGCCGGCGAGACTGGATGGGAGGTTACTGGGGGTGGCGGCAGGTGGGGACTGAGTACTTCAGGGACTTGTTTATAAGGGCAAATTTGCCCAAAGGGAATGGTTTCAGGTACCCACAGGTTCAAGATTCTGTGAGGAGAGAGATGTCGTCCTTCCCGTGGCTGCCGCCTCCAGCGTTGCATGACAAGCTCTTGCCAGAGTATGAAATAGGGAGGGGAAGGTGCCAGATATTTATAAGGAATTGATGGAAAGGGAGGGCGCCCTCGTGGAGGATGTGAAGTGCAAATGGGTGGAGGATTTGTGACGGGAGGTGGGGTCCAGGACATGGGTTGAAGCCTTGCGGAGGGTGAATGCGACCTCGTCGTTGGCAAGGTTAAGCCTCTTCCAGTGGTGCATAGTGCCCACGTGACAGTGGCGAGGATGAACAGGTTCTTTGCGGGGATGGAAGACAGGTGTGGGCTGTTTGCGGGAAGCTCTGCAAATCACGTCCACATGTTCTGGACATGTCCAAGACTGAGGAGGCCCTGGCAGGGATGTTTCGATGTTATGTCTGGTGCTCTGGGTGTGGGGGTTGTCCCGAGTCCGGAGGTGGCAATATTTGGTGTGTTGGAAGACCCGGGAGTCCAGGAGGGAAAGAGGCCTTTGCCTCCCTGATAGCCCGGAGACGGATTTTGTTGTGTTGGCGGGACTCAGAGCTGCCAAAGGCAAGAGTGTCTGCACCAACCCTTTGAAAGAGCAACCTACCTATCCCAAGCCCCCATCCTATCCCGTAACCCAGAAACCACACCTAACTGAGTGGCAATTTTAGCAGGGCCAATCCACCTAACCTATATAAATAAAAGCAAATGACTGCGGATGCTAGAATTTGAAACGAAAGACGAAATGCTGGAAAATCTCAGCAGCATCTGAAGGGACAGAAAGAGCTAACGTTTCGAGTCCGATGACTCTTTGTCAAAGCACCTAACCTACACATCTTTGGACTTGGGAGGAAACCGAAGCATTCGGAGGAAACACACGCAGACACAGGAAGAAAGTACAAATTCCACCCGAGGCCGGAATTGAACCCGTGCCCCTGGCGCTGTGTGGCAGCAGTGCTACCCACTGTGTCGCCTATAAAGTTTTCTCTACGGGGGTCGGTGGAACGTTCATTGATTTCTCCAAGGAGGATGAAAGGGTCAGCAAGGGGGGGGCCTGTTGGAGAGTTGGTGGTGCTAAAGGTGTCAAAATGGGGATGGCGGGACGTGGCATGGGGTTGGTGTCGGGGGACTGGAGGATTGTGGTTGTTTACTGGGTAGATATGTTCTTCTTTGTATATATTTTTGTTCAAAAGCATTGAATAACAATATTTTTTAAAGATATATTCAGAGGAGTTGTTGTTGTTTCTGACTGTAACCCAGATCTCCTGTTTTTACAACAACCCATTGATTTCACACAAAACTCTTTCACTGATCCACTGTCCCCGCTGTGGATTATTTTTCCGGGTTTGCAGCCTCTGCAAAGATGTCGGCCACGCAAAGCGCAGTGCCCCCGACAAAGATGGTTACTGCACATGCGCTCTCTTGCTCATTGCCCCCATAAAGATGGCGGCCATTAACTTGGGCCTGTTTCTGGTGACCGGAGACAAAACTCCGAAACTTATGCCTGTTTTGCTGCTCTCGTGGGACAGGTTATTTTGTTATTTGGAGTCACAAATCTCAACGGTATGTTTATGAAGCCTCCCCACCACCCCCCCCCCCCCCCCCCCACCTCCCCCCCCCCCCCCCCCCCACACTCGGCTGACGTTATTCCTGCCACACCCACCGACTCCATTACTCAACTATTTTCCTTGTTTCTTGTCCGAACCTTGCAACTCTAGGAACAGCCTGCCACTCAGCCGGGTACTGCGCCTGCGTGAGGAGCTCTTGTGGTGAGAATCGGGAACATTCAAACCCGCAGCAAATCATAGAATTTCTACTGTGCAGGAGGCCGTTCGCTCCATCGAGCTGCACCGACCTTACAAAAGACCACCCTACCTCAGCAAAAGCTGGTTTAGCACAGGGCTAAATCGGTGGCTTTCAAAGCAGACCAAGGCAGGCCAGCAGCATGGTTCAATTCCCGTACCAGCCTCCCCGAACAGGTGCCGGAATGTGGCGACTAGGGGCTTTTCACAGTAACTTCATTTGAAGCCTACTTGTGACAATAAGCGATTTTCATTTCATTTCACAATCTCCTGCCCCTTTCCCTGTAACCCCACCTAACCTTTTGGAAACTTAGGGACAATTTAGTATAGCCAATCCACCTAACCTGCACAGCTTTGGACTGTGGGAGGAAACCGGAGCACCCGAACGAAAGCCACGTTGTCACGTGGAGAATGTACAAACTCCACACAGTCACTAGAGGTCGGAATCAAACCCGGGTCCCTAGCGCTGTAAGGCAACAGTGCTAACCCCTGTGCTGCCCCAATTTTGGGTAAACGCTCCGCTATGGGGGACACAGTGGTTAGCTCTGCTGCCTCACAACTCAATTCCGGCCTTGGGTGACTGTGTGGAGTTTGCACCTTCTCCCCATGTCTGCGTGGGTTTCCTCCGGGTGCTTCGGTTTCCTCCCACAGTCCAAAGCTGTGTAGGTTAGGTAGATTGGCCACGCTAAAGTGCCCCATAGTGTCCAAAAGTTAAGTGGGGTTATGTAGTGAAACCACTGTATTGAATTGTGCTGCCACAGTAGTACGTGTTGTACAGTATTGCTACTGTAAGCACAATTGCTTCACAGCTCCAGGGTCCCAGGTTTGATTCCGGCTTGGGTCACTGTCTGTGCGGAGTCTGCACATCCTCCCCGTGTGTGGGTGGGTTTCCTCCGGGTGCTCCGGTTTCCTCCCACAGTCCAAAGATGTGCAGGTTAGGTGGATTGGCCATGATAAATTGCCCTTAGTGTCCAAAATTGCCCTTAGTGGGGTTACTGGGTTATGGGGATAGGGTGGCGGTGTTGACCTTGGGTAGGGTGCTCTTTCCAAGAGCCGGTGCGGACTCGATGGGCCAAATGGCCTCCTTCTGCACTGTAAATTCTATGATATATTACATGTTGTACGGTTTTGGCTCTGCTCATGGCTCCTCCCCCTAGGGCCTGGGTATATAAGCTGTGACCTCTCACACTGACTCATTCTGGGGCATGCTGCCAGCTCTGTTGTAATTAAAGCCATAGTTAATTCACTCTGCATTCTCCGTCTTAATTGATGGCATATCAGGTTACTGGACTTAAGCAGGGTGCTCTTTCAAGGGCAGGTGTAGACTTGATGGGCCGAGTGGCCTCCTTCTGCACTGTAAATTGTATGGTTGCATCTCATGTTGTTTAGTGGACATGAATGATAGGCGATCCTATTACAATTGCAGCTGCTGACCAAGGTGCAACATTAAAATTATCAATTGAAACAGTAACCACCCAGTAACGGGCCCCCACCAGAGTTCACCAAGGTCAATTTACAACAGCAGAAACCCCTACAGTTAGATGTGAACACACTGGAGTCTCAGCAGGTGGAGTGGACACGTGATGTAGTTATTTTCCCCATGGACGAATAGTTAAACTACTCCAAATATTTTAAGCTTTGAAAGCTACAATGTTAACCAATTGTAAGACTGATTAAACTCTTTGCACATGTGAAATATCTGAATGATGTCTCTCTGATGTGACTGCTATTATCGACTGACAGTGAATGGGATGACCAAGTTAATCCATTTCCATGTACAGATGGTAAATTCACTTTTTATGGTGAGATTATACCCATGTGCTTCAAGTTTAGATGGGAATCTCAAATACGAGTTTCACATTCTCAGTATTCTCCACCTAAAGAAAAGAGAAACACTGTGTTTGCTGGAATTCTGATATATAAACTGACATTTCTGGAAATATTCAACAATCTGACGAGACAGTGTTCACATTTCAGGCCTCTGACCTTTCATCAAAACTGCAGGGCATCAGTGCACAGCCCTGCAACATTAACTTTCTTTCTCCATCCACAGTTACGCTGTTTTTCCAGCGTTTTCTGATTTAATTTGATTTGATTTGATTTATTATTGTCACATGTATTAGTATACAGTGAAAAGTATTGTTTCTTGCATGCTGTACAAACAATCCATACCGTACATAGGGAAGGAAGGAGAGACTGCAGAACATAATGTTACAGTTATAGCAAGGTGTAGAGAAGAGATCAACTTAATACGAGGTAGGTCCATTCAAAAATCTGATGGCAGTAGGGAAGAAGCTGTTCTTGAGTCGGTTGGTACCTGACCTCAAACTTTGTTATCTTTTTCCTGACGGAAGAAGGTGGAAGAGAGTATGTCTGGGGTGCGTGGGGTCCTTAATTATGCTGGCTGCCTTTCTGAGGCAGCGGGAATTATAGATAGAGTCAATGGATGGGAGGCTGGTTTGCGTGGTGGATTGGGATACATTCATGACCTTTTGTAGTTTCCTGCGGTCTTGGGCAGAGCAGGCTCCATACCAAGCTGTGATATAACCAGAAATAATGCTTTCTATGGTGCATCTGTAGAAGTTGGTGAGGGTCGTAGCTGACATGCCAAATTTCCTTCGTCTTCTGAGAAAGTAGAGTCGTTGGTGGGCTTTCTTAACTATGGTGTCGGCATGGGGGGGACCAGGACAGGCTGTTGGTGATCTGTACACCTAAAACCTTGAAGCTCTCGACCCTTTCTACTTCGTTCCCATTGATGTAGACAGGGGCATGTTTTCCACTACGCTTCCTGAAGTCGATGACATCTCCTTTGTTTTGTTGACATTGAGGGAGAGATTATTGTCGTCGCACCAGTTCACCAGATTCTCTATCTTTGGTCAGAAAAGTAACTGCTGATTTGCATCTTTGATTCATGGCTAACTGATGTATATTCTTGTCTGTCTGCACGAGTCTACCCTGTCAAATCTTAAACCATCAGGTCATTCTTCACTGGGAATTTTTTAATATTAAATCATTCATTGCCCATCTCTAATTGGAGGGTAATCCATAATTGGATTGAAGGGTAGGTCTTATGAGGAGAGGTTGAGGGAGTGAGGGCTTTTCTCATTGGAGGGAAGGAGGATGAGAGGTAACTTAATTGAGGTGTATAAGATGATGAAAGGGATAGATAGAGTGGACGTTCAGCAACTTTTTCCTCGGGTGGATGTAGCTGTTACAATGGGACATAACTATAAGGTTCATGGCGGAAGATATAGGAGGGATGTCAGAGGTAGGTTCTTTACTCAGAGAGTGGTTGGGGTGTGGAGTGGAGTCGGACACTTTAGGAACTTTCAAGCGGTTATTGGATAGGCATATGGAGTGCACTAGAATGATTGGGAGTAGGTTAATTTGATCTTAGTTTCAGACTAGTTCACCACAACATCGTGGGCCAAAGTGACTGTACGAGAGCACAGTTCTATGTTCTAATTGCCCTTGAGAAGGCAGAGATTATCTGCTTTCTTGAACCACTACAGTCCATGTGGTGTCGATACCATCTGGTTTAATTCCTTTATGTAGACTTTGCAGCAGCTTCATACAACTGAGTGGCTGCTGGGCCATTTTGGAGGGCATTTAAGAGACAACCACATTGCTGTGGGATTGATTTCACATAGGCAAGATTTCCTTCCCTAGAGTGACATTGCTTTTTTTGCTCATTAATAGATGTATTTTAGCATAATAAAATGTTTTTAAGGCATTTCACAAAAATATTTGTCACTGAGCCACATATGGAGATATTCGGGCAGGTGACCAAAGGCTTGGTTAAAGAAGAAAGTTTTAAGAGAATCTTAAAGGAGGAATGTGAGGTGCAGAGGTTTAAGGAGGGAAATTACAGAGCTTGTGGCCCAGGCAAATGAAAGAATGGTCACCAGGATTCACCTGAGGAAGGAGCTGTGCTCCGAAAGCGAGTGATTCGTAATACACCTGTTGGACTTTAAACTGGTGTTGTCAGACTTCTTACTGTGCTCACCCCAGTCCAACGCCAGCATGGTAGCATTGTGGATAGCATAATTGCTTCACAGCTCCAGAGTCCCAGGTTCGATTTTGGCTTGGGTCACTGTCTGTCTGTGTGGAGTCTGCACATCCTCCCCGTATGTGCGTGGGTTTCCTCTGGGTGCTCCGGTTTCCTCCCACAATCCAAAGATGTGCAAGTTAGGTGGATTGGCCATGATAAATTGCCCTTAGCATCCAAAATGGCCCTTAGTGTTGGGTGGGGTGACTGGTTTATGGGGATAGGGGATACTTAAATGAGTATGCCACCACCGTCACAGACTTCATCAGCAAATGTGTGGACGACTGCGTGCCAAAGAAAGCAGTACGTGCATTCCCCAACCGGAAACCATGGCTCAATCGCGAGATTGACTCCCTACTGAAGGACAGATCTGAGGCGTTCAAGGCAGACGACCCTGACCTATACAAGAAATCCAGGTACGACCTCCGCAAAGCCATTCGGAATGCCAAGAGAGAATATCAAACCAAGCTAGAGTCACAGACAGACTCTCGGCGGTTGTGGCAAGGACTAAACAACATAACGGGCTACAAAGCGAAGCCAAACAGTATCTCTGGCAGCAGCGCACCCCTCCCCGATGAACACATTGCATTCTATGCTCAGTTCGAGCAGGTAACCAACAACCCACTGGCGAGTGCCCCAGCAGCCCATAATTCACCCATACCCACCATCACAGCTTCCGAAGTCAGATTGGCCTTCCTGAAAGTGAACCCTCGGAAGGCGATGGGCCCAGACGGGATCCCTAGTCGTGCACTCAGAGCCTGCGCGGACCAGCTGGCAGAGGTATTCACGGACATCTTTAACCTGTTCCTACTCCACTCCGAGGTCCCCACCTGCTTCAAGAAGACCACCATCATACCGGTACCAAAGAAGAACCAGGCAACGTGCCTCAATGACTACCGACCAGTGGCCCTGACTTCAGTCGTAATGAAGTGCTTCGAGAGGTTGATCATGAAGCGCATCACCTCCATACTCCCAGAACGCCTTGATCCACTGCAATTCGCATACCGCTGCAACCGGTCCACATCAGACACCATTTCCCTGGCCCTACACTCATCCCTAGAGCATCTCGAAAACAAGGACTCCTACATTAGACTCCTATTTATTGACTACGGCTCCGCCTTCAACACCATAATCCCAGCCAAGCTCATATCAAAGCTCCAAAACCTAGGACTTGGCTCCCCACTCTGCAACTGGATCCTCGATTTTCTGACCAACAGACCACAATCAGTAAGAATGAACAACAACACCTCCTCCACAATAGTCCTCAACACCGGCGCCCCGCAAGGCTGCGTACTTAGCCCCCTACTCTACTCCCTGTACACACACGACTGCGTGGCAAAATTTGGTTCCAACTCCATCTACAAGTTTGCTGGCGATACGACCATAGTGGGCCGGATCTCGAATAACGATGAGTCCGAATACAGGAGGGAGATAGAGAACCTAGTGGAGTGGTGTAGCGACAACAATCTCTCTCTCTCAAAGCCAGCAAAACTAAAGAGCTGGTAATTGACTTCAGGAAGCAAAGTACTGTACACACCCCTGTCAGCATCAACGGGGCCGAGGTGGAGATGGTTAGCAGTTTCAAATTCCTAGGGGTGCACATCTCCAAAAATCTGTCCTGGTCCACCCACGTCGACGCTACCACCAAGAAAGCACAACAGCGCCTATACTTCCTCAGGAAACTAAGGAAATTAGGCATGTCCACATTGACTCTTACCAACTTTTACAGATGCACCATAGAAAGCATCCTATCGGGCTGCATCACAGCCTGGTATGGCAACTGCTCGGCCCAGGACCGCAAGAAACTTCAGAGAATTGTGAACACCGCCCAGTCCATCACACGAACCTGCCTCCCATCCATTGACTCCATCTACACCTCCCGCAGCCTGGGGAAAGTGGGCAGTATAATCAAAGATCCCTCCCTCCCGGCTTACTCACTCTTACAACTTCTTCCATCGGGCAGGAGATACAGAAGTCTGAGAACACGCACGAACAGACTCAAAAACAGCTTCTTCCCCACTGTCACCTCTTATGGACTGACTTCATTAACACTACAGCCTGTCTGCTTCATCCGATGCCAGTGCTTATGTAGTTACATTGTATATGTTGTGTTGCCCTATTATGTATTTTCTTTTATTCCCTTTTCTTCTCATGTGCTTAATGATCTGTTCAGCTGCTCGCAGAAAAATACTTTTCACTGTACCTCGGTACACGTGACAATAAACAAATCCAATCCAATAGGGTGGAGGTGTTGACCTTGGGTAGGGTGCTCTTTCCTTTAGCCGGTGCAGACTCGATGGGCCGAATGGCCTCCTTCTGCACTTTAAATTTAATCTATGATAATCTCCACTTCAACGTTTTACGCTGCACTCCCTTTTTAGTATCTTGCTAACCGTTTTATTAAGATTTTGTTTGCACTTCAGTTCCACGTTCCTGATCGACAGGCACCCAATGTGGAAAGGAGTGTGGAAGGCAAATTTCACCCTCTCCAATTTAATAAACCCTGCCATATCGTTGATCCAGGTTTCCACGCTTGGGGGCCTTGCATCCTTCCACTGAAGTAGAATCCTTCGCCGGGCTACCAGGGACGCAAAGGCCAGAATACCGGCCTCTTTCGCCTCCTGCACTCCCGGCTCCCCTGCAACCCCAAATATTGCGAGCCCCCAGCCCGGTTTGACCCTGGATCCTATCACCCTCAACACCATCTTTGCTACGCCCTTCCATAACTCCTCCAGCGCTGGGCATGCCCAGAACATATGGGTGTGGTTTGCTGGGCTACCTGAGCATCTAACACACCTGTTCTCACCCCCAAAAAAACGGCTCATCCTTGTCCCAGTCATGTGTGTCCTGTGCAGCACCTTAAACTGTATGAGGCTGAGCCTCGAGCAAGAAGAGGAAGAGTTCACCCTCCCAAGGGCATCTGCCCATGTCCCCTCCTCGATCTACTCCCCCAACTCCTCCTCCCACTTACCTTTCAACTCCACCACCGAGGCCTCCTCCTCCTCCTGCATCACCTGGTAAGTTGCCAAGATCTTCCCCTCTCCAACCCACGCCCCCTAGAGCACCTTGTCCTGTACCGTGCGTGGCAGCAGCAGCGGGAATTCCACCACTTGCCGCCTGGCAAACGCCCTTACCTGTAGATGCCTAAAGGTGTTCCCTGAGGGGAACCCATACTTCTCCTCCACCTCACCCAGGCTCGCGAACTTTCCATCCACAAACAGGTCCCCCAACCTTCTTATCCGTGCCCTGTGCCACCCCAAAAACCCTCCATCTATTCTCCCTGGGACAAACCGTTGTTTCCTCCGTATTGGGGTCCACACCGAGGCCCCCACCTGCCCCCTGTGCCGCCTCCACTGCCCCCAGATTTTGAAGCTAGCCGCCACCACTGGGCTCGTGGTATACCTCACTGGAGGGAGCGGCAGCGGCGCCGTTGCCAGCGCCTCCAGACTCGTACCCTCACAAGACGCCGTCTCCAGCCTCTTGCATGCCGCCCCTCCCCCTCCATCACCCACTTGTGCACCATTGCCACATTGGCGGCCCAGTAGTACCCACAGTGGTTGGGCAGTGCCAGCTGCCCCCCCATCCCTACTCCGCTCCAGGAACACCCTTCTCACCCTCGGAGTCCCTCATGCCCACACAAACCCCGTTATGCTCCTGTTGATCCGCCTAAAGAAGGCCTTCGGGATAAGAATGGGGAGGCATTGGAACAGGAACAAAAACCTTGGGAGCACCGTCATCTTGACTGACTGCACCATACCCACCAGGAACAGCGGCAACGCGTCCCACCCCTTATAAACT
Source organism: Scyliorhinus torazame (assembly GCF_047496885.1). NCBI lineage: Eukaryota > Metazoa > Chordata > Chondrichthyes > Carcharhiniformes > Scyliorhinidae > Scyliorhinus > Scyliorhinus torazame. Next base: position 183,534,007 of record NC_092711.1, on the reverse strand, counting down.
CCTCCTCCATTTGCTCCACTAGCCTCGTGAAATTAAGTCTATGCAGGGACCCCCAGCTCCTGGCCACCTGGACCCCCAAATACCTGAAGCTCCTTTCCGCCCTTTTTAGTGGGAGTTCGCCAATCCCCCTCTCCTGGTCCCCTGGGTGAACCACAAACAACTCGCTCTTCCCCATGTTGAGCTTGCACCCTGAGAAATCCCCGAACTTCCTGAGGATCCTCATTACCTCCGGCATTCCCCCCACTGGGTCCGCCACATATAGCGGCAAGTCGCCGCATAGAGCGACACCCTATGCTCCTCCCCACCCCGCACCAACCCCCTCCAGTTCCTCGACTCAGTGCCATAGTCAGGGGTTCAATCGCCAGTGCGAAGAGCTGGGGGGACAGGGGGTACCCCTGCCTCGTCCCTCGATGCAAACATCTAGCTTATTAAAGCCTTCAGTTGGACTACAACCTCGCTTTAGTGGTCAATGATCGTGCATCACCCTCATTCACTCCGATGGCTTGGAGGACCAGCCGCTGCCGCTCGGTCCTCCAGTACTGCCCCCTCTCTTCCCATTGGTCCAGATGCTGCCGTCAATCAGTCGGGCATTGTGATGATTACAAATAAGCGCCCACAGACTCAGGCTGACTTGCTGAATATTGGCAACATTTTCTGTTTTTTTAATCGGGGGTTTTTGAATTTCATTGCAAACTTTATGTAGCTAAACATAATTTGCATACATTGTGGTTCAGACAGTAACTTGCCAACAACCTATCTCTTGTTTGTTATCTTTCCTTCTATCTTCTGGGTTGTTATTGGGTGCATTCGTCCCCACTACCCTGCCTCCCCTTCTCTTCCTCATTCCTTGACTTGTCCCATTCTCCCCCCCCCCCCCCCCCCCCCCCCCCCCCCCCCCGCCCTCCTCCCCCTCACTATTTTGTTGTTGCTGGCCACAAACAGGTCTTGAAACAAGTTGGTGAACGGCTTCAACCGTCAGGTGAAAGCCTTCTTTCGACCCATGGATGGTGGACTTTACATTCTTTAGCCTGAGACTTTATATTCTTCATGCGTGCATTCGTTAGGTGTGCCCTGTGCACCACATTTAGTTGCCTTAGGCTTAGCACTGCGCACTTGGAAGTGAAGATTGCCCTGTGCAATGCTTCAATCTAGAGTCCTCCCCCAAACCCCCGGCCTAGTTTTTCCTCCCACTTTTCTTTGCCTTATCCAGAGGTGAGTGTACCTCTTCTGATAGTCATCCATACATGTTCCCCTCCCCTAGCTCACCTGTGTTCAGTTGTTTTTCTAGCAGTGACTGTCCTGGAATCTGGGTACATCATCATTTCCTTGCGGAGGAAATTTTTGATCTGTATGTACCTCTACAGGGATGTAGAGGAGCAGGTCATCTGCATAGATTAAGACTCTATGCTCTCTGTCTCCACTTTGGATACCTCTCTACCACTTTGCTGCTCTGAGAGCGATCACCAGTGGCTCGATTGTCAGGGCAAACAGGAGCAGGGACAGCAGCCCTCCCTGCCTCACGCCTCTGTGCAGCCAGAAGTATGCAGAGCTGATGGTGTTTGTCCGTACCCTCACCATGGGAGTGCTGTACAGTAGTTTATAATCACAATACTCTTTATTCGTGTCACAAATAGGCTTACATTAACATTGCAATTAAGTTACTGTGAAAATCCCCTAGTTGCCACAATCCGGCACCTGTTTAGGTACACTGTAGGAGAATGGCCTCCTTCTGCATTGTAAATTCTATGAATCTATAATTCAGAATGTCCAATTCATCTAACAAGCACATCTTTACGGACTTGTGGGAGGAAACTGGAGCACCCGGAAGAAACCCGCGCAGACACGGGGAGAATGTGCAGATTCTGCACAGACAATGACCCAAGCCAGGGATGTTCCCCGGGGCTGTGAAGAACAGTGCTAACCACCGTGCTACCGTTTCACACAGGTCAACCCAAACCATTCAAGCACCTCTATGATGTGCTTCCATTTGACCATGTTCAAGGCTTTTTCTGCATCCAGGGAGATGATCACTTCTGGTGTTCTGTCCCCGAATCGGGCCATGATCACATTCAGCAGGTGCCTGATGTTCGCTGTTACGTGCCTACCCTTGACAAAGCAGCTGATCTTCTGTAACTACATATGGCACACAGCTCTCCAGCTGCCTTGCCAGAGCCTCACCACAATCTTACCACCAGTGTTAAGGAGTGAGATGGGTCTGTGTGATCCGCACTCTGTCAGGTCATTGTTGAGGGATCATCGATATTGTGGCCTGAGCCGGAGTTTGTGGGAGGGATTCCCTTGCTAGTGAGTTGCGAACATCTACCGCAGGGATGGGGCCAGTGCAGGTGCAAATTGTTTTATAGATCTCCACCAGAAATATCTCCGGCCCTAGCACCTTCCCTTCTTGAATGGAGTTAATCCTCTCCATGACTTCCCTCAGTTCCAATGGTGCTTCCAGGTCCCGTCTCCTATTTTGCTGCACGACCAGCATATCCAGTCTCTCGAGGAACTGCTTCAACTTCAAATCCCCCTCAGGTTACAATCCTGGTAGAAGGTTGTGAAGGCTTCATTGATCTGTTCTGGCTCTGCGACTGTTTTGCCACTCCTTTCCTTTACATGGGATATTCCCCTTGTGGCTGCCTACTTTCTCAGCTGATGAGCCAACAGGTGGCTGGCTTTGTCTCCATGCTCATAAAAGGTCTTCTGTGTCTGGAGGAACGGGTGCATTGCTTTTCCGGTGGAATCTTGCCTCGCAGTACAACCGCCTCATTTTAGGAATCAATCCAGTGAACACAGACAGTGAAAGAATAGGACTGAAGAAGAAAAGGGGGAAAAGTGATGGAGACACAGAGAGGCTGTGAGAGCGAAAGTGACTGAGGCAGATACACAGAGAAAAAGAGACAGAGAGTGCGGTAGGCACACACAACACATGAATGAATAACAACACACAGCACAACCAGCTGTCTGGATCCACAAACACGGGGTCCTCTGAGTTGGTGAGTAGGGGCAAAGTTAAAATCTGCAAACATAGTCGCCTTTTAATATTAATAGCTTATTGTCACAAGTAGGCTTCAATGAAGTTACTGTGAAAAGCCCCTAGTCGCCACATTCCGGCACCTGTTTGGGAATTGAACCCGCACTGCTGGCATTGTTCTGAATTACAAGTCAGCTGTTTAGCCCACTGTGCTAAAGTAGCCCCTTTTGAACATGTCTTGCGAATGTGTTGTGTTGATAGATTCCCTGCAGTGTGTGCTTAGGTTCTCAAACCAACCGCATGTAAACCCGTCCGGCCGCTTCGAGGCCAGCGAGAAACAATTACACAGTCATTTCATTGCGGAATGAGGATAAATGTAGAAAAACTACAGTGCAGAAAGAGTCCATTCGGACCATCAAGTCTACACCAAGCCCTCAAAAGACATCCTACCTAGGCCCAAGTAGCCGCCATATTCCTGTAGCCCAACCCAACTGCAATTTAGCATGCGTATTTTTGGGCTGCAGGAGGAAACTAGAGCACATGAAGCAAACCCATGCAGACAATGTACAGACTCCACATAGCCAGTCACCGGAGGTCAGGCTCGTACCTGGGATGCAGATGCCGTGCGTCAGCAGTGCTAACTACTGTGCTACCGTGTGCGCCCTCCTTATCTACCTCACTTTCCATCTTTTAGACACTTCTTAAAACATATTTGATTGAACTGTTGATCATTTGAGCTAATATCTCTTTATCCTGTCAGTGTCCTGTGGGAGCTCCTGGACACCAGGGTGATCCAGGCAAACACGTCTGCAGTAAGTGCCTGCATCTTGAGGAGCTTCGGCTCAGAGTCGTCGAGCTGGAGGCTGAGCTGGTGACACTGGGACGCATCATGAAGGTGGGGTGGGGAGGAGGGGGGATGAATTTACCTGGATGCTTTGGCTTAGTACCAGGCAGCAGTCATTCTGCTGTGGATAGAGTCTCCAGATTTGCTCAGTGGTCAGGGACAGGATGGTGAGACTGCGAGTGTGGAAGGTGAAGCGAGTCAAAGGACATTAGTGCAGTAGCTTCAGACTGTGCAATTCTCCAATTGGGTAGATGTTCTCTCAGCTTGTTTGGATGAGAGAGGGGCTTCAGGTGCATGAAGAAACTGATCGTGTACCAAGATACAGGTTGGACAGTATCGTGAATCGGCGGCAACATGGCAAAGAAGCAGGGGAGCAAGAAAATACATTCCCATGCTCTGAAAAATAGAAGCAGCAGAACATTTTGAAAATCTCCGACGAGTTGGTGCTCATTGACACTTGGGTGTGTTTGCACAAGGCACACAGAAATTAGGAAGGACAATGGCATTGTGATATTTTTTGGAAACAGATTGGAGCACAAGAATAAAGCTGTCTTGCTTAAGTTGCACAATGAAGATGTTACTGAACAGTTCAAGGCATTGGATCTTTGCGGGGGTGGGAGTTTGAAGTCTACCTCTGCCAAATGTTCTTGAAAAATGAAAATCGCTTATTGTCACAAGTAGGCTTCAAATGAAGTTACTGTGAAAAGCCCCTAGTCGCCACATTCCGGCGCCTGTTCGGGGAGGCTGTTACGGGAATCAAACCGTGCTGCTGGCCTGCCTTGGTCTGCTTTCAAAGCCAGCGATTTAGCCCTGTGCTAAACAGCCCCTTCATATTCTTTATATTCAAGAAAGGCATATATATATATTTTAGATGTTAATAGCATCAAGTATGATATGAGCATAAAAGATGAATATGGTGTTGAAATAAAGGATTAGCCATGATCACATTGAATGGCAGAGCAGGCTCAAAGGTTGAATGGCAAAGCAGGCTCAAAGGGTTGAATAGCCTACTCCTGCTCCTAGATTACATGTCCTGGATGGTTTTGGTCTTCTTGAGTGTTGTGTGAGCTGCACTCATCCAAGCAAATGGATAGTATTCCATCCCACACTGACTTGAACCTTGTAGATGGGGGGCAGGCTTTGCGGAGTCAGGTGGCCGGATGTTGGCCATCGAATTCCTAGCATCTGTCCAGTTTTGATGCACGCAGTAGGTATGTATTTGGATCAGTATTGTTTCTGGTTAATGGTAACCCCCAGGAATTTGATAGTGGGACATTCGCCAGTGGTAATGCCATTGACTGTCTCGGACATTACCATGGTTGGAACTGAAAGCTGCTGTAAGGAATAGTTATCCAGAAACTCTCGTCGATTGATATAAAAACCCATCTAGAGAAAGTGGGAATGTTGCATTGAGATCTAGAATCAGCCATGATCATTTTGAATGGTGGAGCAGGCTCAAAGGACTGAATTACCTGCTCCGAATTTCTATGTTTCTATGTTCACGAGATTGGCCCCTGTGATGGGGGGGGGGGGGTTGTTCTGATACGATTTAAAAAAAAAAAATTTTAGAGCACCCAATTCTTTCTTGTCCAATTAAGGGGCAGTTTAGCGTGGCCAATCTACCCATTCTGCACATTTTGAGTTGTGGGGGTGAGACCCATTCAGACACAGGGAGAAAGTGCAAACTCCACACGGACAGTGACCCAGGGGTGGGATCAAACCCGCATCCTCAGTGCCATGAGGCAGCGCCACCGTGCCACCCAGGGGTTCTTATATGATGAGGGGCTGAGTAAATTTGGCTGAAATTCTCTGCGGGTTTAGTAGAAGAGGGGTGATCTCACTAAAACCAATAAAATTCTTGAAGGGGTTTGATAGGTTGGATGCTAAAAGATACAACCTTTCTCTCCCGTTCTCACCCCTTCACCTTTCCCTGTCTGTGAACTTAATTGTAATATCTCTAACTTCGTTCTAGTTCGAATGAAAGTTCAGTGACTTGAACTGTTCACTGTTTCTCCCGCTACAGATTGGGCCTGAACTGCTGAGGATTCCCAACATTTTCTGTTTGTGAATGAGAATGAGAGATGTCTAGCCAATGAATTCCCTTCTATAACGAGTGGCTGACACGGATTTCCGTGGCGCACTAGTCAGAATGTTTTCTCTCAATGTGAAATTACCCTGTTTGATTCCATGTGGAGGATTTACACTTACATTCTCCCAGGAAGATGGTTGACATTGTTGTAAAAGTAGTGGAGTGTGAATCCCGAGGCCCAGGAACACAGGTTCAGATCCAACCACAACACAGACCTGAAATTGAAGTGAAAACTGATCTGAGTATTGAAGCTTTTCTTTTGTTGTTGTAAAAATCACCTGGACCTTTTACAGGAGGAAACCTTCCATCCTTACCCAGTCTGGACTTCATGGGACTCCAGACCAACAGCAAAGTGTTTTTTGTTGTTGTATTTTTTGCCCGATGGAAAAGGTTGGAAGAGAGAATAACTCGGGTAGGAGGGGTCTTTGATTATGCTACCCGCTTTCCCAAGGCAGCGGGAGGTAGAGACACAGTCAGTAGATGGGAGGCAGGTCCGCGTGATGGACTGGGCTTTGTTCAAGACTCTCTGTAGTTTCTTACGGTCTTGGGCCAAGCAGTTGCCATACCAGGCTGTGATGCAGCCAGATAGGATGGTTTCTATGGTGCATCTGTAAAAATTGGTAAGAGTCAATGTGGACATGCCAAATTTCTTTAGTTTCCTGATGAAGTATAGGTGCTGTTGTGCTTTCTTGGTCGTAGTGTCGATGTCAATGTGGGTGGACCAGACAGATTGTTGGTGATAGGTACACTGAGGAATTTGAAGTTATTAAGCATCTCCACCTCGGCACCATTGATGCAGACATGGATGTGTACGACACTGCACTTCCTGATGTCAACGACCAACTCCTTAGTATTTCTGACATTGAGGGAAAGATTGTTGTCGTTACACCATGCCCCTCAGTTCTCTATCTCCCTCCTGTACTCAGACTCATCGTTGTTTGAGATCCGACCCACTGCAGCCGTGTCATCAGCAAACTCGGAGACGGAATTGGAACCAAATTATGCTGCACAGTCGTGTGTGTGTATAAGGAGTATAGTAGGGGGCCAAGTACAAAGCCTTGTGGGGCCCCGATGTTGAGGATTATCTTGGATGATGTGCCATTGTTTATCCTTACTGATAATGGGTCCATGGGTCAGGAAGTCGATGATCCAGTTGTAGCCACTTAAATTAGCCAACTCCTGATTTAAAATGGCGAACGGCAAAGGCTGATGGGAAAGTCAGCCAACAAGACAAAAACCAGCAGCTGCAGGTTTGCTGTGTATTTATCTCTGCAAAAACCAGACAACACGATACCAGCGACCATCAGCATAACAAAGTGAACAGCCATCTGCATACTGATGAGCAATCCCCGGGAACAATAAGTAACATTTTGACACACAAAGCAAAGCCAGACACCTCGGCGCCAGCAGGAGCCAAAACAAAGGAGGTAAACGAGCACCTCAAGACCGCCCATCGATCAGGGAACCGCTCCAGTATTGGAGAAAATCGAACCAAGCGATTGGGACAAAGTCCAATTACTTGGGACCAGGTACAGGGTCCGCCCCGAAAGGCGGGAAGCCCCTGTGGACTATAAGAAATGAGCCCCAAGTTCAAATCCCTCTCTTCTCCACCTCTTCGCTCTCTTCACGCTCTTCTTCCTGCCCAGGTCACCCAGCAACAACGAACCAACATTGACCGTGACCGGTGCAGTGACTCCAGTGATCATCGAACTCGTAAGTCTTAATTCAACGCTCGCTACGAGATAGGCGCTCCTAGCTACCAATCCGTACCAACTTCGAATCCCGCAGACTCAGAACCCGTACGAAAGGCCATTTGTTTCCCTGACCTGGTGGGCCAGTTCAAAGTTAAGTATAGGCTTGTTAGTTGTAGAAGTAACTTAGACGTAGAATTTGTGCATGAGTAGCGATTACTGTGTATAATAAATGTGCTTTGATTTAAATCTTACTAATCGGTGTATTGGATTATTGATCATTACTCGGACTTGAACCTCGTGGCGGTATCATAAAGGTACCTGGCGACTCAAGAGCAAAGGTAATAAAACAGAGCAATTGAACTAAGGCAAAGTTAGCAACACAGTTGCAGAGGAAGGAACCAAGTCCTGGGTTTTGGAGTTTGGATATGAGCTTGACTGGGATTATGGTGTCGAAACCAGAGCTATAGACAATGACAAGGAGTCTGGCGTAAGAGTCCTTGTTGTCGAGGTGCTCCAGGGATGAGTGTAGGGCCTGTAGGAGATAGTACCTGCTATGAACCGATTGTGGCAGCATGCCAATTGCAGTGCATGAAGGCATACCGGAAGTATGGAGTTGATGTGTCGCATGACCAACCTCTTGAAGCACTTCACACAGCAGCGAGAAAGCGTTATTTCCTGTCTAGGAATTGAATATGGACCACAATGGTGAAGGCGCCGAATCCTAACCACTAGACGACCCGGGAAGCTAACAGTAGTTTTTCCAGTTAGGTGACCATCATAACTTTACCCATTGCTTCACTTCAGGTCATTTGCAGACAGATTTCGCAGCCGGAATGCTAATTATTTGTCACCTGCCATCGAACCCTGGTGTTCCTGGTGAAGCTTTAAGCCACTCAGGTTCCACCATCACCAGCTCAATGATGTCCATTATTCCTTGTCTCAATGAATCCATCCTGCCTTGCTCTCAATCACAGATGGATAGAAAACTGGCTGGCAGACAGGCAACAAAGAGTAGGAATTAACGGGTCTTTTTAAAATTGGCAGGCAGTGACTAGTGGGGTACAGCAGGGACCAGTACTCGGACCCCAGCTATTCACAACATATATTAACGACCGAGAAGAGGAAATAAAATGTCACATCTCCAAATTTACAGATGACACCAAGTTATGTGGGAGGGTGATCTGTGAAGAGGATGCAGAGATCATTCAGTATGATTTGGACAAGTTGAGCGAGTGGGCTATTAAATGGCAGATGCAGCATAATTTGGATAAATGCGAGGTTATCCACTTTGGTAGCAAAAACAAGAAGGGAGAATATTATCTGAATGGCCATAAATTAGGAGAGGGGAACATGAAACGGGACCTGGGTATCCTCGTGAACCAATCACTGAAGGTAAGCATGCATGTGCAACAGGCAGTAAAGAAGTAAATGGTATGCTGTCCTTCATTGCAAGAGGATACGAGTACAGGAGTAGGGATGTCTGGCTGCAATTACACAGGGCCTTGGTGAGGCCACTCCTGGAATATTGTGTGCAGTTTTGGTTTCCCTATCTGAGGAAAGATGTTCTAGCTATAGAGGGAGTGTAGCAAAGGTTTACCAGACTGATTTCTGGGATGGTGGGACTGATTTATGAGGAGAGATTGAATCGGTGAGGATTGCATTCGCTGGCGTTCAGAAGAATGAGCGGGGATCTCATAAAAACCTATAATATTCCAACAGGACTGAGCAACGTAGATGCAGGAAAGATGATCCTGTTGGTGGGTGCGTCCAGAACTAGGGTGGCAATCTGATGATACGAGGTAGACCATTTAGGAAAGAGATGGGGAGAAATTTCTTCACCCAGAGAGTGGTGAGCCTGTGTATTTCGTTCCCACAAGAAATAGTTGAGTTCAAAACATTGTATGGTTTCCAGAGCAGTTAGATATAGCACTTAGGGGCGGCACGGTGGCGCGGTGGTTAGCACTGCTGCCTCACGGCGCCGAGGACCCGGGTTCGAATCCCGGCCCTGGGTCACTGTCCGTGTGGAGTTTGCACATTCTCCCCGTGTCTGCGTGGGTTTCGCCCCCACAACCCAAAGATGTGCAGGGTAGATGGATTGGCCACACTAAATTACCCCTTAATTGGGAAAAAATAATTGGGCACTCTAAATTAAAAAAAAAAAGATATAGCACTTAGGGTGAAGGGGATGAAATGTTGGATGATCAACCATCATCATAATGAACAGCGGAGCGGGCTTGAAAGGCCAAATGGTCTCCTCTTGCTGCTAATTTCGCTATGTTTCTATGTTTCTAGATCTGACTTTGTTTGCACGGGAATGCTAATGTGGAGTTTTGTGATTGAGGGAAATTAAGGGTTAATTAAGGGTTAATTTCTATCTAAAGTCAAGTCTTTCTTTTATTTAGTAATGAGCTTAAATATTGCTATTTGGGTTGGAACAAGGTGAATTTTAGACCAGCTTAAAAGTGGAGTCATACAGGCTTCCATGCAACTGCAACTTGTTAGTTAGATAACTGGCTTAAACCAGTTTTTAGAGGCTTATGTCAGACATTATAAAAGTGAGCCATCTTACAGTGCTGACTTCGTTCACACTGAAGTGTTGACTTCGCAATGCATTAGAGTGCTAAGGTGGGAGTTTTGAGACTGAGGGACTTTGGTGAGGAGAGAGCAAGGCGCTCCTTTAATTTCCTACATTTCCTCAAAGGGCGTCAGTGGAAGGGGGAGTTCACAAAGAGTGCGGCTGACTGGTGAGTAAGACCTGTTCAAACTAGATTGAATTATAAGTCATTGTTTTAGCAAGGGTAGGGACTTAGTTAATTTATTGTTTTGAATAGAATAGTCCTTTAAAGTTTTAAATTTAAAGGGTTTAGTCGTGGCAAGAGAGCTCAAGCCTTGGTTTGCTCCTATTGGTGCATGTGGGAATCCTAGAACATTTCCAGTCTGGGACCAGCATGTGTGTAGGAAATGTGTCCAGCTGTAGCTCCTGGAAGCTTGGATTTCAGAGCTGGAACGGTGGCTGGAGACAGTGTGGAGAATCCATGAGTCTGAGAGCATTGTGCATAGCACGTTTAGAGAGGTGGTCACACCACAGCTGAAGGGACTTGAGGAAGGGAGGGAATGGGTGACTACCAGACAGTCCAAGAGGAACAGGCAGGTAGTTCAGGAGTCGAGTGGGGTCCCACTCACAAATCGGTACTCCATTTTGGAGACTAATGAGGCTGATTCCTCTAGGGATGCGGACAGAGCCAAGCTTCTGGCACCACAAGCAGCCTATTTGCAAAAGAGGGGGAGAAAAGAGGAAGAGCGATAATAATAGGGGATTCTATTGTAAGGGGAACAGATAGGTGCTACTGTGGCCATCAATGTGACCCCAGGATGGTGTGTTGCCTCCCTGGTGCCAGGGTCCAGGTTGTCACTGAATGGCTGCAGGGCATCCTGGTGGGAGGGTGATAAAGCAGAGGTCATGGTACATGTACCATGGGCAGCACGGTAGCATAGTGGGCAGCACGGTAGCATAGTGGTTAGCACAATTGCTTCACAGCTCCAAGGTCCCAGGTACAATTCCCGGGTCACTGTCTGTGCGGAGTCTGCACGTTCTCCCCGTGTGTGCGTGGGTTTCCTCTGGGTGCTCCGCTTCCTTCCCACAGTCCAAAGATGTGCAGATTAGGTGGATTGGCCATGCTAAATTGCCCTTAGTGTCCAAAATTGCCCTTAGTGTTGAGTGAGGTTGCTGGGTTATGGGGGTAGGATGGAGGTGTGGAGGTAGGGTGCTCTTTCCAAGAGCCGGTGCAGACTCGATGGGCCGAATGCCTCTTTCTGCACTGTAAATTCTATGATGTCTTTGTTGGTACCAATGACAAAGGTAGATAGAGGGATGAGGTCTTGCATCGAGTATTCAGAGAGTTAGGCAATAGTCTAAAGAGCTGGACGTCTCGGGTTGAAATCTCTGGAATACTTTCAGTGCCATGTGCTAGCAAGTACAGAAATAGCAGAATAGCACAGAATGTGTGGCTTAAGAGTTGGTGCAGGAGGGAAGGTTTTAGATTCCTAGATCACTGGGACTGTTTCTGGGGAAGGTGGGACCTGTACAAGTGGGACAGAATACATCTGAATCAGAGCAGGACTATCATCCTTGCTGGCGGATTTGCTAGTGCTGTTGGGAGGAGTTTAAACTAATTCGGAATGGGGAGGAGACACATGGTAACATAGAAAAACAATCAAAACAGAGGATAACATAGAAAAACAATCAAAGCAGAGGGAATACAGCATTAGGAAACTTCAAAGTAGTAAGACAAGGCTGGATGGTGTCTACTTTAATGTCAGGCGTATCACAGGTAAAACGGATGAGTTAAGGGCGAGGATTGAAACGTGGAACTGTGATATAGAAGTCATGGAGATGTGGTTGAGGGAGAGGCAGGTTTGGCAGCTCAACATTCTGGGATACAGACAGAGGAGGGAGTAAAAGAGGAGGAGGCATTGCATTATTAGTTAAGAGGTCAGTTACTGCAGTAAGGAGAGATGACAATTGGAGGGGGAATCAAATGAAACATTGTGGCCAGAGCTTAGGAACAAAAATGGACAGACACATTCCTAGGTATTTATTATAGACCTCCAGATAGTCAGCAGAAAATTGAGGAGCAAATATATGCGCAATTTGCAAAGCTGTGGAAAAATAACAATCGGTGAATTATATTAGATGATTTCTACCTTCCCAGCATTAGTTCAGATAGTCATCGTGTTAAGGGCTTAGATAGAGTGGAGTTCTTAAAATGTATACAGGAGCACTTTTAGCTCAATATGTGGAGAGTCCAACAAGGGACGGTGCAGTGCTGGACCTAATTTTGGGGAATGAAGTCGAACATGTATTGGTGAGGGGGCATTTTAGTGATAGTTACCACAACATAGTACAATTTGAGTAAATAAATAGACAAGTTGCAAAAAACGTTTGTGACAGGGGGAGAGTGGACATTAGTAAAATAATGTAGAATCTGGTCAAGGTAGACTGGAAAGAGTTATTTATGTGGAAATCTCCAGAAAAACAGTGGGGTGTTTGGGGGCGGTTCAAAAGGAAATGGGAAGGTACAGATCGAACATGATCCCTCTAGGTTAATAGGAACGGGTAACAAGCCCAGAGAATCATGGATGTCCAGAGACATTCAGGATATGACAAAAAGAAAAAGAAAGGCTTTAGCAATACAAGGGGAGAAAATCTACGGAAGAATTAGTGGAGTATTGAAAGTGGTAGATGGAGCTTAAGAAAGCAATTAGGAGAGCAAAGAGATGATATGAGAAAACTCTGGCTGGTCAAAGGAGAGAAAATCCCAAGATATTCTGTAAGTATATCAATGGGAAGAGGACAACCAGGGAATGCGTAGGGCCCATTCTCATTCGGGACCAAGGGGGAAATCTGTGGGTGCAGCCAGAGGTCATTGGTAGGGTATTGAATGAATACTTCGTATTTGTCTTCGCCCAAGATGATGAGGAGATAGTTATGGAATGTGGGGATAGAGATTGTGAGGTTCTTGAGCAAATTGTCACAGGGACTGACAAGGTATTGGAGGTGTTAGCAGGCTTAAAAGTGGACAAATCTCCAGGTCCGGATTAATTATGTCCCAGCATGGTGTGGGAGGCGAGCGAGGATATTCCAGGGACTCTAACCCAAATTTCTAATCCCTCTCTGGCCACGGGGGGTGGTGACAGAAGTATGGAGAATAGCTAATGTGGTCCCACTATTTTAGAAAACTTGTAGAGACAATCCAGGGAACTACAGACTAGTGAGTCTCACGTTAGTGGTGGGGAAACTAATGGAGAAAATTCTGACCGAGATAATCTATCTCCACTTGGAGAAGCAAGGTTTGATCAGGAATAGTCAGCATGACCTTGTCAGAGGGAGGCCATGCCGAACAAATGTTATTGAATTTTTGGAGCACGTGACTAAGTGTGTAGATGAGGGTAATGCAGTTGATATAGTTTACATGGATTTCAGCAAAACCTTTGACAAGGTCCCACATTGGAGACTTATTAAGAAGGCAAAGGCACAGCGGATACAAGATAACTTGAGAAGGTGTATTCAAATTGGCTTCGCTGTAGGAGACCGAGGGTGATGATGGAAGGCTGCTTTAGAAATTGGAAGCTAGTGTCCAGTGGCGTACCACAGGGATTTTTGCTGGATTCCCTCTTGTTTGTCTTTTGTATAAATGACATATGACATAGATGACTATGTGGGGGTTAGGATCAGTAAGTTTGCGGATGGCACACAAATTGGCTGGGTGGTTAACAATGAGGTTGAGTGTCATGGGTTACTAGAAGATGTAAACAGGATCGTCAAATGGGCAGAAAAGTGGCAGATGAAATTTAACCCTGAAAAGTTGTGATGATAAACTTCGGAAGGAGCAAAGTGACAAGGAAGTATTCAATGAATGGCCTGACACTGGAAAATTCTGAGGAACAAACGGACTTTGGCGTGTTTGCCCATAGATCGCTGAAGGCAGAAGGACAGGCCAATAGTGTGATGAAAAAGGTTTATGGGACACTTGCCTTTATCAATCACAGGGGGTCATGTTGGAGTTGTATAGAACTTTGGAGAGGCCACAGCTGGTGCAATTCTGGTTGCCACATTATATGAAGGATATGACTGCACTGGAGGGAGTGCAGGTTCAATTCATCAGGATGTTGCCTGGAATGGAACATTTAAATTATGAGGAGAGGTTGGATCGATCGGCTTGGGTTGTTTTCACTGGAGCCGAAAAGACTGAAGGGTGACCTGATTGAGATGTACAAAATTATGAGGGACATGGACAGCGTGGACCTTAGCTGAAAGGTCAGTTGCGAGGGGACACAAGTTCAAGATGAGGTTTAAGAGGGATTTGAGAAAAAACATTTTACCAGGAGGGTGCTGACCGCCTGGAATGCACAACCTGAGATGTGTTGCCTGATATCCTTTAAAAGGTATATAGAACATACAGTGCAGAAGGAGGCCATTCGGCCCATCAAGATTGCACTGACCCACTTAAGGCCTCCTTTCCACACTATCCCCGTAACCCAATAACCCCACCTAACCTTTTGGACAATAAGGGCAATTTCGCATGGCCAATCCACCTAACCTGCACGTCTTGGAACTGTGGGAGGAAACAGGAGCACCCGGAGGAAACCCACGCAACCATGGGGAAAACGTGCAGATTCCGCACAGACAGTGACCCAGCAGGGAATGTAACCTGGGACCCTGGCGCTGTGAAGCCACAGTGCTAGCCACTTGTACTACCATGCTGCCGGAATCTGAATGAGCACATGGCATGACATAACATTCAAGGCTTTGGGACAATTGCTGGCAAATGGGATTTGGTAGGCAGGTCAGGTGTTTTTCGCGCGTTGGTACAGACTCGATTGGCTGAAGGGCCTCTTCTGCACTGTGATTCTGTGAACACTAGTGCAGTGATTAATAGAGTTAACATTCCAAGTCTGTGCACTGGTGTAACGCATTTCCGATGAAAGGTCACATGAATAGCACGGTAGCATTGTGGATAGCACAATTGCTTCACAGCTCCAGGGTCCCAGGTTTGATTCCGGCTTGGGTCATTGTGCGGAGTCCGCACATCCTCCCCGTGTGTGTGTCGGTTTCCTCCAGGTGCTCTGGTTTCCTTCCACAGTCCAAAGATGTGCAGGTTAGGTGGATTGGCCATGATAAATTGCCCTTAGTGTCTAAAATTGCCCTTAGTGTTGGGTGGGGTTACTGGGTTATGGGGATAGGGTGGAGGTGTTGACCTTGGGTAGGGTGCTCTTTCCAAGAACCGGTGCAGACTCGATGGGCTGAATGGCCTCCATCTGCACTGTAAATTCTATGAATTCTCTTTCTCAATCTTCACAGAAACTACCTGATCTGCTGAGTACTTGTAGTATCTGCTGTTGCTATTTCAGATGTCCAAGATCTGCATTATTTCATTTTTCTTTCCTGGACGAGTCTTGCAAAATGGAACCCACCACGAGAGGGCTTGAGATCCAGGAGTAACATCCCACTGTGAAAATAATGTTCATGAAGTGGAAACGGATTCACTCAAAGTCATCCCATTTACATCTACAGCAGCGAAGTCACACCAGAGAGAGGTCAGTTATGTGTTCTACCTGCTCGCACTTCAGCTTTCAAAGTTCAAAAGATTTGATCTACAATTAGTGCATTCTTACAGGCAAGGCACGGTTTAAGTGAACGCTCTCAGGAGGAAAAAAATATAACTTTAATGACAGCAGTTGAGACGCCACTGAGCTAATATATAATTGTAGGGGTTTGATCAGTAATTACACCTCGAGCAGGACTATGATGTCTGTGCACTTTGGTTGCTGTATTAGTTGTTCTAGTAATTTTATATATTGTTTCTACAGTTCCAAAACATAATTTTTTATTCTTTAATATTTCAATGATGTGTACCATACTCAGCATGCGCATAGAATCAGCTTGTGCCCTTTTCTCACAAGAGGAGCGCTTTGCCCAGGCAAAGGGGTGGGTTCTCAAATGGAGCATGCGCATTAGGTATTCAGATAGCGCATGCGCCGAGCGTGAAGAGCAGCTGCGCGAAGGGGTGTCTCAGCTGTGAAAGTCCAGTGAAACGGATAAATGTAGGAAGGTAATAGAGGCGGGTGACTACGTGGGGAGACTTCATAAGCACTCAATGGACGCCAAAAAAAAGTATAAGAACCGATCGGTTCTGCATTCGCAGCAAACGGGGTCGCGGCAGCAGCTGCCCGAGTTGGAGGCCCTGAGTTAGCAGCCGCCATCTTTTTCGGGGGCAAATGCAGCAGGGCGCATTCACGGTCATCCTGCAGGATGAGACAATGTTGTGAATATCGAGCCTGGACTGACACGGAGGGATTTTGGAATCTTATTTCATAGGGGCTGAGAAAGTGGGGGTTTCACACAGACAAATCTCAGTTCAAGACAAATCTTCGCCTCTTCTCAATATCTATTCTTGGACTGACTGTGATGCGTTTTCTTTACAGGATATTGGAATAGAAGAAATTTGAAGACGGATATCTCAAACCAGATGAAAACCAGACACAGTCACTTGATTCATTGGAACCTGAATGTAAGTATGTGTTTGGAAAACGATCCAATCATCTTTTGGCAATGTCATGGAGGAAATGGAGAAGAAAAGTATCTCCTGGGTCTTCAACTTTTTACCTCGATGTCTGAGATGATGAGCGAAACGAAGGTATTTTGCAGATAACACAACGATTGGTAGGAAAGTATGGTGGAGACATATCGAGTTTCCAGATGGATATAAATAGGCTGTGAGTGGGCAAAAATCTGGCAGTTGGAGTATGATGTGTGAAAGTGTAAAGTTGTTCACTTTGGAATCATAGAATTTACAGTGTAGAAGCCCATTCGGCCCATCGAATCTGCACTGGCCCTCTTACACCTTCACCACATCCCAGCAACCCTACCTGACCTTTTTTTGGGACACTAAGGGCAATTTATCATGGCCAATCCACCTAACCTGCACATCTTTGGTCTGTGGGAGGAAACCGGAGCACCCAGAGGAAACCCACGCAGACACGTGGAGAACATGCAGACTCCGCACAAACAGCCCAGCAGTTCACCCAAGCCGGGAATCAAACCTAGGACCCTGGAGCCGTGAAGCAACTGTGCCAACCACTGTGCTGCCCTGATGATAGTTTAGTTATATTCCCTAACGGATATTAGTGAACCAGTTGGGGTTTTACAGCAATTTGGCAGCTCTCATGGTCACTTTTTTCCTGGTGCCGGAACCACAAATTACTAGATTCATTCAGCTCAATTTCACAACCTGTTTTCGTGGGTTCTTTCTCACTCCCTTCTTCTTTTTAAATTAATTCCACAGGGTATTAGGAGAGAATTTGCAGTCAGGAAACTGAAACTAAACATCACATCAGGATCTGGCAGAGTTGCCCAATTTATTATCACCTGAATATCATCAGATTTTGAACATGGTAAGAAAAAACACCATTCACATTGGGAAGAAACCTTGGAAATGTGAAGACTGTGATGAGAGATTCAGATCCCCGTCTGAAGTGGAAATTCATCGGCGCAGTCATACTGGAGAGAGACCATTCACCTGTTCCGTGTGTGGGAAGGGATTCACTCGATCATCGAACCTGTTGACACACCAGCAAATTCACACTGGTGCCAGACCATTCACCTGCTCAGAGTGTGGGAAGAAATTCATTCATTCATCTGACTTGCTGCTGCACCAGCGGGTTCACACTGGGGATAGACCGTTCACCTGCTCTGAGTGTGTAAAGGGATTCACTTCTTCAACTGAACTGTTGACACACCAGCGAATTCACACTGGCGAGAGGCCATACACCTGTCCCGAGTGTGGGAAGGGATTCACTCGGTCATCCCACTTGCTGAAACATCAGCGAGTTCACACTGGGGAGAGGCCATTCACCTGCTCCTATTGTGGGAAGGGATTCGCTCAGTCCTCCAACCTGCTGCAGCATCAGCGAGTTCATACTGGGTCGAGGCCATTCCCCTGCCCTGAGTGTGGGAAAGGATTCACTCGATCAACAGGGCTGCAACAACACCAGCGAGTTCACACTGGGGAGAAACCGTTTCAGTGCTCTGAGTGTGGGAAGGGATTCACTCACTCATCCAACCTGCTGAAACACCAACGAGTTCACAGCAACAAGAGACCTTTCAAATGCCCAGAATGCGGGAAGTTCTTTAAAAGTACCCGGGACCTGATGTCTCATCAACGTGTCCACACTGACGATCGACCATTCAGGTGCTCTCATTGTGGAACTGGATTCAGACGATCATCTCAGCTTACTCAACACCAGCGAGTTCACACTGGGGAGAGACCGTTCACCTGCTCTAAGTGTGGGAAGGGATTCACTCAGTCATCCAACCTGCTGACGCACCAGCGTGTTCACACTGGGGAAAGGCCATTCACTTGCTCTGAGTGTGGGAAAGGATTCACACATTCGTCCAACCTGCTGAAACACCAGCAAATTCATACATTGGAGAGACCATTTAAATGTCCAGACTGTGGGAAGTGCTATAAAAGTTCTAGGGAGCTAATGCGTCATCAACATGTTCACCATGATGAGAGACTGTTCAGATGCTCTCATTGTGGGAGTGGGTTCAGGCAATCATCTCAACTCAGTGTACATCAGCGACTTCATACAATAGAGCAGCTGTATACTTCTGAGTGAGGGACGGGATTCACTCGATCGTCCAAGTAATAACCGTGATTGGATGTTGATGCTAATCATATCCAGGACTAAATCATGTTCATTAGGGTCTGTTTATGCTGATGTTAATAAACTGCAGCCCTGTTACTGTTCTGGGCAAAAGTGAAATAAATTAGTTTTGTGTCACACATACAGTGTTGAGTCTTTTTAGGCTCACAGGTAAATACAATGATTGGTTTTTACTGGTAATTCTGTCCAGGATGAATGATGTTCATTGGGGTGTGTTTCTGCTGATGTTAATAAGTTCCAGCCCAGTGATAGCTGTTTATATTTTGGATAACAGTCAAGTAAGTCATCTTTGTGTTAAACATACTGTGCAGTGAATCTTTTAATACCTCTAACACATCTTAGCTCTTTTTGAAGGGGTCTCCCTCTCCCCTGTCTCCATCCGTACCTCCAACAACAAGATTGAGACAATTTAATCAGCAGCTTCTAATGCTTCCCCCCCTCCCAGTATCCCACCGGGACAAACTGTCTCTGAAGGTTCCCCTTGTCCAAGCCCTCAACTCACAACTTTCTCTCCCTTATCACTCCCTTATCCTGTCACACAAAGAACAAAGAAAAGTACAGCACAGGGACAGACCCTTCGGACCGCCAAGCCTGTGCCGACCATGCTGCCCGTCTAAACTAAAATCTTTTACACTTCCTGGGTCCGTATCCCTCTATTCCCATCCTATTCATGTATTTGTCAAGATGCCCCTTAAATGTCACTATCGTCCCTGCTTCCACCACCTGCTCCGGCAGCGAGTTCCAGGCACCCACTACCCTCTGTGTAAAAGAACTTGCCTCGGACATCTCCTCTAAACCTTGCCCCACGCACCTTAAACCTATGCCCCATAGTAATTGACCCCTCTACCCTGGGAAAAGCCTCTGACTATCCACTCTGTCTATGCCCCTGATAATTTTGTAGACCTCTTATCAAGTCGCCCCCTCAACCTTCGTCGTTCCAGTGAGAACAAACCAAGTTTATTCAACCGCTCCTCATAGCTAATGCCCTCCATACCAGGCAACATCCTGGTAAATCTCTTCTGCACCCTCTCTAAAGCCTCCACATCCTTCTGGTAGTGTGGCTACCAGAATTGAACACTATACTCCAAGTGTGGCCTAACTAAGGTTCTATAGAGCTGCAACATGACTTGCCAATTCTTATACTCAATGCCCCGGCCAATGAAGACAAGCATGCCTTACGCCTTCTTGACTACCTTCTCCACCTGTGTTGCTCCTTTCAGTGACCTGTGGACCTGTACACCTAGATCTCTCTGACTTTCAATACTCTTTGAGGGTTCTACCATTCACCCTCTCACTTGTCTCTTGTCCACGATGACACTAAACTCGGTGGGAATATAAATTGTGAGGAGTATGCAAGGGACGTTGGACGCTCAGTGAATGGGTTAGAACATGGCAGCTGAAATATAGTGTGAATAAGTTTGACGTTACTCTCTTTGGGAGAAGATAACAAAATCCTGTCAGTGGTTGGGGTATTCGATGTCCCGAGAGACCCAGATATCCTTGTTCATGGGTCACTAAAAACTAGCATTCAGGAACAGCAAGAAACTAGTTTGTTAGCTTCATCACCAGAGGATTTGAGTACAGGATTAAAGATGTCCTACTGCAATTGTAAAGCGACTTTGTGAGACCATACCTCAAGTGTTTTGTACAGTTTTGGTCCCCTTATCAAAGGAGTTTACCATTGAGGGAGTGCAACGGAGGTTACCTAATCCCAGGGATAGCGATATTAGTTTTGGAGGGATTGAGGAGATGGGGGTCTGTATTCCCTAGATCTGCAAATAATGACGGGTAACCTAATTGAAACCTACAAAATGCTTCCAGGGTGTGACAGGTTGGATGTAGGTACAATGTTTCTGCCGGCTTGTGAATCTATATCCGGGGACATATTATTAGGGTAAGGCCATCTAAGATGAAGCTGAGGGTGGTTTTCACTCAAAAAACAGCCACTGTGATAGAAGTCTTCAGGAAGAGATGCAGTTTGAGTATGGGCTACGCCAAAGGAATTGAGAGCCAGAGTTCACCCATGAAAGCAGCAAGGTTTAAAAAGAATGATGACGCCATTGGGCTCAACCACACAATTCTGAGATTAAAGGACTCCGGTATTATCAACTGAGTTAGCGTGGCTAATAACAATGAGATAACTGAAAATGCAATGAGAGAAGGAAATTGACCACCAGAAACCCAAGGGTCCAATGCTTTGCACTCAAATCATAGAATCATAGAATTTACAGTGCAGAAGGAGGCCATTCGGCCTATAGAGTCTGCCCCGGCCCTTGGAAAGAGCACCCTACCCAAACCCACACCTCCACCCTCTCCCCGTACCTCAACCTAACCTTTTAGACACGATGGGCAATTTAGCATGGCCGATCCACCGAACCTACTGTAGCCATGTAAAATGGCCACCTGCAAAGGACCATGGGAATTGTGGTCAATTTGGGACGCAGACATGTACACTGCCTCTGTGTATTGTGCAAAGAAACCAGACTTGGCTGAAACTTGTATCCATTAAGAGTCGATCACCATTTCCCCCAGGACTATAGAGTTTGAATCAAGGAGTTACAACAGTAGCAGACTAACCGGCGCCAACCCCCCCCCTTATTTTGAAAGGCCTATGTGCCTGGGGCAATGATAGCTGGGACCCGCCCAAAAATCGAGGTATCCGCCCCCTAATTGGCTGAGATCGATGAGTGTGATTGAAAACCCTATCGATCCATTGGACCTGGAGTAAGGACCGCCCAAAAAGGGCGAAAGAGACGAAGGATAAAAAGCCCTGCGCACAAGAGATCTGCCTCTTTTTGGACTGGCCTGTGCGTGACCAGCTGCTGCAGAACAACCAAGTTCAAGGACCCACGACCATTCCTGAAAGACGATCCCAGCTGAGACGAACCCAACAACTTCCAACCGACCATGAGGACCCGGATAAAGGACTCATCTTGCGCAGTGCCGGTCACCCGAAGTTAACTAAAGGTCATCTTAGTCGTTCGATGTAGTTTAGTACGGAACTGCGTATTTATTGCATAGAGATACAAAACTTGCTTTATTAATAAACTGTGTTTTTCAGCTAACATACTGGTTGTGTGGTCATTTGGTCTATATAAGAAACAGCTTGTGGTTCACATAAAGGGTAAGAAAAGGCAACATTTATTGGCGACTCTGGCGGGACCTCGATTAGAAGTGACTTTATAAGGCCATAAGACATAGGAGCGGAAGTAAGGCCATTCGACCCATCAGGTCCACTCCGCCATTCAATCATGGCTGGTTTCAACTCCATTTCCCCGCTCTCCATAGCCCTTAATTCCTCGAGAAATCAAGAATTTATCAACTTCTGTCTTAAAGACACTCAACGTCCCGGCCTCCACCGCCCTCTGTGGCAATGAATTCCACAGCCCCACCACTCTCTGGCTGAAGAAATTTCTCCTCATCTCTGTTCTAAAGTGACTCCCTTTTATTCTAAGGCTGTGCCCCCGGGTCCTAGTCTGCCCTGCTAATGGAAACAACTTCCCTACATCCACCCTATCTAAGCCATTCATTATCTTGTAAGTTTCTATTAGATCTCCCCTCAACCTCCTAAACTCTAATGAATATAATCCCAGGATCCTCAGATGTTCATCGTATGTTAGGCCTACCATTCCTGGGATCATCCGTGTGAATCTCCGCTGGACCCGCTCCAGTGCCAGTATGTCCTTCCTGAGGTGTGGGGCCCAAAATTGCTCACAGTATTCTAAATGGGGCCTAACTAATGCTTTATAAAGCTTCAGAAGTACATCCCTGCTTTTATATTCCAAGCCTCTTGAGATGAATGACAACATTGCATTTGCTTTCTTAATTACGGACTCAACCTGCAAGTTTACCTTTAGAGAATCCTGGACTAGGACTCCCAAGTCCCTTTGCACTTCAGCATTATGAATTTTGTCACCGTTTAGAAAATAGTCCATGCCTCTATTCTTTTTTCCAAAGTGCAAGACCTCGCACTTGCCCACGTTGAATTTCATCAGCCATTTCTTGGACCACTCTCCTAAACTGTCTAAATCTTTCTGCAGCCTCCCCACCTCCTCCATACTACCTGCCCCTCCACCTATCTTTGTATCATCGGCAAACTTAGCCAGAATGCCCCCAGTCCCGTCATCTAGATCGTTAATATATAAAGAGAACAGCTGTGGCCCCAACACTGAACCCTGCGGGACACCACTCGCCACCGGTTGCCATTCTGAAAAAGAACCTTTTATCCCAACTCTCTGCCTTCTGCCTGACAGCCAATCGTCAATACATGTTAGTACCTTGCCTCGAATACCATGGGCCCTTATTTTATTCAGCAGTCTCCTGTGAGGCACCTTATCAAAGGCCTTTTGGAAGTCAAGATAGATAACATCCATTGGCTCTCCTTGGTCTTACCTACTTGTTATCTCTTCAAAGAACTCTAAACAGGTTTGGAAAGGCATGACCTCCCCATACTAAATCCATGCTGACTTGTCCTAATCTGACCCTGCACTTCCAAGAATTTAGAAATCTCATGCTTAACAATGAATTCTAGAATTTTGCCAACAACCGAGGTTAGGCTAATTGGCCTATAATTTTCCATCTTTTTCCTGGTTCCCTTCTTGAACAGGGGGGTTACAACAGCGATTTTCCAATCCTCAGGGACTTTCCCTGACTAGTGACTTTTGAAAGATCATATCTAACGCCTCCACTATTTCTTCAGCTATCTCCTTTAGAACTCTAGGATGTAGCCCATCTGGGCCCGGAGATTTATCAATTTTTAGACCTCTTAGTTTCTCTAGCACTTTCTCCTTTGTGATGGCTACCATATTCAACTCTGCCCCCTGACTCGCCGTAATTGTTGGGATATTACTCATGTCTTCTACTGTGAAGACTGACGCAAAGTACTTATTTAGTTCCTCAGCTATTTCCTTGTCTCCCATCACTAGATTACCAGCGTCATTTTGGAGCGGCCCAATGTCAACTTTTGCCTCCCGTTTGTTTTTAATGTATTTAAAGAAACTTTTACTATCATTCCTAATGTTACTGGCTAGCCTACCTTCAAATTTGATCCTCTCTTTCCTTATTTCTCTCTTTGTTATCCTCTGTTTGTTTTTGTAGCCTTCCCAATCTTCTGACTTCCCACTACTCATTGCCACATTATAGGCTTTCTCTTTTGCTTTGATGCATTCCCTAACTTCCTTTGTCAGCCATGGCTGCCTAATCCCCATCTGATAGCCTTTCTTTTCTTTGGGATGGACCTCTGTACTGTGTCCTCAATTACTCCCAGAAACTCCTGCCATTGCTGTTCTACTGTCTTTCCCACTAGGCTCTGCTCCCAGTCGGTTTTCGTCAGTTCCTCCCTCATGCCCCTGTAGTTACCTTTATTTAACTGTAACACCTTTACATCTGATTCTATCTTCTTTCTTTCAAATTGGAGATTGAATTCTACCATATTATGATCACTGCCTCCTAAGTGTTCCCTTACTTGAAGATCTTTAATCAAGTCTGGCTCATTACATAACACTAAGTCCAGAATGGCCTGTTCCCTTGTGGGCTCCATCACAAGCTGTTCCAAAAAGCCCTCCTGTAAACATTCAATGAATTCCCTTTCCTTGGGTCCACTGGCAGCATTATTTACCCAGTCCACCTGCATATTGAAGTCCCCCATGATCACTGTGACCTTGCCTTTCTGACATGCACTTTCGATTTCATGGTGCATTTTGTGCCCCCGGTCCTGACCACTGTTAGGAGGCCTGTACATAACTCCCATTATGTTTTTTTGCCTTTGTGGTTCCTCAACTCTACCCACACAGACTCCACATCATCTGACCCTATGTCGTTTAGTGCTATTGATTTAATTTCATTCCTAATTAACAAGGCAACCCCGCCCCCTCTGCCCACCTCTCTGTCTTTTCGATAGGTTGTGAATACCTGGATGTTTAAATGCCAGTCCTGAACCCCCTGCAACCACGTCCCTGTGATGCCTACCACATCATACCTGCCAGTCACAACCTGGGCCACAAGCTCATCTACCTTGTTCCGTGCACTGCGCGCATTTAAATATAGCACCTTTAATTCTCTATTGACCGTCCCTTTTTGTTTTCTTAGTGTGGTGAACCTTGGTTTACTGAGCCTTTCCATACACTGTGTCATATTTTTTTGGGGGGATGGGATGCTGCTTTGCTGACAGAAAATGAGTCAACATGGGGGAACAGAGGGAGAGTCGGGGGGGGCCCAATGGGAGGCCTCGAGTAAGTGGGGGGTGGGGGATGTGTGCTCATGGCTGGGCGAAAAAGGGAGATGGCTAATCAGCAGGGGGAGGGGGGGCATCCAGGCTGATCACGTGGAATGTGCGGAACCTGAATGGGCCGATCAAGAGGACTCACGAGTTCTCGCACCTAAAGTGGTTAAAGTCAGACGTAGCCATGCAACAGGAGACGCACCTAAAACCTGCGGACCAAACAAGATTGAGAAAAGGGTGCAGGTGTTCCATTCGGGGCTGGATTCAAAGACCAGAGGATTAGCAATCCTGGTCAGCAAACGCGTGACTTTTGAGGCAGGGAATATTGTGGCTGACTAGGGGGGCAGATACATAATGGTTAATGGGAAGCTGCAGGGGACTCAGGCGGTGCTAGTGAATGTTTACGCCCCGAACTGGGACGACGTGGAATTTATGAGACGCACACTGGATAAACGTTTGGACTTAGACTCACACAATCTGATTATGGGGGGTGATTTCAACACAGTTATAGACCCTGTACTGGACAGGTCAAATCCCAGGTCAGGTAAGCGACCAGCGGCGGCTAAAGAACTGAGGGGATTCATGGAACAGGTGGGGGGTGTAGACCCGTGGAAATTCGCCCGACTGAGGGCGAAGGAGTTCTCTTTCTTTTCCCATGTCCACAAAGTTTACTCCCGTATAGATTTCTTCGTGATGAGCAGGGCGCTAATCCCTAGGGTGGAGGGGACAGAATACTCGGCCATTGCAGTCTCAGATCATGCTCTACACTGGGTGGATTTGCATCTTGGGGAGGAGAGAGGTCAATCCCCACTATGGAGGCTAGATGTGGGGCTGCTGGCAGATGTCGAGGTGTGTGGGTGGATAAGGAGGAACATTAAAACTTACCTGGAAACTAATGATACAGGGGAGGTAGCGGTGTACACGATGTGGGAAGCCCTGAAGGCAGTTATCAGAGGGGAGTTGACCTCTATCAGATCCCATCGAGAGAAGAAAGACAGAGTGGAGAGAGAAAGGCTAGTCGAGGAGATACTCAGAGTAGACAGGAGCTACGCGGAGACCCCCGAGACACGGCTACTGAAAGAGCGGCGGAGGCTGCAGGCGGAATTCGACCTGCTGACCACTGGGAAGGTGGTAGTACAGCTGAGGAAGGCCAAAGGGGCTGTCTACGAGTACGGGGAGAAAGCGAGTAGAATGCTGGTGCGCTAACTTCACAAGAGGGAGGGGGCCAGAGAAATTGGGGAAGTACGGGATAAGGAGGGCAACATGGTCATAGACCCAGAGGGGGTGAACAAAGTTTTTAGGGCGTTCTATGGTAAATTGTATGAGTCGGAGCCCTGGCTGGGAAAGGAGGGTATAAAGCAATTCATGGACCAACTGAGGTTTCCAAAGGTGGAAGAGGATCTGGTGGAGGGACTGGGGCCCGCGACAGAGCTGGAGGAGATGGTAAAGGGGCTAGGGAACATGCAGTCGGGCAAGGCCCGGGGCCGGATTGCTACCCTGTAGAACTCTACAAGAAATTTTCAGAACTGCTGTGCCCACTCCTACTAAGGACCTTTAATGAGGCCAACGAGAGAGGAACCCTTCCCCCCAACAATGTCACAGGCTTCGATTTCACTCATCCTCAAATGTGAGAAAGACCTGCTACAGCGTGGATCTTATGGACCAATATCGCTCCTGAACGTAGACGCCAAACTGCTGGCCAAGATCTTGGCTGCTAGAATTGAGGACTGTGTCCCTGGGGTGATAGGGGAGGATCAGACAGGCTTCGTCAAGGGCAGGCAATTGAACACCAATGTACGGAGGCTCCTAAACATCATCATGATGGAGGGGAGGCAGAAGTAGTGGCGGCGATGGACGCAGAGAAAGCCTTTGAACGGGTGGAATGGGAGTACCTATGGGAAGCGCTAAGAAGGTTCGGGTTCGGTGAGGGGTTCATAGGTTGGGTCCAGCTACTCTACCAGGCCCCCGTGGCAAGTGTGTGAATGAACAGGGTGAGGTTGGAATACCGTAGGCTCGGCCGGGCGATGAGGCAGGGGTGCCCCCTCTCCCCGTTATTATTCGCCCTTGCGAGAGAGCCGCTGGCTATAGAGCTGCGGACTTCAAAGAATTGGCAGCGGTTGGTTCGAACCTTTGCAGCTATTATTGGGCGGCTAACATAGCCATGTTCAGGAAATGGGTCCTGCGGGAGGGGTCGACATGGGAACGGTTACAAGCGGCCTCATCAAAGGTACCAGCCTAGGGGCACTGGTAACGGCACCTCAGCCATTCTCGCCGGCCCGACACTCCTCCAGTCCGGTGGTGGTGGCGGCATTAAAGATCTGGGGTCAGTGGAGAAGGCACAAGGGGGTGGAGGGAGCCTCAGTTTGGACCCCCATATGCAACAGTCACAGATTTGTCCCGGGCAAGATAGACGGAGGGTTTCAAAGCTGGCATAGGGAAGGCATCAAAAGGATGGGGGACCTGTTCATAGACGGGACCTTTCCCAGCCTGAAAGCGCTGGAGGAGAAATTCAGTTTGCCCCCTGGAAATGCTTTCAGATACCTTCAGGTATTCGCCTTTCTCAAAAAACAGGTGGTATCATTTCCGCTGCTACCACCACGCAGGATACAGGGAATGGTGGTCTCCGGCACCTGGGAAGGGGAGGGGAAGGTGTTGGACATCTACCAGGAACATCAGGAGGCGGAGGAAGCCCCAGAGGAGGAACTTAAGGGCAAATGGGAGGAGGAGCTAGGTAGGGAGCTGGATGCGTGCCTGTGGGTGGATGCCCTAAACAGGGTCAATTCCTCCTCATCATGTGCCAGGCTTAGCTTAATCCAGTTTAAGGTGGTCCACCGGGCACACATCACGGCAACCAGGATGAGCAAGCTTTTTGGGGTTGAGGATAAATGTGCGAGGTGTGTGGGAAGCCCTGCAGATCATGTCCTTATGTTCTGGGCATGCCCGGCACTTGAGGGATTCTGGCAGAGTTTTGCTGAGGCAATGTCCAAGATCTTAGACACGGGGGTGGTGCCGAGTCTAGAGATAGCGATCTTTGGTGTGTCAGATGATCCGGGAGTTCAGGAAGCGGAAGAGGCCGATGTATTGGCCTTTGCCTCCCAGGTAGCCCGGAGACGGATCCTTTTAATGTGGAGGGACTCGAAGCCCTCGAGTGTAGAGACCTGGGTTAGTGACATGGCTGGGTTTCTCAGTCTCGAGAAAAGAAAGTTTGCCTTGAGAGGGTCCATGACGGGTTTCTCTCAGAGGTGGCAGCCGTTCCTCGACTTTCTAGGAGAGTAGCAAAGGTCAGCAGCAGCAGCATCCTGGGGTGTGGGGGGGGGGGGGGGGGGATCGTTACGTTACGTTGTATTGTTCTTTTCTCTGTATATATGGTTAACTTTTATTTTGTTATGTTAATGGTTGCGAACGGTTATGCAAAAATTATGTTTTTGACAAAAATTTGAATAAAAATAATTTTTTTTAAAAGTGACTTTGTTACTCCGAGAGATCCCACACCTTTGAATTAAATTGAAGGAAAGAGAACTAACCACAAGAGTAAGTTTCATATAGACCAAATATCGACCGAATTTCGGAAGTGTGCACTAACCGCATGCGTAAGTAACAGGGAAGGGTAAGGTAAACTCGTCAGACTTGCATGCAAATCTAGAGGGATTGTGAACCGGAATATAGCCGTACCCATTGTTCGATCGACTCCCTATTTCCCCCTGTTCCAAATTTGAAGTAGAGAAGAGATGGCAGTGCAGATGATAGAGAAGATGATGAATCTGCAACAGCAATCCAGGGTCGCAGTAGCCGACAATTTCTGTGCAAACACCGAGACAGGTCCAGGAAAGATAGGACAGACTTGCTGGGAGGATTTATGTAAGGGATATAAGAAAAATGTAGTTAAGTTCAGAAAGCCAACGGCAATAGTGTGTTGCTTGGCACAGTTGCAAGGCACCGAGGAGGTCGTCGAGACGCTCTGCAGCCAGTTAGTAGAGAAGGAGAAAGAGAAGGAGAGAAACAGTAAAGCAAGTGAGAACATTATTGAGGAACTCCGGGAGAAGTTAGCCGCTAAAGAAGGGGAAATCGCTGACGTTAAACGTGCCCACCAGTCTTGCATAGTACACCTTAGCAGCTTCCAGACCCAGTATGACAATGCCTATCAAGATACACAGCGCGCAGTCTTGATAAGAGAGGAGACTGAACACCAGGTCACCCAATTAACAAAGAAATGCGCTGATTTACAGGCAGCTTTAAGAGCGCTCCACCAGTCCACTAAAGAATAGAGACAGAGCACTGTTGACCACATTAAATGCCAGCGGAAGATAGATAAGCTCCAGTCATTACTTCAGTACAGAATGGTTTTATGTGCACCTTCGGGACAGACGAGACAGATGAGAAAGAGATGCCAGATTAGGAACAGTTAACTGAAAGCACGCAAATGTATGTTAAAGGAACGGAACATCAAAAGCAGCCGCCACGCATCCCAAAAAGAAAGGCACCAGCAGCACCAGCTGCACAGGTCGCACCAACCCCCACAGCTGCCCCGATACCCATGAACCCGGTCACCACGGAAAGAAGGATAAGGGATCAGGCAGGTCCAGATATCACCTACATCACCCCACTTTCGGTAACTCAGTTAAGGGACATTTGCAGTAAAATTACTCCATTTCAGCGCACCACAGACTCGCACAGCTTCTTTGAGGAGGTGCGCCAACAAAAGGTGATGTACGGATTAAATGAGAGGGAGGAAGTTAAATTGATAGTATTGAGCCTCAGCCAGTCAGTATGGTCAGCTTTGCCAGACCCCCAAAACGTAGGAGGAGGAACCCGAGAGAAAATGAATGCTGCAATATTTGACGCTATCAGATAAAACAAAGGGGTTCCGGTAGAGGGTTTGAACAAATGCAGGCAAAAGAAAGGGGAACCCGACCGCCTTTGGATACATTTCAAGGCAGAATACGGAAACTTAGACCGCGCTCACCTCGATGATGAAGATATCACTAAATGGTCCCGTACCTCAGTTTCACATGCCACTGAAGCAGGTAAAAGGGATTGCGCGAATTATGACCCGGTAGATACCACACATAATGAGAGTTGGGTACTTAGACGCCTAGCCAGGGCATGGGAACAGTCACTTCAGTATCAGATGGACCAGAACGGAGTAGAAGCCACAATGTACCCAGTCAGATCTAGCCAGGAACCCACATGGATAAATGAGGGCAGAAGAGAGGAACATTACCCCCGAGAACAGTACCACAGAGCACAAGTAGGAGCCCACCCACCACGAGGTTCATGTACAATTGTGGACAAGTAGGACAATTTGCCCGCGATTGCAGACAAAACCCCCCACACCACCAATGATCTCAACAGTCCAAACCCCCACCCAGAAACAATAGGCCAGACCACGATTGCTAGCCGCGACAGCTAGAAGGCAACGCTCGCCCCATGCATAACGTAAATGCCCGTTCAGATAACCTCGCTTATAACTCCCTAGATTGACGGTGTCCCGAGTCTCCAACATGAGTCTGTGACACGCGCTGGCATAATGTCGGAAGACCGGTAGTCACAGGCACAGTCTGGGGACAAGCAGGGTTGGTTTTCTTTGGGACACGGGACGATCCCGAAACACACTAAACTCCGCAAACCTATTCCAAAACACACCCTGGCCCACCACAGATACCATCACACTCAATGGATTCACAGGCCACATGCAAGAGGGATACATCACAGCCCCTCTATCCGTTCAAATAGGAAGCGTTGCCACTACCCACCCCATTGTTTCGGTAGACCTACCCCCGACTACAGAACACATCCTAGGCATAGACTTTATCAACTCACATAACGTCTCCTTCGACCCCGTAAACACGTGTGTCTGGCGAATGTCCAAGGCAGCTAGAGCCCCCGCCATGCTCTCAGTAGGAGATTACGAAAACATGATTTGTTCAGTTGAGGACTATTGGTTTAACCCTTTGGCAATTAGCGCAGACGAAACCATTTTAGATGGGTATTAGCCACACACAAAGGTGCATTTGCCCAACATAAGCACAACTGTGGCCACATTCCAGGTACGATTATGATCTCAGGTCCTGACCCCAAACCACAGAAACAGTATGGATTTCCACAGGAGGCTGAGGGCGGAATTTTAAAGGTAATTAACAGTCTGTTAAAACAAGGAGTGATTCGACCCGTAGCTTCCACTGCTAATGCCCCGATTTGGCCTGTAAAGAAACCAGATGGTTCATGATGAGTCACCATTGACTACCACGAACTAAACAAAGTTACCCGTTTAACAGCACCCACCGTTGCCATGGGT
Organism: Scyliorhinus torazame; assembly: GCF_047496885.1. NCBI lineage: Eukaryota > Metazoa > Chordata > Chondrichthyes > Carcharhiniformes > Scyliorhinidae > Scyliorhinus > Scyliorhinus torazame. The sequence continues at coordinate 183,502,662 of NC_092711.1, read as the reverse complement.
CCCGCGACCATGCTTAAGCAGGGAGTGCAAGCAATGTATTTCACTGTGCTGGATCCCGGCAATGGTTTTTGGTCCATTCCCCTAGATCGAGTATGCCGGTATAAATTTGCATCCACTTTTCAAGGACAACAGTACACGTGCACGTGTCTCCCCCAAGGCTTCCATAATCCCCCCTCCATTTTCCTGTTGGTCTTTCCAAACTCTCCCACCCCGAATGCCTAATTCAGTATGTAGACAACCTGTTCCTGCAAACCAATACCAGGGAAGAGCACGTGGCTCTTGGCAGAATTACTAAACCTGCTCCAGTCCATCGGATAGAACATAGAACATTACAGCGCAGTACAGGCCCTTTGGCCCTCGATGTTGCGCTGACCTGTGAAACCACTCTAAAGCCCATCGACACTATTCCCTTATCGTCCATATGTCTATCCAATGACCATTTGAATACCCTTAGTGTTGGCGAGTCCACTACTGTTGCAGGCAGGGCATTCCACACCCTTACTACTCTCTGAGTAAAGAACCTGCCTCTGACATCTGTCTTATATCTATCACCCCTCAATTTAAAGCTATGTCCCCTCATGCTAGACATCACCATCCGAGGAAAAAGGCTCTCACTGTCCACCCTATCCAATCCTCTGATCATCCTGTATGCCTCAATTAAGTCACCTCTTAACATTCTTCTCTCTAATCAAGTCCCTCAGCCTTTCCTCATAAGATCTTCCATACCAGGCAACATTCTGGTAAATCTCCTCTGCACCCGTTCCAATGCTTCCACATCCTTCCTATAATGCGGCGTCCAGAATTGCACGCAATACTCCAAATGCGGCCGCACCAGAGTTTTGTACAGCTGCAACATGACCTCATGGCTCCCACACTCAATCCCTCTACCAATAAAAGCTAACACACCGTACGCCTTCTTAACAACCCTCTCAACCTGAGTGTAAACTTTCAGGGATCTATGTACATGGACACCGAGATCTCTCTGCTCATTCACACTGCCAAGAATCTTACCATTAGCCCAGTACTCTGTCTTCCTGTAATTCCTTCCAAAATGAATCACCTCACACTTTTCTGCATTAAATTCCATTTGCCACCTCTCAGCCCAGCACTGCAGCTTATCTATGTCCCTCTGTAACTTGTAACATCCTCCCGCACTGTCCACAACTTCACCTACTTTAGTTTCATCAGCAAATTTACTCACCCATCCTTCTACACCTTCCTCCAGGTCATTTATAAAAATGACAAACAGCAGTGGCCCCAAAACAGATCCTTGTGCTACACCACTAGTAACTGGACTCCAGTCTGAACACTTCCCATCAACCACCACCCTTTGTCTTCTTCCAGCTAGCCAATTTCTGATCCAAACTGCTAATCACCCTGAATCCCATGCTTCCGTATTTTCTGCAGTAGCCTACCGTGGGGAACCTTATCAAACGCTTTACTGAAATCCACATACACCACATCAACTGCTTTACCCTCATCCACCTGTTTGGTCACCTTCTCAAAGAACTCAGTAAGGTTTGTGATGCACGACCTACCCTTCACGAAACCGTGTTGACTATGTCTAATCAAATTATTCCTTTCCAGATGATTATACACCCTATCTCTTATAAACCTTTCCAAGATTTTTCCCACAACAGAAGTGAGGCTCACTGGTCTATAGATACCGGGGTTGTCTCTACTCCCCTTCTTGAACAAGGGGACAACATTTGCTATCCTTCAGTCTTCTGGCACTATTCCTGTTGACAAAGATGATTTAAAGATCAAAGCCAAAGGCTCAGCAAACTCCTCCCTAGCTTCTCAGAGAATCCTAGGATAAATCCCATCCGGCCTAGGGGACTTATCTATTTTCACCCTTTCCAGAATTGTTAACACCTCCTCCTTATGAACCTCAAGCCCTTCTAGTCTAGTAGCCTGAATCTCAGTATTCTCATTGTCTTTTTCTTGTGTGAATACTGATGAAAAATATTCATTTATCACCTCTCCTATCTCCTCGGACTCCAAACACAACTTCCCACTACTGTCCTCGACTGGCCCTACTCTTACCCTAGTCATTCTTTTATTCCTGACATATCGATAGAACTCTTGAGGGTTATCCTTGATCCTACCTGCCAAAGACTTCCCATGTCCCCTCCTGGCTCTTCTTAGCTCTCTCTTTAGGTCCTTCCTAGCTAACTTGTAACTCTCGAGCGCCCTTACCGAACCTTCATCTCATCTTTACATAACCCTCCTTCTTCGTCTTGACAAGTGTTTCGACTGCCTTAGTAAACCACGGTTCTCTTGCTCGACCACTTACTCCCTGCCTGACAGGTACATACTTATCAAGGACACGCAGTAGCTGTTCCTTGAACAAGCTCCACATTTCCACTGTGCCCATCCCCTGCAGTTTTCCTCTCCATCTGATGCATCCTAAGTCTTGCTTCATCGCATCATAATTGCTTTTCCCCCAGATAAAACTCTTGCCCTGCGGTATATACCTATCCCTTTCCATCACAAAAGTAAACATAATCGAATTGTGGTCACTATCACCAAAGTGCTCACCTACCTCCAAATCTAACACCTGTCCTGGTTCATTACCCAGTACCAAATCCAATACGGCCTTGCCTCTCGTTGGCCTATCTACATACTGTGTCAGGAAACCCTCCTGCACACATTGGACAAAAACAGACCCATCTAAAGTACTCGAACTATAGCGTTTCCAGTCAATATTTGGAAAGTTAAAGTCCCCCATAACAACTACCCTGTTGCTTTCGCTCCTATCCAGAATCATCTTTGCAATCCTTTCCTCTACATCTCTGGAACTTTTCGGAGGCCTATAGAACCCCTAACAGGGTGACCTCTCCTTTCCTGTTTCTAACCTCAGCCCATACTACCTCAATCGACGAGTCCTCATCAAACGTTCTTTCTGCCACCGTAATACTGTCCTTGACTAACAATGCTACCCCTCCCCCTCTTTTACCACCTTCCCTGAGCTTACTGAAATATCTAAACCCCGGCACCTGCAACAACCATTCCTGTCCCTGCTCTATCCATGTCTCCGAATTATTCCGGATGCTCCTGGCATTGAAGAAGACACACTTTAAACCACCTTCCTGCCTGCCGGTACACTCCTGCAACTTTAAAACCTTACTCATGACCTCACTACTCTCAACCTCCTGTATACTGGAGCTACAATTCAGGTTCCCAAGCCCCTGCTGACCTAGTTTAAACCCTCCTAAAGAGCATTCGCAAATTTCCCCCCCAGGATATTGGCACTCCTCTTGTCCAGTTGTAGACCATCCCGTTTGTAGAAGTCCCACCGACCCCAGAATGAGACCCAATTATCCAGAAATCTGAAACCCTCCCTCCTGCACCATCCCTGTAGCCACACGTTCAACTCCTCTCTTTCCCTATTCCTCGTCTCGCTATCACGCTGCTCCCCCTCCCCTTAAGGATCCCGAAAACACGATCCGAGACATCATGCACCCTGGCACCTGGAAGGCAACACACCAACCGCGAGTCTCTCTCGGTCCCACAGAGTCTCCTATCTATCCCCCTAACTATGGAGTCTCCAATGACTAATGCTCTACTCCTCTCCCCCCTTCCCTTCTGAGCAACAGGGACAGACTCTGTGCCAGAGACCTGCATCCCATGGCTTACCCCTGGTAAGCCCCCCCCCCCAACAGTATCCAACGCGGTATACTTGTTACTAAGGGGAACGACCACAGGGGATCCCTGTACTGACTGCTTCCTCCCAGCCCCTCACACTGTCACCCATCTATCTTTATTCTTCGGAGTAACTACATCCCTGAAGCTTTTAGCTATGACAACCTCTGCCTCCCGAATGATCCGAAGTTCATCCAGCTCCAGCTCCAGTTCCCTAACGCGGTTTCTGAGGAGTTGGAGATGGGTGCACTTCCTACAGATGAAATCAGCAGGGACACTGTCGGCGTGCCTCACCTCAAACATTCTGCAGGAGGAACATTGCACTACCTTCCCTACCATCCCCTCGAAATAAAAAAAGAAAAAGAAAGAAAGAGCTTACCTGTTATTCACTCCCCTTCTCAGCAAGCACCCACTCAGCAACCTCTGTGCCCTGCACGATAACACCTGAGGGAACATAAAATAAAAACTACTTACCAGTCACCAGCCAATCCCTTACCTGCAGGCTGTGGCGTCACGGTTCAACTTCTTTCTACTTCTACCTGACCTCGAGCCTTCCCCCTGATCTTTACAGCGGTTGGTTTTTTTTTTGCTTAGAGGAGGGGGTAGGGAGGGTAACACTGAAGAAGTGTTTCGGGTTTAAGTGTCACTTGACAACAGCTCCTCCACAAACCACCTTCAAGTTAGGGTGACCACAACGGAGGTATGCAAAGTTCCCTTGCAACAGCCAATCTGCTTCTCCACTCTACTGCCCTCTGCTGGATGCTTGTCTTCACTCGAACAGCTAGGGTCTCTAGCTCAGGTACACCTTCAAGTTAGGGTGACCACAACGGAGGTATGCAAATTTCCCTTGCAACAGCCAATCAGCAGCTCCGCTCTACTGCCCTCTGCTGGATGGAAGATACACCCTAAAAAGGCAAAGATATTGAGGGAAAAGGTACTTTATTTAGGCACCACTATTACACATGAAAGTGAACAAAAACGAATTGACTCCATTGTGAACTTGCCCCTGCCCCGTAATGTAAGTGCACTCCGCTCATTTCTAGGTTTAGTGGGATACTGCAGAAATTATATAGATAGTTTTGCCACCAAGGCCGCCCGCTCTCAAAGCTTCTGAAAAAAAACACCCCATGGATTGGCTCCACACCACACAGACGCCATAGACGATTTAAAACTCGCCCTAGGTACAGCTCCCGTTTTACAAGTCCCCGACCCTGCCTTGCCTTAGAAGTAGCAACCACCGATCCAACCCTCTCAGCAGTGCTCCGACAGGAACGCCAGACCGATTAGGAACGGTAGCCTATGCCTCTCGAGTTTTAGACCCCGTAGAACAAGGATTTTCTGCCTGTGAACGACACTTGCTTGCAGTCTTCTGGCCAGTCCAGTACATTGCCTACATTACAGACCTCAACCCAGTCACGATATTAACCAAGCACACCCCCACCCAACTGTTGTTAGACGGCAAACTAAAGGATGGTTCAGTTAGCCAGATCAGAGCAGCTCGCTGGACACTCTTATTACAAGGCAGGAATATTTCTATGAAACGCACCAAGACCCACACGTTCTTAGCAGACAATTTACAATACGCAGGGACCCCACACGAATGCCAGATAATTGCAGCCACACACCCCACAGGACCCTTTGTTCCCAAATCATTACAACCACATGTAAACGGTGAGACACAAAGTTCCCAAGACACAGGGGACACAGTCAAGATCTATGTAGATAGCTTCTCCACTGTTGAGGATGGAGTAAGAATCACAGGATGCGGGATTTACATGGATGAATCACAGGGACGCCCACTGGAAGAGGTATCTTTAAAATTAGCCGGCCACTTGGGTTCGCAGGCAGCCGAACTGGCAGCCATAGCTTATATAATTGATCACCCAGAGTCCTTTCCAAAGCCTGCGGACATACACTCCAACAGCTTGTATGTTTGCAATAGTCTAACAGAATTCCTTCCCCTATGGGAATCTCGAGTTTTTGTATCCGCCTACTGAAAACCCCTACCCTCCGCCCCTCTCTTGAAACATATTCTTTAAAAAGCCACCAGCCGGACATATGGCATCATTAAAGTAAACAGCCATCACCGCACCGACCCCACCGGGAATCGCAAGGCTGACGCCTTAGCTAAAGCTGGATCATGCACTGGTCACTTCTGGTAAGCCCCCGAGTGTGAACAGATACATTCAATCCAGGTCTCCCAAACCAATATTGAGGATTTATCTCAGACACAGAAAGCAGACGACTCCCTCAAACAGATACTGAACGGCACCTACCCAGCCCCCTATGATAAATGGAAGGACACACTCACAATACAGGACGGAATAGTGTTAAAGGATGGAATTTATGTGGTCCCCACCCAAGACAGAAACCAGTTAATCTACCAATTCCATGATGGACATGGACATCAGGGAATAGACACAAACATTGCCTAATTAAGACCCTTGTGCTGGTGGCCCGAATTAAAAAGCGGTGTGACACATTATGTTGAGAATTGCCTCATTTGCGCCCAGAACAATCCAGAACATTATGCAAAGAAGGGGCAATTAAGACACACCCGACCTGTAGAAGGCCCCTGGACAAATCTGCAAATTGATTACATTGGTCCCCTCCCCCCCCCGCCCCTGCAGAAACGGTTTCAAGTATGTGCTAGTCATCATAGATACATTTACAAAATGGGTCGAAGCATTCCCCACACATTCAAACACGGCAAAGACCACCACCAACATTTTGACCCAACAGATCTTTATGCGCTGGGGTCTTCCATGCAGCATTGAGTCAGATCAAGGTTCCCACTTCACTGGCAGAGTAATGCAAAACGTTATGACTATGTTCGGTATCAACAGAAATTCCACATAGCCTGCCACCCCCAGTCCAGCGGCATATTAGAGCGCATGAACCACACTTTAAAAATGACCATTCGGAAGATGGTACAGCAGAGCAATTCCACTTGGGACACGGTACTACCCTTTGCTCTCATGATTATCAGGAACACAGTTTCCAGTTCCACAGATTTCACCCCCCACACCCTTATGACAGGGAGACCCATGAAAGGCATTCAATATTTATTAGGGCTCAATTTGGTGAATCCCACAGTAACCACACTCACGCACAAAAAAGCAGTCCAACAGGTCAAAGAAAACAGTAAAGCGGCACAACTAGCTGCTGCTGTCCGACTAGGCGCTAGGAAAAAGCAGAGTGAAGCCAGCTTTGACAAAAAGGTTCACCCCATAGTGTATGCAGTCAGGCAGCAAGTTATGATCTCGTTGTACAACACCAGCTACTTCCAGCCCCTAAATTCGCAGGCCCCTACTCGATCTCTGACAAAGTAAGCCCCTCTGTGTACAAGATAGTGTCCCCAACGGTAAGACTGGTTGGTTCCACATCAACCAACTCAAACTCTATGGATCACAACGTAGCCATGCCCACCACTTAGTCTTGCTGATGGGAGAGGATGACGCTCTGCCCACTGACGACTCAGACCGACGCCCTCTCCAACCCTCCAACCCTCCCCCCCTCCGGATGACACTCTCCCCTCGACTCTGGCCATAATCACAGGTTTCAACCTCGAACTTGACTCTGATGAGAGCCTCCCGGATTTGACTACCATTGCTAGCGACCTCCCCGGCACCAGCTACCTGAGCCCCCGAAACGACGCCTTAGATTTTTTTCGACCCCTTGTATGACCGTCCCCGCACAACGACTCTTCCTACACCTGCTCCCAGCAACATTGCTTCCATTTCCAGTACACCAGTTCCCGATTACGCACCGCCACACGACAACCCCGATGCTCCTATTTGGCACTGTGACAATTCCTACAGGTTGGTAAACATGCCGAATCGGACCACCCACAGGCCCATGCAGCTACCGCCCGGAATCTGCAGACACGAGTCTGGCAACCAGGAGAAGGTGCTGATTTAAGAGATGAGCCCCTTCTGGGAAATGATTCAACTGTCAGACATGGTCTACTGACCAATGGCAGTTGAAGGCACAACAATATGACTACAAATTCTTCCTGTTCATCCCTGTCACCCGCGCGACCTGAGGGCCCCAAAATTAACCGGTCAATCATGCTCGGGTAGTGAAGTAACGGCGCTAATCCCCACCCTATCCGGGGATCCCACCCACTCTTCTCCTGCAGCGGCCCACTCGCACCCCACGTTTCTCACCATGCTCTCTGGAATGGTTTACTACACCCTTTGCTGCTTTGGGCAGGTCTTGAATCTTCTTTTCCGCTCGAAATCTAGAACCTTCTTTCTTCCACTGTTCTTTCAGACCCCTTCGGCTCACTTCTAAATGCTATTTACACTTAAAACAGAATGGTTGCTGATCACGAGGGGGGGTCGGGCCTGCTGCTGGCTTGGATCCCACTTTGGCTGAGGCCGCCACTCCTCTTGCCCCGCATTTCACTGCCCCGCGTTGTTGTCCCGTGCCCCGCTGCCGCCCGCGTTCTGCTGTGCAGGGAGGGGGGGGCAGGGGGAGGGCGGCGGCGGCTTGGTCGGTTTGGCCGGCTTGCAGGCCCGTGCTCCGCTGTGCCGTCTCCGTTCGGGGAGGGGGGGGGCGGTGGGCGCGACTCTCTCCCGTCACTTCATAGAATTTACAGTGCAGAAGGAGGCCATTCAGCCCATCGAGTCTGCACTGGCTCTTGGAAAGAGCACCCCACCCAAGGTCAACACCTCCACCCTATCCCCATACCCCGGTAACCCCACCCAACACTAAGGGCAATTTTGGACACGAAGGGCAATTTATCATGGCCAATCCACTAACCTGCACATCTTTGGACTGTGGGAGGAAACCGGAGCACCCGGAGGAAACCCACGCACACACGGGGAGGATGTGCAGACTCCGCACAGACAGTGACCCAAGCCGGAATCGAACCTGGGACCCTGGAGCTGTGAAGCAATTGTGCTATCCACAATGCTACCGTGCTGCCCTTCCTGGTCTGCGGCCCCCGGCTCCTCCCGTGTACCTTTCCTCCCTCCGGCTCCTTGTGGCCCCCTCTCCTTCTCCGGAGGACAGGTCTAAACAGTGCCAGGGAGGCCCGGTCAACCATGCCCACATGTTCTGGGCCTGCCCCAGGCCTGTTGGTTTCTGAGCAGCCTTCTTCTGGAGCCATGTCTGATTGTGGCAGCATTAGAGGTATCGGACCAGCCAGAATTTTGTTTGGGGAAGAGGGTCGATGCCCTGGCTTTTGCTTCCTTAATCACCCGCCGGAGAATCCTGCTCGACATGTGATCAGAAGCATCACCCACAGCTACGGACAGGCTGGCAGACCTGTCGGAATTGCTCGATCTGGAGACGATCAAGTATACCATTCGAGGGTCGGAGGAGGGTTTTCACAAAGCATGGGGATACTCATCAGCCTGTTCCATAATCTGTTCGAAGCCAATAATGGATAGGAAGGGAGGGGGGGGCGGGGTGAACAACAGAACCATACAAAGCAGACATGAACAAGGGTTGGGGAGTGCAACAAGGGAGGAAGCAAGGGAAATGCCAGGAGGGTACACAGGGAAAGGGCGAAGAGGGGGCCAGAGGCTCCCCCCTCCCAATGCTATAGAGACAAGGAGTATATATGGAGCAAGGGCGAGAGGGAGGCCAATACCCCAAAAAGAAAAACATGTAAATTGTCAATAATAACCGTCCCAATCACCTTCTGTCTAGTGTACAAATGTAAAATTCAACAGAAATATTTGACAAAAAAGAGCAGTCAAATTCCTATCATAATGGTAAGACGTCTTACAGCACCAGGTTAAAGTCCAACAGGTTTGTTTCAAATCACTGGCTTTCGGAGCAGTGCTCCTTCCTCAGGTGAAGGAGCAATGCTCTGAAAGCTAGTGATTCAAAACAAACCTGTTGGACTTTAACCTGGTGCTGTAAACCTTCTTACTGCGCTCACCCCAGTCCAACGCCGGCATCTCCACATCATGATTTACCATAATGGTGGCACAGGAAGTGATGACACTAGGTTCAGGTCAGGAGGACCAGGTAACGGAATAAAGCTGTCTCACTGTTCCACATGGAATGATGGAATACTGAATCTCGTGGCAGAAGAGCGGGTAACAATACAGCCAGAAGAGTCAGGGAACTTTACAGCAGGGAATGACGGATGTTTGACACTGTCCAAATGCACCAGCTGTTACCAATTAAATTTGGCTATCCTCAACAGCCAGAATTCAAGATTTATTGTGTATAACTATGGAGACGGTCACCGAGACCATTTTTAGGCCTAACAATACCAGGAATACTTGGGCAGAACTAATGTAAAATTATTCCGAAGAAAAGATAATTGCTGATGTCCTGTCATGGTCGTTAAATCGGGAAAGACTAATATACTATATTTTTCAATACTATATAATAAAGATTATTATTATTATTCATGTGATGTTTGTGTGTTTAAAACTGTGATCTGATCTTATACCGTATAGAATGTAAACTGTATGTAATCATTGAAAAGGGTTCAGCAAATGAAGCCGACTGTGCATATTGATTTTCATTTTTTTTCTACGAAGGATGATGCCATGATAGGGAGATATTAGGAACTTGGGTCGAGAAATGGGATCCACAATGTAGCAGGAAACTTAGAGGTTAAACAGAATGAAGGAAAAGACTGCTAGCAGCAGAGCCAGAGGAATATGCCTACAGCATGAGTTACATTGTCCTATTCAGACTAAACCGCGTTAATAGGAAAACACAGGATGCTCCAGTTCAGCCAGGATGATACACTCACGATCCATTATCATTCGGGACAATTTTGTTTGACGTGCCATCAGCCCACCATAGAGTCTGATGACCTATTTGTCCGTCAATGCAAGATTAGTTGCATATAAATGGTATATCTCTGTTCTTCTGTATAAACGGAAGAGGCCAATCGGCCTAGAAAACGAGATTAGATTCAAGTTCGGCCTCCTCAGAGGAGAACCTTTGTTTGAGGAGCTGTGCGGAGCTTAGATATGGAGACAGGAAATGCTGATGGAACAGTTACAGCGTGAAGCATGTGGAAATCGACCAGGGATGTCATAAAATTTGCCACCAAGGCAGACTTGGGAAAAGGGTTCGGAACAAATGTGCCAACAGAAGAAAATAAATTATTGCTGTTGTCTGTTTGTGTAAGTGGTACTATAGCTGCATGTCCATGTACTGTGTAGTTTAATTGGAACTGGAGAGTTAAGGTTAAGAAACTGCATGGAATCTGTTAGCGTTAGAGCTGAAGTAAAAGTTTATATATTGTCTTCGTCTGTTTTGTTTTCATAAAGTTTGTTTATAAAATACCCAAACCCTATTTCTTATATTATCGCTCCTGTACATTTTGATCTATCTGCTCCATTTTACAACTTAAAAACGATTAGACATCTGGTTCAGTATCTTAGCCACGGTTGAGAGATGTCTAGGTGTCCGTATTAATGGGTAATTGAATCCTATCGCACAGCCCCTATATTTCCATGGAATCACAATGCTCCAAGTAAAGACATTTCTCTTCATCTCCATCCTAAGTGGATTCCCCCTGATTTTGAAATGTTGTTGTCGCCAGGTTGTAGATTCCCCAAACAGTGGAAACGTTCACCTGCATCGACGCTGTCAACTCATTTAATTATTTTGTAGGTTTCAATGAGATCTCCTTTCATTCTCCAAAGCTCAGGAGAATTGAGGCCCAGTTTCCCAAATATCTCTTCAGAAGACAGCCCCTCCAACACCGGAACAAATCTGGTGAACGCTTGTTGCACTCCCTCGATGGCAATACTATTCTTTCTGAGCCAAGGGGACCCTACACACATACTTCACGTCCGGTCTAACCAAGATCCTGTACAATTGAACCAAGACCTCACTTCTCTTGCACTTAAATCCTCTTGTGATGAAGGCGAACAAGCCATTCGCCCTCCAAATAGCTTGCTGCGCCTTCATGTTAACCTGCAGTGACTCATGGATACCCAGGTCCCTTTGCACATCTACACTTTCTAATTGCTGATCATTTACGAAATACACTGCACGTCGGTTCCTTCTACCGAAATGGCATACGGCGCGTGTTTCCATATGATGTTCCACCAGCCATGTTCTTGCCCATTCACCAAATCTGTCAATTCCTCCTGTAGCCTCTTTAGCTTTTCCTTACAACACACATTCCTGTACCATCTACAAACTTTGAAATATTACATTTGGCCTCCATATCCAAATCATTGAAATATGTTGTGAACAGCTGGGGACCAAGTACAGGTCCCTGCGATATCCCACTAGCCACAGCCTGCCAACGCGAAGTTGATGCGTTTATTCCTACGTCCTGTTTACTGTCTATTACTGAATTCTTAATCAATGCCAGAATATTTCCTCTTATCCCGAGTGCTTTATTTTCCAAACGAATCTCCTGTGGGGGATTTTGTAAGAGGCCTCCTGAAAATATAATGATCAGTTTTGTTGGTAAAGGGGTAGCACGGTGACGCAGTGGGTTAGCCCTGCCTCCTCACGGCGCCGAGGTCCCAAGTTCGATCCCGGCTCTGGGTCACTCTCCGTCTGGAGTTTGCACATTCTCCCCGTGCTTGCATGGGTTTCGACCCCACAACCTAAAAATGTGCAGTCTAGGTGGATTGGCCATGGTAAATTCCACCTTAATTGGAAAAAATTAATTGGAGACTCTACATTTATCAAAAGAAATGTTTGGTTGGTAACACCTCAGAAACCCCTCTCTACACGGTTCCCATAGAACACTCCCAGGAGAGCTATATCACAAAGTTATATATAGAGAAAAGCTCCCCAAACACTTCCAGACCAGCACAGTACTGAGTTAGATACAGAGTAAGTCTCCCTCCATACTGTCCCCAGCAAACACACGCGATGCAGGTACAGCACGGGGTTAGATTAAGTGCAAAGCTCCCTCAACACTGTCCCCATTAAACACTCCCTGAACAGGTACAGCACGGGGTTCGATATAGAGCAAAGCTCTCTCTACATTGTCCCCATCAAGCACTCCAAGGACAGATGAAGTACAGAGGTAAATGCAGAGTAAGTATCCCTCTAGCCTATCCCCATAAAACATGCCCAGAGAATGTACACAGGAGCAGAGGAACAGGAGTAGACCATTCAGCCAGTCGAGCTTGCTCAAACATATATTTATTATTCACACGTTATCTCTCAAAACACTATAGAATCCCAATTGGAACACAACCAATACATGCACATTCCTCCAGCATGAAATCTAACTTCGAAGCAAGTTTAGCGAGTTGGTCTCACTGCAGATAAAGAGGGCTGAGGAAGATAGGAAATGGGTGACCATCAGACAGAGGAAGAGTAGGAAGGCAGTGCAGGGGTCCCCTGTGGTCGTCTCCCTCCAAAACATGTACACCGTTTTGGATACTGTTGAGGGAGATGACTCCCCAGGGGAAAGCAGCAAGAGCTAAATCCATGGCACCGTGACAGGCTCTGCTGCGCAGGAGGGCAGGAAAAAGAGTGGTAGAGCTTTGGTGATGGGGGATTCGATTGTAAGGGGAGCAGACAGGCGTTTCTGCAGACGCAAACGAGACTCCAGGAAGGTATGTTGCCTCCCGGGTGCAAAGGTCCTGGATGCCTCAAAAGGTCTACAGGATATTCTAAAGGGGGAGGATAAACAGCCAGCTGTGGTGGTGCATATAGGCACCAACGATATGGGTAAAAAACGGGATGAGGTCCTACATGCTGAATTTAGGGAGCTAGGAGCTAAACGAAAAAGTAGGACCACAAAGGTAGTAATTTCGGGATTGCTACCAGTGCCACGTGCTCGTCACAGTAGGAATGATAGGATATACAGGATGAATGCGTGGCTTGAGAGATGGTGCAGGAGGGAGGGATTCAGATTTTTGGGACATTGGAACCAGTTCTGGGAGAGGCGAGACCATTACAAATGGAATGGTCTACACCTGGGCAGGACTGGAAACAATGTGCCAGGGGGGTTGTTTGCAAGCGCTGTTGGGGAGGGTTTAAACTAATGTGGCAGGGGGATGGGAACCACTGCAGGATGTCGGAGGTTAGTAAAGAGAGGATAGAAATAAAAGCCAGGAAGGAGAAAAGTGGAAGGCAGAGAAACAGATTGAACTGCATTTATTTCAATGCAAGAGGCCTAATGGGCAAGACAGATGAACTCAGGGCATGGATAGGTACATGGGACTGGGATGTTATTTTTTATAAATTCAGAGTATCCAATTCATTTTTTCCAATTAAGGGGCAATTTAGCATGGCCAATCCACATACCCTGCACATATTTGGGTTGTGGGGACGAAACCCATGCAAACACGGGGAGAATATGCAAACTCCACATGGACAGTGTCCCAGAGCCGGGATTGAATCTGGGAACCCGGCGCCAAGAGTCAGCAGTGCTAACCACTGAGACACCATGCCACCTGGGACTGGGATATTATAGCTATTACTGATACATGGCTAAAAGAGGGGCAGGACTGGCAGCTCAATGTTCCGTGGTACAGATGCTATAGGAAATATAGACCAGGAGATAGGAGAGGAGGCGGAGTTGCATTTTTGATTAGGGAGAGTATCACGGCAGTACAGAGAGACGATATATCCGAGGGTTCGCCCACTGAGTCTATATGGATAGAATTGAAAAATAAGAAGGGTGAAATCACTTTGATAGGACTGTACTATAGGCCCCCAAATAGTGAGCGGGATATTGAGGAGCAAATATGTAAAGAGATTACAGATAGCTGCCTGAAAACTAGGGTGGTAATAGCTGGAGACTTTAACTTTCCCAACATTAACTGCGACATCCATAGCACTAGGGGTTTGGATGGAGAGAAATTTGTCGAGTGTATTCAGGAAGAATTCCTCATTCATTATGTGGATGGCCCGACTAGAGAGGGGGCAAAACTTGGCCTCCTCTTGGGGAATAAGGAAGGGCAGGTGACGGAAGTGTTAGTGAGGGGTCACTTTGGGACCATTGACCATAATTCCATTAGTTTTAAGATAGCTATGGAGAATGCTAGTTCTGGCTCAAACGTTAAAATTCTAAATAGTGGCAAGGCCAATTTCGAGGGTATTAGGTGGGAACTTTCAAACGTGGATTGGGGGTGCCTATTTGCAGGCAAGGGGACAGCTGGCAAGTGGGAGTCTTTCAACAAGTTTTTAACTTGGGTTCAGGGTGAGCACATTTCTCTTAGAGTGAAGGGTAAGGCTGGTAGAAGGAGGGAACCCTGGAGGACTCGGGATATTGAGGCCATGGTCAAAAGGGAGAAGGAGGTATATGACATGCATAGGCAGCTGGTATCAAGTGGATCCCATGAAGAACAAAAAACAACCGCTGTAAAGATCGAGGTCAGGTAGAAGTAGAAAGAAGTTGAACCGTGATGCCACAGCCTGCACGTAAGGGATTAGCTGGTGACCGGTAAGTAGTTTTTCTTTAATTTTCCCTCAGGTGTTATCGTGCAGGGCGCAGAGGTTGCTGAGTGAGTGCTTGCTGAGAAGGGGAGTGAATAACAGGTAAGCTGTTTCGGTGAAGAGTGGGAGAAGGTGCTTTTTCCCTACTGTTTTGTTCTCTCTCTTTCTTCTGGCCTAATTTCGGGAGCCGTTTGGAGGAGGAGGAGCAGTCTCTGTGAGTATAAAAACCTAACGGTAACTTCCTGTCGTCCAGTTTTTTTTCTTCAAAAGTGACGTCAGAGGGAAGCTGTGATCTGATTGGTTGATAGCAAATCTGCCCCAAATTTAAAAAAACACAGCTAAACTCGTAAACTTAAATTAGACTAATTAATTAATTAGAGATGGTTGGTCAGGTGATGTGCTTGAGCTGCTTGATGTGGGAGCTGGCAGATCCCATTGCAAGCTGCAGCGACCACATCTGCAGTAAGTGTTGGCTGCTCGAAGAGCTCCGGCTCACAGTTGATGAGCTGGAGTCTGAGCTTCAAACACTGAGGCACATCCGGGAGGGGGAGACTTACCTGGACACTGTGTTTCAGGAGGCAGTCACACCTGTCAGAGTAAGTAGTTTAAATCCTGCCAGTGGCCAGGGACAGCAGGGTGTGACTGCACGTCGGGCAGGTAAAGGGAACCAGCAGTCAGGAACTCAGGAGCCTCAGCCCTTGACCCTGTCCAACAGGTATGAGGCACTTGCTCCCTGTGTGGATGGCGAACAGGGCTGCAGGAAGGATGTGTCAGCTGACCAAGGCACCATGGTTCAGCAGGCCATTCAAGGGGAGGGAGTAAATAGGCAAGTTGTAGTTGTAGGGGATTCTATTATCAGGGGGATAGATAGTATCCTTTGTGAGCAGGATAAAGAGTCCCGCATGGTATGTTGCCTGCCCGGTGCTAGGGTGCGGGACATCTCTGACCGGCTTGAAAGGATACTGGAGAGGGAGGGGGAGGATCCAGTTGTTGTGGTCCATGTCGGTACCAACAACACAGGCAAGTCTAGGAAAGAGGACCTGTTTAGAGATTATAAAGAGCTAGGATTCAAATTAAAAACCAGGCCCTCAAGGGTCATAATCTCCGGATTACTGCCCGAGCCATGTGTAAATTGGCATAGGGAGGCAAGAATAAAGGAAGTTAACACGTGGCTGAAAGAGTGGTGTGGGAAAGAGGGGTTTCTTTTCATGGGACACTGGCATCAGTTTTGGGACAGGGGGGGACCGATACCGTTGGGATGGTCTCCACCTGAACCGAGCTGGGACCAGTGTTCTGGCGAAAAGAGTAAATAGGGTGGTCAATAGGACTTTAAACTAGAGATTGGGGGGGAAGGGAAAGTCAGGGAACCAAGAGGTGAAGTAATCAGTGGGAAGCGTACCTGCTTAGGAATACAAAAAAGGATGAAAAGACAGAAGTCAGGAGAGGTTGCGATAGTCCCCATCCCACAAAATATGACACAGTGTATGGAAAGGCTCAGTAAACCAAGGTCCACCACACTAAGAAAACAAAAAGGGACGGTCAATAGAGAATTAAAGGTGCTATATTTAAATGTGCGCAATGTACGGAACAAGGTAGATGTGCTTGTGGCCCAGATTGTGACTGGCAGGTATGATGTGGTAGGCATCACAGAGACGTGGTTGCAGGGGGTTCAGGACTGGCATTTAAACATCCAGGGATTCACAACCTATCGAAAAGACAGAGAGGGGGACAGAGGGGGCGGGGTTGCCTTGTTAATTAGGAATGAAATTAAATCAATAGCACTAAATGACATAGGGTCAGATGATGTGGCGTCTGTGTGGGTAGAGTTGAGGAACCACAAAGGCAAAAAAAAACATTATGGGAGTTATGTACAGGCCTCCTAACAGTGGTCAGGACCAGGGGCACAAAATGCAACACGAAATAGGAACTGCATGTCAGAAAGACAAGGTCACAGTGATCATGGGGGACTTCAATATGCAGGTGGACTGGGTAAATAATGCTGCTAGTGGACCCAAGGAAAGGGAATTCATTGAATGTTTACAGGAGGGCTTTTTGGAACAGCTTGTGATGGAGCCCACGAGGGAACAGGCCATTCTGGACTTAGTGTTATGTATTGAGCCAGACTTGATTAAAGATCATAAAGTAAGGGAACACTTAGGAGGCAGTGATCATAATATGGTAGAATTCAATCTGCAATTTGAAAGAAAGAAGGTAGAATCAGATGTAAAGGTGTTACAGTTAAATAAAGGTAACTACAGGGGCATGAGGGAGGAACTGACGAAAATCGACTGGGAGCAGAGCTTCGTGGGAAAGTCAGTAGAACTGCAATGGCAGGAGTTTCTGGGAGTAATTGAGGACACAGTACAGAGGTTCATCCCAAAGAAAAGAACGGTTATCAGAGGGGGGATTAGGCAGCCATAGCTGACAAAGGAAGTTAGGGAATGCATCAAAGCAAAAGAGAAAGCCTATAATGTGGCAAAGAGTAGTGGGAAGTCAGAAGATTGGGAAGGCTACAAAAACAAACAGAGGATAACAAAGAGAGAAGTAAGGAAAGAGAGGATGAAATATGAAGGTAGGCTAGCCAGTAACATTAGGAATGATAGTAAAAGTTTCTTTAAATACATTAAAAACAAACAGGAGGCAAAAGTAGACATTGGGCCGCTCCAAAATGACGCTGGTAATCTAGTGATGGGAGACAAGGAAATAGCTGAGGAGCTAAATAAGTACTTTGCGTCAGTCTTCACAGTAGAAGACATGAGTAATATCCCAACAATTCAGGAGAGTCATGGGGCAGAGTTGAATATGGTAGCCATCACAAAGGAGAAAGTGCTAGAGAAACTAACAGGTCTAAAAATTGATAAATCTCCGGGCCCAGATGGGCTACATCCTAGAGTCCTAAAGGAGATAGCTGAAGAAATAGTGGAGGCGTTAGTTATGATCTTTCAAAAGTCACTGGAGTCAGGGAAAGTCCCAGAGGATTGGAAAATCGCTGTTGTAACCCCCCTGTTCAAGAAGGGAACAAGGAAAAAGATGGAAAATTATAGGCCAATTAGCCTAACCTCGGTTGTTGGCAAGATTCTAGAATCCATTGTTAAGGATGAGATTTCTAAATTCTTGGAAGTGCAGGGTCGGATTAGGACAAGTCAGCACGGATATAGTAAGGGGAGGTTGTGCCTGACAAACCTGTTAGAGTTCTTTGGAGGGATAAAAAATAGATTAGACCAAGGAGAGCCAATGGATGTTACCTATGTTGACTTCCAAAAGGCCTTTGATAAGGTGCCTCACGGGAGACTGCTGAGTAAAATAAGGGCCCATGGTATTCGAGGCAAGGTACTAACATGGATTGACGATTGGCTGTCAGGCAGAAGGCAGAGAGTTGGGATAAAAGGTTCTTTTTCGGAATGGCAACCGGTGACGAGTGGTGTCCCGCAGGGTTCAGTGTTGGGGCACAGCTGTTCTCTTTATATATTAACGATCTAGATGACGGGACTGGGGGCATTTTGGCTAAGTTTGCCGAAGATACAAAGATAGGTGGAGGGGCAGGTAGTATGGAGGAGGTGGGGAGGCTTCAGAAAGATTCAGAATGCTGAAGTGCAAAGGGACTTGGGAGTCCTAGTCCAGGATTCTCTCAAGGTAAACTTGCAGGTTGAGTCCGTAATTAAGAAAGCAAATGCAATGTTGTCATTTATCTCAAGAGGCTTGGAATATAAAAGCAGCGATGTACTTCTGAAGCTTTATAAAGCATTAGTTAGGCCCCATTTAGAATACTGTGAGCAATTTTGGGCCCCACACCTCAGGAAGGACATACTGGCACTGGAGCGGGTCCAGCGGAGATTCACACGGATGGTCCCAGGAATGGTCGGCCTAACATACGATGAACGTCTGAGGATCCTGGGATTATATTCATTAGAGTTTAGGAGGTTGAGGGGAGATCTAATAAAAACTTACAAGATAATGAATGGCTTAGATAGGGTGGACGTAGGGAAGTTGCTTCCATTAGCAGGGGAGACTAGGACCCGGGGCACAGCCTTAGAATAAAAGGGAGTCACTTTAGAACAGAGATGAGGAGAAATTTCTTCAGCCAGAGAGTGGTGGGGCTGTGGAATTCGTTGCCACAGAGGGCTGTGGAGGCCGGGATGTTGAGTGTCTTTAAGACAGAAGTTGATAAATTCTTGATTTCTCGAGGAATTAAGGGCAATGGAGAGAGAGCGGGTAAATGGAGTTGAAATCCAGCCATGATTGAATGGTGGAGTGGACTCGATAGGCCGAATGGTCTTACTTCCGCTCCTATGTCTTATGGTCTCATGGTCTTATGGTCTTTAGTGTAATCTGCAAATTTACTCACCCATCCTGTTACGCCCTCCTCCAGGTCATTTATAAAAATGACAAACAGCAGTGGCCCCAAAACAGATCCTTGTGGTACACCACTCATAACTGGACTCCAGTCTGAACATTTCCCATCAACCACCACCCTTTATCTTCTTCCAGCTAGCCAATTTCTGATCCAAACTGCTAAATCACCCTGAATCCCATGCCTCCGTATTTTCTGCAGTAGCCTACCATGGGGAACCTTATCAAACGCTTTACTAAAATCCATATACACCACATCAACTGCTTTACCCTCATCCACCTGTTTGGTCACCTTCTCAAAGAACTCTATATAAGGTTTGTGAGGCACGACCTACCCTTCACAAAACCGTGTTGACTATCTCTAATCAAATTATCCCTTTACAGATGATTATACATCCTATCTCTTATAAACCTTTCCAAGATTTTTCCCACAACAGAAGTAACGCTCACTGGTCTATAGTTACCGGGGTTATGTCTATTCCCCTTCTTGAACAAGGGGACAACATTTGCTATCCTCCAGTCTTCTGGCACTATTCCTGTAGACAAAGATGACTTAAAGATCAAGGCCAAAGGCTCAGCAATCTCCTCCCTCGCTTCCTAGAGAATCCTAGGATAAATCCCATCTGGCCCAGGTGACTTATCTATTTTCACACTTTCCATCTAACGTTAAAGATTTATTTTAATTTTAAACGTCTTCTAAAGAAGATCGTATTTATCCTGACTGGTAAATGTGGAATGGCTCGAGTGCTTCTTTGCAGTTTGGTCTTTTTCTAAACCAGAGATAATTATCTGCCAGTTCCAATATGTCAGATCGATACTGGGAAGCTCCGATTTACCCAAAGTGCCGTTCAAAAAGGCAGAGAAATGCTAAGTGTTCATGCACTTACTTGTTTTACAATGCTTTAAGAACGTTGATTACTGAATCATATTTCAAGGCTTCATTGGAAAATATACTTTCAAAACTTTGTGAAATATAGTACGAAGTCTTACAACACCAGGTTAGTCCAATAGGTTTGTTTCGATGTCACTAGCTTTCGGAGCGCTGCTCCTTCCTCAGGTGAATGAAGAGGTCTGTTCCAGAAACACATATATAGACAAATTCAAAGATGCCAAACAATGCTAGGAATGCGAGCATTAGCAGGTGATTAAATCTTTACAGATCCAGAGATGGGGTAACCCTAGGTTAAAGAGGTGTGAATTGTATCAAGCCAGGACAGTTGGTAGGATTTCGCAGGCCAGATGGTGGGGGATGAATGTAATGCGACATGAATCCCAGGTCCCTGTTGAGGCCGCACTCATGTGTGCAGAACTTGGCTATACGTTTCTGCTCGGCGATTCTGCGTTGTCGCGGGTCCTGAAGGCCGCCTTGGAGAACGCTTACCCGGAGATCAGAGGCTGAATGCCCTTGACTGCTTAAGTGTTCCCCGACTGGAAGGGAACATTCCTGCCTGGTGATTGTTGCGCGATGTCCGTTCATTCGTTGTCGCAGCGTCTGCATGGTCTCGTCAATGTACCACGCTTCGGGACATCCTTTCCTGCAGCGTATGAGGTAGACAACAATAAGAATTGAATGGGGGGGGTTGCTGAGCACTGGGCGGCCTCATTGGCTGCGCATCCGTACTGGCGCACAAAGCCCGCTATCAAGACGGCTGCGATTAACCCGGAAAAACACCAAATAATTGTCGCCAGTTTAAACGCGGTATCGGTAGGTATTCGACGTCTGGGCTACACAGCGTGTTTATGAAGCCTCTAATGCACCAGCCGGCTCCATCCCACCCTCCCCGTTCTCCAAGCGGTATTTCACCCGTTCCAAATCTTCACAAAGCCGACTGAGCCCCAGCCGGTTTTCGCACTGCGCATGCTCCAGCTCACAATTCACGGGTGATTGACGGCAGGTTTGAACCAATAAGAAGTGGGGCTGGCTGGAGGAAGGTGGAGTGGCTGGTGCTCCAACCAATCTGAGTGAACGAGGGGCGGGGTTGAGCCCAGGCAGGGTTTCTTCCCGTCAGAGGCTGCGTTTAACCAACGCATCCCGGATTGGTCTCGAGTCTCCAGGAGTTGATGAATCTCCACGTCATTGCTGTGTGCAACTCTGGAGAAAGATCACAGGGAACATTAAAATAGGTTGTTTCATTGTCATTTTTATACCTGAGAGCCAGACTTCCAACTTCTTTGGGGAAATAATGTTCTACAGAAACTAAAAGAGATGTGCGAGGTAAGTTTTTTACAGAGGGTAGTGGGTGCCTGGAGCTCGCTGCCGGGGAAGGTGGTGGAAGCCGGGACGATAGTGACATTTAAGGGGCATCTTAACAAATACATGAATAGCATGGGAATAGAGGTATACGGACCCCGGAAGTGTAGAAGATTTTAGTTTAGACAGGGAGCACGGTCGTGCCATCTTTTAGCTCACAGACGTCTTTACACCGGGAAGAGTCCATATGTTTGCCCCATGTGTGGGAAGGGATTTACTTGTCTACACCACCTGCAGATACACCAGGCTCTTCACACTGGGGAGAAGGCATTCACCTGCTCCGAATGTGGTAAATGTTTCACTCAGTCATCTGACCTCCATAAATACCGACGCACCCACACTGGGGAGAGGCCGTTCATCTGCTTTGTGTGTGGCAAGGGGTTCAGTCAGTCCTCACAATGCATTGAACACCAGCCCGTTCACTCTGAGAGGAGACCTTTTAAATGTTCTGAATGTGAGAAGACCTTTAAAAGAAGACATGATTTGCTGAAACACCAGAAAATTCAACTGGGAAGAGATCTTTCCCCTGCTCTGAGTGTAGGAAAAGATTCGCAAATTCTTCCAATCTGCTGAGACAGCAGCGCATTCACACTGGTGAGAGACGATTCCCCTGCTCCAATTGCGGGAAGAGATTCGCCAATTTGTCCGATCTGGTGAGACACCAGGGCACTCACACTGGGGTGTGACCGGTTACCAGCTCAGTGTGTAAGAAGAGATTCACTTGTTCAGACAACCTGGTGAGACACCAGCGAAGTCACTCATTATCAGAAAACATAGATTGTGTTCCTGCAGAGAATCTCATCCAGGACTAAAACTTTTCTCCTTCCTAACCCTAGATCCCTAGATTAGTGCAGATTTTACACCATTCGTTACTCTGGTGGACAAGTTCCAGCTCATCACAGCTTCCTGGGCGTATCTCCGAGCCATGGGATCCAGCAAAGTTGTCGGTCGCACATCCGGGATCACTAAATCCAGTCTCTTCATCATTTTAGGAAAATAGGACGTCAGCAAATTTCACAAATTCACACCATCTGCGAGAAGTAGCGCCTCCTCATTTCAGTTTTAAATCTACCGTCTCTCAATCTGTATCTGTGATCTCTCGTTCTATATTGCCCCATAAGGGGGAAAATTTGGTCTATGTTTTCTTTAAGAATCGCGTTAAGTATTTTATATACCTCGATCAGATCCCCTCCCATCTTTCTAAACTTCAGCGAGTATAAGCCCAAACTGTTTAAGCTCTCCTCATACGTCAACCCATTCATCCCCGGAATCAATCTGGTGAACTGCCTCTGAACTGCTTCCAATGCCACCACATCCTTCCTCAAATAAGGAGACCAAAACTGGACACAGTACTCCAGATGTGGTCTCACCAACACCCGATACAATTGCAACAATACTTATCTACTTTTATACTCCTCTCATTTTGTAATAAATGCAGACATTCTATTTGACTTTCTTATTACATTTTGTACCTGCATACAAACGAAATTCACGAAATTACCTGAGATGCCAGCTCATACATGGGTGTGAAAGGTCCAGTTGCCACTATTTCGACGAAGACCAGCACATTGTCCGCAGTATCCTGTTCAATATTTACCTCAATCAGTGTCACTACCACAAATCCTGTGCTGTACGTTTCTTTGTTCTTTGCTCTTTGAGAGCTGGGAAATGAGATCAGTCCGGAAATCTAATTTTCAGCCAGCACAGTCATAATGGACTGAGCGGCCTCCTCTGTGCTGCAAATTTCTATGATTCTGTGATGACAAATGCTCCTCGTGTTTTTATCCAAGACAGACTTCAGTCCAGTTATTTACCCCAAGTGTTGTTGAGATAGTTCAAGCTAATAGATGTTAGGTATCGGGAACAGCAGGAGCAGTAAATAAAATCAACATGTCAGTGAAAACTAATACAGTATATCTGGATCGAATTCCATTTTACGTTGACCTCACCCAGTGCCAGGATATCAGACCAGAACCACCGTGGAAAGCAAGTCAAATACCACTGGGATAGACAATGTGAACTGCACCCGCAGTATCTCAGTATCGTTCTCCAGTTCTCTGTGTCAATACAAAGGGATGTTGTTGATTACACCCTGAGATAGACAATGCCAATAAGATCTTCAGCGCCTTTGTCACCTCCTCCAGCCTCACAGCCCTCTGTGTAAATACAAAGACTTGTTGTTGATTTCATCGTGAGCTGGACAGTGTAGCCTCTTGGGTTGGCCACTTCCCGACTTAAAATGGAGATCCGCAAAGAATGCAGGGAAATTCAGTCAAGCCAGGAAAAACTAGCAGGTGCAAAGTTTGCTGTGTATTAGAACTTGCAGAAACCCAGACAGCACTGAAATTAACCACCATCTGCATATTAATGAGCTACCAGTCTATACCAGCTTTGAATCCTGCAGACTCAGAATCGAACAAAAGGCCATTTGTTCCCCTGACCTGGTGGGCCAGTTCCGAAGCTAAGCATAGGCCTTTTAGTGATAGAGATAGTCTGGTAAATAGAGTTTATGCATGAGTAGTGATTGATTGTGTATAATAAATGTGTTTTGATTTGAAACTTACTAACTGGTGTTTTGAGTTATTGGTCAGCACTTGAACTTGAACCTCGTGAGGGTACCAGAAAGATACCTGGCGACTAGAGCAAAGGTTATAGAAACTGAGCAAATTAAGTAAAGACACAACGAGCAACATTTAAGAGTCAACCAAAAGTTAGCAACACAGTCAATGGGATCCTCAGTATCTCTGTAACCGCCTCCAGCTCCACAACCCTCCGTGTGAATAAAAGTTATTGATGATTACACCCTGAGACAGACAATGTCCATTATATCCTAAGTGTCTCTGTAACCTCTTCCAGCCCCATAAACCTCTTTTTAAATACAATGTGTTGTTGATTACATCCTGAGATAGATAATGTCAATGAAATCCTCAGTATCTCTGAAGCTCCTCCAGCCTCACAATCCTCTGTGTAAATACAAGTTACTCTTGATCACACCCTGAGACAGACAACGTTAGTGGGATCCTTAGTACCTCTGTAACACCCTCTAACCCCACAACCCTGTGCAAACATAGGGTATCATTGTTGATTACACTCTGAGATAGACAGTGTGAACCGAACCCTCAGTATCTCACTGACCTCCTCCAGTCCCCCAACCCTCTGTGTAAACACAGGTTGTTGTTGATTACACTCTGAGATAGACAGTATCAATGGACCCTCAGTATTTATGTCACCTTCTCCTGCTTAAAGCATATTGCTTTCAAAACATTAGTTCTGTTTCCCTCTAGATAGATAATGCCAGAGTGCGTGGATTTTCCCTTCATTTTTGTTTTTATTTCAGATCTCCAACATTCATCGTATTTTGCTTTGATGTCATTGTTGTTCTCCCTGACTCTGAACAATGTTATAAAGGAGCTTCTGTTCCATGTCTGAGAGCTGTCAACCAGGGACGAGAGTGGCTGGGAGACATTTCTTACACACCTCAGAATTCAACCTCATGCGGGGCAACACGGTGGTACAGTGGGTTAGTCCTGCAGTCTCATGGCGCCGAGGTCTCAGGTTCGGTCCTGGCTCTGCATCTCTGTGTGGAGTCTGCACATTCTCCCCGTGTTTGCGTGGGTTTCACCCCCCCCCCCCCCACAACCCAAAGATGTACAGGCTAGGTGGGTTGGCCACGCTAAATTGTCCCTTAATTGGAAACCATGAATTGGGTACTCTAAATTTAAAGAAAAAAGGATTAACCCACACGGAGATAGTGAAATGATAGACCAAAGTGGCATTTGCCCCTCTCAGTGTGACCTTGAAAGCCTCAAGTTCTGCTCCTGTCGTATGATCCTTCCCCCAGATTGTCCATTCTGACCTCCAGCTAGCTGATAGGAAAGACAAACAGCTTTAGCATTATGCTTAGAACAAAGCTGCTTTATTTCACATGTATCCAGAATATTTAAAAGTCAACCCAAATACCAGGATTATTAATATCAGCAGAAACTAGCTGGATGTGATTAACAATAGCAGTAATAGCCCAATCCCTGCAGTCACTTGGGAACTCGCTGGTGTCTCAGTCGGTGAGATAACAGTGTGAATCTCTTCCTCCACACAGTGCAGGTGAACAGCCTCGCCTAAGTTTTGTGTGTCAGAAGATACATTTTGATTTAAAATTTCTGCTCCTGGTCAGAAATTCGAAAAGATTTATTATCAGTGTGAACAGGTGTGATGTGTAGTGAGGCGGGGTTACTGACTGAATCTCACACACGGAACAAGTGAACGG
Organism: Scyliorhinus torazame; assembly: GCF_047496885.1. Lineage (NCBI taxonomy): Eukaryota > Metazoa > Chordata > Chondrichthyes > Carcharhiniformes > Scyliorhinidae > Scyliorhinus > Scyliorhinus torazame. The sequence continues at coordinate 183,476,806 of NC_092711.1, read as the reverse complement.
TCTCTCCCCAATGAGAATGTGCTGATGGACACTGCGTTTCCATGGGCTGAACCCAGTCCAACAGTGAGAAACCCTGAACGGTCTCTTGTCTGTGTAGGCATATTGATGGGACATCAGATCCACAGAGTTTTTCTAATATTTCCCGCAATCCAGATATTTAAATGATCGTCTACCACTGTAAAGTCGCAGGTGAGTCAAGAGGTTGGATGAATGAGTGAATACCTTGCCACACATGGAACAGATGAATGGCCACTCCTCGGTGTGAACACACTGGTGTTACAGTAGGATGGACAATTGCCTAAATCTCTTCCTGCAGTGAGAGCAGGTGAATGTACTGGTACCGAAATGAATGTGGATATTCAAACCTCTTGTCACTGTCTCAGCATTCAACCAATTTCTCTCCAGTCTGAACTGACTGGTGTGTGTGGGGGCTGGAGAAATATGTGAGTTCAGGACTTGGACAAGAGGAACTTTACAGACAGTTTGGCTGGTGGAACGGAGGGAAGCAGCAGAGGCAGCTGATCAAATTATCCCAATCTTAGTGACAAAAAGCTGCACGAGCTTCTCGTACTGGCTGTTCGAGGTGAGGATGGAGAAGACAGGGGAGAGAGAGAGCCATTCGAAAGGAGGTAACTTGGGTCCGAGATAATAAAAAGACTTGTCACAGAATGTGGTGACCACATGGCTGATTTATTTTATATGTATCCAGAATATTAACACTTATAACTGGGCTGGAGTTTATTACCATCAGCAGAAATGGACCCCAATGAACACCGTTCAGTCCTGGCTGTGATAAATGGAAAAATGCATTCACCGTGTTTAATCATGCACTTGCTGTAGTCTAATCAAGTGTGACGACTGAATTAATCCCATCCCACAGTTTGAGCAGATGAACGGTCTCTCCCCAGTGTGAACACATCAGTGTGCAGGTGATCGCTTGACCACTGTAAGAGCACCTGAACTGTTTCTCATCAGTGTGACCACATTGATGGAACAACAGTTCCCCAGAACTTCTATAGCACTTCCCACAGACTGGGCATTTGAAAGGTCTCTCGTCTGTGTGAACTTTCTGGAGTCTCAGCAAGTTGGATGAGTGAGTGAATCCCCTTCCACACTTGTAGCGGGCGAATGACCTGCCCCCAGTGGGATTCCGCTGGTGTGTCAGCAGGTTGTATAAATGTGAGAAACTTTTGCCACACTTGGAGGGAGTGATCACTCTCTCCCCGTTGTGAACTCACTGTGTACAATGAAGTTCGCTGATTGCTTGAAACCAGTCCCACAGTGAGAGCACCTGAACTGTTTCTCGTCAGTGTGACCACATTGATGGAACAACAGTTCCCCGGAACTTCTACAGCACTTCCCACAGACTGGACATTTAAAAGGTCTCTCGTCTGTGTGAACTTTCTGGTGTCTCAGCAAGTTGGATGAGTGAGTGAATCCCCTTCCACACTTGTAGCAGGCGAATGACCTGCCCCCAGTGGGATTCCGCTGGTGTGTCAGCAGGTTGCATAAATGTGAGAAACTCTTGCCAAACTTGGAGGGAGTGAGCACTCTCTCCCCGTTGTGAACTCGCTGTGTACAATGAAGTTCGCTGATTGCTTGAAACCAGTCCCACAGTGAGAGCACCTGAACCATCTGAACGTGTTAACATGTTGATGGGATATCAGTTCCCTGGAAATTTGAAAGCATCTGAGTCTATACATATAAAAAATCTCTCGTAAGTGTGGATTCATTGATGGGACATACGTTCTCCAGGACTTTTATAGCACTTTCCACAGTCTGGACATTTAAAAGGTCTCTCCCCAGTGTGAACTCGCTGGAGTCTCAGCAGGTGGGATAACTGAGTGAATACCTTTCCACACTCCGAGTACAAGAACGGTCTCTGCCCTGTGTGAATTCGCTGATGCTTTTTTAGGTTCGACAGTTCATTGAATCCCTTTCCACAGCCCCCACACATCCACACATTCTCTCCAGTGGAACCGTGCTTGTGTTTTGACAGGCCAGATGATCAACTGAATCTTCGTTCACACACAAAGTACGTGCATGGTTTCTCTCCATTGTGAACGGTTCGTTTCCCTTTCTGTTAGTATCCGATGATATTCAGGTGATAAATTGGGCGGCTTCCTCAGATCCTGATGTGACATTTGGTTTCAGCTTACCGACTGCAAATCTTCCTCCTCTAATGCCCTATGAAATTAATTTAAAAAAGAAAAAAGGGAGTGAGAGAGATCCCACAAAAACGCAACGGCTTGCGGTGAAATTGAGCTGAATGAATCTGGTAATTTGTGAGACCGGCACAAACATCATCACTTTCATGTTCCCCTCCTCGTCACACTGTCCTGACCTACCTGACATTCAGTACTGCTTGAGCAGATATTTCTTCCATTTAAATATTAGGAAGATTGAAGTCATTATCTTCAGTCACTGCTACAAACTCCACTCAAGCCATGGATGCTGCCGAGTATTTGAAGACTTTTAAATCTCTGATTACTCCTGAATTATAGATTGATTTATTGGTGAGTAATTTAGATGTATTCTCCTCCATCCACAAGTGGAAATATATTTCAGTTGTCCATCCTGACAACCTATCTTAAAGGGCCCAAGCAAGACAAATACCTCTTGTTTTTCTTCATTGACACCCATTGTGTTTCTGACTGGAGATTATTTGTGTTTGTTACACAGAGTTCTGAATGATCTGATTAGCTGACGGAGCAGGCTTGAGACTGCCAAGGGCTGATCCCAAATACTCAGGTTCTGATCAATTTCAGTATCCGTATCAGTGAAGAGCATGATTAGCACTGATCTTCACGTGGTAGCGTGGCCGAGCGGTCTGAGACGCTGGATTAAGGCTTCATTTTCTGCGGGGAGTTTGTTCGAATCCCACCGGTACTAGAAATGAAGATTAATTGCTTTCATCTAAATGGTGAATTGAATAGAACATAGAAAAATACAGCACAGAACAGGCCCTTCGGCCCACGATGTTGTGCCGAACCTTCGTCCTAGATTATCATTGAATTTACAGTGCAGAAGGAGGCCATTCGGTCCATTGAGTCTGCACCGGCTCTTGGAAAGACCACCCTACCCAAAGTCAACACCTCCACCCAACACTAAGGGCAATTTTGGACACAAAGGGCAATTTATCATGGCCAGTCCACATAACCTGCACATCTTTGGACTGTGTGAGGAAACCGGAGCACCCGGAGAAAACCCACGTAGACATGGGGAGAATGTGCAGACTCCGCACAAACAGTGACCCAAGCCGGAATCGAAGCTTGTCTATCCTCAATTGTGCTATCCACCATGCTGCCCTTAAGAACAAATAAATCTACACTATATCATTTTACCGTAATCCATGTACCTATCCAATAGCTGCTTGAAGGTCTCTAATGTTTCCAATTCAACTACTTCCACAGGCAGTGCATTCCATGCCCCCACTACTCCCTGGGTAAAGAACCTACCTCTGACATCCCCCCTATATCTTCCACCATTCTCCTTAAATTTATGTCCCCTTGTAATGGTTTTTTCCACCCGGGAAAAAGGTCTCTGACTGTCTACTCTATCTATTCCCCTGATCATTGCCAACGGCTCTGCAATTTTTTCATCTCTTGCTTCCCATAGAATCCTTGGATATATCCCTTCAGGCCCGGGGGACTTGTCTATCCTCAAGTTTTTCAAAATGCCCAACACATCTTCCTTCCTAACAAGTATTTCCTCGAGCTTACCAGTCTGTTTCACACTGTCCTCTCCCACAATATGGCCTCTCATTTGTAAATACAAAAGAAAAGTACTCGTTCAAGACCTCTCCTACCTCTTCAGACTCAATACACAATCTCCCGCTACTGTCCTTGATCGGACCTACCCTCGCTCTAGTCATTCTCATATTTCTCACATATGTGTAAAAGACCTTGGGGTTTTCCTTGATCCTACCCGCCAAAGATTGTTCATGCCCTCTCTTAGCTCTCCTAATCCCTTTCTTCAGTTCCCTCCTGGCTATCTTGTATCCCTCCAACGCCTTGTCTGAACCTTGTTTCCTCAGCCTTACATGAGTCTCATTTTACCTCTTAAAGGACTGTTATATAATTCCTGGCAGAACACACAAATCTCAGTTTTGCCTTGCCCTTTCTGATAAAAATCACCATGAAGTTTTGTTGTCATTTCAGTCAGGATATTCAGAAAGAGGCGAGGTGAAGGACAGTTGAAATTGTGCCGAACCTTCATTGTGTTTCTCACTGGAGATGATTTTTGTTTGTTTCACAGTTCGTGACGATCTGATTAGCTGATTAGCTCCTGTGAAACGTACAAGATGACACATGACAGATATTTATTCGTGAAAGCAACTGCCGTTCTTCACATTCTGAACTCTTTCAGATCGTGTTACGGTGCCCTGACTAGTGCGCAGTTAATGCCAACCCCACACTACACGGAGTCTCATCAGAATTGAAATTAATAAATATTTCTACGAAAAACAGCCGAAGTATTAATCCGGACAAATGTGCATTTTGGAAGGTCTAATACAGGTAGGGAATATACAGTGAATGGTAGAACCATCAAGAGTATTGACAGTCAGAGAGATCTAGGTGTACAGGTCCACAGGTTACTGAAAGGGGCAACACAGGTGGAGAAGGTAGTAAGGAAGGCATACGGGATGCTTGCCTTCATTAGCCGGGGCATTGATTATAAAAATTGGAAAGTCATGTTGCAGCTGTATAGAACCTTAGTTAGGCCACACTTGGAGTATAGTGTTCAATTCTGTTTGCGGCACTACCAGATGGATGAGGAGGCTTTGCAGAGTGCAGAAGAGATTTACCAGGATGTTGCCTAGTATGGAGGGCATTAGCTATGAGGAGAGGTTGAATAAACATGGTTTGTTCTCACTGGAACGAAGGAGGTTGAGGGGCGACCTGATAGAAGTCTACAAAATTATGAAGGGCAGAGACAGAGTCGATAGTCAGAGACTTTTTCCCAGGGTAGAGGTGTCAATTACTCGGGGGCATAGGTTTACGGTGCGAGGGGCAAGGTTTAGAGGAGATGTACGAGGCAAGTCTTTTTACACAGATGGTAGTGGGTGCCTGGAACTCGCAGACGGAGGAGGTGGTGGAAGCAGGGACGATAGTGATCTTTAGGGGCATCTTGACAAATACGTGAATAGCGTAGGAATAGAGGGATACGGACCCCCGAAGTGTCGAAGATTTTCTTTTAGACGGGCAGCATGGTCGGTGCAGTCTTGGGCGGCCGGAGGGCCTGTTCCTGTGCTGTACTTTTCTTTGTTCTTTGTTAGATGTTAGCTAATTTTAAACCTCGCCCCACAACACACTTAAACTCGCCCCAGCCTCTAAACACACACACGTGACAGCCTTCGTTGCAACCAGTTGTGTTTCTGACTGGAGATGACTTGTTTGCTACACAGTTCTGATTAGCTGACGGAGCAGGCTCGAGATTGCCAAGGGCCCTTCACAACGCCTTTGCTTCTGATCTACCTCAGTATCAAAGAATGGGGCGATTACCACTGCGTGTCAGAGCGGTCTCAGGCGGTGGATTAATACCCCAGGCGCTGCGGAAACGAGGATTCGTATCCGAATCCTGCCAGTAGTACTTTCGGTTTTCGAATTGAAGACACAGATTGTGAACTGAGTCTGACTGAAAAATAACAAAGAAGAGAGACAATGCAAATGTTTAGTTTTCTTGGGGAATGGCGTGTGTGGCGCTTGAGGCTCCTCCCTCGACCTGGCTCTGGGTCAAAATGCTGAATGACAGACAACATTGATTTCCATCAACAACTGGATTCTAAATAGAGATCTCTGCAGAAGGGTCATGCTGACTTGAAATGTGAATTATATTTCTCTAATCACAGATGCTGTATTTTCTATTTTCATTTCAGATTTCCAGTGGCCACAGTATAATTCTTTCAATCCAGTCGTAGAGCCTGTGTTTGCAGACCTGAATTAAGATGGTGGAATTGGGGTTTTATAACGGAATTCACGTAATCTTCTCATCATTCCGCATTCTAACCAGTAGCTACATAATTAACCTGGTTAGTTCGTGTTTTTTGTTTTGGGCACAGATTAAATTGAATAAAGAGGGTGTGCGCTGTGTCTGACTGAAAAAGAAGGCAGAGGGCAGACAACGCAAACGTGCTCTGTTCTTGGGGAATGCAGTGTGTGGGGCACTTGAGGCTCTTCCACAGATCTGGGACTGGGTCAAAACGCTGAATGACAGACGGCACCACTAATTTCAGATCAACGACTGGATTGGTAATCGAGAACTCGGCAGAAGAGTCAAACTGACTCGAAATTAGAACTCTCTTTTTCTCTTCACAGATGCTGCATTTTCTCTTTTTCCATCTGATTTCCTGTGTCAACAGGACAATTGTTTTAATGCAAACGTGGAGCCTATGTTCGCAATGCAGAATTAAGATGGTGATTTTCTAACGGGATTCACATACGTTTCTCATTAGTCCTCACTCTAACCAGATATCTACTGAATTAACCTGGTTTACCCACGAAACCTGTAAGTTTTATTTTCATTTCAGACTTTCTTCAACAGCTTTAAGTTTCTGCGATAAAGTGACATGTTTCCTTGCAGCACAAGAGACAAGTCAGTCAAGAACAGCATCGATTGCTGTGAGTTGGAACATTCAATTGACAGTGAGGTGAAATAGTCGCACATGCTGAAATTCACAAAACCCTCCCACCAAACACTGCGGCTCGTGTGAAACGGACAAGACAGCACACGACAGATATTTATGAGTGAAACCATCTGCTGTCCATCACATTCTGAACTCTTGCAGGTCGTGTTAGGTGACCTTACTAGTGCGCAGGTAATGCCGAACCCACATTACACGGAGTCTTTTCAGAATTGAAATTAAGAAATATTTCTTCTAAATACACCTGAGGTATTTTGTCCTTAGCTGTTCAATATCTACAGTCACCAGGTTTTGAAATGTAAACACAATTAATTTTATTATTGACAATAATGATAATTATATATACCACAAATGCAACAGGTTAGGTGTTAGCTAATTCTTATCCGCACCTCGTCCCAGCTTCTAAAACACACGTGATAGCCATCGGAGCAACCCGTTGTGTTTCTGACTGGAGATGACTTGTTTGTTACACAGTTCTGATAAGCTGACGGAACTGGCTCGAGATTACCAAGGGGTCTTCACAATGCCTTTGCTTCTGATCTAAACAGAAAATGTTGGAAAATCTCAGCAGATCTGGCAGCATCTGTAGGGAGAGTAAAGAGGTAACGTTTCGAGACCAATGACTCTTTGTCAAACTGATCTAGGTCAGTATCAAGAAAGGGCACGATTAGTGCTTACTTTGATGTGGTAGCATGGCTGAGCGGTCTAAGGCGATGAATTTAGGCTCTGCACGTGGGCTCAAATCCCACCGTTGCCAGTAGTATTTACACTTTTGGGATCTACATTACGTTGAACACAGAGGTTGTGCGTTCAGTTTGACTGAAAAAGAACAAAGAGGAGAGACAATGCAAACGTTTAGTTTCCTTGGGGACTGGAGTGTGTGTGGGGCTTGAGGGTCCTCCCCAGATATGGCACTGGATCAAAATGCTGAATGGCAGACGACAACATTGGTTTCATTCAACAACTGGATTCCAACTAGAGAACTCTGCAGAAGGGGCATGCCGACCTGAAATTGGAACTCGATTTCTCTCATCATTCACCTGAGGAAAGAGCAGTGCTCCGAAAGCTAGTGATTTGATTCAAACCTGTTGGACTTTAATCTGGTGTTGTAAGACTTCTCACTCTATTTATCTCACCACAGATGCTGTATTTTCTATTTTCATTTCAGATGTCCGGTGGCCACAGTATAATTATTTCAATGCAATCGTAGAGCTTGTGTTTGTGTCCCAGAATTAAGATGGTGGAATTGGGGTTTTGTAACGGAAACACGTAGGCTTCTCAGCATTCCTGATTCTAACCTGGTGGCTCCAGAACTAACCTGCTTTACCCATGAAAACTGTAGGTTTCATTTTCATTTCAGACTTTCCTCATCAGCGTTAAGTTTCTCCGACAAAATGACATGTTTCTTTGCAGCACGAGTGACTACTTCAGCCAAGAACACCACAGATTGCTGTGAGCTGGAACACTAAATCGACAGTGAGGTGAAATTGGCCCAAAAGCTGCAATTTACAAAATCCACCCACCAAATACTGCGGCTCATGTGAAACGTACAAGACAGCATACGACATATTTTCATGAGTGAAAGCGACTGCCAGACATCACATTCTGAACACTTTACGCAGTTAATTCCAGGCCCACTTGACCTGGTGTCGAAAAACAATTGAAATTATTAATATTTCTTCGAAACACACCCGAAGTATTTGTTCCTTTTCTGCTCAATATCTATAATCGACAGGTTTGCAAACGGAAATACAATTCATGTTATTAACAACAATAATTATAATTAAATATGCCACAGATACAACAGATTAGACGTTAGCTAATTCTTAAACCGCCCAATGTCCAAAGTTAACTCGTTCCTGCCTCTACACAAACAAACGATAGACAAACAAAGTGGTGAAACGAGGGGTGTAAAATAGTCTGTAAAGTTCAAAGATAATAACTTTTCAGATGCCTTTGTGCCGAAGGGCTTTCTTTAATAGAGGCTATCACTTCGAGGTTTACAATCTCCTGTTGTAATATTTATAACTGGAGATGATTTCTGTTTGTTTCACAGTAGATGGTGATCTAATCAGCTGACGGAGCAGGCTCGACGTTGTCAAGAGCTCATCCCAACTACTTTGCTTCTGATCTATTTCAGGATGAGTGTCAATGAAGGGCATGAAGATCACTGTGCGGACTGTGGTACCGTTGCCGAGCGGTTTAAGGCGCTGGATTTAGGCTCCAATCTCTGCGGGGCGTGGGTTCAAATCCCACCACTGTCAGAAATGCTTTTAGTTTTGGCCATAGATTAGATTGAATATTGTGTCTGACTGAAAAAGAAGAAAGAAACAATGCAAAAGTGATCTGTTCTTGGGGAATGGAGTGTGTGGGGGACTTGAGGCTCTTCCACAGATCTGGCACTGGATCAAAACGCTGAATGACAGACGACACCACTAATTTCAGATCAACGACTGGATTGCTAATCGAGAACTCGGCAGAAGAGTCAAACTGACTCGAAATTAGAACTCTCTTTCTCTCTTCACAGATGCTGCAGTTTCTCTTTTCCCTTCTGATTTACCAGTGTAAACAGGATAATTGTTTTAAGGCAAACGTCAAGTCTGTGTTCGCAACGCAGAATTAAGATAGTGGGCTTGCGATTTTCTAACGGAATTCACGTGCGCTTCTTATTATTCCTCAGTCTAACCAAATATCTACAGAATGAACCTGGTTTACCCACGAAACCTGTAGGTTATATTTTCATTCCAGATCTTCTTCATCAGCGTTAAGTTTCTGCGAAGAAGTCTCATGTTTCCTTGCAGCACAAGAGACATAATCAGTCAAGAACAGAATCGATTGCTGTGAGTTTGAACATTCAATTGACAGTGAGGAGAAATAGTCGCTCAAGCTGAAATTCGTAAAACCCTCCCACCAAACACTGCGGGTCCTGTGAAGCGGACAAGGCAGTACACGACATATTTATTTGTGAAAGCAACTGGCGTCCAATACATTCTGAACTCTTTCAGGTCGTGTGACGGTGACCTAACTAGTGCGCAGTTAATGCCAAAACCACATTACACGGAGTCTTTTCAGAATTGAAATTAATAAATATTTCTTCGAAAAACACCTGATGTATTTTGTCCTTAGAAGTTCAATATCTACCGTCACCAGGTTTTGAAATGTAAACACAATTAATTTTATTATTGACAATAATGATAATTATACATACCATAAGTGCAACAGGTTACCTGTTAGCTAATTCTTAACCGCGACCCCCAACTCACTTAGACTCGTCCCAGCATCTAACTCACACACGTGAAGATGGGGTCTTCACAATGCCTTTGCTTCTGATCCTACGAGAAAATGGTGGAAAATCTCAGCAGGTCTGGCAGCATCTGTAGGGAGAGAAAAGATGTAACGTTTCGAGTCCAATTACTCTTTGTCAAACTGATCTATCTCGGTATCAAGGAAGGGCACGATTCGATCCGCCTTTGATGTGGTAGCGTGGCCGAGCGGTCTAAGGCGCTGAATTAAGGCTCCAGTCTCTGCGGAGGCGTGGGTTCGAATCCCACCGCTGCCAGTTGTATTTCCTGTTTTGCCATCGACATTACGTTGAACACAGAGGTTGTGCGCTCAGGCTGACTGAAAAAAAAACTGGATAGGCAAGGCAAATTCTTGCAGAAGGGAATGTGTGTGGGGCTCATGCCCAGAAATGCCACTGGATCAAATGCTGAATGACAGATGACAACATTGGTTTCAATCAGCAACTGGATTCTAAATAGAGAACTCTGCAGAAGGGACATGCCGACTTGAAATGAGAACTCGATTTCTCTCTTCATTCATCTGAGGAAAGAGCAGTGCTCCGAAAGCTAGTGATTTGATTCAAACCTGTTGGACTTTAATAGAAGAATCCTTACTCTATTTCTCTCATCACAGATGCTGTATTTTCTATTTTCATTTCAGGTGTCCCGTAGCCACAGTATAATTATTTCAATGCAATGCTTGTGTTTGTGTCCCAGAATTAAGATGGTGGAATTGGGGTTTTGTAACGGAAACACGTAGGCTTCTCATCATTCCTGATTCTAACGCGGTGGCCGGAGAATTAACCTGGTTTACCCATGAAACCTACAGGTTTTATTTTCATTTCAGACTTTCTTCATCAGCGTTAAGTTTCTCCGACAAAGTGACATGTTTCCTTGCAGCACTAATGACTGCTTCAGTCAAGAACACCACCGATTGCTGTGAGCTGGAACATTAAATCGACAGTGAGGTGAAATTGGCCTACAAGCTGCAATTTCCAAAATCCACCCACCAAACACTGCGGCTCATGTGAAACGTACAAGACAGCACACGACATATTTTCATCAGTGAAAGCGACTGCCAGACATCACATTCTGAACACTTTACGCAGTTAATTCCAGCCTCACTTGAACCGGAGTCGAAAAACAATTGAAATTATGAATATTTCTTCGAAAAACACCCGAAGTATTTGTTCCTTACCTACTCACTATCTATAATCGACAGGTTTGCAAACGTAAATAAAATGAATGTTATTAATAACAATAATTATAATTAAATATGCCACAAATATAACAGGTTAGACGTCAAGTAATTCTTAAACCACCCTATCCCCAAGGTTAACTCGTCCCTGCCTCTACACAAAGAAACGATAGACAAACAAAGTGGTGAAAAGAGGGGTGTAAATAGTCTGTAAAGTACAAAGATAATAATATCTTTTCAGATGCCTTTGTGCCGAAGGTTTTTCTTTAATCGAGGCTACCCCTTTGATGTTTACAATATCCTGTTTTTAATATTTACAACTGGAGATAATTTCCGTTTGTTACACAGGTCATGATGATCTAATCAGCAGAAGGAATGTGCTCGACGTTGCCAAGGGCTCATCCCAACTAATTTGGTTCTGATCTCTTTCAGGATGAGTCCCAGTGAATGGCATGACGTGCTTTGTGTTGAACGTGGTAGCGTGGCCGAGCGGTCTAAGGCGCTGGATTTAGGCTCCAGTCTCTGCGGGGGCGTGGGTTCGAATCCCACCGCTGCCAGGAATGTTTTTAGTTTTGGCCATCGATTAGATTGAATACAGAGATTGTACAGAGGTCTGACTGAAAAAGAAGAAAGAGACAATGCAAACGTGATCTGTTCTTGGAGAATGGAGTATATCGGGGACTTGAGGCTTTCCCACAGATCAGGCACTGGATCAAAGCGCTGAATGACAGCAAACACCACTAATTTCAGAACCACGACTGGATTGTTACTCGAGAACTCGGCAGAAGAGTCAAACTGACTCGAAATTAGAACACTATTTCTCTCTTCACAGGTGCTGCATTTCCTCTTTTTCCTTCTGACTTCCAGTGTCAACAGGACAATTGTTTTAATGCAAACGTAGAGCCTATGTTCGCAATGCAGGATTAAGATGGTGATTTTCTAACGGAATTCACATGCGCTTCTCATTAGTCCTCACTCTAACCAGATATCGACAGAATTAACCTGGTTTACCCACGAAACCTGTAAGTTTTATTTTCATTTCAGACTTTCTTCATCAGTGTTAAGTTTCTGCGATAAAGTGACATGTTTCCTTGTAGCACAAGTGACAAGTCAGTCAAGAACAGCTTCGATTGCTGTGAGTTTGAACATTCAATTGACAGTGAGGTGAAATAGTCGCACATGCTGAAATTCACAAAACCCTCCCACCAAACACTGCGGCTCCTGTGAAACGGACAAGACAGCACACGACAGATATTTATGAATGAAACCATCTGTCGTCCATCACATTCTGAACTCTTGCAGGTCGTGTTAGGTGACCTTATTAGTGCGCAGGTAATGCCGAACCCACATTACACGGGGTCTTTTCAGAATTGAAATTAAGAAATATTTCTTCTCAATACACCTGAGGTATTTTGTCCTTAGCTGTTCAATATCTACAGTCACCAGGTTTTGAAATGTAAACACAATTACTTTTATTATTGACAATAATGATAATTATATGTACCACAAAAGCAACAGGTTCGCTGTTAGCCACTTTTTACCAGCGCCCCCCTCCCCAAACAACTTAAACTCGTTCCCCCCAGCTTCGAACTCACACACGTGATAGCCATCGGAGCAACCGATTGTGCTTCTGACTGGAGATGACTTGTTTGTTACACAGTTCTGATAAACTGACGGAACTGGCTCGAGATTGCCAGGGGGTCTTCACAGTGCCTTTGCTTCTGATCCAACGAGAAAATGGTGGAAAATCTCAGCAGGTCTGGCAGCATCCGTAGGGAGAGAAAAGCTGTAACGTTTCGAGTCCAATTACTCTTTGTCAAACTGATCTATCTCAGTATCAAGGAAGGGCACGATTCGGTCTGTATTTGATGTGGTAGCGTGGCCGAGCGGTCTAAGGCGCTGGATTAAGGCTCCAGTCTCTGCGGAGGCGTGGGTTCGAATCCCACCGCTGCCAGTTGTATTTCCTGTTTTGCCATCGACATTACGTTGAACACAGAGGTTGTGTGCTCAGGCTGACTGAAAAAAAAACTGGATCGGCAAGGCAAATTCTTGCAGAAGGGAATGTGTATGAAGCTCATGCCCAGAAATGCCACTGGATCAAATGCTGAATGACAGATGACAACATTGGTTTCAATCAGCAACTCAGTTCTAAATAGAGAACTCTGCAGAAGGGACATGCCGACTTGAAATGAGAACTCGATTTCTCTCTTCATTCATCTGAGGAAAGAGCAGTGCTCCGAAAGCTAGTGATTTGATTCAAACCTGTTGGACTTTAATCTGGTGTTGTCAGACTTCTTACTCTATTTCTCTCATCACAGATGCTGTATTTTCTATTTTCATTTCAGATGTCCGGTTGCCACAGTATAATTATTTCAATGCAATCGCAGAGCTTGTGTTTGTGTCCCAGAATTAAGATGGTGGAATTGGGGTTTTGTAACGGAAAAACGTAGGCTTCTCATCATTCCTGATTCTAACGCGGTGGCCGGAGAATGAACCTGGTTTACCCATGAAACCTACAGGTTTTATTTTCATTTCAGACTTTCTTCATCAGCGTTAAGTTTCTCCGACAAAGTGACATGTTTCCTTGCAGCACTAATGACTGCTTCAGTCAAGAACACCACCGATTGCTGTGAGCTGGAACATTAAATCGACAGTGAGGTGAAATTGGCCTACAAGCTGCAATTTCCAAAATCCACCCACCAAACACTGCGGCTCATGTGAAACGTACAAGACAGCACACGACATATTTTCATCAGTGAAAGCGACTGCCAGACATCACATTCTGAACACTTTACGCAGTTAATTCCAGCCTCACTTGAACCGGAGTCGAAAAACAATTGAAATTATGAATATTTCTTCGAAAAACACCCGAAGTATTTGTTCCTTACCTACTCACTATCTATAATCGACAGGTTTGCAAACGTAAATAAAATGAATGTTATTAATAACAATAATTATAATTAAATATGCCACAAATATAACAGGTTAGACGTCAAGTAATTCTTAAACCACCCTATCCCCAAGGTTAACTCGTCCCTGCCTCTACACAAAGAAACGATAGACAAACAAAGTGGTGAAAAGAGGGGTGTAAATAGTCTGTAAAGTACAAAGATAATAATATCTTTTCAGATGCCTTTGTGCCGAAGGTTTTTCTTTAATCGAGGCTACCCCTTTGATGTTTACAATATCCTGTTTTTAATATTTACAACTGGAGATAATTTCCGTTTGTTACACAGTTCATGATGATCTAATCAGCAGAAGGAATGTGCTCGACGTTGCCAAGGGCTCATCCCAACTAATTTGGTTCTGATCTCTTTCAGGATGAGTCCCAGTGAATGGCATGACGTGCTTTGTGTTGAACGTGGTAGCGTGGCCGAGCGGTCTAAGGCGCTGGATTTAGGCTCCAGTCTCTGCGGGGGCGTGGGTTCGAATCCCACCGCTGCCAGGAATGTTTTTAGTTTTGGCCATAGATTAGATTGAATACAGAGATTGTACAGAGGTCTGACTGAAAAAGAAGAAAGAGACAATGCAAACGTGATCTGTTCTTGGAGAATGGAGTATATCGGGGACTTGAGGCTTTCCCACAGATCAGGCACTGGATCAAAGCGCTGAATGACAGCAAACACCACTAATTTCAGAACCACGACTGGATTGTTACTCGAGAACTCGGCAGAAGAGTCAAACTGACTCGAAATTAGAACACTATTTCTCTCTTCACAGGTGCTGCATTTCCTCTTTTTCCTTCTGACTTCCAGTGTCAACAGGACAATTGTTTTAATGCAAACGTAGAGCCTATGTTCGCAATGCAGGATTAAGATGGTGATTTTCTAACGGAATTCACATGCGCTTCTCATTAGTCCTCACTCTAACCAGATATCGACAGAATTAACCTGGTTTACCCACGAAACCTGTAAGTTTTATTTTCATTTCAGACTTTCTTCATCAGTGTTAAGTTTCTGCGATAAAGTGACATGTTTCCTTGTAGCACAAGTGACAAGTCAGTCAAGAACAGCTTCGATTGCTGTGAGTTTGAACATTCAATTGACAGTGAGGTGAAATAGTCGCACATGCTGAAATTCACAAAACCCTGCCACCAAACACTGCGGCTCCTGTGAAACGGACAAGACAGCACACGACAGATATTTATGAATGAAACCATCTGTCGTCCATCACATTCTGAACTCTTGCAGGTCGTGTTAGGTGACCTTATTAGTGCGCAGGTAATGCCGAACCCACATTACACGGGGTCTTTTCAGAATTGAAATTAAGAAATATTTCTTCTCAATACACCTGAGGTATTTTGTCCTTAGCTGTTCAATATCTACAGTCACCAGGTTTTGAAATGTAAACACAATTAATTTTATTATTGACAATAATGATAATTATATGTACCACAAAAGCAACAGGTTCGCTGTTAGCCACTTTTTACCAGCGCCCCCCTCCCCAAACAACTTAAACTCGTTCCCCCCAGCTTCGAACTCACACACGTGATAGCCATCGGAGCAACCGATTGTGCTTCTGACTGGAGATGACTTGTTTGTTACACAGTTCTGATAAACTGACGGAACTGGCTCGAGATTGCCAGGGGGTCTTCACAGTGCCTTTGCTTCTGATCCAACGAGAAAATGGTGGAAAATCTCAGCAGGTCTGGCAGCATCCGTAGGGAGAGAAAAGCTGTAACGTTTCGAGTCCAATTACTCTTTGTCAAACTGATCTATCTCAGTATCAAGGAAGGGCACGATTCGGTCTGTATTTGATGTGGTAGCGTGGCCGAGCGGTCTAAGGCGCTGGATTAAGGCTCCAGTCTCTGCGGAGGCGTGGGTTCGAATCCCACCGCTGCCAGTTGTATTTCCTGTTTTGCCATCGACATTACGTTGAACACAGAGGTTGTGCGCTCAGGCTGACTGAAAAAAAAACTGGATCGGCAAGGCAAATTCTTGCAGAAGGGAATGTGTATGAAGCTCATGCCCAGAAATGCCACTGGATCAAATGCTGAATGACAGATGACAACATTGGTTTCAATCAGCAACTCAGTTCTAAATAGAGAACTCTGCAGAAGGGACATGCCGACTTGAAATGAGAACTCGATTTCTCTCTTCATTCATCTGAGGAAAGAGCAGTGCTCCGAAAGCTAGTGATTTGATTCAAACCTGTTGGACTTTAATCTGGTGTTGTCAGACTTCTTACTCTATTTCTCTCATCACAGATGCTGTATTTTCTATTTTCATTTCAGATGTCCGGTTGCCACAGTATAATTATTTCAATGCAATCGCAGAGCTTGTGTTTGTGTCCCAGAATTAAGATGGTGGAATTGGGGTTTTGTAACGGAAAAACGTAGGCTTCTCATCATTCCTGATTCTAACGCGGTGGCCGGAGAATGAACCTGGTTTACCCATGAAACCTACAGGTTTTATTTTCATTTCAGACTTTCTTCATCAGCGTTAAGTTTCTCCGACAAAGTGACATGTTTCCTTGCAGCACTAATGACTGCTTCAGTCAAGAACACCACCGATTGCTGTGAGCTGGAACATTAAATCGACAGTGAGGTGAAATTGGCCTACAAGCTGCAATTTCCAAAATCCACCCACCAAACACTGCGGCTCATGTGAAACGTACAAGACAGCACACGACATATTTTCATCAGTGAAAGCGACTGCCAGACATCACATTCTGAACACTTTACGCAGTTAATTCCAGCCTCACTTGAACCGGAGTCGAAAAACAATTGAAATTATGAATATTTCTTCGAAAAACACCCGAAGTATTTGTTCCTTACCTACTCACTATCTATAATCGACAGGTTTGCAAACGTAAATAAAATGAATGTTATTAATAACAATAATTATAATTAAATATGCCACAAATATAACAGGTTAGACGTCAAGTAATTCTTAAACCACCCTATCCCCAAGGTTAACTCGTCCCTGCCTCTACACAAAGAAACGATAGACAAACAAAGTGGTGAAAAGAGGGGTGTAAATAGTCTGTAAAGTACAAAGATAATAATATCTTTTCAGATGCCTTTGTGCCGAAGGTTTTTCTTTAATCGAGGCTACCCCTTTGATGTTTACAATATCCTGTTTTTAATATTTACAACTGGAGATAATTTCCGTTTGTTACACAGTTCATGATGATCTAATCAGCAGAAGGAATGTGCTCGACGTTGCCAAGGGCTCATCCCAACTAATTTGGTTCTGATCTCTTTCAGGATGAGTCCCAGTGAATGGCATGACGTGCTTTGTGTTGAACGTGGTAGCGTGGCCGAGCGGTCTAAGGCGCTGGATTTAGGCTCCAGTCTCTGCGGGGGCGTGGGTTCGAATCCCACCGCTGCCAGGAATGTTTTTAGTTTTGGCCATAGATTAGATTGAATACAGAGATTGTACAGAGGTCTGACTGAAAAAGAAGAAAGAGACAATGCAAACGTGATCTGTTCTTGGAGAATGGAGTATATCGGGGACTTGAGGCTTTCCCACAGATCAGGCACTGGATCAAAGCGCTGAATGACAGCAAACACCACTAATTTCAGAACCACGACTGGATTGTTACTCGAGAACTCGGCAGAAGAGTCAAACTGACTCGAAATTAGAACACTATTTCTCTCTTCACAGGTGCTGCATTTCCTCTTTTTCCTTCTGACTTCCAGTGTCAACAGGACAATTGTTTTAATGCAAACGTAGAGCCTATGTTCGCAATGCAGGATTAAGATGGTGATTTTCTAACGGAATTCACATGCGCTTCTCATTAGTCCTCACTCTAACCAGATATCGACAGAATTAACCTGGTTTACCCACGAAACCTGTAAGTTTTATTTTCATTTCAGACTTTCTTCATCAGTGTTAAGTTTCTGCGATAAAGTGACATGTTTCCTTGTAGCACAAGTGACAAGTCAGTCAAGAACAGCTTCGATTGCTGTGAGTTTGAACATTCAATTGACAGTGAGGTGAAATAGTCGCACATGCTGAAATTCACAAAACCCTGCCACCAAACACTGCGGCTCCTGTGAAACGGACAAGACAGCACACGACAGATATTTATGAATGAAACCATCTGTCGTCCATCACATTCTGAACTCTTGCAGGTCGTGTTAGGTGACCTTATTAGTGCGCAGGTAATGCCGAACCCACATTACACGGGGTCTTTTCAGAATTGAAATTAAGAAATATTTCTTCTCAATACACCTGAGGTATTTTGTCCTTAGCTGTTCAATATCTACAGTCACCAGGTTTTGAAATGTAAACACAATTAATTTTATTATTGACAATAATGATAATTATATGTACCACAAAAGCAACAGGTTCGCTGTTAGCCACTTTTTACCAGCGCCCCCCTCCCCAAACAACTTAAACTCGTTCCCCCCAGCTTCGAACTCACACACGTGATAGCCATCGGAGCAACCGATTGTGCTTCTGACTGGAGATGACTTGTTTGTTACACAGTTCTGATAAACTGACGGAACTGGCTCGAGATTGCCAGGGGGTCTTCACAGTGCCTTTGCTTCTGATCCAACGAGAAAATGGTGGAAAATCTCAGCAGGTCTGGCAGCATCCGTAGGGAGAGAAAAGCTGTAACGTTTCGAGTCCAATTACTCTTTGTCAAACTGATCTATCTCAGTATCAAGGAAGGGCACGATTCGGTCTGTATTTGATGTGGTAGCGTGGCCGAGCGGTCTAAGGCGGCGGATTAAGGCTCCAGTCTCTGCGGAGGCGTGGGTTCGAATCCCACCGCTGCCAGTTGTATTTCCTGTTTTGCCATCGACATTACGTTGAACACAGAGGTTGTGCGCTCAGGCTGACTGAAAAAAAAACTGGATCGGCAAGTCAAATTCTTGCAGAAGGGAATGTGTATGGAGCTCATGCCCAGAAATGCCACTGGATCAAATGCTGAATGACAGATGACAACATTGGTTTCAATCAGCAACTCAGTTCTAAATAGAGAACTCTGCAGAAGGGACATGCCGACTTGAAATGAGAACTCGATTTCTCTCTTCATTCATCTGAGGAAAGAGCAGTGCTCCGAAAGCTAGTGATTTGATTCAAACCTGTTGGACTTTAATCTGGTGTTGTCAGACTTCTTACTCTATTTCTCTCATCACAGATGCTGTATTTTCTATTTTCATTTCAGATGTCCGGTTGCCACAGTATAATTATTTCAATGCAATCGCAGAGCTTGTGTTTGTGTCCCAGAATTAAGATGGTGGAATTGGGGTTTTGTAACGGAAAAACGTAGGCTTCTCATCATTCCTGATTCTAACGCGGTGGCCGGAGAATGAACCTGGTTTACCCATGAAACCTACAGGTTTTATTTTCATTTCAGACTTTCTTCATCAGCGTTAAGTTTCTCCGACAAAGTGACATGTTTCCTTGCAGCACTAATGACTGCTTCAGTCAAGAACACCACCGATTGCTGTGAGCTGGAACATTAAATCGACAGTGAGGTGAAATTGGCCTACAAGCTGCAATTTCCAAAATCCACCCACCAAACACTGCGGCTCATGTGAAACGTACAAGACAGCACACGACATATTTTCATCAGTGAAAGCGACTGCCAGACATCACATTCTGAACACTTTACGCAGTTAATTCCAGCCTCACTTGAACCGGAGTCGAAAAACAATTGAAATTATGAATATTTCTTCGAAAAACACCCGAAGTATTTGTTCCTTACCTACTCACTATCTATAATCGACAGGTTTGCAAACGTAAATAAAATGAATGTTATTAATAACAATAATTATAATTAAATATGCCACAAATATAACAGGTTAGACGTCAAGTAATTCTTAAACCACCCTATCCCCAAGGTTAACTCGTCCCTGCCTCTACACAAAGAAACGATAGACAAACAAAGTGGTGAAAAGAGGGGTGTAAATAGTCTGTAAAGTACAAAGATAATAATATCTTTTCAGATGCCTTTGTGCCGAAGGTTTTTCTTTAATCGAGGCTACCCCTTTGATGTTTACAATATCCTGTTTTTAATATTTACAACTGGAGATAATTTCCGTTTGTTACACAGTTCATGATGATCTAATCAGCAGAAGGAATGTGCTCGACGTTGCCAAGGGCTCATCCCAACTAATTTGGTTCTGATCTCTTTCAGGATGAGTCCCAGTGAATGGCATGACGTGCTTTGTGTTGAACGTGGTAGCGTGGCCGAGCGGTCTAAGGCGCTGGATTTAGGCTCCAGTCTCTGCGGGGGCGTGGGTTCGAATCCCACCGCTGCCAGGAATGTTTTTAGTTTTGGCCATAGATTAGATTGAATACAGAGATTGTACAGAGGTCTGACTGAAAAAGAAGAAAGAGACAATGCAAACGTGATCTGTTCTTGGAGAATGGAGTATATCGGGGACTTGAGGCTTTCCCACAGATCAGGCACTGGATCAAAGCGCTGAATGACAGCAAACACCACTAATTTCAGAACCACGACTGGATTGTTACTCGAGAACTCGGCAGAAGAGTCAAACTGACTCGAAATTAGAACACTCTTTCTCTCTTCACAGGTGCTGCATTTCCTCTTTTTCCTTCTGACTTCCAGTGTCAACAGGACAATTGTTTTAATGCAAACGTAGAGCCTATGTTCGCAATGCAGGATTAAGATGGTGATTTTCTAACGGAATTCACATGCGTTTCTCATTAGTCCTCACTCTAACCAGATATCGACAGAATTAACCTGGTTTACCCACGAAACCTGTAAGTTTTATTTTCATTTCAGACTTTCTTCATCAGTGTTAAGTTTCTGCGATAAAGTGACATGTTTCCTTGTAGCACAAGTGACAAGTCAGTCAAGAACAGCTTCGATTGCTGTGAGTTTGAACATTCAATTGACAGTGAGGTGAAATAGTCGCACATGCTGAAATTCACAAAACCCTGCCACCAAACACTGCGGCTCCTGTGAAACGGACAAGACAGCACACGACAGATATTTATGAATGAAACCATCTGTCGTCCATCACATTCTGAACTCTTGCAGGTCGTGTTAGGTGACCTTATTAGTGCGCAGGTAATGCCGAACCCACATTACACGGGGTCTTTTCAGAATTGAAATTAAGAAATATTTCTTCTCAATACACCTGAGGTATTTTGTCCTTAGCTGTTCAATATCTACAGTCACCTGGTTTTGAAATGTAAACACAATTAATTTTATTATTGACAATAATGATAATTATATGTACCACAAAAGCAACAGGTTAGCTGTTAGCTACTTTTTACCCGCGCCCCCCTCCCCAAACAACTTAAACTCGTTCCCCCCAGCTTCGAACTCACACACGTGATAGCCATCGGAGCAACCGATTGTGCTTCTGACTGGAGATGACTTGTTTGTTACACAGTTCTGATAAACTGACGGAACTGGCTCGAGATTGCCAAGGGGTCTTCACAATGCCTTTGCTTCTGATCCAACGAGAAAATGGTGGAAAATCTCAGCAGGTCTGGCAGCATCTGTAGGGAGAGAAAAGCTGTAACGTTTCGAGTCCAATTACTCTTTGTCAAACTGATCTATCTCAGTATCAAGGAAGGGCACGATTCGGTCCGAATTTGATGTGGTAGCGTGGCCGAGCGGTCTAAGGCGCTGGATTAAGGCTCCAGTCTCTGCGGAGGCGTGGGTTCGAATCCCACCGCTGCCAGTTGTATTTCCTGTTTTGTCATCGACATTACGTTGAACACAGAGGTTGTGCGCTCAGGCTGACTGAAAAAAAAACTGGATCGGCAAGGCAAATTCTTGCAGAAGGGAATGTGTGTGGGGCTCATGCCCAGAAATGCCACTGGATCAAATGCTGAATGACAGATGACAACATTGGTTTCAATCAGCAACTCAGTTCTAAATAGAGAACTCTGCAGAAGGGACATGCCGACTTGAAATGAGAACTCGATTTCTCTCTTCATTCATCTGATGAAAGAGCAGTGCTCCGAAAGCTAGTGATTTGATTCAAACCTGTTGGACTTTAATCTGGTGTTGTAAGACTTCTTACGCTATTTCTCTCATCACAGATGCTGTATTTTCTATTTTCATTTCAGATCTCCGGTAGCCACAGTATAATTATTTCAATGCAATCGCAGAGCTTGTGTTTGTGTCCCAGAATTAAGATGGTGGAATTGGGGTTTTGTAACGGAAAAACGTAGGCTTCTCATCATTCCTGATTCTAACGCGGTGGCCGGAGAATGAACCTGGTTTACCCATGAAACCTACAGGTTTTATTTTCATTTCAGACTTTCTTCATCAGCGTTAAGTTTCTCCGACAAAGTGACATGTTTCCTTGCAGCACTAATGACTGCTTCAGTCAAGAACACCACCGATTGCTGTGAGCTGGAACATTAAATCGACAGTGAGGTGAAATTGGCCTACAAGCTGCAATTTCCAAAATCCACCCACCAAACACTGCGGCTCATGTGAAACGTACAAGACAGCACACGACATATTTTCATCAGTGAAAGCGACTGCCAGACATCACATTCTGAACACTTTACGCAGTTAATTCCAGCCTCACTTGAACCGGAGTCGAAAAACAATTGAAATTATGAATATTTCTTCGAAAAACACCCGAAGTATTTGTTCCTTATCTATAATCGACAGGTTTGCAAACGTAAATAAAATGAATGTTATTAATAACAATAATTATAATTAAATATGCCACAAATATAACAGGTTAGACGTCAAGTAATTCTTAAACCACCCTATCCCCAAGGTTAACTCGTCCCTGCCTCTACACAAAGAAACGATAGACAAACAAAGTGGTGAAAAGAGGGGTGTAAATAGTCTGTAAAGTACAAAGATAATAATATCTTTTCAGATGCCTTTGTGCCGAAGGTTTTTCTTTAATCGAGGCTACCCCTTTGATGTTTACAATATCCTGTTTTTAATATTTACAACTGGAGATAATTTCCGTTTGTTACACAGGTCATGATGATCTAATCAGCAGAAGGAATGTGCTCGACGTTGCCAAGGGCTCATCCCAACTAATTTGGTTCTGATCTCTTTCAGGATGAGTCCCAGTGAATGGCATGACGTGCTTTGTGTTGAACGTGGTAGCGTGGCCGAGCGGTCTAAGGCGCTGGATTTAGGCTCCAGTCTCTGCGGGGGCGTGGGTTCGAATCCCACCGCTGCCAGGAATGTTTTTAGTTTTGGCCATCGATTAGATTGAATACAGAGATTGTACAGAGGTCTGACTGAAAAAGAAGAAAGAGACAATGCAAACGTGATCTGTTCTTGGAGAATGGAGTATATCGGGGACTTGAGGCTTTCCCACAGATCAGGCACTGGATCAAAGCGCTGAATGACAGCAAACACCACTAATTTCAGAACCACGACTGGATTGTTACTCGAGAACTCGGCAGAAGAGTCAAACTGACTCGAAATTAGAACACTATTTCTCTCTTCACAGGTGCTGCATTTCCTCTTTTTCCTTCTGACTTCCAGTGTCAACAGGACAATTGTTTTAATGCAAACGTAGAGCCTATGTTCGCAATGCAGGATTAAGATGGTGATTTTCTAACGGAATTCACATGCGCTTCTCATTAGTCCTCACTCTAACCAGATATCGACAGAATTAACCTGGTTTACCCACGAAACCTGTAAGTTTTATTTTCATTTCAGACTTTCTTCATCAGTGTTAAGTTTCTGCGATAAAGTGACATGTTTCCTTGTAGCACAAGTGACAAGTCAGTCAAGAACAGCTTCGATTGCTGTGAGTTTGAACATTCAATTGACAGTGAGGTGAAATAGTCGCACATGCTGAAATTCACAAAACCCTGCCACCAAACACTGCGGCTCCTGTGAAACGGACAAGACAGCACACGACAGATATTTATGAATGAAACCATCTGTCGTCCATCACATTCTGAACTCTTGCAGGTCGTGTTAGGTGACCTTATTAGTGCGCAGGTAATGCCGAACCCACATTACACGGGGTCTTTTCAGAATTGAAATTAAGAAATATTTCTTCTCAATACACCTGAGGTATTTTGTCCTTAGCTGTTCAATATCTACAGTCACCAGGTTTTGAAATGTAAACACAATTAATTTTATTATTGACAATAATGATAATTATATGTACCACAAAAGCAACAGGTTCGCTGTTAGCCACTTTTTACCAGCTCCCCCCTCCCCAAACAACTTAAACTCGTTCCCCCCAGCTTCGAACTCACACACGTGATAGCCATCGGAGCAACCGATTGTGCTTCTGACTGGAGATGACTTGTTTGTTACACAGTTCTGATAAACTGACGGAACTGGCTCGAGATTGCCAGGGGGTCTTCACAGTGCCTTTGCTTCTGATCCAACGAGAAAATGGTGGAAAATCTCAGCAGGTCTGGCAGCATCCGTAGGGAGAGAAAAGCTGTAACGTTTCGAGTCCAATTACTCTTTGTCAAACTGATCTATCTCAGTATCAAGGAAGGGCACGATTCGGTCTGTATTTGATGTGGTAGCGTGGCCGAGCGGTCTAAGGCGCTGGATTAAGGCTCCAGTCTCTGCGGAGGCGTGGGTTCGAATCCCACCGCTGCCAGTTGTATTTCCTGTTTTGCCATCGACATTACGTTGAACACAGAGGTTGTGCGCTCAGGCTGACTGAAAAAAAAACTGGATCGGCAAGGCAAATTCTTGCAGAAGGGAATGTGTATGAAGCTCATGCCCAGAAATGCCACTGGATCAAATGCTGAATGACAGATGACAACATTGGTTTCAATCAGCAACTCAGTTCTAAATAGAGAACTCTGCAGAAGGGACATGCCGACTTGAAATGAGAACTCGATTTCTCTCTTCATTCATCTGAGGAAAGAGCAGTGCTCCGAAAGCTAGTGATTTGATTCAAACCTGTTGGACTTTAATCTGGTGTTGTCAGACTTCTTACTCTATTTCTCTCATCACAGATGCTGTATTTTCTATTTTCATTTCAGATGTCCGGTTGCCACAGTATAATTATTTCAATGCAATCGCAGAGCTTGTGTTTGTGTCCCAGAATTAAGATGGTGGAATTGGGGTTTTGTAACGGAAAAACGTAGGCTTCTCATCATTCCTGATTCTAACGCGGTGGCCGGAGAATGAACCTGGTTTACCCATGAAACCTACAGGTTTTATTTTCATTTCAGACTTTCTTCATCAGCGTTAAGTTTCTCCGACAAAGTGACATGTTTCCTTGCAGCACTAATGACTGCTTCAGTCAAGAACACCACCGATTGCTGTGAGCTGGAACATTAAATCGACAGTGAGGTGAAATTGGCCTACAAGCTGCAATTTCCAAAATCCACCCACCAAACACTGCGGCTCATGTGAAACGTACAAGACAGCACACGACATATTTTCATCAGTGAAAGCGACTGCCAGACATCACATTCTGAACACTTTACGCAGTTAATTCCAGCCTCACTTGAACCGGAGTCGAAAAACAATTGAAATTATGAATATTTCTTCGAAAAACACCCGAAGTATTTGTTCCTTACCTACTCACTATCTATAATCGACAGGTTTGCAAACGTAAATAAAATGAATGTTATTAATAACAATAATTATAATTAAATATGCCACAAATATAACAGGTTAGACGTCAAGTAATTCTTAAACCACCCTATCCCCAAGGTTAACTCGTCCCTGCCTCTACACAAAGAAACGATAGACAAACAAAGTGGTGAAAAGAGGGGTGTAAATAGTCTGTAAAGTACAAAGATAATAATATCTTTTCAGATGCCTTTGTGCCGAAGGTTTTTCTTTAATCGAGGCTACCCCTTTGATGTTTACAATATCCTGTTTTTAATATTTACAACTGGAGATAATTTCCGTTTGTTACACAGTTCATGATGATCTAATCAGCAGAAGGAATGTGCTCGACGTTGCCAAGGGCTCATCCCAACTAATTTGGTTCTGATCTCTTTCAGGATGAGTCCCAGTGAATGGCATGACGTGCTTTGTGTTGAACGTGGTAGCGTGGCCGAGCGGTCTAAGGCGCTGGATTTAGGCTCCAGTCTCTGCGGGGGCGTGGGTTCGAATCCCACCGCTGCCAGGAATGTTTTTAGTTTTGGCCATAGATTAGATTGAATACAGAGATTGTACAGAGGTCTGACTGAAAAAGAAGAAAGAGACAATGCAAACGTGATCTGTTCTTGGAGAATGGAGTATATCGGGGACTTGAGGCTTTCCCACAGATCAGGCACTGGATCAAAGCGCTGAATGACAGCAAACACCACTAATTTCAGAACCACGACTGGATTGTTACTCGAGAACTCGGCAGAAGAGTCAAACTGACTCGAAATTAGAACACTCTTTCTCTCTTCACAGGTGCTGCATTTCCTCTTTTTCCTTCTGACTTCCAGTGTCAACAGGACAATTGTTTTAATGCAAACGTAGAGCCTATGTTCGCAATGCAGGATTAAGATGGTGATTTTCTAACGGAATTCACATGCGCTTCTCATTAGTCCTCACTCTAACCAGATATCGACAGAATTAACCTGGTTTACCCACGAAACCTGTAAGTTTTATTTTCATTTCAGACTTTCTTCATCAGTGTTAAGTTTCTGCGATAAAGTGACATGTTTCCTTGTAGCACAAGTGACAAGTCAGTCAAGAACAGCTTCGATTGCTGTGAGTTTGAACATTCAATTGACAGTGAGGTGAAATAGTCGCACATGCTGAAATTCACAAAACCCTGCCACCAAACACTGCGGCTCCTGTGAAACGGACAAGACAGCACACGACAGATATTTATGAATGAAACCATCTGTCGTCCATCACATTCTGAACTCTTGCAGGTCGTGTTAGGTGACCTTATTAGTGCGCAGGTAATGCCGAACCCACATTACACGGGGTCTTTTCAGAATTGAAATTAAGAAATATTTCTTCTCAATACACCTGAGCTTTTTTGTCCTTAGCTGTTCAATATCTACAGTCACCAGGTTTTGAAATGTAAACACAATTAATTTTATTATTGACAATAATGATAATTATATGTACCACAAAAGCAACAGGTTCGCTGTTAGCCACTTTTTACCAGCGCCCCCCTCCCCAAACAACTTAAACTCGTTCCCCCCAGCTTCGAACTCACACACGTGATAGCCATCGGAGCAACCGATTGTGCTTCTGACTGGAGATGACTTGTTTGTTACACAGTTCTGATAAACTGACGGAACTGGCTCGAGATTGCCAGGGGGTCTTCACAGTGCCTTTGCTTCTGATCCAACGAGAAAATGGTGGAAAATCTCAGCAGGTCTGGCAGCATCCGTAGGGAGAGAAAAGCTGTAACGTTTCGAGTCCAATTACTCTTTGTCAAACTGATCTATCTCAGTATCAAGGAAGGGCACGATTCGGTCTGTATTTGATGTGGTAGCGTGGCCGAGCGGTCTAAGGCGGCGGATTAAGGCTCCAGTCTCTGCGGAGGCGTGGGTTCGAATCCCACCGCTGCCAGTTGTATTTCCTGTTTTGCCATCGACATTACGTTGAACACAGAGGTTGTGCGCTCAGGCTGACTGAAAAAAAAACTGGATCGGCAAGTCAAATTCTTGCAGAAGGGAATGTGTATGGAGCTCATGCCCAGAAATGCCACTGGATCAAATGCTGAATGACAGATGACAACATTGGTTTCAATCAGCAACTCAGTTCTAAATAGAGAACTCTGCAGAAGGGACATGCCGACTTGAAATGAGAACTCGATTTCTCTCTTCATTCATCTGAGGAAAGAGCAGTGCTCCGAAAGCTAGTGATTTGATTCAAACCTGTTGGACTTTAATCTGGTGTTGTCAGACTTCTTACTCTATTTCTCTCATCACAGATGCTGTATTTTCTATTTTCATTTCAGATGTCCGGTTGCCACAGTATAATTATTTCAATGCAATCGCAGAGCTTGTGTTTGTGTCCCAGAATTAAGATGGTGGAATTGGGGTTTTGTAACGGAAAAACGTAGGCTTCTCATCATTCCTGATTCTAACGCGGTGGCCGGAGAATGAACCTGGTTTACCCATGAAACCTACAGGTTTTATTTTCATTTCAGACTTTCTTCATCAGCGTTAAGTTTCTCCGACAAAGTGACATGTTTCCTTGCAGCACTAATGACTGCTTCAGTCAAGAACACCACCGATTGCTGTGAGCTGGAACATTAAATCGACAGTGAGGTGAAATTGGCCTACAAGCTGCAATTTCCAAAATCCACCCACCAAACACTGCGGCTCATGTGAAACGTACAAGACAGCACACGACATATTTTCATCAGTGAAAGCGACTGCCAGACATCACATTCTGAACACTTTACGCAGTTAATTCCAGCCTCACTTGAACCGGAGTCGAAAAACAATTGAAATTATGAATATTTCTTCGAAAAACACCCGAAGTATTTGTTCCTTACCTACTCACTATCTATAATCGACAGGTTTGCAAACGTAAATAAAATGAATGTTATTAATAACAATAATTATAATTAAATATGCCACAAATATAACAGGTTAGACGTCAAGTAATTCTTAAACCACCCTATCCCCAAGGTTAACTCGTCCCTGCCTCTACACAAAGAAACGATAGACAAACAAAGTGGTGAAAAGAGGGGTGTAAATAGTCTGTAAAGTACAAAGATAATAATATCTTTTCAGATGCCTTTGTGCCGAAGGTTTTTCTTTAATCGAGGCTACCCCTTTGATGTTTACAATATCCTGTTTTTAATATTTACAACTGGAGATAATTTCCGTTTGTTACACAGTTCATGATGATCTAATCAGCAGAAGGAATGTGCTCGACGTTGCCAAGGGCTCATCCCAACTAATTTGGTTCTGATCTCTTTCAGGATGAGTCCCAGTGAATGGCATGACGTGCTTTGTGTTGAACGTGGTAGCGTGGCCGAGCGGTCTAAGGCGCTGGATTTAGGCTCCAGTCTCTGCGGGGGCGTGGGTTCGAATCCCACCGCTGCCAGGAATGTTTTTAGTTTTGGCCATAGATTAGATTGAATACAGAGATTGTACAGAGGTCTGACTGAAAAAGAAGAAAGAGACAATGCAAACGTGATCTGTTCTTGGAGAATGGAGTATATCGGGGACTTGAGGCTTTCCCACAGATCAGGCACTGGATCAAAGCGCTGAATGACAGCAAACACCACTAATTTCAGAACCACGACTGGATTGTTACTCGAGAACTCGGCAGAAGAGTCAAACTGACTCGAAATTAGAACACTATTTCTCTCTTCACAGGTGCTGCATTTCCTCTTTTTCCTTCTGACTTCCAGTGTCAACAGGACAATTGTTTTAATGCAAACGTAGAGCCTATGTTCGCAATGCAGGATTAAGATGGTGATTTTCTAACGGAATTCACATGCGCTTCTCATTAGTCCTCACTCTAACCAGATATCGACAGAATTAACCTGGTTTACCCACGAAACCTGTAAGTTTTATTTTCATTTCAGACTTTCTTCATCAGTGTTAAGTTTCTGCGATAAAGTGACATGTTTCCTTGTAGCACAAGTGACAAGTCAGTCAAGAACAGCTTCGATTGCTGTGAGTTTGAACATTCAATTGACAGTGAGGTGAAATAGTCGCACATGCTGAAATTCACAAAACCCTGCCACCAAACACTGCGGCTCCTGTGAAACGGACAAGACAGCACACGACAGATATTTATGAATGAAACCATCTGTCGTCCATCACATTCTGAACTCTTGCAGGTCGTGTTAGGTGACCTTATTAGTGCGCAGGTAATGCCGAACCCACATTACACGGGGTCTTTTCAGAATTGAAATTAAGAAATATTTCTTCTCAATACACCTGAGGTATTTTGTCCTTAGCTGTTCAATATCTACAGTCACCAGGTTTTGAAATGTAAACACAATTAATTTTATTATTGACAATAATGATAATTATATGTACCACAAAAGCAACAGGTTCGCTGTTAGCCACTTTTTACCAGCGCCCCCCTCCCCAAACAACTTAAACTCGTTCCCCCCAGCTTCGAACTCACACACGTGATAGCCATCGGAGCAACCGATTGTGCTTCTGACTGGAGATGACTTGTAAACTGACGGAACTGGCTCGAGATTGCCAGGGGGTCTTCACAGTGCCTTTGCTTCTGATCCAACGAGAAAATGGTGGAAAATCTCAGCAGGTCTGGCAGCATCCGTCGGGAGAGAAAAGCTGTAACGTTTCGAGTCCAATTACTCTTTGTCAAACTGATCTATCCCAGTATCAAGGAAGGGCACGATTCGGTCTGTATTTGATGTGGTAGCGTGGCCGAGCGGTCTAAGGCGCTGGATTAAGGCTCCAGTCTCTGCGGAGGCGTGGGTTCGAATCCCACCCCTGCCAGCTGTATTTCCTGTTTTGCCATCGACATTACGTTGAACACAGAGGTTGTGCGCTCAGGCTGACTGAAAAAAAAACTGGATCGGCAAGGCAAATTCTTGCAGAAGGGAATGTGTGTGGAGCTCATGCCCAGAAATGCCACTGGATCAAATGCTGAATGACAGATGACAACATTGGTTTCAATCAGCAACTCAGTTCTAAATAGAGAACTCTGCAGAAGGGACATGCCGACTTGAAATGAGAACTCGATTTCTCTCTTCATTCATCTGAGGAAAGAGCAGTGCTCCGAAAGCTAGTGATTTGATTCAAACCTGTTGGACTTTAATCTGGTGTTGTCAGACTTCTTACTCTATTTCTCTCATCACAGATGCTGTATTTTCTATTTTCATTTCAGATGTCCGGTTGCCACAGTATAATTATTTCAATGCAATCGCAGAGCTTGTGTTTGTGTCCCAGAATTAAGATGGTGGAATTGGGGTTTTGTAACGGAAAAACGTAGGCTTCTCATCATTCCTGATTCTAACGCGGTGGCCGGAGAATGAACCTGGTTTACCCATGAAACCTACAGGTTTTATTTTCATTTCAGACTTTCTTCATCAGCGTTAAGTTTCTCCGACAAAGTGACATGTTTCCTTGCAGCACTAATGACTGCTTCAGTCAAGAACACCACCGATTGCTGTGAGCTGGAACATTAAATCGACAGTGAGGTGAAATTGGCCTACAAGCTGCAATTTCCAAAATCCACCCACCAAACACTGCGGCTCATGTGAAACGTACAAGACAGCACACGACATATTTTCATCAGTGAAAGCGACTGCCAGACATCACATTCTGAACACTTTACGCAGTTAATTCCAGCCTCACTTGAACCGGAGTCGAAAAACAATTGAAATTATGAATATTTCTTCGAAAAACACCCGAAGTATTTGTTCCTTACCTACTCACTATCTATAATCGACAGGTTTGCAAACGTAAATAAAATGAATGTTATTAATAACAATAATTATAATTAAATATGCCACAAATATAACAGGTTAGACGTCAAGTAATTCTTAAACCACCCTATCCCCAAGGTTAACTCGTCCCTGCCTCTACACAAAGAAACGATAGACAAACAAAGTGGTGAAAAGAGGGGTGTAAATAGTCTGTAAAGTACAAAGATAATAATATCTTTTCAGATGCCTTTGTGCCGAAGGTTTTTCTTTAATCGAGGCTACCCCTTTGATGTTTACAATATCCTGTTTTTAATATTTACAACTGGAGATAATTTCCGTTTGTTACACAGTTCATGATGATCTAATCAGCAGAAGGAATGTGCTCGACGTTGCCAAGGGCTCATCCCAACTAATTTGGTTCTGATCTCTTTCAGGATGAGTCCCAGTGAATGGCATGACGTGCTTTGTGTTGAACGTGGTAGCGTGGCCGAGCGGTCTAAGGCGCTGGATTTAGGCTCCAGTCTCTGCGGGGGCGTGGGTTCGAATCCCACCGCTGCCAGGAATGTTTTTAGTTTTGGCCATAGATTAGATTGAATACAGAGATTGTACAGAGGTCTGACTGAAAAAGAAGAAAGAGACAATGCAAACGTGATCTGTTCTTGGAGAATGGAGTATATCGGGGACTTGAGGCTTTCCCACAGATCAGGCACTGGATCAAAGCGCTGAATGACAGCAAACACCACTAATTTCAGAACCACGACTGGATTGTTACTCGAGAACTCGGCAGAAGAGTCAAACTGACTCGAAATTAGAACACTCTTTCTCTCTTCACAGGTGCTGCATTTCCTCTTTTTCCTTCTGACTTCCAGTGTCAACAGGACAATTGTTTTAATGCAAACGTAGAGCCTATGTTCGCAATGCAGGATTAAGATGGTGATTTTTTAACGGAATTCACATGCGTTTCTCATTAGTCCTCACTCTAACCAGATATCGACAGAATTAACCTGGTTTACCCACGAAACCTGTAAGTTTTATTTTCATTTCAGACTTTCTTCATCAGTGTTAAGTTTCTGCGATAAAGTGACATGTTTCCTTGTAGCACAAGTGACAAGTCAGTCAAGAACAGCTTCGATTGCTGTGAGTTTGAACATTCAATTGACAGTGAGGTGAAATAGTCGCACATGCTGAAATTCACAAAACCCTGCCACCAAACACTGCGGCTCCTGTGAAACGGACAAGACAGCACACGACAGATATTTATGAATGAAACCATCTGTCGTCCATCACATTCTGAACTCTTGCAGGTCGTGTTAGGTGACCTTATTAGTGCGCAGGTAATGCCGAACCCACATTACACGGGGTCTTTTCAGAATTGAAATTAAGAAATATTTCTTCTCAATACACCTGAGGTATTTTGTCCTTAGCTGTTCAATATCTACAGTCACCTGGTTTTGAAATGTAAACACAATTAATTTTATTATTGACAATAATGATAATTATATGTACCACAAAAGCAACAGGTTAGCTGTTAGCTACTTTTTACCCGCGCCCCCCTCCCCAAACAACTTAAACTCGTTCCCCCCAGCTTCGAACTCACACACGTGATAGCCATCGGAGCAACCGATTGTGCTTCTGACTGGAGATGACTTGTTTGTTACACAGTTCTGATAAACTGACGGAACTGGCTCGAGATTGCCAAGGGGTCTTCACAATGCCTTTGCTTCTGATCCAACGAGAAAATGGTGGAAAATCTCAGCAGGTCTGGCAGCATCTGTAGGGAGAGAAAAGCTGTAACGTTTCGAGTCCAATTACTCTTTGTCAAACTGATCTATCTCAGTATCAAGGAAGGGCACGATTCGGTCCGAATTTGATGTGGTAGCGTGGCCGAGCGGTCTAAGGCGCTGGATTAAGGCTCCAGTCTCTGCGGAGGCGTGGGTTCGAATCCCACCGCTGCCAGTTGTATTTCCTGTTTTGTCATCGACATTACGTTGAACACAGAGGTTGTGCGCTCAGGCTGACTGAAAAAAAAACTGGATCGGCAAGGCAAATTCTTGCAGAAGGGAATGTGTGTGGGGCTCATGCCCAGAAATGCCACTGGATCAAATGCTGAATGACAGATGACAACATTGGTTTCAATCAGCAACTCAGTTCTAAATAGAGAACTCTGCAGAAGGGACATGCCGACTTGAAATGAGAACTCGATTTCTCTCTTCATTCATCTGAGGAAAGAGCAGTGCTCCGAAAGCTAGTGATTTGATTCAAACCTGTTGGACTTTAATCTGGTGTTGTAAGACTTCTTACGCTATTTCTCTCATCACAGATGCTGTATTTTCTATTTTCATTTCAGATCTCCGGTAGCCACAGTATAATTATTTCAATGCAATCGCAGAGCTTGTGTTTGTGTCCCAGAATTAAGATGGTGGAATTGGGGTTTTGTAACGGAAAAACGTAGGCTTCTCATCATTCCTGATTCTAACGCGATGGCCGGAGAATTAACCTGGTTTACCCATGAAACCTACACGTTTAATTTTCATTTCAGACTTTCTTCATCAGCGTTAAGTTTCTCCGACAAAGTGACATGTTTCCTTGCAGCACTAGTGACTGCTTCAGTCAAGAACACCACCGATTGCTGTGAGCTGGAACATTAAATCGACAGTGAGGTGAAATTGGCCTACAAGCTGCAATTTCCAAAATCCACCCACCAAACACTGCGGCTCATGTGAAACGTACAAGACAGCACACGACATATTTTCATCAGTGAAAGCGACTGCCAGACATCACATTCTGAACACTTTACGCAGTTAATTCCAGCCTCACTTGAACCGGAGTCGAAAAACAATTGAAATTATGAATATTTCTTCGAAAAACACCCGAAGTATTTGTTCCTTACGTACTCACTATCTATAATCGACAGGTTTGCAAACGTAAATAAAATGAATGTTATTAATAACAATAATTATAATTAAATATGCCACAAATATAACAGGTTAGACGTCAACTAATTCTTAAAACACCCTATCCCCAAGGTTAACTCGTCCCTGCCTCTACACAAAGAAACGATAGACAAACAAAGTGGTGAAAAGAGGGGTGTAAATAGTCTGTAAAGTACAAAGATAATAATATCTTTTCAGATGCCTTTGTGCCGAAGGTTTTTCTTTAATCGAGGCTACCCCTTTGATGTTTACAATATCCTGTTTTAATATTTACAACTGGAGATGGTTTCCGTTTGTTACACAGTTCATGATGAACTAATCAGCAGAAGGATAGTGCTCGACGTTGCCAAGGGCTCATCCCAACTAATTTGGTTCTGATCTCTTTCAGGATGAGTGCCAGTGAATGGCATGACGTGCTTCGCGTTGAACGTGGTAGCGTGGCCCAGCGGTCTAAGGCGCTGGATTTAGGCTCCAGTCTCTGCGGGGGCGTGGGTTCGAATCCCACCGCTGCCAGGAATGTTTTTAGTTTTGGCCATAGATTAGATTGAATACAGAGATTGTCCAGAGATCTGACTGAAAAAGAAGAAAGAGACAATGCAAACGTGATCTGTTCTTGGAGAATGGAGTATATCGGTGACTTGAGGCTTTCCCACAGATCAGGCACTGGATCAAAGCGCTGAATGACAGCAAACACCACTAATTTCAGAACCACGACTGGATTGTTAATCGAGAACTCGGCAGAAGAGTCAAACTGACTCGAAATTAGAACACTCTTTCTCTCTTCACAGGTGCTGCATTTCCTCTGTTTCCTTCTGACTTCCAGTGTCAACAGGACAATTGTTTTAATGCAAACGTAGAGCCTATGTTCGCAATGCAGGATTAAGATGGTGATTTTCTAACGGAATTCACATGCGCTTCTCATTAGTCCTCACTCTAACCAGATATCGACTGAATTAACCTGGTTTACCCACGAAACCTGTAAGTTTTATTTTCATTTCAGACTTTCTTCATCAGCGTTAAGTTTCTGCGATAAAGTGACATGTTTCCTTGTAGCACAAGTGACAAGTCAGTCAAGAACAGCTTCGATTGCTGTGAGTTTGAACATTCAATTGACAGTGAGGTGAAATAGTCGCACATGCTGAAATTCACAAAACCCTGCCACCAAACACTGCGGCTCTTGTGAAACGGACAAGACAGCACACGACAGATATTTATGAATGAAACCATCTGTCGTCCATCACATTCTGAACTCTTGCAGGTCGTGTTAGGTGACCTTATTAGTGCGCAGGTAATGCCGAACCCACATTACACGGGGTCTTTTCAGAATTGAAATTAAGAAATATTTCTTCTCAATACACCTGAGGTATTTTGTCCTTAGCTGTTCAATATCTACAGTCACCAGGTTTTGAAATGTAAACACAATTAATTTTATTATTGACAATAATGATAATTATATGTACCACAAAAGCAACAGGTTAGCTGTTAGCTACATTTTACCCGCGCCCCCCTCCCCAAACAACTTAAACTCGTTCCCCCCAGCTTCGAACTCACACACGTGATAGCCATCGGAGCAACCCATTGTGCTTCTGACTGGAGATGACTTGTTTGTTACACAGTTCTGATAAGCTGACGGAGTTGGCTCGAGATTGCCAAGGGGTCTTCACAATGCCTTTGCTTCTGATCCAACGAGAAATTGTTTGTGTCCCAGAATTAAGATGGTGGAATTGGGGTTTTGTAACGGAAACACGTAGGCTTCTCATCATTCCTGATTCTAACCAGGTGGCCGGAGAATTAACCTGGTTTACCCATGTAACCTACAGGTTTTATTTTCATTTCAGACTTTCTTTATCAGCGTTAAATTTCTCCGACAAAGTGACATGTTTCCTTGCTTAGTGCTTAGTGACTCCTTCAGTCAAGAACACCACCGATCGCTGTGAGCTGGAACATTAAATCGACAGTGAGGTGAAATTGGCCCACAAGCTGCAATTTCCAAAATCCACCCACCAAACACTGCGGCTCATGTGAAACGTACAAGACAGCACACGACATATTTTCATCAGTGAAAGCGACTGCCAGACATCACATTCTGAACACTTTACGCAGTTAATTCCAACCCCACTTGACCCGATGTCGAAAAACAATTGAAATTATTAATATTTATTCGAAGGTTTGCAAACGTAAATGCAATTAATGTTATTAATAACAATAATTATAATTAAATATGCCACAAATACAACAGGTTAGACGTTAGCTAATTTTTAAATCGCCCAATCCACAAGGTTAACTCGTCCCTGCCTCTGCCCAAACACACGATAGACAAACAAAGTGGTGAAAAGAGGGGTGTAAAATAGTCTGTAAAGTACAAATATAATAATATCTTTTCAGATGCCTTTGTGCCGAACATCTTTCTTTAATTGACGCTATCCCTTCGAGGTTTACAATGTCCTGTTGTCATATTTATAACTGGAGATGTTTTCTGTTTGTGACACAGTTCATGAAGACGGAGCAGGGTCGACGTTGCCAAAGGCTCACCCCAGCGACATTGCTTCTGATCTATTTCAGGATGAGTGCCAGTGAAGGGCATGATGAGCTTTGTGCTTAATGTGGTAGCGTAGCCGAGGGGTATAACGCGCTGAATATAGACTCCAGACTTTGCGTGGGCGTTGGTTCGACTCCTACCGGAACCCTTTTAGTTTTGGCCATACATTAGAATGAATACAGTGGGTGTGCACTGTATCTGACTGAAAAAGAAGAAAGAGACAATGCAATCGCGATCTGTTCTTTGGGGATGAAGTGTGTGGGGGCTTGAGGCTCTTTCACAGATCTGGCACTGGATCAAAACGATGAATGACAGACAACACCACTAATTTCAGAACCACGACTGGATTGTTACTCGAAAACTCGGCAGAAGAGTCAAACTGACTCGAAATTAGAACTCTCTTTCTCTCTTCACAGATGCTGCATTTTCTCTTTTCCCTTCTGATTTCCAGTGTCAACAGGATAATTGTTTTAATGCAAACGTTGAGCCTATATTCGCAATGCAGAATTAAAATGGTGGGCTTGCGATTTTCAAACGGAATTCACGTACGCTTCTCATTATTCCTCATTCTGACCAATACCTACAGAATTAACCTGGTTTACCCACGAAACCTGTAAGTTTTATTTTCATTTCAGACTTTCTTCATCAGCGTTAAGTTTCTGCGATAAAGTGACATGTTTCCTTGCAGCACAAGAGACAAGTCAGTCAAGAACAGCATCGATTGCTGTGAGTTGGAACGTTCAATTGACAGTGAGATGAAATAGTCGCACAAGCTGAAATTCCCCAAACCCGCCCCCCAAACACTGCGGCTCCTGTGAAACGGACAAGACAGAACACGACAGATATTTATTAGTGAAAGGAACTGCCGCCCATCACATTCTGAACTCTTTCGTCGTGTTACGGTCACCTGACTAGCGCGCAGTTAATGCCGAACCCACAGTACACGGAGTCTTTTCAGAATTGAAATTAATAAATATTTATTCGAAAAACACCTGAAGTATTTTGTCCTTAGCTGTTCAATATCTACATTCACCAGGTTTTGAAATGTAAACACAATTAATTTTATTATTGACAAGAATGATAATTACATATACCACAAAATGTAGAGTTTAGCTGTCAGCTAATTCTTAACCGCGACCCGCAACACACTTTAACTCGTCCCAGCTTCTAACTCGCACACGTGATAGCTCGCCATCGTTGTATTTCTGACTGGAGATGACTTGTTTGTTACACAGTTCTGATTAGCTGAGGGAGCATGCTCGAGATTGCCAAGGGCTCTTCACAATGCCCTTGCTTCTGATCGAAAGAGAAAATGCTGGAAAATCTCAGCAGGTCTGGCAGGAACTAGAGGGAGAGAAAAGAACTAACGTTTCGAGTACAATGACTCTTCGTCAAACTGATCTATCTCTGTATCACGGAAGGACACGATTCGGTAAGAGTTTTATGTAGTAGCGCGGCTGAGCGGTCTAATGTGCTGGATTACGATTAGAGGCTGTGGGGAAGCGTGGGTTCGAATCCCACCGCTGACAGTTGTATTTACAGTTTTGGCATTTACATTACGTTGAACACGCAGGTTGTGCGCTCAGTCTAACTGAAAAAGAACAAAGAGGAGAGACAAGGTTTTGTTTTCTTGCGGAATGGAGTGTGTGTGGGGCTTGAGGCTCCTGCCCAGATATGGCACTGGATCAAATGCTGAATGACAGACGACAATATTAGTTTCAATTAACAACTGGATTCTAAATAGAGAACTCTGCAGAAGGGACATGCCGACTTGAAATGAGAACTCGATTTCTCTCTTCATTCACCTGAGGAAGGAGCAGTGCTCCGAAAGCCATGTGATTTGATACAACCTGTTGGACTTTAACCTGGTGTTATAAGACTTCTTGCTCTATTTCTCTCATCACAGGTGCTGTATTTTCAATTTTCATTTCAGATGTCCAGTGGCCACAGTATAATGATTTCAATGCAATCGTAGAGCGTGTGTTTGCATCCCAGAATTAAGATGGTGGAATTGGGGTTTTGTAACGGAAACACTTTTTAAAAAATAAATAATTTTGTTAAGGTTTTCACAAAATATCAACAACAAAATGTAAAAGGAACCCAATAGAATTAAATACAAAACGAAACAAAACAACCCAGTGCCCCCCTCCCCCTATACATAAATAATATATTAACACCCTCCGTAACACAGAGCAAACAGAGCAAATATATACACCCCCTCAGATCTCCCAGTACAGTCAAATACAAATAATATATAACCCCCCCCTTCCCCCCGGGTTGCTGCTGCTGCTGACCATTGTCTACCATTCTGCCAGGAAGCCCAAGAACGGTTGCCACCACCTGAAGAACACTTGGACCGATCCCCTTAAGGCAAATCTCACCCTCTCCAATTTAATAAATCCCGCTATTTTGTTGATCCTGGATTCCATGCTTGGGGGCCTCGCATCCTTCCACTGAAGAAGAATCCTTCGCCGGGCTACCAGAGATGCAAAGGGCAGAATACCAGCCTCTTCCACCTC
Source organism: Scyliorhinus torazame (assembly GCF_047496885.1). Taxonomy (NCBI): domain Eukaryota; kingdom Metazoa; phylum Chordata; class Chondrichthyes; order Carcharhiniformes; family Scyliorhinidae; genus Scyliorhinus; species Scyliorhinus torazame. The sequence goes on along the minus strand of NC_092711.1, from coordinate 183,437,508 downwards.
CTGCCCTCCCGGCTCCTCTGCAACCCCAAATATTGCGAGCCCCCAGCCCGATTTGACCCTGGATCCTACCACCCTTGACACCGTCCTCGCTACGCCCTTCCAAAATGCCTCCAGTGCTGGGCATGCCCTGACCATACGGATGTGGTTTGCTGGGCTCCCTGAGCACCTAACACACCTGTCCTCATCCCCCCAAAACCGGCTCATCCTTGTCCCGGTCATGTGTGCCCTGTGCAGCACCTTAAACTGTATGAGGCTGAGCCTCGCGCACGAAGAGTCAGAGTTCACCCTCCCTAGGGCATGTGCCCACGTCCCCTCCTCGATCTCCTCCCCACCTCCACCGAGGCCTCCTCCTCATCCTGCATCACCTGGTATGTTGCCGAGATCTTGCCTTCTCCAACCCACGCCGCCGAGAGCACCCTGTCCTGTACCGACATATGGATGATCAGGGAATAGTGTAGATGGGCTTTAGAGTGGTTTCACAGGTTGGCGCAACATCGAGGGCCGAAGGGCCTGTACTGCGATGTTCTATGTTCTATGACTGAGCGCACAACGTAACATAGTTCCCAAAACCGTGCATGGTGGCAGCAGCGGGAATTCCACCACTTGCCGCCTGGCAAATGCCCTTATCTGTAGATACCTAAAGGCACTTCCCGGGGGGGAGCCCGTACTTCTCCTCCAGCTCACCAAGGCTCGTGAACTTTCCATCCACAAACAGGTCCCCTAACCTTCTTATCGCTGCCGTGTGCCACACCAAAAACCCTCCATCTATTCGCCCAGGGACAAAACGGTGGTTCCCCCGTATTGGGGTCCACACCGAAGCCCCCACGTCCCTCCTGAGCAGCCTCCATTGCCCCCAAATTTTGAAGGCAGCCGCCATCACCGGGCTCGTGGTATACCTCATTGGAGGGAGTGGCAGCAGCGCCGTTGCCAGCGCCTCCAGGCTCGTACCCTCACAAGACGCCGTCTGCAGCCTCTTCCATGCCACCCGCCCCCATCACCCACTTGCGCACCATCGCCGCATTGGCGGCCCAGTAGTGCCCAAAGAGGTCAGGCAGCGCGAGCCCCCCCCCGTCCCTACTCCGCTCCAGGAACACCCTTCTCACCCTCGGAGTCCCTCGCGCCCACACAAACCCCGTTATGCTCCTGTTGACCCGCCTGAAGAAGGCTTTCGGGATAAGAATGGGGAGGCACAGGAACATGAGCAAAAACCTTGGGTGCACCGTCATCTTGACAGACTCCACCCTACCCGCCAGGGGCAGCGGCAACGCGTCCCACCTCTTAAATTCCTCCTCCACCAGCCTCGTTATTCCTCACTCTAACCAGATATCTACTGAATTAACCTGGTTTACACACGGAACTTGTAGGTTTTATTTTCATTTCAGACTTTCTTCATCAGCATTAAGTTTCTCCGACAAAGTGACATGTTTCCTTCAGTCAAGAACACCACAGCGTGCTGTGAACTGGAACACTAAATCGACAGTGAGGTGACATGTTTCCTTGCAGCACAAGAGACATAATCAGTCAAGAACAGCATCGATTGCTGTGAGTTGGAACATTCAGTTGACAGTGAGGTGAAATAGTCGCACAAGCTGCAGTTTACAAAATCCACCCACCAAACACTGCGGCTCATGTGAAACGTACAAGACAGCACACCACATATTTTCATCAGTGAAAGCGACTGCCAGACATCACATTCTGAACACTTTACGACCCCCTGACTTGTGCGCAGTTAATTCCAGCCCCACGTGACCCGGAGTCGAAAAACAATTGAAATTATTAACATTTCTTCGAAAAACATCTGAAGTATTTGTTCCATATCTGCCCAATATCTATAATCGACAGTTTGCAAATGTAAATACAATTAATGTTATTAGTAACAATAATTATAATTAATTATGTCACAAATACAACAGGTTAGGCGTTAGCTAATTCTTAAACCGCCCACCCCGCGAGGTTAACTCCTCCCTGCCTCTACACAAAAACACGATAGAGAAACAAAGCGGTGAAAAGAGGGGTGTAAAATAGTCTGTAAACTACAAAGATAATAATATCTTCTCAGATGCTTTTGTGCTGAACGCCTTTCTTTAATAGAGGCTATCACTTCGAGGTTTTCAGTGTCATGTTGTAATATTTTTAACTGTAGATTCATTCAATGCTCTGCAGTTATAGAAATATAGCGGCTTTACAGGGGAGAGGGGGAGAGAGAAGCGACAGAAGTCTTCTCTGTTGTAACTTTTCAACTCCTCACTTTTACTGTTCAACTTGAAGATTAATGCCCTGAAACATCGATGGACCAGAACGTTTATCAAGAAAAATGAAGGGGAAATAGGTGATTCAACACGAATGCCCATTCCATCTCTTTCTGTTGCTTAATCACCTCCAGATCCTCTGGCCGTGGAGGTGCAGATACAGTGGGTTCATAGAATCATAGAATTTACAGTTCAGAAGGAGGCCATTCGGCCCACCGAGTCTGCATCGGCCCTTGGAAAGAGCACCCTATTTATTTATTTTAAATATAAATTTTTATTAAAGTTTTGCAACATTTTTCATAATAAGCAATAGTAAAAATACTAACACAACAAAATAGAGTGAATATTAACATAGTGCAGAAAGAGAATATAGGATAGCAATTAACTAGACCTTCCGCGACTCGCCTCAGTCTTCCCACACTCTCCCAATGGAACACTCACACACACCCCCGCCCACTCACTCCTATGGATTGCTGCTGCTGCCTAAATTTAATTTTCCCTGAGAAAGTCGACGAACGGTATTATGCACCCGCCCAACAGCAGCATCTCTGTACACTTGGCAAAATTATTTACACACATAAATAGGCATCTGTTTGTGGTGTTGGCCCTTGCTTCTCCCCGACAGATTTCGCTGCCGTTGTCGTCTCGTGCTCACATCCGTCTTCCCCGTTTTCTTTGTTCCTGTGGATGGCAGGTTTGTTAACGTTTCCCTGCCTCCCCCCTCTACCTCCCTGGCTCTCCTCTATTGTCCCCTGTCTCTTCCCTCTACTCCCCCCCCCCGCACTGTAGTTCACCTTTCCTTCCTCTTAGATTTAGCTGTTCCCGCCCCCGCCCCCCCCCCACCCCTATCTCGCCCTCTCATGCTACTTTCCCCTGTTTCTTGGCTACCTGGCTATTCTTCTGCTTGTTTGTTGGCCACAATCAGGTATGGAACAATTGGTTGAATGGCTCTCATGTTCTGTGGAAGCCGTCGTCTGACCCTCGGATGCCGAATTTGATTTTCTCCATTTGGAGAGATTCCAAGAGGTCGGACAGCCAGTCTGCAGCTTTGGATGGTGCTGCTGACCGCCAGTTGAACAGGATTCTATGGCGGGTGATCAGGGAGGCAAAGGCGAGGGCTTCTGCCCTCCTCCCCAGGAATAGATCTGGCTGGTCTGAAACCCCGAAGACCGCCGCTTTAGGGCATTGGTCCACCCTCACCCCCACCACTTTGGAGCTTGCATCGAAGAAGGCTGTCCAGTACTCCACATGTCTGGGGCAAGACCAGACCATGTGGGCGTGGTTGGCCGTGCCTCCTTGGCACCGTTCACATCTATCCTCCACCTCCAGGAAGAACCAGCTCATACAAGTTCTTGTTAAAGGGGCTTTATGTACCACGTTTAGTTGCGTCAGGCTGAGCCTTGCGCACGTGGAGCTGGGGTTGACCCTGTGCAGTGCTTCGCTCCAGAGTCCCCACCCTATTTCGATCCCCAGGTCCTCCTCCCACTTCATTCTTGTTGTGTCCAGTACGGTGTCGGCCCTTTCTACCAGTCGGTCATAGATGTCGCTACAGTTTCCTTTGTCTTGTATGCTTGCATCCAGTAACTCTTCCAGTAGTGTCTGTCATGGTGTTTGTGGGTATGTCCTTGTCTCCTTTCGTAGGAAGTTTCTTAGTTGCAGGTACCTTAGCTCGTTCCCCCTGGCTAGCTGGAATTTCTCTGTCAGTTCGCCCAGAGTTGCGATCCTGCCGTCCGTGTCTAGGTCCCTGACTGTCAGTGTCCCTCTGTCCTGTCCCCACCTTTTGAAGGTGGCGTCAGTCAGCGCTGGTGTGAGCCTTTGGTTGTTGCAGATGGGCGCTTTGCCCGACATTTTGGTTAGGCCATTTTGCTGCCGTAGTTGGTTTCAGGACTGGAGGGTGGCTTTTACCACCGGGCTGCTGGAGTGTTTCTTAGGTGGGGATGGGAGTGCCACCGTGGCTAGGGCCCGGAGAGAGGTCCGCTTGCAGGAGGTCTCCTCCACGTGCACCCATTCAGCTTCTGGCTCCTTGATCCATCCCCTTGCACTCTCGGCCGTCGCCGCCCTGTGGTAACGTTGTAGGTTTCGGAAGGCTACCCCCTGGGTTTTGTTTTTTGTAAGACCTTCTTTGGGATTCTAGCATTCTCCCCGCCCCCCCCCCCCCACCCCCACCCCACCCCCCGCCCCCGCTGCGCTAAATACGAGCACCATGATTAGTTTGTCTAGTGCTTTGAAAAGGCCCTGGGAATGTAAATCGGGATGGATCTGAATAGGAAGAGGAACCTCGGCAACACCTTCATTTTGATCGTCTGGACTCTTCCCGTGAGGGAGAGTGGAAGTATATTCCATCTTTGCAGGTTCTTTTCTACTTCCTCCGTCAGACTGGTGAGGATCCATTTGTGGATCTCTTTCCCGTCATGGGCTATTTGGATCCCCAGGTAGCGGAATTTGTGTCGGGCTTGTTTAAACCGCAGTGCCGTTAGTGCTGCCCCACCTACTTGTGGGTGTACCGGGAAGATTCTGAGAAGGCTACACACTCTTTCAGGAGTGCGATGATTCCGTCCATGCTGCTTTGTGGGTCTGAAATGTAGAGGAGCAGGGCATCTGCATAGAGTGAGACTCTGTGCTCTCTACCACCCCTTTAGACCCCCCTCCAGCTTTTTGTTGCTCTGAGCTGAATTGCTAGTGGCTCGATCGCTAGAGCAAACTGCAGCGGGGTCACTGGGCATCCTTGTCTGGTGCCCCTGTGCAGCTGGAAATATCGGGAGATGGTGTTGTTTGTCCGTACGCTCGCCATGGGAGCGCTGAAAAAATGTTTTACTGAGGAGGTGAATCCTGTTCCAAGCCCGAACCTCTCCAGGACCTTTCTGAGGTATTTCCATTCGACTCTTCCATTCGAAGGCCTTTTCTGCGTCGAGGGAGACCATCACCTCTGGTGTTCACTCCATGGATGGGGTCATAATCACGTTCAGCAGGCGCCTAATATTCGAAGTAAGCTGTCTACCTTTGACAAAGCCCGCCTGGTCCTCTGCGACCACCTCTGGCACGCAGTCTTCTGGCCTTTTGGCCAGAACCTTGGCCACTATTTTGGCATCCGCGTTTAGCAGTGAGATGGGTCTGTATGACCCACATTCCGTTGGGTCTTTGTCCTTCTTAGATATCAGCGATATTGAGGCCTGTGCTAGCGTGGGTGGCAGTGTGCCCTTAGCCAGCGATTCTGTGAACATCTCCCACAGGTGCGGGGCCAGTGCTGTCGCACATTGTTTGTAGAAGTCCGCCGGGAACCTGTCTGGTCCCGGCGCCTTCCCCGCCTGCATGGAGCTAATGCTGTCCATGATCTCTCCCAATGCTAGGGGTGCTTCCGTGTCCCGTCCTCTGGCCTCCCCCACGACTGTTATGTCCAGTCCATCAAGGAACCGTTTCATCCCAGACTCGCCCCTTGGGGGCTCTGAGGTGTACAACGTGGAGGGTGAGACCTCCCCGTTCTGGTTGTTCTCCGTTTACTCTGCTATGGCCCACAATATCTTTTCGTTGAAGGCCTTGTCTGCTAGTAGGGCAACGTCCAACCTCCATGTGGGGCGTTGGGCCCTGCCCGTCTCCAGCCTCACATCCATGTAGTGTGGAGCATGGTATGATATCACCATTATGGAGTATCCCACTTTGTCTATCCCCTGAAGCACCTTTTTCCCCACCACAAAGAAGTCAATTCTGGTGTATACGTTGTGTACTGGGAAGAAGAAAGAGAACTCCTTCTCCCCTGGATGGGTGAACCTTCAGGGGTCCACCACTCCCATCTGTTCCACAAAGTGAACGGGTTCCCGTGCCATGATCGAGGTTTTCCTCATTTTGGGTTTTGATCTGTCAGCCGTTGGATCCAGTACACAGTTGAAGCCCCCCCCCCTCCCCCCCGCTACCCCCCACCCCCCACCCCATGATTCGTCAGTGCGTCGCTATGTCCGGGATTTCTGCTATGCTCCTCTTGATGAAGCTCGTGTCATCCCAGTTGGATGCGCACACGTGAACTAGTACTATTGATGCCCCATCCAGGGCCATGCTGACCGTGACGTACCGTCCCCCTGGGTCTGTAACCGACGTTGTCGCCTTAAACATCGTCCATTTGCTGATCAGTGTTGCCTCCCCCCTGGCCCGCTTCCCGTAGCAGGAATGGTAGGTCTGTCCCACCCAGTCCTTTCTTACCCACAGTCGGTCCCGCTCTCCCAAGTACGTCTCTTGAGGAAGATTATGTCGGCCTTCATATTTCTTAAGTGGATGAGGACTCTGGATCTTTTCACTGGGCTGTTGAGTCCCCTTACGTTCCATGTGGCTATCCTGGTGGGGTGCTCAGTCCCCTCGCTCCTGTGGGATTAACCACATTTACCTGGTGGGCGTGCCCTCCGGGGTTCCACTTGGTTAGGGGGCTTTCCAGGATGGCCGCTGTCGCTGCTCTCTCCATGCGGTTGGGCCCCTGCGCTCCGGGGTCTCCCTTCGTCCAGGGGGCACCCGACATGCCCGCCTGCTGTGCGACCGCCACGCGAGTAGCCCCCTGCACTCTGGGGTCTCCTTCGCCCATAGACCGTACTTGGTGGATGCTTGCAGCAATTCTTTGTTCCGAGCCCTCCATTGTAGCACTTTGTAGCCCTTTTGTTATTCCTTTTCTAGCCTTGTTTGTCCCTCCATCCCTGTGTTCCTCACCCCCTGGTCCCTCCCTTCCTGTGACCCCTCCCCCCCGGTCGCACCCTTTCCTCCCCTTTTCTCCCCCTCTCCCGTATATCCCTCCTCTGTCCCTCTTTCCCCTGCTCCTATCCCCGTTTTCCCTCCCGCCTCTGTTGAGTGCCCCCCCCCTGCCTGGCACCTTCCCCCCTGTTGGTGGCGCACTGCGGCCCTGCTTTTTTGCATGTCCCCAGCGCTAGCCTTCTTGCTTGTGCGGTGACCACCCTCTCGGGAGTTACTGTCTCGCTTCTCCTTTGCCCAGCCTTTGCGTTTTTCTGCCCACTCATCTCCCATCCTACCCTGCGCTCACCTTGCTTGCTTACCGTTCTCCGCTATTCTCGTTCCCTCGTGCTGGGGCCTGGTCTCCCACCTGTGGCGATCCCTCACGATTCGGTCCGCGTTTGCTGTGGTAACGTGGCCGAGCGGTCTAATGCGCTGAATTAAGGCTCCAGTCTCCGCGGAGGGGTGGGTTTGAATCCCACCGCTGCCAGTTGTATTTCCTGTTTTGCCATCGACATTACGTTGAAGACAGAGGTTGTGCGCTCAGGCTGACAGAAAATTAAACTGGAGAGACAAGGCAAATTCTTGCAGAATGGAATGTGTGTGGGGCTCATGCCCAGAAATGCCACTGGATCAAATGCTGAATGACAGACGACAACATATATACACCCCCTCAGATCTCCCAGTACAGTCAAATACAAATAATATATAACCCCCCCCTTCCCCCCGGGTTGCTGCTGCTGCTGACCATTGTCTACCATTCTGCCAGGAAGCCCAAGAACGGTTGCCACCACCTGAAGAACACTTGGACCGATCCCCTTAAGGCAAATCTCACCCTCTCCAATTTAATAAATCCCGCTATTTTGTTGATCCTGGATTCCATGCTTGGGGGCCTCGCATCCTTCCACTGAAGAAGAATCCTTCGCCGGGCTACCAGAGATGCAAAGGGCAGAATACCAGCCTCTTCCACCTCCTGCCCTCCCGGCTCCTCTGCAACCCCAAATATTGCGAGCCCCCAGCCCGGTTTGACCCTGGATCCTACCACCCTTGACACCGTCCTCGCTACGCCCTTCCAAAATGCCTCCAGTGCTGGGCATGCCCTGAACATACGGATGTGGTTTGCTGGGCTCCCTGAGCACCTAGCACACCTGTCCTCATCCCCCCAAAACCGGCTCATCCTTGTCCCGGTCATGTGTGCCCTGTGCAGCACCTTAAACTGTATGAGGCTGAGCCTCGCGCACGAAGAGTCAGAGTTCACCCTCCCTAGGGCATGTGCCCACGTCCCCTCCTCGATCTCCTCCCCCAACTGCTCCTCCCCACCTCAACCGTGGCCTTCTCCTCATCCTGCATCACCTGGTATGTTGCCGAGATCTTGCCTTCTCCAACCCACGCCGCCGAGAGCACCCTGTCCTGTACCGACATATGGATGATAAGGGAATAGTGTAGATGGGCTTTAGAGTGGTTTCACAGGTTGGCGCAACATCGAGGGCTGAAGGGCCTGTACTGCAATGTTCTATGTTCTATGACTGAGCGCACAACGTAACATAGTTCCCAAAACCGTGCATGGTGGCAGCAGCGGGAATTCCACCACTTGCCGCCTGGCAAATGCCCTTATCTGTAGATACCTAAAGGCGCTTCCCGGGGGGGAGCCCGTACTTCTCCTCCAGCTCACCAAGGCTCGTGAACTTTCCATCCACAAACAGGTCCCCTAACCTTCTTATCGCTGCCGTGTGCCACACCAAAAACCCTCCATCTATTCGCCCAGGGACAAAACGGTGGTTCCCCCGTATTGGGGTCGACACCGAAGCCCCCACGTCCCTCCTGAGCAGCCTCCATTGCCCCCAAATTTTGAAGGCAGCCGCCATCACCGGGCTCGTGGTATACCTCATTGGAGGGAGTGGCAGCAGCGCCGTTGCCAGCGCCTCCAGGCTCGTACCCTCACAAGACGCCGTCTGCAGCCTCTTCCATGCCACCCGCCCCCATCACCCACTTGCGCACCATCGCCGCATTGGCGGCCCAGTAGTGCCCAAAGAGGTCAGGCAGCGCGAGCCCCCCACCCCCCCCCCCGTCCCTACTCCGCTCCAGGAACACCCTTCTCACCCTCGGAGTCCCTCGCGCCCACACAAACCCCGTTATGCTCCTGTTGACCCGCCTGAAGAAGGCTTTCGGGATAAGAATGGGGAGGCACAGGAACATGAGCAAAAACCTTGGGTGCACCGTCATCTTGACAGACTCCACCCTACCCGCCAGGGGCAGCGGCAACGCGTCCCACCTCTTAAATTCCTCCTCCACCAGCCTCGTTATTCCTCACTCTAACCAGATATCTACTGAATTAACCTGGTTTACACACGGAACTTGTAGGTTTTATTTTCATTTCAGACTTTCTTCATCAGCATTAAGTTTCTCCGACAAAGTGACATGTTTCCTTCAGTCAAGAACACCACAGCGTGCTGTGAACTGGAACACTAAATCGACAGTGAGGTGACATGTTTCCTTGCAGCACAAGAGACATAATCAGTCAAGAACAGCATCGATTGCTGTGAGTTGGAACATTCAGTTGACAGTGAGGTGAAATAGTCGCACAAGCTGCAGTTTACAAAATCCACCCACCAAACACTGCGGCTCATGTGAAACGTACCAGACAGCACACCACATATTTTCATCAGTGAAAGCGACTGCCAGACATCACATTCTGAACACTTTACGACCCCCTGACTTGTGCGCAGTTAATTCCAGCCCCACGTGACCCGGAGTCGAAAAACAATTGAAATTATTAACATTTCTTCGAAAAACATCTGAAGTATTTGTTCCATATCTGCCCAATATCTATAATCGACAGGTTTGCAAATGTAAATACAATTAATGTTATTAGTAACAATAATTATAATTAATTATGTCACAAATACAACAGGTTAGGCGTTAGCTAATTCTTAAACCGCCCACCCCGCGAGGTTAACTCCTCCCTGCCTCTACACAAACACACGATAGAGAAACAAAGCGGTGAAAAGAGGGGTGTAAAATAGTCTGTAAACTACAAAGATAATAATATCTTCTCAGATGCTTTTGTGCTGAACGCCTTTCTTTAATAGAGGCTATCACTTCGAGGTTTTCAGTGTCATGTTGTAATATTTTTAACTGTAGATTCATTCAATGCTCTGCAGTTATAGAAATATAGCGGCTTTACAGGGGAGAGGGGGAGAGAGAAGCGACAGAAGTCTTCTCTGTTGTAACTTTTCAACTCCTCACTTTTACTGTTCAACTTGAAGATTAATGCCCTGAAACATCGATGGACCAGAACGTTTATCAAGAAAAATGAAGGGGAAATAGGTGATTCAACACGAATGCCCATTCCATCTCTTTCTGTTGCTTAATCACCTCCAGATCCTCTGGCCGTGGAGGTGCAGATACAGTGGGTTCATAGAATCATAGAATTTACAGTTCAGAAGGAGGCCATTCGGCCCACCGAGTCTGCATCGGCCCTTGGAAAGAGCACCCTATTTATTTATTTTAAATATAAATTTTTATTAAAGTTTTGCAACATTTTTCATAATAAGCAATAGTAAAAATACTAACACAACAAAATAGAGTGAATATTAACATAGTGCAGAAAGAGAATATAGGATAGCAATTAACTAGACCTTCCGCGACTCGCCTCAGTCTTCCCACACTCTCCCAATGGAACACTCACACACACCCCCGCCCACTCACTCCTATGGATTGCTGCTGCTGCCTAAATTTAATTTTCCCTGAGAAAGTCGACGAACGGTATTATGCACCCGCCCAACAGCAGCATCTCTGTACACTTGGCAAAATTATTTACACACATAAATAGGCATCTGTTTGTGGTGTTGGCCCTTGCTTCTCCCCGACAGATTTCGCTGCCGTTGTCGTCTCGTGCTCACATCCGTCTTCCCCGTTTTCTTTGTTCCTGTGGATGGCAGGTTTGTTAACGTTTCCCTGCCTCCCCCCTCTACCTCCCTGGCTCTCCTCTATTGTCCCCTCTCTCTTCCCTCTACTCCCCCCCCCCCCCGCACTGTAATTCACCTTTCCTTCCTCTTAGATTTAGCTGTTCCCGCCCCCGCCCCCCCCCCCCCCCCCACCCCTATCTCGCCCTCTCATGCTACTTTCCCCTGTTTCTTGGCTACCTGGCTATTCTTCTGCTTGTTTGTTGGCCACAATCAGGTATGGAACAATTGGTTGAATGGCTCTCACGTTCTGTGGAAGCCGTCGTCTGACCCTCGGATGGCGAATTTGATTTTCTCCATTTGGAGAGATTCCAAGAGGTCGGACAGCCAGTCTGCAGCTTTGGATGGTGCTGCTGACCGCCAGCTGAACAGGATTCTATGGCGGGTGATCAGGGAGGCAAAGGCGAGGGCTTCTGCCCTCCTCCCCAGGAATAGATCTGGCTGGTCTGAAACCCCGAAGACCGCCGCTTTAGGGCATTGGTCCACCCTCACCCCCACCACTTTGGAGCTTGCATCGAAGAAGGCTGTCCAGTACTCCACATGTCTGGGGCAAGACCAGACCATGTGGGCGTGGTTGGCCGTGCCTCCTTGGCACCGTTCACATCTATCCTCCACCTCCAGGAAGAACCAGCTCATACAAGTTCTTGTTAAAGGGGCTTTATGTACCACGTTTAGTTGCGTCAGGCTGAGCCTTGCGCACGTGGAGCTGGGGTTGACCCTATGCAGTGCTTCGCTCCAGAGTCCCCACCCTATTTCGATCCCCAGGTCCTCCTCCCACTTCATTCTTGTTGCGTCCAGTACGGTGTCGGCCCTTTCTACCAGTCGGTCATAGATGTCGCTACAGTTTCCTTTATCTTGTATGCTTGCATCCAGTAACTCTTCCAGTAGTGTCTGTCGTGGTGTTTGTGGGTATGTCCTTGTCTCCTTTCGTAGGAAGTTTCTTAGTTGCAGGTACCTTAGCTCGTTCCCCCTGGCTAGCTGGAATTTCTCTGTCAGTTCGCCCAGAGTTGCGATCCTGCCGTCCGTGTCTAGGTCCCTGACTGTCAGTGTCCCTCCGTCCTACCCCCACCTTTTGAAGGTGGCGTCAGTCAGCGCTGGTCTGAGCCTTTGGTTGTTGCAGATGGGAGCTTTGCCCGACATTTTGGTTAGGCCATTTTGCTGCCGTAGTTGGTTTCAGGACTGGAGGGTGGCTTTTACCACCGGGCTGCTGGAGTGTTCCTTAGGTGGGGATGGGAGTGCCACCGTGGCTAGGGCCCGGAGAGAGGTCCGCTTGCAGGAGGTCTCCTCCACGTGCACCCATTCAGCTTCTGGCTCCTTGATCCATCCCCTTGCACTCTCGGCCATCGTCGCCCTATGGTAACGTTGTAGGTTTCGGAAGGCTACCCCCTGGGTTTTGTTTTTTGTAAGACCTTCTTTGGGATTCTAGCATTCTCCCCGCCCCCCCCCCCCCACCCCCACCCCCCCCCCCCCCCGCCCCCGCCGCGCTAAATACGAGCACCATGATTAGTTTGTCTAGTGCTTTGAAAAGGCCCTGGGAATGTAAATCGGGATGGATCTGAATAGGAAGAGGAACCTCGGCAACACCTTCATTTTGATCGTCTGGACTCTTCCCGTGAGGGAGAGTGGAAGTATATTCCATCTTTGCAGGTTCTTTTCTACTTCCTCCGTCAGACTGGTGAGGATCCATTTGTGGATCTCTTTCCCGTCATGGGCTATTTGGATCCCCGGGTAGCGGAATTTGTGTCGGGCTTGTTTAAACCGCAGTGCCGTTAGTGCTGCCCCACCTACTTGTGGGTGTACCGGGAAGATTCTGAGAAGGCTACACACTCTTTCAGGAGTGCGATGATTCCGTCCATGCTGCTTTGTGGGTCTGAAATGTAGAGGAGCAGGGCATCTGCATAGAGTGAGACTCTGTGCTCTCTACCACCCCTTTAGACCCCCCTCCAGCTTTTTGTTGCTCTGAGCTGAATTGCTAGTGGCTCGATCGCTAGAGCAAACAGCAGCGGGGTCACTGGGCATCCTTGTCTGGTGCCCCTGTGCAGCTGGGAATATCGGGAGATGGTGTTGTTTGTCCGTACTCTCGCCATGGGAGCGCTGAAAAAATGTTTTACTGAGGAGGTGAATCCTGTTCCAAGCCCGAACCTCTCCAGGACCTTTCTGAGGTATTTCCATTCGACTCTTCCATTCGAAGGCCTTTTCTGCGTCGAGGGAGACCTTCACCTCTGGTGTTCACTCCATGGATGGGGTCATAATCATGTTCAGCAGGCGCCTAATATTCGAAGTAAGCTGTCTACCTTTGACAAAGCCCGCCTGGTCCTCTGCGACCACCTCTGGCACGCAGTCTTCTGGCCTTTTGGCCAGAACCTTGGCCACTATTTTGGCATCCGCGTTTAGCAGTGAGATGGGTCTGTATGACCCACATTCCATTGGGTCTTTGTCCTTCTTAGATATCAGCGATATTGAGGCCTGTGCTAGCGTGGGTGGCAGCGTGCCCTTAGCCAGCGATTCTGTGAACATCTCCCACAGGTGCGGGGCCAGTGCTGTCGCAAATTGTTTGTAGAAGTCCGCCGGGAACCTGTCTGGTCCCGGCGCCTTCCCCGCCTGCATGGAGCTAATGCTGTCCATGATCTCTCCCAATGCTAGGGGTGCTTCTGTGTCCCGTCCTCTGGCCTCCCCCACGACTGTTATGTCCAGTCCATCAAGGAACCGTTTCATCCCAGACTCGCCCCTTGGGGGCTCTGAGGTGTACAACGTGGAGGGTGAGACCTCCCCGTTCTGGTTGTTCTCCGTTTACTCTGCTATGGCCCACAATATCTTTTCGTTGAAGGCCTTGTCTGCTAGTAGGGCAACGTCCAACCTCCATGTGGGGCGTTGGGCCCTGCCCGTCTCCAGCCTCACATCCATGTAGTGTGGAGCATGGTATGATATCACCATTATGGAGTATCCCACTTTGTCTATCCCCTGAAGCACCTTTTTCCCCACCACAAAGAAGTCAATTCTGGTGTATACGTTGTGTACTGGGAAGAAGAAAGAGAACTCCTTCTCCCCTGGATGGGTGAACCTTCAGGGGTCCACCACTCCCATCTGTTCCACAAAGTGAACGGGTTCCCGTGCCATGATCGAGGTTTTCCTCATTTTGGGTTTTGATCTGTCAGCCGTTGGATCCAGTACACAGTTGAAGCCCCCCCCCCTCCCCCCCGCTACCCCCCACCCCCCACCCCATGATTCGTCAGTGCGTCGCTATGTCCGGGATTTCTGCTATGCTCCTCTTGATGAAGCTCGTGTCATCCCAGTTGGATGCGCACACGTGAACTAGTACTATTGATGCCCCATCCAGGGCCATGCTGACCGTGACGTACCGTCCCCCTGGGTCTGTAACCGACGTTGTCGCCTTAAACATCGTCCATTTGCTGATCAGTGTTGCCTCCCCCCTGGCCCGCTTCCCGTAGCAGGAATGGTAGGTCTGTCCCACCCAGTCCTTTCTTACCCACAGTCGGTCCCGCTCTCCCAAGTACGTCTCTTGAGGAAGATTATGTCGGCCTTCATATTTCTTAAGTGGATGAGGACTCTGGATCTTTTCACTGGGCTGTTGAGTCCCCTTACGTTCCATGTGGCTATCCTGGTGGGGTGCTCAGTCCCCTCGCTCCTGTGGGATTAACCACATTTACCTGGTGGGCGTGCCCTCCGGGGTTCCACTTGGTTAGGGGGCTTTCCAGGATGGCCGCTGTCGCTGCTCTCTCCATGCGGTTGGGCCCCTGCGCTCCGGGGTCTCCCTTCGTCCAGGGGGCACCCGACATGCCCGCCTGCTGTGCGACCGCCACGCGAGTAGCCCCCTGCACTCTGGGGTCTCCTTCGCCCATAGACCGTACTTGGTGGATGCTTGCAGCAATTCTTTGTTCCGAGCCCTCCATTGTAGCACTTTGTAGCCCTTTTGTTATTCCTTTTCTAGCCTTGTTTGTCCCTCCATCCCTGTGTTCCTCACCCCCTGGTCCCTCCCTTCCTGTGACCCCTCCCCCCCGGTCGCACCCTTTCCTCCCCTTTTCTCCCCCTCTCCCGTATATCCCTCCTCTGTCCCTCTTTCTGTTCCCTGCTCCTATCCCCGTTTTCCCTCCCGCCTCTGTTGAGTGCCCCCCCTGCCTGGCACCTTCCCCCCTGTTGGTGGCGCACTGCGGCCCTGCTTTTTTGCATGTCCCCAGCGCTAGCCTTCTTGCTTGTGCGGTGACCACCCTCTCGGGAGTTACTGTCTCGCTTCTCCTTTGCCCAGCCTTTGCGTTTTTCTGCCCACTCATCTCCCATCCTACCCTGCGCTCACCTTGCTTGCTTAACGTTCTCCGCTATTCTCGTTCCCTCGTGCTGGGGCCTGGTCTCCCACCTGTGGCGATCCCTCACGATTGACAATAATGATAATTATATGGACCACAAAAGGAACAGGTTAGCTGTTAGCTACTTTTTACCCGCCCCCCCTCCCCAAACAACTTAAACTCGTTCCCCCCCAGCTTCGAACTCACACACGTGATAGCCATCGGAGCAACCCATTGTGGTTCTGACTGGAGATGACCTGTTTGTTACACAGTTTTGATAAGCTGACGGAGCTGGCTCGAGATTGCCAAGGGGTCTTCACAATGCCTTTGCTTCTGATCCAACGAGAAAATGGTGGAAAATCTCAGCAGGTCTGGCAGCATCTGTAGGGAGAGAAAAGATGTAACGTTTCGAGTCCAATTACTCTTTGTCAATCTATCTCAGTATCAAGGAAGTGCACGATTCGGTATGCAGTTTATGTGGTAGCGTGGCCGAGCGGTCTAAGGCGCTGGATTAAGGCTCCAGTCTCAGCGGAGGCGTGGGTTCGTATCCCACCGCTGCTAGATGTATTTCCTGTTTTGCCATCGACATTACGTTGGCAACCTTCTGTTGAACACAGAGGTTGTGCGCTCAGGCTGACTGAAAAAAATACTGGATCGGCAAGGCAAATTCTTGCAGAAGGGAATGTGTGTGGGGCTCATGCCCAGAAATGCCACTGGATCAAATGCTGAATGACAGATGACAACATTGGGTTCAATCAGCAACTGGATTCTAAATAGAGAACTCTGCAGAAGGGATATGCCGACTTGAAATGAGAACTCGATTTCTCTCTTCATTCATCTGAGGAAAGAGCAGTGCTCCGAAAGCTCGTGATTTGAATAAAACCTGTTGGACTTTAATAGAGTAAGAATTCTTACTCTATTTCTCTATTTCGACGTTGCCAAGGGCTCATCCCAACTAATTTGGTTCTGATCTCTTTCAGGGTGAGTGCCAGTGAATGGCATGACGTTCTTTGTGTTGAACGTGGTAGCGTGGCCGAGCGGTCTAAGGCGCTGGATTTAGGCTCCAGTCTCTGCGGGGGCGTGGGTTCGAATCCCACCGCTGCCAGGAATGTTTTTAGTTATGGCCATAGATTAGATTGAATACAGAGATTGTCCAGAGATCTGACTGAAAAAGAAGAAAGAGACAATGCAATCGCGATCTGTTCTTTGGGGATGAAGTGTGTGGGGGCTTGAGGCTCTTTCACAGATCTGGCACTGGATCAAAACGATGAATGACAGACAACACCACTAATTTCAGAACCACGACTGGATTGTTACTCGAAAACTCGGCAGAAGAGTCAAACTGACT
This sequence comes from Scyliorhinus torazame, assembly GCF_047496885.1. Classification (NCBI taxonomy): domain Eukaryota; kingdom Metazoa; phylum Chordata; class Chondrichthyes; order Carcharhiniformes; family Scyliorhinidae; genus Scyliorhinus; species Scyliorhinus torazame. The sequence goes on along the minus strand of NC_092711.1, from coordinate 183,420,941 downwards.
CGAAATTAGAACTCTCTTTCTCTCTTCACAGATGCTGCATTTTCTCTTTTCCCTTCTGATTTCCTGTGTCAACAGGATAATTGTTTTACTGCAAACGTTGAGCCTATATTCGCAATGCAGAATTAAAATGGTGGGCTTGCGATTTTCAAACGGAATTCACGTACGCTTCTCATTATTCCTCATTCTGACCAATACCTACAGAATTAACCTGGTTTACCCACGAAACCTGTAAGTTTTATTTTCATTTCAGACTTTCTTCATCAGCGTTAAGTTTCTGCGATAAAGTGACATGTTTCCTTGCAGCACAAGAGACAAATCAGTCAAGAACAGCATCGATTGCTGTGAGTTGGAACGTTCAATTGACAGTGAGATGAAATAGTCGCACAAGCTGAAATTCCCCAAACCCGCCCCCCAAACACGGCAGCTCCTGTGAAACGGACAAGACAGAACACGACAGATATTTATTAGTGAAAGGAACTGCCGCCCATCACATTCTGAACTCTTTCGTCGTGTTACGGTCACCTGACTAGCGCGCAGTTAATGCCGAACCCACAGTACACGGAGTCTTTTCAGAATTGAAATTAATAAATATTTCTTCGAAAAACAAATGAAGTATTTTGTCCTGAGCTGTTCAATATCTACATTCACCAGGTTTTGAAATGTAAACACAATTAATTTTATTATTGACAAGAATGATAATTACATATACCACAAAATGTAGAGTTTAGCTGTCAGCTAATTCTTAACCGCGACCCGCAACACACTTTAACTCGTCCCAGCTTCTAACTCGCACACGTGATAGCTCGCCATCGTTGTATTTCTGACTGGAGATGACTTGTTTGTTACACAGTTCTGATTAGCTGAGGGAGCATGCTCGAGATTGCCAAGGGCTCTTCACAATGCCCTTGCTTCTGATCTAAAGAGAAAATGGTGGAAAATCTCAGCAGGTCTGGCAGCATCTGTAGGGAGAGAAAAGAACTAACGTTTCGAGTACAATGACTCTTCGTCAAACTGATCTATCTCAGTATCACGGAAGGACACGATTCGGTTTGCGTTTTATGTAGTAGCGCGGCTGAGCGGTCTAATGTGCTGGATTACGACTAGAGGCTGTGGGGAAGCGTGGGTTCGAATCCCACCGCTGACAGTTGTATTTACAGTTTTGGCATTTACATTACGTTGAACACGCAGGTTGTGCGCTCAGTCCAACTGAAAAAGAACAAAGAGGAGAGACAAGGTAAATGTTTTGTTTTCTTGCGGAATGGAGTGTGTGTGGGGCTTGAGGCTCCTGCCCAGATATGGCACTGGATCAAATGCTGAATGACAGACGACAATATTAGTTTCAATTAACAACTGGATTCTAAATAGAGAACTCTGCAGAAGGGACATGCCGACTTGAAATGAGAACTCGATTTCTCTCTTCATTCACCTGAGGAAGGAGCAGTGCTCCGAAAGCCATGTGATTTGATACAACCTGTTGGACTTTAACCTGGTGTTATAAGACTTCTTGCTCTATTTCTCTCTTCACAGGTGCTGCATTTCCTCTTTTTCCTTCTGACTTCCAGTGTCAACAGGACAATTGTTTTAATGCAAACGTAGAGCCTATGTTCGCAATGCAGGATTAAGATGGTGATTTTCTAACGGAACTCACATGCGCTTCTCATTAGTCCTCACTCTCACCAGATATCGACAGAATTAACCTGGTTTACCCACGAAACCTGTAAGTTTTATTTTCATTTCAGACTTTCTTCATCAGTGTTAAGTTTCTGCGATAAAGTGACATGTTTCCTTGTAGCACAAGTGACAAGTCAGTCAAGAACAGCTTCGATTGCTGTGAGTTTGAACATTCAATTGATAGTGAGGTGAAATAGTCGCACATGCTGAAATTCACAAAACCCTGCCACCAAACACTGCGGCTCCTGTGAAACGGACAAGACAGCACACGACAGATATTTATGAATGAAACCATCTGTCGTCCATCACATTCTGAACTCTTGCAGGTCGTGTTAGGTGACCTTATTAGTGCGCAGGTAATGCCGAACCCACATTACACGGGGTCTTTTCAGAATTGAAATTAAGAAATATTTCTTCTCAATACACCTGAGGTATTTTGTCCTTAGCTGTTCAATATCTACAGTCAACAGGTTTTGAAATGTAAACACAATTAATTTTATTATTGACAATAATGATAATTATATGTACCACAAAAGCAACAGGTTAGCTGTTAGCTACTTTTTACCCGCGCCCCCTCCCCAAACAACTTAAACTCGTTCCCCCCAGCTTCGAACTCACACACGTGATAGCCATCGGAGCAACCCATTGTGCTTCTGACTGGAGATTACTTGTTTGTTACACAGTTCTGATAAGCTGACGGAGTTGGCTCGAGATTGCCAAGGGGTCTTCACAATGCCTTTGCTTCTGATCCAACGAGAAAGTGTTTGTGTCCCAGAATTAAGATGGTGGAATTGGGGTTTTGTAACGGAACCACGTAGGCTTCTCATCATTCCTGATTCTAACGAGGTGGCCGGAGAATTAACCTGGTTTACCCATGTAACCTACAGGTTTTATTTTCATTTCAGACTTTCTTCATCAGCGTTAAATTTCTCCGACAAAGTGACATGTTTCCTTGCTTAGTGCTTAGTGACTGCTTCAGTCAAGAACACCACCGATCGCTGTGAGCTGGAACATTAAATCGACAGTGAGGTGAAATTGGCCCACAAGCTGCAATTTACAAAATCCACCCACCAAACACTGCGGCTCATGTGAAACGTACAAGACAGCACACCACATATTTTCATCAGTGAAAGCGACTGCCAGACATCACATTCTGAACACTTTACGCAGTTAATTCCAACCCCACTTGACCCGATGTCGAAAAACAATTGAAATTATTAATATTTATTCGAAGGTTTGCAAACGTAAATGCAATTAATGTTATTAATAACAATAATTATAATTAAATATGCCACAAATACAACAGGTTAGACGTTAGCTAATTTTTAAATCGCCCAATCCACAAGGTTAACTCGTCCCTGCCTCTGCCCAAACACACGATAGACAAACAAAGTGGTGAAAAGAGGGGTGTAAAATAGTCTGTAAAGTACAAATATAATATCTTTTCAGATGCCTTTGTGCCGAACGTCTTTCTTTAATAGTGACTATCACTTCGAGGTTTACAGGTGCAGTTGTAATATTTATAACTGGAGATGATTTATGTTTGTTACACAGTTCATGATGATCTGATCAGCTGACGGAACAGGCTCGACGTTGCAAAGGTCTCATCCCAACTACTTTGCTTCTGGTCTATTTCAGGATGAGTGCCCGTGAAGGGCATCATGAGCGCTGCGTTTAATGTGGTAGCGTGGCCGAGCGGTCTCTGTCGATGGGTTTAGGCTCCAGTCTCTCCGTGGGCGCTTCTTCGAATTCCATTGCTGCCGGAAAAGTTTTCCGTTTTGGCCACAGATTTCATTGAATACAGAGGGTGTGCGCTGTGTTTGACTGAAAAAGAAGAACGTGGGGAGACAATGCAAACGTGATCTCTTCTTGGGGAATGGCGTGTGTGGGGGACTTGAGGCCCTTCCACAGATCTGGCACTGGATCAAAACGCTGAATGACAGACGACACCACTAATTTCAGATCAACGACTGGATTGTTAATCGAGAACTCGGCAGAAGAGTGAAACTGACTCGAAATTAGAATTCTATTTCCCTCTTCACAGATGCTGCATCTTCTCTTTTCCCCTCTGATTTCTAGCGTCAACATGATAATTGTTTTAATGCTAAAGTAGAGCCTATGTTCGCAATGCTGAATTAAGATGGTTGGCTTGCGATTCAATATGAGCCAAATTAAGAAACAGTTTATTGAGAAACACGATAGACAAACAAAGTGGTGAAAAGAGGGGTGTAAAACTGTCTGTAATGTACAAAGATAATAATATATTTTCAGATGCCTTTGTGCCGAACATCTTTCTTTAATTGACGCTATCCCTTCGAGGTTTACAATGTCCTGTTGTCATATTTATAACTGGAGATGTTTTCTGTTTGTGACACAGTTCATGATGACGGAGCAGGGTCGACGTTGCCAAAGGCTCACCCCAGCGACATTGCTTCTGATCTATTTCAGGATGAGTGCCAGTGAAGGGCATGATGAGCTTTGTGCTTAATGTGGTAGCGTAGCCGAGGGGTATAACGCGCTGGATATAGACTCCAGACTTTGCGTGGGCGTTGGTTCGACTCCTACCGGAACGCTTTTAGTTTTGGCCATACATTAGAATGAATACAGTGGGTGTGCACTGTATCTGACTGAAAAAGAAGAAAGAGACAATGCAATCGCGATCTGTTCTTTGGGGATGAAGTGTGTGGGGGCTTGAGGCTCTTTCACAGATCTGGCACTGGATCAAAACGATGAATGACAGACAACACCACTAATTTCAGAACCACGACTGGATTGTTACTCGAACACTCGGCAGAAGAGTCAAACTGACTCGAAATTAGAACTCTCTTTCTCTCTTCACAGATGCTGCATTTTCTCTTTTCCCTTCTGATTTCCAGTGTCAACAGGATAATTGTTTTAATGCAAACGTTGAGCCTATATTCGCAATGCAGAATTAAAATGGTGGGCTTGCGATTTTCAAACGGAATTCACGTACGCTTCTCATTATTCCTCATTCTGACCAATACCTACAGAATTAACCTGGTTTACCCACGAAACCTGTAAGTTTTATTTTCATTTCAGACTTTCTTCATCAGCGTTAAGTTTCTGCGATAAAGTGACATGTTTCCTTGCAGCACAAGAGACAAGTCAGTCAAGAACAGCATCGATTGCTGTGAGTTGGAACGTTCAATTGACAGTGAGATGAAATAGTCGCACAAGCTGAAATTCCCCAAACCCGCCCCCCAAACACTGCGGCTCCTGTGAAACGGACAAGACAGAACACGACAGATATTTATTAGTGAAAGGAACTGCCGCCCATCACATTCTGAACTCGTTCGTCGTGTTACGGTCACCTGACTAGCGCGCAGGTAATGCCGAACCCACAGTACACGGAGTCTTTTCAGAATTGAAATTAATAAATATTTCTTCGGAAAACACCTGAAGTATTTTGTCCTGAGCTGTTCAATATCTACATTCACCAGGTTTTGAAATGTAAACACAATTAATTTTATTATTGACAAGAATGATAATTACATATACCACAAAATGTAGAGTTTAGCTGTCAGCTAATTCTTAACCGCGACCCTCAACACACTTTAACTCGTTCCAGCTTCTAACTCGCACACGTGATAGCTCGCCATCGTTGTATTTCTGACTGGAGATGACTTGTTTGTTACACAGTTCTGATTAGCTGAGGGAGCAGGCGCGAGATTGCCAAGGGCTCTTCACAATGCCCTTGCTTCTGATCTAAAGAGAAAATGCTGGAAAATCTCAGCAGGTCTGGCAGGAACTGGAGGGAGAGAAAAGAACTAACGTTTCGAGTACAATGACTCTTCGTCAAACTGATCTATCTCTGTATCACGGAAGGACACGATTCGGTAAGAGTTTTATGTAGTAGCGCGGCTGAGCGGTCTAATGTGCTGGATTACGACTAGAGGCTGTGGGGAAGCGTGGGTTCGAATCCCACCGCTGACAGTTGTATTTACAGTTTTGGCATTTACATTACGTTGAACACGCAGGTTTTGCGCTCAGTCTAACTGAAAAAGAACAAAGAGGAGAGACAAGGTAAATGTTTTGTTTTCTTGCGGAATGGAGTGTGTGTGGGGCTTGAGGCTCCTGCCCAGATATGGCACTGGATCAAATGCTGAATGACAGACGACAATATTAGTTTCAATTAACAACTGGATTCTAAATAGAGAACTCTGCAGAAGGGACATGCCGACTTGAAATGAGAACTCGATTTCTCTCTTCATTCACCTGAGGAAGGAGCAGTGCTCCGAAAGCCATGTGATTTGATACAACCTGTTGGACTTTAACCTGGTGTTATAAGACTTCTTGCTCTATTTCTCTCTTCACAGGTGCTGCATTTCCTCTTTTTTCCTTCTGACTTCCAGTGTCAACAGGACAATTGTTTTAATGCAAACGTAGAGCCTATGTTCGCAATGCAGGATTAAGATGGTGATTTTCTGACGGAATTCACATGCGCTTCTCATTAGTCCTCACTCTAACCAGATATCGACAGAATTAACCTGGTTTACCCACGAAACCTGTAAGTTTTATTTTCATTTCAGACTTTCTTCATCAGTGTTAAGTTTCTGCGATAAAGTGACATGTTTCCTTGTAGCACAAGTGACAAGTCAGTCAAGAACAGCTTCGATTGCTGTGAGTTTGAACATTCAATTGATAGTGAGGTGAAATAGTCGCACATGCTGAAATTCACAAAACCCTGCCACCAAACACTGCGGCTCCTGTGAAACGGACAAGACAGCACACGACAGATATTTATGAATGAAACCATCTGTCGTCCATCACATTCTGAACTCTTGCAGGTCGTGTTAGGTGACCTTATTAGTGCGCAGGTAATGCCGAACCCACATTACACGGGGTCTTTTCAGAATTGAAATTAAGAAATATTTCTTCTCAATACACCTGAGGTATTTTGTCCTTAGCTGTTCAATATCTACAGTCACCAGGTTTTGAAATGTAAACACAATTAATTTTATTATTGACAATAATGATAATTATATGTACCACAAAAGCAACAGGTTAGCTGTTAGCTACTTTTTACCCGCGCCCCCCTCCCCAAACAACTTAAACTCGTTCCCCCCAGCTTCGAACTCACACACGTGATAGCCATCGGAGCAACCGATTGTGCTTCTGACTGGAGATGACTTGTTTGTTCCACAGTTCTGATAAGCTGACGGAGTTGGCTCGAGATTGCCAAGGGGTCTTCACAATGCCTTTGCTTCTGATCCAACGAGAAAATGGTGGAAAATCTCAGCAGGTCTGGCAGCATCTGTAGGGAGAGAAAAGCTGTAACGTTTCGAGTCCAATTACTCTTTGTCAAACTGATCTATCTCAGTATCAAGGAAGGGCACGATTCGGTGCGTATTTAATGTGGTAGCGTGGCCGAGCGGTCTAAGGCGCTGGATTAAGGCTCCAGTCTCTGCGGAGGCGTGGGTTCGAATCCCACCGCTGCCAGTTGTATTTCCTGTTTTGTCATCGACATTACGTTGAACACCGAGGTTGTGCGCTCAGGCTGACTGAAAAAAAAACTGGATCGGCAAGGCAAATTCTTGCAGAAGGGAATGTGTGTGGAGCTCATGCCCAGAAATGCCACTGGATCAAATGCTGAATGACAGATGACAACATTGGTTTCAATCAGCAACTCAGTTCTAAATAGAGAACTCTGCAGAAGGGACATGCCGACTTGAAATGAGAACTCGATTTCTCTCTTCATTCATCTGAGGAAAGAGCAGTGCTCCGAAAGCTAGTGATTTGATTCAAACCTGTTGGACTTTAATCTGGTGTTGTCAGACTTCTTACTCTATTTCTCTCATCACAGATGCTGTATTTTCTATTTTCACTTCAGATGTCCGGTTGCCACAGTATAATTATTTCAATGCAATCGCAGAGCTTGTGTTTGTGTCCCAGAATTAAGATGGTGGAATTGGGGTTTTGTAACGGAAAAACGTAGGCTTCTCATCATTCCTGATTCTAACGCGGTGGCCGGAGAATTAACCTGGTTTACCCATGAAACCTACAGGTTTTATTTTCATTTCAGACTTTCTTCATCAGCGTTAAGTTTCTCCGACAAAGTGACATGTTTCCTTGCAGCACTAGTGACTGCTTCAGTCAAGAACACCACCGATTGCTGTGAGCTGGAACATTAAATCGACAGTGAGGTGAAATTGGCCGACAAGCTGCAATTTCCAAAATCCACCCACCAAACACTGCGGCTCATGTGAAACGTACAAGACAGCACACGACATATTTTCATCAGTGAAAGCGACTGCCAGACATCACATTCTGAACACTTTACGCAGTTAATTCCAGCCTCACTTGAACCGGAGTCGAAAAACAATTGAAATTATGAATATTTCTTCGAAAAACACCCGAAGTATTTGTTCCTTACGTACTCACTATCTATAATCGACAGGTTTGCAAACGTAAATAAAATGAATGTTATTAATAACAATAATTATAATTAAATATGCCACAAATATAACAGGTTAGACGTCAACTAATTCTTAAACCACCCTATCCCCAAGGTTAACTCGTCCCTGCCTCTACACAAAGAAACGATAGACAAACAAAGTGGTGAAAAGAGGGGTGTAAATAGTCTGTAAAGTACAAAGATAATAATATCTTTTCTGATGCCTTTGTGCCGAAGGTTTTTCTTTAATCGAGGCTACCCCTTTGATGTTTACAATATCCTGTTTTAATATTTACAATTGGAGATGATTTCCGTTTGTTACACAGTTCATGATGAACTAATCAGCAGAAGGATAGTGCTCGACGTTGCCAAGGGCTCATCCCAACTAATTTGGTTCTGATCTCTTTCAGGATGAGTGCCAGTGAATGGCATGACGTGCTTCGTGTTGAACGTGGTAGCGTGGCCGAGCGGTCTAAGGCGCTGGATTTAGGCTCCAGTCTCTGCGGGGGCGTGGGTTCGAATCCCACCCCTGCCAGTAATGTTTTTAGTTTTGGCCATAGATTAGATTGAATACAGAGATTGTCCAGAGATCTGACTGAAAAAGAAGGAAGAGACAATGCAAACGTGATCTGTTCTTGGAGAATGGAGTATATCGGGGACTTGAGGCTTTCCCACAGATCAGGCACTGGATCAAAGCGCTGAATGACAGCAAACACCACTAATTTCAGAACCACGACTGGATTGTTACTCGAGAACTCGGCAGAAGAGTCAAACTGACTCGAAATTAGAACACTCTTTCTCTCTTCACAGGTCCTGCATTTCCTCTGTTTCCTTCTGACTTCCAGTGTCAACAGGACAATTGTTTTAATGCAAACGTAGAGCCTATGTTCGCAATGCAGGATTAAGATGGTGATTTTCTAACGGAATTCACATGCGCTTCTCATTAGTCCTCACTCTAACCAGATATCGACAGAATTAACCTGGTTTACCCACGAAACCTGTAAGTTTTATTTTCATTTCAGACTTTCTTCATCAGCGTTAAGTTTCTGCGATAAAGTGTCATGTTTCCTTGTAGCACAAGTGACAAGTCAGTCAAGAACAGCTTCGATTGCTGTGAGTTTGAACATTCAATTGACAGTGAGGTGAAATAGTCGCACATGCTGAAATTCACAAAACCCTGCCACCAAACACTGCGGCTCCTGTGAAACGGACAAGACAGCACACGACAGATATTTATGAATGAAACCATCTGTCGTCCATCACATTCTGAACTCTTGCAGGTCGTGTTAGGTGACCTTACTAGTGCGCAGGTAATGCCGAACCCACATTACACGGGGTCTTTTCAGAATTGAAATTAAGAAATATTTCTTCTCAATACACCTGAGGTATTTTGTCCTTAGCTGTTCAATATCTACAGTCACCAGGTTTTGAAATGTAAACACAATTAATTTTATTATTGACAATAATGATAATTATATGTACCACAAAAGCAACAGGTTAGCTGTTAGCTCCTTTTTACCCGCGCCCCCCTCCCCAAACAACTTAAACTCGTTCCCCCCAGCTTCGAACTCACACACGTGATAGCCATCGGAGCAACCGATTGTGCTTCTGACTGGAGATGACTTGTTTGTTACACAGTTCTGATAAGCTGACGGAGTTGGCTCGAGATTGCCAAGGGGTCTTCACAATGCCTTTGCTTCTGATCCAACGAGAAAGTGTTTGTGTCCCAGAATTAAGATGGTGGAATTGGGGTTTTGTAACGGAAACACGTAGGCTTCTCATCATTCCTGATTCTAACGAGGTGGGCGGAGAATTAACCTGGTTTACCCATGTAACCTACAGGTTTTATTTTCATTTCAGACTTTCTTCATCAGCGTTAAATTTCTCCGACAAAGTGACATGTTTCCTTGCTTAGTGCTTAGTGACTGCTTCAGTCAAGAACACCACCGATCGCTGTGAGCTGGAACATTAAATCGACAGTGAGGTGAAATTGGCCCACAAGCTGCAATTTACAAAATCCACCCACCAAACACTGCGGCTCATGTGAAACGTACAAGACAGCACACCACATATTTTCATCAGTGAAAGCGACTGCCAGACATCACATTCTGAACACTTTACGCAGTTAATTCCAACCCCACTTGACCCGATGTCGAAAAACAATTGAAATTATTAATATTTATTCGAAGGTTTGCAAACGTAAATGCAATTAATGTTATTAATAACAATAATTATAATTAAATATGCCACAAATACAACAGGTTAGACGTTAGCTAATTTTTAAATCGCCCAATCCACAAGGTTAACTCGTCCCTGCCTCTGCCCAAACACACGATAGACAAACAAAGTGGTGAAAAGAGGGGTGTAAAATAGTCTGTAAAGTACAAATATAATATCTTTTCAGATGCCTTTGTGCCGAACGTCTTTCTTTAATAGTGACTATCACTTCGAGGTTTACAGGTGCAGTTGTAATATTTATAACTGGAGATGATTTATGTTTGTTACACAGTTCATGATGATCTGATCAGCTGACGGAACAGGCTCGACGTTGCAAAGGTCTCATCCCAACTACTTTGCTTCTGGTCTATTTCAGGATGAGTGCCCGTGAAGGGCATCATGAGCGCTGCGTTTAATGTGGTAGCGTGGCCGAGCGGTCTCTGTCGATGGGTTTAGGCTCCAGTCTCTCCGTGGGCGCTTCTTCGAATTCCGTTGCTGCCGGAAAAGTTTTCCGTTTTGGCCACAGATTTCATTGAATACAGAGGGTGTGCGCTGTGTTTGACTGAAAAAGAAGAACGTGGGGAGACAATGCAAACGTGATCTCTTCTTGGGGAATGGCGTGTGTGGGGGACTTGAGGCCCTTCCACAGATCTGGCACTGGATCAAAACGCTGAATGACAGACGACACCACTAATTTCAGATCAACGACTGGATTGTTAATCGAGAACTCGGCAGAAGAGTGAAACTGACTCGAAATTAGAATTCTATTTCCCTCTTCACAGATGCTGCATCTTCTCTTTTCCCCTCTGATTTCTAGCGTCAACATGATAATTGTTTTAATGCTAAAGTAGAGCCTATGTTCGCAATGCTGAATTAAGATGGTTGGCTTGCGATTCAATATGAGCCAAATTAAGAAACAGTTTATTGAGAAACACGATAGACAAACAAAGTGGTGAAAAGAGGGGTGTAAAACTGTCTGTAATGTACAAAGATAATAATATATTTTCAGATGCCTTTGTGCCGAACATCTTTCTTTAATTGACGCTATCCCTTCGAGGTTTACAATGTCCTGTTGTCATATTTATAACTGGAGATGTTTTCTGTTTGTGACACAGTTCATGATGACGGAGCAGGGTCGACGTTGCCAAAGGCTCACCCCAGCGACATTGCTTCTGATCTATTTCAGGATGAGTGCCAGTGAAGGGCATGATGAGCTTTGTGCTTAATGTGGTAGCGTAGCCGAGGGATATAACGCGCTGGATATAGACTCCAGACTTTGCGTGGGCGTTGGTTCGACTCCTACCGGAACGCTTTTAGTTTTGGCCATACATTAGAATGAATACAGTGGGTGTGCACTGTATCTGACTGAAAAAGAAGAAAGAGACAATGCAATCGCGATCTGTTCTTTGGGGATGAAGTGTGTGGGGGCTTGAGGCTCTTTCACAGATCTGGCACTGGATCAAAACGATGAATGACAGACAACACCACTAATTTCAGAACCACGACTGGATTGTTACTCGAAAACTCGGCAGAAGAGTCAAACTGACTCGAAATTAGAACTCTCGTTCTCTCTTCACAGATGCTGCATTTTCTCTTTTCCCTTCTGATTTCCAGTGTCAACAGGATAATTGTTTTAATGCAAACATTGAGCCTATATTCGCAATGCAGAATTAAAATGGTGGGCTTGCGATTTTCAAACGGAATTCACGTACGCTTCTCATTATTCCTCATTCTGACCAATACCTACAGAATTAACCTGGTTTACCCATGAAACCTGTAAGTTTTATTTTCATTTCAGACTTTCTTCATCAGCGTTAAGTTTCTGCGATAAAGTGACATGTTTCCTTGCAGCACAAGAGACAAGTCAGTCAAGAACAGCATCGATTGCTGTGAGTTGGAACGTTCAATTGACAGTGAGATGAAATAGTCGCACAAGCTGAAATTCCCCAAACCCGCCCCCCAAACACTGCGGCTCCTGTGAAACGGACAAGACAGAACACGACAGATATTTATTAGTGAAAGGAACTGCCGCCCATCACATTCTGAACTCTTTCGTCGTGTTACGGTCACCTGACTAGCGCGCAGTTAATGCCGAACCCACAGTACACGGAGTCTTTTCAGAATTGAAATTAATAAATATTTATTCGAAAAACACCTGAAGTATTTTGTCCTGAGCTGTTCAATATCTACATTCACCAGGTTTTGAAATGTAAACACAATTAATTTTATTATTGACAAGAATGATAATTACATATACCACAAAATGTAGAGTTTAGCTGTCAGCTAATTCTTAACCGCGACCCGCAACACACTTTAACTCGTCCCAGCTTCTAACTCGCACACGTGATAGCTCGCCATCGTTGTATTTCTGACTGGAGATGACTTGTTTGTTACACAGTTCTGATTAGCTGAGGGAGCAGGCTCGAGATTGCCAAGGGCTCTTCACAATGCCCTTGCTTCTGATCTAAAGAGAAAATGCTGGAAAATCTCAGCAGGTCTGGCAGGAACTGAAGGGAGAGAAAAGAACTAACGTTTCGAGTACAATGACTCTTCGTCAAACTGATCTATCTCTGTATCACGGAAGGACACGATTCGGTAAGAGTTTTATGTAGTAGCGCGGCTGAGCGGTCTAATGTGCTGGATTACGACTAGAGGCTGTGGGGAAGCGTGGGTTCGAATCCCACCGCTGACAGTTGTATTTACAGTTTTGGCATTTACATTACGTTGAACACGCAGGTTGTGCGCTCAGTCTAACTGAAAAAGAACAAAGAGGAGAGACAAGGTAAATGTTTTGTTTTCTTGCGGAATGGAGTGTGTGGGGCTTGAGGCTCCTGCCCAGATATGGCACTGGATCAAATGCTGAATGACAGACGACAATATTAGTTTCAATTAACAACTGGATTCTAAATAGAGAACTCTGCAGAAGGGACATGCCGACTTGAAATGAGAACTCGATTTCTCTCTTCATTCACCTGAGGAAGGAGCAGTGCTCCGAAAGCCATGTGATTTGATACAACCTGTTGGACTTTAACCTGGTGTTATAAGACTTCTTGCTCTATTTCTCTCTTCACAGGTGCTGCATTTCCTCTTTTTCCTTCTGACTTCCAGTGTCAACAGGACAATTGTTTTAATGCAAACGTAGAGCCTATGTTCGCAATGCAGGATTAAGATGGTGATTTTCTAACGGAATTCACATGCGCTTCTCATTAGTCCTCACTCTAACCAGATATCGACAGAATTAACCTGGTTTACCCACGAAACCTGTAAGTTTTATTTTCATTTCAGACTTTCTTCATCAGTGTTAAGTTTCTGCGATAAAGTGACATGTTTCCTTGTAGCACAAGTGACAAGTCAGTCAAGAACAGCTTCGATTGCTGTGAGTTTGAACATTCAATTGATAGTGAGGTGAAATAGTCGCACATGCTGAAATTCACAAAACCCTGCCACCAAACACTGCGGCTCCTGTGAAACGGACAAGACAGCACACGACAGATATTTATGAATGAAACCATCTGTCGTCCATCACATTCTGAACTCTTGCAGGTCGTGTTAGGTGACCTTATTAGTGCGCAGGTAATGCCGAACCCACATTACACGGGGTCTTTTCAGAATTGAAATTAAGAAATATTTCTTCTCAATACACCTGAGGTATTTTGTCCTTAGCTGTTCAATATCTACAGTCACCAGGTTTTGAAATGTAAACACAATTCATTTTATTATTGACAATAATGATAATTATATGTACCACAAAAGCAACAGGTTAGCTGTTAGCTCCTTTTTACCCGCGCCCCCCTCCCCAAACAACTTAAACTCGTTCCCCCCAGCTTCGAACTCACACACGTGATAGCCATCTGAGCAACCCGTTGTGCTTCTGACTGGAGATGACTTGTTTGTTACACAGTTCTGATAAGCTGACGGAACTGGCACGAGATTGCCAAGGGGTCTTCACAATGCCTTTGCTTCTGATCCAACGAGAAAACGAAGTATTTGTTCCTTACCTACTCACTATCTATAATCGACAGGTTTGCAAACGTAAATACAATGAATGTTATTAATAACAATAATTATAATTAAATATGCCACAAATATTACAGGTTAGACGTCAACTAATTCTTAAACCACCCAATCCCCAAGGTTAACTCGTCCCTGCCTCTACACAAAGAAACGATAGACAAACAAAGTGGTGAATAGAGGGGTGTAAATAGTCTATAATGTACAAAGATAATAATATCTTTTCAGATGCCTTTGTGCCGAAGGTTTTTCTTTAATCGAGGCTACCCCTTTGATGTTTACAATATCCTGTTTTAATATTTACAACTGGAGATGATTTCCGTTTGTTACACAGTTCATGATGATCTAATCAGCAGAAGGAATGTGCTCGACGTTGCCAAGGGCTCATCCCAACTAATTTGGTTCTGATCTCTTTCAGGATGAGTGCCAGTGAATGGCATGACGTGCTTCGTGTTGAACGTGGTAGCGTAGCCGAGCGGTCTAAGGCGCTGGATTTAGGCTCCAGTCTCTGCGGGGGCGTGGGTTCGAATCCCACCGCTGCTAGGAATGTTTTAGTTTTGGCCATAGATTAGATTGAATACAGAGATTGTACAGAGATCTGACTGAAAAAGAAGAAAGAGACAATGCAAACGTGATCTGTTCTCGGAGAATGGAGTATATCGGCGACTTGTGGCTTTCCCACAGATCAGGCACTGGATCAAAGCGCTGAATAACAGCCAACACCACTAATTTCAGAACCACGACTGGATTGTTACTCGAGAACTCGGCAGAAGAGTCAGACTGACTCGAAATTAGAACACTCTTTCTCTCTTCACAGATGCTGTATTTTCTCTTTTCCCTTCTGATTTCCAGTGTCAACAGGATAATTGTTTTAATGCAAACGTTGAGCCTATATTCGCAATGCAGTATTGAGATGGTGATTTTCAAACGGAATTCACGTACGCTTCTCATTATTCCTCATTCTGACCAGATATCTACAGAATTAACCTGGTTTAGCGACGAAACCTGTAAGTTTTATTTTCATTTCAGACTTTCTTCATCAGCGTTAAGTTTCTGCGATAAAGTGACATGTTTCCTTGCAGCATAAGAGACAAGTCAGTCAAGAACAGCATCGATTGCTGTGAGTTGGAACATTCAATTGACAGTGAGATGAAATAGTCGCACAAGCTGAAATTCCCCAAACCCTCCCCCCAAACACTGCGGCTCCTGTGAAACGGACAAGACAGAACACGACAGATATTTATTAGTGAAAGGAACTGCCGCCCATCACATTCTGAACTCTTCCGTCGTGTTACGGTCACCTGACTAGCGCGCAGTTAATGCCGAACCCACAGTACACGGAGTCTTTTCAGAATTGAAATTAATAAATATTTCTTCGAAAAACACCTGAAGTATTTTGTCCTTAGCTGGTCAATATCTACATTCACCAGGTTTTGAAATGTAAACACAATTAATTTTATTATTGACAAGAATGATAATTACATATACCACAAAATGTAGAGTTTAGCTGTCAGCTAATTCTTAACCGCGACCCGCAACACACTTTAACTCGTCCCAGCTTCTAACTCGCACACGTGATAGCTCGCCATCGTTGTATTTCTGACTGGAGATGACTTGTTTGTTACACAGTTCTGATTAGCTGAGGGAGCAGGCTCGAGATTGCCAAGGGCTCTTCACATTGCCCTTGCTTCTGATCGAAAGAGAAAATGCTGGAAAATCTCAGCAGGTCTGGCAGGAACTGGAGGGAGAGAAAAGAACTAAAGTTTCGAGTCCAATGACTCTTCGTCAAACTGATCTATCTCAGTATCACGGAAGGACACGATTAGGTTTGCGTTTTAAGTAGTAGCGCGGCTGAGCGGTCTGAAGTGCTGAATTACGACTAGCGGCTGTGCGGAGGCGTGGGTTCGAATCTCACCGCTGACATTTGTATTTACAGTTTTGGCATTTACATTACGTTGAACACACAGATTGTGCCCTCAGTCTGACTGAAAAAGAACAAAGAGGAGAGACAAGGTAAATGTTTTGTTTTCTTGCGGAATGGAGTGTGTGTGGGGCTTGAGGCTCCTCCCCAGATATGGCACTGGATCAAATGCTGAATGACAGACGATAATATTAGTTTCAATCAACAACTGGATTCTAAATAGAGAACTCTGCAGAAGGGACATGCCGACTTGAAATGAGAACTCGATTTCACTCTTCATTCACCTGAGGAAGGAGCAGTGCTCCGAATGCCATGTGATTTGATACAACCTGTTGGACTTTAACCTGGTGTTATAAGACTTCTTGCTCTATCTCTCTCATCACAGGTGCTGTATTTTCAATTTTCATTTCAGATGTCCAGTGGCCACAGTATAATGATTTCAATGCAATCGTAGAGCGTGTGTTTGTGTCCCAGAATTAAGATGGTGGAATTGGGGTTTTGTAACGGAAACACTTTTTAAAAAATAAATAAATTTGTTAAGGTTTTCACAAAATATCAACAACAAAATGTAAAAGGAACCCAATAGAATTAAATACAAAACAAAACAAAACAACCCAGTGCCCCCCTCCCCCTATACATAAATAATATATTAACACCCGCCGAAACACAGAGCAAACAGAGCAAATATATACACCCCCTCAGATCCCCCAGTATAGTCAAATACAAATAATATATAACCCCCCCCTTCCCCCCGGGTTGCTGCTGCTGCTGACCATTGTCTACCATTCTGCCAGGAAGCCCAAGAACGGTTGCCACCACCTGAAGAACACTTGCACCAATCCCCTTAAGGCAAATCTCACACTCTCCAATTTAATAAACCCCGCCATATCGTTGATCCTGGATTCCATGCTTGGGGGCCTCGCATCCTTCCAGTGAAGAAGAATCCTTCGCCAGGCTACCAGAGATGCAAAGGGCAGAATACCAGCCTCTTCCACCTCCTGCACTCCCGGCTCCTCTGCAACCCCAAAAATTGCGAGCCCCCAGCCCGGTTTAACCCTGGATCCTACCACCCTCGACACCGTCCTCGCTACGCCCTTCCAAAATTCCTCCAGTGCTGGGCATGCCCTGAACTTATGGATGTGGTTTGCTGGGCTCCCTGAGCAGCTAACACACCTGTCCTCATCCCCCCAAAACCGGCTCATCCTTGTCCCGGTCATGTGTGCCCTGTGCAGCACCTTAAACTGTATGAGGCTGAGCCTCACGCACGAAGAGGCAGAGTTCACCCTCCCTAGGGCATGTGCCCATGTCCCCTCCTCGATCTCCTCCCCCAACTTCTCCTCCCACTTACCTTTCAGCACCTCCACCGAGGCCTCCTCCTCCTCCCGCATCACCTGGTATGTTGCCGAGATCTTCCCTTCTCCAACCCATGCCCCCGAGAGCACCCTGTCCTGTACCGACATATGGATGATAAGGGAATAGTGTAGACGGGCTTTAGAGTGGTTTCACAGGTTGGCGTAACATCGAGGGCCGAAGGGCCTGTACTGCGATGTTCTATGACTGGGCGCACAACGTAACATAGTTCCCAAAACCGTGCATGGTGGCAGCAGCGGGAATTCCACCACTTGCCGCCTGGCAAATGCCCTTATCTGTAGATACCTAAAGGCGTTTCCCGGGGGGGGGGGGGGGGGGGGGGGGAGCCCGTACTTCTCCTCCAGCTCACCAAGGCTCGCAAACTTTCCATCCACAAACAGGTCCCCCAACCTTCTTATCCCTGCCGTGTGCCACCCCAAAAACCCTCCATCTATTCGCCCAGGGACAAAACGGTGGTTCCCCCGTATTGTAGTCCACACCGAAGCCCCCATGTCCCTCCTGAGCAGCCTCCATTGCCCCCAACTTTTGAAGGTAGCCGCCATCACCGGGCTCGTGGTATACCTCATTGGAGGGAGCGGCAGCAGCGCCGTTGCCAGCGCCTCCAGGCTCGTACCCTCGCAAGACGCCGTCTGCAGCCTCTTCCATGCCACCCGCCCCCATCACCCACTTACGCACCATCGCCGCATTGGCGGCCCAGTAGTGCCCAAAGAGGTCGGGCAGCGCGAGCCCCCCCCCCGTCCCTACTGCGCTCCAGGAACACCCTTCTCACCCTCGGAGTCCCTCGCGCCCACACAAACCCCGTTATGCTCCTGTTGACCCGCCTGAAGAAGGTTTTCGGGATAAGAATGGGGAGGCACTGGAACAGGAGCAAAAACCTTGGGTGCACCGTCATCTTGACAGACTCCACCCTACCCGCCAGGGGCAGCGGCAACGCGTCCCACCTCTTAAACCCCTCCTCCACCAGCCTCGTTATTATTCCTCACTCTAACCAGATATCTACTGAATTAACCTGGTTTACACACGGAACTGTTTGTCGGTTTTATTTTCATTTCAGACTTTCTTCATCAGCATTAAGTTTCTCCGACAAAGTGACATGTTTCCTTCAGTCAAGAACACCACAGCGTGCTGTGAACTGGAACACTAAATCGACAGTGAGGTGACATGTTTCCTTGCAGCACAAGAGACATAATCAGTCAAGAACAGCATCGATTGCTGTGAGTTGGAACATTCAATTGACAGTGAGATGAAATAGTCGCACAAGCTGCAGTTTACAAAATCCACTCACCAAACACTGCGGCTCATGTGAAACGTACCAGACAGCACACCACATATTTTCATCAGTGAAAGCGACTGCCAGACATCACATTCTGAACACTTTACGACCCCCTGACTTGTGCGCAGTTAATTCCAGCCCCACGTGACCCGGAGTCGAAAAACAATTGAAATTATTAACATTTCTTCGAAAAACATCTGAAGTATTTGTTCCATATCTGCCCAATATCTATAATCGACAGGTTTGCAAATGTAAATACAATTAATGTTATTAGTAACAATAATTATAATTAATTATGTCACAAATACAACAGGTTAGGCGTTAGCTAATTCTTAAACCGCCCACCCCGCGAGGTTAACTCCTCCCTGCCTCTACACAAACACACGATAGAGAAACAAAGCGGTGAAAAGAGGGGTGTAAAATAGCCTGTAAACTACAAAGATAATAATATCTTCTCAGATGCTTTTGTGCTGAACGCCTTTCTTTAATAGAGGCTATCACTTCGAGGTTTTCAGTGTCACGTTGTAATATTTTTAACTGTAGATTCATTCAATGCTCTGCAGTTATAGAAATATAGCGGGTTTACAGGGGAGGGGGGAGAGAGAAGCGACAGAAGTCTTCTCTGTTGTAACTTTTCAACTCCTCACTTTTACTGTTCAAGTTGAAGATTAATGCGCTGAAACATCGATGGACCAGAACGTTTATCAAGAAAAATGAAGGGGAAATAGGTGATTCAACACGAATGGCCATTCCATCTCTTTCTGTTGCTTACTCACCTCCAGATCCTCTGGCCGTGGAGCTGCAGATACAGTGGGTTCATAGAATCATAGAATTTACAGTTCAGAAGGAGGCCATTCGGCCCACCGAGTCTGCATCCGCCCTTGGAAAGAGCACCCTATTTATTTATTTTAAATATAAATTTTTATTAAAGTTTTGCAACATTTTTCATAATAAGCAATAGTAAAAATACTAACACAACAAAATAGAGTGAATATTAACATAGTGCAGAAAGAGAATATAGAATAGCAATTAACTAGACCTTCCGCGACTCGCCTCCGTCTTCCCACACTCTCCCAATGGAACACTCACACACACCCCCGCCCACTCACTCCTATGGATTGCTGCTGCTGCCTAAATTTAATTTTCCCCGAGAAAGTCGACGAACGGTATTATGCACCCGCCCAACAGCAGCATCTCTGTACACTTGGCAAAATTATTTACACACATAAATAGGCAGCTGTTTGTGGTGTTGGCCCTTGCTTCTCCCCGACAGATTTCGCTGCCGTTGTCGTCTCGTGCTCACATCCGTCTTCCCCGTTTTCTTTGTTCCTGTGGATGGCAGGTTTGTTAACGTTTCCCTGCCTCCCCCCTCTACCTCCCTGGCTCTCCTCTATTGTCCCCTGTCTCTTTCCTCTAATCCCCCCCCCCCCCCCCACTGTGGTTCACCTTTCCTTCCTCTTAGATTTAGCTGTTCCCGCCCCCCCCCCCCCCTCTATCTCGCCCTCTCATGCTACTTTCCCCTGTTTCTTGGCTACCTGGCTATTCTTCTGCTTGTTTGTTGGCCACAATCAGGTATGGAACAATTGGGTGAATGGCTCTCACGTTCTGTGGAAGCCGTCGTCTGACCCTCAGATGGCGAATTTGATTTTCTCCATTTGGAGCGATTCCAAGAGGTCGGACAGCCAGTCTGCAGCTTTGGATGGTGCTGCTGACCACCAGCTGAACAGGATTCTACGGCGGGTGATCAGGGAGGCAAAGGCGAGGGCTTCTGCCCTCCTCCCCAGGAATAGATCTGGCTGGTCTGAAACCCCGAAGACCGCCGCTTTAGGGCATTGGTCTACCCTCACCCCCACCACTTTGGAGCTTGCATCGAAGAAGGCTGTCCAGTACTCCACATGTCTGGGGCAAGACCAAACCATGTGGGCGTGGTTGGCCGTGCCTCCTTGGCACCGTTCACATCTATCCTCCACCTCCAGGAAGAACCAGCGCATACAAGTTCTTGTTAAAGGGGCTTTATGTACCACGTTTAGTTGCGTCAGGCTGAGCCTTGCGCACGTGGATGTGGGGTTGACCCTATGCAGTGCTTCGCTCCAGAGTCCCCACCCTATTTCGATCCCCAGGTCCTCCTCCCACTTCATTCTTGTTGCGTCCAGTACGGTGTCGGCCCTTTCTACCAGTCGGTCATAGATGTCGCTACAGTTTCCTTTATCTTGTATGCTTGCATCCAGTAACTCTTCCAGTAGTGTCTGTCGTGGTGTTTGTGGGTATGTCCTTGTCTCCTTTCGTAGGAAGTTTCTTAGTTGTAGGTACCTTAGCTCGTTCCCCCTGGCTAGCTGGAATTTCTCTGTCAGTTCGCCCAGAGTTGCGATCCTGCCGTCCGTGTCTAGGTCCCTGACTGTCAGTGTCCCTCTGTCCTGTCCCCACCTTTTGAAGGTGGCGTCAGTCAGCGCTGGTGTGAGACTTCGGTTGTTGCAGATGGGAGCTTTGCCCGACATTTTGGTTAGGCCATTTTGCTGCTGTAGTTGGTTTCAGGACTGGAGGGTGGCTTTTACCACCGGGCTGCTGGAGTGTTTCTTAGGTGGGGATGGGAGTGCCACCGTGGCTAGGGCCCGGAGAGAGGTCCCCTTGCAGGAGGTCTCCTCCACGTGCACCCATTCAGCTTCTGGCTCCTTGATCCATCCCCTTGCACTCTCGGCCGTCGCCGCACTATGGTAAAGTTGTAGGTTTGGGAAGGCTAGCCCCCCCCGGGTTTTGTTTTTTGTAAGACATTCTTTGGGATTCTAGCATTCTCCCCCCCCCCCCCCCCCCCCCCCGCCCCCGCCGCGCTAAATACGGGCGCCATGATTAGTTTGTCTAGTGCTTTGAAAAGGCCTTGGGGATGTAAATCGGGATGGATCCGAATAGGAAGAGGAACCTGGGCAACACCTTCATTTTGATCGTCTGGACTCTTCCCGTGAGGGAGAGTGGAAGTATGTTCCATCTTTGCAGGTTCTTTTCTAATTCCTCCGTCAGACTGGTGAGGTTCCATTTGTGGATCTCTTTCCCGTCATGGGCTATTTGGATCCCCGGGTAGCGGAATTTGTGTCGGGCTTGTTTAAACCGCAGCGCCATTAGTGCTGCCCCACCTACTTGTGGGTGTACCGGGAAGATTCTGAGAAGGCTACACACTCTTTCAGGAGCGCGATGATTCCGTCCATGCTGCTTTGTGGGTCTGAAATGTAGAGGAGCAGGGCATCTGCATAGAGTGAGACTCTGTGCCCTCTACCACCCCTTTAGACCCCCCTCCAGCTTTTTGTTGCTCTGAGCTGAATTGCTAGTGGCTCGATCGCGAGAGCAAACAGCAGTGGGGTCAGTGGGCATCCTTGTCTGGTACTCCTGTGCAGCTGGAAATATCGGGAGATGGTGTTGTTTGTCCGTACTCTCGCCATGGGAGCGCTGAAAAAATGTTTTACTGAGGAGGTGAATCCTCTTCCAAGCCCGAACCGCTCCAGGACCATTCTGAGGTATTTCCATTCGACTCTTCCATTCGAAGGCCTTTTCTGAGTCGAGGGAGACCATCACCTCTGGTGTTCTCTCCATGGATGGGGTCATAATCACGTTCAGCAGGCGCCTAATGTTCGAAGTATGCTGTCTACCTTTGACAAAGCCCGCCTGGTCCTCTGCGACCACCTCTGGCACGCAGTCTTCTGGCCTTTTGGCCAGAATCTTGGCCACTATTTTGGCATCCGCGTTTAGCAGTGAGATGGGTCTGTATGACCCACATTCCGTTGGGTCTTTGTCCTTCTTAGATATCAGCGATATTGAGGCCTGTGCTAGCGTGGGTGGCAGCGTGCCCTTAGCCAGCGATTCTGTGAACATCTCCCACAGGTGCGGGGCCAGTGCTGTCGCAAATTGTTTGTAGAAGTCTGCCGGGAACCTGTCTGGTCCCGGCGCCTTCCCCGCCTGCATGGAGCTAATGCTGTCCATGATCTCTCCCAATGCTAGGGGTGCTTCCGTGTCCCGTCCTCTGGCCTCCCCCATGACTGTTATGTCCAGTCCATCAAGGAACCGTTTCATCCCAGACTCGCCCCTTGGGGGCTCTGAGGTGTACAACGTGGAGGGTGAAACCTCCCCGTTCTGGTTGTTCTCCGTTTACTCTGCTATGGCCCACAATATCTTTTCGTTGAAGGCCTTGTCTGCTAGTAGGGCAATGTCCAACCTCCATGTGGGGCGTTTGGCCCTGCCCGTCTCCAGCCTCACATCCATGTAGTGTGGAGCATGGTATGATATCACCATTATGGAGTATCCCACGTTGTCTAACCCCTGAAGCACCTTTTTCCCCACCACAAAGAAGTCAATTCTGGTGAATACGTTGTGTACTGGGGAGAAGAAAGAGAACTCCTTCTCCCCTGGGTGGGTGAACCTTCAGGGGTCCACCACTCCCATCTGTTCCACAAAGTGAACGGGTTCCCGTGCCATGCTCGAGGTTTTCCTCATTTTGGGTTTTGATCTGTCAGTCGTTGGATCCAGTACACAGTTGAAGCCCCCCCCCCACCTTCCCCCGCCACCCCCCCACCCCATGATTCGTCAGTGCATCGCTATGTCCGGGATTTCTGCTATGCTCCTCTTGATGAAGCTCGTGTCATCCCAGTTGGACGCGTACACGTGAACTAGTACTATTGGTGCCCCATCCATGGCCATGCTGACCGTGAAGTACCGTAGCCCTGGGTCTGTAACCGACTTTGTCGCCTTAAACATCGTCCATTTGCTGATCAGTATTGCCACCCCCCTGGCCCGCTTCCCGTAGCAGGAATGGTAGGTCTGTCCCACCCAGTCCTTTCTTACCCACAGTCGGTCCCGCTCTCCCAAGCGCATCTCTTGAGGAAGATTATGTCGGCCTTCATATTTCTTAAGTGGATGAGGACTCTGGATCTTTTCACTGGGCTGTTGAGTCCCCTTACGTTCCAGGTGGCTATCCTGGTGGGGTGCTCTGTCCCCTCGCACCTGTGGGATTAACCACATTTACCTGGTGGGCGTGCCCTCCGGGGTTCCCCTTGGTTAGGGGGCTTTCCAAGATGGCCACTGTCGCTGCTCTCTCCATGCGGTTGGGCCCCTGCGCTCCGGGGTCTCCCTTCGTCCAGGGGGCACCCGACATGCCCGCCTGCTGTGTGACCGCCACGCGAGTAGCCCCCTGCACTCTGGGGCCTCCTTCGCCCATAGACCGTACTTGGTGGATGCTTGCAGCAATTCTTTGTTCCGAGCCCTCGGTTGTAGCACTTTGTAGCCCTTTTGTTATTCCTTTTCTAGCCTTGTTTGTCCCTCCATCCCTGTGTTCCCCACCCCCTGGTCCCTCCCTTCCTGTGCCCCCTCCCCCCCGGTCGCTCCCTTTCCTCCCCTTTTCTCCCCCTCTCCCGTATATCCCTCCTCTGTCCCTCTTTCCCCTGCACCTTTTCCCGTTTTCCCCGCCCGCCTCTGTTGAGTGCCCCCCCTGCCTGGAACCTTCCCCCCTGTTGGTGGCGCACTGCGGTCCTGCTTTTCTTGCATGTCCCCAGCGCTAGCCTTCTTGCTTGTGCGGTGACCACCCTCTCGGGAGTTACTGTCTCGCTTCTCCTTTGCCCAGCCTTTGCGTTTTTCTGCCCACTCATCTCCCATCCTACCCTGCGCTCGCCTTGCTTGCTTACCGTTCTCCGCTACTCTCGTTCCCTTGTGCTGGGGCCTGGTCTCCCACCAGTGGCGATCCCTCAGGTAGTGGTTTGCTCTTTGTTCAGGCTGCACTCGCCCTATAGGGGTGGTGGGGGGGGGGTGGGTGCCTGGCGTTGCCTCACCCATCTCCCCTCCTCTATCGGCGTGCTGTTTACTCTAGCCAGGGGCCCTGAATTTCTACCCTCGCTGTTGATTTTCCAGCCCGTGTTCCTCGATAAACTTGTTTGTTTCGGCGTGGGCTGTGAAGAAATACTCTTTTTTTTGGTATGTGACCCAGAGCTTCGCTGGGTGCAGCACACCAAAATGTAGATTGCACTTGTGAAGAGCTGCTTTCGCTCTATTGAATTTGGCCCATCACCTGGCGAGGTCTGCCCCAATGTCCTCGTAAATTCTAATGAAGTGTTCTTCCCATTTGCAAGTTCTGTTCTTCCTGGCCCAGCGCAGGATTATTTCCCTGTCTTGGTACCGGTGTAGTTTAGCTATACCTGCTCTTGGGTGGTCCCCCACCTTGTGCTTTGGGCACAGTGACCAGTGTGCTCTGTCATTTCTGGTGGGCCGGGGAAAGTTTCCCTCCCACTAAGTTGCCCAACACCTCGGTCACGTAGGCCGTGGGGTTTCTACCCTCGATCCCCTCTGGTAGGCCCACTATCCTGACATCCTGGTCGTCCACCCTGCCCTTCAGGCTCTCCTGCGTAGTGCCCAGTCTCGGCGCCCCTTTCTCCAGGGCCGTGATCTGGTCGCTCATGTCAGTTGCGGACTTTTCCAGCACCTTAGTGGTCACCTCTTGGGCTTCCAGTTTCTCCTCTTGGGCTTCCAGTTTCTTCCCTGCTCTGCCCAGGGCGAGCTGCACCTCCGCCAGGGCCTTGGCCATTGCCGCCTGTACTGCAGCCTCCATGTCTGCTCTGGTCTCTGCCTTGTTGCCCTGCTGATGTTCCCTCAGCGCCCCGGCAAAGGCTGTCTTCCAGTTAGCCTCTGGCCCAGGGGGAAATACTCCTGTCTGACCGTTCTTTTTGTTGCAGCGAGGCTTTGCTTCCCCCGCTTCGTGTGACGGTTGGCCCGCCTGAACGGGCTCGCATAATGTCATCCCGTTTGCTTTTCGTGCTCCTTCTTCCCTCTGCTTTGGCTCCCTTCTGGTATTTTTCTTCAGTAAAGTTTTTTTTTTGAAAAGTGGGAGAGAAAGAAAAATGAAGAAACTTTTTCCTCCCTTTAAAGGTTTTCTTTCCAAAGTTTTGGGGTTTTATTTGGAAAAAGTGGGGAAGTTCTTCTTTTCATTTTGCCCTCCTCCATCACCAGGGTCGGAGAGAGAGAGGCTTCTGGTCGGGTTGGGTGTCCCTCTTTATTCCGCCACCTGCCTCGTGGTGATTGCCGCGGGGGGGGGGGGGGGGCGGGGTCCTTGCTGCTGGCTCGGTCCCCGCTTTGGTTCGAGCCGCAACTGGTACTGCTGCCCCGCGTTTTGTTGCCCCGTGCGCTGCTACTGCGCGGGGGGAGGGCGGGGGGTGTTCCCAGGTAGTTCCTGCTGGCTCCGTGCCGCTTCTCCTCTGCCGTCCACGTTCTTCAGTCCGGGGGGGGGGGGGGGGTCTCGGTCGGGCCGGTTCGCAGGTCCACGCTCCGACGCGCTCGCTCACATCGGGGAGGGGGGGGGGGGGGGGGGCGACTCTCCACGGCCGCCTCCAAGTCTGCGGCTGCTCTCGCACACCTTTTCCTCCCACGGGCCACTGCCACTTTTTCCACTGCTCTTACCTCCAGGTGAGCGCCGCGTGGGTCCTTTCTTTATTTTTCCTTTTCCCCCTTTCTGTTCTCCCCTCTCCGTTTAAGAAAAATAAAAATTTGCACAGAAGTGATAACCCACAAGGATTAAAACCCCTCGGACAAAACAAGCAAAAAAACCAAGCGGAAAATGAGAAAAAAAAACTTTCTGTAGCGAGAGGTGCCCCGTGCACGTCTCCCCCCCCCCCGCCCCCCAGAGCCCTCAGAGCACCCTATTTAAGCCCATGCCTCCACCTTAACCCCGCAACCCGAGGTGGCGCTGGTGACGACGGGGAACGGTTGGCTGTCCAGATGCAGGATACAAAATTTCCCTCCCGATAAAATGTGTTCCCCATTCCCTGTCTGTGAACTTTACTGTTCTATTTACTGCACTATTCTGTGCATTCTTGGTTTGTGGGCGTGAGGCCCACGCAGACATGGGAGAATGTACAAACTGCATACGGACAGGGACCCGGGGCCGACATCGAACCAGGGTCCTCGGCGCCCTGTTTGTGAACGTTGTGTAAATCTGTAACATCTGTGGTGGCCAGTGTTTGACATTTCTGTCACTGCTGTTTTGATTGCGGGCCCTGAAATGAAGATGTGTTGTTCTTGCCCCAAGGGTGAGTTGAAAGTCATATATTTCATGGTAGAACACATACATCTCATTGGCACATTGTGTCGCATTCTGATAAAAATCAACAGAAAGTTTTGTTGTCTATTCGGAACAGGAGATTCAGAAAGAGGCGAGGTGAAGGACATTTGAAATGGTGCCGAGTCTTCATTGCAAGCAATTGTGTTTCTGACTGGAGATAATTTCTGTTTGTGCCACAGTTCATGATGATCAAATCAGCTGCCGGAGGAGGCTCGACGTGGCATGGGCTCATCCCAACTACTTTGCTTCTGATCTATTTCAGAATCAGTGCCAGTGAAGGGCATAGTGAGCGCTGCGCTACATGTGGTAGCGTGGTCGAGCGGTGTATGGCGTTGGATTTCGGCCCCCGTCTTTCCGGGGGCGTTGTTTCGAATCACACTGTTGCCAGAAATGTTTTAAGTTTTGGCCATAGATTAGATTGAATACAGAGGGTGTGCGCTGCGTCTGACTGAAAAAGAAGAAAGTGGGGAGACAATGGAAACGTGATCTGCTCTTGGGGAATGGAGTGTGTGGGGGTCTTGAGGCTCTTTCACAGGTCTGGGACTGGATCAAAACGCTGAATGACAGATTACACCACTAATTTCAGATCAAGGACTGGATTGTGACGCGAGAACTCGGCAGAAGAGTCAAACTGACTCGAAGGTGGAACTCACTTTCTCTCTTTACAAAATGCCGCATTTTCTCGTTTCCCTTCTGATTTCCAGTGTCAACAGGATAATTGTTTTAATGCAAACGTAGAGCCTGGGTTCGCAATGCACAATTAAGATGGTGGGCTTGCGAATTTCGAACGGAATTCACGTACGCTTCTCATTATTCCGCACTTCAACCAGATATCTGCAGAATTAACCTGGTTTACCCACGAAGCCTGTCAGATTTATTTTCATTTCAGACTTTCTTCATCAGCGTTAAGTTTCTGCGATAAAGTGACATGTTTCCTTGCAGCACAAGAGACATAATCAGTCAAGGACAGCAGCGATTGCTGTAATTTGGAACATTCAATTGACATTGAGGTGAAATAGTCGCACAAGCTGAAATTCACAAAACCCGCCCACCAAACAGTGCGGCTCCTGTGAAACGGACAAGACAGCACACGACAGATATTTATTAGTGAAAGAACCTGCCGGCCATCACATTCTGAACTCTTTCAGGTCGTGTTACGGTGACCTGACTTGCGCGCAGCTAATGCCAAACCAACAATACACGGAGTCTTTTCAGAATTGAAATTAATAAATATTTATTCGAAAAACACCTGAAGTATTTTGTCCTTAGCTGTTCAATATCTACATTCACCAGGTTTTGAAATGTAAACACAAGTAATTTTATTATTGACAATAATGATAATTATATATACCACAAAAGCAACAGGTTAGATGTTAGCTAATTCTGAACCGCGCCCCCAACACACCTACACTCGTCCCAGCTTCGAACTCACACACGTGATAGCCATCGTTCCAACCCGTTGTGTTTCTGACTGGAGATGACTTGTTTGTTACACAGTTCTGATCAGCTGACGATGCAGGCTCGAGATTGCCAAAGGCTGTTCACAATGCCTTTGCTTCTGATCTAAAGAGAAAATGCTGGAAAATCTGATCAGGTGTGGCAGCATCTGTAGAACATAGAACATTACAGCGCAGTACAGGCCCTTCGGCCCTCGATGTTGCGCCGACCTGTGAAACCACTCTAAAGGCCATCTACACTATTCCCTTATCGTCCATATGTCTATCCAATGACCATTTGAATGCCCTTAGTGTTGGCGAGTTCACTCCTGTTGCAGGCAGGGCATTCCACTCCCTTCCTACTCTCTGAGTAAAGAACCTACCTCTGACATCTGTCTTATATCTATCTCCTCTCAATTTAAAGCTATGTCCACTTGTGCTACACATCACCATCCGAGGAAAAAGGCTCTCACTGACCACCCTATCGAATCCTCTGATAATCTTGTATGCCTCAAATAAGTCAACTCTTAAACTTCTTCTCTCTAACAAAAGCAGCCTGAAGTCCCTCAGCCTTCCCCCATAAGATCTTCCCTCCATACCAGGCAACATTCTGGTAAATCTCTTCTGCACACTTTCCAATGCTTCCACATCCTTCCTATAATGCGGCGACCAGAATTGCACGCAATACTCCAAATGCGGCCGCACCAGAGTTTTGTACAGCTGCAACATGACCTCATGGCTTCGAAACTCAATCCCCCTACCAATAAAAGCTAACACACCGTACGCCTTCTTAACAACCCTGTCAACCTGGGTGGCATCTTTCAGGGACCTATGTACATGGACACCGAGATACCTCTGCTCATCCACACTACCAAGAATCTTACCATTTGCCCAGTACTCTGTATTCCTGTTATTCCTTCCAAAATTAATCACCTCACACTTGTCTGCATTAATCTCCATTTGCCACCTCTCAGCCCAGCGCTGCAGCTTATTTATGTCTCTCTGTAACTTGTAACATTCTTCTGAACTGTCCACAACTCCACCGACTTTAGAGTAATCTGCAAATTTACTCACCCATCCTTCTACGCCCTCCTCCAGGTCATTCATAAAAATGACAACGTGCAGTGGCCCCAAAAGAGATCCTTGTGGTACACCACTAGTAACGGGACTCCAGTCTGAACATTTTCCATCAACGACCTCACCTTGTCTTCTTCCAGCTAGCCAATTTCTGATCCAAACTGCTAAATCACCCTGAATCCCACGCCTCTGTATTTTCTGCAGTAGCCTACCGTGGGGAACCTTATCAAATGTTTTACTGAAATCCATACACACCACATCAACTGCTTTACCCTCATCCACCTGTTTGGTCACCTTCTCAAAGAACACAATAAGGTTTGTGAGGCATGACCTACCCTTCACAAAACCGTTTTGACTATCTCTAATCAATTTATTCCTTTCCAGATGATTATACATCCTATCTCTTATAAACCTTTCCAAGACTTTGCCCACAACAGAAGTAAGGCTCACTGGTCTATAGTTACCGGGGTTCTCTCTACTCCCCTTCTTGAACAAGGGGACAACATTTGCGATCCTCCAGTCTTCTGGCACTAATCCTGTAGACAATGATGACTTAAAGATCAATGCCAAAGGCTCAGCAATCTCCTCCCTAGCTTCCCAGAGAATCCTAGGATAAATCCCATCCGGCCCAGGGGACTTATCTATTTTCACACTTTCCAGAATTGCTAACACCTCCTCCTTATGAACCTCAAGCCCTTCTAGTCTAGTAGCCTGAATCTCAGTATTCTCCTCGACAACATTGTCTTTTTCCTGTGTGAACACTGACGTAAAATATTCACTTAGCACCTCTCCTATCTCCTCGGACTCCACGCACCACTTCCCACTACTGTCCTTGACTGGCCCTACTCTTACCCTAGTCATTCTTTTATTCCTGACATATCTGTAGAAAGCTTTAGGGTTATCCTTGATCCCACCTGCCAAAGACCTCTCATGTTCCCTCCTGGCTCTTCTTAGCTCTCTCTTTAGGTCCTTCATAGCTAACTTGTAAGTCTCGAGTCCCCTAACTGAACCTTCATGTCTCATCTTTACATAAGCCTCCTTCTTCCTCTTGACAAGTATTTCGACTGCTCGAGTAAACCACGGCTCCCTCGCTCGATCACTTACTCCCTGCCTGACAGGTACATACTTATCAAGGACACGCAGTAACTGTTCCTTGAACAAGCTCCACATTTCCATTGTGCCCATCCCCTGCAGTTTTCGTCTCCATCCGATGGATTCTATGTCTTGTCTCATCGCATCATAATTGCCTTTCGCCCAGATATAACTCTTGCCCTGCGGTATATACCTATCCCTTTCCATCACTAAAGTAAACGTAATCGAATTGTGGTCACTATCACCAAAGTGCTCACCCACCTCCAAATCCAACACCTCTCCTGGTTCATTATCCAGTACCAAATCCAATATGAGCTCGCCCTGTCGTAGGCCTATCCAAATGCTGTGTCAGGAATCCCTCCTGCACACATTGGACAAAAACGGACCCATCTAAAGTACTCGAACTATAGCGTTTCTAACCTCAGCCCATACTACCTCAGTCGACGAGTCCTCATCAAACGTCTTTTCTGCCACCGTAATACTGTCCTTGACTAACAATGTCACCCCTTCCCCTCTTTTACCTCCTTCCCTGAGCTTCATGAAATATCTAAACCCCGGCACCTGCAACCACCATTCCTGTGCCCGCTCTCTCCATGTCTCTGAAATGGCCACAACATCGAAGTCCCACGGTACCAACCCCTGCCGCAAGTTATCCCACCTTATTCCAGATGCTCCAGGCATTGAAGAAGACACACTTTAAACCACCTTCCTGCCTGCCGGGACACTCCTGCAACTTTGAAACTTTACTCATGACCTCACTACTCTCAACCTCCTGGAGCTACAATTCAGGTTCCAATCCCCTGCTGAACTAGTTTAAACCCTCCCGAAGAGCATTAGCAAATTTCCCCCCCAGGATATTGGTACTCCTCTGGTCCAGGAGTAGACCATCCCGTTTGTAGAGGTCCCACCGTCCCCAGAATGAGCCCCAATTATTCAGAAATCTGAAACCCTCCCTCCTGCACCACCCCGGAAGCCACGTGTTCAACTCCTCTCTCTCCCTATTCCTCGTCTCGCCAGTACGTGGCATGGGTAACAACCCAAAGATAATAACTCTGTTTGTCCTAGATCTAACTTTCCACCCTAGCTCCCTGAATTCCTGCCTTGCATCCCTATCCGTGTTCCTACATATGTCGTTGGGACCTATGTGTACCACGACTTGGGGCTGATCCTCCTCCCCCTTAAGGACCCCGAAAACACGATCCGAGACATCCGGGAGAGAAAAGAGGTAACGTTTCGAGTCCAATGACTCTTTGTCAAACTGATCTATCTCTAGATCAAGGCAGGGCACAATTAAGTCTGCCTTTGATGTTGCGTGGCCGAGCGGTCTGAGGCGCTAGATTAATGCTTCGGTTTCTGCAGAGGCGTGGGTTGAAATCCCACCGCTGCCAGTTGTGTTTACAGTTTTGGCATCTACATTACGTTGAACACACAATTTGTGCGCTCAGTTTGACGTCAAAAGAACAAAAAGGAGAGACAAGGCAAATGTTTAGTTTTCTTGCGGATTTGAGTGAGAGTGGGGCGTGAGGCTTCTCCCCTGATATGGCACTGGATCAAATGCTGAATGACAGACGACAACATTGGTTTCAATCAACAACTGGATTCTAAATAGAGAACTGTGCAGAAGGAACATGCCGACTTGAAATTAGAGCTCGATTTCTCTCTTCATTCACCTGAGGAAGGTGCAATACTCCGAAAGATAGTGATTTGATTGAAACCTGTTCGACGTTAACCTGGTGTTGTAAGACTTCTTACTATTTCTCTCATCACAGATGCTGTATTTTCTAATTACATTTCAGATGTCCGGTGGCCTCAGTTTAATTATTTCAATGCAATCGCAGAGCTTGTGTTTGTGTCCCAGAATTAAGATGGTAGAATCGGGGTTTTGTGACGGAAACACGTAGGCTTCTCATCAGTCCTGATTCTAACGAGGTGGCGACAGAATTAACCTGGTTTACCGATTAAACCTACAGGTATTATTTTCATTTCAGACTTTCTTCATCGGCGTTAAGTTTCTCCGACAAAGTGACATGTTTCCTTGCAGCACCAGTGACTGCTTCAGTCAAGAACACCACCGATTGCTGTGAGCTGGAACATTAAATCGACAGTGAGGTGAAATTGGCCCACAAGCTGCAATTTACAAAATCCACCCACCAAATACTGCGGCTCATGTGAAACGTACAAGACAGCACACGACATATTTTCCTCAGTGAAAGCGACTGCCAGACACCACATTCTGAACACTTTACGCAGTTAATTCCAGCCTCACTTGAACCGGAGTCGAAAAACAATTGAAATTATGAATATTTCTTCGAAAAACACCCGAAGTATTTGTTCCTTACCTACTCACTATCTATAATCGACAGGTTTGCAAACGTAAATACAATGAATGTTATTAATAACAATAATTATAATTAAATATGCCACAAATATAACAGGTTAGACGTCAACTAATTCTTAAACCACCCAATCCCCAAGGTTAACTCGTCCCTGCCTCTACACAAAGAAAGGATAGACAAACAAAGTGGTGAAAAGAGGGGTGTAAATAGTCTGTAAAGTACAAAGATAATAATATCTTTTCAGATGCCTTTGTGCCGAAGGTTTTTCTTTAATCGAGGCTATCCCTTCGAAGTTTACAATATCCTGTTTTAATATTTATAACTGGGGATGATTTCCGTTTGTTACACAGTTCATGATGATCTAATCAGCAGAAGGAATGTGCTCGACGTTGCCAAGGGCTCATCCCAACTAATTTGGTTCTGATCTCTTTCAGGATGAGTGCCAGTGAAGGGCATGACGGGCTCCGTGTTGAACGTGGTAGCGTGGCCGAGCGGTCTAAGGCGCTGAATTAAGGCTCCTGTCTCGGCGGGGGCAATGGTTCGAATCCCACGTCTGCCAGGAATGTTTTTAGTTTTGGCCATAGATTAGATTGAATACAGAGATTGTACAGAAATCTGACTGAAAAAGAAGAAAGAGACAATGCAAACGTGATCTGTTCTTGGAAAATGGAGTATATCGGGGACTTGAGGCTTTCCCACAAATCAACCTGGTTTACCCATGAAACCTACAGGTTTTATTTTCATTTCAGACTTTCTTCATCAGCGTTAAGTTTCTCCGACAAAGTGACATGTTTCCTTGCAGCACTAGTGACTGCTTCAGTCAAGAACACCACCGATTGCTGTGAGCTGGAACATTAAATCGACAGTGAGGTGAAATTGGCCTACAAGCTGCAATTTCCAAAATCCACCCACCAAACACTGCGGCTCATGTGAAACGTACAAGACAGCACACGACATATTTTCATCAGTGAAAGCGACTGCCAGACATCACATTCTGAACACTACGCAGTTAATTCCAGCCTCACTTGAACCGGAGTCGAAAAACAATTGAAATTATGAATATTTCTTCGAAAAACACCCGAAGTATTTGTTCCTTACCTACTCACTATGTATAATCGACAGGTTTGCAAACGTAAATAAAATGAATGTTATTAATAACAATAATTATAATTAAATATGCCACAAATATAACAGGTTAGACGTCAACTAATTCTTAAACCACCCTATCCCCAAGGTTAACTCGTCCCTGCCTCTACACAAAGAAACGATAGACAAACAAAGTGGTGAAAAGAGGGATGTAAATAGTCTGTAAAGTACAAAGATAATAATATCTTTTCAGATGCCTTTGTGCCGAAGGTTTTTCTTGAATCGAGGCTACCCCTTTGATGTTTACAATATCCTGTTTTTAATATTTACAACTGGAGATGATTTCCGTTTGTTACACAGTTCATGATGATTTAATCAGCAGAAGGAATGTGCTCGACGTTGCCAAGGGCTCATCCCAACTAATTTGGTTCTGATCTCTTTCAGGATGAGTGCCAGTGAATGGCATGACGTGGTTTGTGCTGAACGTTGTAGCGTGGCCGAGCGGTCTAAGGCGCTGGATTTAGGCTCCAGTCTCTGCGGGGGCGTGGGTTCGAATCCTACCGCTGCCAGGAATGTTTTTAGTTTTGGCCATAGATGAGATTGAATACAGAGATTGTCCAGAGATCTGACTGAAAAAGAAGAAAGAGACAATGCAAACGTGATCTGTTCTTGGAAAATGGAGTATATCGGGGACTTGAGGCTTTCCCACAGATCAGGCACTGGATCAAAGCGCTGAATGACAGCAAACACCACTAATTTCAGAACCACGACTGGATTGTTACTCGAGAACTCGGCAGAAGAGTCAAACTGACTCGAAATTAGAACACTCTTTCTCTCTTCGCAGGTGCTGCATTTCCTCTTTTTCCTTCTGACTTCCAGTGTCAACAGGACAATTGTTTTAATGCAAACGTAGAGCCTATGTTCGCAATGCAGGATGAGGATGGTGATTTTCTAACGGAATTCACATGCGCTTCTCATTAGTCCTCACTCGAAGCAGATATCGACAGAATTAACCTGGTTTATCCACGAAACCTGTAAGTTTTATTTTCATTTCAGACTTTCTTCATCAGCGTTAAGTTTCTGCGATAAAGTGACATGTTTCCTTGTAGCACAAGTGACAAGTCAGTCAAGAACAGCTTCGATTGCTGTGAGTTTGAACATTCAATGACAGTGAGGTGAAATAGTCGCACATGCTGAAATTCACAAAACCCTGCCACCAAACACTGCGGCTCCTGTGAAACGGACAAGACAGCACACGACAGATATTTATGAATGAAACCATCTGTCGTCCATCACATTCTGAACTCTTGCAGGTCGTGTTAGGTGACCTTACTCGTGCGCAGGTAATGCCGAACCCACATTACACGGGGTCTTTTCAGAATTGAAATTAAGAAATATTTCTTCTCAATACACCTGAGGTATTTTGTCCTTCGCTGTTCAATATCTACAGTCACCAGGTTTTGAAATGTAAACACAACTAATTTTATTATTGACAATAATGATAATTATATGTACCACAAAAGCAACAGGTTAGCTGATAGCTACTTTTTACCCGCGCCCCCCTCCCCAAACAACTTAAACTCGTTCCCCCCCAGCTTCGAACTCACACAAGTGATAGCCATCGGAGCAACCGATTGTGCTTCTGACTGGAGATTACTTGTTTGTTACACAGTTCTGATAAGCTGACGGAACTGGCTCGAGATTGCCAAGGCGTCTTCACAATGCCTTTGCTTCTGATCCAACGAGAAAATGGTGGAAAATCTCAGCAGGTCTGGCAGCATCTGTAGGGAGAGAAAAGATGTAACGTTTCGAGTCCAATTACTCTTTGTCAAACTGATCTATCTCAGTATCAAGGAAGGGCATGATTCGGTCCGTATTGGATGTGGTACCGTGGCCGAGCGGTCGAAGGCGCTGGATTAAGCCTCCAGTCTCTGCGGAGGCGTGGGTTCGAATCCCACCGCTGCCAGTTGTATTTCCTGTTTTGCCATCGACATTACGTTGAACACAGAGGTTGTGCGCTCAGGCTGACTGGAAAAAAAACTGGATCGGCAAGGCAAATTCTTGCAGAAGGGAATGTGTGTGGGGCTCATGCCCAGAAATGCCACTGGATCAAATGCTGAATGACAGATGACAACATTGGTTTCAATCAGCAACTGGATTCTAAATAGAGAACTCTGCAGAAGGGACATGCCGACTTGAAATGAGAACTCGATTTCTCTCTTCATTCATCTGAGGAAAGAGCAGTGCTCCGAAAGCTAGTGATTTGATTCAAACCTGTTGGACTTTAAGAGAGTAAGAATTCTTACTCTATTTCTCTCATCACAGATGCTGTATTTTCTATTTTCATTTCAGGTGTCCGGTAGCCACAGTATAATTATTTCAATGCAATCGCAGAGCTTGTGTTTGTGTCCCAGAATTAAGATGGTGGAATTGGGGTTTTGTAACGGAAAAACGTAGGCTTCTCATCATTCCTGATTCTAACGCGGTGGCCGGAGAATTAACCTGGTTTACCCATGAAACCTCCAGGTTTTATTTTCATTTCAGACTTTCTTCATCAGCGTTAAGTTTCTCCGACAAAGTGACATGTTTCCTTGCAGCACTAGTGACTGCTTCAGTCAAGAACACCACCAAGAACACCAAGTAGATGTTGTCTATATGGACTTCAGTAAGGCCTTTGACAAGGTCCCTCATGGTAGACTAGTACAAAAGGTGAAGTCACACGGGATCAGGGGTGAACTGGCAAGGTGGATACAGAACTGGCTAGGCCAGAGAAGGCAGAGGGTAGCAATGGAGGGATGCTTTTCTAACTGGAGGGCTGTGACCAGTGGTGTTCCACAGGGATCAGTGCTGGGACCTTTGCTCTTTGTAGTATATATAAATGATTTGGAGGAAAATGTAACTGGTCTGATTAGTAAGTTTGCAGACGACACAAAGGTTGGTGGAATTGCGGATAGCGATGAGGACTGTCTGAGGATACAGCAGGATTTAGATTGTCTGGAGACTTGGGCGGAGAGATGGCAGATGGAGTTTAACCTGGACAAATGTGAGGTAATGCATTTGGGAAGGGCTAATGCAGGTAGGGAATATACAGTGAATGGTAGAACCCTCAAGAGTATTGAAAGTCAAAGAGATCTAGGAGTACAGGTCCACAGATCACTGAAAGGGGCTACACAGGTGGAGAAGGTAGTCAAGAAGGCATACGGCATGCTTGCCTTCATTGGTCGGGGCATTGAGTATAAGAATTGGCAAGTCATGTTGCAGCTGTATAGAACCTTAGTTAGGCCACACTTGGAGTCTAGTGTTCAATTCTGGTCGCCACACTACCAGAAGGATGTGGAGGCTTTAGAGAGGGTGCAGAAGAGATTTACCAGAATGTTGCCTGGTATGGAGGGCATAAGCTATGAGGAGCGATTGAATAAACTCGGTTTGTTCTCACTGGAACGAAGGAGGTTGAGGGGCGACCTGATAGAGGTATACAAAATTATGAGGGGCATAGACAGAGTGGATAGTCAGAGGCTTTTCCCCAGGGTAGAGGGGTCAATTACTAGGGGGCATAGGTTTAAGGTGAGAGGGGCAAAGTTTAGAGTAGATGTACGAGGCAAGTTTTTTACGCAGAGGGTAGTGGGTGCCTGGAACTCACTACCGGAGGAGGTAGTGGAGGCAGGGACGATAGGGACATTTAAGGGGCATCTTGACAAATATATGAATAGGATGGGAATAGAAGGATACGGACCCAGGAAGTGTAGAAGATTGTAGTTTAGTCGGGCAGTATGGTCGGCACGGGCTTGGAGGGCCGAAGGGCCTGTTCCTGTGCTGTACATTTCTTTGTTCTTTGTTCTTTGATTCCTGTGAGCTGGAACATTAAATCGACAGTGAGGTGAAATTGGCCTACAAGCTGCAATTTCCAAAATCCACCCACCAAACACTGCGGCTCATGTGAAACGTACAAGACAGCACACAACATATTTTCATCAGTGAAAGCGACTGCCAGACATCACATTCTGAACACTTTACGCAGTTAATTCCAGCCTCACTTGAACCGGAGTCGAAAAACAATTGAAATTATGAATATTTCTTCGAAAAACACCCGAAGTATTTGTTCCTTACCTACTCACTATCTATAATCGACAGGTTTGCAAACGTAAATAAAATGAATGTTATTAATAACAATAATTATAATTAAATATGCCACAAATATAACAGGTTAGACGTCAACTAATTCTTAAACCACCCAATCCCCAAGGTTAACTCGTCCCTGCCTCTACACAAAGAAAGGATAGACAAACAAAGTGGTGAAAA
Source organism: Scyliorhinus torazame (assembly GCF_047496885.1). Classification (NCBI taxonomy): domain Eukaryota; kingdom Metazoa; phylum Chordata; class Chondrichthyes; order Carcharhiniformes; family Scyliorhinidae; genus Scyliorhinus; species Scyliorhinus torazame. The sequence continues at coordinate 183,382,653 of NC_092711.1, read as the reverse complement.
GAGGGTGTAAATAGTCTGTAAAGTACAAAGATAATAATATCTTTTCAGATGCCTTTGTGCCGAAGGTTTTTCTTTAATCGAGGCTACCCCTTTGATGTTTACAATATCCTGTTTTTAATATTTACAACTGGAGATGATTTCCGTTTGTTACACAGTTCATGATGATCTAATCAGCAGAAGGAATGTGCTCGACGTTGCCAAGGGCTCATCCCAACTAATTTGGTTCTGATCTCTTTCAGGATGAGTGCCAGTGAATGGCATGACGTTCTTTGTGTTGAACGTGGTAGCGTGGCCGAGCGGTCTAAGGCGCTGGATTTAGGCTCCAGTCTCTGCGGGGGCATGGGTTGGAATCCCACAGCTGCCAAGAATGTTTTTAGTTATGGCCATAGATTAGATTGAACACAGAGATTGTCCAGAGATCTGACTGAAAAAGAAGAAAGAGACAATGCAATCGCGATCTGTTCTTTGGGGATGAAGTCTGTGGGGGCTTGAGGCTCTTTCACAGATCTGGCACTGGATCAAAACGATGAATGACAGACAACACCACTAATTTCAGAACCACGACTGGATTGTTACTCGAGAACTCGGCAGAAGAGTCAAACTGACTCGAAATTAGAACACTCTTTCTCTCTTCACAGGTGCTGCATTTCCTCTGTTTCCTTCTGACTTCCAGTGTCAACAGGACAATTGTTTTAATGCAAACGTAGAGCCTATGTTCGCAATGCAGGATTAAGATGGTGATTTTCTAACGGAATTCACATGCGCTTCTCATTAGTCCCCACTCGAACCAGATATCGACAGAATTAACCTGGTTTACCCACGAAACCTGTAAGTTTTATTTTCATTTCAGACTTTCTTCATCAGCGTTAAGTTTCTGCGATAAAGTGACGTGTTTCCTTGTAGGACAAGTGACAAGTCAGTCAAGAACAGCTTCGATTGCTGTGAGTTTGAACATTCAATTGACAGTGAAATAGTCGCACATGCTGAAATTCACAAAACCCTGCCAACAAACACTGCTGCTCCTGTGAAACGGACAAGACAGCACACGACAGATATTTATGAATGAAACCATCTGTCGTCCATCACATTCTGAACTCTTGCAGGTCGTGTTAGGTGACCTTACTAGTGCGCAGGTAATGCCGAACCCACATTACACGGGGTCTTTTCAGAATTGAAATTAAGAAATATTTCTTCTCAATACACCTGAGGTATTTTGTCCTTAGCTGTTCAATATCTACAGTCACCTGGTTTTGAAATGTAAACACAATTAATTTTATTATTGACAATAATGATAATTATATGTACCACAAAAGCAACAGGTTAGCTGTTAGCTACTTTTTACCCGCCCCCCCTCCCCAAACAACTTAAACTCGTTCCCCCCCAGCTTCGAACTCACACACGTGATAGCCATCGGAGCAACCCATTGTGGTTCTGACTGGAGATGACCTGTTTGTTACACAGTTTTGATAAGCTGACGGAACTGGCTCGAGATTGCCAAGGGGTCTTCACAATACCTTTGCTTCTGATCCAACGAGAAAATGGTGGAAAATCCCAGCAGGTCTGGCAGCATCTGTAGGGAGAGAAAAGATGTAACGTTTCGAGTCCAATTACTCTTTGTCAAACTGATCTATCTCAGTATCAAGGAAGTGCACGATTCGGTCTGCATTTTATGTGGTAGCGTGGCCGAGCGGTCTAAGGCGCTGGATTAAGGCTCCAGTCTCTGCGGAGGCGTGGGTTCGAATCCCACCGCTGCCAGTTGTATTTCCTGTTTTGCCATGGACATTACGTTGAACACAGAGGTTGTGCGCTCAGGCTGACTGAAAAAAATGCTGGATCGGCAAGGCAAATTCTTGCAGAAGGGAATGTGTGTGGGGCTCATGCCCAGAAATGCCACTGGATCAAATGCTGAATGACAGATGACAACATTGGGTTCAATCAGCAACTGGATTCTAAATAGAGAACTCTGCAGAAGGGACATGCCGACTTGAAATGAGAACTCGATTTCTCTCTTCATTCATCTGAGGAAAGAGCAGTGCTCCGAAAGCTCGTGATTTGATTCAAACCTGTTGGACTTTAAGAGAGTAAGAATTCTTGCTCTATTTCTCTCATCACAGATGGTGTATTTTCTATTTTCATTTCAGGTGTCCGGTAGCCACAGTATAATTATTTCAATGCAATTGCAGAGCTTGTGTTTGTGTCCCAGAATTAAGATGGTGGAATTGGGGTTTTGTAACGGAAAAACGTAGGCTTCTCATCATTCCTGATTCTAACGCGGTGGCTGGAGAATTAACCTGGTTTACCCATGAACCCTACAGGTTTTATTTTCAATTCAGACTTTCTTCATCAGCGTGAAGTTTCTCCGACAAAGTGACATGTTTCCTTGCAGCACTAGTGACTGCTTCAGTCAAGAACACCACCGATTGCTTTGAGCTGGAACATTAAAACGACAGTGAGGTGAAATTGGCCTACAAGCTGCAATTTCCAAAATCCACCCACCAAACACTGCGACTCATGTGAAACGTACAAGACAGCACACGACATATTTTCATCAGTGAAAGCGACTGCCAGACATCACATTCTGAACACTTTACGCAGTTTACGCACTTTAATCTGGTGTTGTAAGACTTCTTACTCTATTTCTCTCATCACAGATGCTGTATTTTCTATTTTCATTTCAGATGTCCGGTAGCCACAGTATAATTATTTCAATGCAATCGCAGAGCTTGTGTTTGTGTCCCAGAATTAAGATGGTGGAATTGGGGTTTTGTAACGGAAAAACGTAGGCTTCTCATCATTCCTGACTCTAACGCGGTGGCCGGAGAATTAACCTGGTTTACACATGAAACCTACAGGTTTTATTTTCATTTCAGACTTTCTTCATCAGCGTTAAGTTTCTCCGACAAAGTGACATGTTTCCTTGCAGCAGTAGTGACTGCTTCAGTCAAGAACACCGCCGATTGCTGTGAGCTGGAACATTAAATCGACAGTGAGGTGAAATTGGCCTACAAGCTGCAATTTCCAAAATCCACCCACCAAACACTGCGGCTCATGTGAAACGTACAAGACAGCACACGACATATTTTCATCATCGAAAGCGACTGCCAGACATCACATTCTGAACACTTTACGCAGTTAATTCCAGCCTCACTTGAAGCGGAGTCGAAAAACAATTGAAATTATGAATATTTCTTCGAAAAACACCCGAAGTATTTGTTCCTTACCTACTCACTATCTATAATCGACAGGTTTGCAAACGTAAATAAAATAAATGTTATTAATAACAATAATTATAATTAAATATGCCACAAATATAACAGGTTAGACGTCAACTAATTCTTAAACCACCCAATCCCCAAGGTTAACTCGTCCCTGCCTCTACACAAAGAAACGATAGACAAACAAAGTGGTGAAAAGAGGGGTGTAAATAGTCTGTAAAGTACAAAGATAATAATATCTTTTCAGATGCCTTTGTGCCGAAGGTTTTTCTTTAATCGAGGCTACCCCTTTGATGTTTACAATATCCTGTTTTTAATATTTACAACTGGAGATGATTTCCGTTTGTTACACAGTTCATGATGATCTAATCAGCAGAAGGAATGTGCTCGACGTTGCCAAGGGCTCATCCCAACTAATTTGGTTCTGATCTCTTTCAGGATGAGTGCCAGTGAATGGCATGACGTTCTTTGTGTTGAACGGGGTAGCGTGGCCGAGCGGTCTAAGGCGCTGGATTTAAGCTCCAGTCTCTGCGGGGGCGTGGGTTCGAATCCCACCGCTGCCAGGAATGTTTTTAGTTATGGCCATAGATTAGATTGAATACAGAGATTGTCCAGAGATCTGACTGAAAAAGAAGAAAGAGACAATGCAATCGCGATCTGTTCTTTCGGGATGAAGTGTGTGGGGGCTTGAGGCTCTTTCACAGATCTGGCACTGGATCAAAACGATGAATGACAGACAACACCACTAATTTCAGAACCACGACTGGATTGTTACTCGAGAACTCGGCAGAAGAGTCAAACTGACTCGAAATTAGAACTCTCTTTCTCTCTTCACAGATGCTGCATTTTCTCTTTTCCCTTCTGATTTCCAGTGTCAACAGGATAATTGTTTTAATGCAAACGTTGAGCCTATATTCGCAATGCAGAATTAAAATGGTGGGCTTGCGATTTTCAAACGGAATTCACGTACGCTTCTCATTATTCCTCATTCTGACCAATATCTACAGAATTAACCAGGTTTACCCACGAAACCTGTAAGTTTTATTTTCATTTCAGACTTTCTTCATCAGCGTTAAGTTTCTGCGATAAAGTGACATGTTTCCTTGCAGCACAAAAGACAAATCAGTCAAGAACAGCATCGATTGCTGTGAGTTGGAACGTTCAATTGACAGTGAGATGAAATAGTCGCACAAGCTGAAATTCCCCAAACCCTCCCCCCAAACACTGCAGCTCCTGTGAAACGGACAAGACAGAACACGACAGATATTTATTAGTGAAAGGAACTGCCGCCCATCACATTCTGAACTCTTTCGTCGTGTTACGGTCACCTGACTAGCGCGCAGTTAATGCCGAACCCACAGTACACGGAGTCTTTTCAGAATTGAAATTAATAAATATTTCTTCGAAAAACAAATGAAGTATTTTGTCCTTAGCTGTTCAATATCTACATTCACCAGGTTTTGAAATGTAAACACAATTAATTTTATTATTGACAAGAATGATAATTACATATACCACAAAATGTAGAGTTTAGCTGTCAGCTAATTCTTAACCGCGACCCGCAACACACTTTAACTCGTCCCAGCTTCTAACTCGCACATGTGATAGCTCGCCATCGTTGTATTTCTGACTGGAGATGACTTGTTTGTTACACAGTTCTGATTAGCTGAGGGAGCATGCTCGAGATTGCCAAGGGCTCTTCACAATGCCCTTGCTTCTGATCTAAAGAGAAAATGGTGGAAAATCTCAGCAGGTCTGGCAGCATCTGTAGGGAGAGAAAAGAACTAACGTTTCGAGTAAATTGACTCTTCGTCAAACTGATCTATCTCAGTATCACGGAAGGACACGATTAGGGTTGCGTTTTATGTAGTATCGCGGCTGAGCGGTCTAATGTGCTGGATTCCTACTAGAGGCTGTGCGGAAGCGTGGGTTCGAATCCCACCGCTGACAGTTGTATTTACAGTTTTGGCATTTACATTACGTTGAACACGCAGGTTGTGCGCTCAGTCTAACTGAAAAAGAACAAAGAGGAGAGACAAGGTAAATGTTTTGTTTTCTTGCGGGATGGAGTGTGTGTGGGGCTTGAGGCTCCTCCCCAGATATGGCACTGGATCAAATGCTGAATGACAGACGACAATATTAGTTTCAATCAACAACTGGATTCTAAATAGAGAACTCTGCAGAAGGGACATGCCGACTTGAAATGAGAACTCGATTTCACTCTTCATTCACCTGAGGAAGGAGCAGTGCTCCGAAAGCCATGTGATTTGATACAACCTGTTGGACTTTAACCTGGTGTTATAAGACTTCTTGCTCTATTTCTCTCATCACAGGTGCTGTATTTTCAATTTTCATTTCAGATGTCCAGTGGCCACAGTATAATGATTTCAATGCAATCGTAGAGCGTGTGTTTGCGTCCCAGAATTAAGATGGTGGAATTGGGGTTTTGTTACGGAAACACTTTTTTAAAAATAAATAATTTTGTTAAGGTTTTCACAAAATATCAACAACAAAATGTAAAAGGAACCCAATAGAATTAAATACAAAACGAAACAATACAACCCAGTGCCCCCCTCCCCCTATACATAAATAATATATTAACACCCTCCGTAACACAGAGCAAACAGAGCAAATATATACACCCCCTCAGATCTCCCAGTACAGTCAAATACAAATAATATATAACCCCCCCCTTCCCCCCGGGTTGCTGCTGCTGCTGACCATTGTCTACCATTCTGCCAGGAAGCCCAAGAACGGTTGCCACCACCTGAAGAACACTTGCACCGATCCCCTTAAGGCAAATCTCACCCTCTCCAATTTAATAAATCCCGCTATATTGTTGATCCTGGATTCCATGCTTGGGGGCCTCGCATCCTTCCACTGAAGAAGAATCCTTCGCCGGGCTACCAGAGATGCAAAGGGCAGAATACCAGCCTCTCCCACCTCCTGCCCTCCCGGCTCCTCTGCAACCCCAAATATTGCGAGCCCCCAGCCCGGTTTGACCCTGGATCCTACCACCCTTGACACCGTCCTCGCTACGCCCTTCCAAAATGCCTCCAGTGCTGGGCATGCCCTGAACATACGGATGTGGTTTGCTGGGCTCCCTGAGCACCTAACACACCTGTCCTCATCCCCCCAAAACCGGCTCATCCTTGTCCCGGTCATGTGTGCCCTGTGCAGCACCTTAAACTGTATGAGGCTGAGCCTCGCGCACGAAGAGTCAGAGTTCACCCTCCCTAGGGCATGTGCCCACGTCCCCTCCTCGATCTCCTCCCCCCAACTGCTCCTCCCCACCTCCACCGAGGCCTCCTCCTCATCCTGCATCACCTGGTATGTTGCCAAGATCTTGCCTTCTCCAACCCACGCAGCCGAGAGCACCCTGTCCTGTACCGACATATGGATGATAAGGGAATAGTGTAGATGGGCTTTAGAGTGGTTTCACAGGTTGGCGCAACATCGAGGGCCGAAGGGCCTGTACTGCGATGTTCTATGTTCTATGACTGAGCGCACAACGTAACATAGTTCCCAAAACCGTGCATGGTGGCAGCAGCGGGAATTCCACCACTTGCCGCCTGGCAAATTCCCTTATCTGTAGATACCTAAAGGCGCTTCCCGGGGGGGAGCCCGTACTTCTCCTCCAGCTCACCAAGGCTCGTGAACTTTCCATCCACAAACAGGTCCCCTAACCTTCTTATCGCTGCCGTGTGCCACACCAAAAACCCTCCATCTATTCGCCCAGGGACAAAACGGTGGTTCCCCGGTATTGGGATCCACACCGAAGCCCCCACGTCCCTCCTGAGCAGCCTCCATTGCCCCCAAATTTTGAAGGCAGCCGCCATCACCGGGCTCGTGGTATACCTCATTGGAGGGAGTGGCAGCAGCGCCATTGCCAGTGCCTCCAGGCTCGTACCCTCACAAGACGCCATCTGCAGCCTCTTCCATGCCACCCGCCCCCATCACCCACTTGCGCACCATCGCCGCATTGGCGGCCCAGTAGTGCCCAAAGAGGTCGGGCAGCGCGAGCCCCCCCCCCCGCCCGTCCCTACTCCGCTCCAGGAACACCCTTCTCACCCTCGGAGTCCCTCGCGCCCACACAAACCCCGTTATGCTCCTGTTGACCCGCCTGAAGAAGGCTTTCGGGATAAGAATGGGGAGGCACAGGAACATGAGCAAAAACCTTGGGTGCACCGTCATCTTGACAGACTCCACCCTACCCGCCAGGGGCAGCGGCAACGCGTCCCACCTCTTAAATTCCTCGTCCACCAGCCTCGTTATTCCTCACTCTAACCAGATATCTACTTAATTAACCTGGTTTACACACGGAACTTGTAGGTTTTATTTTCATTTCAGACTTTCTTCATCAGCATTAAGTTTCTCCGACAAAGTGACATGTTTCCTTCAGTCAAGAACACCACAGCGTGCTGTGAACTGGAACACTAAATCGACAGTGAGGTGACATGTTTCCTTGCAGCACAAGAGACATAATCAGTCAAGAACAGCATCGATTGCTGTGAGTTGGAACATTCAGTTGACAGTGAGGTGAAATAGTCGCACAAGCTGCAGTTTACAAAATCCACCCACCAAACACTGCGGCTCATGTGAAACGTACAAGACAGCACACCACATATTTTCATCAGTGAAAGCGACTGCCAGACATCACATTCTGAACACTTTACGACCCCCTGACTTGTGTGCAGTTAATTCCAGCCCCACGTGACCCGGAGTCGAAAAACAATTGAAATTATTAACATTTCTTCGAAAAACATTTGAAGTATTTGTTCCATATCTGCCCAATATCTATAATCGACAGGTTTACAAATGTAAATACAATTAATGTTATTAGTAACAATAATTATAATTAATTATGTCACAAATACAACAGGTTAGGCGTTAGCTAATTCTTAAACCGCCCACCCCGCGAGGTTAACTCCTCCCTGCCTCTACACAAACACACGATAGAGAAACAAAGCGGTGAAAAGAGGGGTGGAAAATAGTCTGTAAACTACAAAGATAATAATATCTTCTCAGATGCTTTTGTGCCGAACGCCTTTCTTTAATAGAGGCTTTCTCTTCGAGGTTTTCAGTGCCATGTTGTAATATTTTTAACTGTAGATTCATTCAAAGCTCTGCAGTTATAGAAATATAGCGGCTTTACAGGGGATATGGGGAGAGAGAAGCGACAGAAGTCTTCTCTGTTGTAACTTTTCAACTCCTCACTTTTACTGTTCGACTTGAAGATTAATGCCCTGAAACATCGATGGACCAGAACGTTTATCAAGAAAAATGAAAGGGAAATAGGTGATTCAACACGAATGGCCATTCCATCTCTTTCTGTTGCTTACTCACCTCCAGATCCTCTGGCCGTGGAGCTGCAGATACAGTGGGTTCATAGAATCATAGAATTTACAGTTCAGAAGGAGGCCATTCGGCCCACCAAGTCTGCATCCGCCCTTGGAAAGAGCACCCTATTTATTAATTTTAAATATAAATTTTTATTAAAGTTTTGCAAAATTTTTCATAATAAGCAATAGTAAAAATACTAACACAACAAAATAGAGTGAATATTAATATAGTGCAGAAAGAGAATATAGAATAGCAATTAACTAGACCTTCTGCGACTCGCCTCAGTTTTCCCACGCCCTCCCAATGGAACACTCACACACACCCCCGCCCACTCACTCCTATGGATTGCTGCTGCTGCCTAAATTTAATTTTCCCCGAGAAAGTCGACGAACGGTATTATGCACCCGCCCAACAGCAACATCTCTGTACACTTGGCAAAATTATTTACACACATAAGTAGGCATCTGTTTGTGGTGTTGGCCCTTGCTTCTCCCCGACAGATTTCGCTGCCGTTGTCGTCTCGTGCTCACATCCGTCTTCCCCGTTTTCTTTGTTCTGTGTATGGCAGGTTTGTTAACGTTTCCCTGCCTCCCCCCTCTACCTCCCTGACTCTCCTCTATTGTCCCCTGTCTCTTCCCTCTACTCCCTCCCCCCCCCCACTGTGGTTCACCTTTCCTTCCTCTTAGATTTAGCTGTTCCCGCCCCCGCCCCCCCCCCCCCCCCTCTATCTCGCCCTCTCATGCTACTTTCCCCTGTTTCTTGGCTCCCTGGCTATTCTTCTGCTTGTTTGTTGGCCACAATCAGGTACGGAACAATTGGGTGAATGGCTCTCACGTTCTGTGGAAGCCATCGTCTGACCCTCGGATGGCAAATTTGATTTTCTCCATTTGGAGAGATTCCAAGAGGTCGGACAGCCAGTCTGCAGCTTTGGATGGTGCTGCTGACCGCCAGCTGAACAGGATTCTATGGCGGGTGATCAGGGAGGCAAAGGCGAGGGCTTCTGCCCTCCTCCCCAGGAATAGATCTGGCTGGTCTGAAACCCCGAAGACCGCCGCTTTAGGGCATTGATCCACCCTCACCCCCACCACTTTGGAGCTTGCATCGAAGAAGGCTGTCCAGTACTCCATATGTCTGGGGCAAGACCAGACCACGTGGGCGTGGTTGGCCGTGCCTCCTTGGCACCGTTCACATCTATCCTCCACCTCCAGGAAGAACCAGCTCATACAAGTTCTTGTTAAAGGGGCTTTATGTACCACGTTTAGTTGTGTCAGGCTGAGCCTTGCGCACGAGGTGGGGTTGACCCTATGCAGTGCTTCGCGCCAGAGTCCCCACCCTATTTCGATCCCCAGGTCCTCCTCCCACTTCATTCTTGTTGCGTCCAGTACGGTGTCGGCCCTTTCTACCAGTCGATCATAGATGTCGCTACAGTTTCCTTTATCTTGTATGCTTGCGTCCAGTAACTCTTCCAGTAGTGTCTGTCATGGTGTTTGTGGGTATGTCCTTGTCTCCTTTCGTAGGAAGTTTCTTAGTTGCAGGTACCTTAGCTCGTTCCCCCTGGCTAGCTGGAACTTCTCTGTCAGTTCGCCCAGAGTTGCGATCCTGCCATCCGTGTCTAGGCCCCTGACTGTCAGTGTCCCTCTGTCCTGTCCCCACCTTTTGAAGGTGGCATCAGTCAGCGCTGGTGTGAGCCTTTGGTTGTTGCAGATGGGAGCTTTGCCCGACATTTTGGTTAGGCCATTTTGCTGCCGTAGTTGGTTTCAGGACTGGAGGGTGGCTTTTACCACCGGGCTGCTGGAGTGTTTCTTAGGTGGGGATGGGAGTGCCACCATGGCTGGGGCCCGGAGAGAGGTCCCCTTGCAGGAGGTCTCCTCCACGTGCACCCATTCAGCTTCTGGCTCCTTGATCCATCCCCTTGCACTCTCGGCCGTCGCCGCCCTATGGTAAAGTTGCAGGTTTCGGAAGGCTACCCCCTGGGTTTTGTTTTTTGTAAGACCTTCTTTGGGATTCTAGCATTCTCCTTCTCCCCTGGATGGGTGAACCTTCAGGGGTCCACCACTCCCATCTGTTCCACAAAGTGAACGGGTTCCCGTGCCATGATCGAGGTTTTCCTCATTTTGGGTTTTGATCTGTCAGCCGTTGGATCCAGTACACAGTTGAAGCCCCCCCCCCCCCCCGCCACCCCCCACCCCATGATTCGTCAGTGCGTCGCTATGTCCGGGATTTCTGCTATGCTCCTCTTGATGAAGCTCGTGTCATCCCAGTTGGACGCGTACACGTGAACTAGTACTATTGATGCCCCATCCAGGGCCATGCTGACCGTGACGTACCGTCCCCCTGGGTCTGTAACCGACTTTGTCGCCTTAAACATCGTCCATTTGCTGATCAGTATTGCCTCCCCCCTGGCCCGCTTCCCGTAGCAGGAATGGTAGGTCTGTCCCACCCAGTCCTTTCTTACCCACAGTCGGTCCCGCTCTCCCAAGTGCGTCTCTTGGACTCGAAACGTTACATCTTTTCTCTACCTACAGATGCTGCCAGATCTGCTGAGATTTTCCACCATTTTCTCGTTGGATCAGAAGCAAAGGCATTCTGAAGACCCCTTGGCAATCACGAGCCAGCTCCGTCAGCTTATCAGAACTGTGTAACAAACAAGTCATCTCCAGTCAGAAGCACAATGGGTTGCTCCGATTCTGTCGATATCTGGTTAGAGTGAGGACTAATGAGAAGCGCATGTGAATTCCGTTAGAAAATCACCATCTTAATCCTGCATTGCGAACATAGGCTCTACGTTTGCATTAAAACAATTGTCCTGTTGACACTGGAAATCAGAAGGAAAAAGAGGAAATGCAGCATCTGTGAAGAGAGAAAGAGTGTTCTAATTTCGAGTCAGTTTGACTCTTCTGCCGAGTTCTCGAGTAACAATCCAGTCGTGGTTCTGAAATTAGTGGTGTTGGCTGTCATTCAGCGCTTTGATCCAGTGCCTGATCTGTGGGAAAGCCTCAAGTCCCCGATATACTCCATTCTCCAAGAACAGATCACGTTTGCATTGTCTCTTTCTTCTTTTTCAGTCAGATCTCTGGACAATCTCTGTATTCAATCTAATCTATGGCCAAAACTAAAAACAACCCTGGCAGTGGTGGGATTCGAACCCTCGCCCTCGCAGAGACCACATTTACCTGGTGGACGTGCCCTCCGGTGTTCCCCTTGGATAGGGGCTTTCCAGGATGGCCGCTGTCGCTGCTCTCTCCATGCGGTTGGGCCCCTGCGCTCCGGGGTCTCCCTTCATCCAGGGGGCACCCGACATGCCCGCCTGCTGTGCGACCGCCACGCGAGTAGCCCCCTGCACTCTGGGGCCTCCTTCGCCCATAGACTGTACTTGGTGGATGCTTGCAGCAATTCTTTGTTCCGAGCCCTCGATTGTAGCACTATGTAGCCCTTTTGTTATTCCTTTTCTAGCCTTGTTTGTCCCGCCATCCCTGTGGTCCCCACCCCCTGGTCCCTCCCTTCCTGTGCCCCCTCCGCCCCCGGTCGCTCCCTTTCCTCCCCTTTTCTCCCCCTCTCCCGTATATCCCTCCTCTGTCCCTCTTTCCCCTGCTCCTATCCCCGTTTTCCCTCCCGCCTCTGTTGAGTGCCCCCCCTGCCTGGAACCTTCCCCCCTGTTGGTGGCGCACTGCGGTCCTGCTTTTCTTGCATGTCCCCAGCGCTAGCCTTCTTGCTTGTGCGGTGACCACCCTCTCGGGAGTTACTGTCTCGCTTCTCCTTTGCCCAGCCTTTGCGTTTTTCTGCCCACTCATCTCCTATCCTACCCTGCGCTCGCCTTCCTTGCTTACCGTTCTCCGCTACTCTCGTTCCCTCGTGCTGGGGCCTGGTCTCCCACCTGTGGCGATCCCTCAGGTAGTGGTTTGCTCTTTGTTCAGGCTGCACTCGCCCTGTAGGGGTGGTGGTGGGGGGGGGGGGGGTGCCTGGCGTTGCCTCACCCATCTCCCCTCCTCTATCGGCGTGCTGTTGACTCTAGCCAGGGGTCCTGAATTTCTACCCTCGCTGTTGATTTTCCAGCCCGTGTTCCTCGATAAACTTGTTTGTTTCGGCGTGGGCTGTGAAGAAATACTCTTTTTTTTGGTATGTGACCCAGAGCTTCGCTGGGTGCAGCACACCAAAATGTAGATTGCACTTGTGAAGAGCTGCTTTCGCTCTATTGAATTCGGCCCATCACCTGGCGAGGTCTGCCCCAATGCCCTCGTAAATTCTAATGAAGTGTTCTTCCCATTTGCAAGTTCTGTTCTTCCTGGCCCAGTGCAGGATTGTTTCCCTGTCTTGGTACCGGTGTAGTTGAGCTATAACTGCTCTTGGGTGGTCCCCCACCTTGTGCTTTGGGCGCAGTGACCAGTGTGCTCTGTCATTTCTGGTGGGCCGGGGAAAGTTTCCCTCCCACTAAGTTGCCCAACATCACGGCCACGTAGGCCGTGGGGTTTCTACCCTCGATCCCCTCTGGTAGGCCCACTATCCTGACATTATGTCATCTTGAGCGGTTTCCTGGTCGTCCACCCTGCCCTTCAGGCTCTCCTGCGTAGTGCCCAGTCTCGGCGCCCCTTTCTCCAGTGCCATGATCAGGTCGCTCATGTCAGTTGCGGACTTTTCCAGCACCTTAGTGGTCGCCTCTTGGGCTTCCAGTTTCTCCTCTTGGGCTTCCAGTTTCTTCCCTGCTCTGCCCAGGGCGAGCTGCACCTCCGCCAGGGCCTTGGCCATTGCCACCTTACTGCGGCCTCCATGTCTGCTCTGGTCTCTGCCTTGTTTCCCTGCTGATGTTCCCTCAGCGCCCCGGCAAAGGCTGTCTTCCAGTTACCCTCTGGCCCAGGGGGAAATACTCCTGTCTGACCGTTCTTTTTGTTGCAGCGAGGCTTTGCTTCCCCCGCTTCGTGTGACGGTTGGCTCGCCTGAACGGGCTCGCATAATGTCATCCCATTTGCTTTTCGTGCTCCTTCTTCCCTCTGCTTTGGCTCCATTCTGGCATTTTTCTTCAGTAAAGTTTTTTTTTTGAAAAGTGGGAGAGAAAGAAAAATGAAGAAACTTTTTCCTCCCTTTAAAGGTTTTCTTTCCAAAGTTTTTGGGGTTTTTTTGGAAAAAGTGGGGAAGTTCTTCTTTTCATTTTGCCGTCCTCCATCACCAGGGTCGGGAGAGAGAGAGGCTTCTGGTCGGGTTGGGTGTCCCTCTTTGTTCCGCCACCTGCCTCGTGGTGATTGCCGCCGGGGGGGGGGGGGCGGGGTCCTTGCTGCTGGCTCGGTCCCCGCTTTGGTTCGAGCCGCAACTGGTACTGCTGCCCCGCGTTTTGTTGCCCCGTGCGCTGCTGCTGCGCGGGGGGAGTGGGGCGGGGGGGTGTTCCCAGGTAGTTCCTGCTGGCTCCGTGCCGCTTCTCCTCTGCCGTCCACGTTCTTCAGTCCGGGGGTGGGGGGGGGGTCTCGGTCGGGCCGGTTCGCAGGTCCACGCTCCGACGCGCTCGCTCCCATCGGGGGGTGGGGGGGGGGGGGGGGGCGACTCTTCACGGCCGCCTCCAAGTCTGCGGCTGCTCTCGCACACCTTTACCTCCCACGGGCCACTGCCACTTTTTCCACTGTTCGTACCTCCAGGTGAGCGCCGCGTGGGTCCTTTCTTTATTTTTCCCTTTCCCCCTTTCTGTTTTCCCCTCTCCGTTTAAGAAAAATGAAAATTTGCACAGAAGTAATAACCCACAAGGATTAAAACCCCTCGGACAAAACAAGCAAAAAAACCAAGCGGAAAATGAGAAAAAAAAACTGTTTCTGTAGCGAGAGGTGCCCCGTGCACGTCCCCCATGCCCCCCGCGAGCCCTCAGAGCAACCTATTTGAGCCCATGCCTCCACCTTAACCCCGCAACCTCACCTACCCTTTTTGTACACTGACGGCAATTTATCATGACCAATCCACCGAACCAGCACGTCTTTGGACAGGGGAGGAAACCGGAGCACCCGAAGGAAACTGACGCAGTCACGGGGAGACGTGCAGACTCTGCACAAACAGTGACCCAAGCCAGAAATCGAACCTGGGACCCTGGATCTGTGAAGCAACTGTACTACCCTGTTTCACCTGGAAGTCAGGATCAGTGAATGGAAGACACACTCTATTGAGAAGAGATAGGGCCTAGAGCTGACAGGGTAAAATGACACACGTAGCTCATTGTCCTGGTTATTCGAAACGCTGATTTCAGGTTTATGAAGAGTGCGAATTATCCACAGTCACACACTCTTTCCAGTCTGATGTACGTTGTTAAGCTTTAGCGTCATTACAGTCTGCTGCAGCTTTTCAGGCTGCTGATGAGAGCACATCTAGAATACCGGGTGCTGTTTTGGTCGGTACACTGGTGAGATCACTGATTAGCATTGGAAACCTTACAGTGAAGGTTAAGCAGGTTTTTGCCTGGTAGTGTGGGGTTGTTCAGTGATAGAGGCTGATTAAATTGGGCTGAAATTCCCTGTGGTTTATCAAAATGAGAGGTGGTCTCATTGAAACCTACACAATTCTGAGTGGGTTTTATTGCGTGGTCGCTGGTCGGTAAATGATAACACGCGGGGGCGGGGTCTTGGGCGGGGGGCCGGGGGGGGGGGGGGGGGAGGTGGCGCTGGTGACGACGGGGAACGGTTGGCTGTCCAGATGCAGGATACAAAATTTCCCTCCCGATAAAATTTGTTCCCCATTCCCTGTCTGTGAACTTTACTGTTCTATTTACTGCACTATTCTGTGCATTCTTGGTTTGTGGGCGTGAGGCCCACGCAGACATGGGAGAATGTACAAACTGCATACGGACAGGGACCCGGGGCCGACATCGAACCAGGGTCCTCGGCGCCCTGTTTGTGAACGTTGTGTAAATCTGTAACATCTGTGGTGGCCAGTGTTTGACATTTCTGTCACTGCTGTTTTGATTGCGGGCCCTGAAATGAAGATTTGTTGTTCTTGCCCCAAGGGTGAGTTGAAAGTCATATATTTCATGGTAGAACACATACATCTCATTGGCACATTGTGTCGCATTCTGATAAAAATCAACAGAAAGTTTTGTTGTCAATTCGGAACAGGAGATTCAGAAAGAGGCGAGGTGAAGGACATTTGAAATGGTGCCGAGTCTTCATTGCAAGCCATTGTGTTTCTGACTGGAGATAATTTCTGTTTGTGCCACAGTTCATGATGATCAAATCAGCTGCCGGAGGAGGCTCGACGTGGCATGGGCTCATCCCAACTACTTTGCTTCTGATCTATTTCAGAATCAGTGCCAGTGAAGGGCATAGTGAGCGCTGCGCTACATGTGGTAGCGTGGCCGAGCGGTGTATGGCGTTGGATTTCGGCCCCCGTCTTTCCGGGGGCGTTGTTTCGAATCACACTGTTGCCAGAAATGTTTTAAGTTTTGGCCATAGATTAGATTGAATACAGAGGGTGTGCGCTGCGTCTGACTCAAAAAGAAGAAAGTGGGGAGACAATGGAAACGTGATCTGCTCTTGGGGAATGGAGTGTGTGGGGGTCTTGAGGCTCTTTCACAGGTCTGGTACTGGATCAAGACGCTGAATGACAGATTACACCACTAATTTCAGATCAAGGACTGGATTGTGACGCGAGAACTAGGCAGAAGAGTCAAAATGACTCGAAGGTGGAACTCACTTTCTCTCTTTACAAAATGCTGCATTTTCTCGTTTCCCTTCTGATTTCCAGTGTCAACAGGATAATTGTTTTAATGCAAACGTAGAGCCAGGGTTCGCAATGCAGAATTAAGATGGTGGGCTTGCGAATTTCGAACGGAATTCACGTACGCTTCTCATTATTCCGCACTTCAACCAGATATCTGCAGAATTAACCTGGTTTACCCACGAAACCTGTCAGTTTTATTTTCCTTTCAGACTTTCTTCATCAGCGTTAAGTTTCTGCGATAAAGTGACATGTTTCCTTGCAGCACAAGAGACATAATCAGTCAAGGACAGCAGCGATTGCTGTAATTTGGAACATTCAATTGACATTGAGGTGAAATAGTCGCACAAGCTGAAATTCACAAAACCCTCCCACCAAACACTGCGGCTCCTGTGAAACGGACAAGACAGCACAGGACAGATATTTATTAGTGAAAGAAACTGCCGGCCATCACATTCTGAACTCTTTCAGGTCGTGTTACGGTGACCTGACTTGCGCGCAGCTAATGCCAAACCAACAATACACGGAGTCTTTTCAGAATTGAAATTAATAAATATTTATTCGAAAAACACCTGAAGTATTTTGTCCTTAGCTGTTCAATATCTACATTCACCAGGTTTTGAAATGTAAACACAAGTAATTTTATTATTGACAATAATGATAATTATATATACCACAAAAGCAACAGGTTAGCTGTTAGCTAATTCTGAACCGCGCCCCCAACACACCTACACTCGTCCCAGCTTCTAACTCACACACATGATAGCCATCGTTCCAACCCGTTGTGTTTCTGACTGGAGATGACTTGTTTGTTACACAGTTCTGATCAGCTGACGATGCAGGCTCGAGATTGCCAAAGGCTGTTCACAATGCCTTTGCTTCTGATCTAAAGAGAAAATGCTGGAAAATCTGATCAGGTGTGGCAGCATCTGTAGAACATAGAACATTACAGCGCAGTACAGGCCCTTCGGCCCTCGATGTTGCGCCGACCTGTGAAACCACTCTAAAGGCCATCTACACTATTCCCTTATCGTCCATATGTCTATCCAATGACCATTTGAATGCCCTTAGTGTTGGCGAGTTCACTCCTGTTGCAGGCAGGGCATTCCACTCCCTTACTACTCTCTGAGTAAAGAACCTACCTCTGACATCTGTCTTATATCTATCTCCTCTCAATTTAAAGCTATGTCCACTTGTGCTAGACATCACCATCCGAGGAAAAAGGCTCTCACTGACCACCCTATCGAATCCTCTGATAATCTTGTATGCCTCAAATAAGTCAACTCTTAAACTTCTTCTCTCCAACGAAAGCAGCCTGAAGTCCCTCAGCCTTCCCCCATAAGATCTTCCCTCCATACCAGGCAACATTCTGGTAAATCTCTTCTGCACACTTTCCAATGCTTCCACATCCTTCCTATAATACGGCGACCAGAATTGCACGCAATACTCCAAATGCGGCCGCACCAGAGTTTTGTACAGCTGCAACATGACCTCATGGCTTCGAAACTCAATCCCCCTACCAATAAAAGCTAACACACCGTACGCCTTCTTAACAACCCTGTCAACCTGGGTGGCATCTTTCAGGGACCTATGTACATGGACACCGAGATACCTCTGCTCATCCACACTACCAAGAATCTTACCATTTGCCCAGTACTCTGTATTCCTGTTATTCCTTCCAAAATTAATCACCTCACACTTGTCTGCATTAATCTCCATTTGCCACCTCTCAGCCCAGCGCTGCAGCTTATTTATGTCTCTCTGTAACTTGTAACATTCTTCTGAACTGTCCACAACTCCACCGACTTTAGAGTAATCTGCAAATTTACTCACCCATCCTTCTACGCCCTCCTCCAGGTCATTCATAAAAATGACAACGTGCAGTGGCCCCAAAAGAGATCCTTGTGGTACACCACTAGTAACGGGACTCCAGTCTGAACATTTTCCATCAACGACCTCACCTTGTCTTCTTCCAGCTAGCCAATTTCTGATCCAAACTGCTAAATCACCCTGAATCCCACGCCTCTGTATTTTCTGCAGTAGCCTACCGTGGGGAACCTTATCAAATGTTTTACTGAAATCCATACACACCACATCAACTGCTTTACCCTCATCCACCTGTTTGGTCACCTTCTCAAAGAACACAATAAGGTTTGTGAGGCATGACCTACCCTTCACAAAACCGTTTTGACTATCTCTAATCAATTTATTCCTTTCCAGATGATTATACATCCTATCTCTTATAAACCGTTCCAAGACTTTGCCCACAACAGAAGTAAGGCTCACTGGTCTATAGTTACCGGGGTTCTCTCTACTCCCCTTCTTGAACAAGGGGACAACATTTGCGATCCTCCAGTCTTCTGGCACTAATCCTGTAGACAATGATGACTTAAAGATCAATGCCAAAGGCTCAGCAATCTCCTCCCTAGCTTCCCAGAGAATCCTAGGATAAATCCCATCCGGCCCAGGGGACTTATCTATTTTCACACTTTCCAGAATTGCTAACACCTCCTCCTTATGAACCTCAAGCCCTTCTAGTCTAGTAGCCTGAATCTCAGTATTCTCCTCGACAACATTGTCTTTTTCCTGTGTGAATACTGACGGAAAATATTCACTTAGCACCTCTCCTATCTCCTCGGACTCCACGCACCACTTCCCACTACTGTCCTTGACTGGCCCTACTCTTACCCTAGTCATTCTTTTATTCCTGACATATCTGTAGAAAGCTTTAGGGTTATCCTTGATCCCACCTGCCAAAGACCTCTCATGTTCCCTCCTGGCTCTTCTTAGCTCTCTCTTTAGGTCCTTCATAGCTAACTTGTAAGTCTCGAGCCCCCTAACTGAACCTTCATGTCTCATCTTTACATAAGCCTCCTTCTTCCTCTTGACAAGTATTTCGACTGCTCGAGTAAACCACGGCTCCCTCGCTCGATCACTTACTCCCTGCCTGACAGGTACATACTTATCAAGGACACGCAGTAACTGTTCCTTGAACAAGCTCCACATTTCCATTGTGCCCATCCCCTGCAGTTTTCGTCTCCATCCGATGGATTCTATGTCTTGTCTCATCGCATCATAATTGCCTTTCGCCCAGATATAACTCTTGCCCTGCGGTATATACCTATCCCTTTCCATCACTAAAGTAAACGTAATCGAATTGTGGTCACTATCACCAAAGTGCTCACCCACCTCCAAATCCAACACCTCTCCTGGTTCATTATCCAGTACCAAATCCAATATGAGCTCGCCCTGTCGTAGGCCTATCCAAATGCTGTGTCAGGAAGCCCTCCTGCACACATTGGACAAAAACGGACCCATCTAAAGTACTCGAACTATAGCGTTTCTAACCTCAGCCCATACTACCTCAGTCGACGAGTCCTCATCAAACGTCCTTTCTGCCACCGTAATACTGTCCTTGACTAACAATGTCACCCCTTCCCCTCTTTTACCTCCTTCCCTGAGCTTCATGAAATATCTAAACCCCGGCACCTGCAACCACCATTCCTGTGCCCGCTCTCTCCATGTCTCTGAAATGGCCACAACATCGAAGTCCCACGGTACCAACCCCTGCCGCAAGTTATCCCACCTTATTCCAGATGCTCCAGGCATTGAAGAAGACACACTTTAAACCACCTTCCTGCCTGCCGGGACACTCCTGCAACTTTGAAACTTTACTCATGACCTCACTACTCTCAACCTCCTGGAGCTACAATTCAGGTTCCAATCCCCTGCTGAACTAGTTTAAACCCTCCCGAAGAGCATTAGCAAATTTCCCCCCCAGGATATTGGTACTCCTCTGGTCCAGGAGTAGACCATCCCGTTTGTAGAGGTCCCACCGTCCCCAGAATGAGCCCCAATTATTCAGAAATCTGAAACCCTCCCTCCTGCACCACCCCGGAAGCCACGTGTTCAACTCCTCTCTCTCCCTATTCCTCGTCTCGCCAGTACGTGGCATGGGTAACAACCCAAAGATAATAACTCTGTTTGTCCTAGATCTAACTTTCCACCCTAGCTCCCTGAATTCCTGCCTTGCATCCCTATCCGTGTTCCTACATATGTCGTTGGTACCTATGTGTACCACGACTTGAGGCTGATCCTCCTCCCCCTTAAGGATCCCGAAAACACGATCCGAGACATCCGGGAGAGAAAAGAGGTAACGTTTCGAGTCCAATGACTCTTTGTCAAACTGATCTATCTCTGGATCAAGGCAGGGCACAATTAAGTCTGCCTTTGATGTTGCGTGGCCGAGCGGTCTGAGGCGCTAGATTAATGCTTCGGTTTCTGCAGAGGCGTGGGTTGAAATCCCACCGCTGCCAGTTGTGTTTACAGTTTTGGCATCTACATTACGTTGAACACACAATTTGTGCGCTCAGTTTGACGTCAAAAGAACAAAAAGGAGAGACAAGGCAAATGTTTAGTTTTCTTGCGGATTTGAGTGAGAGTGGGGCGTGAGGCTTCTCCCCTGATATGGCACTGGATCAAATGCTGAATGACAGACGACAACATTGGTTTCAATCAACAACTGGATTCTAAATAGAGAACTGTGCAGAAGGAACATGCCGACTTGAAATTAGAGCTCGATTTCTCTCTTCATTCACCTGAGGAAGGTGCAATACTCCGAAAGATAGTGATTTGATTGAAACCTGTTCGACGTTAACCTGGTGTTGTAAGACTTCTTACTCTATTTCTCTCATCACAGATGCTGTATTTTTAATTACATTTCAGATGTCCGGTGGCCTCAGTTTAATTATTTCAATGCAATCGCAGAGCTTGTGTTTGTGTCCCAGAATTAAGATGGTCGAATAGGGGTTTTGTGACGGAAACACGTAGGCTTCTCATCAGTCCTGATTCTAACGAGGTGGCGACAGAATTAACCTGGTTTACCGATTAAACCTACAGGTTTTATTTTCATTTCAGACTTTCTTCATCAGCGTTAAGTTTCTCCGACAAAGTGACATGTTTCCTTGCAGCACTAGTGACTGCTTCAGTCAAGAACACCACCGATTGCTGTGAGCTGGAACATTAAATCGACAGTGAGGTGAAATTGGCCCACAAGCTGCAATTTACAAAATCCACCCACCAAATACTGCGGCTCATGTGAAACGTACAAGACAGCACACGACATATTTTCCTCAGTGAAAGCGACTGCCAGACACCACATTCTGAACACTTTACGCAGTTAATTCCAGCCTCACTTGAAGCGGAGTCGAAAAACAATTGAAATTATGAATATTTCTTTGAAAAACACCCGAAGTATTTGTTCTACTCACTATCTATAATCGACAGGTTTGCAAACGTAAATACAATGAATGTTATTAATAACAATAATTATAATTAAATATGCCACAAATATAACAGGTTAGACGTCAACTAATTCTTAAACCACCCAATCCCCAAGGTTAACTCGTCCCTGCCTCTACACAAAGAAAGGATAGACAAACAAAGTGGTGAAAAGAGGGGTGGAAATAGTCTGTAAAGTACAAAGATAATAATATCTTTTCAGATGCCTTTGTGCCGAAGGTTTTTCTTTAATCGAGGCTATCCCTTCGAAGTTTACAATATCCTGTTTTAATATTTATAACTGGGGATGATTTCCGTTTGTTACACAGTTCATGATGATCTAATCAGCAGAAGGAATGTGCTCGACGTTGCCAAGGGCTCATCCCAACTAATTTGGTTCTGATCTCTTTCAGGATGAGTGCCAGTGAAGGGCATGACGGGCTCCGTGTTGAACGTGGTAGCGTGGCCGAGAGGTCTAAGGCGCTGAATTAAGGCTCCTGTCTCGGCGGGGGCGTTGGTTCGAATCCCACGTCTGCCAGGAATGTTTTTAGTTTTGGCCATAGATTAGATTGAATACAGAGATTGTCCAGAGATCTGACTGAAAAAGAAGAAAGAGACAATGCAAACGTGATCTGTTCTTGGAAAATGGAGTATATCGGGGACTTGAGGCTTTCCCACAAATCAACCTGGTTTACCCATGAAACCTGTAAGTTTTATTTTCATTTCAGACTTTCTTCATCAGCGTTAAGTTTCTGCGATAAAGTGACATGTTTCCTTGCAGCACAAGAGACAAGTCAGTCAAGAACAGCATCGATTGCTGTGAGTTGGAACGTTCAATTGACAGTGAGATGAAATAGTCGCACAAGCTGAAATTCCCCAAACCCGCCCCCCAAACACTGCGGCTCCTGTGAAACGGACAAGACAGAACACGACAGATATTTATTAGTGAAAGGAACTGCCGCCCATCACATTCTGAACTCGTTCGTCGTGTTACGGTCACCTGACTAGCGCGCAGTTAATGCCGAACCCACAGTACACGGAGTCTTTTCAGAATTGAAATTAATAAATATTTATTCGAAAAACACCTGAAGTATTTTGTCCTGAGCTGTTCAATATCTACATTCACCAGGTTTTGAAATGTAAACACAATTAATTTTATTATTGACAAGAATGATAATTACATATACCACAAAATGTAGAGTTTAGCTGTCAGCTAATTCTTAACCGCGACCCGCAACACACTTTAACTCGTTCCAGCTTCTAACTCGCACACGTGATTGCTCGCCATCGTTGTATTTCTGACTGGAGATGACTTGTTTGTTACACAGTTCTGATTAGCTGAGGGAGCAGGCTCGAGATTGCCAAGGGCTCTTCACAATGCCCTTGCTTCTGATCTAAAGAGAAAATGCTGGAAAATCTCAGCAGGTCTGGCAGGAACTGGAGGGAGAGAAAAGAACTAACGTTTCGAGTACAATGACTCTTCGTCAAACTGATCTATCTCTGTATCACGGAAGGACACGATTCGGTAAGAGTTTTATGTAGTAGCGCGGCTGAGCGGTCTAATGTACTGGATTACGACTCGAGGCTGTGGGGAAGCGTGGGTTCGAATCCCACCGCTGACAGTTGTATTTACAGTTTTGGCATTTACATTACGTTGAACACGCAGGTTGTGCGCTCAGTCTAACTGAAAAAGAACAAAGAGGAGAGACAAGGTAAATGTTTTGTTTTCTTGCGGA
Source organism: Scyliorhinus torazame (assembly GCF_047496885.1). Classification (NCBI taxonomy): domain Eukaryota; kingdom Metazoa; phylum Chordata; class Chondrichthyes; order Carcharhiniformes; family Scyliorhinidae; genus Scyliorhinus; species Scyliorhinus torazame. The sequence goes on along the minus strand of NC_092711.1, from coordinate 183,359,399 downwards.
ATGGAGTGTGTGTGGGGCTTGAGGCTCCTGCCCAGATATGGCACTGGATCAAATGCTGAATGACAGACGACAATATTAGTTTCAATTAACAACTGGATTCTAAATAGAGAACTCTGCAGAAGGGACATGCCGACTTGAAATGAGAACTCGATTTCTCTCTTCATTCACCTGAGGAAGGAGCAGTGCTCCGAAAGCCATGTGATTTGATACAACCTGTTGGACTTTAACCTGGTGTTATAAGACTTCTTGCTCTATTTCTCTCTTCACAGGTGCTGCATTTCCTCTTTTTCCTTCTGACTTCCAGTGTCAACAGGACAATTGTTTTAATGCAAACGTAGAGCCTATGTTCGCAATGCAGGATTAAGATGGTGATTTTCTAACGGAATTCACATGCGCTTCTCATTAGTCCTCACTCTCACCAGATATCGACAGAATTAACCTGGTTTACCCACGAAACCTGTAAGTTTTATTTTCATTTCAGCCTTTCTTCATCAGTGTTAAGTTTCTGCGATAAAGTGACATGTTTCCTTGTAGCACAAGTGACAAGTCAGTCAAGAACAGCTTCGATTGCTGTGAGTTTGAACATTCAATTGATAGTGAGGTGAAATAGTCGCACATGCTGAAATTCACAAAACCCTGCCATCAAACACTGCGGCTCCTGTGAAACGGACAAGACAGCACACGACAGATATTTATGAATGAAACCATCTGTCGTCCATCACATTCTGAACTCTTGCAGGTCGTGTTAGGTGACCTTATTAGTGCGCAGGTAATGCCGAACCCACATTACACGGGGTCTTTTCAGAATTGAAATTACGAAATATTTCTTCTCAATACACCTGAGGTATTTTGTCCTTAGCTGTTCAATATCTACAGTCACCAGGTTTTGAAATGTAAACACAATTAATTTTATTATTGACAATAATGATAATTATATGTACCACAAAAGCAACAGGTTAGCTGTTAGCTACTTTTTACCCGCGCCCCCCTCCCCAAACAACTTAAACTCGTTCCCCCCAGCTTCGAACTCACACACGTGATAGCCATCGGAGCAACCGATTGTGCTTCTGACTGGAGATGACTTGTTTGTTACACAGTTCTGATAAGCTGACGGAGTTGGCTCGAGATTGCCAAGGGGTCTTCACAATGCCTTTGCTTCTGACCCAACGAGAAAATGGTGGAAAATCTCAGCAGGTCTGGCAGCATCTGTAGGGAGAGAAACGCTGTAACGTTTCGAGTCCAATTACTCTTTGTCAAACTGATCTATCTCAGTATCAAGGAAGGGCACGATTCGGTCCGTATTTAATGTGGTAGCGTGGCCGAGCGGTCTAAGGCGCTGGATTAAGGCTCCAGTCTCTGCGGAGGCGAGGGTTCGAATCCCACCGCTGCCAGTTGTATTTCCTGTTTTGTCATCGACATTACGTTGAACACAGAGGTTGTGCGCTCAGGCTGACTGAAAAAAAAACTGGATCGGCAAGGCAAATTCTTGCAGAAGGGAATGTGTGTGGAGCTCATGCCCAGAAATGCCACTGGATCAAATGCTGAATGACAGATGACAACATTGGTTTCAATCAGCAACTCAGTTCTAAATAGAGAACCCTGCAGAAGGGACATGCCGACTTGAAATGAGAACTCGATTTCTCTCTTCATTCATCTGAGGAAAGAGCAGTGCTCCGAAAGCTAGTGATTTGATTCAAACCTGTTGGACTTTAATCTGGTGTTGTCAGACTTCTTACTCTATTTCTCTCATCACAGATGCTGTATTTTCTATTTTCATTTCAGATGTCCGGTTGCCACAGTATAATTATTTCAATGCAATCGCAGAGCTTGTGTTTGTGTCCCAGAATTAAGATGGTGGAATTGGGGTTTTGTAACGGAAAAACGTAGGCATCTCATCATTCCTGATTCTAACGCGGTGGCCGGAGAATTAACCTGGTTTACCCATGAAACCTACAGGTTTTATTTTCATTTCAGACTTTCTTCATCAGCGTTAAGTTTCTCCGACAAAGTGACATGTTTCCTTGCAGCACTAGTGACTGCTTCAGTCAAGAACACTACCGATTGCTGTGAGCTGGAACATTAAATCGACAGTGAGGTGAAATTGGCCGACAAGCTGCAATTTCCAAAATCCACCCACCAAACACTGCGGCTCATGCGAAACGTACAAGACAGCACACGACATATTTTCATCAGTGAAAGCGACTGCCAGACATCACATTCTGAACACTTTACGCAGTTAATTCCAGCCTCACTTGAAGCGGAGTCGAAAAACAATTGAAATTATGAATATTTCTTCGAAAAACACCCGAAGTATTTGTTCCTTACGTACTCACTATCTATAATCGACAGGTTTGCAAACGTAAATAAAATGAATGTTATTAATAACAATAAGTATAATTAAATATGCCACAAATATAACAGGTTAGACGGCAACTAATTCTTAAACCACCCTATCCCCAAGGTTAACTCGTCCCTGCCTCTACACAAAGAAACGATAGACAAACAAAGTGGTGAAAAGAGGGGTGTAAATAGTCTGTAAAGTACAAAGATAATAATATCTTTTCTGATGCCTTTGTGCCGAAGGTTTTTCTTTAATCGAGGCTACCCCTTTGATGTTTACAATATCCTGTTTTAATATTTACAATTGGAGATGATTTCCGTTTGTTACACAGTTCATGATGAACTAATCAGCAGAAGGATAATGCTCGACGTTGCCAAGGGCTCATCCCAACTAATTTGGTTCTGATCTCTTTCAGGATGAGTGCCAGTGAATGGCATGACGTGCTTCGTGTTGAACGTGGTAGCGTGGCCGAGCGGTCTAAGGCGCTGGATTTAGGCTCCAGTCTCTGCGGGGGCGTGGGTTCGAATCCCACCGCTGCCAGTAATGTTTTTAGTTTTGGCCATAAATTAGATTGAATACAGAGATTGTCCAGAGATCTGACTGAAAAAGAAGGAAGAGACAATGCAAACGTGATCTGTTCTTGGAGAATGGAGTATATCGGGGACTTGAGGCTTTCCCACAGATCAGGCACTGGATCAAAGCGCTGAATGACAGCAAACACCACTAATTTCAGAACCACGACTGGATTGTTACTCGAGAACTCGGCAGAAGAGTCAAACTGACTCGAAATTAGAACACTCTTTCTCTCTTCACAGGTGCTGCATTTCCTCTGTTTCCTTCTGACTTCCAGTGTCAACAGGACAATTGTTTTAATGCAAACGTAGAGCCTATGTTCGCAATGCTGAATTAAGATGGTTGGCTTGCGATTCAATATGAGCCAAATTAAGAAACAGTTTATTGAGATACACGATAGACAAACAAAGTGGTGAAAAGAGGGGTGTAAAACTGTCTGTAATGTACAAAGATAATAATATATTTTCAGATGTCTTTGTGCCGAACATCTTTCTTTAATTGACGCTATCCCTTCGAGGTTTACAATGTCCTGTTGTCATATTTATAACTGGAGATGTTTTCTGTTTGTGACACAGTTCATGATGACGGAGCAGGGTCGACGTTGCCAAAGGCTCACCCCAGCGACATTGCTTCTGATCTATTTCAGGATGAGTGCCAGTGAAGGGCATGATGAGCTTTGTGCTTAATGTGGTAGCGTAGCCGAGGGATATAATGCGCTGGATATAGACTCCAGACTTTGCGTGGGCGTTGGTTCGACTCCTACCGGAACGCTTTTAGTTTTGGCCATACATTAGAATGAATACAGTGGGTGTGCACTGTATCTGACTGAAAAAGAAGAAAGAGACAATGCAATCGCGATCTGTTCTTTGGGGATGAAGTGTGTGGGGGCTTGAGGCTCTTTCACAGATCTGGCACTGGATCAAAACGATGAATGACAGACAACACCACTAATTTCAGAACCACGACTGGATTGTTACTCGAAAACTCGGCAGAAGAGTCAAACTGACTCGAAATTAGAACTCTCTTTCTCTCTTCACAGATGCTGCATTTTCTCTTTTCCCTTCTGATTTCCAGTGTCAACAGGATAATTGTTTTAATGCAAACGTTGAGCCTATATTCGCAATGCAGAATTAAAATGGTGGGCTTGCGATTTTCAAACGGAATTCACGTACGCTTCTCATTATTCCTCATTCTGACCAATACCGACAGAATTAACCTGGTTTACCCATGAAACCTGTAAGTTTTATTTTCATTTCAGACTTTCTTCATCAGCGTTAAGTTTCTGCGATAAAGTGACATGTTTCCTTGCAGCACAAGAGACAAGTCAGTCAAGAACAGCATCGATTGCTGTGAGTTGGAACGTTCAATTGACAGTGAGATGAAATAGTCGCACAAGCTGAAATTCCCCAAACCCGCCCCCCAAACACTGCGGCTCCTGTGAAACGGACAAGACAGAACACGACAGATATTTATTAGTGAAAGGAACTGCCGCCCATCACATTCTGAACTCTTTCGTCGTGTTACGGTCACCTGACTAGCGCGCAGTTAATGCCGAACCCACAGGACACGGAGTCTTTTCAGAATTGAAATTAATAAATATTTCTTCGAAAAACACCTGAAGTATTTTGTCCTGAGCTGTTCAATATCTACATTCACCAGGTTTTGAAATGTAAACACAATTAATTTTATTATTGACAAGAATGATAATTACATATACCACAAAATGTAGAGTTTAGCTGTCAGCTAATTCTTAACCGCGACCCGCAACACACTTTAACTCGTCCCAGCTTCTAACTCGCACACGTGATAGCTCGCCATCGTTGTATTTCTGACTGGAGATGACTTGTTTGTTACACAGTTCTGATTAGCTGAGGAAGCAGGCTCGAGATTGTCAAGGGCTCTTCACAATGCCCTTGCTTCTGATCTAAAGAGAAAATGCTGGAAAATCTCAGCAGGTCTGGCAGGAACTGGAGGGAGAGAAAAGAACTAACGTTTCGAGTACAATGACTCTTCGTCAAACTGATCTATCTCTGTATCACGGAAGGACACGATTCGGTAAGAGTTTTATATAGTAACGCGGCTGAGCGGTCTAATGTGCAGGATTACGACTAGAGGCTGTGGGGAAGCGTGTGTTCGAATCCCACCGCTGACAGTTGTATTTACAGTTTTGGCATTTACATTACGTTGAACACGCAGGTTGTGCGCTCAGTCTAACTGAAAAAGAACAAAGAGGAGAGACAAGGTAAATGTTTTGTTTTCTTGCGGAATGGAGTGTGTGTGGGGCTTGAGGCTCCTGCCCAGATATGGCACTGGATCAAATGCTGAATGACAGACGACAATATTAGTTTCAATTAACAACTGGATTCTAAATAGAGAACTCTGCAGAAGGGACATGCCGACTTGAAATGAGAACTCGATTTCTCTCTTCATTCACCTGAGGAAGGAGCAGTGCTCCGAAAGCCATGTGATTTGATACAACCTGTTGGACTTTAACCTGGTGTTATAAGACTTCTTGCTCTATTTCTCTCTTCACAGGTGCTGCATTTCCTCTTTTTCCTTCTGACTTCCAGTGTCAACAGGACAATTGTTTTAATGCAAACGTAGAGCCTATGTTCGCAATGCAGGATTAAGATGGTGATTTTCTAACGGAATTCACATGCGCTTCTCATTAGTCCTCACTCTAACCAGATATCGACAGAATTAACCTGGTTTACCCACGAAACCTGTAAGTTTTATTTTCATTTCAGACTTTCTTCATCAGTGTTAAGTTTCTGCGATAAAGTGACATGTTTCCTTGTAGCACAAGTGACAAGTCAGTCAAGAACAGCTTCGATTGCTGTGAGTTTGAACATTCAATTGATAGTGAGGTGAAATAGTCGCACATGCTGAAATTCACAAAACCCTGCCACCAAACACTGCGGCTCCTGTGAAACGGACAAGACAGCACACGACAGATATTTATGAATGAAACCATCTGTCGTCCATCACATTCTGAACTCTTGCAGGTCGTGTTAGGTGACCTTATTAGTGCGCAGGTAATGCCGAACCCACATTACACGGGGTCTTTTCAGAATTGAAATTAAGAAATATTTCTTCTCAATACACCTGAGGTATTTTGTCCTTAGCTGTTCAATATCTACAGTCACCAGGTTTTGAAATGTAAACACAATTAATTTTATTATTGACAATAATGATAATTATATGTACCACAAAAGCAACAGGTTAGCTGTTAGCTACTTTTTACACGCGCCCCCCTCCCCAAACAACTTAAACTCGTTCCCCCCAGCTTCGAACTCACACACGTGATAGCCATCGGAGCAACCGATTGTGCTTCTGACTGGAGATGACTTGTTTGTTACACAGTTCTGATCAACTGACGGAACTGGCTCGAGATTGCCAAGGGGTCTTCACAATGCCTTTGCTTCTGATCCAACGAGAAAATGGTGGAAAATCTCAGCAGGTCTGGCAGCATCTGTAGGGAGAGAAACGCTGTAACGTTTCGAGTCCAATTACTCTTTGTCAAACTGATCTATCTCAGTATCAAGGAAGGGCACGATTCGGTATGTATTTGATGTGTTAGCGTGGCCGAGCGGTCTAAGGCGCTGGATTAAGGCTCCAGTCTCTGCGGAGGCGTGGGTTCGAATCCCACCGCTGCCAGTTATATTTCCTGTTTTGTCATCGACATTACGTTGAACACAGAGGTTGTGCGCTCAGGCTGACTGAAAAAAAAACTGGATCGACAAGGCAAATTCTTGCAGAAGGGAATGTGTGTGGGGCTCATGCCCAGAAATGCCACTGGATCAAATCCTGAATGACAGATGACAACATTGGTTTCAATCAGCAACTCAGTTCTAAATAGAGAACTCTGCAGAAGGTACATGCCGACTTGAAATGAGAACTCGATTTCTCTCTTCATTCATCTGAGGAAAGAGCAGTGCTCCGAAAGCTAGTGATTTGATTCAAACCTGTTGGACATTAATCTGGTGTTGTCAGACTTCTTACTCTATTTCTCTCATCACAGATGCTGTATTTTCTATTTTCATTTCAGATGTCCGGTAGCCACAGTATAATTATTTCAATGCATTCGCAGAGCTTGTGTTTGTGTCCCAGAATTAAGATGGTGGAATTGGGGTTTTGTAACGGAAAAACGTAGGCTTCTCATCATTCCTGATTCTAACGCGGTGGCCGGAGAATTAACCTGGTTTACCCATGGAACCTACAGGTTTTATTTTCATTTCAGACTTTCTTCATCAGCGTTAAGTTTCTCCGACAAAGTGACATGTTTCCTTGCAGCACTAGTGACTGCTTCAGTCAAGAACACCACCGATTGCTGTGAGCTGGAACATTAAATCGACAGTGAGGTGAAATTGGCCGACAAGCTGCAATTTCCAAAATCCACCCACCAAACACTGCGGCTCATGTGAAACGTACAAGACAGCACACGACATATTTTCATCAGTGAAAGCGACTGCCAGACATCACATTCTGAACACTTTACGCAGTTAATTCCAGCCTCACTTGAACCGGAGTCGAAAAACAATTGAAATTATGAATATTTCTTCGAAAAACACCGGAAGTATTTGTTCCTTACGTACTCACTATCTATAATCGACAGGTTTGCAAACGTAAATAAAATGAATGTTATTAATAACAATAATTATAATTAAATATGCCACAAATATAACAGGTTAGACGTCAACTAATTCTTAAACCACCCAATCCCCAAGGTTAACTCGTCCCTGCCTCTACACAAAGAAACGATAGACAAACAAAGTGGTGAAAAGAGGGGTGTAAATAGTCTGTAAAGTACAAAGATAATAATATCTTTTCAGATGCCTTTGTGCCGAAGGTTTTTCTTTAATCGAGGCTACCCCTTTGATGTTTACAATATCCTGTTTTAATATTTACAACTGGAGATGATTTCCGTTTGTTACACAGTTCATGATGAATTAATCAGCAGAAGGATAGTGCTCGACGTTGCCAAGGGCTCATCCCAACTAATTTGGTTCTGATCTCTTTCAGGATGAGTGCCAGTGAATGGCATGACGTGCTTCGTGTTGAACGTGGTAGCGTGGCCGAGCGGTCTAAGGCGCTGGATTTAGGCTCCAGTCTCTGCGGGGGCGTGGGTTCGAATCCAACCGCTGCCAGTAATGTTTTTAGTTTTGGCCATAGATTAGATTGAATACAGAGATTGTCCAGAGATCTGACTGAAAAAGAAGGAAGAGACAATGCAAACGTGATCTGTTCTTGGAGAATGGAGTAGATCGGGGACTTGAGGCTTTCCCACAGATCAGGCACTGGATCAAAGCGCTGAATGACAGCAAACACCACTAATTTCAGAACCACGACTGGATTGTTACTCGAGAACTCGGCAGAAGAGTCAAACTGACTCGAAATTAGAACACCCTTTCTCTCTTCACAGGTGCTGCATTTCCTCTGTTTCCTTCTGACATCCAGTGTCAACAGGACAATTGTTTTAATGCAAACGTAGAGCCTATGTTCGCAATGCAGGATTAAGATGGTGATTTTCTAACGGAATTCACATGCGCTTCTCATTAGTCCTCACTCTAACCAGATATCGACAGAATTAACCTGGTTTACCCACGAAACCTGTACGTTTTATTTTCATTTCAGGCTTTCTTCATCAGCGTTAAGTTTCTGCGATAAAGTGACATGTTTCCTTGTAGCACAAGTGACAAGTCAGTCAAGAACAGCTTCGATTGCTGTGAGTTTGAACATTCAATTGACAGTGAGGTGAAATAGTCGCACATGCTGAAATTCACAAAACCCTGCCACCAAACACTGCGGCTCCTGTGAAACGGAGAAGACAGCACACGACAGATATTTATGAATGAAACCATCTGTCGTCCATCACATTCTGAACTCTTGCAGGTCGTGTTAGGTGACCTTACTAGTGCGCAGGTAATGCCGCACCCACATTACACGGGGTCTTTTCAGAATTGAAATTAAGAAATATTTCTTCTCAATACACCTGAGGCATTTTGTCCTTAGCTGTTCAATATCTACAGTCACCAGGTTTTGAAATGTAAACACAATTAATTTTATTATTGACAATAATGATAATTATATGTACCACAAAAGCAACAGGTTAGCTGTTAGCTACTTTTTACCCGCGCCCCCCTCCCCAAACAACTTAAACTCGTTCCCCCCAGCTTCGAACTCACACACGTGATAGCCATCGGAGCAACCGATTGTGCTTCTGACTGGAGATGACTTGTTTGTTACACAGTTCTGATAAGCTGACGGAGTTGGCTCGAGATTGCCAAGGGGTCTTCACAATGCCTTTGCTTCTGATCCAACGAGAAAGTGTTTGTGTCCCAGAATTAAGATGGTGGAATTGGGGTTTTGTAACGGAAACACGTAGGCTTCTCATCATTCCTGATTCTAACGCGGTGGCCGGAGAATTAACCTGGTTTACCCATGAAACCTACAGGTTTTATTTTCATTTCAGACTTTCTTCATCAGCGTTAAGTTTCTCCGACAAAGTGACATGTTTCCTTGCAGCACTAGTGACTGCTTCAGTCAAGAACACCACCGATTGCTGTGAGCTGGAACATTAAATCGACAGTGAGGTGAAATTGGCCTACAAGCTGCAATTTCCAAAATCCACCCACCAAACACTGCGGCTCATGTGAAACGTACAAGACAGCACACGACATATTTTCATCAGTGAAAGCGACTGCCAGACATCACATTCTGAACACTTTACGCAGTTAATTCCAGCCTCACTTGAACCGGAGTCGAAAAACAATTGAAATTATGAATATTTCTTCGAAAAACACCCGAAGTATTTGTTCCTTACGTACTCACTATCTATAATCGACAGGTTTGCAAACGTAAATAAAATGAATGTTATTAATAACAATAATTATAATTAAATATGCCACAAATATAACAGGTTAGACGTCAACTAATTCTTAAACCACCCAATCCCCAAGGTTAACTCGTCCCTGCCTCTACACAAAGAAACGATAGACAAACAAAGTGGTGAAAAGAGGGGTGTAAATAGTCTGGAAAGTACAAAGATAATAATATCTTTTCAGATGCCTTTGTGCCGAAGATTTTTCTTTAATCGAGGCTACCCCTTTGATGTTTACAATATCCTGTTTTTAATATTTACAACTGGAGATAATTTCCGTTTGTTACACAGTTCATGATGATCTAATCAGCAGAAGGAATGTGCTCGACGTTGCCAAGGGCTCATCCCAACTAATTTGGTTCTGATCTCTTTCAGGATGAGTGCCAGTGAATGGCATGACGTGCTTTGTGTTGAACGTGGTAGCGTGGCCGAGCGGTCGAAGGCGCTGGATTTAGGCTCCAGTCTCTGCGGGGGCGTGTGTTCGAATCCCACCGCTGCCAGGAATGTTTTTAGTTTTGGCCATAGATTAGATTGGCTGAGCCTCGCGCACAAAGAGGCAGAGTTCACCCTCCCTAGGGCATGTGCCCACGTCCCCTCCTCGATCTCCTCCCCCAACTGCTCCTCCCCACCTCCACCGAGGCCTCCTCCTCATCCTGCATCACCTGGTATGTTGCCGAGATCTTGCCTTCTCCAACCCACGCCGCCGAGAGCACCCTGTCCTGTACCGACATATGGATGATAAGGGAATAGTGTAGATGGGCTTTAGAGTGGTTTCACAGGTTGGCGTAACATCGAGGGCCGAAGGGCCTGTACTGCGATGTTCTATGTTCTATGACTGAGCGCACAACGTAACATAGTTCCCAAAACCGTGCATGGTGGCAGCAGTGGGAATTCCACCACTTGCCGCCTGGCAAATGCCCTTATCTGTAGATACCTAAAGGCGCTTCCCGGGGGGAGCCCGTACTTCTCCTCCAGCTCACCAAGGCTCGCGAACTTTCCATCCACAAACAGGTCCCCTAACCTTCTTATCGCTGCCGTGTGCCACCCCAAAACCCCTCCATCTATTCGCCCAGGGACAAAACGGTGGTTCCCCCGTATTGGGGTCCACACCGAAGCCCCCACGTCCCTCCTGAGCAGCCTCCATTGCCCCCAAATTTTGAAGGCAGCCGCCATCACCGGGCTCGTGGTATATCTCATTGGAGGGAGCGGCAGCAGCGCCGTTGCCATCGCCTCCAGGCTCGTACCCTCACAAGACGCCGTCTGCAGCCTCTTCCATGCCACCTGCTCCCATCACCCACTTGCGCACCATCGCCGCATTGGCGGCCCAGTAGTGCCCAAAGAGGTCGGGCAGCGCGAGCCCCCACCCCCCCCCCCCCCCGGCCCTACTCCGCTCCAGGAACACCCTTCTCACCCTCGGAGTCCCTCGCGCCCACACAAACCCCGTTATGCTCCTGTTGACCCGACTGAAGAAGGCTTTCGGGATAAGAATGTGGAGGCACTGGAACATGAGCAAAAACCTTGGGTGCACCGTCATCTTGACAGACTCCACCCTACCCGCCAGGGGCAGCGGCAACGCGTCCCACCTCTTAAACTCCTCCTCCACCAGCCTCGTTATTCCTCACTCTAACCAGATATCTACAGAATTAACCTGGTTTACACACGGAACTTGTAGGTTTTATTTTAATTTCAGACTTTCTTCATCAGCATTAAGTTTCTCCGACAAAGTGACATGTTTCCTTCAGTCAAGAACACCACAGCGTGCTGTGAACTGGAACACTAAATCGACAGTGAGGTGACATGTTTCCTTGCAGCACAAGAGACATAATCAGTCAAGAGCAGCATCGATTGCTGTGAGTTGGAACATTCAGTTGACAGTGAGGTGAAATAGTCGCACAAGCTGAAATTCACAAAACCCTCCCACCAAACACTGCGGCTCCTGTGAAACGGACAAGACAGCACACGACAGATATTTATTAGTGAAAGAAACTGCCGGCCATCCCATTCTGAACTCTTTCAGGTCGTGTTACGGTGACCTAACTAGTGCGCAGTTAATGCCAAACCAACAATACACGGAGTCTTTTCAGAATTGAAATTAATAAATATTTCTTCGAAAAACACCTGAAGTATTGTGTCCTCAGCTGGTCAATATCTACAGTCACCAGGTTTTGAAATGTAAACACAAGTAATTTTATTATTGACAATAATGATCATTATATATACCACAAAAGCAACAGGTTAGCTGTTAGCTAATTATGAACCGCGCCCCCAACACACCTACTCTCGTCCCAGCTTCTAACTCACACACGTGATAGCCATCGTTGCAACCCGTTGTTTTTCTGACTGGAGATGACTTGTTTTTTACACAGTTCTGATTAGCTGACGATGCAGGCTCGAGATTGCCAAAGGCTGTTCACAATGCCTTTGCTTCTGATCTAAAGAGAAAATGCTGGAAAATCTGAGCAGGTGTGGCAGCATCTGTAGAACATAGAACATTACAGCGCAGTACAGGCCCTTCGGCAATCGATGTTGCGCCGACCTGTGAAACCACTCTAAAGGCCATCTACACTATTCCCTTATCGTCCATATGTCTATCCAATGACCATTTGAATGCCCTTAGTGTTGGCGAGTTCACTCCTGTTGCAGGCAGGGCATTCCACTCCCTTACTACTCTCTGAGTAAAGAACCTACCTCTGACATCTGTCTTATATCTATCTCCTCTCAATTTAAAGCTATGTCCACTTGTGCTAGACATCACCATCCGAGGAAAAAGGCTCTCACTGACCACCCTATCTAATCCTCTGATAATCTTGTATGCCTCAAATAAGTCAACTCTTAAACTTATTCTCTCTAACGAAAGCAGCCTGAAGTCCCTCAGCCTTCCCTCATAAGATCTTCCCTCCATACCAGGCAACATTCTGGTAAATCTCTTCTGCACCCTTTCCAATGCTTCCACATCCTTCCTATAATGCGGCGACCAGAATTGCACGCAATACTCCAAATGCGGCCGCACCAGAGTTTTGTCCAGCTGCAACATGACCTCATGGCTTCGAAACTCAATCCCCATACCAATAAAAGCTAACACACCGTACGCCGTCTTAACAACCCTGTCAACCTGGGTGGCATCTTTGAGGGACCTATGTACATGGACACCGAGATACCTCTGCTCATCCACACTACCAAGAATCTTACCATTTGCCCAGTACTCTGTATTCCTGTTATTCCTTCCAAAATTAATCACCTCACACTTGTCTGCATTAATCTCCATTTGCCACGTCTCAGCCCAGCGCTGCAGCTTATTTATGTCTCTCTGTAATTTGTAACATCCTTCTGCACTGTCCACAACTCCACCGACTTTAGAGTCATCTGCAAATTTACTCACCCATCCTTCTACGCCCTCCTCCAGGTCATTTATAAACATGACAACGTGCAGTGGCCCCAAAAGAGATCCTTGTGGTACACCACTAGTAACGGGACTCCAGTCTGAACATTTTCCATCAACCACCACACCTTGTCTTCTTCCAGCTAGCCAATTTCTGATCCAAACTACTAAATCACCCTGAATCCCATGCCTCTGTATTTTCTGCAGTAGCCTACCGTGGGGAACCTTATCAAATGTTTTACTGAAATCCATATACACCACATCAACTGCTTTACCCTCATCCACCTGTTTGGTCACCTTCTCAAAGAACACAATAAGGTTTGTGAGGCACGACCTATCCTTCACAAAACCGTTTTGACTATCTCTAATCAATTTATTCCTTTCCAGATGATTATACATCCTATCTCTTATAAACCTTTCCAAGACGTTGCCCAAAACAGAAGTAAGGCTCACTGGTCTATAGTTACCGGGTTTTCTCTACTCCCCTTCTTGAACAAGGGGACAACATTTGCGATCCTCCAGTCTTCTGGCACTAATCCTGTAGACAATGATGACTTAAAGATCAATGCCAAAGGCTCAGCAATCTCCTCCCTAGCTTCCCAGAGAATCCTAGGATAAATCCCATCCGCCCAGGGGACTTATCTATTTTCACACTTTCCAGAATTGCTAACACCCCCTCCTTATGAACCTCAAGCCCTTCTAGTCTAGTAGCCTGAATCTCAGTATTCTCCTCGACAACATTGTCTTTTTCCTGTGTTAATACTGACGAAAAATATTCACTTAGCACCTCTCCTATCTCCTCGGACTCCACGCACCACTTCCCACTACTGTCCTTGACTGGCCCTACTCTTACCCTGGTCATTCTTTTATTCCTGACATATCTGTAGAAAGCTTTCGGGTTATCCTTGATCCCACCTGCCAAAGACCTCTCATGTTCCCTCCTGGCTCTTCTTAGCTCTCTCTTTAGGTCCTTCATAGCTAACTTGTAACTCTCGAGCCCCCTAACTGAACCTTCATGTCTCATCTTTATATAAGCCTCCTTCTTCCTCTTGACAAGTATTTCGACTGCTTGAGTAAACCACGGTTCCCTCGCTCGACCACTTACTCCCCGCCTGACAGGTACATACTTATCAAGGACACGCAGTAACTGTTCCTTGAACAGGCTCCACATTTCCATTGTGCCCACCCCCTGCAGTTTTCCTCTCCATCCGATGGATTCTATGTCTTGTCTCATCGCATCATAATTGCCTTTCGCCCAGATATAACTCTTGCCCTGCGGTATATACCTATCCCTTTCCATCACTAAAGTAAACGTAATCGAATTGTGGTCACTATCACCAAAGTGCTCACCCACCTCCAAATCCAACACCTGTCCTGGTTCATTACCCAGTACCAAATCCAATATGACCTCGCCTCTCGTTGGCCTATCCAAATACTGTGTCAGGAAGCCCTCCTGCACACATTGGACAAAAACGGACCCATCTAAAGTACTCGAACTATAGCGTTTCCAGTCAATATTTGGAAAGTTAAAGTCCCCCATAACAACTACCCTATTGCTTTCGCTCCTATCCAGAATCATCTTTGCAATCCTTTCCTCTACATCTCTGGAACTTTTCGGAGGCCTATAGAAAACCCATAACAAGGTGACCTCTCCTTTCCCGTTTCTAACCTCAGCCCATACTACCTCAGTCGACGAGTCCTCATCAAACGTCCTTTCTGCCACGGTAATACTGTCCTTGACTAACAATGTCACCCCTCCCCCTCTTTTACCTCTTTCCCTGAGCTTCATGAAATATCTAAACCCCGGCACCTGCAACAACCATTCCTGTGCCTGCTCTCTCCATGTCTCTGAAATGGCCACAACATCGAAGTCCCACGGTACCAACCCATGCCGCAAGTTGTCCCACCTTATTCTGGATGCTCCAGGCATTGAAGAAGACACACTTTAAACCACCTTCCTGCCTGCCGGGACACTCCTGCAACTTTGAAACTTTACTCATGACCTCACTACTCTCAACCTCCTGGAGCTACAATTCAGGTTCCAATCCCCTGCTGAACTAGTTTAAACCCTCCCGAAGAGCATTAGCAAATCCGCCCCCCCCCCCCCCCCCCAGGATATTGGTACTCCTCTGGTCCAGGAGTAGACCATCCCGTTTGTAGAGGTCCCACCGTCCCCAGAATGAGCCCCAATTATTCAGAAATCTGAAACCCTCCCTCCTGCACCACCGCGGAAGCCACGTGTTCAACTCCTCTTTCTCCCTATTCCTCGCCTCGCCAGTACGTGGCATGGGTAACAACCCAAAGATAATAACTCTGTTTGTCCTAGATCTAACTTTCCACCCTAGCTCCCTGAATTCCTGCCTTGCATCCCTATCCGTGTTCCTACCTATGTCGTTGGTACCGATGTGTACCACGACTTGGGGCTGATCCTCCTCCCCCTTAAGGATCCCGAAAACACGATCCGAGACAGCCAGGAGAGAAAAGAGGTAACGTTTCGAGTCCAATGACTCTTTGTCAAACTGATCTATTTCAGGATCAAGGCAGGGCACGATTAAGACGGCCTTAGATGTGGTAGCGTGGCCGAGCGGGCTGAGGCGCTAGATTTCTGCAGAGTCGTTGGTTGGAATCCCACCGCTGCCAGTTGTGTTTACAGTTTTGGCATCGATATTCCGTTGAACACACAATTTGTGCGCTCAGTTTGACATCAAAAGAACAAAAAAGAGAGACAAGGCAAATGTTTACTTTTCTTGCGGATTGGAGTGAGAGTGGGGCGTGAGGCTCCTCCACTGAGATGTCACTGGATCAAATGCTGAATGACAGACGACAACATTGGTTTCAATCAACAACTGGATTCTAAATAGAGAACTGTGCAGAAGGAACATGCCGACTTGAAATTAGAGCTCGATTTCTCTCTTCATTCACCTGAGGAAAGAGCAGACTTCTTACTCTATTTCTCTCATCACAGATGCTATATTTTCTATTTTCATTTCAGGTGTCCGGTAGCCACAGTATAATTATTTCAATGCAATCGCAGAGCTTGTGTTTGTGTCCCAGAATTAAGATGGTGGAATTGGGGTTTTGTAACGGAAAAACGTAGGCTTCTCATCATTCCTGATTCTAACGAGGTGGTCGGAGAATTAACCTGGTTTACCCATGAAACCTACAGGTTTTATTTTCATTTCAGACTTTCTTCATCAGCGTTAAGTTTCTCCGACAAAGTGACATGTTTCCTTGTAGCACTAGTGACTGCTTCAGTCAAGAACACCACCGATTGCTGTGAGCTGGAACATTAAATCGACAGTGAGGTGAAATTGGCCTACAAGCTGCAATTTCCAAAATCCACCCACCAAACACTGCGGCTCATGTGAAACGTACAAGACAGCACACGACATATTTTCATCAGTGAAAGCGACTGCCAGACATCACATTCTGAACACTTTACGCAGTTAATTCCAGCCTCACTTGAACCGGAGTCGAAAAACAATTGAAATTATGAATATTTCTTCGAAAAACACCCGAAGTATTTGTTCCTTACCTACTCACTATCTATAATCGACAGGTTTGCAAACGTAAATTCAATGAATGTTATTAATGACAATAATTATAATTAAATATGCCACAAATATAACAGGTTAGACGTCAACTAATTCTTAAACCACCCAATCCCCAAGGTTAACTCGTCCCTGCCTCTACACAAAGAAACGATAGACAAACAAAGAGGTGAAAAGAGGGGTGTAAATAGTCTGTAAAGTACAAATATAATAATATCTTTTCAGATGCCTTTGTGCCGAAGGTTTCTCTTTAATCGAGGCTACCCCTTTGATGTTTACAAAATCCTGTTTTAATATTTACAACTGGAGATGATTTCGGTTTGTTACACAGTTCATGATGATCTAATCAGCAGAAGGAATGTGCTCGACGTTGCCAAGGGCTCATCCCAACTAATTTGGTTCTGATCGCTTTCATGGTGAGTGCCAGTGAATGGCATGACGGGATTTGTATTTAACGTGGTAGCGGGGCCGAGCGGTCTAAGGCGCTGGATTTAGGCTCCAGTCTCTGGGTTCGAATCCCACCGCTGCCAGGAATGTTTTTAGTTTTGGCCATAGATTAGATTGAATACAGAGATTGTACAGAGATCTGACTGAAAAAGAAGAAAGAGACAATGCAAACGTGATCTGTTCTTGGAGAATGGAGTATATCGGGGACTTGAGGCTTTCCCACAGATCAGGCACTGGATCAAAGCGCTGAATGACAGGCAACACCACTAATTTCAGAACCACGACTGGATTGTTACTCGAGAACTCGGCAGAAGAGTCAAACTGACTCGAAATTAGAACACTCTTTCTCTCTTCACAGGTGCTGCACTTCCTCTGTTTCCTTCTGACTTTCAGTGTCAACAGGACAATTGTTTTAATGCAAACGTAGAGCCTATGTTCGCAATGCATGATTAAGATGGTGATTTTCTAACGGAATTCACATGCGCTTCTCATTAGTCCTCACTCGAACCAGATATCGACAGAATTAACCTGGTTTACCCACGAAACCTGTAAGTTTTATTTTCATTTCAGACTTTCTTCATCAGCGTTAAGTTTCTGCGATAAAGTGACATGTTTCCTTGTAGCACAAGTGACAAGTCAGTCAAGAACAGCTTCGATTGCTGTGAGTTTGAACATTCAATTGACAGTGAGGTGAAATAGTCGCACAAGCTGAAATTCACAAAACCCTGCCACCAAACACTGCGGCTCCTGTGAAACGGACAAGACAGCACACGACAGATATTTATGAATGAAACCATCTGTCGTCCATCACATTCTGAACTCTTGCAGGTCGTGTTAGGTGACCTTACTAGTGCGAAGGTAATGCCGAATCCACATTAAACGGGGTCTTTTCAGAATTGAAATTAATAAATATTTCTTCTCAATACACCTGAGGTATTTTGTCCTTAGCTGTTCAATATCTACAGTCACCAGGTTTTGAAATGTAAACACAATTAATTTTATTATTGACAATAATGATAATTATATGTACCACAAAAGCAACAGGTTAGCTGTTAGCTACTTTTTACCCGCGCCCCCCTCCCCAAACAACTTAAACTCGTTCCCCCCAGCTTCGAACTCACACACGTGATAGCCATCAGAGCAACCCATTGTGCTTCTGACTGGAGATGTTTGTTACACAGTTCTGATAAGCTGACGGAACTGGCTCGAGATTGCCAAGGGGTCTTCACAATGCCTTTGCTTCTGATCCAACGAGAAAATGGTGGAAAATCTCAGCAGTTCTGGCAGCAGCTGTAGGGAGAGAAAAGATGTAACGTTTCGAGTCCAATGACACTTTGTCAAACTGATCTATCTCAGTATCAAGGAACACCACCGATTGCTGTGAGCTGGAACATTAAATCGACAGTGAGGTGAAATTGGCCCACAAGCTGCAATTTCCAAAATCCACCCACCAAACACTGCGGCTCATGTGAAACGTACAAGACAGCACACGACATATTTTCCTCAGTGAAAGCGACTGCCAGACACCACATTCTGAACACTTTACGCAGTTAATTCCATCCTCACTTGAACGGGAGTCGAAAAACAATTGAAATTATGAATATTTCTTCGAAAAACACCCGAAGTATTTGTTCTACTCACTATCTATAATCGACAGGTTTGCAAACGTAAATGCAATGAATGTTATTAATAACAATAATTATAATTAAATATGCCACAAATATAACAGGTTAGACGTCAACTAATTCTTAAACCACCCAATCCCCAAGGTTAACTCGTCCCTGCCTCTACACAAAGAAACGATAGACAAACAAAGTGGTGAAAAGAGGGGTGTAAATAGTCTGTAAAGTACAAAGATAATAATATCTTTTCAGATGCCTTTGTGCCGAAGGTTTTTCTTTAATCGAGGCTACCCCTTCGAAGTTTACAATATCCTGTTTTAATATTTATAACTGGAGATGATTTCCGTTTGTTACACAGTTCATGATGATCTAATCAGCTGAAGGAATGTGCTTGACGTTGCCAAGGGCTCATCCCAACTAATTTGGTTCTGATCTCTTTCAGGATGTGTGCCAGTGAAGGGCATGACGGGCTGTGCGTTGGACGTGGTAGCGTGGCCGAGCGGTCTAAGGCGCTGGATTTAGGCTCCAGTCTCTGCGGGGGCGTGGGTTCGAGTCCCACCGCTGCCACTTGTATTTACGGTTTTGCCATCGACATTACGTTGAACACAGAGGTTGTGCGCTCAGGCTGACTGAAAAAGAAACTGGAGAGACAAGGCAAATTTTTGCAGAATGGAATGTGTGTGGGCCTCATGCATAGAAATGCCACTGGATCAAATGCTGAATGACAGATGACAACATTGGTTTCAATCAGCAACTGAGTTCTAAATAGTTAACTCTGCAGAAGGGACAGGACGACTTGAAATGAGAACTCGATTTCTCTCTTCATTCACCTGAGGAAAGAGCAGTGCTCCGAAAGCTAGTGATTTGATTGTGGTGGAATTGGGGTTTTGTAACGGAAAAACGTAGGCTTCTCATCATTCCTGATTCTAAAGCGGTGGCCGGAGAATTAACCTGGTTTACCCATGAAACCTACAGGTTTTATTTTCATTTCAGACTTTCTTCATCAGCGTTAAGTTTCTCCGACAAAGTGACATGTTTCCTTGCAGCACTAGTGACTGCTTCAGTCAAGAACACCGCCGATTGCTGTGAGCTGGAAAATTAAATCGACAGTGAGGTGAAATTGGCCTACAAGCTGCAATTTCCAAAATCCACCCACCAAACACTGCGGCTCATGTGAAACGTACAAGACAGCACACGACATATTTTCATCAGCGAAAGCGACTGCCAGACATCACATTCTGAACACTTTACGCAGTTAATTCCAGCCTCACTTGAAGCGGAGTCGAAAAACAATTGAAATTATGAATATTTCTTCGAAAAACACCCGAAGTATTTGTTCCTTACCTACTCACTATCTATAATCGACAGGTTTGCAAACGTAAATACAATGAATGTTATTAATAACAATAATTATAATTAAATATGTCACAAATATAACAGGTTAGACGTCAACTAATTCTTAAACCACCCAATCCCCAAGGTTAACTCGTCCCTGCCTCTACACAAAGAAACGATAGACAAACAAAGTGGTGAAAAGAGGGGTGTAAATAGTCTGTAAAGTACAAAGATAATAATATCTTTTCAGATGCCTTTGTGCCGAAGGTTTCTCTTTAATCGAGGCTACCCCTTTGATGTTTACAATATCCTGTTTTAATATTTACAACTGGAGATGATTTCCGTTTGTTACACAGTTCATGATGATCTAATCAGCAGAAGGAATGTGCTCGACGTTGCCAAGGGCTCATCCCAACTAATTTGGTTCTGATCTCTTTCGGGACGAGTGCCAGTGAAGGGCATGACGGGCTGCGTGTTGAACGTGGTAGCGTGGCCGAGAGGTCTAAGGCGCTGGATTTAGGCTCCAATCTCTGCGGGGGCGTGGGTTCGAATCCCACCGCTGCCAGGGATGTTTTTAGTTTTGGCCATAGATTAGATTGAATACAGAGATTGTACAGAGATCTGACTGAAAAAGAAGAAAGAGACAATGCAAACGTGATCTGTTCTTGGAGAATGGAGTATATCGGGGACTTGAGGCTTTCACACAGATCAGGCACTGGATCAAAGCGCTGAATGACAGCCAACACCACTAATTTCAGAACCACGACTGGATTGTTACTCGAGAACTCGGCAGAAGAGTCAAACTGACTCGAAATTAGAACACTCTTTCTCTCTTCACAGGTGCTGCATTTCCTCTGTTTCCTTCTGACTTCCAGTGTCAACAGGACAATTGTTTTAATGCAAACGTAGAGCCTATGTTCGCAACGCAGGATTAAGATGGTGATTTTCTAACGGAATTCACATGCGCTTCTCATTAGTCCTCACTCTAACCAGATATCGACAGAATCAACCTGGTTTACCCACGAAACCTATAAGTTATATTTTCATTTCAGACTTTCTTCATCAGCGTTAAGTTTCTGCGATAAAGTGACATGTTTCCTTGTAGCACAAGTGACAAGTCAGTCAAGAACAGCTTCGATTGCTGTGAGTTTGAACATTCAATTGACAGTGAGGTGAAATAGTCGCACAAGCTGAAATTCACAAAACCCTGCCACCAAACACTGCGGCTCCTGTGAAACGGACAAGACAGCACACGACAGATATTTATGAATGAAACCATCTGTCGTCCATCACATTCTGAACTCTTGCAGGTCGTGTTAGGTGACCTTACTAGTGCGCAGGTAATGCCGAATCCACATTACACGGGGTCTTTTCAGAATTGAAATTAAGAAATATTTCTTCTAAATACACCTGAGGTATTTTGTCCTTAGCTGTTCAATATCTACAATGTTGTGGAGATGCCGGCGTTGGACTGGGGTGAGCACAGTACGACGCCTTACAACACCAGGTTAAAGTCCAACAGGTTTGTTTCGATGTCACTAGCTTTCGGAGCGCTGCTCCTTCCTCATGTGAATGAAGAGGTCTGTTCCAGAAACACATATATAGACAAATTCAAAGATGCCAAACAATGCTTGGAATGCGAGCATTAGCAGGTGATTAAATCTTTACAGATCCAGAGATGGGGTAACCCCAGGTTAAAGAGGTGTGAATTGTACCAAGCCAGGACAGTCACCAGGTTCTGAAATGTAAACACAATTAATTTTATTATTGACAATAATGATAATTATATGTACCACAAAAGCAACAGGTTAGCTGTTAGCTACTTTTTACCCACGCCCCCCTCCCCAAACAACTTAAACTCGTTCTCCCCAGCTTCGAACTCACACACGTGATAGCCATCAGAGCAACCCATTGTGCTTCTGACTGGAGATGTTTGTTACACAGTTCTGATAAGCTGACGGAACTGGCTCGAGATTGCCAAGGGGTCTTCACAATGCCTTTGCTTCTGATCCAACGAGAAAATGGTGGAAAATCTCAGCAGGTCTGGCAGCAGCTGTAGGGAGAGAAAAGATGTAACGTTTCGAGTCCAATGACACTTTGTCAAACTGATCTATCTCAGTATCAAGGAACACCACCGATTGCTGTGAGCTGGAACATTAAATCGACAGTGAGGTGAAATTGGCCCACAAGCTGCAATTTCCAAAATCCACCCACCAAACACTGCGGCTCATGTGAAACGTACAAGACAGCACACGACATATTTTCATCAGTGAAAGCGACTGCCAGACACCACATTCTGAACACTTTACGCAGTTAATTCCATCCTCACTTGAACGGGAGTCGAAAAACAATTGAAATTATGAATATTTCTTCGAAAAACACCCGAAGTATTTGTTCTACTCACTAGCTATAATCGACAGGTTTGCAAACGTAAATGCAATGAATGTTATTAATAACAATAATTATAATTAAATATGCCACAAATATAACAGGTTAGACGTCAACTAATTCTTAAACCACCCAATCCCCAAGGTTAACTCGTCCCTGCCTCTACACAAAGAAACGATAGACAAACAAAGTGGTGAAAAGAGGGGTGTAAATAGTCTGTAAAGTACAAAGATAATAATATCTTTTCAGATGCCTTTGTGCCGAAGGTTTTTCTTTAATCGAGGCTACCCCTTCGAAGTTTGCAACATCCTGTTTTAATATTTATAACTGGAGATGATTTCCGTTTGTTACACAGTTCATGATGATCTCATCAGCTGAAGGAATGTGCTTGACGTTGCCAAGGGCTCATCCCAACTAATTTGGTTCTGATCTCTTTCAGGATGTGTGCCAGTGAAGGGCATGACGGGCTGTGCGTTGAACGTGGTAGCGTGGCCGAGCGGTCTAAGGCGCTGGATTTAGGCTCCAGTCTCTGCGGGGGCCTGGGTTCGAATCCCACCGCTGCCACTTGTATTTACGGTTTTGCCATCGACATTACGTTGAACACAGAGGTTGTGCGCTCAGGCTGACTGAAAAAGAAACTGGAGAGACAAGGCAAATTTTTGCAGAATGGAATGTGTGTGGGCCTCATGCATAGAAATGCCACTGGATCAAATGCTGAATGACAGATGACAACATTGGTTTCAATCAGCAACTGAGTTCTAAATAGTTAACTCTGCAGAAGGGACAGGACGACTTGAAATGAGAACTCGATTTCTGTCTTCATTCACCTGAGGAAAGAGCAGTGCTCCGAAAGCTAGTGATTTGATTGTGGTGGAATTGGGGTTTTGTAACGGAAAAACGTAGGCTTCTCATCATTCCTGATTCTAAAGCGGTGGCCGGAGAATTAACCTGGTTTACCCATGAAACCTACAGGTTTTATTTTCATTTCAGACTTTCTTCATCAGCGTTAAGTTTCTCCGACAAAGTGACATGTTTCCTTGCAGCACTAGTGACTGCTTCAGTCAAGAACACCGCCGATTGCTGTGAGCTGGAAAATTAAATCGACAGTGAGGTGAAATTGGCCCACAAGCTGCAATTTCCAAAATCCACCCACCAAACACTGCGGCTCATGTGAAACGTACAAGACAGCACACGACATATTTTCATCAGTGAAAGCGACTGCCAGACACCACATTCTGAACACTTTACGCAGTTAATTCCATCCTCACTTGAAGCGGAGTCGAAAAACAATTGAAATTATGAATATTTCTTCGAAAAACACCCGAAGTATTTGTCCCTTACCTACTCACTATCTATAATCGACAGGTTTGCAAACGTAAATACAATGAATGTTATTAATAACAATAATTATAATTAAATATGCCACAAATATAACAGGTTAGACGTCAACTAATTCTTAAACCACCCAATCCCCAAGGTTAACTCATCCCTGCCTCTACACAAAGAAACGATAGACAAACAAAGTGGTGAAAAGAGGGGTGTAAATAGTCTGTAAAGTACAAAGATAATAATATCTTTTCAGATGCCTTTGTGCCGAAGGTTTTTCTTTAATCGAGGCTACCCCTTCGAAGTTTACAATATCCTGTTTTAATATTTATAACTGGAGATGATTTCCGTTTGTTACACAGTTCATGATGATCTCATCAGCTGAAGGAATGTGCTTGACGTTGCCAAGGGCTCATCCCAACTAATTTGGTTCTGATCTCTTTCAGGATGTGTGCCAGTGAAGGGCATGACGGGCTGTGCGTTGAACGTGGTAGCGTGGCCGAGCGGTCTAAGTTGATCTGTTCTTGGAGAATGGAGTATATCGGGGACTTGAGGCTTTCACACAGATCAGGCACTGGATCAAAGCGCTGAATGACAGCCAACACCACTAATTTCAGAACCACGACTGGATTGTTACTCGAGAACTCGGCAGAAGAGTCAAACTGACTCGAAATTAGAACACTCTTTCTCTCTTCACAGGTGCTGCATTTCCTCTGTTTCCTTCTGACTTCCAGTGTCAACAGGACAATTGTTTTAATGCAAACGTAGAGCCTATGTTCGCAACGCAGGATTAAGATGGTGATTTTCTAACGGAATTCACATGCGCTTCTCATTAGTCCTCACTCTAACCAGATATCGACAGAATCAACCTGGTTTACCCACGAAACCTATAAGTTATATTTTCATTTCAGACTTTCTTCATCAGCGTTAAGTTTCTGCGATAAAGTGACATGTTTCCTTGTAGCACAAGTGACAAGTCAGTCAAGAACAGCTTCGATTGCTGTGAGTTTGAACATTCAATTGACAGTGAGGTGAAATAGTCGCACAAGCTGAAATTCACAAAACCCTGCCACCAAACACTGCGGCTCCTGTGAAACGGACAAGACAGCACACGACAGATATTTATGAATGAAACCATCTGTCGTCCATCACATTCTGAACTCTTGCAGGTCGTGTTAGGTGACCTTACTAGTGCGCAGGTAATGCCGAATCCACATTACACGGGGTCTTTTCAGAATTGAAATTAAGAAATATTTCTTCTAAATACACCTGAGGTATTTTGTCCTTAGCTGTTCAATATCTACAATGTTGTGGAGATGCCGGCGTTGGACTGGGGTGAGCACAGTACGACGTCTTACAACACCAGGTTAAAGTCCAACAGGTTTGTTTCGATGTCACTAGCTTTCGGAGCGCTGCTCCTTCCTCATGTGAATGAAGAGGTCTGTTCCAGAAACACATATATAGACAAATTCAAAGATGCCAAACAATGCTTGGAATGCGAGCATTAGCAGGTGATTAAATCTTTACAGATCCAGAGATGGGGTAACCCCAGGTTAAAGAGGTGTGAATTGTACCAAGCCAGGACAGTCACCAGGTTCTGAAATGTAAACACAATTAATTTTATTATTGACAATAATGATAATTATATGTACCACAAAAGCAACAGGTTAGCTGTTAGCTACTTTTTACCCGCGCCCCCGTCCCCAAACAACTTAAACTCGTTCCCCCCAGCTTCGAACTCACACACGTGATAGCCATCAGAGCAACCCATTGTGCTTCTGACTGGAGATGTTTGTTCCACAGTTCTGATAAGCTGACGGAACTGGCTCGAGATTGCCAAGGGGTCTTCACAATGCCTTTGCTTCTGATCCAACGAGAAAATGGTGGAAAATCTCAGCAGGTCTGGCAGCAGCTGTAGGGAGAGAAAAGATGTAACGTTTCGAGTCCAATGACACTTTGTCAAACTGATCTATCTCAGTATCAAGGAACACCACCGATTGCTGTGAGCTGGAACATTAAATCGACAGTGAGGTGAAATTGGCCCACAAGCTGCAATTTCCAAAATCCACCCACCAAACACTGCGGCTCATGTGAAACGTACAAGACAGCACACGACATATTTTCATCAGTGAAAGCGACTGCCAGACACCACATTCTGAACACTTTACGCAGTTAATTCCATCCTCACTTGAACGGGAGTCGAAAAACAATTGAAATTATGAATATTTCTTCGAAAAACACCCGAAGTATTTGTTCTACTCACTAGCTATAATCGACAGGTTTGCAAACGTAAATGCAATGAATGTTATTAATAACAATAATTATAATTAAATATGCCACAAATATAACAGGTTAGACGTCAACTAATTCTTAAACCACCCAATCCCCAAGGTTAACTCGTCCCTGCCTCTACACAAAGAAACGATAGACAAACAAAGTGGTGAAAAGAGGGGTGTAAATAGTCTGTAAAGTACAAAGATAATAATATCTTTTCAGATGCCTTTGTGCCGAAGGTTTTTCTTTAATCGAGGCTACCCCTTCGAAGTTTACAATATCCTGTTTTAATATTTATAACTGGAGATGATTTCCGTTTGTTACACAGTTCATGATGATCTAATCAGCTGAAGGAATGTGCTTGACGTTGCCAAGGGCTCATCCCAACTAATTTGGTTCTGATCTCTTTCAGGATGTGTGCCAGTGAAGGGCATGACGGGCTGTGCGTTGAACGTGGTAGCGTGGCCGAGCGGTCTAAGGCGCTGGATTTAGGCTCCAGTCTCTGCGGGGGCCTGGGTTCGAATCCCACCGCTGCCACTTGTATTTACGGTTTTGCCATCGACATTACGTTGAACACAGAGGTTGTGCGCTCAGGCTGACTGAAAAAGAAACTGGAGAGACAAGGCAAATTTTTGCAGAATGGAATGTGTGTGGGCCTCATGCATAGAAATGCCACTGGATCAAATGCTGAATGACAGATGACAACATTGGTTTCAATCAGCAACTGAGTTCTAAATAGTTAACTCTGCAGAAGGGACAGGACGACTTGAAATGAGAACTCGATTTCTCTCTTCATTCACCTGAGGAAAGAGCAGTGCTCCGAAAGCTAGTGATTTGATTGTGGTGGAATTGGGGTTTTGTAACGGAAAAACGTAGGCTTCTCATCATTCCTGATTCTAAAGCGGTGGCCGGAGAATTAACCTGGTTTACCCATGAAACCTACAGGTTTTATTTTCATTTCAGACTTTCTTCATCAGCGTTAAGTTTCTCCGACAAAGTGACATGTTTCCTTGCAGCACTAGTGACTGCTTCAGTCAAGAACACCGCCGATTGCTGTGAGCTGGAAAATTAAATCGACAGTGAGGTGAAATTGGCCTACAAGCTGCAATTTCCAAAATCCACCCACCAAACACTGCGGCTCATGTGAAACGTACAAGACAGCACACGACATATTTTCATCAGCGAAAGCGACTGCCAGACATCACATTCTGAACACTTTACGCAGTTAATTCCAGCCTCACTTGAAGCGGAGTCGAAAAACAATTGAAATTATGAATATTTCTTCGAAAAACACCCGAAGTATTTGTCCCTTACCTACTCACTATCTATAATCGACAGGTTTGCAAACGTAAATACAATGAATGTTATTAATAACAATAATTATAATTAAATATGCCACAAATATAACAGGTTAGACGTCAACTAATTCTTAAACCACCCAATCCCCAAGGTTAACTCGTCCCTGCCTCTACACAAAGAAACGATAGACAAACAAAGTGGTGAAAAGAGGGGTGTAAATAGTCTGTAAAGTACAAAGATAATAATATCTTTTCAGATGCCTTTGTGCCGAAGGTTTCTCTTTAATCGAGGCTACCCCTTTGATGTTTACAATATCCTGTTTTAATATTTACAACTGGAGATGATTTCCGTTTGTTACACAGTTCATGATGATCTAATCAGCAGAAGGAATGTGCTCGACGTTGCCAAGGGCTCATCCCAACTAATTTGGTTCTGATCTCTTTCGGGATGAGTGCCAGTGAAGGGCATGACGGGCTGCGTGTTGAAAGTGGTAGCGTGGCCGAACGGTCTAAGGCGCTGGGTTTAGGCTCCAGTCTCTGCGGGGGCGTGGGTTCGAATCCCACCGCTGCCAGGGATGTTTTTAGTTTTGGCCATAGATTAGATTGAATACAGAGATTGTACAGAGATCTGACTGAAAAAGAAGAAAGAGACAATGCAAACGTGATCTGTTCTTGGAGAATGGAGTATATCGGGGACTTGAGGCTTTCACACAGATCAGGCACTGGATCAAAGCGCTGAATGACAGCCAACACCACTAATTTCAGAACCACGACTGGATTGTTACTCGAGAACTCGGCAGAAGAGTCAAACTGACTCGAAATTAGAACACTCTTTCTCTCTTCACAGGTGCTGCATTTCCTCTGTTTCCTTCTGACTTCCAGTGTCAACAGGACAATTGTTTTAATGCAAACGTAGAGCCTATGTTCGCAACGCAGGATTAAGATGGTGATTTTCTAACGGAATTCACATGCGCTTCTCATTAGTCCTCACTCTAACCAGATATCGACAGAATCAACCTGGTTTACCCACGAAACCTATAAGTTATATTTTCATTTCAGACTTTCTCCATCAGCGTTAAGTTTCTGCGATAAAGTGACATGTTTCCTTGTAGCACAAGTGACAAGTCAGTCAAGAACAGCTTCGATTGCTGTGAGTTTGAACATTCAATTGACAGTGAGGTGAAATAGTCGCACAAGCTGAAATTCACAAAACCCTGCCACCAAACACTGCGGCTCCTGTGAAACGGACAAGACAGCACACGACAGATATTTATGAATGAAACCATCTGTCGTCCATCACATTCTGAACTCTTGCAGGTCGTGTTAGGTGACCTTACTAGTGCGCAGGTAATGCCGAACCCACATTACACGGGGTCTTTTCAGAATTGAAATTAAGAAATATTTCTTCTAAATACACCTGAGGTATTTTGTCCTTAGCTGTTCAATATCTACAATGTTGTGGAGATGCCGGCGTTGGACTGGGGTGAGCACAGTACGACGTCTTACAACACCAGGTTAAAGTCCAACAGGTTTGTTTCGATGTCACTAGCTTTCGGAGCGCTGCTCCTTCCTCATGTGAATGAAGAGGTCTGTTCCAGAAACACATATAAAGACAAATTCAAAGATGCCAAACAATGCTTGGAATGCGAACATTAGCAGGTGATTAAATCTTTACAGATCCAGAGATGGGGTAACCCCAGGTTAAAGAGGTGTGAATTGTACCAAGCCAGGACAGTCACCAGGTTCTGAAATGTAAACACAATTAATTTTATTATTGACAATAATGATAATTATATGTACCACAAAAGCAACAGGTTAGCTGTTAGCTACTTTTTACCCGCGCCCCCCTCCCCAAACAACTTAAACTCGTTCCCCCCAGCTTCGAACTCACACACGTGATAGCCATCAGAGCAACCCATTGTGCTTCTGACTGGAGATGTTTGTTACACAGTTCTGATAAGCTGACGGAACTGGCTCGAGATTGCCAAGGGGTCTTCACAATGCCTTTGCTTCTGATCCAACGAGAAAATGGTGGAAAATCTCAGCAGGTCTGGCAGCAGCTGTAGGGAGAGAAAAGATGTAACGTTTCGAGTCCAATGACACTTTGTCAAACTGATCTATCTCAGTATCAAGGAACACCACCGATTGCTGTGAGCTGGAACATTAAATCGACAGTGAGGTGAAATTGGCCCACAAGCTGCAATTTCCAAAATCCACCCACCAAACACTGCGGCTCATGTGAAACGTACAAGACAGCACACGACATATTTTCATCAGTGAAAGCGACTGCCAGACACCACATTCTGAACACTTAACGCAGTTAATTCCATCCTCACTTGAACGGGAGTCGAATAACAATTGAAATTATGAATATTTCTTCGAAAAACACCCGAAGTATTTGTTCTACTCACTAGCTATAATCGACAGGTTTGCAAACGTAAATGCAATGAATGTTATTAATAACAATAATTATAATTAAATATGCCACAAATATAACAGGTTAGACGTCAACTAATTCTTAAACCACCCAATCCCCAAGGTTAACTCGTCCCTGCCTCTACACAAAGAAACGATAGACAAACAAAGTGGTGAAAAGAGGGGTGTAAATAGTCTGTAAAGTACAAAGATAATAATATCTTTTCAGATGCCTTTGTGCCGAAGGTTTTTCTTTAATCGAGGCTACCCCTTCGAAGTTTACAATATCCTGTTTTAATATTTATAACTGGAGATGATTTCCGTTTGTTACACAGTTCATGATGATCTAATCAGCTGAAGGAATGTGCTTGACGTTGCCAAGGGCTCATCCCAACTAATTTGGTTCTGATCTCTTTCAGGATGTGTGCCAGTGAAGGGCATGACGGGCTGTGCGTTGAACGTGGTAGCGTGGCCGAGCGGTCTAAGGCGCTGGATTTAGGCTCCAGTCTCTGCGGGGGCCTGGGTTCGAATCCCACCGCTGCCACTTGTATTTACGGTTTTGCCATCGACATTACGTTGAACACAGAGGTTGTGCGCTCACGCTGACTGAAAAAGAAACTGGAGAGACAAGGCAAATTTTTGCAGAATGGAATGTGTGTGGGCCTCATGCATAGAAATGCCACTGGATCAAATGCTGAATGACAGATGACAACATTGGTTTCAATCAGCAACTGAGTTCTAAATAGTTAACTCTGCAGAAGGGACAGGACGACTTGAAATGAGAACTCGATTTCTCTCTTCATTCACCTGAGGAAAGAGCAGTGCTCCGAAAGCTAGTGATTTGATTGTGGTGGAATTGGGGTTTTGTAACGGAAAAACGTAGGCTTCTCATCATTCCTGATTCTAAAGCGGTGGCCGGAGAATTAACCTGGTTTACCCATGAAACCTACAGGTTTTATTTTCATTTCAGACTTTCTTCATCAGCGTTAAGTTTCTCCGACAAAGTGACATGTTTCCTTGCAGCACTAGTGACTGCTTCAGTCAAGAACACCGCCGATTGCTGTGAGCTGGAAAATTAAATCGACAGTGAGGTGAAATTGGCCTACAAGCTGCAATTTCCAAAATCCACCCACCAAACACTGCGGCTCATGTGAAACGTACAAGACAGCACACGACATATTTTCATCAGCGAAAGCGACTGCCAGACATCACATTCTGAACACTTTACGCAGTTAATTCCAGCCTCACTTGAAGCGGAGTCGAAAAACAATTGAAATTATGAATATTTCTTCGAAAAACACCCGAAGTATTTGTCCCTTACCTACTCACTATCTATAATCGACAGGTTTGCAAACGTAAATACAATGAATGTTATTAATAACAATAATTATAATTAAATATGCCACAAATATAACAGGTTAGACGTCAACTAATTCTTAAACCACCCAATCCCCAAGGTTAACTCGTCCCTGCCTCTACACAAAGAAACGATAGACAAACAAAGTGGTGAAAAGAGGGGTGTAAATAGTCTGTAAAGTACAAAGATAATAATATCTTTTCAGATGCCTTTGTGCCGAAGGTTTCTCTTTAATCGAGGCTACCCCTTTGATGTTTACAATATCCTGTTTTAATATTTACAACTGGAGATGATTTCCGTTTGTTACACAGTTCATGATGATCTAATCAGCAGAAGGAATGTGCTCGACGTTGCCAAGGGCTCATCCCAACTAATTTGGTTCTGATCTCTTTCGGGATGAGTGCCAGTGAAGGGCATGACGGGCTGCGTGTTGAACGTGGTAGCGTGGCCGAACGGTCTAAGGCGCTGGATTTAGGCTCCAGTCTCTGCGGGGGCGTGGGTTCGAATCCCACCGCTGCCAGGGATGTTTTTAGTTTTGGCCATAGATTAGATTGAATACAGAGATTGTACAGAGATCTGACTGAAAAAGAAGAAAGAGACAATGCAAACGTGATCTGTTCTTGGAGAATGGAGTATATCGGGGACTTGAGGCTTTCACACAGATCAGGCACTGGATCAAAGCGCTGAATGACAGCCAACACCACTAATTTCAGAACCACGACTGGATTGTTACTCGAGAACTCGGCAGAAGAGTCAAACTGACTCGAAATTAGAACACTCTTTCTCTCTTCACAGGTGCTGCATTTCCTCTGTTTCCTTCTGACTTCCAGTGTCAACAGGACAATTGTTTTAATGCAAACGTAGAGCCTATGTTCGCAACGCAGGATTAAGATGGTGATTTTCTAACGGAATTCACATGCGCTTCTCATTATTCCTCACTCTAACCAGATATCGACAGAATCAACCTGGTTTACCCACGAAACCTATAAGTTATATTTTCATTTCAGACTTTCTCCATCAGCGTTAAGTTTCTGCGATAAAGTGACATGTTTCCTTGTAGCACAAGTGACAAGTCAGTCAAGAACAGCTTCGATTGCTGTGAGTTTGAACATTCAATTGACAGTGAGGTGAAATAGTCGCACAAGCTGAAATTCACAAAACCCTGCCACCAAACACTGCGGCTCCTGTGAAACGGACAAGACAGCACACGACAGATATTTATGAATGAAACCATCTGTCGTCCATCACATTCTGAACTCTTGCAGGTCGTGTTAGGTGACCTTACTAGTGCGCAGGTAATGCCGAACCCACATTACACGGGGTCTTTTCAGAATTGAAATTAAGAAATATTTCTTCTAAATACACCTGAGGTATTTTGTCCTTAGCTGTTCAATATCTACAATGTTGTGGAGATGCCGGCGTTGGACTGGGGTGATCACAGTACGACGTCTTACAATACCAGGTTAAAGTCCAACAGGTTTGTTTCGATGTCACTAGCTTTCGGAGCGCTGCTCCTTCCTCATGTGAATGAAGAGGTCTGTTCCAGAAACACATATAAAGACAAATTCAAAGATGCCAAACAATGCTTGGAATGCGAGCATTAGCAGGTGATTAAATCTTTACAGATCCAGAGATGGGGTAACCCCAGGTTAAAGAGGTGTGAATTGTACCAAGCCAGGACAGTCACCAGGTTCTGAAATGTAAACACAATTAATTTTATTATTGACAATAATGATAATTATATGTACCACAAAAGCAACAGGTTAGATGTTAGCTACTTTTTACCCGCGCCCCCCTCCCCAAACAACTTAAACTCGTTCCCCCCAGCTTCGAACTCACACACGTGATAGCCATCAGAGCAACCCATTGTGCTTCTGACTGGAGATGTTTGTTACACAGTTCTGATAAGCTGACGGAACTGGCTCGAGATTGCCAAGGGGTCTTCACAATGCCTTTGCTTCTGATCCAACGAGAAAATGGTGGAAAATCTCAGCAGGTCTGGCAGCAGCTGTAGGGAGAGAAAAGATGTAACGTTTCGAGTCCAATGACACTTTGTCAAACTGATCTATCTCAGTATCAAGGAACACCACCGATTGCTGTGAGCTGGAACATTAAATCGACAGTGAGGTGAAATTGGCCCACAAGCTGCAATTTCCAAAATCCACCCACCAAACACTGCGGCTCATGTGAAACGTACAAGACAGCACACGACATATTTTCATCAGTGAAAGCGACTGCCAGACACCACATTCTGAACACTTTACGCAGTTAATTCCATCCTCACTTGAACGGGAGTCGAAAAACAATTGAAATTATGAATATTTCTTCGAAAAACACCCGAAGTATTTGTTCTACTCACTAGCTATAATCGACAGGTTTGCAAACGTAAATGCAATGAATGTTATTAATAACAATAATTATAATTAAATATGCCACAAATATAACAGGTTAGACGTCAACTAATTCTTAAACCACCCAATCCCCAAGGTTAACTCGTCCCTGCCTCTACACAAAGAAACGATAGACAAACAAAGTGGTGAAAAGAGGGGTGTAAATAGTCTGTAAAGTACAAAGATAATAATATCTTTTCAGATGCCTTTGTGCCGAAGGTTTTTCTTTAATCGAGGCTACCCCTTCGAAGTTTACAATATCCTGTTTTAATATTTATAACTGGAGATGATTTCCGTTTGTTACACAGTTCATGATGATCTAATCAGCAGAAGGAATGTGCTCGACGTTGCCAAGGGCTCATCCCAACTAATTTGGTTCTGATCTCTTTCGGGATGAGTGCCAGTGAAGGGCATGACGGGCTGCGTGTTGAACGTGGTAGCGTGGCCGAGCGGTCTAAGGCGCTGGATTTAGGCTCCAGTCTCTGCGGGGGCGTGGGTTCGAATCCCACCGCTGCCAGGGATGTTTTTAGTTTTGGCCATAGATTAGATTGAATACAGAGATTGTACAGAGATCTGACTGAAAAAGAAGAAAGAGACAATGCAAACGTGATCTGTTCTTGGAGAATGGAGTATATCGGGGACTTGAGGCTTTCACACAGATCAGGCACTGGATCAAAGCGCTGAATGACAGCCAACACCACTAATTTCAGAACCACGACTGGATTGTTACTCGAGAACTCGGCAGAAGAGTCAAACTGACTCGAAATTAGAACACTCTTTCTCTCTTCACAGGTGCTGCATTTCCTCTGTTTCCTTCTGACTTCCAGTGTCAACAGGACAATTGTTTTAATGCAAACGTAGAGCCTATGTTCGCAACGCAGGATTAAGATGGTGATTTTCTAACGGAATTCACATGCGCTTCTCATTCGTCCTCACTCTAACCAGATATCGACAGAATCAACCTGGTTTACCCACGAAACCTATAAGTTATATTTTCATTTCAGACTTTCTTCATCAGCGTTAAGTTTCTGCGATAAAGTGACATGTTTCCTTGTAGCACAAGTGACAAGTCAGTCAAGAACAGCTTCGATTGCTGTGAGTTTGAACATTCAATTGACAGTGAGGTGAAATAGTCGCACAAGCTGAAATTCACAAAACCCTGCCACCAAACACTGCGGCTCCTGTGAAACGGACAAGACAGCACACGACAGATATTTATGAATGAAACCATCTGTCGTCCATCACATTCTGAACTCTTGCAGGTCGTGTTAGGTGACCTTACTAGTGCGCAGGTAATGCCGAACCCACATTACACGGGGTCTTTTCAGAATTGAAATTAAGAAATATTTCTTCTAAATACACCTGAGGTATTTTGTCCTTAGCTGTTCAATATCTACAATGTTGTGGAGATGCCGGCGTTGGACTGGGGTGAGCACAGTACGACGTCTTACAACACCAGGTTAAAGTCCAACAGGTTTGTTTCGATGTCACTAGCTTTCGGAGCGCTGCTCCTTCCTCATGTGAATGAAGAGGTCTGTTCCAGAAACACATATAAAGACAAATTCAAAGATGCCAAACAATGCTTGGAATGCGAACATTAGCAGGTGATTAAATCTTTACAGATCCAGAGATGGGGTAACCCCAGGTTAAAGAGGTGTGAATTGTACCAAGCCAGGACAGTCACCAGGTTCTGAAATGTAAACACAATTAATTTTATTATTGACAATAATGATAATTATATGTACCACAAAAGCAACAGGTTAGCTGTTAGCTACTTTTTACCCGCGCCCCCCTCCCCAAACAACTTAAACTCGTTCCCCCCAGCTTCGAACTCACACACGTGATAGCCATCAGAGCAACCCATTGTGCTTCTGACTGGAGATGTTTGTTCCACAGTTCTGATAAGCTGACGGAACTGGCTCGAGATTGCCAAGGGGTCTTCACAATGCCTTTGCTTCTGATCCAACGAGAAAATGGTGGAAAATCTCAGCAGGTCTGGCAGCAGCTGTAGGGAGAGAAAAGATGTAACGTTTCGAGTCCAATGACACTTTGTCAAACTGATCTATCTCAGTATCAAGGAACACCACCGATTGCTGTGAGCTGGAACATTAAATCGACAGTGAGGTGAAATTGGCCCACAAGCTGCAATTTCCAAAATCCACCCACCAAACACTGCGGCTCATGTGAAACGTACAAGACAGCACACGACATATTTTCATCAGTGAAAGCGACTGCCAGACACCACATTCTGAACACTTTACGCAGTTAATTCCATCCTCACTTGAACGGGAGTCGAAAAACAATTGAAATTATGAATATTTCTTCGAAAAACACCCGAAGTATTTGTTCTACTCACTAGCTATAATCGACAGGTTTGCAAACGTAAATGCAATGAATGTTATTAATAACAATAATTATAATTAAATATGCCACAAATATAACAGGTTAGACGTCAACTAATTCTTAAACCACCCAATCCCCAAGGTTAACTCGTCCCTGCCTCTACACAAAGAAACGATAGACAAACAAAGTGGTGAAAAGAGGGGTGTAAATAGTCTGTAAAGTACAAAGATAATAATATCTTTTCAGATGCCTTTGTGCCGAAGGTTTTTCTTTAATCGAGGCTACCCCTTCGAAGTTTACAATATCCTGTTTTAATATTTATAACTGGAGATGATTTCCGTTTGTTACACAGTTCATGATGATCTAATCAGCTGAAGGAATGTGCTTGACGTTGCCAAGGGCTCATCCCAACTAATTTGGTTCTGATCTCTTTCAGGATGTGTGCCAGTGAAGGGCATGACGGGCTGTGCGTTGAACGTGGTAGCGTGGCCGAGCGGTCTAAGGCGCTGGATTTAGCCTCCAGTCTCTGCGGGGGCCTGGGTTCGAATCCCACCGCTGCCACTTGTATTTACGGTTTTGCCATCGACATTACGTTGAACACAGAGGTTGTGCGCTCAGGCTGACTGAAAAAGAAACTGGAGAGACAAGGCAAATTTTTGCAGAATGGAATGTGTGTGGGCCTCATGCATAGAAATGCCACTGGATCAAATGCTGAATGACAGATGACAACATTGGTTTCAATCAGCAACTGAGTTCTAAATAGTTAACTCTGCAGAAGGGACAGGACGACTTGAAATGAGAACTCGATTTCTCTCTTCATTCACCTGAGGAAAGAGCAGTGCTCCGAAAGCTAGTGATTTGATTGTGGTGGAATTGGGGTTTTGTAACGGAAAAACGTAGGCTTCTCATCATTCCTGATTCTAAAGCGGTGGCCGGAGAATTAACCTGGTTTACCCATGAAACCTACAGGTTTTATTTTCATTTCAGACTTTCTTCATCAGCGTTAAGTTTCTCCGACAAAGTGACATGTTTCCTTGCAGCACTAGTGACTGCTTCAGTCAAGAACACCGCCGATTGCTGTGAGCTGGAAAATTAAATCGACAGTGAGGTGAAATTGGCCTACAAGCTGCAATTTCCAAAATCCACCCACCAAACACTGCGGCTCATGTGAAACGTACAAGACAGCACACGACATATTTTCATCAGCGAAAGCGACTGCCAGACATCACATTCTGAACACTTTACGCAGTTAATTCCAGCCTCACTTGAAGCGGAGTCGAAAAACAATTGAAATTATGAATATTTCTTCGAAAAACACCCGAAGTATTTGTTCCTTACCTACTCACTATCTATAATCGACAGGTTTGCAAACGTAAATACAATGAATGTTATTAATAACAATAATTATAATTAAATATGCCACAAATATAACAGGTTAGACGTCAACTAATTCTTGAACCACCCAATCCCCAAGGTTAACTCGTCCCTGCCTCTACACAAAGAAACGATAGACAAACAAAGTGGTGAAAAGAGGGGTGTAAATAGTCTGTAAAGTACAAAGATAATAATATCTTTTCAGATGCCTTTGTGCCGAAGGTTTCTCTTTAATCGAGGCTACCCCTTTGATGTTTACAATATCCTGTTTTAATATTTACAACTGGAGATGATTTCCGTTTGTTACACAGTTCATGATGATCTAATCAGCAGAAGGAATGTGCTCGACGTTGCCAAGGGCTCATCCCAACTAATTTGGTTCTGATCTCTTTCGGGATGAGTGCCAGTGAAGGGCATGACGGGCTGCGTGTTGAACGTGGTAGCGTGGCCGAGCGGTCTAAGGCGCTGGATTTAGGCTCCAGTCTCTGCGGGGGCGTGGGTTCGAATCCCACCGCTGCCAGGGATGTTTTTAGTTTTGGCCATAGATTAGATTGAATACAGAGATTGTACAGAGATCTGACTGAAAAAGAAGAAAGAGACAATGCAAACGTGATCTGTTCTTGGAGAATGGAGTATATCGGGGACTTGAGGCTTTCACACAGATCAGGCACTGGATCAAAGCGCTGAATGACAGCCAACACCACTAATTTCAGAACCACGACTGGATTGTTACTCGAGAACTCGGCAGAAGAGTCAAACTGACTCGAAATTAGAACACTCTTTCTCTCTTCACAGGTGCTGCATTTCCTCTGTTTCCTTCTGACTTCCAGTGTCAACAGGACAATTGTTTTAATGCAAACGTAGAGCCTATGTTCGCAACGCAGGATTAAGATGGTGATTTTCTAACGGAATTCACATGCGCTTCTCATTCGTCCTCACTCTAACCAGATATCGACAGAATCAACCTGGTTTACCCACGAAACCTATAAGTTATATTTTCATTTCAGACTTTCTTCATCAGCGTTAAGTTTCTGCGATAAAGTGACATGTTTCCTTGTAGCACAAGTGACAAGTCAGTCAAGAACAGCTTCGATTGCTGTGAGTTTGAACATTCAATTGACAGTGAGGTGAAATAGTCGCACAAGCTGAAATTCACAAAACCCTGCCACCAAACACTGCGGCTCCTGTGAAACGGACAAGACAGCACACGACAGATATTTATGAATGAAACCATCTGTCGTCCATCACATTCTGAACTCTTGCAGGTCGTGTTACGTGACCTTACTAGTGCGCAGGTAATGCAGAACCCACATTACACGGGGTCTTTTCAGAATTGAAATTAAGAAATATTTCTTCTAACTACACCTGAGGTATTTTGTCCTTAGCTGTTCAATATCTACAATGTTGTGGAGATGCCGGCGTTGGACTGGGGTGAGCACAGTACGACGTCTTACAACACCAGGTTAAAGTCCAACAGGTTTGTTTCGATGTCACTAGCTTTCGGAGCGCTGCTCCTTCCTCATGTGAATGAAGAGGTCTGTTCCAGAAACACATATATAGACAAATTCAAAGATGCCAAACAATGCTTGGAATGCGAGCATTAGCAGGTGATTAAATCTTTACAGATCCAGAGATGGGGTAACCCCAGGTTAAAGAGGTGTGAATTGTACCAAGCCAGGACAGTCACCAGGTTCTGAAATGTAAACACAATTAATTTTATTATTGACAATAATGATAATTATATGTACCACAAAAGCAACAGGTTAGCTGTTAGCTACTTTTTACCCGCGCCCCCCTCCCCAAACAACTTAAACTCGTTCCCCCCAGCTTCGAACTCACACACGTGATAGCCATCAGAGCAACCCATTGTGCTTCTGACTGGAGATGTTTGTTCCACAGTTCTGATAAGCTGACGGAACTGGCTCGAGATTGCCAAGGGGTCTTCACAATGCCTTTGCTTCTGATCCAACGAGAAAATGGTGGAAAATCTCAGCAGGTCTGGCAGCAGCTGTAGGGAGAGAAAAGATGTAACGTTTCGAGTCCAATGACACTTTGTCAAACTGATCTATCTCAGTATCAAGGAACACCACCGATTGCTGTGAGCTGGAACATTAAATCGACAGTGAGGTGAAATTGGCCCACAAGCTGCAATTTCCAAAATCCACCCACCAAACACTGCGGCTCATGTGAAACGTACAAGACAGCACACGACATATTTTCCTCAGTGAAAGCGACTGCCAGACACCACATTCTGAACACTTTACGCAGTTAATTCCATCCTCACTTGAACGGGAGTCGAAAAACAATTGAAATTATGAATATTTCTTCGAAAAACACCCGAAGTATTTGTTCTACTCACTAGCTATAATCGACAGGTTTGCAAACGTAAATACAATGAATGTTATTAATAACAATAATTATAATTAAATATGCCACAAATATAACAGGTTAGACGTCAACTAATTCTTAAACCACCCAATCCCCAAGGTTAACTCGTCCCTGCCTCTACACAAAGAAACGATAGACAAACAAAGTGGTGAAAAGAGGGGTGTAAATAGACTGTAAAGTTCAAAGATAATAATATCTTTTCAGATGCCTTTGTGCCGAAGGTTTTTCTTTAATCGAGGCTACCCCTTCGAAGTTTACAATATCCTGTTTTAATATTTATAACTGGAGATGATTTCCGTTTGTTACACAGTTCATGATGATCTAATCAGCTGAAGGAATGTGCTTGACGTTGCCAAGGGCTCATCCCAACTAATTTGGTTCTGATCTCTTTCAGGATGTGTGCCAGTGAAGGGCATGACGAGCTGTACGTTGAACGTGGTAGCGTGGCCGAGCGGTCTAAGGCGCTGGATTTAGGCTCCAGTCTCTGCGGGGTCGTGGGTTCGAATCCCACCGCTGCCAGTTGTATTTACGGTTTTGCCATCGACATTACGTTGAACACAGAGGTTGTGAGCTCAGGCTGACTGAAAAAGAAACTGGAGAGACAAGGCAAATTTTTGCAGAATGGAATGTGTGTGGGCCTCATGCATAGAAATGCCACTGGATCAAATGCTGAATGACAGATGACAACATTGGTTTCAATCGGCAACTGAGTTCTAAATAGTTAACTCTGCAGAAGGGACAGGACGACTTGAAATGAGAACTCGATTTCTCTCTTCATTCTCCTGAGGAAAGAGCAGTGCTCCGAAAGCTAGTGATTTGATTGTGGTGGAATTGGGGTTTTGTAACGGAAAAACGTAGGCTTCTCATCATCCCTGATTCTAAAGCGGTGGCCGGAGAATTAACCTGGTTTACCCATGAAACCTACAGATTTTATTTTCATTTCAGACTTTCTTCATAAGCATTAAGTTTCTCCGACAAAGTGACATGTTTCCTTGCAGCACTAGTGACTGCTTCAGTCAAGAACACCACCGATTGCTGTGAGCTGGAACATTAAATCGACAGTGAGGTGAAATTGGCCCACAAGCTGCAATTTCCAAAATCCACCCACCAAACACTGCGGCTCATGCGAAACGTACAAGACAGCACACGACATATTTTCATCAGTGAAAGCGACTGCCAGATATCACATTCTGAACACTTTACGCAGTTAATTCCAGCCTCACTTGAAGCGGAGTCGAAAAACAATTGAAATTATGAATATTTCTTCGAAAAACACCCGAAGTATTTGTTCCTTACCTACTCACTATCTATAATCGACAGGTTTGCAAACGTAAATACAATGAATGTTATTAATAACAATAATTATAATTAAATATGCCACAAATATAACAGGTTAGACGTCAACTAATTCTTAAACCACCCAATCCCGAAGGTTAACTCGTCCCTGCCTCTACCCAAAGAAACGATAGACAAACAAAGTGGTGAAAAGAGGGGTGTAAATAGTCTGTAAAGTACAAAGATAATAATATCTTTTCAGATGCCTTTGTGCCGAAGGTTTTTCTTTAATCGAGGCTACCCCTTTGATGTTTACAATATCCTGTTTTAATATTTACAACTGGAGATGATTTCCGTTTGTTACACAGTTCATGATGATCTAATCAGCAGAAGGAATCTGCTCGACGTTGCCAAGGGCTCATCCCAACTAATTCTGATCTCTTTCAGGATGAGTGCCAGTGAATGGCATGACGGGCTGTGTGTTGAACGTGGTAGCGTGGCCGAGCGGTCTAAGGCGCTGGATTTAGGCTCCAGTCTCTGCGGGGGCGTGGGTTCGAATCCCACCGCTGCCAGGAATATTTTTAGTTTTGGCCATAGATTAGACTGAATACAGAGATTGTACAGAGATCTGACTGAAAAAGAAGAAAGACAATGCAAACGTGATCTGTTCTTGGAGAATGGAGTATATCGGGGACTTGAGGCTTTCCCACAGATCAGGCACTGGATCAAAGCGCTGAATGACAGCCAACACCACTAATTTCAGAACCACGACTGGATTGTTACTCGAGAACTCGGCAGAAGAGTCAAACTGACTCGAAATTAGAACACTCTTTCTCTCTTCACAGGTGCTGCATTTCCTCTGTTTCCTTCTGACTTCCAGTGTCAACAGGACAATTGTTTTAATGCAAACGTAGAGCCTATGTTCGCAATGCAGGATTAAGATGGTGATTTTCTAACAGAATTGAAATTAAGAAATATTTCTTCTAAATACACCTGAGGTATTTTGTCCTTAGCTGTTCAACATCTACAGTCACCAGGTTTTGAAATGTAAACACAATTAATTTTATTATTGACAATAATGATAATTATATGTACCACAAAAGAAACAGGTTAGCTGTTAGCTACTTTTTACCCGCGCCCCCTCCCCAAACAACTTAAACTCGTTCCCCCCCCCCAGCTTCGAACTCACACACGTGATAGCCATCGGAGCAACCATTGTGCTTCTGACT
This sequence comes from Scyliorhinus torazame, assembly GCF_047496885.1. Taxonomy (NCBI): domain Eukaryota; kingdom Metazoa; phylum Chordata; class Chondrichthyes; order Carcharhiniformes; family Scyliorhinidae; genus Scyliorhinus; species Scyliorhinus torazame. Next base: position 183,317,214 of record NC_092711.1, on the reverse strand, counting down.
GGAGATGACTTGTTTGTTACACAGTTCTGATAAGCTGACGGAACTGTCTCGAGATTGCCAAGGGGTCTGCACAATGCCTTTGCTTCTGATCCAACGAGAAAATGGTGGACAATCTCAGCAGGTCTGGCAGCATCTGTAGGGAGAGAAAAGATGTAACGTTTCGAGTCCAATTACTCTTTGTCAAACTGATCTATCTCAGTATCAAGGAAGGTCACGATTCGGGTTCCCTTTGATGCGGTAGCGTGGCCGAGTGGTCTAAGGCGTCTGCGGAGGCGCGGGTTCGAATCCCACCGCTGCCAGTTGTATTTCCTGTTTTGCCATCGACATTACGTTGAACACAGAGGTTGTGCGCTCAGGCTGACTGAAAAAAAAACTGGATAGGCAAGGCAAATTCTTGCAGAAGGGAATGTGTGGGGGGCTCATGCCCAGAAATGCCACCTGATCAAATGCTGAATGACAGATGACAACATTGGTTTCAATCAGCAACTGAGTTCTAAATAGAGAACTCTGCAGAAGGGACATGCAGACTTGAAAGGAGAACTCGATTTCTCTCTTCATTCATCTGAGGAAAGAGCAGTGCTCCGAAAGCTAGTGATTTGATTCAAACCAGTTGGACTTTAATCTGGTGTTGTAAGACTTCTTACTCTATTTCTCTCATCACAGATGCTGTATTTTCTATTTTCATTTCAGGTGTCCGGTAGCCACAGTATAATTATTTCAATGCATTCGCAGAGCTTGTGTTTGTGTCCCAGAATTAAGATGGTGGAATTGGGGTTTTGTAACGGAAAAACGTAGGCTTCTCATCATTCCTGATTCTAAAGCGGTGGCCGGAGAATTAACCTGGTTTACCCATGAAACCTACAGCTTTTATTTTCATTTCAGACTTTCTTCATCAGCGTTAAGTTTCTCCGACAAAGTGACATGTTTCCTTGCAGCACTAGTGACTGCTTCAGTCAAGAAGACCACCGATTGCTGTGAGCTGGAACATTAAATCGACAGTGAGGTGAAATTGGCCCACAAGCTGCAATTTCCAAAATCCACCCACCAAACACTGCGGCTCATGTGAAACGTACAAGACAGCACACGACATATTTTCCTCAGTGAAAGCGACTGCCAGACACCACATTCTGAACACTTTACGCAGTTAATTCCATCCTCACTTGAACGGGAGTCGAAAAACAATTGAAATTATGAATATTTCTTCGAAAAACACCCGAAGTAATTGTTATACTCACTAGCTATAATCGACAGGTTTGCAAACGTAAATGCAATGAATGTTATTAATAACAATAATTATAATTAAATATGCCACAAATATAACAGGTTAGACGTCAACTAATTCTTAAACCACCCAATCCCCAAGGTTAACTCGTCCCTGCCTCTACACAAAGAAACGATAGACAAACAAAGTGGTGAAAAGAGGGGTGTAAATAGTCTGTAAAGTACAAAGATAATAATATCTTTTCAGATGCCTTTGTGCCGAAGGTTTTTCTTTAATCGAGGCTACCCCTTCGAAGTTTACAATATCCTGTTTTGATATTTATAACTGGAGATGATTTCCGTTTGTTACACAGTTCATGATGATCTAATCAGCTGAAGGAATGTGCTTGACGTTGCCAAGGGCTCATCCCAACTAATTTGGTTCTGATCTCTTTCAGGGTGTGTGCCAGTGAAGGGCATGACGGGCTGTGCGTTAAACGTGGTAGCGTGGCCGAGCGGTCTAAGGCGCTGGATTTAGGCTCCAGTCTCTGCGGGGGCGTGGGTTCGAATCCCACCGCTGCCACTTGTATTTACGGTTTTGCCATCGACATTACGTTGAACACAGAGGTTGTGCGCTCAGGCTGACTGAAAAAGAAACTGGAGAGACAAGGCAAATTTTTGCAGAATGGAATGTGTGTGGGCCTCATGCATAGAAATGCCACTGGATCAAATGCTGAATGACAGATGACAACATTGGTTTCAATCAGCAACTGAGTTCTAAATAGTTAACTCTGCAGAAGGGACAGGACGACTTGAAATGAGAACTCGATTTCTCTCTTCATTCACCTGAGGAAAGAGCAGTGCTCCGAAAGCTAGTGATTTGATTCAAACCTGTTGGACATTAATCTGGTGTTGTAAGACTTCTTACTCTATTTCTCTCATCACATATGCTGTATTTTCAATTTTCATTTCAGATGTCCGGTGGCCACAGTATAATTATTTCAATGCAATCGCAGAGTTTGTGTTTGTGTCCCAGAATTAAGATGGTGGAATTGGGGTTTTGTAACGGAAAAACGTAGACTTCTCATCATTCCTGATTCTAACGCGGTGGCCGGAGAATTAACCTGGTTTACCCAGGTTTTAATTTCATTTCAGACTTTCTTCATCAGCGTTAAGTTTCTCCGACAAAGTGACATGTTTCCTTGCAGCACTAGTGACTGCTTCAGTCAAGAACACCACCGATTGCTGTGAGCTGGAACATTAAATCGACAGTGAGGTGAAATTGGCCCACAAGCTGCAATTTCCAAAATCCACCCACCAAACACTGCGGCTCATGTGAAACGTACAAGACAGCACACGACATATTTTCATCAGTGAAAGCGACTGCCAGACATCACATTCTGAACACTTTAAGACCCCCTGACTGGTGCGCAGTTAATTCCAGCCCCACTTGTCCCGGAGTCGAAAATCAATTGAAATTATAAATATTTCTTCGAAAACACCCGAAGTATTTGTTCCTTATCTGCCCAATGTCTATTATCGACAGGTTTGGAAATGTAAATACAATTAATGTTATTAATAACTATAATTAAAATTAAATATGCCACAAATGCAACAGTTTAGACGTTAGCTAATTCTTAAACCGCCCACCCACCAAGGTTAACTCATCCCTGCCTCTACACAAAGACACGATAGACAAACAAAGCGGTGAATAGAGGGGCGTACAATGGTCTGTAAACTACAAAGATAATAATAACTTTTCAGATATTTTTGTGCCGAACGTCTTTCTTTAATAGAGGCTATCACTTCGAGGTGTTCAGTGCCTTGTAATATTTTTAACTGTAGATTCATTCAAAGCTCTGCAGTTTTAGAAATACAGCGGCTTCACAGGAGGGAGGGGGAGTGAGAAGCGAGAGGAAAACAGGTCCATTCCTCGAATTGTACAGGACTCTATCTGTGCTCCCGGGATATCTGTAAATCACTCCAGTGGGATGTGATGCACTCCTCGCCTCTTACCAGGCAGAATACGATATCTCGGCCAAATCATTTGACAATCAATCAAACTGAGTCCCTCCAATCTGTCAGGTGGCTAAAAGTCTGAGTTCTGCAGTCCGAGGTAAGCAGAGAGTCTTCTCTGTTGTAACTTGTCAACTCCTCACTTTCACTGTTCGACTTGAAAATAAATGCCCTGAAACATATATCGACCACAATGTTTATCAGGAAAAATGAAGGGGACATCGGTGAACCAACACGAATGGCCATTACATCTCTTTCTGTTGCTGCCTCGACTCCAGGTCCACTGGCCGTCCAGCTGCAGATACAGTGGGTTCATAGAATCATAGAATTTACAGTGCAGAAGGAGGCCATTCGTCCCATCGAGTCTGCATCGACCCTTGGCAAGAGCACCCTATTTAAGCCCACGCCTCCACCCTAACCCCGCAACCTCACCTAACCGTTTTGTACACTGACGGCAATTTATCATGGCCAATCCACCTAACCTGCACATCTTTGGAGTGGGGAGAAAACCGGAGCACCCAAAGGAAACTCACGCAGTCACGGGGAGACGTGCAGACTGTGCACAAACAGTGCCCGAAGCCAGAAATCAAACTTGAGACCCTTGAGCTGTGACGCAACTGTGCTACCGTCCTGCCCTGTTTCACCTGGAAGTCAGGATCAGGGAATGGAAGACACACTCTATTGAGAAGAGATGAATCCTAGAGCTGACAGGTTAAAGTGACACACGTAGCTCATTGTCCTGGTTATTCGAGACGCTGATTTCAGGTTTATGAAGAGTGCGAATTATCCACAGTCACACTCTCTTTCCAGTCTGATGTGCGTTGTTAAGCTTTCCCGTCATTAAAGTCTGCTGCAGGTTTTCAGGCTTCTGATGAGGCCACATCTAGAATAGCGGGTGCTGTTTTGGTCGCTACATTGCTGAGGTCATAGATTAGCATTGGAAACGTTACAGTGAAGGTGAAGTAGATTTTTGCCTGGTAGGGTGGGGTTGTTCTGTGATAGAGGCTGATTAAATTGGGCTGAAATTCCCTGTGGTTTAGAAAAATGGGAAGTCGTCTCATTAAAACCTACACAATTCTGAGTGGGTTTTATTGCGTGGGTGCTTGTCGGCAAAAGATAAAACGCGGGGGGCGGGGTCTCTGGCGGGAGGTTGGGGGGCTGGTGGCGGGAGGAGGTGGCGGGATGGGGGTGGGGTGCAGACGCAGGATACAAAATTTCCCTCCCGATAAAACGTCTTCCCCCATTTCCTGTCTGTGAACTTTACTGTTTTTTCCCTGAAATTCCTATTAAGGGGCCACTAAGAGTGGCCAAAGAGTGGCTCTATAGATAGCCACAAAGAGTGTCTCCATCGATATGTCAGGAATAAAAGAATGACTAGGTAAGAGTAGGGCCAGTCAAGGGCAGTAGTGGGGAGTTGTGCTTGGAGTCCGAGGAGATAGGAGAGGTGCTAAATGAATATTTTTCGTCAGTATTCACACAGGAAAAAGACAATGTTGTCGAGGAGAATACTGAGATTCAGGCTACTAGACTAGAAGGGCTTGAGGTTCATAAGGAGGAGGTATTAGCAATTCTGGAAAGTGTGAAAATAGATAAGTCACCTGGGCCGGATGGGATTTATCCTAGGATTCCTTGGGAAGCTAGGGAGCAGATTGCTGAGCCTTTGGCCTTGATCTTTAAGTCATCTTTGTCTACAGGAATAGTGCCAGAAGACTGGAGGATAGCAAATGTTGTCCCCTTGTTCAAGAAAGGGAGAAGAGATAACCCCGGTAACTATAGACCAGTGAGCCTTACTTCTGTTGTGGTCAAAATCTTGGAAAGGTTTATAAGAGATAGGATGTGTAATCATCTGTAAAGGAATAATTTAATTAGAGATAGTCAACACGGTTTTGTGAAGGGTAGGTCGTGCCTCACAAACCTTATAGAGTTCTTTGAGAAGGTGACCAAACAGGTGGAGGAGGGTAAAGCAGTTGATGTGGTGTATATGGATTTCAGTAAAGCATTTGATAAGGTTCCCCGTGGTAGGCTACTACAGAAAATACGGAGGCATGGGATTCAGGGTGATTTAGCAGTTTAGATCAGAAATTGGCTAGCTGGAAGAAGGTGATGGTTGATGGGAAATGTTCAGACTGGAGTCCAGTTACTAATGGTGTACCACAAGGATCTGTTTTGGGGCCACTGCACGTTGTCATGTTTATAAATGACCTGGAGGAGGGTGTAGAAGGATGGGTGAGTAAATTTTCAGATGGCACTAAAGTCGGTGGAGTTGTGGACAGTGCGGAAGGATGTTGAAAGTTACAGAGGGACATAGATAAGCTGCAGCCCTGGGCTGAGAGGTGGGAAATGGAGTTTAATGCAGAAAAGTGTCAGGTGATTCATTTTGGTAGGAATAACAGGAAGACTGAGTACTGGGCTAATGGTAAGATTCTTGGCAGTGTGGATGAGCAGAGAGATCTCGGTGTCCATGTACATAGATACCTGAAAGTTGCCACCCAAGTTGAGAGGGTTATTAAGAAGGCGTACGGTGTGTTAGCTTTTATTGGTATAAGTATTGAGTTTAGGAGCCATGAGGTCATGTTGCAGCTATACAACACTCTGGTGCGGCCGCATTTGGAATATTGCGTGCAATTCTGGTCGCCGCATTATAGGAAGGATGTGGAAGCATTGGAAAGGGTGCAGAGGAGATTTACCAGAATGTTGCCTGGTATGGAGGGAAGATCTTATGAGGAAAGGCTGAGGGACTTGAGGCTGTTTTCGTTAGAGAGAAGAAGGTTAAGAGGTGACTTAATTGAGGCATACATGATGATCAGAGGATTGGATAGGGTGGACAGTGAGAGCCTTTTTCCTCAGATGGTGATGTCTAGCACGAGGGGACATACCTTTAAATTGAGGGGAGATAGATATAAGACAGATGTCAGAAGTAGGTTCTTTGCTCAGAGTGTAGTAAGGGCGTGGAATGCCCTGCCTGCAACAGTAGTGGACTCGCCAACACTAAGGACATTCAAATGGTCATTGGATAGACATATGGACAATAAGGGAATAGTGTAGATGGGCTTTAGAGTGGTTTCACAGGTCGGCGCAACATCGAGGGCCGAAGGGCCTGTACTGTGCTGTAATGTTCTATGTAATCCACCTATTCTGTGAATTCTTGGTTTGTGGGGATGAGGCCCACGCAGGCATCGATGAATACTCACGGACATGACTGTGTTGAGATTGGTCGCGTGGCCGAGCGGTCTAAGACACTGCATTTAGGCTCCGGTCGCTGCTGGGGCGTTGGTTCAAATACTAGAGCTGTCCCAGCTTCTAACACACGGGATGGCCTCCATTGCAACCCGTTGTGTTTCTGAGTGCAGATGACTTGTTTGTTATGTTATGGGCCAGGATTTAGAGAACGCCAAAGTGTATCATGAAATTCAGCTGACCCACAACTTTTAACAGATTGTGGTATGGGGAGCACACGTCTCACTCTGCAGGAGTGATAGAGCAGAAATAGAAAAGTATTTTTTAAAGCAAAACAATGTTTATTCTATGAACTCAAGTTAACCTTTTTAAAACATACAGTGAACATCTTAGCACCATTAATTCAAATACAACCCCCAAGTCTACAACACAAAGTAAACCTTTAAGCTTTCCTTTTAACTACCATAAGACTTAAAACACGTTTTACCAGAAGCACATCAGGTTACAGAATTCTGATTGGGTGTTATGGAGTGGACGCTAAGAGATGATTTCCGCTGGTCCGTAAGTCGAAAACAGGGTGGTACACATTCAGGATACAAACACTCCCTCCAGTTCATATCTCATCCCCCTTTCCCTGTCTGCGGCCTTGGCTGCTTTAAAGAAAATCCAATTAGAAGTCATTTCCATTGCTAATTCACTTACACTGCCCATGTTTGGGTAAAGGGGTTTAGATCTATGCATGGGAGAATGTGCAAAGAGAAAACGGGCAGTGACCCGGGTCTGTGATAGAACCCTGGTCCTCGACAGCATGCCTGTGAAGTTTATGAAGATCTGTAACATCTGTGTTGGTCAGTAATTGACATTTGCACTGTTTTTTTGATTGCGGGTCCTGTACTCAAGATTGATTGCTCTCGCCAAATGGTGAACTGAATATCATATATTTCATGATGTGGAGATGCAGGCATTGGACTGCAGCACAGTAAGAAGTCTTACAACACCAGGTTAAAGTCCAACAGGTTTGTTTCAAACACTAGCTTTCGGAGCACTGCTCCTTCCTCAGGTGAATGAAGAGGTATGTTCAAGAATCATATATATGGACAAATTCAAAGATGCAAGACAATGTTAAGAATGCGAGCATTTTCAGGTAATTAAGTCTTTACACATCCAGAGATAGGGGTAATGCAGGTTAATGAGTTGTGAATTGTCTCAAGCTAGGATAGTTGGTAGGATTTTGCAAGCCCAGGCCAGATGCTGGGGGATGAATGTAATGTGCCACGAATCCCAGGTCCCGGTTGAGGCCGCACTCATGTGTGTGGAACTTGGCTATAAGTTTCTGCTCGGCGATTCTGCATTGTCACGCGTCCTGAAGGCAGCCTTGGAGAATGCTTACCCGGAGATCAGAGGCTGAATGCCCTGGACTGCTGAAGTGTTCCCTGACTAGAAGGGAACATTCCTGCCTGGTGATTGTCGCGCGATGTCCGTTCATTCGTTGTCGCAGCGTCTGCATCGTCTCTCCAATGTACCACACTTCGGGACATCCTTTCCTGCAGGGTATGAGGTAGACAACGTTGGCCTAGTCGCATGAGTATGGACCACATACCTGGTGGGTGGTGTTCTCACGTGTAATGGTGGTATCCATGTCGATGATCTGGCACGTCTTGCAGAGATTGCCATGGCAGAGTTGTGTAGTGTCGTGGTCGCTGTTCTGAAGGCTGGGTAGTTTGCTGCAAACAAAGGTTTGTTTGACGTTGCGCGGTTGTTTGAAGGCAAGTAGTGGGGATGACCTTGGCAAGATGTTCATCTTCATCGATGACGTGTTGAAGGCTGTGAAGAAGATGTCGTAGTTTCTCCGCTCCGGGAAGGTACTGGACGACGAAGGGTACTCTGTCAGTTGTGTCCCATGCTTGTCTTCTGAGGAGGTCGGTGCGTTTTTTTACTGTGGCGCATTGGAACTGTCGATTGATGAGTCGAGCGCCATATCCCGTTCGTACGGGGGCATCTTTCAGCGTCTGTTGGTGTCTCTTATGCTACTCCTCGTCTGAGCAGATCCTGTGTATAAGGAGTGCTTGTCCATAGGGCATGGCTTCTTTAATGTGTTTAGGGTGGAAGCTGTAGAAGTGGAGCATCCTGAGGTTATCCGTGGGCTTGCGGTAAAGTGAAGTGCTGAGGTGACCGCCCTTGATGGAGATGAGTGTGTCCAAGAATGCAACTGAGTTTGGAGAGTAGTCCATGGTGAATCTGATGGTGGGATGGAACTTATTGATGTAATTGTGTAGTGGTTTCAGTGATTCTTCGCCGTGGGTCCAAAGGACAAAGATGTCATCGATGTATCTGGTGTATAACGTAGGTTGAAGGTCCTGTGCAGTGAGGAGGTCTTGTTCAAACTTGTGCATGACGATGTGCATATATTTCATGGCACAACACATAGATCTCAGGAACAATTTGTGAAATGCCCTTTCTGATATAAAATCAACAGGAAGTTTTGTTGTCATTTCGGTCAGGAGGTTCAGAAAGAGACGAGGTAAAGGACAGTTGAAATGGTGCCGAGCCTTCGTTGCAACCCATTGTGTTTCGGACTGGAGATGATTTCTGTTTGGTTCTCGGTTCAGGATGATCTGATTAGCTGAAGGAGAAGACTCGACATTGCTAAGGGCTCATCCCAATGCCTTTGCTTCTGATCAATTTCAGTATCACAGCCAATGAAGGAATCGTTGGCATTGCTCTTCATGTGGCTTGGCCGAGCGGTCTAATGTGCTGGATTAAAGTCTTTGTGGGGACGTGGGTTCGCAATCCCGCTACTTCCAGAAGTAATCTAACTGGAAATTTGAAAGGAAAATGGAAATAGCAGCATCTGTTAAGACGGAAGGAGAGTTATCATTTCCAGTGAGTATGACTCTTCTAAAGTTGTCTATTTGCAATCCACTTGTTGAAATATAATCAATGGTACTGACTGCCATTCTGCATTCCAGTGCCAGACCTGCGGATGAGCCTCCATTCCCCAAGAACTGTTGACATTTGCATTGTCTCTCCTCTTACTTTCTTTTTCACTCAGGCACAGTGCACACTCTGTATTCAATCAAAGCAATCTCCAAAACTAAGAGCACTTCTGGCAATGGCGGGATTCGAATCAGTAAGAATGAACAACAACATCTCCTCCACAATAGTCCTGAATACCGGGGCCCCGCAAGGCTGCGTACTTAGCCCCCTACTCTACTCCCTGTACACACACGGCTGCCTGGCAAAATTTGGTTCCAACTCCATCTACAAGTTTGCTGATGATACGATCATAGTGCGCCGGTTCTCGAATAATGACGAGTCAGAATATAGGAGGGAGATAGAGAATTTAGTAGAGTGGTGCAACGACAACAATCTCTCCCTCAATGCCAGCAAAACTAAAGGGCTGGTCATTGACTTCAGGAGGTAAAGTACTGTACACACCCCTGTCTGCATCAATGGGGCCGAGGTGGAGATGATTAGCAGTTTCAAATTCCTAGGGGTGCACATTTCCCAAATTCTGTCCTGGTCCACCCACGTTGACGCTACCACCAAGAAAGCATAACAGCGCCTATACTTCCTCAGGAAACTAAGAAAATTCGGCATGTCCACATTAACCGGTACCACCTTTTACAGATGCACCATAGACAGGATCCTATCTGGCTGCATCACAGCCTGGTGTGGCAACTGCTCGGCCCAGGACCGCAAGAAACTTCAGAGAATCCTGAACACCGCCCAGTCCATCACACGGACCTACCTCCCATCTGTCATAATATGCACTCATGTTCATAATGAGATACAGACAGGCAGTGATGGACACACACAGGAACCAATCACCACACAGAATACAGAACAGCCAATCACCAGGCAGGACACTACAAGGTATATTACCAGAATAAAACACACAAGGCAGGAAGGCTCGGCCTCTTCGTACTGGCGATTGCTGTAGCAACAGTCAGGGTGCAATGTGCAGTCAGCACCTCCTACACATGGCACAGAGCAAGTCTGGACAAGCCAGACCATGGTTAGCAAGCTTAAATTAATAGAGTGTCGACCCACCGCAAACTGTGTACATTACTCGGCAAGTTCAATAAAGCAGTGTTGAACCATCTACAGCGTTGGAAGCCTGTTTTCAAGTAACACTGCATCGAGTTGCAGTCCGTGTTAATCCAACATATATAACACATCATGGTACCAGGAAACTATGAACTATAACGGACCTTCGAGGAAGCAGGTCACAGGTCGGATCACTCCCACCCGCGATGGGCAAACTGACCTTTTCCAACGGACTTTTTCGGGATCTGGCGGCCTGAATCGGTGGAGGGGACGAGAGGGAAGAGGGTTTCCACCCGGGGTATGGACAGCTGGACCAGAAGTGTTTGAGTGGAGTGGCAAGGATCGAAGCGGGAGCAGCAGGGACCCCAGACCAGGTGGCGAAGCATGGCGGACGGCAGGGACCAGGGAGCAGAGTCTCACTGGCCAAGGGAGCAACAGATGGAGTTCTTCAGGAATTGCTTCGCCGACCTGAAGAAGGACACATTGGAACCGATGAGAGCGGTAATGGACCAAATGGCCGAGACACAGGCGGTTCAAGGGTTGGCGCTCAGGGAGGTCGAGGTGAAGCTCTCCAGCCAGGCTGACACGGTAACGGAGCTGGAGCACGACGTGGAGGAGCTGAACGCCCGCCAAAGAAGGATGGAGGAGAAGCTTGAAGAGCTGGGGGACAGAGCCAGGAGGCAGAATTTGAGGACTGTTGGCCTCCCCGAGGGCTGCGAGGGATCGGATGTGTGTGCATATGTGACGGGTATGCTCAAGGCGCTGATGAGACCAGAGGCTTTCCCTCGACCCCTGGAGTTGGTTGGGGCGCATAGAGGAAGGAAGCCCAGGATGGGCAACCGACCGAGGGCCTTGGTGGTCTGCTTTTACCGGCTTGCTGACAGGGAACGTGTGCTGTGATGGGCCAAGATGGAGAGGAGCAGCAGATGGGAGAACTGCGAGGTGCGCATTTACCAGGACTTGGGAATGGAGCTGGCCAAGAGGCGTGCAGGATTCATCAAGGTAAAGGCAGCCCTCTACAAAAAGTGGTAAGGTTTGGAATGCTGTATCTTGTGAAGCTTTGGGTTACATTTGAGGAACTCCACTACTATTTTGAGACACCAGGACAGGTGTGTGCTTTCATTAAAGATAAGAAGCTGGACTTGAACTAACGGGCACTTGGATTTTTTAGTGCTGTACAGTGGCGGTGCTCTGTTAACCTAACTTGCTCTGACTAGGAGTGGACTTTTATTAAAAGAAGAAGCAGGACTTGAACTAAAGGACCCTGGGCTCTCAGAGCTTTTGTGTGCCGGCGGTTTGTTAGATTATCCTGTACTGCAATGTTTTATCCAAGATTGTTTCCAGCCTGGACAGAGAGCGGGGGCTGGAGGGCGCACTGCTTAGGGTGTTTTGGGGAGATTGCAACGGGGGGGGGGGGGGGGGGGGGGAGAGAGAGAGGGGCCCTGCAAAGGGGGCCCTGCACTTGATACCTTTTGGCAGGAGATGGGGCCTCTGATAGGGGGATGGGCTAGGTGCTGGTTAAGGGACTTCAAAGGGCACGGGGAGATACAATCAGGTTAATGGGTCCTTGGTGTGTGTGGGGAGGGCCCGAGTGCTCGAGCGGGAGACAGTCAGGCGCGAAGGGCAGGTGTCAGCATTGCTAGCGTAGGTCAGGGGGCACCAGGGAGAGTAGGAGGAGGGGCGGGCTAGGGGCCAAGCACAGGGCTGACCTGGCAGGTCAGGCCTCAGGGGGCAGGGGAGGTCGAGGAGGGGCAGCTGAGAAGTAGAGCAGAGGAGACTTAAGTTGGCAAGGTGGGGGGAGTGACCAGGGATCCCCCGGGGGAGAAAGGCGCTTGCAGACTCCGAGACAACAGCGCAAGAAACCGACAGCAGCAGCACCCGAGGGGGGGGGGGGGGGGGGAGTGTTAGAGCAACGTTAGTTTAGTTGAACACGTGTGGCATGTGCAAACAGAGCTGACAGGGGAAGTGCCTTATTAACATATTTATTCTTTCGCACTGTTCGTTTTCACTATGTTAAGGCTCTTTGCATTGGGCCTTTTTTTCTCTGTAAATGTTACAAATTCGTATTAAATAAAAAAATTCCAAAAAAACAACAACTCTACTGACCTAACTCGAGCAAATCTGAAATGACCAGAAAGCAAGTAGCAAACAGCCAGCGGTATGAAAAAAATCCAGGCCCCTCCGCAGCTCCGGATCTCCGGCAACCTCGGCGCCAACTGGAGGGTCTTCCTCCTACACCTAGCGGTACCCGACCTCGAGGAAGCATCAGATGCCAGGAAAATTGCGCTGCTTCTGTCGACGGCGGGGGCTCAGACCATCCACATCTTTAACTCGCTCATGTTTGCCCAAGGAGAAGATAAAGCAAAGTTCCAGACGATTCTGCAAAAACTCGACAGTCACTGTGAAGTCGAGGTGAATGAGAGCTTTGACCTGCGCATCTTAGCGCAGTCATGTAACTAGGACTCGACTGCTGATTCCATGATCGGGTATTAGATCGTTTTCGGGATCCATTTCGACTCCCTGCAGGAGCAGCTCCTTAAAATCAAACGTATGACCCCCCGGTCGCCATTGAAACGTGCGTTGTCCATGAACATGCCAGAAATCGCTACTCCCACATCAAGGTGGCAAAAATGGCAAAACTAGCCTCCCACAAGGCAGAAAGTGTACAGGCCATCGCTAGGCTGCAGGGCCTGAGCATTGAGGAGAGTGGCCATTTCGCGGGTTTCAGTGGCCGTTTCGGGGGCTTTCCACGGGGCCCCGCGCACTGCGACTGGGAGGACAATGCGCTGAAAACCCTACTGCGCATGTGCGAACGTCGGCCGACCGCACTGTGCAGGCGCAAAGGCGCACGGAATGCACTGAAGTCAGCACATGATGTGCCAAAATTGTGGCTCCGCCCATTTAAAGCGGCAATCAAAGGAAGCCAATGTCTACAATGTGGAAAGCCTGGGCATTATGTGGCCTTATGCAGGTCCGCTTCACTGGTAAAAAGCCAGCGATCCCAGCTGCAATGCAGACCTGTCCACTGCATACAGCAAGGCATGCAGGATTCCGATGCGGAAAGCCCAACGGACCCAAATGATGACTGCCTCGAGTCTCCATATCAGGTGGGCATTATCACCACACGTGAGAATGTCTCCTCCACACATGCAAAGCGCCTCTCAATCGTAAGTGTGGATTCTGGTGATGAATGGCGCGCTGTCGTTAAAGTGAATCAGTGCAGAATCCAATTGAAACTGGACACTGGTGAGTCTGCAAACCGCATATCCCGGGCAGACCTTGACAGCATCCGAGACCAACCCAAAATTCTTTCGCCAGCCTGCCAGCTCCTTGATTACAATGGCAATGCTATAGCTGCTAGTCGATCGTGTCATCTAGTTGTATCGCACAAGGCAATCACAGCGACGTTAAGATTCGAGATTGTGAGGCCTGACAAGGCATCCCTGCTACCGCGGTGCCCATGCATGTAAACTCCTTAATCTGGTACAGCGAATCAATGCCATGTCCTCTGCATCTCCGACTACCTCATCTCATGTGAATCTACAGGCTCGCATAGACGACATCCTCACGCAATATCCCGATGTGGTCAATGGGATGAGCACGCTCCCGTATCGCTACAAAATACTACTCAAGTCGGATGGCACCCCAGTCATTCATGCACCACGCCGGTGCCGGCTCCTCTAAAGGATTGTTTCAAAGCGCAGCTGCAAGAGCTCCAAAGCCAGGGCATCATATCAAGGGTCACGGAACCAACAGACTGGGTCAGCTCCATGGTCTGCGTGAAGAAGCTCTCAGGCAAAATACTAATCTGTATCGATCCCAAAGACCTCAGTCGCAACATCATGAGGGAGCATTAGCCGATCCCGAAGCAGGAAGAATTAACCTCTGAGATGGCACATGCCAAATTCTTTACCAAGCTGGACGCCTCACGTGGTTTCTGGCAGATACAACCGGACGACTCCAGCAGGAAACTCTGCATGTTTAACAGCCCGTTTGGCAGGTACTGTTACAACCGCGTGCCTTTCGGTATCATTTCAGCCTCCAAAGTCATTCACCGCATAATGGAGCAAATGATGGAGGGCATCGAGGGTGTGCGAGTCTATGTGGATGACGTGATAATCTGGTTCACAACCCCCGAGGAGCACATAGATCGGCTTAAACCGGTCTTTAAAAGGGACCACGAGAATGGCCTCAAGCTAAATAGGGCCAAATGCTCATTTGGTCTGTCATCAATCAAATTTCTGGGTGACCAAATATCCCAGCAGGATGTGCAACCTGATTCCGACAAACTAATGGCAATCAATGCCATAAAGACCCCAGAGGACAAAAAGGCGGTACTACGCTTCCTGCGGATAGTGAATTTTTTGGGAAAATTCATTCCTAACATGCCATCCACACCACAGCCCTCCGGCATTCAGTAAAAAAGACCACAGTATTCCAGTGGACACCAACACATCAAGCGGAGTGGATGGAGCTCAAGGCAAAGCTCACCACGGCCCCAGTCCTGGCGTTCTTTGACCCGACCAAGGAAATGAAAATACCCACGGGTGCAAGCGTTGCTCCTCCAGAAAGATGACTCCTCGTCCTGGGCTCCAGTGGCATATGCATCCAGGTCCATGACTCCGACCGAGCAAAGGTATGCACAGATTGAAAAGCAGTGTTAATCCAACATATATAACACATCACCATCCATTGACTCCATCTACACCTCTCGCTGCCTAGGGAAAGTGGGCAGCATATTCAACGACACCTCCCACCCGGCTTACTCACTCTTCCAACTGCTTCCATCCGGCAGGAGATACAGAAGTCTGAGAACACGTATGAACAGACTCAAAAACAGCTTCTTCCCCGCTGTTACCAGACTCCTAAATGACCCTCTTATGGGCTGACCTAATTAACACTACACTCTGTATGCTTCATCCGATGCCGGTGCTTATGTAGTTACATTGTATACCTTGTGTTGCCCTATTATGTATAGGGGTGGAGGGGGTTCTGGGGGGTGGGTTATGAATGAGGTCATATTTAACCTGTTGCATTTGTGGCATATTTAATTATAATTATAGTTATTAATGAACTTAATTGAGTTTACATTTCAAACACTGGTGACTGTTGATATTGGGCAGCTAAGGACCAAATACTCCGGGTGTCTTACTGAAAAATAATTCTTAATTTCAATTGTGGTGAGACTCTGTGTCAAATGTATCAGCTCACAGGAATCGGTGCTGTTCTTGACTGAAGCAGCCGCTTGTACTACAAGAGTCGGCAGGTCATGTTACAGTTGTGTAGGACTTTGGTTAGGCCACATTTGGAACACTGCGTGCAGTTCTGGTCGCCACATTACCAGAAGGATGTGGATGCTTTAGAGAGGGCACAGAGGAGATTCGCCAGGACGTTGCCTGGTATGGAGGGTGCTAGCTATGAAGAAAGGTTGAGTAGATTAGGATTGTTTTCGTTGGAAAGACGGAGGTTGAGGCGGGACCTGATTGGGGTCTACAAAATTAAGAGAGGTATGGACAGGGTGGATAGCAACAAGCTTTTTCCAAGAGTGGGGGTGTCAATTACAAGGGGTCACGATTTCAAGGTGAGAGGGGGAAAGTTTAAGGGAGATGTGCGTGGAAAGATTTTTACGCAGAGGGTGGTGAGTGCCTGGAATGCTTTGCCAGCGGAGGTGGTAGATGTGGGCATGATAGCATCATTTAAGATGCATCTAGACAGATATATGAACGGGCGGGGAACAGAGGGAAGTAGATCCTTATAAAATAGGCGACAGGTTTAGATAAAGGACCTGGATCGGCGCAGGCTGGAAGGGCCGAAGGGCCTGTTCCTGTGCTGTAATTTTCTTTGTTCTTGTTCTTTCTTTGATGTCGCCTTGTCGGAGAAACCTAACAATGATGATGGAAGTCTGCAATGGAAACATAACGTACAGTTTGCATGGCTAAGCAGGTTAATTCTGTACCTGCCTGGTTAGAATGAGGAATGATGAGAAGTATATGTGAATTAAGTTAGAACAACTGAATTCGCATACGCGCATACATTAAACAAATAATATTGTGGACACTGGAAATTTGAAAGGAAAATAGAAAAAGCAGCATCTGTGAAGAGGGAATGAGAGTTATAATATCGAGTCAGTATGACTCTTCTATCCCCAACAGGGCAGAACGGTAGCGTTGTGGATAGCACAATCGCTTCACAGCTCCAGGGTCGATTCCGGCTTGGGTCACTGTCTGTGTGGAGTCTGCACATCCTCCCCGTGTGTGCGTGGGTTTCCTCCAGGTGCTCCGGTTTCCTCCCACAGTCCAAAGATGTGCAGGTTAGGTGGATTGGCCATGATCAATTACCCCGAGTGTCCAAAATTGCCCTTAGTGTTGGATGTGGTTACTGGGTTATGGGGATAGGGTGGAGGTGTTGATCTTGGATAGGGTGCTCTTTCCAAGAGCCGGTGCAGACTCGATGGGCCGAATGGCCTCCTTCTGCACTGTAAATTCGACGATGATAAAGTTGACGATTTGCAATCCACTTGTTGCTGTGAAATCAGTGGTGCCGACTGCCATTCAGCATTCCAGTGCCAGATCTGTGGACGAGCCTCAAGTACGACACATGCTCCATTCCCCAAGAACTGTTGATATTCGCATTGTCTCTCCTCTTTCTTCCCTTTTCAGTTGAATACAGCGCATACCATCTGTATTCAGTCTAAGCAATTTCCGAAACTAAGGTCACTTGAGACAGCAGTGGGATTCGAACCCACGCCCCTCGCAGAGCCTTAAACCAACGCCTTTGACAACTCGGTCACGATGCTACAAGAACCGCTCTGCTAATCATGCCCTTCAATGGCACTTATACTGAAATTGATCAGAAGCAAAGGCGCTGGGATGAGCCCTTAGCAATATCGAGTCTTCTCCAGCGAATCAGATCATCCTGAACCGAGAAACAAACAGAAATCATCTCCAGTCAGAAACACAATGGGTTGCAACGAAGGCTCGCACCATTTCAACTGTCCTTTACCTCGCCTCTTTCTGAATCTCCTGACCGAAATGGCAACAAACCTTCCTGTTGATTTTATATCAGAAAGGGCATTTCACAAGATGTTCCTGAGATCTGTGTGTTGTGCCATAAAATATATGATATTCAGTTCACCATTTGGCGAGAGCAATCAGTCTTGAGTACAGGACCCGCAATCAAAAAAAAAACAGAGAAAGTATCAATTACTGACCACCACAGATGTTGCAGATCTTCATAAACTTCACAGGCAAGCTGTCGAGGACCAGGGTTCTATCGCAGACCCGGGTCACTGCCCGTTTTCTCTTTACACATTCTCCCGTACCTGCATCGATCTCACCCCGACTAGCGAAAGATGGGCAGTGTAAGTGAATTAGCAACGAAAATGACCTCTAATTGGATTTTCTTGAAAGCAGCCAAGGTCACAGACAGGGAAAGGGGAATGGGGTATGAATGGGAGGGAGTGTTTGTATCCTGAGTGTGTGCCACCCTGTTTTCGATTTACGGACCAGTGGAAACAATCTCTTAGCGTCCACTCAATAAAATCCATTCAGAATTGTGTCGCTTTCAATGAGATCACCTCTCATTTTTCTAAACCATAGAGCATTTCTGCTCAGTTTAATCAGCCTCTATCATAGGGCAACCCCCTCCTCCCAGTAAAAAACATACTTTCATTGCAAGGTTTCTATTGCAAATATATCATCTCACCAATGTGCCGACGAGAACAGCACACAGTTGTCTAGATGTGGTCTCATCAGAAGCCATAAAATGTGCAGCAAGAGTTTAAAGACGGCAAAGCTTAACAACAACACGAGACTGGAAAGAGTGTGACTGTGGAAAATTGACGCAGTTTATATACCTGCAATCAGTATCTGGGAGAAACAGGAAAATTAGACCCTGATCTCCAGTTGTTGATATATAATCAGTGGGACCTTGGTCTGTCATTCAGCATTCCAGTGCCAGATCTGTGGATGAATCTCAATTCCGAGACACACTCCATTCTGCAAGAAGACTTCATTTTGCATTGTGTCTCTTCTTTCTTTTTCAGTCAGGCAGAGCGCTCTGTATTCAATCTAAGATATCTCCAAAATGGGGAGAGCACTTCTGGCACCGGTGGGATTCGAATCCACGCCTCCGCGGAGACGGGCAACTTAAACCACTCGGCCACGCTACCACGTAAAGCACAGCTCTAACCATGCCCTTCACTGGAACTGGTACTGAAATAGATCAGACGCGTTGGGATGAATTGCAGAGATCCCAGGGAGCACAGTTGGAGCCCTGGATAATCAGAAGAAAGGATCTTCATCATCTCTCTCATGAAAAGCCAAAGTATTTCACAAACTGCCACGATATGAATGAGTCTACAGGTAAAAGCCCTACAGTCTGGAAACAGAAAACCTTAAACAAAAATCTTAATTTGAAGACAGGCGTGCAGCACAGAAGCATCTACAAAAAGATTATTATCTTTTTTACTTTACGTATTTTTTACGCACCTCATTTCCACTCTTTGCTTCTCTGTATTGTGTGTGTGTTTGGGGCGGGGGTTGAAATTTGATAATACTAAACCGGGGCAGCACGGTGGCGCGCAGTGGTGGCACTGCTGTCTCACGGCGCCGAGGTCCCAGGTTCGATCCCGGCTCTGGGTCACTGTCCGTGTGGAGTTTGCACATTCTCCCCGTGTTTGCGTGGGTTTCGCCCCACAACCCAATGATGTGCGAGGTAGGTGGATTGAATATGCTAAATTGCCCCTTAATTGGAAAAAATGAATTGGGTACCTCATTTCCACTCTTTGCTTCTCTGTATTGTGTGTGTGTTTGAATCTCCTGACCGAAATGGCAACAAAACTTCCTGTTGATTTTATATCAGAAAGGGCATTTCACAAGATGTTCCTGAGATGTGTGTGTTGTGCCATAAAATATATGATATTCAGTTCACCATTTGGCGAGAGCAATCAGTCTTGAGTACAGGACCCGCAATTTAAAAAAACAGTGAAAATATCAATTACTGACCACCACAGATGTTGGAGATCTTCATAAACTTCACAGGCAAGCTGTCGAAGACCAGGGTTCTATCGCAGACCCGGGTCACTGCCCGTTTTCTCTTTACACATTCACCCATATCTGCATCGATCTCACCCCGACTACCGAAAGATGGGCAGTGTAAGTGAATTAGCAACGAAAATGACCTCTAACTGGATTTTCTTGAAAGCAGCCAAGGTCACAGACAGGGAAAGGGGAGTGGGATATGAATGGGAGGGAGTGTTTGTATCCTGAGTGTGTGCCACCCTGTTTTCGATTTACGGACCAGTGGAAACAATCTCTTAGCGTCCACTCAATAAAATCCATTCAGAATTGTGTCGCTTTCAATGAGATCACCTCTCATTTTTCTAAACCATAGAGCATTTCTGCTCAGTTTAATCAGCCTCTTAATTGGAAAAAATGAATTGGGTACTCTAAATTTTTTTTTAAACAAACAAATTTAAAAAAAAAAAAATTAAACCAATGTATTTGTGGAATATTTAATTAGAATTATTGTCACTAGTAAACTTAAATTGCGTTTATATTTATAAACCTGGTGACTGTAGATATTGGGCAGCTAAGTTTTTCTGAGAAATATTTATTCATTTTAATTGTGTTGCGACTGCAGGTCAGTGGGGCTGGAATTAACTGCGCACACGCCGGGGGCTCGTATCACGACCTGAAAGTGACCAGAATTTGATGTACGGCAGTTGGTTTCACTGATGAAGACCTGTCGTGTGCTGCATTGCAGGTTTCACAGCAGCCGTACTGTTTGGTAGGTGGATTTTGAAAATTTCAGCTTGTGGGACTATTTCACCTCACTGTAGATTTTATGTCCCTGCTCACAGTAGTGCTGTTCTTGACTGAAGAAATCGCTTGTACTATGGCGAAATATGCCACTTTGTTGGAGAAACTTAACGCTGCTGAAGAAAGTAAATAAAACGTACAGGTTTCATGGCTAAGCCAGGTTAATTCTGTAGCTACCTGGTGTTGACTTTTTTATTTCTATGTGAACCTCAGGCTGTTTCTTTTATTGACCGGCTGACCACACAACCAGTTCAAAGACGGTTTATTCACAAACACAAGACTTTTTTTTTAATAAACAATTTTATTGAGGTATTTTTGTGTATTGTACAGTAATGTGCAAATTTCAACACAAAGCAGAAACATAGTGCAAAAGACCACTCCTCTCTCATAAACAGTACTCGCCTATTTATCCCTCCTATTCTACTCTAATCTACCCCCACCCCCTCCCCCTCCCCCTCACTGACATTTAATTCCCCACGAAGAAGTCGATGAATGGTTGACACCTTCGGGCGAACCCGCATACAGATCCTCTTAAGGCAAACTTAATTTTTTCCAGCCCTAAAAAGCTCGACGTGTCCGAGAGCCATGCTTCGGTCTTTGGGGGCTTTGAGTCCCTCCATGCCAGCAGAATATGTCGCCGGGCTACCAGGAAGCAAAGGCTAAGACGTCGGCCTACCTCTCCTCCTGGACACCCGGGTCTTCCGAGACACCAAAAATTGCCACCACTGGACTCATCACCACCCTAGTTTTCAGTACCTGGGACATGACGTCCGCAAATCCCTCCCAGTACCTCCTACGTTTTGGGCATGCCCAGAACATGTGGACGTGATTCGCTGGCCCTCCCGCACACCTAGCGCATTTATCCTCCACCCCCAAATATGTACTCATCTGGACCACCGCCATGTGGGCCCAGTGGACGACCTTGAACTGAATCAGGCTGAGCCTAGCACATGTTGTAGTTGATTTTACCCTACTCAGGGCTTCCGCCCATACCCCCTCCTCCATCTCCTTGCCGAGTTACTCCTCCCACTTGAGCTTCAGTTCCTCTCCTTTCATAAGTTCACGGTAAATATCCAAGACTTTCCCCTCTCCTACCTCTCCCCTAGACACTACTCTGTCCTGCATCCCATTTGGCGGGAGGCGTGGGAAGGATGGGAACTGTCTACGTATGAAGTCACGCGCTTGCAAGTACCGAAAGTAATTTCCTCTGACTATTCCGAATTTCTCCTCCAAGGCCCTCATGCTCGAGAAGCTCCCCCTCAAGAACATATCGCCCATCCTTCCCACCCCCGCCAGCCACCACGCTCGGAATCCACCGTCCATACTCCCAGGGGCGAATCGGTGGTTGTCACATATTGGAGACCAGACCGATGCTCCCACCTCCCCTACATGCACCCTCCACTGGCCCCAAATCCGCAGGGCTGCCACCACAACTGGGCTGATGGAGTACCTGGCCGGCGGGAGCGGTAGGGGGGCCATGACCAGTGCTGCCAAACTGGTGCCCCTGCACGAAGCTGCTTCCACATGCCCCCAAATACCGTATCCATCTAACTCCTTACCATGGCTATGTTGGCCGCCCAGTAGTAGTTACTGAGGCTCAGCAGCGCCAGCCCCCCACCCCCTTGCTACGGTTCCTCTCAAGCATCGCTTTCTTCACCCATGGGGACTTCCCCACCCAGACAAGGCCCATAATAATCTTGTTGACCCTTTTGAAGAAGCACCACGGGATGAAAGTCGGGAGGCACTGAAAAATAAACAGGAATCTTGGAGGGTTGTCATCTTTACCATCTGCACTCTCCCTGCAAGAGATAGCGGGAATGCATCCCATCTGCTGAACTCGCTCTTCATTTGTTCCACCACTCTAGTCAAATTTAGCTTATGCAGCCTGCCCCAGTCTCGTGCCACATGTATCCCTAAGTATCAGAAACTTTCTCCGACCCCTTCAACCTGTTCTCCTGGCCCCTCGCCTTCACTAGAAACATCTCACTCTTAGCCACGTTCAGTTTGTACCCTGAAAACCTGCCAAATTCTCTCAATATTCCTAGTATACTGTCCATCCCAGCCAGCGGGTCCGAGCAGGTCATCCACCTAGAGCGATACCCTGTGTTCCACCCCTCCCCAAATCATTCCCTTCCACCCTCCCGCAGCTCTCAGACCAATCGCCAGTGGCTCTATGGCCAGTGCAAACAGCAACGGGGAGAGTGAGCATTCCTGTCTGGTCCCCTGGTGCAGTCTAAAGTACTCTGATGTTGTCCTATTCATCCGTATGCTAGCTTTTGGGGCCTGGTACAATAGTCTAACCCAGTCAACAAACCCCCCCCCCCCAAATCCAAACCGTCCGAGTACCTCCCACAAATAGTCCCACTCCACCCGGTCAAAGGCCTTCTCGGCATCCATTGCCACCACTGCCTCTACCTCTCTGCCCCCCTCCAGGGGCATCATGACCACATTGAGTAGTCTTCTCAAGTTGGCTACCAGCTGTCTGCCTTTCACAAAAGCAGTCTGAACTTCACGTGCTTCTTGAACAAAATCTCTTTAATTCTTTTAAAGGATGCCCGCCGCCTCCACCTCCTGACTTAGGTCTTGGTAAATGTGCAGGATATTGTTGTTACAAGACTTATTTCTATATGCATTAATTCACGCGGCTACGCACTAAACCTGACCTAATAACTAAGATGACCTTTACTTAACTTTGGGGTGACGGGCTCTGTGCGGGAGATAAGGCCTTTTTCTGTGCCCACGTGGGTCGGTTGGAAGTCTTCAGGTTCGTCTCACTGGTCTCGTCCTTCAGGTAGCGATTGCGGGTCCTTGAACTTGGCTGGTTGATATGCTGCAATTGGTCGCACACAGGCCGGTCTTTGGAGGCCGATCCTTAGTGCACAGGGCTTTTTATCCTTCTTCTCTTTTGCGCCCTTTGGGGCGGTCCTAACTCCAGATCCAATGGATCGATAAGGTTTCGATCACCCTCATTGATCCTAGCCAATTAAGGGGTGGATACCTCGGTGTCTGGGCAGGGCCTGGCTGTCGTTGTCCCAGGCAGGTAGGCCTTTCCAAATAAGGGGAAGTGGCGCCGGTTAGTCTGCTACTGTTGTGGTTCCATGATTCGTATCCTATTGTCCTGGGGGAAATGGGGATTGACTATTAATGAGTGCAAGTTTCAGTCAGGTCTGGCTTCCTTGCACAATACACAGAGGTTGTGTACTTCTCTGTGTCCAAGGTGACCACAATTCCCATCGTCCTTTGCAGGAGGCCATTTTAGATGGCTACACTGGTTAGAATGAGGAATGGTGAGAAGTGTCCGCGAATTCAGTTAGAACCCCCAATTCCACCATCTTTATTCCGCATTGTCAACAGGCTCTACGATTGCATTAAAATAATTATACTGTGGACAGTGAAAATCTGAAATGAAATTGGAAAATGCAGCATCTGTGAAGAGAGAAAGAGAGTTATCATTTCGAGTCAGTGTGACTCTTCTACAGAGTTCTCTCTTTAAAATCCAGTACGTGATAAGGAATGTGTTGTGCAGTCTCTCATTTAGCATGTTGATCCAGTGCCAGATCTGTGGAAGAGCCTCAAGTCCCACACACACTCCATTCCTCAAGAACAGTTCCTATTTGCATTGGCTCTCTTCTTTTTTTAAGTCAGACGGGGCGCCCACTCTCTGTATTCAATCTTAGCTACCTCCAAAATGTAAAGCATTTGCAGCAGCATTAGAATCCATGCCTCGCTGAGACTGGAACCTGAGCCCAGAGCCTTAGACTACTCTGCCATGCTACCACACAAGTGCACCTCTTTGAGGGCACTGTTGTTTGCGCGCCTTTCCTTCATGCTGGTTGGGTACTCCACTCGCCTGGTGGTGATATCAGCACCGAGGGGTTGGAACCAGTGTGGACAGCACTTTGGATTGGAGGGCATATCGCTGCGGGCATCAATTTGCGCCAATAATTTGTTAGTGCCGGTGGGTTTGGATGCGAGGTTCGCGGGTGGCAGCAGGTAGGGAAAACGTTTGCAGACCTGGAAGAGCACGAGGAGGCATACCAGTTACAAAAGGCGAATTGGCTAAGGTATCTGCAGGATAGGGAATTTGTTCGGAAGGAGGTGCCATCCTATCTGGCGCTGCCGTCCCAGTGTTGCACGATAGGTTTGAGTGCAAGGATGACATTGGTGAGGACAGGGGATTGGACATGCGTGGGGAAATGATGAATAGGGAGTATGCTCTCGTGGAGGTCAGGCGCAAGTGGCAGGGGGAGTTGGGGGGCTCGGTGTGTGGAGGGAATCCTTGCAGAGGATGAATGCCTCCTTGTCGTGTGCCAGGTTAAGGGTTATCCAATTTAAGGTGGTGCATAAAACTCACATGACGGTGGCCATGATGAGTCGATTCATTCCAGGGGTGGAGGATAGGTGTGGGTGCTGTGCGAGGGCGAGGGGTTGGCTAGCCACGTGCACGTGTTTTGGACGTGTCGGAGATTGGGAGTTTTGTAAGGGATTTTCAGACATATTGCGCAATGTCAAAAATTCTGTGGATAGAGGTAGCTCCGAGTCCGGTGTGGATGATATTTGGAGTGTCGGAGGATCCGGGACTTCAGGTGGGGAGAGGCCGATCTCTTGAACGGTGACGGATTTTGTTGGGTTGGCGGGGTTCGGAGACAGACGGGGGTATGGGTAAGTGATTTGGCAGAATTTCTGAATTTGGAGAAAGTTAAGATCGTGGGGTGGTGGAACGGTTCACCTTGAGGTGAAAGCTGTTTATCCACTTCTTCAAAGAGTATTGAGCTGGCAGCGGAGGATGGTGGGGGCGGGGGAGGGGGGGGGGGTTGAGTTTACTTTTTATTTGGAGGGGTGGATAGGTTGGAAAAAGGATACAGGCACCGGGGTGGTAGGGGAGGTTACTGGTTGGGGGGATGCAGGGAGGCAATGGTTTTATTACCTGTTGCCGTGGTTTGCTTTTGTATTGTGGTGAATATGCACATATTTATACATTAAAAATGCCTTCAATAAAATGATCCTAAGTCAAAAAGTGAATTCCATTCGCAAACCCCAACACCACCACCTTTATTCTGGGCCGTGAACACGGGCTCTACGTTTGCAATAAAAGCAAAATATTGCGGATACTGGGAATCTGAAATTAAAACATAAAATTCAGTATCTTTGAAGACTGGAGCAGTTATCATATCGAGTCATTATGACTCTTCCACAGAATTCTCTATTTACAATCCAGTTGTCGATATGGAATCAGACATGGGGGTCTGTTATTCAGCATCTCGTTCCAGCGCGTTCTGGAAAAACAACTCACCCACACACATTCAGTTCTCCAAAAACCGTTGATATTTGCATTGTCTCTCCTCCCTTCTTTTTCTGTCAGACACAGCGCACACTCTTTGCATTCAATCCGAGATTGAAAAAGCTGTCTCCCAAACTGAAAGCACCATAGGCAGCGGTGGATTTCGAAAATCGAAGTCTTGAACTACCCCCGGCAGAGCACTCAACCACGCCAACACACCAACTGCAACACAGCAACGGCAACCACGCCCTTTACTGGTTTTCGGTTCTGATACTGAAATAGATCAGAAGCAAAGGAGTTGGGATGAGCTATTGGCAATAGCTCAGTTAGTCAGATCATCATGAACTGTGTAACAAACCAAAATCATCTCCAGTCACAAACACGAGTTGCAAGGAAGCCTCGGCACCATTTAAACTGTCCTTAGCCTCGCCTGGTTCCGAATCTCTTACCAGGAATGATAACAAAACTTCCTGTTGATTTTTTTTCAGAAAGTCAGGGCACAAGGTGATACTGAGATGACTGTCTTCTACCAGGAAATACCTGATATTCGCATCACGGTTTGGGCGACAACAAGAAATCTTGATTTTCGGTCCCGCAGCAGTGAAAGTGTTAATCACTGATCGCCACTGATGTTACAGATTTTCAGAAAGTTTACAGGCAGGGCGCCGAGGACCTGGGATCGATTACGGCCCCGGTCACAGTCACCTGCAATCAGTATCTAGGAGAATCAGGAAAATGGGATCCTGGTGTCCATTGACCCTGTAAGCTCCATCGCTTCTCAATACATTGCGTCATTCGTTCTCTATTCCTTCTTTCCGGATGAAGCTTAGGTTCTTAACTCACTGTACTGGCATCAAGCAGCTGATGGATGCTGGAAGCTGAACGGCCAGAGGGAGCTGGAGTCGAGGCAACAACAGAAGCAGAAAGAGATGAAAGAGTCCTTCCTCTTGATTCTATTATTCCCCTTTTCTGCATTTTTGCTGTTATCATTTTAATTAATGGATGCTTATGGTCACATGTCTTCTAGTCGAGCAGGGGAAGGGAGGAATTTAAAAGTTGCTAGCTTTGGACAGCAGAACTCAGACCTTTTGATGGCCCATGGACAAAGGGAAACCCGGAGTGCAGGGGCCCGACCACATGGGGAGGACGGCAATCACGGCCATTTTGGACGAGCGGCAAGTAAGCGGGAAATCAGGGTGATGGTGGTGGTGCCCATAACTAGGGGGTCACAGTCTGAGGATCTCGGGTAGACCATTTAGGACAGAGATTAGGCGATGTTTCTTCACCCAGAAACTGACCAGCCTGTGGAATTTGTTGGCAAGGAAGTAGCTTATGCAAAATATTGTATGTTTTCAACAAGCCGTTAGGTGCAGCAATTAGGGCAGTTAGCAGTGCTGCCTCACGACATCGAGGAGCCAGGTTCGATCCCAGCTCTGGGTTACTGTATGTGTGGAGTTTGCACATTCTCCCAGTGTCTGAGTACGTCTCACCCCCACAATCCAGGGATGTGCCAGGTAGGTGGATTGGCTACGCTAAATTGTCCATTAATTGAAAAAGTTTTTTTTAAAAAAAGGTACAGCACTTAGGGTGAATGGAATGGATGATTAGCCATGATCATATGAATGGCGGAGCAGACTCCAAGGGCCGAATGGCTTCCTTCTGCTCCTATTTTTTATGTTTCTATGTTTCGAAATGCAGACCTTGGCAGTGAAAGTGCCGAATCCAAACCATGCGTAGCGAGATGCACAGGAAATAGAAGCAGGGGGAGGCCATTCGTCCCTCCTAGCCTGGTCCGACATTCATTATGATCATGGCCGATCATCAATATCCAGCCTTCATCCCACAGTCGTTGATCCCTTTAGCCCCAACAGCTATATCTAATTCCTTCTTGAAATTACACATCGTTTTGGCATCAACTGTTCACCTATTTTCTGTGGTAGTGAATTCCACAAATTCACCACTCACAAGCTAGGGGGTTTTCACAGTAACTTCATTGAGGCCTACTTGTGACAATAAGCGATTATTATTATTATTCACTGGGTGAAGTCATTTCTCTGAATCTCAGTCCGAAAAGGTTTACCCCTTATCCTCAAACTGTGACCCGAGTTCTGGATTGCCCCACCATCGGGAACATTCTTTCTGAATTGACCCTTCATAATCCTGTTAGATTTTTAAAAGCTTCTATGAGATTACCCCTCACTCCTCTAAACTGCAATGAATATAATCGTAACCGATTTAGTCTCACCTCGTATGATATTCCTGCCATCTGAGGAATCAGCCTGGGAAACCTTCAAGCGGCACTCCCTCCATAGCAAGAAAATCCTTTCTCAGATAAGGACATTAAAACTGCACACAATACTCCAGGGTGGCCTCCTGTATAGCCCGATACAATTGCAGTAAAACATTCCTATTCCTGTACTCAAATCCTCTCGATATGAAGGACAACATACCATTTGCCTTCTTTGCTGCCTGCTGTACATGCACGCTTACTTGATAATAATAATATTCATTGTCACAAGAAGGCTTACATTAACACTGCAGTGAAGTTTCTGTGACTGGTGCACACAGACACCAAGGTCTCACTGTGAATCCAGCTCCCTCAATGTACACCGATTCCAATAATCTGATTTATCACAACGGGCTAAACAGCTGGCTTGCAATGCCAAACAATGCTAGCAGCGTGGGTTCGATTCCTGTACCGGCCTCCCCGAACAGGCACCAGAATGTGGTGACTTGCGGCTTTTTATAGTTGCTTCATTGAAGCCCACTTGTGACAATAAGATATTATTAATAATAATCTGTCTTCCAATTTTTGGTAAATGAGCGGATAACCTCACATTTATCCACATTATACTGCATCTGCCATGCATATGCCCACTCACTCAATCTGTCCAAATCCCGCTGAAGCATCTCTGCATCTCCCAGCTCACCTTCCCAAACAACTTCGTATCATCTGCAAATTTGGAGATAAACATTTAGTTTCCTCATCCAGATCATTAATATATAATGTGAACAGTTGGGGTCCTCGCACAGATCGCTTCGGTACCCCATATTCACTGTATACCAGTTAGAAAGCCCCATTTATTCCAACGTTTCGCTTCCTCTGTCCTAACCATCTTTCTATCCCTCTCAAGACACCCCCCGCAATCCCATATGCTTTAACTTTACATAGTAATATGCTATGTGAGACTTTGCTGAAGGCCTTTTGAAAGCTGAAATAAACTATATCCACAGGTTCTCCCAGGTCATCTCTACTAGTTACAACTCCAAAGAATTCTATGAGATTTGTCAAGCATGATTTCTCTTTCATAACTCCATGCTGACTTTGTCTGATTATACCACTGCTTTCCAAATGCTGTGCTTTGAAATCCTTGATAATGGACTCTACCAACTTCCCTACTACCGACAATGGGCTCACTAATACAATTTTTTCTTTCTAATACGACACCATCAGGGTAAATAAACATGTTTTGCATTTAAATAATGCTTTGTTTAGTTAATCATTTGTTACGTACCATCGAGCCCAGGTGAAATCATTGACTCTGGACCTCCCGCGTTCCAGCATCACCAGTAGCCTTGCCCATCATTCCTTGTGTCCCTTTTATTTTCAGCTGAATCTTACAATCAGAAAACGCTGCGATCATAGAATCCCAACACTGCAGAAGGAAGATTCGGCTGATCGAGTCTGCGCCGATCCTTCGAAAAAGCACCATACCTAGGCCCAATCCTCGCAACCTCACCCTACCGTTGGACACTAAGGGACAATTTAGCATGGCCAATCCACCTACCCTGCACATCTTTGGACTGTGGGAGGAAACCACAGCACCCCAGAGGAAACTGCCGTGTAGTAATGCTGCAATTCGCAACGTTGTTTGGCAGAGATAGAATACGGGCCGGATATTTAGAAATGTTGTACAGATAGTGATCGAGCACTGGAATCTTCAAATGACACAGCTTTTCCGCCCACCATTACTCAGCCAGCTTCTTACCATGGAGTTACCTAGTTACTCCCAATATATTTCATTTTAATCAAACTACCGCATTTTGTAGTTCAAATGATTGTTCAATTCTCTTTCTGAAGTTAAGAAAATAAATATTGAATGGGGCGCAAGAACTTTGCAACGTCCATGGCTCTCTGTATGAAAATTAACAGTCGTCCTGACTCAATGACGTGAGGAGGACGGGGAGGTCTTACACCGTTTTGGAAATAAAAGTATTCATTTCCGCAGTTCATTTAATGTTGTGTCCCATGGTTGAGCAGTAACAAATAGTCAACAATAAATATAAATGTTTGACTTTTGTCCCAGTGAAATTAAGTAACCGTGATATTGTTTGGACCTGGTCTCAACCTCGGGACCTTTCATGTGTGAGGCGCACACGATAACCCGTACATTACAGAACAAAATGGCTAAAATAGCCGAAAGGACTTGATTAGAATTCCAATCTGTATATTCATGCTGCACTCCAAGGTCTTGTTTTGCAGGAATAGAATTGGGGTGCGAAGTGATAGAAAATTGATCTTGCAACTGGATCATATAATGTCACAGTTCTTTAAGGCACCATTCAGCCCGTCGTCCATATGCCAGCTTTTCAAAGAGCCATTCTTATCCCATTTGTCCCAATATCAGTTTCTTTGTTCAATACTATGAAGTTGACATATCAAATCATGGTACAATTCCCTTGTGAAAACTGAGTTCAGAAAATCAACATTGTAAGTGGTGTAGGAGCGTCTGCAGTGTTCATGCTCAGTGTTTGAAAATGAACAGTTTTCCTGACCCAATGACATGACGCGCTATAGTCGGGATTCTCATACAGTTTTGTCATAATAAATATTTCTGCCTACATTGCATATCGAATATTTAAAGGGAACGTATTCTGACCATTTCTCAGTCGAAATGTACAACCTAATTCTATTTGCTCTACATCTTGTTACAGAGACGATTGTAGAAAAGAGGGAATCGTTTGCTGCAACTATACAATGCCCTGGTTAGATGTCACCTGCAGGACTGTCTGAGAATCTTATAAAGGATCAATATTGATCTTGGAAAATGGGCGGTGCTGACTCACCAGAATGTCAGTAGAATTCTATCCTCTGTAACTTGAGAGCATAAAAAATTCTACTGTTTGGGTCTTAAATCACAGCAAATCCCATTCCACCATCAACAATGTGCTCTTGCCTTACATTGGCTGCCATTCAAGTTCTGTCTTAACATTAACATTCTCAGCCTTTTATTAAAGCCCGCATATCTCCGCCCCTCCCTTTCTCTGTAAATTCCGAACCACGCAAACCTCTGCGATATCTGTGATCCTGCAATTCTGGCCTCTTGTACATTCCCAATCAAACTCACTCCACTGTTGGTGAGCGCGGTTTCAGCGACCAAGGCTCCAAACTTTGGAATTCCCTGCATAAAGCGTTCTACCTTCTCTCTCTCACTTCGCATCTTTCAGACACTTCTTAAAATCTTTTTATCTGTGTCAGTGGGAGATCCTGGATACCAGCGTGATCCAGGCAAACACATCTGCAATAATTGTCTGCGGCTTGGCTCAGAGTAATTGAGCTGCAGGCTGAGCTGGGGGCACTGCGGCACATCGGGAAGGAAGGAATTTGTATCAGGGGAAAGTCAAACCGCTGAGGATAGGGTCTCCTCATTTGCTCAGGGGTCACGGAAAGGATGCTGTGACAGCGAGTGAGGCAGGTGAAGGGAGTCAAATAACTTATTGCAGGGGAGTCGGATTCTGCAATTGTCCAATTGGTCAGCTTGTTTGGCTCAGAGTATCTGCTCGCAGGATGCAAGAAGCAAGTGACCATGGAACCAAGGTAAAGGAAGTTGTTCAAGTGAGGGGAGCAGAAAGGAACGTCGTGGTTGCAGGCACGGTGCAGTGAGGAGGATTAACTGCTCTCTGCAGCAAAGAGTGACGGCTGTGTTCCCTGCCTGGTACCAGGATTCAGGATCTCTGCTCAGGGCTGAAGAGAAAGTCGCAGTGGAGGGGATTGTAGGAAGTGTCTTGTTATTGTGGTCCATGTAGGCGCCACCGGTCGAGGTATAGCTCGGAAATAAATTCTGCACAGAGAGTCTGAGGCGCTCTAATTGAAATCGGAAGAACCTCAGAGGTGATATGTTCCCGATTATGACCTGAGTACATTAAAGTAGAGAGATAAACACCTGGGTTAAAAAACTCATTTGGACGAAGTGAGCGACGGGTGGTGGAGAAAATGAGGTCTGTTATTAGCTGGGTGTTCTTGCCAACTATCCAACAAGCTAAGTTTTGCCATTTCATCATGTCTGACCACCAGTGACAACAGAGATCGCTGTTCGCTTGAAAATGAAATCCAGAGAACTCTACAGTGCTGAGGGAGGCTATTCGATCCATCAACTCCACCCCGTCCCACTGAAAGACTAATTCTACCTAGGCACACTCCCCACCCTATTCCCATAACCCTAACTAACTTGAACATCTTGCCATGGGAGGAAACCGGAGCACCTGAAGAAACCCAGGCAGACAGGGGGAGAATGTGCAAACTCCACACAGAGAGTAACCCAAGGCCGGCCCTGGTGATGTAAGGTAGCAATGCTAACCAATGTGCCACCAGCGAGTTGAATTAATCCAACAAGCTGTGATGTGTAACTTGAAACTCCCAAACCCCACCACCCTAAATACTGCGGTTCCAACTAAACTCACAAGGCAACACAGGGCAAATATTCACGACTAAATGCAATTGACACATATCTAATTCTGCCACTTTCAGATTGTATGTTTTAATTCCCTGCTCCACATATCTGAGACATTTCCACATCCATCAAATATCATTAACCTAAACATTCAGCTTTTGCCTCGCTCCACTGATTATGACACACTTATTGTGACGTGATATAGCAGTTGATTCAAACGATCAGTGGGTAGAATGCTCGTCTTGTAAAGCAGCGAACATGAGTTCACAGTAAGAAGTCTTACAATACCAGGTTAAAGTCCAACAGTTTGTTTCAAATCACTAGCTTTCGGAGCACTGCTCCTTCCTCAGGTGAGGTGGTGGCTCAGGAGCAGTGCTCCGAAAGCTAGTGATTTGAAACAAACCTGTTGGACTTTAACATGGTGTTGTAAGACTTCTTATTGTGCTCACCTCAGTCCAACGCCAGCATCTCCACATCATGAGTTCAATTCTAGAAAGAGCCCCTCGTTAAACTATGCCCCTGCTTTTGTTCAGTAAGTTCCCACACGTGACGACGACTATTTCTTTCCAAAAAATGCAGAAAGGGTCAATCTCCTCTTGCAGATTTTGAATCTGCAATGGAAACATGTGTTCCTCGGAGAACTAACAGCCAGTTCTGCTTTCTCTGTTATCCAAGGCGGCACCAGAGATCTCGAGATTCCAGTGACCAATGATCACCGAGGAATTGGAAATGTCGACAATCTCTTGATTGCAGAAGGGGACAGCAGAGCACATTAAACACAATCAGGAAAACATTCACCAGGCCATTGTTGGATAAACTGGTGTTGGCTATCAAACGCTATCCAGATTGGACATACCTTTATATGGAAGAGTCAATCTAGTTGGACTGCAAGATTGGTTACTTTAGATATGCCCCATTCTTCTCGCAGTGTCTGAACTACTGGGGTCTTGGGGAGGGCACTGTGGGGCGAAGGGGGTGTTGTGGGAGGAATTCTGATCTGAGATGGCGTGCTAGCTAGCTTATGTAGGAACAGATTGTATTACAAAATCCGTGGCAGGTGAGAAATCCTCATGTTGTGTTCTCCCGGGGAAGGGAGCAGGAGAAGATCCTTAACTCCATGTCGATTAAGATCAAAGAAGGCAAGCATTCAAAAATGCGATGGGGTACCAAAAGCATTGGGTCAGATCAAAAATTAGAATATTTTGTTGTTTAGCTTGCTACTGCTGAAAGTGTCTGTGCTAACTATCCCTTCAGTTGGGAAGGAAACCAACCATTATGTATGGGGGTGGCGCGCTAAGTTTTCACTGCAGCTGGCACCATATTCTGAAAATCAGTGGGCCATGAAACATCATTGTGCCAATGCACAAGACTCCATCAAATTGTTGTTTGCTCATCACAGTGAGTCTCCATTCGAGGACACAGGCATTGTTATGTGCGCTCCCATAGATTAGCGATCATTGTCTCATCTGACTCATGGTGGTCAAATATCTTCAAATCCTCGCAAGGGGGTCTCCCATTGAACCAGATGATCTGGACCGAGTCAGCAAAATTTGTCTTTCTGCCTTTCTGGGCTGTCATGTTGTTTCTCAACCTTAACTTTCTGGTGTATGATTCTTCCTTATCCTGTGCTACAGACAAACCTTCCGTTTCATTTCTGTACTTGCAGATTTAATTTTCTGGATGTTAGAATTTGAGTCCAGGTTGTTGAAATGGAGTTATTAGCCAGAATGAGGTCAAGGAATCCAGGGTTTTCGAGATTGATATTTAAGAAAGAAATTGAATTGTCAAAGATGACTCACGAAATCGTAACGGAACTTGTATTGGACAGACAGTAGTGCTCGAGTGGTGTAGGAATGGCAAATGAAGTCCAGGATTTCATGGGCAGGACAGCAGTCAGCCAATGTCCTTTCCCCAGTTTCTGATCTCTGTTCAGGTCTGTACATGAGGACGAATTCCATCCAGTTTACCATTCCTATCAACATTCAGCTCCAGGCAAATCTTCCAGCCACTGCTCACAGACAATCCAGATCAGATACAGAGTATAAAGAGTTCAACTTCATCCAGGAGCTCTTCAGGTATCCACCCTCGGTGAGTGATGTACGAATGTTTAATTAACTTGATTGATGCTCTGAGGAATCAGCTCATCGATCAATGAACAAAAATGCATATGAGCTCACATGGGCTGCCCAAGGTGTGTGGCAATCTCATTATTCCATGACCCCATATACCGCATATGACAGATTATAATTGGGTCCTCGATCCCTCTTGCCTATCTCCTTACCTCACCACACATTAACCTAAGGATTGGAATTACATGGACTAAAGGGTGGTTAGGAGAAACTTCATTAAGTGTGGTTGAGCGCAGGGTGGCTCGTGGCACAGTGGTTAGCACTGGGACTGCAACGCTAAAGACCCGGGTTCGAGTCCCGGCCCTGGGTCCCTGTCCGTGTAAAATTTGCACCTTCTCCATGTGTCTTCGAATGGAGCCTCACTGTGATGAGCAAACAACAATTTGTTTTACTCCCGCAACCCAAAGATGTGTGGGTTAGGTTGATTGGCCATGCTAAATTGCCCCTTAATTGGAAAAAGAATTGGTACTCTAAATTTTTTTAAAAGTGTGGTTGGGTACTGCAATTTGTTTGATGGGGTAATGTAGACAACCCGATTCATTTTCTTTGAAGGGCATAGCCGACAACGCAAAGGGCCTTTCCATGGCACATTGGGTTTGATGCATCTCTTTGGATGCTACAGGCATTCCGACCGGACGCAAAATATCTACATTTAATGTTTAATGGTGAGGCCTAGCATTCGGCCAGTGAGAACAATAATTATTTACCCTTCAACTTGGATCTGCCAATTGCAGATATCCACACGGCACTCACTCGATGGCTTCTCTATTGTCATACCCAGAACCAAACACTGCATTCGAACTCGTCTCACCAGGGGTTTGTACCATTGTCACAATGTTTAAACCACTTGGTTAAACGTCTTAAATGTAAAACACAAACTTTGTATACTGAATTGGAAGTGCAGGGTCAGATTAGGACAAGTCAGCATGGATTTAGTAAGGGGAGGTCGTGCCTGACAAACCTGTTAGAGTTCTTTGAAGAGATAACAAATAGGTTAGACCAAGGAGAGCCAATGGATGTTATCTATCTTGACTTCCAAAAGGCCTTTGATAAGGTGCCTCACGGGAGACTGCTGAGTAAAATAAGGGCCCATGGTATTCGAGGCAAGGTACTAACATGGATTGACGATTGGCTGTCAGGCAGAAGGCAGAGAGTTGGGATAAAAGGTTCTTTTTTGGAATGGCAACCGGTGACGAGTGGTGTCCCGCAGGGTTCAGTGTTGGGGCCACAGCTGTTCTCTTTATATATTAACGATCTAGATGACGGGACTGGGGGCATTCTGGCTCAGTTTGCCGATGACACAAAGATAGGTGGAGGGGCAGGTAGTATGGAGGAGGTGGGGAGGCTGCAGAAAGATTTAGACAGTTTAGGAGAGTGGTCCAAGAAATGGCTGATGAAATTCAACGTGGGCAAGTGCGAGGTCTTGCACTTTGGAAAAAAGAATAGAGGCATGGACTATTTTCTAAACGGTGACAAAATTCATAATGCTGAAGTGCAAAGGGACTTGGGAGTCCTAGTCCAGGATTCTCTAAAGGTAAACTTGCAGGTTGAGTCCGTAATTAAGAAAGCAAATGCAATGTTGTCATTCATCTCAAGAGGCTTGGAATATAAAAGCAGGGATGTACTTCTGAAGCTTTATAAAGCATTAGTTAGGCCCCATTTAGAATACTGTGAGCAATTTTGAGCCCCACACCTCAGGAAGGACATACTGGCACTCGAGCGGGTCCAGCGGAGATTCACACGGATGATCCCAGGAATGGTAGGCCTAACATACGATGAATGTCTGAGGATCCTGGGATTATATTCATTGGAGTTTAGGAGGTTGAGGGGAGATCTAATAGAAACTTACAAGATAATGAATGGCTTAGATAGGGTGGATGTAGGGAAGTTGTTTCCATTAGCAGGGGAGACTAGGACCCGGGGGCACAGCCTTAGAATAAAAGGGAGTCACTTTAGAACAGAGATGAGGAGAAATTTCTTCTGCCAGAGAGTGGTGGGTCTGTGGAATTCATTGCCACAGAGGGCGGTGGAGGCCGGGACGTTGAGTGTCTTTAAGACAGAAGTTGATAAATTCTTGATTTCTCGAGGAATTAAGGGCTATGGAGAGAGAGCGGGTAAATGGAGTTGAGATCAGCCATGATTGAATGGCGGAGTGGACTCGATGGGCCGAATGGCCTTACTTCCGCTCCTATGTCTTATGGTCTTATGAATGAAAAATCGGTATTCTCCAGGCTCCATGTTGAAATTCACTAGCTTTGTCTACTTCCATTTTGATTGGGCTTTCATGGTGTCATTGACAGACATAGACCTTTATCATTCCAGCCAGTGAGGCTACAAGGAAGATCCTATGAGAAACTAGAAACATAACCTGCCAAGTTCCGGAGGTGCCTCATACATCCAGCTGCTCCATGAACCAGTTAGTTCCTTTGCGATTGCTGGCACCCAGCCCGTTTTCGAGTGGTTTTCTAATCACTGATTTCCCTTCTCCATAAACGTCAACGACTCCAGCAGTTCAAACAGGCAGGTCACCACCACCTTTAAGAACAATGAGAGATGGACGATAAATTCTGTCCAAGACAGTGACGTCCATATCTTGTAAATGAAGTAAGTATTTTCATGGATGTTTCGGATCATTAAGCCAGATATTTCCCCAGCCCAGTACTTCACTCCGAAGTATTTGTAAGGCATGATAATTGTTAAATCTGAGCGCAGGGTTCAATGTCCAATCGCACTATCCAAACGCTCAGTTACTTGGCTCCAAACCCAGCAGCTTCAATACATATTTTATCATTAATATCCGATTCTTGGAAATCTATTGGGGAATGAATGTAGATAAATCTGTTTTATTAAAAAAACTGAAGACCCCCAAAAGGGATGGCTGATCGGCGAAGGGGGGGGAGGGAGCAATGAGCCCCCCAACTAGGCTGATCACCTGGAATGTTCGAGGGTTAACGGGCTGGTCAAGAGGGCACGTGTGTTCGCGCATCTTAGGGGACTGAAGGCGGATGTGGTAATGTTGCAGGAGATGCACCTGAGAGTAACTGACCAGATTAGATTGAGGAAAGGCTGGGTCAGTCAGGTCTTTCACTCGGGACTAGACTCAAAGGCTAGAGGGGTCGCGATCCTCATCAATAAGCGGGTGGTGTTTGAGACGGGTAGAATAGTCTCAGATGTGGGAGGTCGGTACATTATGGGAAACTGGAGGGGGTGCAGGTGGTATTAGTAAATGTGTCTGCGCCAAATTGGGATGATGCAGAGTTTATAAAGAGGATGCTGGGGAAAATACCGGAGCTGTGTGGGTCCTACCGGCCGATATCCCTGTTGAATGTGGATGCTAAATTGCTGGCCAAACTTTTGTCCTCCAGGATTGAGGATTGTGTTCCGGACGTTATTGGGGAGGACCAGACGGGTTTGTTAAGGGTAGGCAGTTGGTAGCCAATGTAAGAAGGTTGTTAAACGTGATCATGATGCCCCGGAAGATAGGGATGTGGATATAGTGATCGCAATGGATGCAGAAAAGGCTTTTGATCGGGTAGAATGGGATTATCTGTGGGAGGCACTGGGACGGTTCAGACTTGGGTGGGGCTTTATTGACTGGGTCAGGTCGCTGTATCAGGCTACAGTGGCAAGCATACGGATGAATAGGACATCAGACTATTTTAGACTGCTCCGGGGGACAAGACAGGGATGCCCCCTCTCCCCACTGTTGTTCGTGCTAGCTATAGAGCCATTGCCAATTGCTTTGTGAGCCTCAAGGGGCTGGAAGGGGCTGGTCTGGGGTGGTGGGGCGGGGGGGGGGGGGGGGTGGTGGAGCACAGAGCCTCGCTCTATGAAGACGACCTGCTGCTGTATGTATCGGACCCAACAGAGGGGATGGAAGAAATCATGAGGATTTGGGGGAATTTGTCCAGTTTTCGGGATATAAGCTAAATCTGGGGAAAAGTGAAATGTTGGCGGTCCAGGCGAGGGGACAGGAGAGAAACTGAGGGAGCTGTCATTTAGATTTGTAGGGAGAAGCTTTAGGTTCCTAGGCATTCATGTGGCGCGGGAATGGGACCGGCTGCATAAAGTAAATCCGACTCGTAGACAAGATGAAGAACGATCTTCGGAGATGGGACGCGCTTCCGTTGTCACTGGCTTCCATTGTTTGTATTTTAGTGTCTCCCCATCTTTATTCCGCGGTCCTTTTTTAAACAGGCCAACAAAGTGATCACTGGCTTTGTTTGGGCGGGCAAGACCCTGCGAGTAAGGAAGGTAATGCTTGAGCGGAGTCGAGGGCAGGCTGGCGCTGCCAAATTTAAGTAACTATTACTGGGTGGCGAACATAGCCATGATCAGGAAGTGGGTGGTGGGGGATAGGTCGGGATGGGAGCGTATGGAGGCAGCTTCATGGAAGGGCATCAGCCTGGGGCATTGGTAACTGCGCCTCTGCCCTTCCTGCCGGCACAGTACTCCATTAGCCCCGTGGTGATGGCGGCCCTGAGAGTCTGGGGGGCAATGGGGGAGACATGTGAAAGCAGACCAATCTGCAATAATCACTGGTTTGCCCCGGGAAGTATGGATGAGGGGTTCCGGATATGGCAGAGAGTATGATTGAGAGGATGGGGAATGTGTTTATAGAGGGGAGCTTTCCGAGTATGAGGGCGCTGGAGGAGAAGTTTGGGTTGGCGAGGGGAAACAAATTCAGGTGTCTACAGGTGCGGGACTTCTTATGTAAACAGGTGTCAGCCTTCCCACTCTTATCGCAAGGGGGATTCAGGGCAGGGTAGTTTCCAGATGGTGGGTAGGAGAAGGGACCGCATCTGACATTCACAAGGAACTTATGGGGTCAGAGGAGACGCAGACCGAGGAACTGAAGCGCAAGCAGGAGTAGGAGCTGGGAGGAGAGATAGAGGATGGTCTATGGGCAGATGCGTTGAGTAGAGTCAACGTGTCAGCAACATGTGCCAGGCTCAGCCTGATACAATTCAAGGTCGTTCATCGGGCTCACATGACAGTGGCCGAGATGAGCAGGTTCTTTGGGATGGAAGACAGGTGTGCAAAATGTGCGGGAGGACCAGTGAACCATTTCCAAATGTTCTGGACATGTCCGAAGTTTAGGGGATTTTGGCAGGGGTTTGCAGATGTCATGTCCATGGTATTAAAAACAAAGGTGGCGATTTTCGGGGTGTCAAAAGACCCGGGAATCCAGGAGGAGAAAGAGAGACGTTCTAGCCTTTGCTTCCCTGGTAGCTCGGAGACGGATACTATTAGCTTGGAGGGACTCAAAGCCCCCGAAGACGGACACCTGGCTATCGGACATGGCTAACTTTCTCTCTTCGGAGAAAATCAAGTTCGCCTTGAGAGGGTCACTTTTAGGGTTCGCCCAGAGGTGGCAACCATTCGTCGACTTCTTCGTGGAAAATTAATCATCAGCAGAAGGGGAGGTGGGGTTAGTTTAGCTTAGAGTAGGGGGTTAATAAAGGTGGGACCTGTAAGGAAGGGAGACGGCTTTTGCACTATGTTTATAGTTTCATGGACATTGTTTATTTTGTTGTTGTTACAATACCAAAAATACCTCAATAAAATGTTTATTTTTTTTTAAAAACTGAAGACTGCACCACAACTGGCAGGTTTTTGTGGCACGAGGTAGACCTCAGGCAAATCAATCAAGTGATGCATTTTGAAAGCAATAGGCCTTCAGGTCTGCATACGGTTGGGGGGAGGGCATGTGAGAGAACGTGCTTCGGGGATTGGGATGGAATGCAATGGAGTAAAATTTAGCGAGATGTTTCAGAATAATACCATTAAAAAACAGTTAACAATATTCAATACTGTTTTCAACACAATAGGATTGCGAAGTACAAGTTGTGATGGACTGCACATTCTGTGAAGTGCAAACACAAGGTGAGGACTAAGACTGTGTAAAAGACTTTGTGATGATCAGTAAATGGGTGGGGCTTTATTCACTGGGAGGTGACCTGATATGTCGGTATCTGTGGTCCCAGGGTAACAATCTCCCAGGCATCTGGGTTTGAATCATCACTGCTCGAACAGCAGCCAATTACAATTTGACGATGGTGTTGGTATCAATGGATCAGTGATCTAGGGGCGCAGGGTCATGCTCTGGGCCAGAGCTCGAAACGTCACCACAGCTGCTGTGGGATTTAAAATTTCACTGATTTAGAACTAGTTTCGTCAATATTATCACAGAATCATATAACGTGCAGAAGGAGGCCATGCGGCCCATTGGGTCTGCATGGGCCCTTGGAAAGAGCACCCTACTTAAGCCCACGCCTCCATTCTATCCATGTAACCTAGTAATCCCACCTGTCCTTTTGGAAACTAAGGGGATCCACCTAACCTGCACATCTTTGGACTGTCGGAGGAAACCCATGCAGACCCAGGGAGAAAGTGCAAATTCCACACAGACAGCCATCCGAGGCTGGAATTGAACCTGAGTCCCTGGAGCTGTGAGGCAGCAGTGCGAACCATTGTGTCGCCCGCTAACCTCTGGTATGTAAAGTCGCAGGAATGGTGATTGCTGGGGTTCAACCCTACTCTCTGGAATTTTTGTTCTCACCGAATGTCCTTTCAGGGAAGGAAACCTAACATGCTTACTTGGTCTGGTCTACATATGACTCCAGACTTTTAAATGCTTTAGTTCAGGCATAAAGCGATGGGAACTAATATTGGCCTTGCTCAATCCATGAAAAAATATATTACCACATTAAATTAATTCAGGATACTTCACAGTGCAGTCCAGAACTAGACTATTAGTGAAATTTCCAGGTGATAACTGGGAGATCCAGGAAGTGTGAAGATTCAATAGGATCAACATGCTGATTCCAATAAAAGTGTTAACAGCTTGGTTTAATCCAGAATGCTGAGCTACACATCTGGAGCTTTAGTCGTAAAGAGCACTGTATCTGGAGAACAAGTGCACTTTGAGCAACATACCAGAGGCCTTGGTTGAGGTATTGATTGAATGAATACTGTGTGGATTTAGAATGCAATTGACTTGATTGTTCTCTATGATCCTGCCATTGCTGACACGTATATTCCAAAGCCAAAACCATTCAACATGTTTTGCTTGTTGGGGGTGAAAGGAATGTCTCGATGGCGCAGTTTATTATTAACAAGAATATCGTACATAAGCAAGCGGGCCAAGGGGCAGGAGACTCCAGGTACAGCACTCTGCTCCTGCAATTCCAGCATTCACTGTCCTCACATTCCTTTCCAATGTTTTTTTAAAGAAAATGTGTTTATTCAAGTTTTTCAATAGATTTTTAGAAAACACTCCAAAAAGGAAACAAAATATACATAAGAAAAATAAAAAGGGAGGCCTGCCACCATCCCCTCCAACAATTTGAACCACTAAACATTGAACTATCCAACAAACTAAGAACAAAAATTGGGCAAACGCCCCTGACAATAATAAAACAAGCCAAACCAAACAAATGAAATGAAATTAAAATGAAATGAAAATCGTTTATTGTCACGAGTAGGCTTCAATGAAGTTACTGTGAAAAGCCCCTAGTCGCCACATTCCAGCGCCTGTTCGGGGAGGCTGGTACGGGCTGGTACAAGCCCCCCCTTTCCCCTCCCCTGGGTTGCTGCTGCTCTTGACTGCCACCTAACGTTCCGCGAGAAAGTCTAGGAATGGTTGCCACCGCCTGGAGAACCCCTGCACAGACCCTCACAAGGCAACCTTTATCCTCTCCAACTTGATGAACCCTGCCATGTCATTAATCCAAGCCTCCACGCTTGGGAGTTTTGCATCCCTCCACATTAGTGGGATTCTCCTCCGGGCTACCAAGGATGCAAAGGCCAGAACTCCGGCCTCTTTCGGCTCCTGTACTCACGGCTCATATGGTACCCCGAATATTGCTATCCCCCAGCTCGCTTTTACCCGAGTGTCCAAGACTTTGGACATAGCCTTTGCGCAGCACTTCCAGAACCTCTCCAGCGCTGGGCATGCCCAGAACATATGAGCGTGATTTGCTGGGCTCCCCGAGCACCTGAGGCATCTGTCCTCCACCCACAAAAACTTGCACATCCTCGCCCCTGTCATATGTTCCCTGTGAACCACTTTGAACTGGATCAGGCTAAGTCTGGCACAAGGTGAGGAGGAGTTAACCTTGCCCAGGGCCTCCGCCCACAAGCCCTCATCCAGTTCCTCGCCCAGCTCCTCCTCCCACTTGCCCTTCAGTTCCTCCACCGAGGCTTCCTCCGCCTCCTGCAACTCCTGATAGATCGCCGAGACCTTGCACTCTCCCACCCATACACCCAAGGTCACCCTGTGCTGAATCCTCCATGCAGGAAGCAGCGGAAATTCTCTTACCTGCCTTCTCACAAAAGCCCTCACCTGCATATACCTAACAGCGTTTCCGGGGGGTAACCCAAATTTCTCCTCCAGCGCCCCCAGGCTAGCAAAAACCCCATCCATAAATAGGTCCCCCATCCTTTTAATTCCCACCCGATGCCAGCTTCGGAATCCGCCATCTACCCTGCCCGGTGCAAACCTATGATTATTCCATATTGGGGACCAAATTGAGGCCCCCAACTCACCCCTGTGCCATCTCCACTGCCCCCAGATCCTCAGTGTCACCGCCACCACCGGGCTCGTGGTGTACCGTGTCGGCGGTAGTGGCAAAGGTGCAATCACCAATCCTCCCAAGCTAGTGTCCACGCATGACGCCGCCTCTAATCTTTTCCACGCCACCCCCTCTCCCTCCATTACCCATTTCCGAATCATTGCAACATTGGCTGCCCACTAATAACTACACAGGTTCGGTACCGCCAGCTCACCCCTGTCCCGACTACGC
Source organism: Scyliorhinus torazame (assembly GCF_047496885.1). Classification (NCBI taxonomy): domain Eukaryota; kingdom Metazoa; phylum Chordata; class Chondrichthyes; order Carcharhiniformes; family Scyliorhinidae; genus Scyliorhinus; species Scyliorhinus torazame. The sequence continues at coordinate 183,274,062 of NC_092711.1, read as the reverse complement.
TCCAGAAACAGCCTCTTGACCCTCGGGGTCTCACTTGCCCATACAAACCCCATAATGTCCCTGCTTACTCGCTCAAAAAAGGCCTTGGGGATGAGGATGGGCAGGCAATGGAACACAAACAGGAACCTGGGGAGTACTGTCATCTTAACGGACTGCACCCTGCCCGCCAGGGAGAGTGGCAACACGTCCCATCTCCTAAAGTCTTCCTCCATCTGGTCTACCAACCGCGCCAAATTAAGCTTAGCAGGGCCCCCCAACTCCTGGCCACCTGGATACCCAAATATCAGAAACTCCTCTCCGCTCTCTTAAGTGGCAGCTCCTCCAGCCTCCTTTCCTGGCCTCTCGCATGCACCACAAAGAACTCACTCTTCCCAACATTAAGCTTGTAACCTGAGAAGTCCCCAAACTCCCGAAGAATCCGCATGACCTCTAGCATCCCCTCCACTGGATCCGCGATGTGCAAAAGCAGGTCATCAGCATACAATGAGACCCGATGTTCCTCCCCTCCCCGGACCAACCCCCTCCAGTTTCTAGATTCCCTCAACGACATGGCCAGCGGCTCAATTGCCAAAGCAAACAACAGAGGGGACAGGGGGCACCCCTGTCTCGTCCCACGGTACAACCTAAAATATTCTGATCTCCGCCTGTTCGTAGATAAGATCGCCACCGGGGCCTGGTATAACAATTTGACCCATCCTATGTTAGACGTTTTAGTTACCGTTGTATGAAGAATCAAAAGTCCTGTTCCTTTTCACCAAACGCTATTTATTTCCCTTCCACAGCCTCTGCACAAAACTCTAACAGCACATCACCTGACCTAAGGGCCACCTGAAGTCCCTTTACATAATCAGTGTCAATCATTGGATACTTAACATAAATGAGACAACTAATTGCAATGTCTCTGAACGCATTACTTAACTCTTAACCCATTATTTAACAGTCTCCCCTTCCTTAGGTGATAATTAGGTGAAAACAAAATTTCAAGAAGTTCAAAAACACACACGCAATTTCCCCCCTTCTTTTTTTTTCATTTATGGAAGAAAGAAAAAAACAGTCACAGAAACAGGCCCCCTTCATTAACAATATCCAAAAGTTAAATTTCTGTCAATGTCTGACATATATAAAAGGCCATATCCACCACAAACCTTAACGTCTCAGCAGCCAAAGTGCTTTTGACCACGTCCCTTATTTTCTTTGTTTCCCACACAAGAGGGCAACATTTACCTTTGTTCCCCAAGAGCAAAATTATAAAACCTCCTGTGCTTGAAACCCCATCACATAAATTTGCATAAGACGCATCACTATAAACTATGAGTTTCAAGTGCCTAAGGTCACCTAAATGCGGGAACCTCAAAACACACTCCTGCAGTTTTACTTTGGCCAAACGCTTTATTTGCTCTTATTGTGTCATCCACTTTGGGATCATTCATTTTTGCACTCAACTCTAAGACATCAAAACTCACGTCCGGTCTAGTCTGTCTACCTAACCAGTTCAGTTGCCCAATTAAACTTCGCAGTTGCTCTTTTTCCATCTTTGAAACCATTGCATTTTTTGTGAAACACGGCCACGACTAATTGCTATTGGGCTGATGTTTTCCAAATAGGATTGCTGACATTAAGTTGCCCCTAACGTAGTCTGTCCGATTTCCAGTCCAATATATTTAAAAGCACCGGAAGCCTGACTTCCGACCCTGAATTCTTTCCTCAAACTAGATATTACAAAAGCTTCAAAATCACTAGCCCCACCCCACAAACAATTTTTGACATGCATCATAAAGATGCCAGAAAGGTTTCCTTTATAGTGCCAGTAAAACATTACCAGATCTGCTTTCAACTGGTAAGAGCCTAACTTTAACAAAACTGACCTTACAGTAAAATATCAGACTCTAGATGCAACATTTAAACCGTATATACATTTGTTCAGCTTCCAGAGTACCACTTCTGTGTTAGCTGCTTCTTTAAGAGGACGGAGAAACATGTTTCTCTGGAGCTGATGCCCCTGCAAGCAGGCAGCTTTTATATCTATAGATTTGCATTCCCATGCCTTTGTGGCTAATAGAGCCAAGACGATCTTTAAAATTAACCTTTCCTACTGTAGGTGAATCTACCCTTAAATCCTGATCTTCTAAGCTTTCTTTAAATCCCCTTGCCACAAGCCTGGCCTTTGCCTGCTAAGTTCCATCCGGAAGAATCTTTTCCATGCAAATCCATCTGTGGGATAGAGCTTTGTCCCCTATCCGGTACTTCCGTGTATACCCCAAATTCACTCCAACTATGCAGTTCTTGCTGTTTAGCATCTTTGATAAATTTTCATCTAATTTATTGGAAACCACCAAAATCTCACGTGCATGTGGGCTTCTACTCCTATTAGTATTCGTAGACTTACTCATATTCCGAGACCTTGATAAACTACGTCCCCTCTCCCGCCTGGTATCTCGTTCTATACTGCTACTGCTTGATCTTTCCTTTCTGTTGTGGGATGTCCTTTCAATAGTTCTAGACATTTTCCTGCGGACCTGTTGACTAAACGATGTACTATCTGAACTGGCACTGCGTTTCTGTGCCCTCCATTTATGAACTTCGTGTTCCCAATCCATTGTCTTAACTCCCTTCCCTGAATGCTGTACATTCAACCAATGTTTATACTTTCCAGTGGCCTTCCCTGCTCTACTAATAACAGTTGCATCCTTCTGTTGACTAGACCCTTCAGGCAAGAATGTCACTTTTGTACCAACTTTTGGTAGTTGTCCTTTCTGAAAAATGGCCTTATCCCAGATCTTTAGGTCCATGGCCACAATGTCGTTAAAATCCCTGGCCAAAGGTAGGGTTACTATCGGTCGTGCTGGTGTCCTTCTGTACTTCCTACAAACTTCACAGCAATCACTAACCTATTCTATCAGTTTAGTATAGTCTTCATCCCTTACCCCTGCATCCTTTAAGAAAAATGTTAGCCTCTGAGGAGAAGGATGTGCAAATTGTCTATGCAGTTTTAATACAACAAGCTTTTTATCAGCGAAAGTCCCATTTTCAACTGCCATTAACACATCCTTAACCACTCTACTTTAAATATTATTTGTCAGTAATGGAACACAATAGTGTCCGGACTCTGTAAATTGTAAATTCACCATCTTTCCAAAAACTGTTGCCATATCCTGTTCCATACCCAGTTTCATGTGTGCTTTCTTCATCGACGGTCTGCTCAGAAACAAAGGTATCTCACTTGATACAACATCCGCGCTAATGAAATGATTCACTCCGGCAATATTGCAAGGGATCACCACTCTTTTCAGCGACTTCAGTATTTTCATCCCCGAACCTGAAACTTGTGGAACTTTCACATTCCTTAACCTTGTTACGACTTTCAGCATTCATGGAGTCCAGGTAACATTTTAACCAGTCAATTCCACACACAGTAGATGTGCAGCCACTTTCCAATACAGCACAATTGAAGGATTCTGCAACCAACACCCTCATTACCGGTGTAAAACTGCTTGTTAATGGGACAATGTCTTCTCTCTGAACACTATCTTTTTCCTCTTCTGAGTCATGTGTCGCTTCAAACACTCTATCATAACGTTTTGGACAGTTGAAGAAATAATGGTATTGAGAGTCACATTGAAAACATCTATTTATCATGCCCCGTGCATTTCTGGGGTTCATCTTCCTATTGTAAGTTCTAACTGGGTTTCTGTCTTCATAATTTCCTTGTCTCGATCTCCTTCTATAGTCTTGGGCCCTGTTCGTAGCCATACAATTTCGCCATCCTGTTAGTAGTGTATCTTCCATATTCTGCTTTATAGCAGGCTGACCTATTTGAGTCATCAGAGCCATCGGAATCGAATGTTTCCCCAGAAACTTCTTTAAAGCTTTTGTCATCTGATCGAATAAGGTATCCTCATCCGTAAACTGAACTCCTGTCAAAACCAGGAGCCTATCCATGTTGCTCACTCTAGCACAGTCAAGTAATTTAAAGGCCAACACAGACTGTGGAAATTCCAGGTTGTGTTTCTGCAGCCTTTTATATAGTCTGTCAAATTTCATTATATAGTCTTCCATGGAGAATTCCTCTATTTTCCGGAACTTACCAAAATCCAACCATGCTTCATACGCACTTAACAAGTCATCTTTCTTCTAAATCTTATCCATATATTGTAATAGAGTCTCCAGACTTTCTTCTGAGTCTAACTCTTCCAATTCCAGCTCAGAAAACACTTTGGTTCGAATTTTACTGCCATATGGCAAAGAAAGAGCCAATGCCACAGCTTGTTTTCTCATTCCCTTAGTCCACATAACAACTGCACTTCTCCATTGGTCGTACGATTCCCTTTCAGAAAATAAGGGGGGATAGTCATATCCAGCCATCTTTATCCTGGGTTCAGCCATATATCCTTTCTTTTTTTTTTCCTTCTCACTCACTCCTTGGTTTGATCAGGCAAAGTTGTATATTTCATACCTTCACATTTGCACAGCAACCATACTCTGCTACAATTGTCAGACGTTTTAGTTACCGTTGTATGAAGAGTCAAAAGTCCTGTTCCTTTTCACCAAACACCATTTATTTCACTTCCATAGCCTCTGCACAAAACTCTAACAACACATCCCCAAGGGCCACCTGAAGTCCCTTTACATATCAGTGTCAATCATTGGATACTTAATATAAATGAGACAACTAATTGCAATGTCTCTCAACGCATTATTTAACTCTTAACCCATTACTTAACACTATGAACCCCTCCCAAACCCAAACCTGCCATGCACTTCCCATAAGTACTCCCACTCCACCCGATCAAAGACCTTCTCCGTGTCCATTGCCACCACCACTTCTGCCTCCCCACCCTCCGAGGGCATCATAATCATTCAGGAGCCTCCGCACATTTGCATTTAGCTGCCTGCCCTTCACGAATCCCGTCTGGTCCCCGTGTATCACTCCCGAGTCACAATCCTCAATCCTTGTGACTAGGACCTTTGCCAGCAACTTGGCATCTACATTAAGGAGCGAGATCGGCCTATACGAGCCACACTGCAGCGGGTCCTTGTCCCGCTTAAGCATCAGCGAGATCAGCGCCCGAGACATTGTCGGGGGGGGGAGAATCCCTTCCTCCCTTCCAATGGTTTTTTTTGGAATGGAATGAGAAAACAATGGGATGTGGGCATCGTAGGCTGTGGCAGCATTTATTGCCCATCCCTATATTGCCCATGAGGGGGCAGATACGAGTAAACCAAATTGCTGTGGGTTAGGAGATTTCGCATTCGTGTTGCGTTTTTATGACAATTGACAAGGGCTTCATGATCATCATGAGACTTTTAATACCAGATTTATTTCATTGGATACAAATGTCACCATCTGCAGTGGTCAACCTGGTTCCCCAAAGCATTACTATGGGTCTTTGGTTAACTAGTCCAATGGCAATACCACCACGCCACCGTCTCTTCTATATTACCAGGCATTCCACACCAGTGACCAGTCTCACTGCTTTCCCATTACTTTAATTGAAAGCCAAGCTGACCATTGCGGCAAAAAGGTTAGATTTGCCTGTTCAGCCATCCTGTCATTCAGCTCGCTTAACTGCTCCACGCCAATTAATGCTCTACTGGACTAAGCCTCTTTGTGCGGAAGATGGTCCTCTGGCCAGATTTTCCTTGGCACAACCCCTCACTGAAATCAGATCTCTTCCAGGCAGGAAATACCCTTGGAGTCTTGAGGGACCTCAAAGTGATCCGGACTGAATTCATATGTAAATGGTCACTGTTCAGGCTCCTACTCAAAGCTGGTATCCAGAGGCCCAGGTTATTGCACTGGGCATGGCTTCGAACCCCGCCACAGCTGGCTGTGGAATTTACAACTGGATTTCTTTAATCAGAAATTGAAATCCAGTCTCGGCACCAAAACTCAATTGATTGTAAAACACCCATGTGCTTCTAATTTGGCAAAGGAAACCATCATTGTTGCTGGTCAGGCCTAGATTCCAGACCCACAAAGTGGTGGACACGCTGCAATTGGGCATGCACAGTAGCACAGTGGTTAGCACTGTTGGTTCACAGCGCCAAGGACCCGGGTTTGATTCGCCTGCACATTCTCCCCATGCCTGCGTCGGTTTCCTCCAGGTGCTCCGGTTTCCCCCCATAAATCCCGCAAGACATGCCTGTTAGGTGAATTCTGAATTCTCCCTCAGTGTGCCCGAACAGGCACCGGACTGTGGCAACGAGGGGATTGTCACAGTAACTTCATTGTAGTGTTAATGTAAGCTTACTTGTGACACTAATAACGATTATTATTATTATTATTACAACATGCTGGCGTTTCCAATGGTATCCATATCCCAGGAGCAAATTTGAATATCTACATGTTGGGTGATTTTATTGGAAGGGGCAGTTGGCAAGGCAACTCTGGATTTTAATCCTTAGTGGTAATATATGCCTCCATCTGTGAGTGGGAGCTCTGCTGTCGACAGCTAAACTGACCACATTCTTTTCCTTCTCTCAATGAACATAAGATCATAAGAACATAAGTACGAGGAGCAGGAGTAGGCCATCTGGCCCCTCGAGCCTGCTCCGCCATTCAATGAGATCATGGCTGATCTTTTGTGGACTCAGCTCCACGTTCCGGCCAGAACACCACAACCCTTAATCCCTTTATTCTTCAAATAACTGTCTATCTTTATCTGAAAAACATTTAATGATTGAGTCTCTACTGCTTCACTGGGCAAGGAATTCCATAAATTCACAACCCTTTGGGTGGAGAAGTTCGTCCTCAACTCAGTCCTAAATCTACTTCCCCTTATTTTGAGGCTATGCCCCCTAGTTCTGCTTTCACCCTCCAGTAGAAACAACCTGCCCGCACCTATCCTATCTATTCCCTGCATAATTTTATACGTTTCTATAAGATCCCCCCTCATCCTTTTAAATTCCAACGAGTACAGTCCCAGTCTATTCAACCTCTCCTCGTAATCCAACCCCTTCAGCTCTGGGATTAACCTAGTGAATCTCCTCTGCACACCCTCCAGTGCCAGTACGTCCTTTCTCAAGTAAGGAGACCAAAACTGAACACAATACTCCAGGTGTGGCCTCACTAACACCTTATACAATTGCATCATAACCTCCCTAGTCTTAAACTCCATCCCTCTAGCAATGAAGGACAAAATTCCATTCGCCTTCTTAATCACCTGTTGCACCTGTAAACCAACATTTTGCGACTCATGCACTAGCACACCCAGGTCTCTCTGCACAGCAGCATGTTTTAATATTTTATCACTTAAATAATAATCCCTTTTGCTGTTATTCCTACCAAAATGGATTACCTCACATTTGTCAACATTGTATTCCATCTGCCAGACTCTAGCCCATTGACTTAGCCTATCCAAATCCCTCTGCAGACTTCCAATATCCTCTGCACTTTTTGCTTTACCACTCATCTTGGTGGCGTCTGCAAACTTGGATACATTGCACTTGGTTCCCAACTCCAAACCATCTATGTAAATCGTGAATAATTGTGGGCCCAACACTGATCCCTGAGGGACACCACTAGCTACGCATTGCCAACCAGAGAAACACCCATTAATCCCCACTCTTTGCTTTCTATTAATTAACCAATCCTCTATCCATGCTACTACTTTACCCTTAATGCATCTTTGTTTTATGCAGCAACCTTTTGTGTGGCACCTTGTCAAAGGCTTTCTGGAAATCCAGATATACCACATCCATTGGCTCCCCGTTATCTACCGCACTGGTAATTTCCTCAAACAATTCCACTAATTTAGTTAGGCATGACCTGCCCTTTATGAACCCATGCTGCATCTGCCCAATGGGACAATTTCCATCCAGATGCCTCGCTATTTCTTCCTTGATGATAGATTCCAGCATCTTCCCTACCACTGAAGTTAAGCTCACTGGCCTATAATTACCCGCTTTCTGCCTACCTCTTTTTTTAAACAGTGGTGTCACGTTTGGTAATTTCCAATGCGCCGGGACCAACAAAGAACAAAGAACAAAGAAATGTACAGCACAGGAACAGGCCCTTCGGCCCTCCAAGCCCGTGCCGACCATACTGCCCGACTAAACTACAATCTTCTACACTGCATTCTCATTTAGGGGAGGGAGGGGTTCCCCCTCCACCTCGGCTCCTCTCCCCCCCCACCTCGGTTCCCCCCCCCCTTTTTACTGCTAATTTTGGCCGTGTCCATCTTGTGAAGGGGGGACGGGGACTGGTTTCTACCCCCACACCTCGCTTTGTGTTGTTCCTTTAGTCCTCTCAGGCTCCCTCTTTGCTTCTACACCACCCCAGAGTCCAGTGAATTTTGGTAAATTATCACTAGTGCATTTGCAATCTCCCTAGCCATCTCTTTTAGCACTCTGGGCTGCATTCCATCAGGGCCAGGAAACTTGTCTACCTTTAGCCTCATTAGCTTGCTCATCACTACCTCCTTAGTGATAACAATCCTCTCAAGGTCCTCACCTGTCATCGCCTCATTTCCATCAGTCACTGACATATTATTTGTGTCTTCCACTGTGAAGACCGACCCAAAAAACCTGTTCAGTTCCTCAGCCATTTCCTCATTTCCCATTATTAAATCTCCCTTCTCACCCTCTAAAGGACCAATAATGGACGTATGATAGATAAGTTCAAGACTGCGAAGTGTCAGTTTAGTTTTCACAGCTACAGAAATTTATATTCGTCTACGGTCCTGTTATTTTACTTTGCCACCAAGTTCAACAGTTCAATTCGCATCTCCTGGAATCCAATTCACATCTCATGTGTCCAAGAGGAATATGTGTGTCCAATGGGGATGTATGCATTTGTATTCGCTCATGGGATGTGGGCACACTGGCTCGGCCATCATTTATTACCCATCCTTGAGGGCGTCTAAAAGCCAACCACATTTCTGTGGCTCTAGAGACACATGTAGGATAGGCGACCAGCTAAGGATGACACATTAGTAAGCCAGGTGAATTTTTACAAAAATCGACAATAATTTCATTGGTCACTTTTAGCCTCTTCATTCCAGATGATTTTTTGAAATAATTTTATTGGCATTTTCACTTTTATATACATTGCAGCTCGTGTTTGTTTACAGTACAGTACAAACTAATTTCTTGTGTCTATTTACAATTTAGTGCTGTCTGGCTTGGTGTGCTATCTCCTTCACCCCCCCCCCCCTTCCTGTCGCCCTCCCGAGCCTCCCCCAAAACCCTCCTTTCTCATTTAGGGGAGGGAGGGGTTCCCCCTCCACCTCGGTTCCTCCCCCCCACCTCGGTTCCCCCCCCTTTTTACTGCTAATTTTGGCCGTGTCCATCTTGTGAAGGGGGGACGGGGACTGGTTTCTACCCCCACACCTCGCTTTGTGTTGTTCCTTTTGTCCTCTCAGGCTCCCTCTTTGCTTCCTACACCCCTCTCCTTGGGTTGTGTGCTTCGGTCATTCCTCTTTTACTTATCAATTTTCATCTCTGCTAGTTACTATTAGACGTCTTACAACACCAGGTTAAAGTCCAACTGGTTTGTTTCGAATCACTAGCTTGTGGAGCGCAGCTCCTTCCTCAGGTGAATCACCTGAGGAAGGAGCTGCGCTCCGAAAGCTAGTGTTTCGAAACAAACCTGTTGGACTTTAACCTGGTGTTGTAAGACTTCTTACCGTGCCTACCTCAGTCCAACGCTAGCATGTCCATATCATGGCATTCCATATTTGGCACAGGCAGACAAATTGCCCCCATGCTGTAAAGAAATCTTCTTCCTACCCTCGGATGGTGTATTTGACCTTATCGAAGTTGAGAAATTTCGATGGCTCTGTGAGCCAGTCTGAAGCTGTGTGTGGTGCTGCTGATCGCCAGCCGAGCAGGATTCTCCGGCGTGCGATTAGAGAGGTGAAAGATAGGGTGTTGGCCCTCTTCACCATGTGTAGCTCTGGCTGCTCAGAAACCCCGAAGATTGCCACATTTGGGCATGGCTTCACCCTCACCCCCACAACCTTGGACATCACTTCAGAGAAGGCGGTCCACAATGCAGCAAGTTTGGAGCAGGCCCAAAACATGTGGGTGTGTTTGGCTGGGCCTCTCTGGCACCGTTCACATTTGTCCTCCAGCTCCGGGAAGAACCTGTTCATTCAGTTTCGGGTCAGGTGTGGCCTGTACACCACTTTGAACTGCATTAAGCTTAGCCTTGCACAGGAGGAGGTGGAGTTAGCCCTGCTCAGTGCTTCGTTCCAGAGTCCCCAACCACCTCTGTCCCCAGTTCGCCTCCCCCCCCCCCCCCCCCATTTCCATCTGGTCTCGTCAAGTGGCATAAGGGCCCTGTCCAGTAGCTGCCCATATATTTTCCCACAGAGTCCCCCTTTCTTACCGACCGCATTCATCAGGTACTCTAATAGCGTGGTTTTTGGGGCCTTGGATATCCTTGCAGAGGAAGTGTTTTATCTGTAGGTGTCTCATTTCCTGTCCTGTCAGTAAATTCCATTCCTCCGTCAGTTCGTTCAGTATCGCTAGTCTGTTTCCTGGGTAAAAGTTCCCAACGGTCAGAGTGAGTTGCTTACCTTGACAAAGCCCGTTTGGTCCTCTGTGACTATCTCTGATACGCAGCTTTCCAGACTTTTGGCCAAGACTTTTGCGAGCATTTCTGCGTCTGCATTCAGCAGCGAAATGGGTCTACATGATCCACATTCCATCGGATCTTTATCTTTTTTGGGTATCAGTGAGATTGTGGCTGGTGCTAAAGTGCCCCTTGCCAACGAGCCCATGAACATGTCCCTTAGGTGTCATAGAATTTATAGTGCAGAAGGCCATTCAGCCCACCGAGTCTGCACCAGCCTTTGTAAAGCAATTTTTTAATAGAAGTCCCCGGGAACCCGTTGGTCCCGGCACCATCCCCGCCTGCATGGAGTTGATACTCTCTATGATTTCTCCCAGCACCCACCGCCACCCCCCCCCCCCCCCCCCCCCCGCCCCCCACCCTGGTCTGTCTTCCCCCACAACTGGTAGTTCCAGTTCGTCAAGGAACTTTTTCATCCCTGCATCACCGTCGGGGAGCTCGGATGTGGTACAGTCATCAGTAGAAGGTCTCGAATGCTTGATTCACCACTTTTGATTCTGCCACGAGGCTGCCTTTGTTGTTCTTTACCTGCTCTATTTTACTCGTGTCTGCCTGCTTTCTTAGCTGGTGAGCCAGTAGGCGGCCAGCCTTGTCCTCCATGTCTGGTGGAGTTGGTGCACTTCTTTTCTGGTGGATGGCAGGTTAAAGTCCATTGATAGCTTTTTCCTCTCCGCCAGCAGCTCTGTGGTTTGGGCCTCGGAGTACTTTTTGTCGAGCTCCAAAATGGAGTGAACCAGCTGCTGCCTGGCCGCCCTTTCTTCCCACCTCTGCGCGCCTTGTAGACTATGATCTCTCATCTAATCACTGCCTTCAGTTCCTCCCAGAACAAGGAGGTGAGACCTCCCCATTTTGGTTGTTGCTCACGTAATCACCTATGGCCCGCGATGCTGTCTGACAGAAGGCCTTGTCAGACAGGAGGCCCGTATCCAGCCTCCATGTAATGTTGAGTGTGGTCGGAGATGCCGATCTTGGATATTCCATTCCTGTGATTCCTGGAAGCACGATTTCCCCACTGCAAAGAGCTCAATAGGGGTGTCCACCCTGTGCACCTGCGAAACGAACGAGAATTCCTTTTCTCCCAGATGTAGAAACCTCCATGGGTCCACCGCCCCCATCTGCTCCATGAGTATTCCCAATTCCCTAGCCATGCCTGTCTTTCTCCACGTTCTGTGGTTTGATCGATCGGTCAGTGGGTATTGTATGCAATTAAAGTCGCCCCCCGATAATCAGCCGGCGTGTGTTGATGTCAGGGATTTCCGCCATGGTCTTTTTTTATAAATTCGGTGTCATCCCAATTGGGAGCGTACACATTTACCAGTACCACCGGTGCCCCTTCCAGGCCACCACTAACCATGACGTACCATGCCCCTGGGTCCGTAACTGCCGTGGTCTCCGCAAATCTCATCCTCTTGCTGATCTGTATGGCTACTCCCCTAGCCCTCGTCCCGTAGCATGAATAGTATGTCTGCCCCACCCAGCCCTTCCTTACCAGCAGCTGGTGCTTCTGCCTCAGGTGTGTCTCCTGTAGGCAAACTCTGTCAGCCTTCAGGCTTCTTAGTTGGGCAAAGTCTCTGGATCATTTCACTGGGCCGTTAAGTCCCCCAACGTTCCAGGTAACAATCCTGGTGGGGGGGTTTCTGCCCCCGCCCCCCGGTCCTGCGGGAACAACCATACTTCCCAGGTGGACACTCCTCTGCACTCCGGGGTTTCCCTTTGCTAGGGGGCCGTCCAAAATGGCCACAGTCGCCGGTCTCACCATGAGGTCAGGCCCCTGCGCACTGGGGCCTCCCTTTGTCCAGGGGGCACACAACATGCCCGCCAACCATGTGTACACCACATGGGTGCACCCCTGCACTCCGGAGTCTCCCCTTTTCTGAGGGGCCCTCCTGAGTGGCTGCGTCCGGCGCCATCTTGGTTTCTCACCCTGTTCCATGCCTGCCAAGGTCTCTGTCTGTCTTGCTGCCTATCCTTATCTGTCTTTTTGTTCCATTTGTGTTCTGCGCACCCTACTCCCCCTCATCCCCCCCCCCGTCTCCGTTCCTTGTTCCCCCTAACCCGCTCTGACCCCCATCCCTCTGTCCCCCTCTTGTGTTCCACCCCGCTTCTGCCCTATCTCCTCCCCTCCTTTTGGCCAGGTGCTCCCCTTCCCCTGAGAGATGCGCCGTGGCCTCCCTTACTTCCTGTCTTCCCATGCTAGGCCTCCTCACTAGTAGGTGGCTCCCCTCCCAGTGCTGATCTAGCTCTGGCCCTGTTTTACCTACCCATCTTCACCCCCTTTGCGTGCTTCCCCTATTTTCGCGCCCTGTCCCTGTTTCCCACCTTCAAACTAAAAAAGAGACTGATACAAAAACGAGGCAGCACAGTTCCACACACAAACATAGTCCATGTTACAGTCTTTGTTTTCAGTCCGTCTTCCATTCTCATTCCCTTTCTTTCTCTGTCCCTGCCGCTTTCACTGCTGCCGCATCTGTTCTCCTTCCAGGTTGTTTATTTTTACGAATTCGTCGGCTTCTGAGTATGTTACTCAGAGTCTGGCCGGGAATAGCATGCCGAATCTCTCGTCTTTTTTGTAGAGCTCCAATTATACTCTGTTGAATTTGGCCCTCTTTTTTGCCAGGTCAACCCCAATGTTTTGATAGACCCTGACTCTGTGCCCTGCCCACGAGCACGACTTTGTCTGTCGGGCCCGCCTCAGAATTTTTTCCCGGTCCTGGAATCGGTATTGTTTCGCAATTTGTGCTCTTGGCTGCTCCCTAGTTTTGGGTTTAGGCCGGAGAAGATGTGTGCCTTGTCCATCTCTGGAGGGTTTGGTAAGCCTTCCCTCCCAACTAGAGTGCTCAGCATTTGGGTGATGTAGCCCGTTGGGTTCCTTCACTCAATTACCTCTGGCAGGCCCGTGATGCGGATGTTTTGCCACTTGGACCTATTCTCCTGGTCCTCGACCTTCCCTTTTAAGTTCCCCTGGGCCGCAACCAACCTCTTCACCTCGGCCTCCAGAGCCGCAATCCTGTCACTCTGGTCCGTTGATGCCTTCTCCACATAGAACATAGAACATACAGTGCAGAAGGAGGCCATTTGGCCGATCGAGGTGCACTGACCCACTTAAGCCCTCACTTCCACCCTATCCCCATAACCCAATAACTCATCTTAACCGTTTTGGACACTAAGGGCAATTTAGCATGGCCAATCCACCTAAGCTGCACGTCTTTGGACTGAGGGAGGAAACGGAGCAGTAAAGTATTCCCGTGAATGGCGCATTGGTGTGCCCCTGGACTCCCTTTGTTTACGTACCCTCCAAAGTGGCAACCTGCGGCGCCACCTTGATTTCTGGGCCTGCTCCATGCACGTCGAGGCCTGTGCCCACCTTGCTGCCAACACTCCCCTATCGTTTTGTCCCGTCTGTTATGTGTATTCCCCTGCACACCCCCACCCCCCCCCCTCCGCTGTCTCCCACCTATATTCTCCCTCCCTTCTGCTTTGCCCCCTTCCCCTTGGCCAGATGCTCCCTCGCCCCTGAGAGGTGCGCCGCGGCCCTCCTTAATACCTGTCTTTGCCTGCTAGCTTGCCCTGTTAGTACGATGGCTCCCCTCCCGGGCAGGTTCAGCCTTGTGTCCGTTCTGTCTACCAGCCTCCATTCCCTTCATCGCCCCCTCTCCTGCTTTCCCTGTCACTATTCCCTTCTCTCTGCCTTCCAACTTTAAACTGATCGCGAGGCAGTGCAGTCCCGCGCAAACACAATCCCACACAGTTGTCTCTGGTCACCGTTCCTCATTCCCACTATGGTCCTTTTACAGCGCGCCCTCACCACTGCCGAGTTTGTTCTCTCTCCAGGTTGTTCGCTTTGGCAAACTCATCGGCCTCCGCCAGGGTGCCAAAGTAGTGTTCCGTTGATGCCATTGTATGTGACCTAGATTCTGGCCGAACCTCATCCCGTTTTTAAAGAGCGCTGAATTTTGCTCCATTGAACTCGGCCCTCTTTTTTGCAAGGTCCGGCCCAATGTCTTGATAGACCCTGATTCTGTGTCCTTCCCATGAGCATGACTTTGTCTGCTGGGCCCACCTCAGGATCATTTCCCAGTCCTGGTCAACGAGCCAACGAGAAGGCAGAAGTGGCGGAAAGAGCTAAGCGATGATCGCTCTCGGCTGCTTCCCTGCGTTGGGTTTGGGACGGAGCGATCTGTGTGCCCTGTCGAGTTCTGAGGGGGGCTGGGGAAGCTGTCCCTCCCGACTGTCCTGTTACCCAGCATTTGGGCGATGTAGTCCATTGGGTCCCTTCCATCGATGCCCTCCCGCAATCCCACGTTATGGACATTTTGTCATTGGGATCTGCTTTCCTGATCCTCGACTTTCCCCTTCAAGATCGTCTGTGCTGCCACCAATGTCTTCACGTCTGCCTCTAAAGCCTTGATCCTGTCATGCTGAGCCTACAATGCCTATTCCGGGTCCTGCATCGTTCTTTCCTGCGTCTCCACCTTCTTCCCCAGGCTGTCTATTGTGCGCTGGAGGGAGGCCATCACTTCCGTCACCACCTCCTTCACCACCACCTGGAACTCCATTTTTATCGCCGCCCTCATGGCGGCCAATTCCGTTTTCAGAAAACATTTCCATCCATTCCCTGGTGTGGAGGGAGAGGCTGACGCTCACTCTGGTTCCGCCGTTTGGGTCGCCGCTCTCTCCCGCTCCTGGTTTGTCAGGGCTTCCACCTCGCCTTGTGCATCTGCTGGTCCGTCCACATGTTGCTCGTGCCTCTTTCCGCCACTTCTGCCTTCTCGTTGGCTCGTTGACTGTCGTTCGCCGGTATCCTCGTCTTCCCTGTTGTTCTTCATCCCGACTAAGTTTTGGAAAGTTTTGGGTGGCTTTTTGAGCCAGAAATCTCAGAAAATTCACTGTTTTGCTTCTGGTTGGGAGGAGAGCCACCTGATGTGCGTCCGCTCAGCACATTACCACCACCGTAAGTCATTCCAGATGTTTTTAATTGAATTCCACCATCAGCCATGAAGGGATTCAAACCCGTGTCTCCAGTGCATGTCTCTGGGCCTCTGGATTACTAGTCCAATGACAATGCCACTGACTCTCAATCTCCATATATGTGACTGATGCCTGGGATCAGGAGGCTGCCCAATAATGACGAAATGGGAATACTGGAATATACTGCTTATAACATAAGGTCAGCTCTCATTCTTTCTAATGTCACGAGGGCATGAGACCACCAACTTGTGTCAAAAATGTTTATTACATACGTATTGGGGGAGGGGAGTTGACAGGCTATCCTCGTAGTATGCACCAGTGGACAATTCACACATTTTTGACTAGTCAACAGCAAAAAAGAGCGAAATAGAGAAAGGTGAATTCTGAAGAACAGTTTAAAAAGTATTTTTATTGGCGTTTTAACACAATATCAAACTTGACACAAGACCGAACAAGCAGAGGAAAACAGAATAAACAGCAATCCAAATGAACTATTATTTACAGGTTGTCCTAATGTTTGTGGTCCTAGTCGCCACGGTCATTTTTCCTCACTTACAATTGTGTACACGCGAGGAATATTGTATTTACATTTATAGAGACTGGAAGAGTCATGCTGAATCCTACATTTTCGAGGGTGAGTAGGTTGTACCACTTCCCTGGTTTCTTACGTGCGACAGGGGCATGCGCCCTTTCCCCACCTGTCTCTCCCCCCCCCCCCCCTGTCAAGTGCGTAATTCCCTTTATTTCAGTGGCTCTCTCATCCCCACCCTCCCCCCATCTGCCCCTCCTCCCCCCGCTTAGTTGCTGGCTACAAACAGATCCTCAAAGAGGCGAGCAAACCTTTTCCACATGTTGTGGAATCTCTCCTTGTTTGAGAATTTTATCTTTTCAAGCTTTAGGAATGCAGCCAGGCCTGAGAGCCACTCAAAGGCTCTGGGAGGTGCTTCCAACTTCCACCCCAGCAGAAATCTCTGCTGGGTGATCAGAGAGGGGAAGGTCAGGGCGTCTGCCTCCTTCCCTGTGAAGAGACCTGGGTGCTCTGACACTCTGAAGAACACTAAAAACAGGCATGGCTCCATCTCAAACACTAAAACCCTGTAAATGGCCATGAGGAAAGCTGTCCAGAAGCCACTGAGTCTGGGGCAGGACCAATACATATGGGCATGGTTGGCCAGGCCTCCGGACACCACTTGCATTTGTCCTCCACCTCCAGAAAGAATCCGTTCATGCGTGACCTGGTTAGGTGCATTCTGTGCACAATCTTTAGCTGCACCAGGCTTAGCCCTGCAGACATGGAGGTGGAGTTGGCCTTGTGCAGCACCTCGATCCAGAGTCCTCCCTCTATCTCCACTCCCAGTTCTTCCCCCCACTTCCATTGTGTATCATCAAGTGGAGTCCTTATCTCTTCTATGAGTCATCCGTATGTATCATCACATTTATCTCCACACAGCCAGCCCAGCTCCACCATCTTGTCCACAAGCCTGTGCCCGGGTAACTGGTCTCCTTGCAGGGAACGTCTCCCTTTTGGGAGTTGGAGCTTCTCTGACTGTTCCCCAGGGTCGCTAGCCTACGGTCCACGTACATATCCTTCACCCTCAAGATCCCTCTGTTCTCCTATTAAGCCCTAAATGTGGCACCTATCTTTGCCATGGCGAACCTGCTGTTGTTGCAGGTGAAACCTCCAGAGATACCACTAAGTTTGAAGGGTGCCTGAATTGGTTCCAGGTCTTTACTGTGGTTACTACCTCTGGGCTCTTTCAGTGTCTGTGTATGGGGTGCGGACCACAGTGAAGCAGTGACTAGTGCCCGGAGAGATATCCCTATGCAGGAGGCCTCCTCCATGTGGACCCATTCAGCCTCCGGCTCCTTCAGCCATCACTTCACTCTTGCTGCATTTGCCGGCCAGTGGTAGAATAGCAGGTTCAGCAGGGCCAGGCCTCCCACGTGTCGCACACTCTGCAAAATGTTTTTTCGCTTAATTGGGACATTCTGCGCCCCCCCCCCCCCCCCAGATAAAAGGCCATTGATTACTTTAGCAACCCTGGTGAAGAAGGATTTCGGGATGAAGATCGGGAGTGAACTAAACATGAAGAGGAATCTGGGCAGCACATTCAATTTGATCTCCTGTACTGTTCCCACTATCGAAAGCGGGAGCAAGTCCCATCTTTGTAGGTCCCTCTTCAACTCGTCCGCTGCAGGGGTTCCACTTGTCCAGTTGTAAGTCATCTCCAGGTATCTGAATTGGTTTGGGTTACCTGTAAATGGTAACTCCTCCAGATACACTCTTCCCCCTCGGGGAT
Source organism: Scyliorhinus torazame (assembly GCF_047496885.1). NCBI lineage: Eukaryota > Metazoa > Chordata > Chondrichthyes > Carcharhiniformes > Scyliorhinidae > Scyliorhinus > Scyliorhinus torazame. The sequence continues at coordinate 183,256,218 of NC_092711.1, read as the reverse complement.
TCAGCGGAAAGATTTCGCTCTTCCCCAGGTTGAGTTTGTAACCTGAGAAACACCAAACTCTTTCAGGAGTCCCATTATCTTTCCCATGCTGGCCAGAAGTGCAACACCTAGAGGAACGCGTCTTCTGTATAGAGTGCTCCCTGCCCCCTCTTTGAATGCACATTTAACAGCGATGGCCAGTGGCTCAATTGCCAGTGTGAACAGGAGTGTACCTCTGCGTCATTTCCCTGTGCAGCCAAAAGTACTTTGCCTCATTTTCCTGTGCAGTTGAAAGTACTCAGAACTGGTAGCGTTCATCTATACGCTCTCCCTGGGAGAATTGTACAGAGGTTTCACCCACGTGGTGAACCCTGATACAACCATTTCCATGAGCTATTTCCATTCTACTCGAGCAAATACTTTCTCAGCATTCAGGGAGACGATCGCTTTGTGCCTCCTCCCAGGGTGAGGTCATTATTACATTCAGCAGGGGTCAGATGTTTGCTGTTGGCTGTGGGCTCTTGACAAACCCAATCTGATCTTCCACGATCACTTCTGACAGGCAACTCTCCGGGCACATCGCTGTGTTTTTGCTGGGACTTTCGCATCAGTATTTAAGAGAGATGTGTCCTTTTTGGGAATCATTTAGCTCAAGGCCTGTGCCAGCATTGGCAGCAGGGCTCCCTTCAACAGTGAATCATTGAACGATTCCCGCAAGTGCGGGGCCAATGCTGTTTCAAATTTTTTGTAAATGTCTATTGGAAACCTGTCTGGTCCCGGAATTAATGCATTCCACGATCACCTCCAGTCCCAACGCTGCCTCCCGCCCTTATCTCTTTTCCTCCTCCACCACTGGAATTTCCAGTCTGTCAATGAACTGTTTTATCTCTGAGTCACTCTCTGGGGGCTTGGAGGTGGGCACTCCCTGGTAAAAGTTTGCAAAAGCTTCATTAATCTTATTCAGGGTTGCCACCATCCTACCATTCCTGTCCCTATTTCCTTCGCGACAGCCTGCTTTCTCAGTTGATGCGGCTGGCTTTGTCTCCATGTTCATAGAAGGCCTCCACCCCCGTGACTGCTGGAGCTGGTGGACTGCTTTCCCCATGGTGATCAGATCGAATTTCACCTGCAGGTTTTTCGCCTCCACCAGCAGTTCCACGATTGCGGCCAATCACCCTCCCACATACAGTCGATCAGCCTGGTAGCCCTTTCTCTCTGATCCCCAAGGTCAAATAAGTTACTATTTCCCCCCTGATCACCGCCTTCAGTGACTCCCAAAACGTGGAGGATGAGCACCCCCCCACCCCGTTCTGGTTGCAGGATACATAACCATCGATAACTTGTGTTATTTTTGGACAGAATTCCCTATCAGTGAAGAAGGCTGCGTCCAGCCTCCATGAGGGGCTTTAGTCCCGGCCTTCTCCAACTTTACATCCATATAATGAGGTGCGTGTTCAGAGATTACGATCACAAAGTATTCTGCCCTCAGTACCCCTGAACACACCATACTCCCTCCAATGAGAAAGTCTACATGTGTGTAGACTTTGTGCATTTGGGAGAAGAACTTTTTTTCTCTTGGATGGTTGAACCTCCATGGGTCTACTGCCACCCCCCTCCCCCCCCATCAGCCCCATAAAGGTGTTGAGCTCTCAGGCAGTTCCTGTTGTGGCTTTTTCCCTGTGGTTGGATCTGTCCATTTCTGTACACAGTTAAAATCCCCCCCCCCCCCCCCAAATGATGAGTCAGTGGGTGTCTAGGTCATGGATTTCGGCCATAGCTTTCTTGAGAAAATCTGCATAGTCTCAGTTGGGGCGTATAGATTTACCATTACTACTGGGGCCCCTTCGATTGTCCCGCTAACCATAAAGAATCGGTCCCCTGGGTCCGTCACTCTGTTTATCGCTGTGAATGCTACTTTCCTGCTAATTATTATGGCCACCCCCTTGACCTGGTATTGAAACATGCGGGAAACGTTTGGCGCACCCAGCACTTCCTTACCTACAGTCGGTCCCTCTCTCTTAGATGTGTCTCCTGGAGGAAGGCTATATCCACGCTCAGGCTTTTGAGAGGAGCGAGAACTCGTGATCTCTTCACCGGCCCATTGTGGCCTCTCACGTTCCATGTTGCTGCTCTGTGGGGTCAGCCATACTAACCCTTTTGGCCTGGTCCTATTCACTCAAGCCTTGCTCTCGCTTTCAGGCCATTCAAGATGGCCACTGCCTGCTTCCTCTCTTCCATTGTTGCCATGTGCGACCTGTTGTAGACAGCCTTCTACCCTTCCCTTCTCCCCCGCTCCAAACACTGGTCCCTTCAATGGTCAGATTCTTTAAATAACCCCGTATGCTTCTCTCACCCATCCCCTCTCCCTCCGACGTGTCCCTCTTGGATACCTAAAGCCCATGCCGCCTTCATTGCCCTCTACTGCTATTTCCCAGGTTGTGTTCACACACAAACTTGTTGACCTTCTCCGGGGCGTCCAACGTAGTGCTCTTTGCCTTGAAAGGTGATCCAAAGCTTGACGGGGTAGAGCATGACCTTGCATTTGTACAGTGCAGGTTTGGCCCCATTTAATTCTGCCTGGCACTTGGTCAGGTCTGCTCCAATGTCTTGATACACGTGGATGGAGTGTCCTTCCCACTTCACGCTTTTCACCGAACACTCTTTATCTCGGTACCTGTGGAGCATCACAATCATCCCCCGAGTTGGTTCCCCAGGCTTCTGCCACTGTCGAAGCGACCTGGGGCACGATCTACCTTCAGGGGCTTGACAAAGTTCTCCTTGCCAACCAACGCCCCGACCATCGCTACCACATATTCCCTGGGGTTCCTCCCCTCCGTGCCCTTCAGAAGCTCCAGAATCCACAGGGAGAGGCACACACAGAGGGAGCTTTAAATGTGTGAATTTGAATCAGAATGGGAATTCGGTGCAGAGCGGGATGAGATGTCCTTTGATTTTTCTCCTTGCTTTGTAACATTTAAATCTTCAGAAAGGGGTCTTGCCCTGCTGCAGCTAAGACTACAATTTAGAGAGCTGATTGGTAGGTAGTGGGTAAGGTTGGTTACAACTTTAATCACATCATTTGAAAATATATTTTGTGATTTATAATCTAAGAGCTATAATTGGAAGCGGAGCTGAGCAGCAGCCTGGGAAGGTCGGTGATTTCGCTGATTCACTGACTGACTGCTCTGACCAGAGGAATATACTGAAAAGTGACATAACAGGAAGGCTTTAATTTGATTGTCTAATAGGGAAGCTGTGCTGAATTTGAAAATCCACTTCAAATTACTGGTTATAAATTGCTTTCAGACTGAGGTAATAAGGAGAGATCTAAAAAAAAGTTATATTTTTTAAAACTTTAAAAACCAAATTAAAAACTAAGTAGAGCTGGAAGGTCAAATGATATGATGTTCCTGTACAATATAGGAGCTGGTGGGCCCCATTCTGGTTCCCAGTGATCTGTAGTAAGTTTGGTTTGCTTGATGAACTCCAGCTCAGAGTTGATGAGCTGCATTATGAGCTACGGACGTTGTGACACATCAGGGAGGGGGAGAGGTACCTGGACACTGTGTTCCAGGAGGCAGTCACAGCTCTCAGAAGACTAACTTAAATTCGGCCAGTGATCAGGGATAGGAAGGTGTAGCTGCAAGTGAGGCAGGTAGAGGGATCCGGGAGGTAGGGTTACGGGAGCCTCAGCTCATGTCCCTGTCCAACAGGTTTGAGATTCTTGCTCCCGATGTGAATGGGAATGGGGCCTGCGGGAAGCATGTGCAAACTGACCACAGCACCGTGGTACAGGGAGCCATTCAAGTGGGGGGAAGAAAATAAATGTAGTCGTAATTGTGCATAGTATATTGGGGGCATTGACGCTGTTCTCTGTGACCAAGATCGAGAATCCCGAAGTGTGTGTTGCCTCCCTGATGCTCATGTTCGGTATATGTCACCTGGGCTGCAGAGGAACTTGGAGTGGTAGGGTAAAGATCCAGTTGTTGTGGTCCATGTGGGTACCAATTACATAGCTACCACATGGACAGAGGTTCTGCTAAGAGATTATGAACAGCGCGTAGCTAAATTAAAAAGTAGAACCAAATGGTGATCAACTCTGGATTACTACCTGAGCCACGAGCTAATTGGCATAGGGTCAATAAGATTAAGGAGATAAATGTGTGGCGCAAATATTGGCGCGGGATAAATGGGTTTGAATTCATGGCATATTAGCACCGGTACTGGGGAAGAGGGGAACTGTTCCTATTGGACGGTCTTCATTTGAATCATGCTGGGATCAGAGTCTGGCAAATCGCATAAATTGGTCTGTAGATAGGGCTTTGGTAGCGGGGGGGGGGGGAGGGGGGGAGTATTAAAGTTAAAGGAGAAGGTAGAAATGCAGGTTAATGATGAGGATTTTAAACTAGTTGAAGCGGCCAAAGGCTCAGGAGAGGTTAGTGAAGTTTCCAGAACACATAATAGAACAGAGAGTATAGAAGGTGTCAGGAAACTAACTTCAGGCAGATTAAAAAAGGGGACAAATATGAGAAGGGTGGCGGGCAATGCAAGACTGACAATGATGTACCTAAATGCACGCAGTATACAAAACGAGATAAATGAGCTGGTTGCACACATTGAAACTCGCTGGTACGATGTTGTGGGCATCACAGAGACGTGGCTGCAAGGGGATCTGGGCTGGATTGAAACAGATGTGGTGTATGGGGGGGGGGGGGGGGGGGGAAATAGCATCAATATCTCAACTACCACGGTAGCACTGTGGCTTCACAGCACCTGGGTCCCAGGTTCAATTCCCCACTGGTTCACTGACTATGCAAAGTCTGCACGTTCTACCCATGTCCACGTATTTCCTCCGGGTGCTCCAGTTTCCTCCCACAGTCCAAAGTTGTGCACGTTAGGTGGATTGGCCATGTCAAAAATTGCCCTCAGTGTCCAAAAAGGTTGAGGGGTTATTGCGTTACGGGGATAGGGTGGAAGTGAGGGCTTGTGCGTCGGTCCAAACTCGATGGGCCAAATGGCCTCCTTCTGCACTGTATGTTCTATGTTCAATGAACCAAAACTCCAGTGAATATACATGTATGTGGACTTGTTCTGTTCTTCACTCCACTCAGACACGACTGTGGTAGACGCTCGTGAGCTTTGTTGCATCAACTGAAGGAATAATTTTATATTTTGTGCCAGAGGCGCCCACATCGGATTACAAAAGGCTTTATGGCTACAATATTGGCTTGTATTGACGGAACTCTAACACAGCATTCAGAGGGTCACATTCTGTCGGATCCAAGCAGAAATTGGTCTTTACACATGCGCATAACGGAGTATGTTTGGAGCATGCGCTTTGCGATGTTTTCTGATCATGCGCAGGTCTGGTCTGTGACCGGAGCTGTACACAGCTGGTAAGAAAATGGCGTTTGCAGCAGAATAACAGAGTTAGTGGGTGGGAGCCACAAAAAGGGCCAGCGACATGGACACGGAGACTTCATAAACACTAGGTGCAGGCCCAAGACCCTGAATCAGAAACTACCGGCTCCGCGATTGCAGCGAACCGGTACCGGTAATGCAGACCGGTAATGGCTGGATTTGTTTTTTTTGGCCCGGGTGGAGCGGCTGTGCGACAGGGCTCATGCGTGGTCATCCTGCTTCAGGGAGCAGGAGGAGACAATGCGGTCAATTTATATCCTGGACTGACATTGATGGATTTTGGAAAAACCCTTATATGGGGGTTAGAAGGAGAGGATTTACACACAGAAAACTTAAACAAAGATTTTTTTTAAAAAATTTAGTGTACCCAATTCATTTTTTCCAATTAAGGGGCAATTTAGCGTGGCCAATCCACCTACCCTGCACATCTTTGGGTTGTGGGGGCGAAACCCACGCAAACATAGGGAGAATGTGCAAACTCCACACAGACAGTGGCCCAGAATCGAACCTGGGACCTGCGCGACGTGAGGTAGCAATGCCAAACACTGCGTCACCATGCTGCCCAACTTAAACGAAGATAAGGCAGCACGGTTGCATTGTGGTTAGCATTGTGGCTTCACAGCGCCAGGGTCCCAGGTTCGATTCCCTGCTGGGTCACTGTCTGTGCGGAGTCTGCACATTTTCCCTGTGTCTGCGTGGGTTTCCTCCGGGTGCTCCGGTTTCCTCCCACAGTCCAAAGATGTGCAGGTTAGGTGGATTGGCCAATGATAAATTGCCCTTAGTGTCCAAAAAGGTTAGGAGGGATTATTGGGTTGTGGGGATAGGGTTGAAGTGAGGGCTTAAAATGGGTCGGTGCAGACTTGATGGGCCGAATGGCCTCCTTCTGCACTGTATGTTCTATGTATAAACATTTGTCGCTTTTCAATTTCTATCCTGGACTGACACTACTGGATTGTTTTGTAAACTTTTTCAGGATATGAGGAGGATTTGCAAGACAGAAATATCAAACCAAATATCAAATCAAAATCTGCGAGTCACTCAATTCATGAGGACCCAGATATTCTCAGCCTCTGAATGCAAGTATTCAGTTTCAGGTCATTACCACTCACTGTAAAATATCTTCATATTATCCCTCCATCTCATCGAAGATCTAAATCTGTGTCCGTAATCTTTCCACGATCAGTTTATGGAAACTGCTTGCCATATCTGCCTTATCTATATCCATCATAAATTTTATATCTCGATCAAAGTTCCCCTCAATTCCTTTGCTCCAAGCAGAACAGCCATATTTCCTCCAACCTAACCTGACGATTAAAATCCCTCAATCCTTCAACAAATCTCTTTCCTCCAAACTAACCTGACAAATAAAACCCCTCATTCCTTGAACTATTCTGGTTAACCTCCTCTGCACTCTCTTCAGGACCTACCCATTTTCCATAATAAGTGGTGATCACTAGTTTGCACAGACCCAGATGTTCTGTGTCCGTGTCTGTGATATCATCACACCGACAATTGCAGTGCTCATCACTGCTCCCCGGGTATTTCCTCAACTTGGAGACTTTTCTCCAGTTCTCCTGAAATCTTCCCAGTTGCATGCTCCAGCGGGAGATTTTAACATTGAAAATAGTAAAATTGTTTCTGTGGTGAGGGGTTTTGACCATGCATCTACAATTTAGAGTTTTTAGTGCTGCTTTCTGTGAGAGGTTCCATGTCGCTTGGCTGGTGTGCCTCCTTTACTGTGGATCGGAATCCATGTTCATCCATTGCTATTTCACTTCTACCCTCCCTCATCACCTCCCTGCCATTCTCCAGCTCCCCCTGTGGCCCTGTATCGTACTTTCTGTCACTTCTACTGACTGAATGAGGTTTCCAACACTGCCCATCCCGTGACCATGTGCTGCTGATTTACCACTTTTATCTTCCCACAGTGTGTTTCATCGTCAGGAATTGTTTTGGGCGGCACGGTGAAGCAGTGGCTAGCCAGGGCAGCACGGTGGCGCAGTGGTTAGTGCTGTTGCTTCACGGCGCCGAGGTCCCAGGTTCGATCCCGGCTCTGGATCACTGTCCTTGTGGAGTTTGTACATTCTCCCTGTGTTTGCGTGGGTTTCCCCCCCACAACCCAAAGATGCAACCCATAGAAAGTGCAGATAGGTGAATTGGCTACACTAAATTGCCCCTTAATTGGAAAAAATGAATTGGGTACTCTAAATTTATTTTAAAAAAGCAGTGGCTAGACCTGCTGTTTCACAGCGCTGAGGACCTGGGTTCAATCCCAGCACCAGGTCACTATCTGTATAGAGTTTGTACATCCTCCCTGTGTCTGTGTAGGTCTTACCCCCACAACCCAAAAAGATGTGCACGGTAGATGAATTGGCCACGCTAAATTGCCTCTTAATTGGAATAAAAAAATAATTGGGTACTCGAAATTTATTTTTCTAAAATAAATGTTTTTTTCCTGTGCTGTAGTTAATTTCTCTTCTGCTTCTGAGCATCTATTGATTATCAAATTGTGCACCAGTTTTATTCCCTGTCATTCATTTTGAATGATGTGAAATGTTGACCTTGTTTCTCAGTCCATAGATATAAACAGATATTATCCATCCCCAGTTTCCTATGGAGAAGATGATATTTAATCTTGAACCACTGCAGTCCTTGCTCATGGTGAAGATGCTCCCATAATACTGTTAGGTAAGGAGTTACAGGTTATTGACTTCGTGACAATGAAGGAACAGTTATATATGTCCAAATCATTGATAACATTTTGTATCAATACAGCATCTTTTTTGTAATAGTACATTCCAAGTTATTTCACAGGAATGTTATGAAGCCACATTTGATACAGAGCCACATGAAGAGATATCAGGGCAGACGAACAAATGTTTAGTCAAAGAGGTGGTTTTAGGGAGTATTTTAAATGGAGAAAAGTGAGGTGGAGAGGTTTCAGGAGGAATTTCAGAGCTTGGGATCTTGGAAATTGAGAGAATGACCAGCAATGGTTGAGTGATTAAAATATGAAATGCTAAGGAGACTGGAATTAGAGGAGCACAATTATCTTGGAGGGTTGTGAGATGGAAAACGTTGTTGCATTTTAAATCCAAGCCTTTGTAGGTCAGTGAGCACAGGAGTAATAGGTGAATAGGGCAGCACGGTAGCATAGTGGTTAGCATAATTGCTTCACAGCTCCAGGGTCCCAGGTTCGATTCCCGGCTTGGGTCACTGTCTGTGCGGAGTCTGCACGTTCTCCCCGTGTGTGCGTGGGTTTTCTCCGGGTGCTCCGGTTTCCTCCCACAGTCCAAAGACGTGCAGGTTAGGTGGATTGGCCATGCTAAATTGCCCTTAGTGTCCAAAATTGGCCTTGGTTGAGTGGGGTTACTGGGTTATGGGGATAGGGTGGTGTGGGCCTCGGTAGGGTGCTCTTTCCAAGAGCCGGTGCAGACTCGATGGGCCGAATGGCCTCCTTCTGCACTGTAAATTCTATGAAACTATCTATCTATAAGACTTAGTCTGCCCAATATTTAAATGAAATGCATTTCTATTCTTCCAGTACTGGATGTCAGTCACATTGCTGCAGTGTGTGACTTGGAGGTGATGGTCTTCATCGACACCTGCTACCCTGGTCCTTCTGGGTCGTGGCGGTTAGTGCTTCAGGAGATACTGCCCACGTTCTGGTCTTGTTTTAGGTCCAGAAAAATGTTCCTCTTTCCCCCTGCCTCTCCCACAATTGCTCTCTGTCTCTTGAATGAAATGAAAATGAAAATCGCTTGTCACAAGTAGGCTTTAAATGAAGTTACTGTGAAAAGCCCCTAGTCGCCACATTCCAGCAACTGTTCGGGGAGGCTGGTGCAGTCTCTTTCACTCTTCTCTTGTTTTTTCTATCTTATTACACAGAGTTGTCGAACCCAGCTGGTTGTGCATGCTCCATCACTAACTGTATTTCAGGCTGAGTGGAGAGATCTCCGTTTGTTGAAGGATATGCGGAGCTGGCAGGAAAGTGGAGTTGAAGCCCAAGATCAGCCATAATTGTGTTGAGTGACTCAGCAGTCTCTCTGTTTGGTCTTCACTTGTCATCATCTGATATTCATATTGAGTCAGAGTGTTGTGTCAGTCCAGACTGGGTGGTCAATTTCCTTCCCTGAAGGACATTTGTGAACCAGTTGGGTTTTTGTGACAATCCAGCCGCTTTCACGGGAACGCTTTCCTCATGCTGGCCCCACAAGTTACCAGATTCATTCAGCTTAATTTCACAACCTGCCTTTGTGTTTTTGTGTGTTGACTCACTCCCTTTTTTTCTGTTTTAAATCAATTTCACAGAGTATCAGAAGGTGAGGATTTGCAGTCGGGAAACTGAAACCAAACAACACATCAGGATCTGACAGAGTTGTTCAATTTATCGGAAGCTGAATATTACGGGATTTTGAACATGGAAGGAGAAAGCATTGTTGACAGTGGGGAGAAACCATGGAAATGTGGGGATTGTGGGATGGGATTGGGATCCCCATCTGAACTGGAAACTCATCGGCGCAGTCACACTAGGCAGAACCCGTTAACGTGCTCAGTATGTGGGAAGGGATTCGCTCGATCATCCAATCTGCGGTTACACCAGCGAGTTCACACTGGGGAGAGACCAATCAGCTGCCCAGAGTGTGGGAAAGGATTTATTCATTCATCCAACCTGCTCAGACACCAGCGCAGTCACACTGGGGAGAGACCATTCATCTGCTCCGAATGTGGGAAGGGATTCAATCATTCCTCTCACCTGCTGAGACACCAGCGGGTTCACACTGGGGAGATGCCGTTCTTCTGCTCTGAGTGTGGGCAGCGATTCACACGATCATCAGGGCTGCTACAACACCAGCGGGTTCACACAGGGGAGAGACCATTCACCTGCTCTGTGTGTGGACAGAGATTCACGCGATCATCGGGCCTGCTACAACACCAGCAGTTTCACACTAATGAGAGACCATTCTGCTGCTCTGAGTGTGGGAAGGGATTTACTCGGTCATCCACCCTACTGAAACACCAGATGGTTCATGCTGGGGAGAGGCCGTTCATCTGCTCCATTTGTCAGAAGGGATTCATTCAGTCATCCCACCTGCTGAGACACCTGATGGTTCACACTGATGAGAGACCTTTTCAATGCCCAGACTGCAGGAAGTGCTTTAAAAGTTCCGGAGAACTGATGTCCCATCAACGTGTTCACACTGACGAGAGACCGTTTAGGTGTTCTCACTGTGGGTGTGGGTTCAGGCAATCATCTAATCTCACTGTGCATGAGCGAGTTCACACTGGAGAGAGACCATTCACCTGTTCCAAGTGTGGGAAGAGATTCACCCAATCATCTGCATTGCTGAGACACCAGCAAATTCACAAGTAACTACAGAGAATGTATTTTTCTGTTAATTGCATGCAGAATTGAACTATGTTCATTGGATCTGTTTCTGCTGATGTTAATAAACTCCAGCCTCATTATAGAGTATTCTATTCTCGATGAAGTTCAAATAAATCAGGTTTGTGTTAAATACAGCATGTTGAATCTATTTAATATTCCTACCATAAGTTAATTCCTTTTAAAGCGCTCTCCCTCTCCCCTGACTCCTCCATCCTCACCTCCAACAACAAGTGTGAGGAGCTTGTGGAACTTCTTTGTCACTATGATTGAGACAATCCGATCAGCTGCCTCTGCTGCTCCCCTCTCTTCTACTAACCCACCGGGACAAACTGTCTCTAAAGTTCTCTCGTCTTAGGCCTGAACTCACATCTTTCTATAGTTTCTCTGGTATCTCTCATCGAGCGGGTTTCCTTTTGTCTTCCCAGGTTGGATGATAACTTGAAGGCTCGTCCACACACAACACAGGCTCTAGGGTGCGAGCGGATAGATTGTGGGCAGGTGGAGAGTGTAAGAGTTGTGAGGAGGAGTGAAGTATTGTGAGAGGGGTTAAAATTGTGAGAGGGGAAGGGGCAGCCAGAATGAGGTAAGTGAGATCATTATTCACTGACTTTTTTCGATGAAGTCAGTGATGACCTCAAATCTCATTTCCTTGACACCTGAACCATTGATAAGAAAAGAGGCGCACATGTCCATGAGCCTCTAGCCCGATGGCAGGACTGCCCTCGGTGAGTCTCTGCTCCAAAACCATTGCTGACTTGGAGTTTGCAATCCCATTTCCTCAGCCCTTGCCCTCACTCGGAATCACGGCCATCTATTTAAGGGCAAATGTAGTTTATATGAGTCTCCCGTCTGCACATCCTCTCACTCAAAGTTCGTCCCTGTCAGTACAGTGCAGAAATTCAGAACAGACGATTCTAGTTTCTATCGAACATGTTTTCCTCTCTTGTTCCCCAAAAGCTGTAAATCCCCACCACAAACAATCTCCCTCCTCCCTGGGCTGGAATCTGTTTCCATCTCACCATATTTGCTATTCCTTTCCTCCACTCTCAGTTATCGTCTTGCCTTTACTCCAGCTGGGCTCAGTCCTCCAGCTCCTGTCACTCTTGTTCCGGTTCTCAAGCTAAGCCCAGCAGATGTCGGGTGGAGCACAGGAGGGTGCCCCCTGTTCAATCTTATTCAGGCATTCGACATGGTGCCGGACAAAAGGCTGCTGCAGAAGATAAAGGTGTACGGCATTACGGGTAATGTATTTACATGGCTGGAGGGTTAGTTAACTAACAGAAAGCAAAGAATAGGGATAAATAGCTGTTTTTCTGGTTGACGATCAGTGGCCAGTGGTGTGCCTCAGGGATGTGTTGGGACAGTAATTGTTCACAATTTACACAGGTGATTTGGAGTTGGGGACCAAGTGTAATGTGTTAAACGTTCGCTGATGACACTAAGATAAGTGGCAGAGCAAAGTGCACATACGGTAAATGTGAGGTCAACCATTTTGGAAGGAATAACAGCAAAATTGACTATTATCTAAATGGTCAAAAATTGCAGCCTGCTGCTGTGCAGAGGGACCTGAATCTCAAAAGTTGGTTTGCAGCTGCAGCAGATAATTAAGAAGGCAAATGGAATTTTGCCCTTCATTGCAAGAGGGATGGAGTTTAAAAACAGGGAGGTTATGTTGCAGCTGTATAGGGTGCTTGTGAGGCCACATATGGAATACTGTGTACAGTTTTGGTCTCCTTACTTGAGAAAAGATGTACTGCACTTGAAGGGGTGCAGGGGAGATTCACTACGTTGATCCCAGAGTTGAGAGGATTGGCTTATGAAGAGAGACTGAGAGGATTGGGACTAAACACTGGAATATAAAAGAATGAGGGGGGAATCTTATAGAAACATATAAAATTATGAAGGGAATAGATAAAATAGAAGCAGGGAGGTTGTTTCCACTGGCGGTTAAAACTAGGAGGCATAGATTCAAAATAAGGGCGAGCAAATTTAGGATTGAGTTGAGGAGGAACTTCTTCACTGAAAGGGTTCTCAACCTGTGGAAATCCCTGCCCTGTGAAGCAGTTGAGGCTACCTCGATGGATGTTCTGAAGGCAAAGATAGATAGAGTTTTGAACAGTAAAGGAATTAAGGGTTATGGTAAGCAGGCGGGTAAGTGGAGCTGAGTCCACACAAATATCAGCCATGATCTTATTGAATGGCGGAGCAGGTGTGAGGGGCCAGATGGCCGACTCCTGCTCCTAGTTCTTATGTTGTTATGTTCAATAACAGCAGAATCTGACCCCTGCAGTCACTTTTGAACTCACTGGTTTCTCAGCGGATGAGATGATCATTTAAATGCCCTCTCACACAGTGAGCAGCGGAATAGCTTGTCCCCAGTCTGAAATCACTCGTGTGTGGAAATTATAGTTTTCCCATGCACCAGTTGCCGCTGTCTTTTCTGGGGTGTTGTCGGTTGGGAGATGTTAAAATTCTGATTGAGTTGCAAATGACACAAATTCCTATGCCTTCACCTTTTTCTCTCTCTTTCTCATACACACACGTTCTCTCTCTCTCTGTCTTTCTTCCCAGAGAGGCCAGAGTCTTGTGTGTCCAGACTGGGTGGCAGGTTCCCTTCCATAAAGGGCATGTGTGCACCAGTTGGATTTTCACAACAATCCAGCCGTTTTCATGGTCGCTTTTTCCTATTTAAATTTGATTTGCAGGCTATTGGAAAGGGGGGATTGGCAGTTGGGAAACTGAAAGTAAACAGCAAATCAAGACCTGACGGAGATATGCAATTTAGTTTAACCTCAATATCTCTGGATTTAAAAAAAAATTTAGAGTCCCCAATTTGTTTTACAATTCAGGGGCAATTTAGCATGGCCAATCCACCTACTCTGCACATCTTTTTTGGGTTGTGGGGTGAGACCCATGCAGATATGGGGTGAATGTGCAAACTCCACGTGGACAGTGACACGGGGCCAGGATCGAATCCGGGTCCTCGGCGCCGTGAGGCAGCAGTGCCAACCACTGCACAACCCCCGCGCTGCCTTTGACTGGATTTTTAAATGTGTGGGGCCAGTGTGATGGAGATGGTAGAGTGGATTAGTCGGTGGTCAGTCCATTGGTTGTAGCATTAGTGATGCAGACATCTTTGTGCTCCCTTGTTCGGACAGTGACATAGTCTTGTGCTTGTGCTTGGAGCGGGGTTGTTGCCATGAAGTCTTCTGCTTGTCCTTCTGGCGGAAAAGGGTGTTTGTGATGATGAGGTCATGTTCTAAACATTTTGTCAGGAGGAGGATTGTTGGCGTTTATTTTCCCTATGCCTTTGTAGAAGCCAACTATTTCTAAAACACCTAATATAGATAAAAGATCGTTATTTAGCATAAATATTAAGCCCCAGTTTTAAATTAAGGATTAAAAACACATTCTGCAAATTCATTTCTCACACAACGTTTAAATACATAGTTTAAAAGAAACACAGAAGACTGATAAGACAAGCACTTTTCACTACATTTCTCCAAGGACAGGGGCTGTATCCATGGCAACGAGGTGACGAGAGCCCAGTAACTTAAAGGCTCTATTGTTCTGATTTCAGGCTAGTGATAACAGCCTGAATCACAGTCCATAACTTATACAGGCTGAAACATTTTAGACAAGTGCTGGGTTTTTTAAAATGGACAGTTAGAACATCGAATCAAATATATTTGATTTCAACATTCTCAAAACATAACAATTTCATAGAAGCAGCAAAATTCACGTTACTAGATTAAAACATGATGTGGAGATGCCGGCGTTGGACTGGGGTGAGCACAGTACGAAGTCTTACAACACCAGGTTAAAGTCCAACAGGTTTGTTTCGATGTCACTAGCTTTCGGAGCGCTGCTCCTTCCTCACCTGAGGAAGGAGCAGCGCTCCGAAAGCTAGTGACATCGAAACAAACCTGTTGGACTTTAACCTGGTGTTGTAAGACTTCGTACTAGATTAAAACAGACAGTTTGATTTACATTTTTCAAGTCAGTGTCCAAGGACAGAGCAGGAGTCATAGCAACAGCATTGCATGACAAGATAACATGAAGGCTCCATTGTCATAGCTAAGCCAGCAGAAAACCAGTTTTTGCTGGCCTTGATAAAGCACAATATCGCATTCTTTAACATACACAAGTATATAGTTACGAAACAATTAGAAGTAATGTTGCATATTAAAGATGGACGGCTTGCCGTCAAATCAGATGTGTTTGAGTCTAACCCAAACCAATTAGGATTATATTAGGGTGTAATTATGTGCCTGAAACCAGATATGACTTGGTATAACTGTGATGGATTTTCGGCCATCTCGCTCTCTCTTTTTCGACTTACTATTCGTTATCTATCAACCTGTCCTTCATATTTCACTTTCTAACTCTGAGAAGTTATTTTGAGCTGTTTGCCTAAGCAAGTAAAATTTTGTCTGTGATTGTTTGAAAGTTCAATTGCCTACAAATTGCCTCTTTGTGAACTATATGATGGCTGGACTTTAAAATGACTCTCAATTGTAATACAAATAAAACAATTCTTATTTGCACCTGACAAGTTTTAACTCAAATTTCTACTGAGTTCCAGTAATCGCAAAGTGCTGCTGGTAACTGAATGGTTAAATCCATCAGCCTTCCCTTCCTAACACACCTTTCCAAAGGTTTGCGTCCTTCCCGACTCTTGCATTGAAGTCGTTGAGGATAATCAACTTGTCTCCCTTTCGGATTGGTCGTGGCTGGAGTAGAATGCCTCTTGTGTATCGTCTGTTGCATCTAACGTTGGGGTGTAGGCACTGACGGCTGTGATGTGCTGTTTCTGGGCCAGTGTCAGTCGTAGGGTCATGAGTCATTCGCTCACCCTGCAGTGGGGTCCGTTGAGACGTCTGACCAATTAGTTTTTTACGGTGAAGCCGGTCCCGTAGAGACGGTGTTGTCCTTCTGCTTTGCCTTTCCAGCAGAAGGTATGTCCATCACCTTGTTCTTTAAGCTGGCCATCTCCTGCCAGTTGTGTCTCGCTCAGGACAGCAATGTTGATGTTGTGGCGTCAGAGTTCCCAGGCTATGATGGTGCTATGTTCAGGTTTGTTGTTGAGCTTGTCCATGAGGGTCCTAACGTTCCAGGTCTCGAAATTCATTTGGGTGGGTGGGTGGGAGATACCTGTGCATGGATTCTTTTAACATGGGGTGGTCGTTGCACATCAAACAGCACACGGTCCCATCAGTTCAAGGACTTGGCCTAGTGGCACAAAAATCCAAGATGACTGGAGACCAGGCTTTTCTGTGGGACAGGGACTAACACACTAGGCCCCGCCGCTGCTCCCCCGGCCCTGCTCCTACTCTAGGCCCGGCTGCTGCTCTCCTGGCCCCGCTTCCCCAGCCTCGCTGCTGCTCCCCCCGGCCCCGCTGCTGCTCCCCCGGCCCTGCTCCTACTCTAGGCCCCGCTGCTGCTCCCCCGGCCCCGCTGCTGCCCAGCGTGTATGTACTGACCTCTGGCTGGAACAATTTCCTTGGTGCCACCTCCCTGCCTTTGCCCTGCAATTTATTCATCATATTAATAAGACTTGGCTAATGAAGGGTCGCAGATAAAATCAACCTGTTCACAGTGATTTGGGTAAGGGGTGCAGGATAATGTAACTGCACACGTCAGTGAGGCTCCCCAAGTTCCATGAGCCATCTGCTTGCAGTATTTCGAGGTCCCTAGGGAAGGGGAGGGGAGGAAGGAACCATTTGGGACACAGCACAACACAAACTCCTCACCTTGGACTGTCCCACACCTGGGCATGGCTGGGTCAAGGTGCAGGAAGCTGCAAGCTGGTAGGTTGAGCTGTGAAGTGGTCGGGTTTAGGGGATTTGAGTGACGAGTCTGGGGCTATATCAGAGCAGACACAGTCACTGCTTCCCATCTTTTACTTGTGCATATTTCACTGGAGTCGCGTTGATGAGTGTTTCTAAACTCTATCTCATTATCCCAGGAATGGAGGTTGCTGTGAGTGTTAGATTACATTATTTCTTCTCATTATTCCTGCTTCTTCCATTCGCAGTATCATGCTGCAGATTCTGATGACTCTGGATGTGGGATGGTTGTTAGTCTCAACCTTGCTCTTGTTTCGCAAGACTCAGTGTTCTATAATAATGGTGGCTAATCCTACGCAGAATTCTCCATGAGATAGAATACGGTCGATCTCATAAAAACCTGTTACACCTAACAGGACCGGGCAGGGTACATTCAAAAAGCATGTTCCTGATGCTTTTGGGTGTCATGATATCCACATTAGCATATCATGGTGCAATCACACACACACACTGATGGACAGGTAGTTGGACCAACCAACACACACACAACATCGCAGCCAATCACCAGTGAGAGCACACACACTATAAAACAGGGATCACCACAGTTCCCGTTCATTCTACCAGGAGATAGCTCAGAGCACAGAACTCACAGCGTGCCACTCAGACATACACCATGTGCTAAGTACCTCACCAAGATAGTGCAAGGGCTGGGTCCACAGGTTAGCTGGTGAAGCACGAACCTCAGCCAGAAGTTAATAGTTATTGTACAGAACAATAAAACAGAGTTGTACCATCTACAACCGTGTTGGTTCATTTGTGTATCGGAACACCCAACACGACAGTGGGGTTGTCCAGAATCAGGGGTCACAAAGCGAGGATACAGAGTAGACCACTGAGGAAAAATTTCTTCCACCCAGTGCAGTCGATCTGTGGAATTCGCTATCACAGAAAGCAGTTGAGGTGAAAACACTGTTTCAAAAAGCAGTTAGATATAGTACTTGAAGCGAAGGGGGATCAAAAGATATGGGGGGAAAGGCGGAATAAGGCTATTGAGTTTGATGATCAGCCATGATCATAATGAATGGTGGAGAGGGCTTGATGGATCAAACGGCCTCCTCCTGCTCCTATTTTCTATGTAACTTCAATCTACCCTTGTGGCATAACCAAAGCTTTGTAAAGGGTCAGCATATTTTCCCTATTTTTATAAATATTATATCTGCTTAAGAAGGCCAAAGTCCCATATATTCTGCTGGTTGTCTCTCAATATACTTGCCAACTCCAATCATTTATTCACATCAAACCCCAGGTCTTCCTGTCCCTTCGCATTCTTTCAAATTGGATCATTAAGTATCTATTGCCTTTTCCTATTCCTTCTGATAGAATTCATTATCTCACTGTGAGGGTTGTTTTCCATGAAACTTTTAAGATTAAGGAGGATTTTATCATAGTGTTGATGTTTTTAATTGGAAATGGTATGAAGGGAACAATTTCTGTTGCTTGAGGTATCTAGGACAAAGAAATATTGTCAAAACATCAGAGCCAGGCCAGGAGTGAAATTGGGAAAATCTTCTCCAGGAATAGTTGGTGGAAGTTTGGAATTCTCTTACTGAATTGGCAGTTCAATGTTCAGTGTAAATCTGACATTGATAGATCTTTGTTAACCCAAGGTATTAATGAAGGGATTTTAGACAAAGTGTCACAGATCAGCCATGATCTGATTGCAGGGTGGGAAAGGCTCGAGGGCCGAAATGACCAACTCCTAGAATGATAGAAACTTGCAGCACAGAGCTGGTGCTATCTCTTTGAAAGAACAGTCATGCTTAGTCCCACACACCCAATTTCTGTTTGTAACCCTGTAAATTCTTCATTCACAAATACCAATCAACTCCCTTTTAAAACTCCTGATAGAATCAGGTTCCTGCACCTTTTCAGGTTGAGTGTTCCAGATCTTGACAACTTTGTGTGTGTGTGCAGGAACTGCTGAACGCGATGTTGAGTGCAGAAGGTTGTAAAGCACTGAATAAAAGGATAAGCTGCTATTCCTCGAGCTCCTATTGACCTTCATTGAAACAGCAGGACGCCAAGGACAGAGAAGTCAGGAGGGGGAGTGGAGCAGAGAATGAAAAGTGACTGGACATTCGGGGCCAGTCTCACAGATTGAACGGAGGTTGTTGCATAAAGTGATCATCCAATCTGTGTTTGGTTTTCCCAGTGTAGGGCAGGCCACAGCGTGATCAGTGAATACAGTAACTAAATTGCAAGGAGTACAAGTAAATAATGATTTGCTTTCAGCTTTCAAAACCTTGAGAACAGCCTGAAGAAAGGTAGATTATTTGAAGAGTAATGTTTGCAAAGTAACGCAAACTATTAAATTCTATCCCAGTTACAGAGGTTTTTAACATCACCAGAAATACACTCCAACTGAATGAAAATGATTCAGTCCTGGATGTGCTAAACAGCAGAATCCAACCCGAGTCACTTGTGAACTCGCCGGTTTCTCAGCTGTTGGATGATTAAATAAATCACTTCTCACACACAGAGCAGGTGAATGGCTGCCCTCCAGTGTGAACTCACTGATATGTTTTGGAGATGATGGTTTTCCCATGCACCAGCTGCTCTTGTATTTGGTGAGTTGGGGAGAGTCAGTCTAAATTCTGTTGAGTTGTAGCTTAATGAAGTCCATTTCCATGAATGCCCCTCCAACCTGTCTTTTTTTTCTCTCCGTCCTCCCTCAGAGGCCAGAGTCTTGTGTAGGCCCAGAACAGGTGGCAGTTTTCCTTCCCTGAAGGACACAAATGAACCAGTTGTATTTTTGCAACAATCCAGCAGCTTTCAGAAGTCACTTTTTTTCTAGTGCTGGCCCCAGAAATTATCAGATTAATTCAGCTCAATTTCTCAAGCAGCTTATGTGTTTTTGTGGGTTCTCTCGCAATCTTTTTTTCCTGCTTAAATCAATTTCACAGGGTATTAGAAGGAGAGGATTTGCAGTTAGGGAACTCAAACCATAAATCAGATTAAGGCTGAAGAGTCAGGTTCAGGCCTGAACATGATTGGATTTTGAACATGGAAGGAAAAAGCACCGTTCACAGTGGACCTTCCAAACCCACGACCATTACCATCCAGAAGGACAAGAGCAGTGGATAGCTGGGAATGCCACCACCTGGAGGTTCCCCTCAATGTCACTCACCATCCTTAGTTAGAAATATATCGCCATTCCTTTACTTTCACTGGGTCAAAATCCTGGAACTCCCACCCGAACAGCACTGTGTATGTACCTACACCCCAAGGACTGCAGTGGGTTTGGAAGGTGCTGCCTAAGGAACCTTGGTGAGATTGTGCAGTGCATCTTGGTAGATGGTACACACTCCTGCCACTGTTCATCGGTAGTGGAGGGATTGAAGTTTGTGGAAGTACTTTCCAGCACTTGGCCCATTGCCTTGAATATTATGACAGTTTAAGTGCTCAGCAACACACTTTTTAAAGGTTGTGAGGTTTCCTCTACTACCATTCCAGGCAGTGCATTCCAGACTCCCACCATCCTCTAGGTGAAAAAATGTTTCCACAAATCCCCTCTAAAACTCCTGCACCCCCCCTGAAAATTATATCTCCTAGTTAATAACTTTTTCAACTATAATTGATCCAGAAACTGCTGAGGTGTCTAATGAGTTAGATGTAGATACATGGTACATTTTATTCTATCTTCCTAGATTTTGTCATGAATTTTTGAAAAAGTGGTTAATAGTATGGGAAACTACTGGATAACAGTGGAGCTGGTAAAGTTTTGGGGATATTTTCTTGCAGTCAATGCATCAAGTGACAGCCCTGAACTGTGAGACAATGAATGTTCTTATGGAGAAAACAGTGAAAGATCACACGTGAATAGTCTCGAACCACCAACTTCTGGATTAATAGTCAAGCACACTAACCAATTGCGCCACAAAGACTGTGACAGAAGATGAGATATCCTAAATGAGGGTTTCAGTAAGTTAAAGTTTCAGATTGCTGCCACCGGAATGACAATTGTTCTCCATCAGTGTTACTCTTCCAAAATAAATAGTGGGACATTCATTGTGGAAGCATGGGAACAGTCTGATCCCACCCACTGCAGATACATCCATGTCACCGGGAGGCAACTCTCCTACTACCGGGGCAGTTTCTTTTCGAGCCTTTCGGTGTCTTGTCTGTTACCAATGTTAGACTTGAAACAGTAGACAAGGATCAAGCGTTAAATTCAGTTCATAGGATCTATTAAAATTGTAAAACAGCCGGGAGACCGGGTCTGTCTTATCCTTCACGCAAGGAGTTAGACAACACTCCTCTCAGTTTACAGACGCGAGAGCACAGGTGACATACATTTTTAGACAGTCTTCTCTCTCCTCTTTGATCCTCTCAATATTCTGGAGCCTAGCCATTGCCTAACAAGTAATGTTTATTCAAGACCCTCAAGAACTCCATGGTGATGTTATTATCCTCAATGTTCAAGGACTCTCCCATCACCTTCAGAATTGGTAATACGTCACGCTTCTAGATATTTGCTAGCCGGAGACTCCTTCATCCCATATAGGAGGAACTTATGGCTTCAGATTTCTTCCCTCCAATAATGGCTAATGCCAGCAGCTTGAGTTCTTACAAGAACAAAGACTCAGTCTCCCCCTTACCACCTACCTGGCCATGCGGCACCAACTAGCTTCTTACGGCGAGCTGCCCTCAACCATTTTACTTTTAATACAAAGGATAATATCGTCACCACTCCTAATTCGCAGAATATTTTATAATGTTGGTGTATTACAAATTATAGTTAAGGTTATACAAGGTGTGTCCTTCATTCATCCACGATTACCATTTATAAAGGTTATACAGTGAATTTATAATATGGCATTAATCACAATTTATAATGTAACATTCTACAGCACTCCCTACTTATGGTTTAGTTAATACACAGTGTCCAATAATAATGGTAAAAACTTGTGTCATTATAAGTTAAACCCAATTAATTTTTTTCCAATTAAGGGGCAATTTAGCGTGGGCCAATTCACCTACCCTGCACATCTTTAGGTTGTGGGGGCGAAACCCACACAAACACGGGGAGAATGTTCAAACTCCACATGGACAGTGACCCAGAGCTGGGATCGAACTGGGACCTCGGCGCCGTGAGGCAGCAATGCTAACCACTGTGCCACCGTGCTGCCCTGTGTCATTATAAGTTAACCATATACTGTTACAAAGTCCAATACAGAGTTGAAAGTAATTATTTATTTGTAACACTTATAAGATAGATCATTATGTTACAATTGTGGTTCTACTTAGGTCTCTAATATCACAGTCCTCTACTAATTGCTGTTTCTGCTGATAGAAAAAGTGGAGCAGTCCAGTTGCCTTGACGGATTAACACTCCTGTGATAATTGTCTTTCGTTCACCTGGTCTCAGGATTTGAATTAATAAGACCAGAAGACCTAGGAGCGGAAGTAAGGCCATTCGGCCCATCGAGTCCACTCCACCATTCAATCATGGCTGATTTCAACTCCATTTACCCGCTCTCTCTCCATAGCCCTTAATTCCTTGAGAAATCAAGAATTTATCAACTTCTGTCTTAAAGACACTCAACGTCCTGGCCTCCACCGCCCTCTGTGGTAATGAATTCCACAGGCCCACCACTCTCTGGCTGAAGAAATTTCTCCTCATCTCTGTTCTAAAGTGACTCCCTTTTATTCTAAGGCTGTGCCCCCGGGTCCTAGTCTTCCCTGCTAATGGAAACAACTTCCCTACATCCACCCTATCTAAGCCATTCATTATATTGTAAGTTTCTATTAGATCTCCCCTCAACCTCCTAAACTCGAATGAATATAATCCCAGGATCCTCAGACGTTCATCGTATGTTAGGCCTACCATTCCTGGGATCATCCGTGTGAATCTCCGCTGGACCCGCTCGAGTGCCAGTATGTCCTTCCTGAGGTGTGGGGCCCAAAATTGCTCACAGTATTCTAAATGGGGCCTAACTAATGCTTTATAAAGCTTCAGAAGTACATCCCTGCTTTTATATTCCAAGCCTCTTGAGATGAATGACAACATTGCATTTGCTTTCTTAATTACGGACTCAACCTGCAAGTTTACCTTTAGAGAATCCTGGACTAGGACTCCCAAGTCCCTTTGCACTTCAGCATTATGAATTTTGTCACCGTTTAGAAAATAGTCCATGCCTCTATTCTTTTTTCCAAAGTGCAAGACCTCGCACTTGCCCACGTTGAATTTCATCAGCCATTTCTTGGACCACTCTCCTAAACTGTCTAAATCTTTCTGCAGCCTCCCCACCTCCTCCATACTACCTGCCCCTCCACCTATCTTTGTATCATCGGCAAACTTAGCCAGAATGCCCCCAGTCCCATCATCTAGATCGTTAATATATAAAGAGAACAGCTGTGGCCCCAACACTGAACCCTGCGGGACACCACTCGTCACCGGTTGCCATTCCGAAAAAGAACCTTTTATCCCAACTCTCTGCCTTCTGCCTGACAGCCAATCGTCAATCCATGTTAGTACCTTGCCTCGAATACCATGGGCCCTTATTTTACTCAGCAGTCTCCCGTGAGGCACCTTATCAAAGGCCTTTTAGAAGTCAAGATAGATAACATCCATTGGCTCTCCTTGGTCTAACCTATTTGTTATCTCTTCAAAGAACTCTAACAGGTTTGTCAGGCACGACCTCCCCTTACTAAATCCATGCTGACTTGTCCTAATCCGACCCTGCACGTCCAAGAATTTAGAAATCTCATCCTTAACAATGGATTCTAGAATCTTGCCAACAACCGAGGTTAGGCTAATTGGCCTATAATTTTCCATCTTTTTCCTTGTTCCCTTCTTGAACAGGGGGGTTACAACCGCGATTTTCCAATCCTCTGGGACTTTCCCTGACTCCAGTGACTTTTGAAAGATCATAACTAACGCCTCCACTATTTCTTCAGCTATCTCCTTTAGAACTCTAGGATGTAGTCCATCTGGGCCCGGAGATTTATCAATTTTTAGACCTCTTAGTTTTTCTAGCACTTTCTCCTTTGTGATGGTTACCATATTCAACTCTGCCCCCTGACTCTCTGGAATTGTTGGGATATTACTCATGTCTTCTACTGTGAAGACTGACGCAAAGTACTTATTTAGTTCCTCAGCTATTTCCTGGTCTCCCATCACAAAATTACCAGCGTCATTTTGGAGCGGCCCAATGTCAACTTTTGCCTCCCGTTTGTTTTTAATGTATTTAAAGAAACTTTTACTATCATTCCTAATGTTACTGGTTAGCCTACCTTCATATTTGATCCTCTCTTTCCTTATTTCTCTCTTTGTTATCCTCGGTTTGTTTTTGTAGCCTTCCCAATCTTCTGACTTCCCACTACTCTTTGCCACATTATAGGCTTTCTCTTTTGCTTTGATGCATTCCCTAACTTCCTTTGTCAGCCATGGCTGCCTAATCCCCCCTCTGATAACCTTTCTTTTCTTTGGGATGAACCTCTGTACTGTATCCTCAATTACTCCCAGAAACTCCTGCCATTGCTGTTCTACTGTCTTTCCCACTAGGCTCTGCTCCCAGTCGATTTTCATCAGTTCCTCCCTCATGCCCCTGTAGTTACCTTTATTTAACTGTAACACCTTTACATCTGATTCTACCTTCTTTCTTTCAAATTGGAGATTGAATTCTACCATATTATGATCACTGCCTCTTAAGTGCTCCCTTACTTTAAGATCTTTCATCAAGTCTGGCTCATTACATAACACTAAGTCCAGAATGGCCTGTTCCCTCGTGGGCTCCATCACAAGCTGTTCCAAAAAGCCCTCCTGTAAACATTCAATGAATTCCCTTTCCTTGGGTCCACTGGCAGCATTATTTACCCAGTCCACCTGCATATTGAAGTCCCCCATGATCACTGTGACCTTGCCTTTCTGACATGCACTTTCTATTTTGTGGTGCATTTTGTGCCCCCGGTCCTGGCCATTGTTAGGAGGCCTGTACATAACTCCCATTATGGTTTTTTTGCCTTTGTGGTTCCTCAACTCTCCCCACACAGACTCCACATCATCTGACCCTATGTCATTTAGTGCTATTGATTTAATTTCATTCCTAATTAACAAGGCAACCCCGCCCCCTCTGCCCACCTCCCTGTCTTTTCGATAGGTTGTGAATTCCTGGATGTTTAAATGCCAGTCCTGAACCCCCTGCAACCACGTCTCTGTGATGCCTACCACATCATACCTGCCAGTCACAATCTGGGCCACAAGCCCATCTACCTTGTTCCGTACACTGCGCGCATTTCAATATAGCACCTTTAATTCTCTATTGACCGTCCCTTTTTGTTTTCTTAGTGTGGTGGACCTTGGTTTACTGAGCCTTTCCATACACTGTGTCATATTTTGTGGGATGGGGACTATCGTAACCTCTCCTGAGTTTTGTCTTTTTGTGCTTTTTTGTATACCTAAGCAGCTACGCTTCCCACTGATTACTTCACCTCTTGGTTCCCTGACTTTCCCTTCCCCCCCAATCTTTAGTTTAAAATCCTATTGACCACCCTATTTATTCTTTTCGCCAGAACACTGGTCCCAGCTCGGTTCAGGTAGAGACCATCCCAACGGTATAGGTCCCCCCTGTCCCAAAGTTGATGCCAGTGTCCCATGAAAAGGAACCCCTCTTTCCCACACCACTCTTTCAGCCACGTGTTAACTTCCCTGATTCTTGCCTCCCTATGCCAATTTGCACGTGGCTCGGGCAGTAATCCGGAGATCATGACCCTTGAGGACCTGGTTTTTAATTTGAATCCTAGCTCTTTCTAATCTCTAAACAGGTCCTCTTTCCTAGACCTGCCTATGTTGTTGGTACCGACATGGACCACAACAACTGGATCCTCCCCCTCCCTCTCCAGTATCCTTTCAAGCCAGTCAGAGATGTCCCACACCCTAGCACCGGGCAGGCAACATACCATGCGGGACTCTTTATCCTGCTCACAAGGGATACTATCTATCCCCCTGATAATAGAATCCCCTACAACTACAACTTGCCTATTTACTCCCTCCCCTTGAATGGCCTGCTGAACCATGGTGCCTTGGTCAGCTGACTCATCCTTCCTGCAGCCCTGTTCGCCATGCACACAGGGAGCAAGTGCCTCATACCTGTTGGACAGAGTCAAGGGCTGAGGCTCCTGAGTTCCTGACTGCTGGTTCCCTTTACCTGCCTGACTTGCAGTCACACCCTGCTGTCCCTGGCCACTGGCAGGATTTAAACTACTTACTCTGACAGGTGTGACTGCCTCCTGAAACACAGTGTCCAGGTAAGTCTCCCCCTCCCCGGTGTGCCTCAGTGTTTGAAGCTCAGACTCCAGCTCATCAACTCTGAGCCGGAGCTCTTCGAGCAACCAACACTTACTGCAGATGTGGTCGCTGCAGCTCGCAATGGGATCTGCCAGCTCCCACATCAAGCAGCTCAAGCACATCACCTGATCAGCCATCACTAATTAATTAATTAATTTAATTTAAGTTTATGAGTTTCACTGTGTTTTTTTTAAAATTTGGGGCAGATTTGCTATCAACCGCTCAGATCACAGCTTCCCTCTGACGTCACTTATGGGAAAAAAACAACAACTGGAAAACAGGAAGTTACCGTTAGGTTTTTATATTCACAGAGACTGCTCCTCCTCCTCCGAACGGCTCCCGAAATTAGGCCCGAAGAAAGAGAGAGAACAAAACAGTAGGGAAAAAGCACCTTTTCCCACTCTTTACCGAATTACCTCACTGCACCAAATTCTCACTCGGTCTATATCTCTCTCACTCAGGCTGTGACTCCTTGACCTGCGCAATGGGTCTCATAAACAGGCTTTGGTTTAATGAAAGCCTCATTCAGCTAGGCTATTCAGATAACATGTATCCTGCAAACCCGACAAGTTCTATTCTCTAAAGTGGAGGACCATGTCTGTTGCCTCTAAGTTATTTCCACTGGCCAACTGGACAGATGTTGCTGAAGTAAAAGTTAATGTAGTTTGTCAGAAAGCCGTAAGTTATTTCTGAAGGCAAATAGAACAACTGTTTAATGAGCAGGAATCAGTGTCAGATGGACATGAGCTCCTCATTGCTATTCTGAGTGATCCGACTGGGGAGGGGGAGGGGGGAGGGGGGGGACTGAAAAGTGACGTCCCAGGAAAGCTGTGACCTGATTGGCTGGTAGGGAATCTGCACTAAATTTAAAAATTAAACAGTTAAACTAATTGAACGTAATTAATTAATTACTTAATCATAATTTAGAGGGTCTAAGCCAGAGACCGCAGAGTACTGTATTTATCTGCAGAAAGTGCACCCAACTGGGGCTCCTCACAGACCGCATGGTTCGGTTGGAGCAGCAGTTGGATGCACTTAGGAGCATGCAGGTGGCGGAAAGCATCATAGATAGCAGTTATATAAATGTGGTCACACCCAAGGTGCAAGCAGAGAGATGGGTGACCACCAGAAGGGGCAGACAGTCAGTTCGGGAATCCCCCGTGGTTGTCCCCCCCTTAGATACTATCGGGGGGAATAGCCGATCAGAAGAAAACAGCAGTAGCCAGAGCAGTGGCACCACGGCTGGTTCTGATGTTCAGCAGGGAGGGTCAAAGCGCAGAAGAGCAATAGTCATAGGGGACTCTATAGTCAGGGGCACAGACAGGCACTTATGTGGATGTGAAAAAGAATCCAGGATGGTATGTTGCCTCCCTGGTGCCAGGGTGTCTCAGAACGGGTAGCAGGCACCCTGAAGGGGAGGGCAAACAGGCAGAGGTCATGGTACATATTGGTACTAACGACATAGGAAGGAAGGGAGATGAGGTCCTGCAGAAGGAGTTCAGGGAGCGAGGCAAAAAGTTAAAAGACAGGACCTCTAGGGTTGTAATCTCGGGATTACTCCCTGTGCCACATGCCAGTGAGGCTAGAAATAGGAAGATAGAGCAGCTAAACACGTGGCTAAACAGTTGGTGTAGGGGGAGGGTTTCAGTTATCTGGACCACTGGGAGCTCTTCCGGGGAAGGTGTGACCTGTATAAGAAGGGCGGGTTGCACCTAAACTGGGGAGGCATAAATATCCTGGCCACGTGGTTTGATAGTGTCACACGCGAGGGTTTAAACTAGTATGGCCGGAGCAATAGGTCAGAAGGTGAAAAAATTGAGGGAGAACTAGGACCAATATGGCTCTGAGGAAGAGCAGACAGGGCGATGTTGCTGAAAACAGCTGGTCTGGTGGCCTGAAGTGCATATGTTTTAATGCAAGAAGTATAACGGGTAAGGCAGATGAACGTAACGCTTGGATTAGTACTTGGAACTATGATGTTGTTGACATTACAGAGACCTGGTTGAGGGAAGGACAGGATTGGCAGCTAAACATTCCAGATTTAGATGTTTCAGGCGGGATAGAGGGGGATGTAAAAGGGGTGGAGGAGTTGCGCTACTGATTAGGGAGAATATCACAGCTTTACTGCGGGAGGACACCTCAGAGGGCAGCAAGACTATATGGGTAGAGATCAGGAATAAGAAGGGTGCAGTCACAATGTTGGGGGTTTACTACAGGCCTCCCAACAGCCAGCGGGAGATCGAGGAGCAGATAGGGAGACAGATTTTGAAAAGGAGGAAAAGCAACAGGGTTGTTGTGATGGGAGACTTTAACTTCCCCAATATTGACTGGGACTCACTTAGTGCCAGGGGCTTGGACGGTGCAGTCTGTAAGGAGCATCCAGGAGGACTTCTTAAAATAATATGTAGATAGTCCAACTAGGGATGGGGCTGTACTGGACCTGGTATTGGGGAATGAGCCCGACCAGGTGGTAGAAGTTTCAGTAGGGGAGCATTTCGGGAACAGTGACCACAATTCAGTAAGTTTTAAAGTGCTGGTGGACAAGGTTAAGAGTGGTCCTAGGGTGAACGTGCTAAATTGGGGGAAGGCTAATTATAACAATATTAGGCGGGAACTGAAGAGCCTAAATTGGGGGCGAATGTTTGAGGGTAAGTCAACATCTGACACGTGGGAGGCTTTCAAATGTCAGTTGAAAGGAATTCAGGACCAGCATGTTCCTGTGAGGAAGAAAAATAAATATGGCAAATTTTGCGATCCTTCGATAACGAGAGATATTGTAGGCCTTGTCAAAAAGAAAGAGGAGGCATTTGTCAGGGCTAGAAAGCTGGGAACAGACAAAGCCTATGTGGAATATAAGGAAAGTAGGAAGGAACTTAAGCAAGGAGTCAGGAGGGCTAAAAGGGGTCACGAAAAGTCATTGGTAAATAGGGTTAAGGAAAATCCAAAGGCTTTTTACACGTACATAAAAAGCAAGAGGGTAGCCAGGAAAAGGGTTGGCCCACTGACGGACAGGGGAGGGAATTTATGTGTGGAGCCAGAGGAAATGGGTGAGGTACTAAATGAATACTTTGCATCAGTATTCACCAAAGAGAAGGAATTGGTGGATGTTGAGTCTGGAGAAGGGTGTATAGATAGCCTGGGTCACATTGAGATCCAAAAAGACGAGGTGTTGGGCGTCTTGAAAAATATTGAGTCCCCTGGGCCTGATGGGATCTACCCCAGAATAATGAAGGAGGCAGAGAGGAAATTGCTGAGGCCTTGACAGAAATCTTTGGATCCTCACTGTCTTCAAGTGATGTCCCGGAGGACTAGAGAATAGCCAATGTTGTTCCTTTGTTTAAGAAGGGTAGCAAGGATAATCCAGGGAACTACAGGCCGGTGAGCCTTACGTCAGTGGTAGGGAAATTATTGGAGAGAATTCTTCGTGACAGGATCTACTCCCATTTGGAAGCAAGTGGTCGTATTAGCGAGAGGCAGCACGGTTTTGTGAAGGGGAGGTCGTGTCTCACTAAGTTTATAAGAGTATTTCGAGGAGCTCACAGAGATGAATGATGCAGGTAGGGCAGTGGATGTTGTCTATTTGGAGTTCAGTAAGACCTTTGACAGGGTCCCTCATGGCAGACTGGTACAAATGGTGAAGTCAATTGGGATCAGAGGTGAGCTGGCAAGATGGACACAGAACTGGCTACGTCATAGAAGGCAGAAAGTAGCAATGGAAGGGTGCTTTTCTGATTGGAGGGCTGTGACTAGTGGTGTTCCGCAGCGATCAGTGCTGGGACCTTTGCTGTTCGTAGTATATATAAATGATTTGGAGGAAAATGTAACTGGTCTGATTAGTAAGTTTGCAGACGACACAAAGGTTGGTGGAATTGCGGATAGCCATGAGGACTGTCAGAGGATTTAGATCGTTTGGAGACTTGGGCGGCGCGATGGCAGATGGGAGTTTAATCCGGACAAATGTGAGGTAATGCATTTTGGAAGGTCTAATACAGGTGGGGAATATACAGTGAATGGTCGAACCCTCAAGAGTATTGACAGTCAGAGAGATCTTGGTGTACAGGTCCACAAGTCACTGAAAGGAGCAACACAGGTGGAGAAGGTAGTCAAGAAGGCATACGGCATGCTTGCCTTTATTGGACAGGGCATTGAGTATAAAAATTGGCAAATCATTTTGCAGCTGTATAGACCCTTTGTTAGGCCACACTTGGGAGTATAGTGCTCAATTCTGGTCGCCACATTATCAGAAGGATGTGGAAGCTTTAGAGAGGGTGCAAAAAAGATTTACCAGGATGTTGCCTGGTATGGAGGGCATTAACTATGAGAGGTTGAATAAACTTGGTTTGTTCTCACTGGAACGAAGGAGGTTGAGGGGCGACCTGATAAGAGTCTGCAAAATTATGAGGGGCATAGACAGAGTGGATAGTCAGAGACTTTTTCCCAGGGTGGAGAGGTCAATTACTAGGGGGCATAGGTTTAAGGTGAGAGGGGCAGGGTTTAGAGAATATGTACGAGGTAAGTTTTTTTTACACAGAGTAGTGGGTGTCTGGAACTCGCTGCCGGAGGAAGTGGTGGAAGCAGGGACGATAGTGACGTTTAAGGGGCATCTTGACAAATACATGAATAGGATGGGAAGAGAGGGATATGGACCCCAGAAGAGTCGAAGATTTTAGTTTAGACGGGCAGCATGTCGGCACAGGCTTGGAGGCCGAAGGGCCTGTTCCTGTGCTGTACTTTTCTTTGTTCTTTGTTCTTGTTCTACTCCTGGGGGTGAGCATAGCAGATAAGAGGGGCCAGCCTCTTATGTTATATCTGATTTAGTTCAGCTGAATTAACATGCAATCTGTCCTGACCAACAAAAAATGGAGGAACAATCCAAAATGGAGGGATACCCAAATTCAAATCCTTCACCAAGTGTTCTGATGGTCCAGAAGCTGATATATAAGGTTTGAATTTCTGATGTCCAGTAATGTGAATCCTTTCACTGTCTCAGAACAGTTAATTTACCTGATAACATCAACGTCTTAAAGAAGGAAAAGGTGCCTTGACTGTCTCTGCTCAGTCAGACAGTTCACCCATCATTCTCCTCTGATTACAGTTCCCAGAGTTTCTAAAGATTCACAAAGCTGGAGACTGGATTTTCTGGTTCAGTTCATAGGAACAGGAGTAGGCCATTCAGCCCCTCGAGCCTGCTCCACCATTCAATGAGATCATGGCCTAACTCCATATACTTGCCGTTGACCCATAGGATGAATATCTTTGCTTCACAAAAATTCATCTGCATCAGATTTAAAATTAGCGACTGATCTCGCATCAGTTGCCATTTGTGGAAGAGAATCCCAAACCTCTACCATCCTCTGTGCCTAACATCTCGCCTGAATGGCTAGGCCCTAACTTTTAGACTATGTTCCCTAGTTCTAGAATCTCCAGCCAGTGGAAAGTTTATCTTTATCTACCCTGTCTTTTCCTGTTAATATCGTGAAGGCTTCAATCAGGTCACGTCTTAACCTTCTAAATTATGGAGAAAATAGGATTAGTTTGTATAACCGCTCCTCATAATTTAACCCCTGAAGTCCAGGTATCATTCTTGTAAGCCTACGTTGCACTCCCTCCAAGGCCAAAATATCCTCCCTCAGTTGTGGTGCTCAGATCTGCTCACAGTACTCCAAGTAAATTCTAACCAGGGTTTTGTAAAGCTGCAGCATAACTTCTGGTCCTTACACTCCAGTCCTCTAAATATAAAGGCCAGTATTCCATTTGCCTTTTTGATTGCTTTCTGCACTTGTTTCTGGCATTCTGAAGATCTATGCACCTGAACCCCAAAGTCTCTTTGAACGTCAACTGAATTGAGCTTCATACCATCTAGAAAGTATCCTGATCGATGCTTTTTGGTCCAAAATAGATAACATCACGCTTGCTGACATTGAAATCCATCTGCTACATTTTTGCCCATTCGCCGAGTCGATCAATATCGCTTTGTAGTTTTATGCTGTCATGTACACTGTCCACATTGCTACCCAACTTTGTGTCATCAGTTCCTTTTCCATTTCCCCACCTGTCAACTGACAATATTTGCCCAAATCTCCTCTCAGTCTAGCATCATGTCCAGGGATGAGGAAATTCAGTTTTGTGGAGAGACTATAAACAGGGATTGTTGTCTTTAGAGCAAAGAAGGTTAAATGGGGATTTCATGGAACTGTTCAATATTATGGGTTGGGGGCAATGGAGATGGGCGCTTTGATAGAGCAGATACGGAGTAACTGTTTCCACTGACAAGGGGCGGGATTGAAGATAATTAAAGAAAGACAGATTTGCATTTGGAAAGCACCTTTCCCAACGAGTGGATGTCATTGTTATAGTGGCCAACATCTGCTCCTTTGTTTTATGGTCTATTCCTTTGTAACTGGGCTATTCCCAGCCTCCCACACAAAGATGGGGTCATTCAAAAATTAAAACCGAGCTTATCTATTTGATTTTTACCCCAAAATTAATACCTGAAACTGTGCTGGAGTTGATTAACATTAGCAGAAAAAGACCGCAATAAACATGGTTCTGTCCTGGAATTGATTAACAGCAAAATCCAACCACTCTGGTTCTTTGTGAATTCGCTGGTGTCTCAGAAGATGGGATAACTGAGTGAATCCCTTCCCACACCGGGAGCAGGTGAATGGTCTCTCCCTTGCATAAAGTTTTAAAATACATATTTTATTCACAAGCACATCAGCATAGCACAAAATAAACAAAGTACATACAGTTGGTTCATTTTTTCTCTCTTTTAAATCCCCTCTCCAGCCCTCCCTCCTCTCCAGACCCCCCAATACCGCGACAAAGAATTCCTCAAACACAGATAGAAACGTTCTCCAATGCACGCAAAACCTCTCGTCTCATCCTTTAAGGGCGAACTTTATCTTCTCCAGCCTAAGAAATTCATGCAAGTTGTGCAACCAAGCTGCGACCCCCGGCGGTACTGCCGACCTTCAATTCAGTAGCATACGCCACCGGTCAATCAGAGTGATTGGGTGGCACGGTAGCACAGTGATTAGCATTGTTGTTGTTTCACAGCTCAAGGGTCCGAGGTTTGATTCCCAGCTTGGGTCATTGTCTGTGTGGAGTCTGCACGTTCTCCCTGTGTCAGTGTGGGTTTCCTCCGGGTGCTCCGGTTTCCTCCCATAGTCCAAAGATGTGCAGGTTAGGTGGATTGGCCATGATAAAACTGTCCCTTAGTAATCAAAAAGGTTGTGTGGGATCGGCGAGAGGGGGGGGGGGGGGGGGAAGAAAGATGAGCCCCCCAACTAGACTGATCACCTGGTATGTAAGAGGGCTCAATGGGCCGGTCAAAAGGGCATGCATGTTCGCGCATTTGAGAGGACTGAAGGTGGACGTGGTAATGCTGCAAGAGACACAACTTAAGAGTCGCTGACCAGATTAGGTTAAGGAAAGGTTGGGTCAGACAGGTTTTTCACTCGGGACTGGACTCGAAAACCAGGGGGGTCGCGATCCTGATCAACAAGCGAGTGGTGTTTGAGGCGGAAAGAATAGTTTTGGATGTGGGAGGACGGTACCTTATTGTCAGTGGGAAATTGGAGGGAGTGCAGGTGGTACTAGTAAATGTATACGCCCCAAATTGGGACAATGTGGAGTTTATAAAGAGGATGCTGTGGAAGATACCAGACCTGGATTTGCATAAGCTGGTCATGGGAGGGCACTTCAACAGTTATTGACCCTGGTTTAGACTGGTCAAGCTCAAAAACGGGCAGGGTGCCAGCAATGGCTCAGGAGCAGCGCCCGCACTGGAGGTTAGACGTGGGGCTTTTAGCTGACGAAGGGGTGCGCGAGCGGCTGAGGAAATATATTCAGAATTACCTGGAGGTCAATGACACAGGGGAAATTTCGACAGCGGTGGTCTGGGAGGCATTGAATGCGGTGGTTAGAGGGGAGCTGAATTCGATACGGGCCCATAGGGAGAAGGTAGACGGCACAGAGACGGGCCGACTGGTAAAGAAGATACCCAGATACACAGATCAACAGAAGGTATGCGGAAACCCCTGAGGCAGGGCTTTTAAGGGAACGGCGGAGGCTATAGGCGGAGTTCGGCTTGTTAACCACAGGGAGGGCGGTAGAGATGCTGAGAAAGGCGAGGGGGGCAATTTATGAGCATGGAGAGAAGGCCAGCAGAATGCTTGCACAGCAGCCAGGGAGATAGGGAAAGTAAAGGAACCTGGTGAGAGACCCAGCACGGGTGAATAAGACATTTAAGGAGTTTCATAGTAGGCTGTATAGGTCGGAACCCCCACCGGGGCCAGAGGGGATGAGGCATTTCCTAGGGGGGCTGAATTTCCCGAAGCTGGTAGAAGGGCTGGGGGCCCCGATTGGGATCGAAGAGATAGCGGAGGGGCGGAAGGCCATGCAGTCGGTTAAAGCCCCGGGGCCGGATGGGTACCCAGTGGAGTTCTATGAAAAGTTCGCTGGGGTATTCGCTGTTTATGTGGACAATCAATGAGGCAAGGGAGAGAGGGGTGCTTCCCCCGACGATGTCACAGGCCATAATCTCGCTGATTCTGAAGCGGGATAAGGATCCGGAGCTGTGTGGGTCCTACAGGCCGATATCCCTATTGAATGTGGACGCCAAACTGGTGGCCAAAATTTTGTCCTCGAGGATTGAAGTCTGTGTTCCGGACGTGATTGGGGAGGACCAAACGGGGTTCGTTAAGGGAAGGCAGTTGGTGTCCAATGTAAGAAGGTTGCTAAATGCGATCATGATGCCCCCAGAAGGTAGGGAGGTGGAGGTAGTGGTCGCAATGGACGCAGAGAAGGCTTTTGATCGAGTAGAATGGGAATATCTGTGGCAGGTACTGGGACGGTTTGGGTTTGGGCGGGGCTTTATTGACTGGGTAAGGTTGCTGTATCAGGCTCCTGTGGCGAGCGTACGGACAAATAGGATGACATCGGACTATTTTAGGCTACACCGGGGGACGAGACAGGGGTGCCCCCTCTCCCCACTGTTGTTCGTGGGGGGGGGGGGGGGGGAAAGAGATAACCCATTCCTGTATGTATCGGACCCAGTGGGGATGGAAGAAGTCATGAGGATTCTGGAGGAATTTGGCTGGTTTTCCCCCAGGCTAGGGGACAGAAGAGACGACTGGGGAAACTGCCGTTTAGAGTGGTAGGGTGAGGTTTTCGGTATCTAGGCATCCAAGTGGCGCGGGAATGGGAATGGTTGCACAAACTTAATCTGGCCTGTCTGGTGGACCAAATCATGGACTATTTTCGGAGGTGGGACACATTCCCGCTGTCACCAGCTGGGAGGGTCCAGACGGTGAAGATGACGGTCCTTCCGAGATTCCTGTTTGTGTTCCAGTGTCTGCCCATCTTTATTCTGTGGACCTTTTTCAAACGGGATAATAAAATTATCACGGGCTTTGTATGGGCGGGCAAGACCCCGCGAGTAAAAAAGGGGATTGAGCAGAGCCGGGGAGAGGGCGGGCTGGCACTGCCAAACTTCAGTAGCTATTATTGGGCGGCAAATATAGCCATGATCAAGAAGTGGGTTGTGGGGGTCGGTATGGGAGCCTATGGCGGCGGCATCATGTAAGGGCACCAGTTTGGGGGCACCAGTTTGGGGGCCTCTGCCGTTCCCGCTGGCATGGTACTCCACCAGCCCCATAGTGGTGGCAGCCCTGAGAGTCTGGGGGCAATGGAGGAAGCATGTCAGAGCGGAGGGAGCATCGGTCTGGTCTCCAATCTGTACTAATCACCGGTTTGCCCCGGGAAGGATTGCCGGGGGGTTTCGGAGATGGCAGAAATTGAGAGGATGGGGGTTATATTTATAGAAGGGAGCTTTCCTAGCTTGAGGGAGCTGGAGGAGAAATTTGGATTGGCAAGGGGAAACAAATTTAGGAATCTGCAGGTGCGGGACTTCCTACGTATACAGGTCTCAACCTTCCCGCTCCTACCACCATGGGAGATTCAGGATAGGGTAGTTTCCAGAGTGTGGGTGGGAGAAGGGAAGATCTCAGACATCAATAAGAAGCTCATGGGGTCAGAGGACACTCAGACTGAGGAGCTGAAGCGCAAGTGGGAGGAGTTAGGAGGAGAGATAGAGGATGGTCTCTGGGCGGAGGAAGGGAGAAAGCAAGCTTTTTGCACTATGTTTATAGACTTATTTTGTCGTTGTTGTAAAACCAAAAATACCTCAATAAAATATTTATTAAAAAAAAGGTTTTGTGGGGTTGCTGAGTTATGGGGTAGAGATGTGGGCTGGGGGGGGGTGCTCTTTCCAAGGGCCAGTGAAAACTCGATGGGACAAATGGCCTCCTTCTGCACTGTAAATTCTATGATTCTAGAGGCAAAGGCCACAATGTCGGTCCCCTTCCCCTCCTGCAGCCCCGACACATCGAACATCCCAAAGGACACCACCATAACGCCCGGCATCATTCTAATCCCCACAAACCCTGACAAACTCTCAAACAGCACCTCCTAAAAGCTACCCAACTTATGGTTTGTCGCCCCCACCCCCTCCCACACATCTTCTACTCCCGGGAAAAACCATCCATCTGGGTCAGAGTCATATGTATCCTATGTACTATCTTAAACTATACGAGGCTCATCTTCGCACAGGAGTAGATGCGATGCATTTTCTCGCTCCACATTCCCCACCCCATCTTGATCCTCAACTCTTTCTCCCATTTCCATTTCATCCCTTCCACTCGAGCTGAACCCTTCTCTCACAACCATCCACAGATGTCCCCAATCCTCTATTCTCCCCACTCATCAGAGACCAACAACTTCTCCAACAAAGTGTAGTCCGGCAGCTGAAGAAGCGAGGGCAGTTCCTTCCGCGCAAAATTCCTCACCTGCCAATATTTAAACTCCAGACCCACAAACTTACCCTCAACAGGTCACTCTCCGCTCTATCCCTTCCTCCCACCATCTCCCATACATCCCATCCATTCCACCCGGTGCAAGTCAACGGTTTCCACATAATGGGGTTAATACCGACATATGCACTAATTTAAAGTGCCTCCTCAACTGATTCCGGGTCTTAAATAAAGATTCCACTTGTATACTTCCCTGGGGAAAAAGGCAAGGGGCCGTCAGCAGAGCACTCAAACTCGTCCCCCTACAAGATTTCTCCTCCAACCGGACCCAGTCCGACCCCCCCCTTCCCCCACTATCATCTTATCTTCTCGGCATTAGCAGCCCAATAATAATGCAGAAGGTTAGGGAACGCCCTCACGCCGCCACCTCCTCCTTCCCCCATTGTAAAGTTTCTGGTGTTCAGTGAGTTGAGCTGACCACCTGAACCCAGTCCCACAGCGAGAACACCTGAATAGTTTCTCGTCAGTGTGTACATGTTGATGGGACATCAGATTCCAGGAACTTCTAAAGCACTTCCCGCAGTCCGGTCATTTAAAAGGTCCCTCATCAGTGTGGACTCGTTGATGGGAGATCAGGTTCCCGGAACTTCTGAAGCACCTCTCACAGTTTGGACATTTAAAAGGTCTCTCATCAGTATGAACTCGTTGATGGGACATCAGGTTCCGGGAACTTTTAAAGCACATCTCACAGTCTGGGCATTTAAAAGGTCTCTCATCAGTGTGAACACGTTGATGGGACATCAGTTCCGAGGAACTTTTAAAGCACTTCTCGCAGTCTAGACATTGAAAAGGTCTCTCATCCGTGTGAACTCGTTGATGGAACATCAGGTTCCCAGGACTTTTAAAGCACTTCCCGCAGTCCGGACATTTAAAAGGTCTCTCTTCAGTATGAACACGTTGGTGGGACGTCAGGTTGCCTGAACTTTTAAAGCACTTCCCACAGTCTAGGCAATTAAAAGGTCTTTCATCAGTGTGAACCCGTTGATGGGACATCAGTTGCGAGGAACGTTTGAAGGACTTTTCGCAGTCTGGACATTTAAACGGTCTCTCATCAGTGTGAACACGTTGATGGGACATCCGTTCCGAGGAACTTTTAAAGTACTTCCCACAGTCTAGACATTTAAAAGGCCTCTCATCAGTGTGAACTCGTTGATGGGATATCAGGTCCGAGGAACTTTTAAACCACTTCCCGCAGTCTGGGCATTTAAAAGGTCTCTCATCAGTGTGAACTCGTTGATGGGATATCAGGTCTGAGGAACTTTTAAAGCACTTCTCGCAGTCTGGGCATTTAAAAGGTCTCTCATCTGTGTGAACTCGTTGATGGGACAACAGTCCCCAGGAACCTTTAAAGCACTTCCCGCAGTCTGGGCATTTAAAAGGCCTCTCATCCGTGTGACCTCGTTGATGGGACATCAGGTTCCTGGAACTTTTAAAGCACATCTCACAGTCTGGGCATTTAAAAGGTCTTTCATCAATGTGAACCTGTTGATGGGACATCAGTTCCCAGGAACTTTGAAGCATTTCCCGCAGTCTGGGCATTTAAAAGTTCTCTCATAAGGGTGAACTCAGTGTATTAGTAGGTCAGATCATTGAGTGAACCCTTTCCCACAATCAGAGCAGATGAATGGTCTCTCTCCAGTGTGACACCGTCTATGCACTTCTAGGATTGAGGGGTAATTGAATCCCTTCCCACAATCCTTACATTTCAATCATTGCATCCCATTGTGATTGCATCTATGGCCTGATAGGTCAAATAATCAGCTGAATACTTGTCCACACAAAGAACATGTGTACGGTTGCTCCCCACTGTGAATGGTTGATTTTTCCTTCAATGTTCAAAATCCAATATTCAGGTTAGGATAAATTGGGCGACTACGTTAAATCCTGATGCGATGTTTGCTCGCAGTTTCCCAACTAATACCCTGAAAAATTGATTTAAAACAGAAGGGAATGAGAGAGAACCCACAAAAACACAAAGGCAAGCTGTGAAACTGAGCTGAATGAATCTGGTGATTTGTGGGGCTGGCACGAGGAAAACGTGGCCATGAAAATTGCTGGACTGTTGTAAAAACACAACAGGTTTATTAATTTCCTTCAGGAAAGGGAACCTGCCCGCAGTCTGGACATACACAAGTCTGGAGCTTTGATGTAAGGAAAGGGAAGGTGGGCGAGTTTAAGAGATGTGGGAGAAGAGGCAAAGGAGAAGAATATTATACATTTCGACAACCAGACAGAATCTCCCAACCCTCAAACTCCACTATCTAAAAAGATCAAGTTTGTGAACACCACCCACAAGTCATACAGATTAGGCAAATCAAATTAGTGACAATGCCATAGGGGAGGAATTCCTGGAGTGTAAATGGGATGATTTTTGAGACCAATACGTTGAGGTACCAACTGGAGAGCAGGTCATCCTAGACTGATTGCTGTGTAATGAGAACGGAATCATTGGCAATCTAGTTATGCGAGACCCCTTGGGGATGCGAGATCATAATGTGATCACATTTTTCATCAAGGTGGAGAGTGAAGTAGTTGATTCTGAGACTAGGTTCCTAAATCATAACAAAGGAATCTGCGATGGCATAAGGTGCCAGTTGGCTATAATAGATTAGGAAACGTTACGGAAAGGGATGACAATGGCAAACAACAAAGGAGCACATGGGTGAAGTGCCACAATTGTTTATCCCTGTCTGGCACAAAAGTAAGATGGGAAAGGTGGCCAATCCATGGCTTACAAGGGAAATTAGAGATAGTATTCGATCCAAGAAGCATACAAATTGGCCAAGAAAAGCCACAGGCCTGCGAACTGGTAGCAGTTTAGAGTTCAGCAAAGCAGGCCCAAGGGATTGATTAAGAAGAGGAAAGTAGAGTACAAGAGTAAGCTTGCAGGGAACACAAAAACTGATTGTAAACGTTTCTATAGGTATGTAAAGAGAAAAAGATTGGT
This sequence comes from Scyliorhinus torazame, assembly GCF_047496885.1. Taxonomy (NCBI): domain Eukaryota; kingdom Metazoa; phylum Chordata; class Chondrichthyes; order Carcharhiniformes; family Scyliorhinidae; genus Scyliorhinus; species Scyliorhinus torazame. The sequence continues at coordinate 183,216,470 of NC_092711.1, read as the reverse complement.
GAAGATAAATGTAGGACCCCGACAGTCAAAAACAGGAGAATATATAATAGGGGACAAAAGAAATGGCTGAGCAACTAAACAAATACTTTGGTTGTCTTCACAAATGAGGACACAAATCAGATACCAGAAATGTTGGGAACACAAAGTTTAGTGAGAGGGAGGAATTGAAAGAGATCAATATTAGTAAAGAAAGGGTGTCGGAGAAATTGATGGGATTGAAGGTTGTTAATTCCCCAGGGCCTGGGTAGCACGGTGGCACAGTGGGTTAGCACTGAAGCCTCACGGCGCTGAGGTCCCAGGTTCTATCCCGGCTCTGGGTCACTGTCCATGTGGAGTTTACACATTTTCCCCGTGTTTGCGTGGGTTTCGCCCCCACAACCCAAAAATGTGCAAGCTAGGTGAAGTGGTCACGCCAAACTGCCCCTTAATGGGAAAAAATGAATTGGGTACTCATAAATTTATTTTTAAAAAAGAAAAAAAAAATCCCCAGGGCCTCATACGAAGTGGCTCTAGAAATACTGGTTGCTTTGGTGGTCATCTTCCAGGATTGTAGACTCTGGAACATTTCCTGCAAATTGGAGGGGTGCTAATGTAACTCCTCTATTTAATAATAGAGGTCGAGAGAAAACAGGGAATTATAGAACAGTAATACTGACGTCAGCAGTGGGGAAAATTCTTGATTCCATTATCAAAGATTTTATAGCAGAACACTGAGAAAACAGTGGCAGGATCGGACAGAGTCAGCATGGATTTATGAAGGGGAAATCATGCTTGGTAAATCTGTTGGAATTCTTCAAGGATATAACTGTTGCAGCTGTACAGAACTCTGGTCCGTCCGCATTTGGAGTATTGTGTACAGTTCTGGTCACCGCATTATAGGAAGGACGTGGAGGCTTTGGAGCGGGTGCAGAGGAGATTTACCAGGATGTTGCCTGGTATGGAGGGAAAATCTTATGAGGAAAGGCTGACGGACTTGAGGTTGTTTTCGTTGGAGAGAAGAAGGTTAAGAGGAGACTTAATAGAGGCATACAAAATGATCAGGGGGTTGGATAGGGTGGACAGTGAGAGCCTTCTCCCGCGGATGGATATGGCTGGCACGAGGGGACATAACTTTAAACTGAGGGGTAATAGATATAGGACAGAGGTCAGAGGTAGGTTCTTTACGCAAAGAGTAGTGAGGCCGTGGAATGCCCTACCTGCTACAGTAGTGAACTCGCCAACATTGAGGGCATTTAAAAGTTTATTGGATAAGCATATGGAGGATAATGGCATAGTGTAGGTTAGATGGCTTTTGTTTCGGTGCAACATCGTGGGCCGAAGGGCCTGTACTGCGCTGTATTGTTCTATGTTCTATGTAACTAATAGAGTTGACGAGGGGGAGCCAGTGGATGTGGTATATTTGGACTTTCAGAAAGCATTTGACAAAATTAAAGCACATGGAATGGGAATAATGACTGAGATGGATAGAGGACTGAGTAACAAACGGGAAACAAAGAGTAGGAAATAATGGGTCTTTTTCAAATTGGCAGGCAATGACCAGTGGGCTGCCGCAGGAATCGGTGCAATATATATTAATGATTTAGATGAGGGAACAAAATATAATATCTCTAAATTTGCAGATGACACCAAGGTGTGTGGGAAGGTGTGCTGTAAGGAAGATGCAGGGATCCTTCAGTGTGATTTGGACAAGTTGAGTGAGTGGGCAAATGAAATGAAATGAAAATCGCTTATTGTCACAAGTAGGTTTCAAATGAAGTTACTGTGAAAAGCCCCTAGTCACCACATTCCGGCGCCTATTCAGGGAGGCTGTTACATGAATGGCAGATGCAGTAGAATTGATAAATGCAAGGTTATCCACTTTGGTAGCAAAAATGAGAAGGCAGACTCGCTATAAATTAGGAGAGGGGAATATGCAATGAGACCTGGATGTCCTTGTCCTTGTACGAATATGCAATGAGACCTGGATGTCAATGAAGCTCAGCATGCAAGTACAGAAGGTGGTAAAGAAGGCAAACGGTATGTTGCCCTTCATTGCGAGAGGATGCAAGTACAGGAGCAGGGATGCCTTGCCACAATTATATAGGGTCTTGGTGAGGTCACACCTGGAATATTGTGTCAAGGTTTGGTCTTCTTTTCTGAGGAAGGATGTTCTTGCTTTAGAGGGAGTGCAGCGAAGGTTTACCAGACTGATTCCAGGTACGGCAGGACTGACGAATGAGGAGATATTAAATCGGTTGGGATTGTATTCGCTGGAGTTCAGAAGAATGAGGGGGGGGATCTCATAGAAACCTATAAAATTCTAACAAAACTAGACAGGGTAAATGCAGGAAGGATGTACCCAATGGTGGGTGTGTCCAGAACCAGGGGTCTCAGTCTGTGGATACGGGGTAGACCATTTAGGACAGAGATGAGGAGAAATTTCTTCCCCAGAGTGGAGAGCCTGTTACCACAGGAGGTAGTTGAGCCCAAAACATTGCATGTTTTCAAGCAGTTAGACATTGCACTTTGGGTGAAGGGGATCAAAAGATATGAGGGGAAAGCGGGATTAGGCTTTTGAGTTGGATGATCAGCCATGTTTATAATGAATGGCAGAGCATGCTCAAAGGGCCAAATGGCCTCCTCCTAATTCTATGTTTCGATACACCACTCTGACTGGACTGAGATCCCATCCTGGATGAACAGACATTTCCGTCATTTAAATATTGGGATGACAGAAGTCAATGTCTTCAATCCCCGCTACAAACTTCACTCCATGCATAACAGCATTCCTCTCCCTGGAAACAGTTTGAGGCTCAGCCAGACTGTTCACGACCATGGTGAAATATTTGTTTAAATTTGGCTTTTCAGAGTCGCCAGGGCTGCGTTTGGTGTTGTTGTTTCCAGTGTCTGTGTCTATGCCTGGTGGCCCGCCCATTTCATACCGTTTTACTGACTTTGGAGCAGTTGAATACAATTAAGGGGCTTGCTCCACCATTTCAGAATGCTTTTAGGAGTCAGCCAGATTGCTATGGATCTGAAGTCACATGTCGGCCAGACAAGGTTAGGATGGCAGATTATTTTCCCTAAACAGCATTACTGAACCAAATAGTTTTTATATGACCATTAACAATGGTTCCTTGTTCACCATAAGACATAGGAGCAGAATTAGCCCATTCAGCCCATCGAGTCTGCTCCGCCATTCAATCATGGCTGATATATAGAACATTGAATATTACAGGACAGTACAGGCGCTTCGGCCCTTGATGTTGCACCGACCTGTGAAACCACTCTCAAGCCCATCTACACTATTCCCTTATCATCCATATGTTTATCCAATGACCATTTAAATGCCCTTAACGTTGGCAAGTCCACTACTGTTTCAGGCAGGGAATTCCACGCCCTTACTACTCTCTGAGTAAAGAATCTTCCTCTGACATCTGTCCTATATCTATCTCCCCTCAATTTAAAGCTATGTCCCCTCGTGCTAGATATCACCATCTGAGGAAAAAGGCTCTCACTGTTCACCCTATCTAATCCTCTGATCATCTTGCATGCGATATTTTCTCATCCCCATAACCCCTGATCCCCTTATTAATCAAGAACCTATCTATCTGTCTTAAAGACACTCAAGTGATTTGGCCTCCATAGCCTTCTGCGGCAAAGAGTTCCACAGATTCACCACCCTCTGACTGAAGAAATTTCTCATCTCTGTTTTAAAAGATCGTCCCTTCAGTCTGAGATGGTGTCCTCTGGTTCTAGTTTTTCCTACAAGTGGAAATATCCTCTCCACGTCCACTCTATCCAGGGCTCGCAGTATCCTGTAAGTTTCAATAAGATCCCCCCTCATCCTTCTAAACTCCAACGAGTACAGACCCAGAGTCCTCAACTATTCCTCATACGACAAGCTCTTCATTCCAGGGATCATTCTTGTAAACCTCCTCTGGACCCTTTCCAAGGCCAGCACATCCTTCCTTAGAAACGGATTCCAGAACTGCTTATAATATTCCAAATGGGGTCTGAGCAGAGCCTAATACAGTCTCAGAAGTACATCCCTGATCTTGTCTTCTAGCCCTCTTGACATGAATGCGAACATTGCATTTGCTTTCTTAAGTGCTGACTGAACCTACACGTTAACCTTAAGAGAATCGTGAACAAGGATTCCCAAGTCCCTTTGTGCTTCTGATTTCCTAAGCATTTCACCATTTAGAAAATAGTCTATGCCTAAATTCCTCCTTCCAAAGTGCATAACCTCGCATTTTTCCACATTTTATTTCATTTGCCACTTCACTGCCCACTCTCCTAGCTTGTCCAAATCCGTCTGCAGCCCCCTGGCTTCCTCAATACTACCTGTCCCTCTACAGATCTTTGTATCATCTGCAAACTTAGCAACAGTGCCTTCAGTTCTTTCTTCCAAATCATTCATGTATATTGTGAAAAGTTGTGGTCCCAACACAGACCTCTGAGGCACTTTCAATTTCATACTTTTATTAAATTCAACTTCCACCACATGCCATGATGGGATTCAAACTTGGGTCACCAGAGCATTACTCTATGTCCTGAGAATTACCCTGGGTGTCCCCACAAGATGACCTACAACCACACATCTGTGCCATCTCCAAAAATCCTTCTGTGAGGTGACTGAGACCTCACACTGCATATTTATTTGGAAAATACATCTTGACATTCTCATAGATATTTCTAAAGTTTTAATGGCGCAACAGAGTTTTTAAAACCATTATGCCTGTCTGTGACTCCTGAACAAAAGGAGCTATCCGGCTGCAATAAAGGAACTCAGACTTCCTCATCTCTGAAGAGACATTTTGATTCAGGAACTCAAGTGAAACCCAATTGTTCTCTGTGATCTGTGCACTGTCAGTCTTCCTTTTCTCTGGCTATATTTTGCTGTATGAATGCAGCACTCATTTTGAGTGTCTGTAGACTAACCCTTTGAGTTACTCCGATCTCAAGGGATTGGGATATTTGCCACCGTTTATAACCGAGGAATCATACCAAATGCATCTTTAGTTTACAGATTGATGGTGAATGAAGAAGTCAGTGCGGCTTAAATTGACACCCCATCAGTCCCTAACATATCCCAGTAACATCACTCGTCATGGTTTTGCTCATGTTTCTGCAATTTTCTTGCATTTAATGCTTACTTGCAACAAGTCTCTTTTGTCCATCACGCCTGCGCTCACGAGCCAGAAAGCGTCTCCTAGTTCATAAGCACCCAAAATTTAAAATTCCTTGTTTTCCTTCATGGTCGTGACCTATCAAGAACCTGTCCAACGGTCTACATCTGCAGTGCTATAACCTGACCAAGTGCTGGAAAATTAGATTAAAATGGGCGGCTCGTTCATTTTTTTTCTCATTGGCCGGAAAACATGATGGACTGAATGGCCTCTCTCCACGGTCAGCTGCCTCAAATAAATATGGCGGCTCCGCCTGCCCGTTCGTCCGTATGGCCCGCACAAATATGACCGCCACGCATGCGTCCTACTACACATTAACATGGCGGACTTGAAGTCCGGCCTGGAACTCAGGAAAAGTCTGTGCTCCCACTCAATGCAAACGGGGGACTGGAAAGTTATTTTTCGGAATTGGAGGTTAATACAACATGTTTACGAAACCTCTCCGCCCATTTGCCACATTGATCAATAGCTCTCGCACCGTCCCATGATTTCACATTTCCTGTCTGGATTTCAGATCAACTTCTTCCCATCGCCATTCCACATACTGCGCATGCTCCATTCTCAGTCCCGCCCCGCTATCTCTCCGATTCATGAGGATCCGCCCGGTCCTCCAGCCCCGCCCCCTGTCTCTGTTGGTCCGGAGCTGCCGTCAATCAGCCGGGCATTGTGACGGTCTCAAATGGTGACAGCAAGAGACTCAGCCAGACTCATTGAATATTGCCACCATTCTCTGGGAGTGAGAACTAGAAATATTGGAGCTAGAGATGGATGTTCAGTTGTCCTCTCGTCGGGTCGGGAAGGAGGCGCAGAAGAGAGGAGATTCACACTCATTTACCGAGTGCTCTGATTATCATCTTTACTATACATGAGAAATTCCTCACTTCAATCCCGCCTGCAAACTTTTGTGTTTAAAATTGTTACTGAGAAGGAGTACTGAGTCTCCATAGAATCCCTACAATGCAGAAGTAGGCCATTCGGCTCATCGAGTCTGCACCGGACCCCTCGAATGAGCAGTTTGCCCATCCACAAGTGTCCCTGTAATCCATAACCGAACCTGCGCATCCCTGGACACAAAGGGACAATTTAGCATAGCCAATCCACCTGAACCTTCCTATCTTTGGAAACACTCTTTGGCGCAGACTCGATGGGCCGAATGGCCTCCTTCTGCACTGTAAAAAAATTCTATGAACGTACAAACTCCACACAGTAACCCCAAGCCAGAATTGAACATAGGCCCATGGCGGTGTGAGGTAGCAGTGCTAACCACTGTGTCGCCTTGCCACCCATGTCGGACACAGTTAATGTCTCATTCTTTAAAAGGTCCTTCATCTTTAAACAGGGAACGATAAGTCAGAGAAATCTGATCCACTGTGACCCAAAAACAAGATACTGCAGATGCTGCAAATCCCACTTTAAAACCGAAAATGTTGCAAATACTCAGATCAAACAGTTTCTTTGGAGAGGGAAACAGTGAATGTTTCAGGTTGCCTGAACTTTTATAACAACATAAGACAAAGGACCAGAATTAGGCTATTCGGCACATCGCGTCTGCTCGGCCATTTAATCATGGGCGATATTTTTCTCATCTCCATTTTACTACCTTCTTCCCATGACCCTTGATCCCCTTATTAATCAAGAACTTATCTATCTCTGTCTTAAAGACATTCAGTGATTTGGACTCCACAGCCTTCTGCGGCAGAGTTCCACAGATTCATCACCCTCTGGCTGAAGACATTCCTCATCTCTGTTTTACAGGATGGTTCCTTCAGTCTGAGGCTGTGCCCTCGGATTCTAGTTTTTTGTACTGGTGGAAACATCCTCTCCACATCCACTCTATCTAGGCCCCTCAGTATCCTGTAAATTTCAATAAGATGCCCCTCATCTGGGGCGGCATGGTGGCATAGTGGTTAGCACTGCTTCCTCACAGCGCCAGGGACCTGGGTTTGAGACCGACCTCGGGTTATTGTCTGTGTGGAGTTTGCACACTCTTCCTGTGTCTGCGTGGGTTTCCTCTGGGTGTTCCAGTTTCTTCCCACAGTCCAAAGATGTACAGGTTAAGTGGATTGACTATGCTAAATTGCCCCGAGGTGGGGTTAGGTGATATGGTGGAGAAGTGGGCCGTCGTAGATTGCTCTAGCAGAGGTCCGGTGCAGATTCAATGGGCTGAATGGCCTCCTTCTGCACTGTAGGGATTCTATGATCCATCTGAACTCCAATAAGTACAGACCCAGAGTCCTCAACTGCTCCCCATATAACAAGTTCTTCATTCCAGGGATCATTCTTGTGAACCTCCTCTGGACCCTTTCAAAGGACAGCACATCATTCCTTAGATACGGGGCCCAAACTTCTCACAATACTTCAAATAGGGTCTGACCAGAGCATTATACAACCTCACATGTCCATCCCTGCTCTTGTATTCTAGCCCTCTCGACATGAATGCTGACATTGCATTTGCCTTCCTAACTGCTGACTGAACCTGCACGTTAACCTTCAGAGAAACTTGACCTAGGAGTCCTGAGTCCCTTTGTGCTTCTGATTTCCTAAGCCATTTCTCATTTAGAAAATAGTCTAGGCCTAAATTCCTCCTTCCAAAGTGCATAACCTCACACTTTCCACATTGTATTCCAGCTGCCACTTCTTTGCCCTCTCTTAGCCTGTCCAAATCCTTCTGCAGCCCTTCTGCTTCCTGAATACTACTTATTTAACAGCCTCCTATACGGCACCTTATCAAAGGCCTTCTGGAAATCTAAATAGATTATGTCTACAGGTTCTCCTTTGTCTAACTTCCTTGTTACCTCGTCAAAGAATTCTAACAGATTTGTCAGACATGACCTCCTCTTGACGAAGCCATGCTGACTCAGTCCTACTTTATCATGCACTTCCAAGTACTCCGCAATTTCATCTTTAATAATCAACTCTAAAATCTTACCAATGATCAAAGTCAGGCTAACCGACCTATAATTTCCCATCTTCTGCCTCCCTCCCTTCTTAACCAAGGGTGTTACATTAGCCATTTTCCAGTCCTCTAGGACCCTCTCTGCCTCTCGTGATTCCTGAAAGATCACCACTAATACGCCACAATCTCCTCAGCTATCTCCTTTTAAATCCTGGGGTGCAGTCCATCCACTTCAGGTCATTTATCCACCTTCAGACCTTTCAGTTTCCTCAGAACGTCTCCTTAGTGATGGTCACTACACTCACCTCTGCCCCCTGATTCTCCTGCAGTTCCAGTATCCCACCGGTTTTGTGGACAGATTATAAACAGGGATTGTTCCCTTTAGAGCAAAGAACAGACATCTTTGGGCAGCACGGTAGCACACGTGGATAGCACTGTGGCTTCACAGTGCCAGGGTCCCAGGTTTGACTCCCCGTTGGGTCACTGTCTGTGCGGAGACTGCACATTCTCCCCGTGTCTGCGTGAGTTTCCTCCGGGTGCTCCGGTTTCCTACCACAGTCCATAGATGTGCAGGTTAGGTGGATTGGCCATGCTAAATTGCCCTTAGTGTCCAAAAAGGATAGGATGGGTTATTGGGTTACGGGGATGGGGTGGAAGTGAGGGCTTAAGTGGTGCAGTGCAGACTCGATGGGCTGAATGGCCTCCTTCTGCACTGTATGTTCTATGAAAAACAGCTACTTCCTCACTGTTAGCAGACTCCTAAACAACCCTCTTATGGACTGACCTCATTAACACGTTACCCCTGTATACTTCACCCGATGCCAGTGTTATGCAGTTACATTGTGTATCTTGTGTGGCCCTATTATGTATTTTCTTCTATTTCCTTTTCTTTTCATATACTTAATGATCTGTTGAGCTGCTTGCAGAAAAATACTTTTCACTGTACCTTGGTACACGTGACAATAAACAAATCCAAATCCAAAAAAGATGAAATGGAGATTTCATGGAGCTGTTCAATATTATGGGTTGGGGTAATGGGGATGGATGCTTTGATAGAGCAGATAGGGAGAAACTGGTTCCACTGACGAGGATCGTGATTGAAGATAATTAAAGAAAGACAGATTTGTATTTAGAAAGCACCCTGGACGTCAGAGTGAAATCATTATTACAATGGCTAACATGTGCTCCTATGTTTTGTGGTCTATTCCTTTGTAACTGGGCTATTCCCAGCCTCCCACATAAAGATGGGGTCATTCAAAAATTAAAACCAAGCTTATCTATTTGATTTTTATCCCAAAATAAATACCTGAAACTGCGCTGGAGTTTATTACATTAGGAGAAAAGACCATAAAAGGCCACAATAAACATGGTTCTGTCCACAGCAAAATCCAACCACTGTAGTTATTTGTGAACTCGCTGGTGTCTCATAAGATAACTGAGTGAATCCCTTCCCACGCCAGGAGCAGGTGAACGGTCTCCCTCAATGTGAATTCGCTGGTGTGTCAGCAGGGTGGATGACCAAGTGAATCACTTCCCATAACAGGAACAGGTGAACGGTCTCTCCCCAGCGTAAAGTTTTAAAATATATATATTCTATTGACAATACGTCAACATAGTACAAAATAAATAAAGTACATATTGTTTGTTCAATTTTTCCCCCTTTTAAATCCCCAACCCCCCTCCTCTCCAGCAGCCCCCCCACCCCCCCCCCCCCCCACCCCCACCTTCCCCAGCGACATACAATTCCTCAAACACGGATAGTAACGGTCTCGAACGCACATAAAACTTCTCCTCCGATCCTCTAAGGGCGAACTTTATCTTCTCCAGCCTAAGAAATTCATACAAGTCCCCCAACCAAGCCATGACTCCCAGCGGTGCTGCTGACCTTCATTTCAATAGTATCCGACACTGGTCAATCAGAGAGGCAAAGGCCACAATGTCAGTCCCCTTCCCCTTCTGCAGCCCCGGAGCCTCCAAAGTTGAAATATTCCAAAGATCACCGCCATAAGGTCCGGCGTCATCCTAACCACCACAACCCCACCAAACTCTCACACACCACCTCCCAAAAGCTACCCAACTTTGTGCACCATCAAATCATGTAAACATGGTTTGTCGCCCCCGCCTCCCACATCTCTCGCACACATCTTCTACTACCGGGAAACAACACCCATTTGGGTCAGAGTCATATGAACCCTATGTACTACCTTATGTACAAGGCTCATCTACGCACAGGAGGAGGTTGAGTTGATTTGGTGTATTATCTCGCTCCAAATTCCCCACCCCATCTCGATCCCAAATTCTTTCTCCCACTTCCGTCTCATCCCTTCCACTTGGGCCGACCCCTTCTCTCACAACCATCCACAGATCTCCCCAATCCTCCGTTCTCCCCACTCATCCGGGATCAATAGCTTCTCCAACAAGTACAGTCTGGCAGCTGAGGAAACGAGGGCAGTTTCTTCCCTCACCTGCCAATATTTAAACTTGCTCCCCATTGGCAACTCAAACTTCTCTCGCAATTCCTCCAGCGCCGCAAACTTACCCTCAACAAACAGGTCCCTAACCCGCTCTATCCCTTCCTCCGACATCTCCTGTACATCCCATCCATTCTGCATCTGCACTAATTTAAAGTGCCTCCACAACTGATTGCAGGTCTTAAATCAAGATTCCACCACTGGGCTGCTCGTATACTTCCCTGGGGAAAAAGCAAGGGGCCTTAGCCAGAGCCCTCAAACTCATCCCCTGCAAGATTCCTCCTCCAACCGGACACAGTCCGACCCCCCCCCCCCCCCACACCTTCTCCTCAATACCGTATCATCTTCTCGGCATTTGCAACCCAATACTAATGCAGCAGGTTAGGGAACACCAGTTCCTCCTCCTTCCCCCAAAGTAAAGTTAATGGTGTTCAGGGAGTTGAAATGACCACCTGAACCCAGTCCCACAGTGAGATCACCTGTGTGAACATGTTGATGGGACATCAGATTCCAGGAACTTTTAAAGCACTTCCCGCAGTCCGGTCATTTAAAACGTCCCTAATCAGTGTGGACTCGTTGATGGGAGATCAGGTTCCCGGAACTTCTGAAGCGCCTCTCACAGTCTGGACATTTAAAAGGTCTCTCATCAGTATGAACTCGTTGATGCGACATTAGGTTCCGGGAACTTTTAAAGCACGTCTCACAGTCTGGGCATTTAAAAGGTCTCTCATCAGTGTGAATGCGTTGATGGGACATCAGTTGCGAGGAACGTTTAAAGCACTTCTCGCAGTCTGCACATTTAAAAGGTCTCTCATCAGTGTGAACTCGTTGATGGAACATCAGGTTCCTGGAACTTTTAAAGCACTTCCCGCAGTCTGGACATTTAAAAGGTCTCTCATCAGTATGAACTCGTTGGTGGGACATCAGGTTCCCAGAACTTTTAAAATACTTCCCGCAGTCTGGGCATTTAAAAGGTCTTTCATCAATGTGAACCCGTTGATGGGACAGCAGTTGCGAGGAACGTTTAAAGCACTTTTCGCAGTCTGGACATTTAAACAGTCTCTCATCAGTGTGAACTTGTCGATGGGACATCAGGTTCCCGGAACTTTTAAAGCATTTCTCACAGTCTGAGCATTTAAAAGATCTCTCATCACTGTGAATTCGCTGATGGGACATCAGGTTCCGGGAACTTTTAAAGCACATCTCACAGTCTGGGCATTTAAATGGTCTTTCATCAGTGTGAATGCTTTGATGGGACATCAGGTTCCCGGTACTTTTAAAGCATTTCCCGCAATCTGAGCATTTAAAAGGTCTCTCATCATTGTGAACTCGCTGATGGGACATCAGGTTCCGGGAACATTTAAAGCACATCTCACAGTCTGGGCATTTAAAAGGTCTTTCATCAGTGTGGACGCGTTGATGGGACATCAGTTCCGAGGAACGTTTAAAGCACTTCTCGCAGTCTGCACATTTAAAAGGTCTCTCATCAGTGTGAACTCGTTGATGGGACATCAGGTTCCTGGAACTTTTAAAGCACTTTGAGCAGTCTGGACATTTAAAAGGTCTCTCATCTGTGTGAACTCGTTGGTGGGACATCAGGTTCCCGGAACTTTTAAAACACTTTGCGCAGTCTGGACATTTAAAAGGTCTCTCATCAGTGTGAAGTCGTTGATGGAACATCAGTTGCGAAGAACATTTAAAACACTTTTCACAGTCTGGGCATTTAAAAGGTCTCTCATCAGTGTGAAGTCGTTGATGGAACATCAGGTTCCTGGAACTTTTAAAGTACTTCCCGCAGTCTGGACACTTAAAAGGTCTCTCATCAGTATGAACTCGTTGGTGGGACAGAAGGTTCTGGGAACTTTTGAAGCACATCTCGCAGTCTGGGCATTCAAAATGTCTTTCATCAGTGTGAACACGTTGATGGGACATCAGTTCCGAGGAACGTTTAAAGCACTTTTCGCAGTCTGGACATTTAAACGGTCTCTCATCAGTGTGAACTTGTCGATGGGACATCAGGTTCCCGGAACTTTTGAAGCATTTCTCGCAGTCTGAGCATTTAAAAGATCTCTCATCATTGTGAACTCGCTGATGGGACATCAGGTTCTGGGAACTTTTAAAGCACATCTTGCAGTCTGAGCATTTAAAAGATCTCTCATCATTGTGAACTCGTTGATGGGACATCAGGTTCTGGGAACTTTTAAAGCACATCTCACAGCCTGGGCATTTAAATGGTCTTTCATCAGTGTGAACGCGTTGATGGGACATCAGATTCCCGTAATGTTTAAAGCATTTCCCGCAGTCTGAGCATTTAAAAGGTCTCTCATCATTGTGAACTCGCTGATGGGACATCAGGATCCGGGAACTTTTAAAGCACATCTCACAGTCTGGGCATTTAAATGGTCTTTCATCAATGTGAGTGCGTTGATGGGACATCAGTTCCGAGGAACGTTTAAAGCACTTTGCGCAGTCTGGACATTTAAAAGGTCTCTCATCTGTGTGAACTCGTTGGTGGGACATCAGGTTCCCGGAACTTTTAAAACACCTCCCGCAGTCTGGGCATTTAAAAGGTCTCTCATCAATGTGAACCCGTTGATGGGACATCAGTTGCGGGGAACATTTAAAAAACATTTCGCAGTCTGTGCATTTAAAAGGTCTCTCACCAGTGTGAACTTGTTTATGGGCCATCAATTCCCCGGAGCGTTTAAAGCACTTCCCACAATCTAGGCATTTAAAAAGTCTCTCATTAGTGTGAACTATCTTCCAGAAATTTTGAAGAACTTCGCGTAGTTTGAGCATTTAAATGGTCTCTCCCCACTATGGACTCGCTGGTGAGGCAGCATAATGAATTACTTCACATAGGTGTGACACCGTTGATGAATTTGCAGAACTGATGTGTAATTGAATTCCTTCCCACAATAATAATAATCTCTTTATTGTCACAAGTAGGCTTACATTAACACTGCAATGAAGTTACTGTGAAAATCCACTAGTCGTCACATTCCAGTGCCTGTTCGGGTACACAGAGGGAGAATTCAGAATGTCCAATTCACCTAACAGCACGTGTTTTGGTACTTGTGGCAGGAAACCGGAGCACCCAGAGGAAATCCACGCAGACAAAGGGAGAATGTGCAGATTCCGCACAGACAGTGACCCAAGCCGGGAATCGAACCTGGGACCCTGGAGCATTTGAACAGTTTGTTCGCGTTCTGACTGTCCTTTTGGTCTGAAATGTCAAATATTCAGCTCAATCCTCGTCCATACACAGAACACATATTTGGTTCTCCCCATTGTGAAGGATGCTTTTTCGATCCATATTCAAAATCCAATGATATTTAGATTACGATAAATTGGGCGGCTCTGTCAGATCCTGATTGTGATGTTTGGTTTCAGTTTCCCAACTGCAATCCTCCCCTTCTAATGCCCTGTGAAACTGAGTTAAACAAAAAAAAATGGAGTGAGAGAGAACCCACAAAAACACAAAGGTAGATTGTGAAATTGAGCTGAATGAATCGAGTAAATTGTGGAGCTGGCATCACCAAAACGTGACCATGAAAGCTGCTGCATTGTTGTAAAACTCCAACTGGTTCACAAATGTCCTTCAGGGAATGGAACCAGCCACCCAGTCTGCGCCTATACAAGTCAAGGGCTTTGACATGATGATGGGAAGGTGAGCGGGTTAAGAGATGTAGGAGCAGAAGAGGCGAAAGGGAGGAACCTTATAGAGAACAAAGAACAAAGAAAAGTACAGCACAGGAACAGGCCCTTCGGCCTTCCAAGCCCGTGCCGATCATGCTGCCCGACTAAACTACAATCTTCTACACTTCCTGGGTCCGTATACCTCTATTCCCATCCTATTCATGTATTTGTCCCTGCTTCCACCACCTCCTCCGGCAGTGAGTTCCAGGCACCCACTACCCTCTGTGTAAAAACTTGCCTCGTACATGTACTCTAAACCTTGCCCCTCGCAACTTAAACCTATGCCCCCTAGTAATTGACCCCCTAATAATTGATATATCTACAACCAGTCTGAATCTCCCAAACCCTCATCCTTCACTATCTAGAAAGACTAGGTTTGCATGTCAATGTGAACAGCATCACCTTCAGGTCACATTGTCCTGGATGAACAGAAATGTCCTCCGTTTAAATATTGGGAAGACTGAAGCCAATGTCTCCACCCCATCGGTCACCCTGGAAACTGTCTGAGGCAGAACAAGGCTGTTCACAACCATGGTGAAATGTTTATTTTAAATTTAGACTTTGCAGAGTCGACAGGGTTCAGCTTGGCATTGTCGTTTTGCTTTTTAAAGTGTCAGAATCTATTTCTGCCTGAACAAAAAGAACTATCTGGGATTAACAAAGAAACACACACTTTGTTGTCTCTGAAGAGACATTTAGGTTCTGGATACTGGAAATCATGTGAAACACAATTATTCTCTGTGACCTATGCACTGTAAATCTTTCTTTGCTGTGTCTTTTGTTGTCAGAATGCAAAGACAACTTTCAAACCCTCTCAGGTCATTTTGAGTTTGTAAATAAACCAACCCTTTGAGTTCATCCTATCTCAAGAGAAGAGGAAATCCGCCACCGGTTATAAAAGAGGAATCAAATCAAAAATATCTTTCTGTTTACAGAAGGGCAGCATAAGGACACAGCAGTTTTCACTATTGCCTCACAGCACCAGGAATCCGCATTCAATTCCAGGCTTGGGTCACTGACTGTGTTGAGTTTCTATGTTCTCAACCTTGACTATCAAGAAAGACTAGGTTTGCATGTGTATGTGAACAGCATCAGCTCCAGGTCACACACAGAAATGTCCTCCATTTAAATATTGGGTGGGTTTCCTCAGGGTGCTCCGGTTTCCTCCCACAGTCCAAAAATGTGCAGGTTATGTGGATTTGGATGATGTTAAGAGATTACGGGGATAGGGCAGGGTGTACGGGTGAGTTAACATGGGTAGAGTGCTCATTCGAAGGGTCCATTCAATTTTCTGCACTGTAGGCATTCTGACACAAAAATAGATGGTGATGGGAGAAATCAGTGTTGTTTAAATTATTACCCCTCCTGTCCCTAACGTTGCTCGACATGGCCCTGTCTTACCTCATGCTTCAGAAACTTTCATGCGTTTCATGCTCACTTGCAACAAGTCTTCTTCGCCCATCAGCCCTGTGCTCACTGATCTTCAAAGGATTCCTGGTTCAGTCGCACCAACATTTTTAAATTCTCATCCTTGTTTTCCTCCAGTGTTGTGACCATCTGTCTATCTCTGTAATGTTATCGAGCCACACACCCGCTGAGATCTATCATAGAATTTACAGTGCAGAAAGCCATTCGGCCCATCGAGTCTGCACCGGCTCTTGGAAAGAGCACCCTACCCAAGGTCAACACCTCCACCCTATCCCCATAGCCCAGTAACCCCACCCAACACTAAGGGCAATTTTGGACACTAAGGGCAATTTATCATGGCCAATCCACCTAACCTGCACATCTTTGGACTGTGGGAGGAAACCGGAGCACCCGGAGGAAACCCACGCACACACGGGGAGGATGTGCAGACTCCGCACAGACAGTGACCCAAGCCGGAATTGAACCTGGGACCCTGGAGCTGTGAAGCAATTGTGCTATCCACAATGCTACCGTGCTGCCGTCCCTACACTGATCTAATGCCGGCCTCGTGAACATTCTTGATTTTAATCACTCCACCATTAGCGACCATCCTTTCATTTGCCTGGGCCACAAACTCTGGAAATGAGAAACCTTGAAGTGCATGTCCACAGTTCTGCATCTGATGTGCTGTAACCTCACCAGGTTCTGGAGTTGGGGTGAAGTTTATTTTTTCTCTAAATTGCCTGGAGCAGACCTGATGGGCTAAATGGCCTCTTTCTTCACCGTAACCTTTCTATGATTCTAAAGGTTTGAAAAACATTGCCCTAAATACACAGTGGTTAGTATTGCCGCCTCACAGCTCCAGGGACCCGGGTTCAATTCTGGCCTCGGGTGACTGTCTGTGAGAAATTGGCATTTTCTACCCGTGGCTGCATGGGTTTCCCCCGGGTGCTCTGGTTTCCTCCCACAGTCCAGGGTGGGGCGGGGGAGGGGGTGGGGCGGGTCCCACCACAGCAAATTGGAATCCAATAAAAATCTGAAATTGTAAGTCAAATCTGACCATTAAATCATTTTCAATTCTGTAAAAACCCATCTGCGAAGGGAATCATCTTGGTCTGGCTTACATGTGACTCCAGGTCCATGCAATGGTTAACTCTGAAGTTGATGGTAAACCACTCAATTTACAGCCAATTAGCGATGGGCAATGTTTGCCCAAATGGTGATGTCCAATCCCATGAATTTTTTTTTCTAAGTGAGACTTGTTTTTAAACTTGCTGGGCCAGAGAAGCAACTGATCAGATTGTCTCAATTTTAATGAGAAAGAAGGGCCAAGAACTCATCACACATGTTGGAGGTGAGGATGGAGGAAGTGGGGAAAGCGAGAGCCGTTCAAAACAAACTAACTGGTCTTGGAAATTTTAAGGAGATTGTCTTCCGGTGGCTGGATTTGCTGAGCAGTCACAGGAACGTGGCTCTCCTCTTCGTAACTCCAAACTAAGCACCTTTAACCCGAAAATTGATGGCTAAGCCAACAAAAAAAAAAAAAACGCACCTCATAAAACCACCACATACCCAAGGATATCGGCTGGAACGAGCAAAATGGTCAAAGAAAGAATAAGGACAGCAAGAGCCTGGAGGGAAAGGACGAGATGGCGGTTATAAAGAGCGAGGCAGAGCAAGATATGGTGGAGAGCAGAACCACCAATGCAAAAATTGATTTGCCCAGGAATAGGTCAATGGATGGAGCTCCTAACACAGAAGCTCCTAAAACACAGAGATGCCATTAAGAAATAAATTATGGCAAAGGTAAAATAGCGGTTACAGATACCTTGGCCTCCTTCAAAGAGTTGCTGAAGAGGAGGGAGCGATGACTGGAGATGCAGGATTCAACAGTGTGAACATTCTCGAGGGCAGCCACCAACCAGGAAGACGAGATCACCTCAATGGAAGGAGAGGTGTCAAGGTTGGTATTGGCCCAGAAAGCACTCAAGGGGAAGGTGGAGGACCAAGAGAACAGGTCACGTTACCAGAACCTCAGGATTGTGGGACTACCAGAGGGCACAAACCCAACTGAGTACGTGGCCCGGATGCTGGGTGAGCATAAGAGATTGATGTGTAAAATTAAAGCACATGGAATGGGATAGTGTATTGAGATGGATAGTGGACTGGTTAACAAACAGGAAACAAAGAGTAGGATATAGCGGGTCTTTTCAAATTGGCAGGCAGTGACTAGTGGGCTGCCGCAGGAATCGGTGCAATATATTCACAATATATATTAATGAGGAAGGAACAAAATGTAATCGAGGGCCGAAGGGCCTGTACTGCGCTGTAATGTTCTATGTTCTAATTTCTCTAAATTTGCAGATGACACCAAGTTGTGTGGGAGGGTGAGATGTGAGGAAGATGCAGAGAACCTTCAGTGTGATTTGGACAAGTTGAGTGAGTGGGCAAATGAATGGCAGATGCAGTATAATTTGGATAAATGGGAGGTTATCCACTTTGGTAGCAAAAACGAGAAGGCAGACTATTATCTGAATAGCCATAAATTAGGAGAGGGTAATGTGCAATTGAGACCTGGGTGTCCTCGTACACCAGTCACTGGACCATGCAGGTATAGCAAGTGATAAAGAAGGCAAATGGTATATTGCCCTTCATAGTGAAAGGATTGGAGTACAGCAGCAGGGATGTTTTGCCACAGTTATATAGAGTCTTGGTGAGGCCACACCTGGAATATTGTGTCAAGGTTTGGTCTTCTTTTCTGAGGAAGGATGTCCTTGCGTTAGAGGGAATGCAGCAAAGATTTACCAGACTGGTTCCTGGGATGGCGGGACTGACGTATGAGGAGATATTGAATCGGTTGGGATTGTATTCGCTGGAGTTCAGAAGCATGAGGGAGGGGATCTCACAGAAACCTATAAACTTTGATCAGAACTGGACAAGATAGATGCAGGACGTGCCCGATGGCAGGTATATACAGAACTGTCACAGTCTGAGGATACGGGGTAGACCATTTAGGACAGAGTTGAGGAGAAATTTCTACCCCAGAGAGTGGCGAGCCTGTTACCACAGGAGGTAGTTGAGCCCATGTTTTGAAGCAGTTACACACAGCACTTTGGGTGAAGGTGATCAAAGGATATGGGGGCGGGCAGGGGAAAGCGGGAGTAGGCTTTTGAGTTGGATGATCAGCCATGTTCATAATGAATGGCGGAGCAGGCTCGAAGGGCTGAAGAGCCTCCTCCTGCGCCAATTTTCAATCTCTCGATACACCGCTCTGACTGGACTGAGATCCCGTCCTGGATGTACAGAATTTTCTGCCATTTAAATATTGGGAAGACTGAATCCAATGTCTTCAATCTCCCGTACAAATTTCACTCCATGCACACCAACACCATCCCGCTTCCTGGAAACTGTTTGAGGCTCAGCCCGACTATTCACAACCATGGTCAAATATTTATTTTTAAATTTGACTTTTCAGGGTCGCCAAGGCTGCGTTTAGTGTTGTCGTTTCCAGTGTCTGTGTCGATGCCTGGTGGCCCGCCCATTTCATATATTTTTATTGACTTTGGAGCAGTTGAATGCAACTAAGCGGCTTGCTCCACCATTTCAGAAAATATTTGGGAGTCAGCCAGTTTGCTGTGGATCTGAAGTCACATGGCGGCCAGACAAGGTGAGGATGGCAGATTTTGTCCCTGAATAGCATTAGTGAACTGAATGGTTTTTATATGACCATTAATAATGGTTCCCTGTTCACCATTAGTCTTTCAATTTTGTACTTTTATCAAATTTAAATTCCACCACATGCCATGATGGGATTCAAACTTGGGTCCCAGAGCATTACTCTATGTCTCGAGAATTACCCTGGGTACAAGATGACCGACAAGCACAGATCTGTGCCATCTCCAAAAATGGGTATCCTTCTGTGAGGTGACTGAACCTCACACTGCATATTTTTTTGGAAAATACATCTTGATGTACTCAAGGATATTTTTTTAAATTTATTAGCTTGACAAAGAGTTTTTAAAACCACTATGCCTGTCTGTGACTCCTGAACAAAAATAGCTATCTGGCTGCAACAAAGAAACTCAGACTTCCTTATCTCTGAAGAGACATTTTGATTCTGGACTCTGGAACTCAAGTGAAACACAACTGTTCTCTGTGATCTATGCACTGACAATCTTTCTTTTCTGTCTGTATTTTGCTGTATGAATGCAAAGGAGGCAGAGTTGAGACACTCTAATCTCGTTTTGAGTGTCTGTAAACAGACTAACACTTTGAGTTCATCGAATCTCAAAGAACAAAACAAAGAACAAAGAAAAGTACAGCACAGGAATAGGCCCTTCGGCCCCCCAAGCCGGTGCCGACCATGCTGCCCGACTAAACTACAATATTTTACACTTCTTGGGTCTGTATCCCTCTATTCATGTATTTGTCAAGATGCCCCTTAAATGGCACTATCGTCCCTGCTTCCACCACCTCCTCCGGTAGCGAGTTCCAGGCACCCGCTACCCTCTGTGTAAAAAACTTGCCTCGTACATCTCCTCTAAACCTTGCCCCTCGCACCTTAAACCTATGCCCCCTAGTAATTGACCCCTCTACCCCGGGGAAAAGCCTCTGACTATCCACTCTGTGCCCCTCATAATTTTGTAGACCTCTATCAGGTCGCCCCTCAACTTCCGTCGTTTCAGTGAGAACAAACCAAGTTTATTCAACCGCTCCTCATAGCTAATGCCCTTCATACCAGGCAACATTCTGGTAAATCTCTTCTGCACCCTCTCTAAAGCCTCCACATCCTTCTGGTAGTGTGGCAACCAGAATTGAACACTATACTCCAAGTGTGGCCTAACTAAGGTTCTATACAGCTGCAACATGACTAGCCAATTCTTATACTCAATGCCCCGGCCAATGAAGGCAAGCATGCCGTATGCCTTCTTGACTACCTTCTCCACCCGTGTTGCCCCTTTCAGTGACCTGTGGACCTGTACACCTAGATCTCTCTGACTTTCAATACTCTTGAGGGTTCTACCATTCACTGTATATTCCCTACCTGTATTAGACCTTCCAAAATGCATTACCTCACATTTGTCCGGATTAAACTACATCTGCCATCTCTCCGCCCAAGTCTCCAAACAATCTAAATCCTGCTGTATCCTCTGACAGTCCTCATCGCTATCTGCAATTCCACCAACATTTGTGTCATCTGCAAACTTACTGATCAGATCAGTTACATTTTCCGCCAAATCATTTATATATACTACAAACAGCAAAGGTCCCAGCACTGATCCCTGCGGAACACCACTAGTCACAGCCCTCCAATTAGAAAAGCATCCTTCCATTGCTACTCTCTGCCTTCTATGACCTCGCCAGTTCTGTAACCCCCTTGCCACCCTGATCCCGTGTGACTTCACCTTTTGTACTAGTCTACCATGAGGGACATTGTCAAAGGCCTTACTGAAGTCCATATAGACAACATCCACTGCCCGACCTGCATCAATCATCTTTGTGACCTCCTCGAAATACTCTTATCAAGTTAGTGAGACACGACCTCCTTTTCACAAAACCATGCTGCCTCTCACTAATATCTCAAGGGATTGGGACATTTCCCATTGTTTATAATTTACTTGCAACAAGTCTTGTTTGTCCATCACCCCTGTGCTCAGTGGCCTACAAAAGACTCCTAATTCAGAAGCACGATAAATTAAAAAATCCTAGTTTTCCTTCATGGTTGTGACATTACAGGGGCTGTTTAGCACAGGGCTAAATCGCTGGCTTTGAAAGCAGACCAAGGCAGGCCAGGAGCACAGTTCGATTCCCATAACAGCCTCCCCGAACAGGTGCCGGAATGTGGCGACTAGGGGCTTTTCACAGCAACTTCATTTGAAGCCTACTTGTGTCAATAAGCGATTTTCATTAAAGTGCATGCCCACATGTCTACATCTGAAGTGCAATAACCAGGTGCTGTAAAATTGTATTAAAATGTGCAGCTAGTTCATTTATTCTCCTTATTGCCGGGAAAACATAATGGGCTGAATGGCCTCCCTCCACCAACAACTTTTTGCCCCAAATAAATATGGCGACTACACATGCCGGTTCGTCCTTATGGCCCGCACAATTATGACAGTCACGTATGCGTCCTACATTGCCTGTTGAAAACGTGGAGGCAATAAAGTTCGTCTGGAACACGGAATAATTCTGTGTTTCCACTACGTGCAAACGGGGAACTGGAAAGCTCTTTCTCGGGATTGAAAGTTTACACAACTTGTTTACGAAGCCTCTCCGCCCACGAGCCGGATCCATCCCCATCCCGCCATTGCACCCGCTTACCCTTTGGACACCAAATCAGCATCTCCCGCCGCCATTACTCTCACTGCGCATGCTCTACCTTCTGTCTGGCTCCGCTCCTCCTTCACTCCGATTGGCTGAACGACCAGCACCTGCCGCTCGGTCTTCCAGTCACGCCACCTCTCTGTCCATTGGTCCGGACAACGAACCGGGCATTGTGACGTTACGAAATGGTGACAGCCACAGACTCAGCCTGATTTGCTGATTATTGTGATCTGGAGTTGCCGGCGTTGGAGTGGGGTGGGCACAGTAAGAAGTCTGACAACACCAGATTAATTAAAGTCCTGATGAAGGAGCTGCGTTTCGAAAATGAGTGATTCCAAACAATCCTTTTGGACTTTAATCTGGTGTTGCTGATTATTGGCAGCATTTTCTCTTTGGGATTAGAGCGGAAGATGGATCTTCACTGGATAAAAGCAAATTACTGCGGATGCTGGAATCTGAAACCAAGAGAACATGCTGGAAAATCTCAGCAGGTCTGGCAGCATCTGTAGGGAGAGAAAAGAGCTAACTTTTCGAGTCCAGATGACCCTTTGTCCTCTCTCCAGATGACCCAGTTGTCCTCTGTCTGGGAGGGCAGAGTGGGGGGAGAGGGAGATTCACACTCATTTCCGGAGTGCTCTGATTATCATCTTTACTTTACATGAGGAAGTCTCCATTTCAGTCCCCCCTGCAAACGTTTGTGTTTAAAATTGTTACTGAGGAATTTACAGTGAGTTTCCATGGAATCCCTACAGTACAGAAGGAGGCCATTCAGCCCATTGAGTCTGTACAACCCCTCGAACGAGCATTCTGCCTCGTCACAAGTGTCCACCCCTACCTATCCCTGTAATCCATAACCTAACCTGCCCATCCCTGGATACTAAGGGGCATAGCCAATCCACCTAACATGCATATCTTTGGACTGTGGGAGGAAACCGGAGCACCTGGATGAAACCCATGCACACACTGGCAGAACGTACGAACTCCACACAGACAGTAACCCCAAGCCGGAATTGAACCTGGGTCCATAGCGCTGTGAGACAGTGCTAACCACTATGCTACCGTCTGCCCATATTGAACAGTTATTATCTCATTCTTTAAAAAGTCCTTTTTCACCTATAAACGGGGAATGATAAGTCAGAGAAAACTGATCCACTGTGACCCAAAAACAAGATCCTGCAGATGCTGCAAATCTCACCTCAAAACAAAAGGTGTTGCAAATACTCAGGTCAAATAATTTCTATAAAGAGGGAAACAAAGTGAATTTTTCAGGTCGCCTGAACTTTTATAAGGGCAGAAGACAAAGGAGCAAAATTAGGCTATTCCACCCATCGAGTCTGCATGACCATTTTATCATGGGTGATATGTTTCTCATCCCCATTTTCCTGCCTTCTCATCATAACCCCTGATTCCCCTTATTAAAGACAAACTTATCTATCTGTTTTAAAGACATTCAGTAATTTGGCCTCCACAGCCTTCTGCGGCAAAGAGTTTCAGATTGGACATCTTCACTTTCCATCCTAATGAAGAATCTGATCATGTTATGGTCACTCTTGCATAAAGGACGCCTCACAACAAGGTTATTTAATTTAATCCTTTAGCTTACCAGTACTATTTGAAGGCCTGCAAACAACTACCAGGGATGTTTTTCTCCCAATATTGCTTATTCGCTCCACCCAGTCTTATTCTAAATTTAGATATTCTGAGTCAAGATCCTCTCTCGCCGTTGCACTAATTTTATTTTAACTGACAATGCAACCCCACTTCCTTTTCCTTTTCGCCTGTCCTTCCTAAATATCGAGTACCCTTGGATATTCAGTTCCCAGCTTTGGTCACCCTGCAGCCATGTCTCCATAATCACAATCATACCATACTGGTGTATAACAATTTGCACTGTTAATTCATCTACCTTATTGCAAATGCAAAGATATTAGTGAAGCAGTTCAGTGTTTATAACAATCCAGTAGTTTGTCACGCTTTCCTCGTGTCGGCCCCACAAACAACCAGATTTATTCAGCTCAATTTCACAACCTGCCTTTGTGTTTTTGTGGGTCTTGCTCACTTTTTTCTGTTTTCATCAATTTCACAGGGGATTAGAAGGAGCAGATTTTCCGTCGGGAAACTGAAACTAAACATCACTTCACGATCTGACTGAGTGGCCCAATTTATTGTAACCTGAACATCATCGGATTTTGAACATGGAAGGAAAAAGAGCTGATTACATTGGGGAGAAACTGTACACGTGTTGTTCAAACAATCAGCTGGGTTGTCGAGACATAAGCCGAGTCATGCTGGGGAGAAACCGTGGATATTTATGTACTGTGGAAAGGATTATCATTGCCCATCAGAACGGTGAAATCATTGGTGCAGTCACACAGGGGAGAGGCCATTCACCTGTTTTGAGTGTGGGAAGGGATTCACTGATTCACCCACGCTGCTGAGACACCAGCGATTTCACACTGATGGGAGAACTTTGGTGCTCTCAGTGTGGGACTGGGTTCAAACTTCATCTAATCTCATTGTACACCAGTGAGTTCACACCAAGGAGAGACTGTTTACCTGCTCCCATTGTGGAAAGGGCTTTGGCACCTCCTCACTCCTGCTGACACATCAGCGAGTTCACACTGATGAGACCTTTTAAATGCTCAGACTGTGGGAAGTGCCATAAGAGAACCTGGGAACTGATGCCGATCAACATGTTCACATTGATGAGACACCGTTCCGGTGCTTTCAACGTGGGACTGGGTTTATGACATTGTCTGACCTCAAGAAACACCAGTGCACTCACAGTGACGTGAGACCGTTCAAGTGCTCTGTGGGAGTGGGTTCAGGCGATCATCTGACCTCACTGCACACCAGCGAGTTCACACAGATAATGATCTTAATATTCTGAATAAAGTCAAATAAATCAGACCTCAGTTCATATTGTGTCTTTTTCATATCCCAACACAAGTCATTTCATTTGAAGGGCTCCCGTTTCCCCGGACTTCGGTTCTGCAGATAAACGGAGGCCAAGTAGTCTTTATTTCAAAGGGAATGGAGTATAAGAATAGGGAAGTCCTGCTAAAACTGTACAAGGCAATGGTTAGACCAGTGTATTTCAAAGTGGGGGTCGCTTCCACGGGTGGGTCATGGATGTTGAAAAACGGGTCGCCAAAATGATCCCCGTCTGATCTGCCCTAAACTAATCCTGTTCAAAGAAAAGCATGTACATTCATAAAGTTTAATTTAATACCTAGCCAATACACAAATACAATGTTTCATTATGAAATCTAGTATTCGGAATGGTCATGGGATCAACATTGGTGTAACGTTACATACAGGTCTAGTTCTGTTCTGTTTATAGCGCTATTTTGTATAAGGGGGTATGACAATGAGGATCTCTCACGATGACACTGCCAGCATGCGGATTTTTGATATGGAGTAAAAGTTCAGTTCTGCCTCATAAAATTCAAGTTACGTGCACTTTATGAAAAGAAAAGGTAAGAATTGGAAGAGAGGTGTATTTTTAAATGTTCACTGAATCCTGTTCAGAATGCGACTGAAGCAGCAGTACTGCAGCTTCCCTGATCAGTGGACTCTGCCCGAGTCTCAGATTTCCCGCCGTGAAGGCAGTCTGTGGCTTCAGAGTTTGAAGTGTATCATCATTATCTCACAATCCATGTGCACTGAAGTCTTTTGCTGTAGAGTCAATTTAAAATGAGATGATGCCTGAAAAACATGGATGGCTGATATACAGTAAATGAGAGGATTGTCTGATTTCGGACATTTATGCTGATAAGAGTAAGATTGTCGTATTTCTTGAAAACTGAATTCACGTTTCTATGTTGATACAGTACTCCCAGATCAGCATATATGTCTGGTAGGTGGGATGGTACACGGCGTTAAAATCCTCAGATTAATTCAGCAGCATTTTAGTGCCCAGAGTTCAATCTCACAGAACATAGAACAGTACAGCACAGTGCAGGCCCTTCAGCCCACAATGTTGTGCCGACCATTTATCCTAATCGAAGATCAACCTAACCTACACCCCTTCAATTTACTGCTGTCCATTTGCTTGTCTAAGAGTCGCTTACGTGTCCCTAATGGCTCTGACTCCACCACCTCTGCTGGCAGTGCATTCCACACACCCACCACTCTCTGTGTAAAGAATCTATCTCTGACATCTCCCCTGTACCTTCCTCCAATCACCTTAAAATTATATCCCCTCATGACAGCCATTTCCACCCTGGTGAAAAGTCTCTGGCTATCCACTCTATCCATGTCTCTCATCACCTTGTACACCTCTATCAAGTCACCTTTCTGCCTTCTTCACTCCAGTGAGGAAAAACCCCTCAACCTTTCTTCATAAGACATGCCCTCCAGTCCAGGCAGCATCCTGGTAAATCTCCTCTATACCCTCTCCAAAGCATCCACATCCTTCCTGTAACGAGGCGACCAGAACTGGACACAATATTCCAAGTGTGGTCTAACTAGGGTTTTATAAAGCTGCAGCAAAACCTCGAGGCTCTTAAACTCAATCCCTCTGTTAATGAAAGCCAACACACCATATGCCTTCTTAACAACCCTATCAACCTGGGTAGCAACTTTGAGGGATCGATGTACATGGACCCCAAGATCCCTCTGTTCCTCCACACTTCCAAGAATCCTGCCTTTAACCCTGTATTCAGCATTCAAATTCGACCTTCCAAAATGAATCACTTCACATTCATCAAGGTTGAACTCCATCTGCCACTTCTCAGCCCAGCTCTGCATCCTGTCAATGTCCTGTTGTAACCGACAACAACCCTCAACACTATCTACAACTCCCCCAACCTTCATGTCATTGACAAACTTACGAACCCACCCTTCCGGTGGGTTAGCAGTAACTTTGAAATTTAAAAAAAAAGTATTAAAAAAAAAAGACAAATTTTAATTTTAATTAATTGACGCAATGTCAGTTAGAGGGGTGCTGTGCTCTGACTGTGAGATGTGGCAGGTCCGGGAGGCTTCCAGCGTCCCGGATGGCTTCATCTGCAGAAAGTCCACCCAACTGCAGCTCCTCACAGACCGCATGGTTCGGTTGGAGCAGCAATTGGATGCACTTAGGAGCATGCAGGTGGCGGGAAAGCGTCATAGATCGCAGTTATGTAAATGTGGTCACACCCAAGGTGCAGGCAGAGAAATGGGTGACCACCAGAAAGGGCAGGCAGTCAGTGCAGGAATCCCCTGTGATTGTCCCCCTCTCGAACACATATACCCCTTTGGATACTGTCGGGGGGGATAGCCTATCAGGGGAAAACAGCAGCAGCCAGAGCAGTGGCACCACGGCTGGCTCTGATGTTCAGAAGGGAGGGTCAAAGCGCAGAAGAGTAATAGTAATAGGGGACTCTATAGTCAGGGGCACAGATAGGCGCTTCTGTGGACGTGAAAGAGACTCCAGGATGGTGTGTTGCCTCCCTGGTGCCAGGGTCCAGGATGTCTCCGAACGGGTAGAGGGAATCCTGAAGGGGGAGGGCAAACAGGCAGAGGTCGTTGTACATATTGGTACTAACGACATAGGCAGGAAGGGGCATGAGGTCCTGCAGCAGGAGTTCAGGGAGCGAGGTAGAAAGTTAAAAGACAGGACCTCGAGGGTTGTAATCTCGGGATTACTCCCTGTGCCACGTGCCAGTGAGGCTAGAAATAGGAAGATAGAGCAGACAAACACGTGGCTAAACAGCTGGTGTAGGAGGGAGGGTTTCCGTTATCTGGACCATTTGGAGCTCTTCCGGGGCAGGTGTGACCTGTATAAGATGGACGGGTTGCATCTAAACCGGAGAGGCATAAATATCCTGGCCGCGAGGTTTGCTAGTGTCACACGGGAGGGTTTAAACTAGTATGGCAGGGGGGTGGGCACGGGAGCAATAGGTCAGAAGGTGAGAGCATTGAGGGAGAACTACGGAATAGGGACAGTGTGGCTCTGAGGCAGAGCAGACGGGGAGAAGTTGCTGAACACAGCGGGTCTGGTGGCCTGAAGTGCATATGTTTTAATGCAAGGAGCATTACGGGTAAGGCAGATGAACTTAGAGCTTGGATTACTACTTGGAACTATGATGTTGTTGCCATTACAGAGACCTGGTTGAGGGAAGGGCAGGATTGGCAGCTAAACGTTCCAGGATTTAGATGTTTCAGGCGGGATAGAGGGGGATGTAAAAGGGGAGGCGGAGTTGCGCTACTTGTTCGGGAGAATATCACAGCTATACTGCGAGAGGACACCTCAGAGGGCAGTGAGGCTATATGGGTAGAGATCAGGAATAAGAAGGGTGCAGTCACAATGTTGGGGGTATACTACAGGCCTCCCAACAGCCAGCGGGAGATAGAGGAGCAGATAGGTAGACAGATTTTGGAAAAGAGTAAAAACAACAGGGTTGTGGTGATGGGAGACTTCAACTTCCCCAATATTGACTGGGACTCACTTAGTGCCAGGGGCTTAGACAGGGCGGAGTTTGTAAGGAGCATCCAGGAGGGCTTCTTAAAACAATATGTAAACAGTCCAACTAGGGAAGGGGCGGTACTGGACCTGGTATTGGGGAATGAGCCCGGCCAGGTGGTAGATGTTTCAGTAGGGGAGCATTTCGGTAACAGTGACCACAATTCAGTAAGTTTTAAAGTACTGGTGGACAAGGATAAGAGTGGTCCGAGGATGAATGTGCTAAATTGGGGGAAGGCTAATTATAACAATATTAGGCGGGAACTGAAGAACATAGATTGGGGGCGGATGTTTGAGGGCAAATCAACATCTGACATGTGGGAGGCTTTCAAGTGTCAGTTGAAAGGAATACAGGACAGGCATGTTCCTGTGAGGAAGAAAGATAAATACGGCAATTTTCGGGAACCTTGGATGACGAGTGATATTGTAGGCCTCGTCAAAAAGAAAAAGGAGGCATTTGTCAGGGCTAAAAGGCTGGGAACAGACGAAGCCTGTGTGGCATATAAGGAAAGTAGGAAGGAACTTAAGCAAGGAGTCAGGAGGGCTAGAAGGGGTCATGAAAAGTCATTGGCAAATAGGGTTAAGGAAAATCCCAAGGCTTTTTACACGTACATAAAAAGCAAGAGGGTAGCCAGGGAAAGGGTTGGCCCACTGAAGGATAGGCAAGGGAATCTATGTGTGGAGCCAGAGGAAATGGGCGAGGTACTAAATGAATACTTTGCATCAGTATTCACCAAAGAGAAGGAATTGGTAGATGTTGAGTCTGGAGAAGGGGGTGTAGATAGCCTGGGTCACATTGTGATCTAAAAAGACGAGGTGTTGGGTGTCTTAAAAAATATTAAGGTAGATAAGTCCCCAGGGCCTGATGGGATCTACCCCAGAATACTGAAGGAGGCTGGAGAGGAAATTGCTGAGGCCTTGACAGAAATCTTTGGATCCTCGCTGTCTTCAGGGGATGTCCCGGAGGACTGGAGAATAGCCAATGTTGTTCCTCTGTTTAAGAAGGGTAGCAAGGATAATCCCGGGAACTACAGGCCGGTGAGTCTTACTTCAGTGGTAGGGAAATTACTGGAGAGAATTCTTCGAGACAGGATCTACTCCCATTTGGAAGCAAATGGACGTATTAGTGAGAGGCAGCACGGTTTTGTGAAGGGGAGGTCGTGTCTCACTAACTTGATAGAGTTTTTCGAGGAGGTCACTAAGATGATTGATGCAGGTAGGGCAGTAGATGTTGTCTATATGGACTTCAGTAAGGCCTTTGACAAGGTCCCTCATGGTAGACTAGTACAAAAGGTGAAGTCACACGGGATCAGAGGTGAACTGGCAAGGTGGATACAGAACTGGCTAGGCCATAGAAGGCAGAGGGTAGCAATGGAGGGATGCTTTTCTAATTGGAGGGCTGTGACCAGTGGTGTTCCACAGGGATCAGTGCTGGGACCTTTGCTCTTTGTAGTATATATAAATGATTTGGAGGAAAATGTAACTGGTCTGATTAGTAAGTTTGCAGACGACACAAAGGTTGGTGGAATTGCGGATAGCGATGAGGACTGTCTGAGGATACAGCAGGATTTAGATTGTCTGGAGACTTGTCGGAGAGATGGCAGATGGAGTTTAATCCGGACAAATGTGAGGTAATGCATTTTGGAAGGGCTAATGCAGGTAGGGAATATACAGTGAATGGTAGAACCCTCAAGAGTATTGAAAGTCAAAGAGATCTAGGAGTACAGGTCCACAGGTCATTGAAAGGGGCAACACAGGTGGAGAAGGTAGTCAAGAAGGCATACGGCATGCTTGCCTTCATTGGCCGGGGCATTGAGTATAAGAATTGGCAAGTCATGTTGCAGCTGTATAGAACCTTAGTTAGGCCACACTTGGAGTATAGTGTTCAATTCTGGTCGCCACACTACCAGAAGGATGTGGAGGCTTTAGAGAGGGTGCAGAAGAGATTTACCAGAATGTTGCCTGGTATGGAGGGCATAAGCTATGAGGAGCGATTGAATAAACTCGGTTTGTTCTCACTGGAACGAAGGAGGTTGAGGGGCGACCTGATAGAGGTATACAAAATTATGAGGGGCATAGACAGAGTGGATAGTCAGAGGCTTTTCCCCAGGGTAGAGGGGTCAATTACTAGGGGGCATAGGTTTAAGGTGAGAGGGGCAAGGTTTAGAGTAGATGTACGAGGCAAGTTTTTTACGCAGAGGGTAGTGGGTGCCTGGAACTCACTACCGGAGGAGGTAGTGGAAGCAGGGACGATAGGGACATTTAAGGGGCATCTTGACAAATATATGAATAGGATGGGAATAGAAGGATACGGACCCAGGAAGTGTAGAAGATTGTAGTTTAGTCGGGCAGTATGGTCGGCACGGGCTTGGAGGGCCGAAGGGCCTGTTCCTGTGCTGTACATTTCTTTGTTCTTTGTTCTTTGTTCCACTTCCTTATCCAAGTCATTTATAAAAACCACAAAGAGCAGAGGTCCCAGAACAGATCCTTGCGGGACACCACTGGTCACCGACCTCCAGGCGGAATACTTTCCATCCACTACCACTCACTGTCTTCTTTCGGCCAGCCAATTCTGTATCCAGACAGCCAAATTTCCCTGTATCCCATGCACCCTAACTTTCTGAATGAGCCTACCATGAGGAACCTTCTCAAATGCCTTACTGAAATCCATATACACCACATCCACTGCCCGACCTTCATCAATGTGTCTTGTCACATCCTCAAAGAATTCAATGACGCTTGTGAGGCATGACCTGCCCCACACAAAGCCATGCTGACTATCTTTAATCAAACTATGTTTTTCGAAATAATCATAAATCCTATCTCTCAGAATCCTTTCCAATATTTTGCTCACCACAGACGTAAGACTGATGTGTCTGTAACTCCCAGGGATTTCCCTGTTCCCTTTCTTGAACAGGGGAACAACATTAGCCTCCCTCCAATCATCCGATACCACTCCAGTGGAGAGTAAGGATGCAAAGATCATTGCCAATGGTGCAGCAATCTCCTCCCTCGCCTCCTGTAGTAACCTTGAGTATACCCCGTCAGGCCCAGGGGACTTATCTATCCTGATGCTTTTCAAAATTTCCAGCACGTCCTCCTTCTTGATATCAACCTGTTCGAGTCTATTAACCTGGTTCACACTGTTCTCATGAGCAACAAGGTCCCTCTCTCTAGTGAATACTGAAGCACAATATTCATTTTGGGCCTCCCCTACTTCCTGAGACTCGAGGCACAAGTTCCTTCCACTATCCCTGATCGGCCCTACTCTCACTCTGATCATCCTCTTATTTCTCACATAAGTGTAGAACACCTTGGTGTTTTCCCTAATCCTTCCCTTTTTCATGCCCCCTTCTAGCTCTCCTCAATACATTTTTGAATTCCTTCCTGGCTACCTTGTAACCCACTAGAGCCGTGCCAGATCTTTGCTTCCTCAACCTTACGTAAGCTTCCTTCTTCCTCTTGACTAGAAACTCCACTTCTCTTGTCATCCAAGGCTCCTTCACCTTACCATTCCTTCCTCGTCTCAGTGGGACAAAACTATCCAGCACTCGCAGCAAATGCTCCTTAAACAACCCCCACATTACTGTTGTGCAATTCCCCAAGAACAATTGTTCCCATTTTATGCTCCTCAGCTCCTGTCTAATGGCAGTATAATTTCCCCTCCCCCAATTAATTACCTTCCCATACTGTCTGTTCCTATCCTTCTCCATGACTGTGCTAAAGGTCAAGGAGTTGTGGTCACTGTCATCGAAATGCTCTCCCACCGAGACATCTGACACTGGCCTGGTTCGTTGCCGAGCACCAAGTCCAATATGGCCTCCCCCCTAGTTGGCCTACCTACATATTGAGTCAGGAATCCTTCCTGTACACACCTGACAAAATCTGCTCCATCCAAACCATTTGGATTAAGGGGGTTCCAGTCAACATTAGGGAAGTTGAAGTCACCCATGACAACAACTCTGTTACGTCTGCACTTTTCCAAGATCTCGATGATCTCTTTTCCAGAACTCGATGGGCCGAATGGCCTCCTTCTGCACTGTAAATTCTATGATTCTATGATTCTATCTGCAGCCCAATCTGTTCCTCTATCTCTCTGCTGCTATTGAGGGGTCTATAAAAAACTCCCAATAAAGCGCCTGCTCCTTTCTTGTTTCTGACTTCCACCCATACTAACTCAGTCGACAAACCCTCCTCAACTACCTCCTATTCTGCAGTTGTGGTACACTCCCTAATTAACAGTGCTACTCCCCCTCCTCTTTTACCTCCCTCCCTATTCTTCTGAAAACATCTAAACCCCGGAACATCTAACAACCATTCCTGCCCCTGTGAAATCCATGTCTCCGTATTGGCCAGAACTTCGTAGTTCCAAGTACTGATACATGCTTTAAGTTCATCTTCCTTATTCCTGACACTCCTTGCATTGAAACATTCGCACTTTAACCCATTCCACTGAGTGCAACTTTGCCCTATCAACTGTCTATCCTTCCTCACAGACTTGCGGCATACTATTTCTGCCTGTTCAATAGCTACCGTATCCTCTGATCCATAGCTCTGGTTCCCATCCCCCTGTCAAACTAGTTTAAACCCTCCTGGGTTCGAGTTGGAAACGTCTGATTGGACAAAACCAGCGATTTCAGTGTCAGGGATGTAAAACCGTTGGTGAGTAAAATTTACAACATACAAGGTGGAATTATTTTGTTGCCATGTAACATTGTGGTCTTGGGTATGCAGAACTGAATACAATTTATCATCATAAGTGAGGAAGAACAATTATATTAATTTTAAATGCATAAAAGTGAGGACAGGGTTACTTAAGTAGGAAATAAACGTGGTGTGGGTTGTGAGGGCTAGTGATTTGGTAAAAGTGGATCACGGGACAAAAGTTTGAAAAACACTGGTGTAGCCCAAACTCACTCGGTTGGTCCATACATTTGTCACCGAGCCTTATGTAGCAAGCGAACCCAAACCACAAACCCGTGATCAAACCCGAACATCCCAGCACCTCCAACAAATACGCACACTCCACCTGATCAAAATCCTTCTCCGCGTCCATTGCCACCACTATTTCTACCTCCTACCCTCCGAAGGCATCATAATTACATTGAGTAGCCTCCGCAAATTCGCCGACAACTGCATTCCCTTCACAAACCCGTCTGATCTTCACCTATCACCCTCGGCACGCAGTCCTCAATCCGCGATGCAAGCACTTTCGCCAATATTTTGGCATGTGCATTCAATAACGATATCGGGCGGTACGACCCACACTGCTCCGGGTCCTCATCCTTTCAAATCAAGGAAATGGAAGCCTGCGACTATGTAGGGTGTTCCCCTCTCTCCCTCACTTCATTATATGCCCTCACCGGCAGTGTCCCCAGGTCTGTCCCAAACATTTAAAAAATCTACCGGGAACCTGTCTGACCTCGGGGCTTTCCCTGCCTGACCTCGGGGCTTTCCCTGCCTGCACTGCCCCAGACCATGCCTCAGCCCAAATGGGGTCCCCAAGCCCTGAAACAGTCCCTCCTCCACCTGGGGAAACTCCAACCCATCCAGGAACCGTTGCAACTCCTCCTCTGTCAGGGGCTCAGACCCATACAGTCTCCTATAAAAGGCCTCAAATACCTCATTTGCCCTCTGCGGTTCATCACCATCTTACCCTTGTCATCCCTCACTCTACAAATTTCCCTGCACGCTGCTTGCTTCCTCAACTGATGAACCAACATACTGCTTGCCTTCTCCCCATACTATACACTGCAACTCTGGCCCTCCGCAACTGTCCCACTGCCTTCGCCATGGAGACGAGCCCAAAGTCCATCTGAAGCTTCTGCCTCTCCTTCAACAACCCTACCTCCGAATACCTCCTGTCCACCCTCAAAATCTCATCCATCAGCCTTGCCCTCTCCTCACACTCCACCTTCTCCCTGCCCGCCCAATCATAATAAACTCCCCTCTCACTATGGCCTTGAGTGCCTCCCATAATGTGGTGGCTGTGACCTCCCATGTGTTCTTCAACTCCACATAGCCCTGCGAACAATTCTCCTCATCTGTCAGCAACTCCATGTCAAGCCTCCACGGCGGCCATTGCGCCTCCTCCTGAACCACATGCAAATCCACCCAATGCAACGTGTGGTCAGAAACCACAATCGCCGAATACTCCGAGTCGGCCCACCTCCCTGGTCCATCACAAAAAAAGTCTATCCTGGAGTACACCCGGTGAACACGGAAGTATGAAAACTCCTTCGCCCTCGGCCTCCCAAACCTCCACCAGACCGCCCCCAGTACATTCCATGAACCCCCTCAGCTCTCTCGCCACCGGCGTCGCTCTCAATGACTTGGGACTCGACCGGTCCAAACTTGGATTCAAGACTGTATTGAAATCACTCCCCATAATCAACCGATGGCAGTCCAGGTCCGGAATCTTCCCCAACACCCATCCCATAAAATCCATGTCATCCCAGTTCAGGGCATAAATGTTTACCAAGACTACCGGCATCCCCTCCAACTTCCCACTATCGATCGAAAACAAGCTGGATGAACTTAACGCCAGACTGACCTCTCAGAGGGAAGTAAGAGACTGCTGTGTACTCTGTTTCACAGAGACATGGCTCACCCCTGCCTCACCGGACTGTGCCATACATCCTGAAGGCTTCTCAATTCACCGGGCGGACCGCACGGCATCATCAGGCAAAGCGAAGGGTGGAGGGGTTTGCCTCCTCATCAACTCCTCCTGGTGCTTGGATGTGGCGACTCTGGCGACCTACAGCTCCCAGACCTGGAATACCTGACCGTGAAGTGCCGCCCATATTATCTTCCACGTGAGTTCACTTCAGCCATTATCACAGTGGTCTACATCCCACCCCAGGCAGTAGTGAGGAAGGCGCTGGATGAACTATACACAGTAATAAACAACCACGAAACAGAACACCCGGAGGCCTTATTCATCGTGGCCGGAGACTTCACAAGGCCAACCTCAAGAGTGTACTGCCAAAATTCCACCAGCACATCTCCTGTCCCACCAGGGGCGACAACACTCTTGACCACTGCTACTCAAAAATCAAGGGCGCCTACCGTTCCATCCCCCGACCGCACTTTGGGAAATCAGACCATAAGACGGTGCTCCTTCTCCCGGCATACAAGCAGAAACTCAAGCGGGAGAATCCAGCTAAGAAGGTTGTGCAGTGCTGGTCCGAGGAGACAGAAGAGCTCTTACGTGACTGCTTAGAGACAGTGGACTGGTCCATATTTAAGAACTCAGCGACCAACTTAAATGAGTATGCCACCACCGTCACAGACTTCATCAGCAAATGTGTGGACGACTGCATGCCAAAGAAAGCAGTACGTGCGTTCCCCAACCGGAAACCATGGATCAATCGCGAGATTGACTCCCTACTGAAGGACAGATCTGAGGCGTTCAAGGCAGACGCCCCTGACCTATACAGGAAATCCAGGTACGACCTCCGCAAAGCCATCCGGAATGCCAAGAGCGAATATCAAACCAAGCTAGAGTCACAGACAGACTCTCGGCGGTTGTGGCAAGGAGTAAACAACATAACGGGCTACAAAGCAAAGCCGAACAGTATCTCTGGCAGCAGCGCACCCCTCCCCGATGAACTCAATGCATTCTATGCTCGGTTCAAGCAGGTAACCAACAATCTGCTGGCGAGTGCCCCAGCAGCCCATAATTCACCCATACCCACCATCACAGCTTCGAAAGTCAGATTGGCCTTCCTGAAAGTGAACCCTCGGAAGGCGACGGGCCCAGACGGGATCAGAGCCTGCGCGGACCAGCTGGCAGAGGTATTCACAGAATCTTTAACCTGTCCCTACTCCACTCCGAGGTCCCCACCTGCTTCAAGAAGACCACCATTATACCGGTACCAAAGAAGAACCAGGCAACGTGCCTCAATGACTACCGACCAGTGGCCCTGACTTCAGTCGTAATGAAGTGCTTCGAGAGGTTGATCATGAAGCGCATCACCTCCATACTCCCAGAACACCTTGATCCACTGCAATTCGCATACCGCTGCAACCGGTCCACCACAGACACCATGGACAGGATTCTCCGACCCCCCGCCGGGTCGGAGAATCGCCGGGGGCAGGCGTGAATCCCGCCCCCGCCGGTTGCCGAATTCTCCGGCACTGAATATTCGGCGGGGGTGGGAATCGCGCCGCGCCGGTTGGCGGGCCCCCCCCCCCGGTGATTCTCCAGCCGCGATGGGCCGAAGTCTCGCTGCTGGAATGCCTGTCCCGCCGGCAAGAATCAAACCACCTCTCTTACCGGCGGGACAAGGAGGCGCGGGTGGGCTCCGAGGTCCTGGGGGGGGTGCGGGGCAATTTGGCCTGGCCCGTGATCGGGGCCCACCGATCCGCGGGCGGGCCTGTGCCGTGGGGGCACTCTTTTCCTTCCGCCTTCGCCATGGTCTCCACTATGAGACCCCCCTCCACTGCACATGCGCGGGGATGCCGTGAGCGGCCGCTGACACTCCCGCGCATGCGCCGCATGGCAAAGTCAGTTTCGCGCCAGCTGGCGGGGCACCAAAGGCCTTTCCCGCCAGCTGGCGGGGCGGAAATCAGTCCGGCGCGGGCCTAGCCCCTCAAGGTTAGGGCTCGGCCCCTCAAGATGCGGAGGATTCCGCACCTATAGGGTGGCGCGATGCCGGACTGATTCGCGCCGTTTTTGGCACCGGTTGGCGGACATCGTGCCGATTGCGGAGAATCCCGCCCCATTTCCCTGGCCCTACACTCATCTCTAGTGCATTTCGAAAACAAGGACTCCTACATTAGACTCCTATTTATTGACTACAGCTCCGCCTTCAACACCATAATCCCAGCCAAGCTCATATCAAAGCTCCAAAACTTAGGACTTGGCTCCCCACTCTGCAACTGGATCCTCGATTTTCTGGCCAACAGACCACAATCAGTAAGAATGAACAACGACACCTCCTCCACAATAGTCCTCAACACCGGCGCCCCGCAAGGCTGCGTACTTAGCCCCCTACTCTACTCCCTGTACACACACGACTGCGTGGCAAAACTTGGTTCCAACTCCATCTACAAGTTTGCTGACGATACGACCATAGTGGGCCGGATCTCGAATAACGATGAGTCCGAATACAGGAGGGAGATAGAGAACCTAGTGGAGTGGTTCGCGACAACAATCTCTCCCTCAATGCCAGCAAAACTAAAGAGCTGGTAATTGACTTCAGGAAGCAAAGTACTGTACACACCCCTGTCAGCATCAACGGGGCCGAGGTGGAGATGGTTAGCAGTTTCAAATTCCTAGGGGTGCACATCTCCAAAAATCTGTCCTGGTCCACCCACGTCGACGCTACCACCAAGGCAGTACAACAGCGCCTATACTTCCTCAGGAAATTAAGGAAATTCGGCAGGTCCACATTAACCCTTACCAACTTTTCCAGATGCATCATAGAAAGCATCCTATCGGGCTGCATCACAGCCTGGTATGGCAACTGCTCGGCCCAGGACCGCAAGAAACTTCAGGGAGTCGTGAACACCGCCCAGTCCATCACACGAACCTGCCTCCCATCCATTGACTCCATCTACACCTCCCGCTGCCTGGGGAAAGCGGGCAGTATAATCAAAGATCTCTCCCACCCGGCTTACTCACTCTTCCAACTTCTTCCATCGGGCAGGAGATACAGAAGTCTGAGAACACGCACGAACAGACTCAAAAACAGCTTCTTCCCAACTGTTACCAGACTCCTAAATGACCCTCTTATGGACTGACCTCATTAACACTACACCCTGTATGCTTCATCCGATGCCAGTGCTTATGTAGTTACATTGTATATGTTGTGTTGCCCTATTATGTATTTTCTTTTATTCCCTTTTCTTCTCATGTACTTAATGATCTGTTGAGCTGCTCGCAGAAAAATACATTTCACTGTACCTCAGTACACGTGACAATAATCCAATCCAATCCAATCCAATCCATTGACCATCACATACCTCCCCACCGGCTCAGCCACAAATGCTACCCACCTCAAACATCATGGGCGTCATTCTCCGACCCCCCGCCGGGTCGGAGAATGGCCGTTGGCCGCCGTGAATCCCGCCCCCGTCCCCGCCGAAGTCTCCGAAGGGAGAAAAGTCGGCGGGGCGTTAATGGCGCCGCTGCCGCGGAGAATGTCACGGGTCTGCGCAAGGCAGCCGATTTTCGGCCTGCCGATATTCTCCCTTCCGGATGGGCCGAAGTCCCGTTGACGTGATGACCGTTCACGTCGACGTGAATCAAACCTCCTTTTCATCGGCGTGACCCGGTGCTCCAGGCTCACGCCGACCAGCGAGGAGGTGAGTGACGGCCTGGGGGATTGGCTCTGGGCAGGAAATGGCGTGGCAGCAGACTGATTGCCTGAGGAGAGGTGTGTCTCGGCTTGTGTGTGTGTGCGGCGGGGGTGGGGGGGGTGGTTAGAGTAGGCTGGGCTCCGGGGGAGTGCCGGGAGGGGGTCTGTGCCGGGGTGGAGGTTGGGGATTGTGGAGGGGGTCCGTGCCGGGGTGGAGGTTGGGGGGGGGTCCGTGCTGGGATGGAGGTTGGGGGTTGGGGAGGGGGTCCGTGCCGGGGTGGAGGTTGGGGAGGGGGTCCGTGCCGGGGTGGAGGTTGGGGAGGGGGTCCGTGCCGGGGTGGAGGTTGGGGAGGGGGTCCGTGCCGGGGTGGAGGTTGGGGAGGGGGTCCGTGCCGGGGTGGAGGTTGGGGAGGGGGTCCGTGCCGGGGTGGAGGTTGGGGGGGGGTCCGTGCTGGGATGGAGGTTGGGGGTTGGGGAGGGGGTCCGTGCCGGGGTGGAGGTTGGGGAGGGGGTCCGTGCCGGGGTGGAGGTTGGGGAGGGGGTCCGTGCCGGGGTGGAGGTTGGGGAGGGGGTCCGTGCCGGGGTGGAGGTTGGGGAGGGGGTCCGTGCCGGGGTGGAGGTTGGGGAGGGGGTCCGTGCCGGGGTGGAGGTTGGGGGGGGGTCCGTGCCGGGGTGGAGGTTGGGGGTTT
This sequence comes from Scyliorhinus torazame, assembly GCF_047496885.1. NCBI lineage: Eukaryota > Metazoa > Chordata > Chondrichthyes > Carcharhiniformes > Scyliorhinidae > Scyliorhinus > Scyliorhinus torazame. Next base: position 183,177,061 of record NC_092711.1, on the reverse strand, counting down.
AGGAGGGGGTCCGTGCCGGGGTGGAGGTTGGGGGGGGGGGGCCGTGCTGGGGTGGAGGTTGGGGGTTGGGGAGGGGGTCCGTGCCGGGGTGGAGGTTGGGGGGGGGGTCCGTGCTGGGGTGGAGGTTGGGGGTTGGGGAGGGGGTCCATGCCGGGGTGGAGGTTGGGGGTTGGGGAGGGGGTCCGTGCCGGGGTGGAGGTTGGGGGGGGTCCGTGCTGGGGTGGAGGTTGGGGGTTGGGGAGGGGGTCCGTGCCGGGGTGGAGGTTGGGGGGGGGTCCGTGCTGGGGTGGGTGTTGGGGAGGGGGTCCGTGCCGGGGTGGAGGTTGGGGGGGGGGGGGGGTCCGTGCCGGGGTGGGTGATGGGAGGGCAAATGAGTTGGTCCACCTGGCCAGGTGCCAGCCTCCAACAGTTGGACCCATGCGGTCCATGCCACCTGGCAGGGGGGAGGAGGGGATATGGGCAATGATGACATGTCGTCGTTCCCCTCCCCCCCACCAGGCCGTCATGTTTTCAGACCATCCAGCGATGTTGGCCGCCGTGGTGGCAGCCGCTCATGTCTATGTTGCCCTGGATGAGGAGGAGGAGGAGGAGGAGGAGGAGGAGGAGCGTGCCAGAGAGGCGGCGCAGGCTGCCGCAGAGGGGCAGGCGGCAGCCGCCCAGGCTGGAGGGACACCTGACCGACAGGACGAGGAGGGGGAGGAGGACGTCGCGGCCCCACGGCAACGGAGGCACCCGAGGGCGCCCCGTGTGTACCGGCCCCGGCAGTCATACCAGGACCTCACGGACCGGGAATGCAGGAGGAGACTCCGGATGAGCCGGGAAACCGTGGCACACATCTGCCACCTGCTGGCACACCTGTCACCGCGTGGCACTGGCGGGGGACACCCTCTCCCCGTGTCCGTCAAGGTTACGGTGGCCCTGAACTTTTATGCAACGGGGTCATTCCAGGCACCGAGTGGGGACCTGTCCGGCATATCGCAGACATCGGTGCATCGGTGCATCCGGGCAGTGACAGATGCCCTTTATGCCATGGCGCACCGCTACATCCGCTTCCCCGTGGACCGGGCCAGCCAAGATGCCCGGGCCGTGGGCTTCTCTGCCATTGCCGGGTTCCCCATGGTCCAGGGCGCGATCGATGGGATGCACGTCGCCGTGCGGCCACCTGCAGATAACAGGGCCGTGTTCACTAATAGGAAGGGGACCTATTCGATGAACGTACAGGTGGTCTGCGACCACCGCATGATGATCCTTCACGTCTGCGCCCGTCACCCAGGCAGTGTACACGACTCATTTGTGTTGTCGCGGTCATCCATCCCCGGCATGAACGAGGGACGCCATCCCCGGCTGAGGGGCTGGTTGCTGGGCGACAGGGGCTACCCATTGCGATCGTGGCTGATGACGCCTATACGGAGGCCACGCAATGAGGCGGAGAACCGCTACAATGATGCCCATGTAGCGACAAGGGGAGTGATCGAGAGGTGCTTTGGCGTGCTGAAGATGCGTTTCAGGTGCCTGGACCTCTCTGGGGGCGCCCTCCAGTATCGGTCAGATAGGGTCGGCCGCATCATTGTGGTGTGCTGCGTCCTGCACAACATAGCCCAGCAGAGGGGCGATGTGCCGCAGGCAGAGGAGGGCGGAGTGGAGGAGCAGCAGGAAGAGGCCCAGTCCTCCCCAGATGAGGGGGATGGGGGCAATGGTCAGGGCAGACGGGGTAGACACAGACGGGTGGCTGTCCACCGTTACCGGCTGGCCCAGCGGGCACGGGACAGACTGATAGACGCCCGCTTCACTGACTAGATGGGCGTGGGAATCGGGTAGTATGGCCACAGACCGCACACCATGACAACAGCCGACCACCCACACCCCCCACCCATCCACCCACCCAGCACCCTCACCCCCCTCCCCAACCCCACACACCCCACCCGCATGCACACCACCCCCCCACTCCCAATTGCCGATCCACCGGCGGCACAACGGGCCGGGCTCACCCAGTTGCGGGTGGACGCGTGTCTATCGCAGGCCATGGAGAATGATGACAACCCGCCTCCGATGAGCTCCTGGCTCTACATCGTTGGACTATGTCTGACCCATGGCCACAGTACCACCATCCACCCGGACCATCCCTGCATGCGGCTGTGACACTGCAGCGCACGGTCCCGTCCTCTGCCCGGGGGATGTTGATGGCGGCCCAGGGGGAAGGGGGCAAACTCACCTGGGGCTGAGGTAAGACCACCCCTCACACACACACTTGCGCTCAACGTACATGACACCCCCGCACACTTTGGACAGAGCACAAAGGCAGCTTCGGTAGGTGTAACATTGACTTTAATAACCAAAGGAGTTCATGCACGTGCCCTAGCGCCTAAAACTCATCTGTGCCCTGCACCCGTGCCAACTTACTCAGTGTCTAATTGTTTGGCCTTACGGGCCCTTTGACTACGTCTACGTGGTTCCCCAGACGGTACAGCAGAACTGGAGGTGGACTCCTGTGATTCCTGCCCTCTGACACTGGATCCCTTTGGCGGCCGTTTCCTGGGGCGTCCTGGCCTAGATGGGCCAGGCTGCGGCCCGGGCGACTGGGATAGCGAGCTGCCAGCCTGTCCTGCCCGTTGCCCACCCGATGCACCTGGGACGGAAGGGGGGGGAGTCCGAGGTGTCGCGGTGTACCGGGACCTCCCCTACAGAGGGAGCCGGGACGGACCACACCACCTCCTCCTCCCTCGGGGTGCCCGATGGCCCCCAGGCCTCTACATGGGTGGGGGATGCGAACGGACTGGCCATCCGACGCGCCCCCGACATCTGGCGCTGCCAGTCCTGGAGGCCCGTGCTGGTATCGACAGGGGTCTGCAGGTTTGCAGCCATGGAGCCCAGGGGGTTGTCGAACCCTGTCTGCGACAGTGCGACGCCAGCTCGCACATGGCCACTGGCGCCGATGCCCTCAGCGATGGCCTGCTGAGACTGGGCCATGGCCTGCAGAGACTGGGCCATGGCCTGCAGAGACTGGGCTATGGCCTGCTGAGACTGGGCCATGGCCTGCTGAGACTGGGCTATGGCGTTGAGCGCCTCTGCCATCTGGCGCTGGCACTGGCTCATGGCCTCCTGTGAGAGGGCAGCCATTTCCTGGGCCACAGACGCCGCCTGCACGGAAGGCCCCAGGCCTCGCAAACCGTTCCCCATGTCTGACACCGTCGCACCCATTGCCTCCACCGCGGACGCCACCCGTGCGGTGTCAGCCTGGGTGGCACGCATGACCGGGACCACTCCCAGCTCCTGGACGCGGGTGGACTCCTCCACCTGCGACCGCAGCCGCCGCAAGCCACCCGTCACCCTATTCGCTCGTCTCCGTGTCGGTGGTTGCATCGGATCGATGTGTGGGTGTGGTAACTGCAGGAACCCGGGATCCATCTGGGCGGCAGATGTTCGCTTGGCCTGGGCTGCCCTCCGACCGCCCGGTCCCTCTGCTGCTCCTACCTCCACCTGCTGTACCGGGACGGCTGTGTTGTGCGCACCAGTGAGTGTACCAGACGCCTCATCACTAAAGTGCCCAACCGTGGTGAGTGTTTCTGCGATGGTGGAGGGTGTTGGTGACAGCAGTGGCGTTGTGTCGTGCTCTTCGTCCCACTCTGAGTCCATGGCACTTTGGGGTGGGGGTTCGTCTCCACCCATCCACTCTGAGTCACTGTCCTGTATTTCGTCTTCCCGGGTAGGGGTGTCCTGGGTAGTGCTGTCCCGGGTAGTGCTGCCCCGGGTAGTGCTGTCCCGGGTAGTGCTGTCCCGGGTAGTGGAGTCCCGGGTAGGGGTGTCCTGGGTAGTGGTGTCCCGGGTAGGGGTGTCCTGGATAGTGGTGTCCTGGGTAGTGGTGTCCTGGCTCGGATGTGACGGGGGCCTGTGGCTGCCCCCCTCATCGCTGGGTGGTCGCTCCCGCACGTGACGGGGGTGTCGTCTCCCTGTTGCTCCAGGTCTCTCCGTCTCCCGTGGTCTCCGAGGGGCATCCTGCGGGCGTCGCATGCTGGAGGGTTCGGGTCTCTCCGTCTCCCGTGGTCTCCGAGGGCATCCTGCGGGCGTCGCATGCTGGAGGGTTCGGGTCTCTCCGTCTCCCGTGGTCTCCGAGGGGCATCCTGCGGGCGTCGCATGCTGGAGGGTTCGGGTCTCTCCGTCTCCCGTGGTCTCCGAGGGGCATCCTGCGGGCGTCGCATGCTGGAGGGTTCGGGTCTCTCCGTCTCCCGTGGTCTCCGAGGGGCATCCTGCGGGCGTCGCATGCTGGAGGGTTCGGGTCTCTCCGTCTCCCGTGGTCTCCGAGGGGCATCCTGCGGGCGTCGCATGCTGGAGGGTTCGGGTCTCTCCGTCTCCCGTGGTCTCAGAGGGGCATCCTGCGGGCGTTGCATGCTGGAGGGTGCGGGTCTCTCCGTCTCCCGTGGTCTCCGAGGGCATCCTGCGGGCGTCGCATGCTGGAGGGTGCGGGTCTCTCCGTCTCCCGTGGTCTCCGAGGGGCATCCTGCGGGCGGTCTGCATCTGCGGGGATGGGTGCCTGGACGTTTGGTCCTGTGATACACAATGAAGCATGCATGGTTAGACATCAGGCAGTGATCAGGTGATACGGGAGAGGGGGATATAGGGGAGGGGGGATATGGGGACGGGCTGTTGGTGGCTCACTTGCTCGTGGGGCCCCGACCTCTGCATCAGCAACCTCCCGGTCCTCAGGTCCGCCAGCCAGTTCCAGGGCCCTTTCCTCGTGTACGGTCAGTGGCCTCTCATCAGCGGGCCCTCCTCCAGTCCTCACATGCTCCCTATTGTTGTGTGCGCGCTTCTCCTGGGGGGGGGGGGGGGGGTGGTGGCAGCGGTAAAAGGCAACAGTGTTAGGCAGGTATATGAATGCACGCCATTGGTTGCGCGTGCATTGCAGAGGTTAAGGTTAGGGCTGGATTCACTTGGGGATATGGGGGATATGGGGGAGGGGGGGATATGGGGGAGGGGGGATATGGGGGATATGGGGAGGGGGTATATGGGGGAGGGGGGAATATGGGGGATATGGTGGAGGGGGGATATGGGGGAGGGGGGATATGGGGGATATGGGGGAGGGGGGGATATGGGGGAGGGGGGGGGGATATGGGGGAGGGGGGATATGTGGGAGGGGGGATATGGGGAGGGGGGGATATGGGGAATATGGGGGAGGGGGGATATGGGGGAGGGGGGAATATGGGGGATATGGGGGAGGGGGGATATGGGGGAGGGCGGATATGGGGGAGGGGGGAATATGGGGGATATGGGGGAGGGGGGATATGGGGGAGGGGGGATATGGGGGATATGGGGGAGGGGGGATATGTGGGAGGGGGGATATGGGGGAGGGGGGTATATGGGGAATATGGAGGAGGGGGGATATGGGGGATATGGGGGAGGGGGGATATGGGGGAGGGGGGGATATGGGGAATATGGGGGAGGGGGATATGGGGGAGGGGGGATATGGGGGAGGGGGGAATATGGGGGATATGGGGGAGGGGGGATATGGGGGATATGGGGGAGGGGGGATATGGGGGAGGGGGGATATGGGGGATATGGGGGAGGGGGGATATGGGGGAGGGGGGAATATGGGGTATATGGGGGAGGGGGGATATGGGGGATATGGGGGATATGGGGGAGGGGGGGATATGGGGGAGGGGGGATTTGGGGGAGAGGGGATATGGGCGATATGGGGGACGCTCACCCTGCCTGCTCTGACGAGGTCGTTCACCTTCTTGTGGCACTGGGTGCCTGTCCGTGGTGCTAGGGCCACAGCGGTGACGGCCTCTGCCACCTCCCTCCACAGACGCCGGCTGTGGCGTGGGGCAACTCTGCGGCCGTGCCCGGGATACAGGGCGTCCCTCCTCTGCTCCACCGCATCCAGGAGCGCCTCCACATCGCGTGACTCGAACCTCGGGGCTGAGCGACGGCCAGCCATCAAGTCGGGTGTTGCGGTCGGCTGTTCCGGTCGGGTGGGGGGGAGCTGCGCGGCCTTATGAGCCGTCACGCCGTGCAGCGCGTATGACGCTGCACGGCGTGAACCACTGCGCATGCGCGGATCCCGTTACGTCGCTGCTAGCCCATTTCGGGCCGCAGACTATCGGCTCATTTTTATGACGTGACGCAAGTGGGATTTGCGCCGTTTTTTGCGCCGATCGGCGGAGTTTCCGCCGATAACGGAGAATTTCGCCCCATCTTCTTGTTGACCAACACCGCCACACCCCTCGTCTTCATATCCAGTCCTGAATGTGACATCTACGTCATGCACCCCTTCGTCAGCCTCGTCTGATCCCCCAACTTCAGGTGTGTCTCCTGCAAAAGCGCCACGTCCACCTTCAGACTCCTCAGATGCGTGAACACAGGCCCCATTCAGCCCTCTCCCGTTCCACATGATCAGACTGATGGGGGGCTCCTTGTCCCCTTCCCCTGCCGATCAGCCATACCCCTCTTTGAGCCAGCCCCTAGCCCGCGTCACGCACACCTCCAGGCCGGCATCAGATGTCCGCCGCCACCAATCCCTTCCCAACTGTGCCGCACCAAACACACCCTTGTCAGCAACCTCCCCCTCCCCACTTTCAAACAACAAACCAACCCCATCCCCTTACAACCCCACATCTTCCTCCTGGTAACCCTCGACTAAACACCCATTAATTCCCCGCCCAGCTAGCATGGTGGCCCCACCCAAGGCCAACTTCTCCTCCTCTCTCCAGTTCCCCCCTGATCCTCCCGACCTCCAACCGACAAAGAGTTTCAAAAGACTCAATCACCATCGCTGCTCCGCTGCCAAGACCAGCACCAGAATAACCATCCCCAGACACTTTAAAAAGCACACAAATCTCCTACAAAGTTCAATGTCCTCAAACTCCTCCCAATCCATTGTCTCTCATGAAGTCCATCACCTCCTCTGTCATGTCACCCACAGGTGGGCCAGGCACAAAACTCCAATCATCACCCACTTCTTAAACAGGGCAGCCTTTATCCAGTTGAACCCAGCCCTTGTCTTCTCCAAATCTGCACCCAGGTCGAGCTACACCCGCAGTTCACTTCCTTCCCAGGTACACCGCTTGGTCTGCTTCACCCACGATAGGATTTTAGCACAGTGGTTAGCATTGTTGCTTCACAGTGCCAGGGTCCCAGGTTCAATTCCCGCTTCGGTCACTGTCTGTGTGGAACCTGCACATTCTCTCCATATCTCCATGGGTTTCCTCTGGGTGCTCCGGTTTCCTCCCACAAGTCCCGAAAGACGTGCTGTTCGGGCGAATTGGACATTCTGAATTCTTCCTCTGTGCATCCGAACAGGCGCTGGAATGTGGTAACTTGGGGATTGTCATGGTAACTTCATTGTGGTGTTAATGTAAGCCTACTTGTGACAATAATAAAGATTAGTATTATTATCCAAAAAGCGATGCAGCCACACCATTGCCCTCGGCAGCTTCCCCACCTACAGCCTCCTCCTCAGCACCCTTTGTGGTCGGTCCACCTCGAGTGGCTGATCAAAGGCCCCCTCCCCATCAACTTCTCCAGCATCTTCGCGACATACTCAGCGGCCTCCGCACCTTCAATGCCTTCAGGCATTCCAACAATCCTCACGTTTTGCCTCCTGGAGCGGTTCGCCAGGTCCTCCACCTTCTCCCTCAGCCTCTTCTGGCTTTCTTGCATCAGCCCCAGCTCCGTACCCAATGAGGCCATCTGCTCCTCATGCTCCCCCACCGCTTCTCCACTTTCTGAATTGCCCGGCCCAGGGACGACAGCCTTTGCTTGACTCGCTCAATCCCAGTTCTCAGTGGCTCCACCACCTTCGCCAAGTCTTCCAGGGCCTCTTTCCTCTGCTGCTGAAATTTGTTGTTCAGGAACTCCACAGCTGCTCCATCGATCACTGAGCGGGCAGCGGGCCCCCCCTCACACTCCGCAATCTTTACCTGTGGCTCACCATGAAAACTCTCCTGCTCCAACTTGCTCTTTCTTTCTCTCATCCACTGGTCCATGCCTCTGTCACACTCGAGGAGTATTACCTTCCCTGGGCACACCTGCACCGTTTGCCCTCAAATACCACACCCTTCGGGCGGGGAAAGACCAAGAAAAATCCACCCTGAGCTGGAGCCACCGAATGTGCAACCACTCACTCCATGGCCGCGGCCGAATGTCCCACAGACCCCCAAATCGGACAACACAACATCCAACCGCTAACCCCTATTTCACATTTGACCCACACCCAGCACCAGGTCCATCCAATGAGGGACGTGATTTTAATTCACTGCCATCTAAAATTTGGCCGCCCTAACTCCTGCGAGTAGAGTTCTACTTATAAGGAAGTAACCAATCCATGAATACACTTTGTGTACCATGGAATAAATGAGAACTCCCCTCTCTCGGTGCGTGAACCTCCAGGGTTCTGCCCCTCCCACCTCTTCCATGAACGTGGACAATACTCTCACCATTCTGACCAGGCCAGCGATCTCGGCCTGGATCAATCTGCCTGCAGGTCCAGCACACATTTCTGATCACCTTCCCTCTCCCTCCCACAATCAGCTGGCGAGTGTCCAGGTCTGGCACTGCCGCTGCCAACCACTTCATGAGCGACACATCAAACCAATTTGGGGCATATCCATTCATCGGCACCACTCGGTTTCCCCACCATGACTCCGACCTGACACTATCACATATCACACCATCGATTTGCAGTCAACCTCTCCACGTGGAACCAAACCTGCAAACTGATGAGGATCGCCATCCCTCAGGCCCTTCTGTCGAAATCGGAATGGAACGACTGGCTCACCCAGGTTCCGAAGTATAACCTGGCCTTGTTCCTGCTGGTGTGTCTCATTGTAAAAACACCACATTGGCTTGTCCTTTTAACTGCAATCCAACCCCCACCCCCCCCCCCCCCCCCCCCCCCCCGTCCCCCGCAACCTCCAGGCTTACACATTCCAGGTGACCAGCCATGTCAGGGGCTTCACACTTGCCCGCAACGTTGAGTCAGCCATTACCACTTCGGTAGGTCAAGCACTCCTCAAGAATACCCAGGCCTCTGGCCCACCAAAGATGATGACCTGCCCCACCTCGAAGATGAGACAAAGAAACTAACACTGCTAGCCCTGCCTCCTTCCCCCCCCAAGATAGACCAAGAACCTTCCACCTCTATTGCCTCTATTAGCCCTGGTCCCCTCCCAATCAACCATGCTAGACCCATCAAGCCTCTTCTAATCGACCCAACAAGTTGTAGCCCAACCCTCCACATCATTCCTGTTAACAACACTAACTCTTAACGCAAACAAGGTGCCAACCCCTCTCAAGGTCCAATCCCCAAACACCGCTAAACCCAAAGCCTGTGATCCTCGTCCCTCGTCCGTGTCCCACGCCATCCCCCATAGATCCAATTGCCGATCGCAAAAACAGAAGACCAAACAGAGAACTCCCCCCATCATCAACAAGCAAACGACATGGCCATAAAGAGCATAACCTGCAATTTTACACTATATTACAAATACCACCATTCAGCTTACACACAAAGAGAAAAAAAACATGAACATAACCCCCAGTATAACAATATTTACAGCTGCTCCAGCCCCACTTGTGCAAACAAGAAAAATAGAGCGAAAAACAGTCTAACAGGCCAATCCCCCTCAAACCACTCCAGTCCTCATTCCTTCACGAAGGCCTCAACTTGCTCTGGCAAGTCAAAATAGTGATCGTTCGAGGCCAAAGTGACCCTCAACCTCACCGGATACACCACATTGAACCCCACACCCTTTTTGTACAGCACAACTTCACCTTGTTGAAGGCTGCCCATCTTCACGCCACATCTGAGCTAATGTTCTGGTAAATGTGCACCGTATTGCCTCCCCAGTCAAAATTGTTGTTGTTGCTTGGCTCACTCCAGGACGTGCTTCCCCAACAGTATCCAAAATGATATATCTGTTTTGGAGGGAGATGACCTCTGCACTGCCTTCCTACTCTTCCTGTCTGGTGGTGACCCATTTCCTGTCGCCCTGAGTAACTTTCAACTGTAGTGTGACCAACTCATTGAACGTAGTATCGACAACTTCCTCAGCATCATGGATGTTCCAAAGTGACTCCATCTGCAGCCACAAACCCGTCAAGCGGTCTAACTGGAACTGCAGTTAGACACACTTCTTGTACGTGAAGGAGCCAGGGACACTGGAAGGGTCCTTGAATTCCTACATCGCACAAGAGGAGCATGACACGGGTTTGGGATCTTGTGCCATCACTTAACCCTTAAGTTAACTTAGAACAACAACTCATTCGGTTTTGGCTTCTGTAACAGGGCCCTGTGTGTCCTGTCTAATTCCGGGGGAGGAAACAGGTGGGGCTAAACGTTCCAATTTTGAGGCTATGTCCGTAGGATCCATGCCATTTTACGCCGCCCCAGCACCGATCCTCCAACTGGTGACGGGCTAGCAGCCGCGCCACGTAAAATGCCTGGCCTCCACGAAATTGCCAGGTTCGTGGCTGCACACGCGCACGGCAATGACCTGCATCTGTCGCGCCATATGACATGGCACCGGCCTTGCGCGGACCCGAACTGCCAGACAGTGCTTCTCTGGCACCCCCTCACCATCAGCCAGCAGTCCCCCTAGCCCTCGCCGAAGCCCCCCCCTCCCCCGCCCAGCAGCATGGCTCCCAGACGATTGTGGCGGCATTGGACACAGTCCGCAGCCGCCACGCCGGGTTCCCGCACGGCTGGGACCACGCGTCCCCCACGCCATCGTGAACTCGACCCACCGAGGGCGGAGCATCGAGGAGAGCCTTCAGGTGACATCCTCAGGCCGTCCCAATGGTGTGTGCTACGTGCCACAATACCACCGTTTTGGAGGGGGCAGAGCATGCACAACCTGCGTAAAACAGGCACTGCCCCCGAATCGGTCGAAGAAATGGATTCTCCGCCCGTTGGGCGATTATGAAATCGACGTTGGGGAAAGGGGAATCTCACCCCTCAATACCGCCCACCAGGCGCAAAAGCATTGCCGAAAAACACTTAATTGGTTTCGCGCCCTCCATTCCCTCCGGCAGGCCTATGATTCTCCAAGACATCTACCTTGGTTTTCAGGCCCTTGTTTTTCTCCGCCAGAATCTGCACTTGGGCTTCCAATGAAACCAGTCGGTCCTCGTGGATGGACAGGGCCTCTTCAACATCCTTTACTGTCTCGCCCTGTTCCTTCACAACCCTGGCAGTTTTGCCAAGCTGCTACCGGAGGCTCAAAGTTTCATAGATGGAGGCTTGAAACGATTCTTTAAGGTCCCTGCCTTGCCTTTCAAACCTGCCATCCATTTGTCTCCCAAATCTTTCAAGTTCCTGTGCTATTGCCTTCATTAGGTTTCTAATGTGACAGGTGCAGCTGATTCCTCCTCCATCTCGTCTTCCTCGTGGTCTTTTACAGGGTTTCCCACCCCGCAGTCTTCTTCAATGCCATTTTCGGCATCCTCTCAGCACTTCAAACTTTCTCCCTGGTAAGCTTCTGAGTTAATCACCGAAAATACTCCAATATAAATAGGCGATAAGGACCACAATATCGGGGGTGGGATCCTCCGTCAGCCGCACCGGAATCAGAAAAGGTGATTGGGTGAAGAATCGGTTAGACGATGAAATCATGGCGGGTGCCGGTTTCACGCCAAATCACAATTCTCCGTCGCCTCGCCAGTGGCGTCAATGCGTACCAGTCCGCAGGTACAGTAAACGCCGTTGGCATATCATTAGCAGGCCTGACTCGGTATTCTCCGGGGCCTCCATGATTCTCCGCCTCCACTGGGGCGAATTCCCGGTGGCGAGGTTCACTTGCGCTTTTAAAAATCGTGAATCAGGCGCCGTGGCTGCTGAGGGAGAGGGGATATGGGAAGTGAGCAACATCGGCATAGTTTGCTGACCGTTGTGCCGCTGGCCAGAGGGCTTCTGCCAGGGTCGGGTGGAGTAGCAGGAGTTGGCTAGAAGATGGGCTGTGTGGTCAGGGTGGACTGGCATGGAATACCATTGTCACAGCCTTCAAGGCAGCCATGCAGCTGCTCACGCCGCTGACTGCCTACTGTGAACTTAGGGCCATGTGTTGTATGGGTGTCCCCCCAGGCCACCCCCCCCCCTCGCAGGGGTGCGCTGTTGTGCAACCCGTGCCATCTTGCTGGCTGGGATGGTTTGTGTGTCGGGTGTTAAGTGTTTCTAGATGGCTGCAGCTTGTCAGCCTCCTGAGTGTCAATCACAAATCCGGCAAATCCCGCACCGTTTGTCATTGGAATTGATTGTGTTCCGCGTGGTGCTGGTACTAGCCCCTCAACGGTCGCTGAATCAGTCTAGGCATGGAGCCAGTTTTGCTGTCATGGAAGTCCACGAATCCTGCCCCGGGACTTTAGCGGGAGACATCTTTTATGTATCCTCCCCGCTAGATTGCAGTAGTTCCATGTGCCAGAATCGTCCCTCCTAATCTCTTATGTGGGACTTTTTTGAAAGTCTTCTGAAAGTATAAATAAATCACATCCACTCACTCTTCCTTGTCAACTCTACGAGTTACATCCTCGAAGAATTCCAGATTGGTCAAGCATGAAATTCCTAAATCCATGCTGACTCTGTTCGGTTCTACCACTGCTTTCCAAGTGTAAAATCTTTGGAAATGAACAAAGAACAATACAGCACAGGTACAGGCCCTTCAGCCCTCCTAGCCTGTACCGGGCATACCAACCTTTGCCAAAACCCTCAGCACTTCCTTGTGCCGTATCCCTCTATACCCATCCTATCCATGCGTTTATCAAGGTACATTTTGAACGCCGTTAATGTATGTGCTTCCACAACCTCCCATGGCAAGGCATTCACCCGTCCTCTGCGTAAAAAAAACCTGCCTCGCACATCTCCTCCAAACTTTGCCCCACGGACCTTAAACCTAGGCCCCCTGGTGATTGACCCCTCCACCTGGGAAAGAGTGCCTGCCCATGCACTCTATCCATGCCCCTCAAAATCTTGTAGACCTCTATCAGGTCACCCCTCAACCTCTGTCTTTCTAATGAAAAGTCCGAGTCTATTCAGCCTCCCCACGTAGCTAACACTCTCCAGACCAGGCAACATCCTGGTAAACCTCCTCTGCCCCCTCTCTAAAGCCTCCACATCCTTCTGGTAGTGTGACAACCAGAATTGTGTGCAATATTCCAAGTTCAGCCTTACCAAGGTTCTGTACAACTGTAGCATGACTTGTCAGTTTTTATAATCGATGCCCCGTCCAATGACGGCAAGCATTCCGTATGCTTTCTTGACTACCTTGTCCACTGTGTTGCCACCTTCAAAGATCTGTGGACATACATGCACGCCAGATCTCTCTGACTTTCTATATTCCTCAGAGTTTTGCCATTTACGGTATATTTCCCCTCTATGGTAGACCTACCAAAATGCATTACCTCACATTTGTCCAAATTAAACTCCATTTGCCATTTCTCTGCCCAAGTCTCCAACCTATCTATGTCCTGCTGTATCATCTGACAATCCTCAACACTACCTTCCACTCCACCAACCTTGGTTTCAACCACAAACTTACGAATCAGCCCGGCTACATTTTCCTCCAAATCGTTTATGTACACTACAAACAGCAGAGGCCCTAGTACAGATCCCTGTGGAGCACCACTAGTCACAACCTTTCATTCAGAAAAACACCTTTCGACTGCTACCCTTTGCCTTCTGTGACCGAGCCAGTTCTGTATCCATCTTACCACCTCACCTCTGATTCAGTGTGACTTCACCTTTTGTACCAGTCTGTCATGAGGCACCTTGTCAAAGGCTTTAGTGAAGTCCATGTAAACAAGGTCCACCGCCCTCCCCACATCAATCATCTTTGTCACCTCCTCAAAAAACTTGACCAAGTTGTGAGGCAAGACTACCCTTTCACAAAACCATGTTGCCTATCGCTTATAAGTCCATTTGTTTCCAAATGGGTATAAATTTGTCTCCAATAATTTACCTACTACCGACGTGAGGCTCACCGGCCTATTGTTTCCAGGATTATCCCTGCTATCTTTCTTAAACAGCGGTACCACATTAACTATTCTCCAGTACTTTGGGATCTCACCTGCAGCAAATTAGGATACAAAGATGTCAGTCAAGGCCCCAGCAATTTCCTCCCTTGCTTCCCTCAGTATTCTGGGGTAAATCCCATCCGGCCAGGAGACTTATATTCCTTAATATGTTTTAAAAGACCCAATACCTCTTCCTTTTGAATGTTAACATGATCCAGACTGTATATACAACCCATCCAAGAATCATCTTCCACAAAGTCTCTTTCTTTGGTGAACACTGATGCAAAGTACTCATTTAGTACCTTGTCTATTTCCTCTGGCTCAACACATAGATTCCCCCTACTGTCCTTAAGTGGTCCAATCCTTTCCCTGCCCTCCCTCTTGCTTTTTCCATATGAATAAAAAGCTTTGGGATTCACTTTAATCCTACTTGCCAAGGACTTTTCACCAGCAGGGAAACTAACATCAGAGGATTAACTGTAGATGTGGGGGGAGGGGGAGGGGGAAGCAAAGAGGAGAAAGGTGAGGGAAAGGTGGATAAGATTGCGGGGGGGGGGGGGGAATTAAATGTATATTAAGAAAGAAAGAAATGGTAAAAGACAGTTAAAATGAAATGAAAACAAATGGGTTGAGGTGGGGTAGAGCTGATCATCTGAAGTTGTTGAATTTGATTTTCTGGCCGGAAGGCTGTAGCGTGCCTAACCGGAAGATGCGATGTTGTTCCTCCAGTTTGCGTTGCGCTTCACTGGAACATTGCAGCTGGCCAAGAACAGACATGTGGGCATGGGAGCAGGGTCTTTTGTTAAAATGGCAAGCAACAGGAAGGTTAGGGTCTTGAATGCGCACAGACCAAAGATGCTCAGCAAAGCGATCACCCAGTCTGCGTTTGGTCTCTCCGATATAGAGACCACAATGGGAGCAACAAATGCAGTAGACCAAATTGGAAGAGATGCAAGTGAAATGCTGCTTAACCTGGAATGTGTGTTTTGGGCCTGGAATGTTAAGCATGGAAGAGGTAAAGGGGCAGGTGTTACACTTTCTGCGATTGCATGGGAAGGTGCCATGGATGATGGGAGAGGTACTGGGTATGGTGGAGGAGTGGACTAGATTGTCTTGGAGGGAACGATCTCTGCGGAATGCTGACAGAGGGAGTGAGGGGAAAATGTGTTTGGTGGTGGCATCATGCTGGAGTTGGTGAAAATGGCGGAGGATTATGCTTTGCATACAGAGGCTGGTGCGATGAAATGTGAGAACGAGGGGGACTCTATCCTTGTTCTGGGAGGGAGTGGAGGGGGCGAGGGTAGTGGCGCGGGAGATGGACCGCACACTGTTGAGGGCCCTGTCCACAACTGTAGGTGGGAAATCACAGTTGAGGAAGGCATCTTAATGAATTGTCTCAATCTTAGTGACAAGAAGCTCCATGAGCTCCTCACACTTGTTTGAGGTGAGGATGGAGGAGACAGAGGAGAGGGAGAGCCCTTCAAATGGAGATAACTTATTTTACAGATATTAAAAGACTTGTGTGTTAAACAGAAAGCTCTATTATTTGACTTTTATTCAGAATATCAACCCAAAACAGGGTTGAAATTTATTAACATCAGGAGAAATAGACCCCAATGAATAATGTTCATTCTGGATTTGATCAACGGCAAAATCCAATCATTGTAGTTCTTGTGATTTTGTTGGTGTTAGCTGATCACAGGATGAGCTGGATTCCTTCCCAAACTCGGAACAGGTGAACGGTCAGTCCCCAGTGTGAAGTCGTTGGTGTCAAGTGGGGTTAGATGATGAATTGAACTCAGTCCCACAGTGAGGAAACCTGAAAGGTCTCTCATCTGTGTGAACATGTTGACACAACATCAGATCCCTGGAACTTTTATAGCATTCCCACAGTCTGGGTACTGAAAAGGTCTGTCCTCAATGTGAACTCATTGACATTTCAGCAGGATGACTCTGTGGATCCCTTGCCACGTATAGAACAAGTGAACGGCCTGTCCCCAGTGTGAACTCACGGTGTTGAGTGAGATGAGATGCTGTCCTAAACCCAGCCCGTGTTTAAAGAAATTAGATGATATCTTTAACCTAGTCCCACAATGAGATCACCTGAATGGTTTCTCGTCAGTACGATCATGTTGCTGGGACATCAGGTTCCTGAAACTCTTAAAACACTTCCCGCAGACTGGGCATTTAAGAGGTCTCTCGACAGTGTGAACTTGATGGTGTCTCAGCAGGTTGGATAACTGAGTGAACCCCTTCCCACATGTGCAGTGGGTGAACGGTCTCTCTCATGTGTGACCTGTTGCATTAACAGGTTGGGCAACTGACTAAATGCTTTCCCATGCTCAAGAGAAGGTGAACGGGTCTCTCCCCAGTGCGAACAAGCTCATGCGTCATCAGACTGGATAACTGAGTGAAAACAGGTTACGATAAATTGGGTGACTCTGTCAGATCCTGATATCATTTTTGGTTTCAGCATCCCGACTGCAAATCCTCCCTTTCGAAGACCCTGTGAAATTGATTTCAAATAGGAAAAACGAGTAAGAGAGAACCCACAAAAACAGGTTGTGAAATTGAGTTGAACTAATCTGCTAATTTGTGGGGCCAGCATTAGTAAAAAGTGACCATGAAAGCTGCTGGATTGTTGTAAAAACCCAACTGGTTCACTGATCTCCTTCAGGGAAGGGAACCTGCCACCCAGTCTGGCTCTGTACAAGACTTTAGCCTTTCCAAGAGCAGAATCAAAAGAGACAGAATCAGAGACAGAAAGAAAAAGAGCAATACATGGGGGGGGGGGGGGGGGGGGTACAGGGGGCAAAAGTGAGGCATTAACATACATCCTGATGGGCGCCTCATGGCACCAAGGACCATGTGGAGTTTACAAATTCTCCCCGTGTCTGCGTGGGTCTCCTCCCACAACTCAAAGACATGCAGGTTAGGTGGATTGCCCTCAGTGTCCAAAAAGGTTGGGTGGGGTTACGGGGATAGGCAGCGGTGTGGGCTTGGGTGGGTGCTCTTTCCATGGGCTGGCGCAGACTCGTTGGGCCAAATAGCTTCCTACTGCACTGTAAATTCTATGCTTATATGATTCTATAATTGGAATTTAAAAAAAAAATGTACAATCTGACCAGAACTTTGACATAATCTCCCAAATCCTCAAACCCCTCCACTGACAAAGACCAGGGTAGGTGTATCTAAATGCCATCATTTCCAAGTTCCCCTTCAAGTCACACATCATCCTGACTTTGTCTGACAATATAGTTCTGGATGAACAGAAATTTCCTCCATTTAAATATTTTAATCATTGTCTTCAGTCCCCACTACAAACTCTACTCCCTAGACTCTAATTCTATCCCTTTCCCTGACAACTGTCTGAGACTGAACCAGACTGTTCACAACCAAGGTAAAATACTTCACCACCAATTCAGTATGACTACATATGTGTCTATAAGATATAGGAGCAGAATTAGGCCCACTGAGTCCGTTCCGCCATTTGATCATGGCTGATATATTTGTCTTCCCTATTCTCCTGCCATCTCCCCATAACCCCTGATCCCATTATTAATCAAGAAATTCCCTTATCAGGAACACCAGATTTGTGCTTGAGGTGCTGTTACCTACAGGGCAACAGACCAAGAGCTGGAAGATGGAATTAGACAGAATAGTTAATTTTGAGAACATAGGAACTAGGAGCAGGCGGAGGCAATTTAGCTCCTCGAGCCTGCTCCACGTTTCAGTACGATCATGGCTGATCTCATCATGGCCTGAACACCATCGCCCTGCCCATTCTCCATAACTCTTCAACCCATCACTAATTAGAAATCAGAGTCTGATGGCCTAATGGTCTATCAATGGAAGGTAGTTGCATACGAATGGAATAGCTCTGGCCTTTTGTGTAAACGAGAATGAGCTATCAGCCAAATAACGAGGATAGTGATATCTTGAACCTAGTCCCACAGTGAGATCACCTGAATTGTTTCTCATCAGTATGATAATGTTGATGGGACATCAGGTTCCTGCAACTCTTAAAACACTTCCCACAGACTGGGCATTTAAAAGGTCTCTCATCAGTGTGAACTTGGTGTCTCAACAGGTTGGATAACTGAATGAATTCCTTCCCAGATGTGCAGCAGGTGAACGGTCTCTCTCCGGTGTGAACTCCCTGTTGCATGAACAGGTTGGGCAACTGACTAAATCCTTTCCCATGCTCAAGAGAAGGTGAACGGGTCTCTCCCCGGGGGAGAAGCTTTGCTTGAAAGGCTGGGTGGAGCTTCTAGAGAGAGAGAAATCTTCTTGGGAAGATAGGAAGAAATAGGTGGGCAGCCAAGACGACAGGTGGTTATGAACAGTCTGGTTCAGTCTCAGGTAGTTGTCAGAGAAAGGGACAGAGTTAGAGTCCTGGAAGTGGAGTTTGTAGTGGGGACTGAAGAAACCTAGAGGGAGAAGGGTGTGGAAAGAAACCAGTCAGGTCTCAAAGCCTGCTAGTTTAAAGATGTAAGTAGCAATGGAACAGGTCATGCAAACTGCCAGAGAGAGTGAAAGCTTTGAAAAAGGAGTCTGAAAGAGATATCCCAACAGAAGGAAGAGTGCGTCCTCAATGAAAATGATGGACGTGTAAGTGGAACAAGAGCTGTATTTTAATGCCAATGTGTTGCTTAATAGGGCCTCATGTGTTAAAGTTAAGAAACTGCAGACAATCGTTAGTGTTGGAACTGTTTGAAAGTTTAAATATTGTTTTATTTTCTTTTAATAAAGTTTTGTTTATAAAATAACAAACCCTATTTCTTACATTATCACTCCCGGAACAAATCTATCTTTTCTGCAGTCTTAAAACTTAAAAACATTACGCATTTGGTTCATTAACTTACCCTTTGCTGAGGGCTGACCAGGCGTCCGTAACGAATTGGGGACTCGTAGACGCCATCTTCGAACTTAAAGACAGTGACTGTCTGTGGATTGATTGCATTCTTTCTGGGTTTGAAATATTGAGTTGGAAATGCCTGAAAATGGCCCTTACAGTTTTAAAAGATGTCCTGGGGGTGGAAGGAATAACCTGGGAGGAATTAAAAAGGGAATCTAATGAAAAGCTTTTGAGTTTGATAGAGAAACTGCAGTTAGCCCTGCCAAAAGAAACATAGACAGCAGAGATAATACAAGCCATAGCTGAATATTTAAATTTACCAGTAACACAGCCTAGCCCATTAGAATTAGCTCAAATCCTGGGGAAGCACGGTGGTGCAGTGGTTAGCACTGCTGCCTCATGGCATCGAGGACCTGGGTTCGATCCCGGCCCTGGGTCACTGTCCGCGTGGAGTTTGCACATTCTCCCATGTCTGCATGGGTTTCACCCTCTCAACGCAAAAAGATGTGCAGAGTAGGTGAATTGGTCACACTAAATTGCTCCTTAATTGGATAAAAAAAGAGAATTGGGTATTCTAAATTTATTTTTTAAAATGAGCTCAAATCCAATTAAAAATGAAAGAATTGAAAATGAAATGAAAATCGCTTATTGTCACGAGTAGGCTTCAATGAAGTTACTGTGAAATGCCCCTAATCGCCACATTCCGGCGCCTGGGGGAAACGCAGCAAATGAAAGAAATAGACATGGTGAGAGAAATGGCAAGGAATAAGATTGAGGTGGAAAAGGCAAAATTAGAAGAGAGAAGAAAGAGAGAGGACTTTTCAAAGGGAAATGGAATGGAATAAGATGGAGATGAAAGAAAAAATAAGCAGGAGAGGGAGATTGCCATTGGCAGAAACAAAGGAAAAAGAGAGAATTTGAGCTTCAGAACTGGCACCGACAAGAGAGCAACAACTTAAAAGGTTGAAGTTAAAAGCAAGAGCTGAGGAATTTCTACAGGAAGAAGAAATACTTCCTCGTCAAAAGCGTAGTCGGGAAAAGTGTTTGGAGGAATTCAAAGATTCACATCCCGCAGTAATGAGAAACCATGTGGAAGAGCAGAGAGTTAAAATGGCTTGACCAGCCACAGACATGGCTGACAATTTTGAATTGGTTCATAAAGTACAGTTTAATGTCCGACACAATTTAAGTTTGCGACAGATATAAACTGGGGATATGAGATGTTCACAGCGTCCATGCAGAGGAGGTGTAGTTTCTGATGTTAAAGAGTGTGCCTCAGAGTAAAAAAAGGAACCAATGTTAGTGGTCGAAAGACAAGAAAACTTAAGTGTTTTCATGCTGGACATGTGAAGTCGCAGTGTTGGTTGCTCACAAAAAGGGCTGAGCAGACAGACTCAGCAGAGCTAGTGGAAAAGATGGAAGGGTTTATAAAAGTGGCAGAACAAGACTTCTGCTGGTGGCCATGAGAGGGTAGGCCGCGAATACGGCAGCTCCCACCGCGAACACGGCAGCTCCCTCCGCGAACGGACTTACGGGCCCTTTTTAGGAGCTTTAGCGGCTCCCCCTCAGTGAAATTCGGCGGGGCAAGCAACGCTGGAAAGGTTCCCCGCATCGGTTTATGGAGGGGACCAGAATTAGGGCGGCGAAGCAAGCGAGTGCAGAGAAGCGGGTGGAGCGGGTGCGGGAACACAAAATGGCGGCCGGCTCGGATCAGGCAGTGTGGGCCCAGTGGTCACGGGAACAGCAGGATTTCCTCAGAAGCTATTTTGCAGAGCTTAAAACGGAGATGCTGGCCCCGATGAAGGCCTCAATGGAGAAGATGGTTGAGACCCAGAAGATGCAGGAGAAGGCGATCAGGGAGATCGAGAAAAAGGTCTCGGATAACGAAGATGAGATACTTGGTCTGGGCGTCAGGGTGGAGGCACATGATGCCTTGCATAAGAGATGGCAGGAGAGATTGGAAGATATTGAAAACAGGTCCAGGAGACAAAACCTGCGAATTCTGGGCCTCCCTGAGGGTGCGGAGGGGTCGGATGCAAGTGCATTTGTGACCACGTTCCTGGGGACCCTGATGGGGATGGGGGCATTTCCTCGGCCTCTGGAATTGGACAGAGTCCTTGCAAGGAAGCTCAAGACTAACGAACTGCCGAGGGCTATGGGTACGGTTTCACCGCTTCTCAGACAAGGAACGTGTCTTGCGATGGGCCAAAAAGGAGCGGAGCAGCAGGTGGGAGAACAGCATAATTCACATATACCAGGACCTGGGAGCAGAGCTGGCCAAGAGGCGCGCTGTATTCAACCGTGCTAAGACAGCCTTCCACAACAAAGGGATGAGGTTCGGTCTGCTGCATCCGGCGAGGCTTTGGGTCACATATCAAGACCGGCACCACTACTTCAATACATCGGACGAGGCGTGGACATTTATCAAATAGGAAAAGTTGGACTTGAGCTAAAGGACAGCCACACTTTGATGAAACGCTCTGGTGGGGATGTGTGACATGATGCTGTCCTAACATAAGATTGGGAGTAATGTTAAATGTTTGAGGGGGCTGGGGAAGTGGCTGGAGAGGGCTATGCTATGCTGTTTCCCTTTTTTGGGGGAGAGGGGGGATTTTTTGGGGGCTGTAAAGTCAGTTAAATTGGGCTTCCCATGGGAAGAGGGGGCCCGAATAACGAGGCAACAGGATGATCGGAGACAGAGGCGGGAGCGTCCGGGGTCAGCATGGGTCAGCTGACTCACGGAAGTGTAATGGGGGGAGAGTTAGTGTTAAGCTGGTGCTTGACTTGGGTAAGAAGAGCCAATTTTGGGGAACAGATGGAGATTCGGCGGGGGGAGGCTCCAGTGGGAGGGCTCGAGTAAGCGTGGGACTCGGGCTCGTCACTGGCCAAAAAAGGGGGGTGGCTAGTCGGCAGGGGAGGGTGATCACGTGGAATGTGAGGGGTCTGAATGGGCCGGTCAAGAGGGCTCGTGTGTTCTTGCACCTAAAGGGGTTAAAGGCAGACGTAGCCATGCTACAGGAGACGCATCTAAAACTCACAGATCAAACAAGATTGAGAAAGGGGTGGGTGGGCCAGGTGTTCCATTCGGGGCTGGATTCAAAGACCAGAGGGGTAGCAATTCTGGTCAGTAAACGGGTGGCATTCGTGATAAAGGGGGCAGAGAGAGAGGCTAATAGAGGTGATACTCAGAGTAGACAGGAGTTACGCGGAGACCCCTGAGACGGGGCTACTGGAGCGCCGGAGACTGCAGGTGGAATTTGATCTGCTGACCACAGGGAAAGCGGTAGCACAGCTGAGGAAGGTAAAAGGGGCAGTCTATGAATATGGGGAGAAAGCGAGAAGAATGCTGGCGCACCAACTTCGTAGGAGAGAGGCGGCCAAGGAAATTGGGGGAGTTAGGGATAAGGAAGGTAACACGGTCTTGGACCCAGAGGAGGTGAACAAAGTCTTTAAGGAGTTTTATGGTAAACTGTACGAGTCAGAACCCCCGGCGGGAGGGGAAGGGATAAAGCAATTCATGGACCAATTGAGGTTTCCAAAGGTGGAAGAGGATCTGGTGGAGGGACTGGGGGCCCCGATAGAGTTGGAGGAGATTGTTGAGGGCCTAGGGAGTATGCAGTCGGGCAAGGCTATCCTGTAGAATTCTACAAGAAATTTTCAGAACTGTTGAGTCCACTCCTGCTCAGGACCTTTTACGAGGCCAAAGAGAAAGGGACCCTCCCCCAACAACGTCACAGGCCTCGATCTCACTCATTCTCAAACGGGATAAAGATCCGCTACAATGTGGGTCCTACAGACCGATATCGCTCTTGAACGTAGATGCCAAATTGCTGGCCAAGATTTTGGCCGCTAGAATAGAGGACTGTGTCCCAGGCGTCATAGGGGAGGATCAGACAGGCTTCAATAAGGGCAGGCAACTGAACTCCAATGTACGGAGGCTCCTAAACATTATTATGATGCCCTCAGAAGGAGGGGAGGCAGAAGTAGTGGCTGCGATGGATGCAGAGAACATAGAAAACATAGAAAAATACAGCACAGAACAGGCCCTTCGGCCCACGATGTTGTGCCGAACCTTTGTCCTAGATTAATCATAGATTATCATTGACTTCACAGTGCAGGAGGCCATTCGGCCCATTGAGTCTGCACCGGCTCTTGGAAAGAGCACCCAACCCAAAGTCAACACCTCCACCCAACACGAAGGGCAATTTTGGACACTAAGGGCAATTTATCATGGCCAATCCACCTAACCTGCACATCTTTGGACTGTGGGAGGAAACCGGAGCACCCGGAGGAAACCCACGCAGACACGGGGAGGATGTGCAGACTCCGCACAGACAGTGACCCAAGCCGGAATCGAACCTGGGACCCTGGAGCTGTGAAGCAATTGTGCTATCCACAATGCTACCGTGCTGCCCTTAAAAACAAATAAATCTACACTATATCATTTTACCGTAATCCATGTAACTATCCAATAGCTGCTTGAAGGTCCCTAATGTTTCCGACTCAACTATTTCCACAGGCAGTGCATTCCATGCCCCCACTACTCTCTGGGTAAAGAACCTACCTCTGACATCCCCCCTATATCTTCCACCATTCACCTTAAATTTATGTCCCCTTGTAATGGTTTGTTCCACCCGGGGAAAACGTCTCTGACTGTCTACTCTATCTATTCCCCTGATCATCTTATAAACCTCTATCAAGTCACCCCTCATCCTTCTCCGTTCTAATGAGAAAAGGCCTAGCACCCTCACCTTTTCCTCGTAAGACCTACTCTCCATTCCAGGCAACATCTTGGTAAATCTCTTTTGCACCTTTTCCAAAGCTTCCACATCCTTCCTAAAATGAGGCAACCAGAACTGGACACAGTACTCCAAATGTGGCCTGACCAAAGTTTTGTACAGCTGCATCATCACCTCACGGCTCTTAAATTCAATCCCTCTGTTAATGAACGCTTGCACACCATAGGCCTTCTTCACAGCTCTATCCACTTGAGTAGCAACTTTCAAAGATGTATGAACATAGACCCCAAGATCTCTCTGCTCCTCCACATTGCCAAGAACTCTATCGTTAACCCTGTTATCCGCATTCATATTTTTCCTTCCAAAATGGACAACCTCACACTTTTCAGGGTTAAACTCCATCTGTCACTTCTCAGCCCAGCTCTGCATCCTATCTATGTCTCTTTGCAGCCGACAACAGCCCTCCTCACTACCCACAACTCCACCAATCTTCGTATCGTCTGCAAATTTACTGACTCACCCTTCAACTCCCTCATCCAAGTCATTAATGAAAATCACAAACAGCAGAGGACCCAGAACTGATCCCTGCGGTATGCCACTGGTAACTGGGATCCAGGCTGAATATTTGCCATCCACCACCACTCTCTGACTTCTATCGGTTAGCCAGTTCATTATCCAACTGGTCAAATTTCCCACTATCCCATGCCTCCTTACTTTCTGCAGAAACCTACCATGGGGAACCTTATCAAATGCCTCACTAAAATCCATGTACACTACATCCACATGCTTGATCACCTCCTCAAAGAATTCAATAAAACTTGTAAGGCAAGACCTACCCCTCACAATCCGTGCTTCCTATCCCTAATCAAGCAGTGTCTTTCCAGATGCTCAGAAATCCTGTCCTTCAGTACCCTTTCCATGACTTTGCCTACCACCGAAGTAAGACTAACTGGCCTGTCATTCCCAGGGTTATCCCTAGTCCCTTTTTTGAACAGGGGCATGACATTCGCCACTCTCCAATCCCCTGGTACCACCCCTGTTGACAGTGAGGACGAAAAGGTCATTGCCAACGGCTCTGCAATTTCATCTCTTGCTTCCCATAGAACCCTTGGATATATCCCGTCAGGCCCGGGGGACTTGTCTATCCTCAAGTTTTTCAAAATGCCCAACACATCTTCCTTCCTAACAAGTATTTCCTCGAGCTTACCAGTCTGTTTCACACTGTCCTCTCCAACAATATGGCCCCTCTTATTTGTAAATACAGAAGAAAAGTACTCGTTCAAGACCTCTCCTATCTCTTCAGACTCAATACACAATCTCCTGCTACTGTCCTTGATCGGACCAACCCTCGCTCTAGTGATTCTCATATTTCTCACATTTGCGTAAAAGGCCTTGGGGTTTTCCTTGATCCTACCTGCCAAAGATTGTTCATGCCCTCTCTTAGCTCTCCTAATCCCTTTCTGCAGTTCCCTCCTGGCTATCTTGTATCCCTACAACGCCCTGTCTGAACCATGTTTCCTCAGCCTTACATAAGTGTCCTTTTTCCTCTTAACAAGACATTCAACCTCTCTTGTCAACCATGGTTCCCTCAGTCAACCATCTCTTCCCTGCCTGACAGGGACATACATATCAAGGACACGTAGTACCTGTTCCTTGAACAAGTTCCACATTTCACTTGTGTCCTTCCCTGACAGCCTATGTTCCCAACTTATGCACTTCAATTCTTGTCTGACAACATCGTATTTACCCTTTCCCCAATTGGAAACCTTGCCCTGTTGCACGCACCTATCCTTCTCCATTACTAAAGTGAAAGTCACAGAATTGTGGTCACTATCTCCAAAATGCTCCCCCACTAACAAATCTATCACTTGCCCTGGTTCATTACCAAGTAGTAAATCCAATATTGCCCCTCCTCTGGTCGGACAATCTACATACTGTGTTAGAAAAGCTTCCTGGACACACTGCACAAACACCACCCCATCCAAACTATTTGATCTAAAGAGTTTCCACTCAATATTTGGGAAGTTAAAGTCACCCATGACTACTACCCTGTGACTTCTGCACCTTTCCAAAATCTGTTTCCCAATCTGTTCCTCCACATCTCTGCTACTATTGGGGGGCCTATAGAAAACTCCTAACAAGGTGACTGCTCCTTTCCTATTTCTGACTTCAACCCATACTACCTGTGTAGGCTGATACTCCTCAAACTGCCTTTCTGCAGCTGTTATACTATCTCTGATTAACAATGCCACCCCCACCTCTTTCACCACCCTCCCTAATCTTATTGAAACATCTATAACCAGGGACCTCCAACATCCATTTCTGCCCCTCTTTGACCAGGTGGAATGGGGGTACCTGTGGGAAACGCTAAGGTTTGGATTCAGTGAGGGTTTCATAGGGTGGGTCAAACTACTTTATCAGGCCCCCGTAGCTTGTGTATGCACGAACAGGGTGAGGTCGGAGTACTTTCGGCTTCACCGGGGGACGAGGCAGGGATGCCCCCTCTCCCCGTTACTATTTGCCCTTGCAATAGAGCCGGTGGCCATAGCGCTGAGGGCTTCAAAGAATTGGCAGGGGTTGGTTTCGGGGGGGGGGGGGGGGGGGGGGGGGGGAGGGGTGGGGTGGGGGAGCACCAGAGCTCTCTCTACGCGGATGATCTGCTCCTGTATATTTCGGACCCACTAGTGGGGATGGGGGAGGTCATGCAGATTCTGAACGACTTCGGTAACTTTTTGGGGTACAAATTAAACGAGAGGAAAAGCGAGATGTTCGTGATCCAAGCTAAAGGGCAGAAGAGACTGGGAGAGCTTCCGCTTAAGGTGGTAGAGAAGAGCTTCCAGTCCCTAGGCATACAGGTGGATCGAAACTAGGATGCCCTACACAAGCTTAACTTGTCCCGGCTGGTAGAGCAGATGGAGGGGGACTTTAAAAGGTGGGACATGCTCCCGCTTTATTTAGCGGGGAGGGTGCAGAACGTTAAGATGACGGTCCTCCCCAGATTTTTGTTTGTCTTCCAGTGACTTCCCATCTTCACCCCCAAGTCCTTCTTTGAGCGAGTGAACAAGATCATTTCGGGATTTGTATGGGCAAATAAGACCCCGCGAGTAAAGAGACTGTATCTAGAGCGCAGTCGGGGGAGGGGGGCTGGCGCTGCTGAATTTTTGCAGCTGCTACTGGGCGGCTAACATCGCCATGATTAGGAAATGGGTATTGGGGGAGGGGTCGATGTGGGAGCAGTGAGAGGCGGCCTCATGCAAAGGCACCAGCTTAGGGGCACTTGTAATGGCACCTCTGCCATTCTCGCCGGCGCGCTACTCAAGCCCGGTGGTGGCGGCGGCACTAAGGATCTGGGGTCAGTGGAGACGGTACAGGGAGGTGGAAGGAGCCTCAGTTTGGACCCCGATACGCAACAATCACAGATTTGTCCCGGGCAAGATAGACGGAGGGTTTCAAAGCTGGCATACGGCAGGTATTAAAAGGATGGGGGACCTGTTCATAGATGGGACTTTTCCCAGCTTGAAGGCGCTGGAGGGGAAATTTAATCTGCCCCCTGGTGACATTTGCGTTGCTAGCTCCACGTAGGATACAGGATAGGGTAGTCTCTGGCACCTGGGTTGGGGAGGGGAAAGTGTCGGACATTTATCAAGAGCTACAGGAGGCGAAGGAAGCCCCAGTTGTGGAACTTAAAGGCAAGTGGGAGGAGGAGCTAGGCGGGGAGCTGGATGCGGACATGTGGGCGGATGCGCTAAGCAGGGTTAATTCCTCCTCATCATGTGTCAGGCTTAGCTTAATTCAGTTTAAGGTGGTCCATCGGGCACACATGACGGCAGCGAGAATGAGCAAGTTCTTTGGGGTTGAGGATAGATGTGCGAGAAGCCCAGCGAACCATGTCCATAAGTTCTGGGAATGTCCGGCTCTAAAAGTATTCTGGCAGGGATTCGCTAAGGCAATGTCCAAGATCCTAAACACGTGGGTGGTGCCGAGTCCAGAGATCGCGATCTTTGGTGTTAGATGATCCGGGAGTTCAGGAAGTGAAAGAGGACAAGGTTTTGGCCTTTGCCTCCCTGGTAGCCTGGAGACGGATCCTTTTAATGTGGAGAGACGCGAAACCCCCGAGTGTGGAGACCTAGGTTGGTGACATGGCTGGGTTTCTCAGTCTTGAGGAAATAAAGTTTGCCTTGAGAGGGTTCATTACGGGGTTGTGTCGGAGGTGGCAGCCGTTCCTCGACTTTCTAGGAGAGCATTAAAATGTCAGCAGCAGCAGCAATCCGGGGGCAGGGCGAAATGTTCATGCACTGCATGTTCTTGGGGTTTTTTTTCTTCTCTTTATATAATGTTAACATTCACCTTGTTTTGTTAAATGTTGTTAATGGTTATGTAAAAAATTTTGTTTCGATAAAA
Source organism: Scyliorhinus torazame (assembly GCF_047496885.1). Classification (NCBI taxonomy): domain Eukaryota; kingdom Metazoa; phylum Chordata; class Chondrichthyes; order Carcharhiniformes; family Scyliorhinidae; genus Scyliorhinus; species Scyliorhinus torazame. Next base: position 183,149,062 of record NC_092711.1, on the reverse strand, counting down.
ATCTGAATAAAAATAATTTTTTAAAAAAGTGGCAGAACCATTGGCCCAGTGGAAGGGGTGCACATAGTGTACAAAATGTTCAGACGCTGGTGGTTATGCAGGCACCAGGCCTTTTGAAGAATTTTGTTTGTGAGAGTAAAGTTTACTCATGTGTACAAAGTGGAATAGGTAAAGCAATTAAGATTTTAAGAGATACAGCAACAAGGCAATCTTCAATGATGAGAGATAAGGAGATATCCAGCTTGGAAGGAGTATTGCCAGAAATGGTGGTAATGTGTCCCATTACTGGTGAGAACCTTAGTGTGCCACGAGATAAGGTAAGGTTAGAGAGTCCAATGAGAAGTGGTAGTAGGATGACTAGAACATATACCATTTTTAGGGGCACAATTTATCCTGGGTAATGCTGTAGGTGGGAGTGCAGCCTACTGTAGTTGAACAGCCAGTGGAAAGTCAAACAAGATGATACAAGTATAACATAGAATTTACAGTGCAGGAGGCCATTCGGCCCATCGAGTCGGCACCAGCCCGATCACAAAGTGGTGTTGTTGCCCGCTCAGTGGTCCACGGAATAGTTAATGGAGTTCCTGATGGTTAAGCTTGAGCTGCAGAGAAAGGAGCCCTTAGGGGACCTGGCCAGGATGGCAGGGCCGATCGGGTCAGCCATAGAGAGTGTGGAGCAAAGGCTGGAGGCGCAGCATGCGTCGCTCCAGAAGATGGAGGTGTCCGTAGCTGAGGACGAGGATCGGTTGGCTTCGTTGGAGGCAGAATTCGTCCTAGTGGCAGAGGGCCAGAATAAGTTAAGAGAGTAGGCTGACGACTTAAGAGAATCGCTCGAGGAGGCAGAATCTTCAGATTGTGGGTCTGTCTGAGGGGATCGGGGGAATACAGGCCACACAATATGTGGCAAGCATGTTCAAGAAGCTGGTGAAGGAGGGGGTCTTTGACTGACCTCCTCGAGCACACAGGTCGCTGAGGAAGCCAAAAGCAGGTGAGCTGCCGAGGATGATCATGGTGCGTTTGCACCGTTACTTGGACAAAGAGAAGATTATGAGGTGGGTGAAGGAGACAAGAGAGTACACTTGGGAAGGCCATACCATGTATATTTATGGGAGCGGAGTTGGCCAAGCGATAGACCGGGTTTGATAGGTCAAAGCGGCCCTATTCAGGAAAGATGTGAAATTCGGTATGCTATATCTTGCTTGTTTGTGGGTCACGTTCCGAAATCAGTTCATTTCGATACGCCGGAGGCGAGTAAGTTTATGAGAGGTTGAGGGGAGACCTGATAGAGGTATACAAAATTATGAGGGGCATAGACAGAGTGGATAGTCAGAGGCTTTTCCCCAGGGTAGAGGGGTCAATTACTAGGGGGCATAGGTTTAAGGTGAGAGGGGCAAGGTTCAGAGTAGATGTACGAGGCAAGTTTTTTTCGCAGAGGGTAGTGGGTGCCTGGAACTCGCTACCGGAGGAGGTGGTGGAAGCAGGGACGATAGTGACATTTAAGGGGCATCTTGACAAATACATGAATAGGATGGGAATAGAAGGATACGGACCCAGGAAGTGTAGAAGATTGTAGTTTAGTCGGGCAGCATGGTCGGCGCGGGCTTGGAGGGCCGAAGGGCCTGTTCCTGTGCTGTACATTTCTTTGTTCTTTGAGAGATCATGGACTGGGGGACGTGTGAGGACATTGGACTTTGGAGATACCTGCGAGGGAAGGGGTTGCATTTATGCCGGGTTGTTTGTTTGCTCTTGCTGTTTTTACCAGTGTGTTTAATTGATTATTTGTGTATGTGGTAAATTGATTATGCTGTGTCTGTTAACACGCCCACAGTTGGGATTTGGGATGGGTATGTCTATTGTGGAGGGACGGCGGTGGGCGGGGAAGCGGGAGAGAGTGGAATGGGGGTCCAGGTAGGGCAGGAGGTTGGATACGAGTTTGGGCAGAACATTGTGGGAGGGGGAAGGTCATTACTTTGGTTGGGAGCCAGTATGCTCACAGGTAGGTTAGTTAACGAGAGTGAAATGGGGGATAGATGCATGGAGGGAGAGGGGTGGAGGTGGTTTTCTTTGTTTGCGTATGCGGGGGGGGGAGGCTTGTTGGCGTGGTTGGAGTTGGGGTGGCGGTTGGTTATGAAGGGATGGTGGCGACCAGCTTGGGGGGCCCTGGGGGTGATCAAGACGTGGGCTTGGAGGAGGCCATTAATGGGGGGAAATGGCTGATTGAAGGGGGGGGGCAATGAGCCCCCCACCCGACTGAGATCTTGGAATGTTCAGGGATTAAATGGGAAGATTAAGAGGCTGTGAGTCCAACAGTGTTGGATCCTAGGCTTGGCCGGTCATGTTCCAATTTTTTCAAGGTATTGGAAATGGCAAAGGAATGTGGAGGTTAATGGAGCGGATGGCTGGGGTGGACCTGTGGAGGTTTGAGAGTCCGCGGGCGAAGGAATTTTCATTTTTTTCGCAATTCCACCAGGTGTATTCCCGGATTGATTTTTTTGTACTGGACAAGGCGTTTTTAGCAGGGGTGGTTGGTTGTAATATTCGGCGATTATAAGACCATAAGACATAGGAGTGGAAGTAAGGCCAGTCGGCCCATCGAGTCCACTCCACCATTCAATCATGGCTGATTTCAACTCCATTTACCCGCTCTCTCTCCATAGCCCTTAATTCCTTGTGGATTGTGGTGTCCAAACACGCACCGCATTGGGTGGACTTGTGGGTGGGGCTGAGGGAGTAATTGAATATCATAGTATCATAGAATTTACAGTGCAGAAGGAGGCCATTCGAGTCCGCACCGGCTCCTGGAAAGAGCACCCCACCCAAGTCCACACCTCCACCCTATCCCCGTAACCCGACCTACCCTTTTGGACACTAAGGGGCAATTTAGATTCTATGACCCGGGCCGTGTCCAACGACCCAGATTTAGGTTGGCCCTCTTGGCCGACGATGTCTTTTGCCAGAACATGTCACGGGCGATAGGCGAGTACGTCACGAATGATGTGTGGGGCCAATTCAGTTGGGGAAGGCCCTGGGCCCAGACAGGTTCCCGGCAGAGTTTGGTTCGGATTGGGACCCGTTATAATTGACATCTATGAGTCATTGGAGAATGGGGAACTCCCCCAAGCTGTCTCAGGCTTCCATCTAGCTTATTTTTAAAACAGGATAAGGACCCGAAGCAGTGTGGGTCGTACCTTCCGATTTCGTTATTGAACAAGGATACAAAAATAGGGGCTGTTTAGCACAGGGCTAAATTGCTGGCTTTGAAAGCAGACCAAGGCAGGCCAGCAGCACGGTTCATTTCCCATACCAGCCTCCCCGAACAGGCGCCGGAATGTGGCGACTAGGGGCTTTTCACAGTAACTTCATTTGAAGCCTACTTGTGACAATAAGTGATTTTCATTTCAATTTCATATTGGTGAATGTGCTGGCAATACATTTAGAGGATTGTGTGCCAGGGGTGATAGGAGTGGACCAGACCAAGTTCGTGAAAGGGTGGCAGTTGTCGGTTTATATCTGGAGATTATTGAATATTATCCGGGGGGGCCAGGATGTGAAAATGATAGTGTTGATGGACACGGAGAAAGCGTTTGACGGGGTTGAATGGGCGTATTTGTTTGAGGTATTGGGAAGGTTTGGGGTAGGGCAGGGATTCGTAGATTGGGTGAGGCTGCTATATAAGGCCCCTAAGGCGAGTGGTCTGGAGGAATAATGTCAGTTTGGGGTACTTTAGATTACAGATACAGCCTGAAGGCTTCTCAATACACCGGACGGACCGCACGGCGTCATCGGGCAAAGTGAAGAGTGGAGGCGGTTCCCTCCTCATCAACTCTTCCTGGTGGGCAGCAAGATAGCATAGTGGTTAGCACAGGTGCTTCACAGCTCCAGGGTCCCAGGTTTGATTCCCGGCTGGGTCACTGTCTGTGCGGAGTCTGCACGTTCTCCCCGTGTCTGCGTGGGTTTCCTCCGGGTGCTCCGGTTTCCTCCCACAGTCCAAAGATATGCGGGTTAGGTGGATTGGCCATGATAAATTGCCCTTAGTGCCCGAAAAATGTTAAGTGGGGGTTACTGGGATATGGGGATAGGGTAGATACATGGGCTTCAGTGGGGTGCTCTTGTAAGGGCAGGTGCAGACTCGATGGGCCGAATGGCCTCCTTCTGCACTGTAAATTCTATGATGCTCCAAAGTAGCAACCCTGGCGAACTACTGCTTCCCGGACCTGGAATAATGGACTGTTAAGTGCTGCCCGTATTACCTTCCACGGGAGATCACTTCTGCCATCATCACGGCGGTCTACATCCCACCCCAGGCGGAAGTGAAGAAGGCGCTTGATGAATTGTACACCGCGATAAATAACAATGAAGCAGAATACCCAGAAGAGTTGTGCATCCAGGCCGGGGACTTCAACCCGGCCAACCTCAAGAGTGTACTGCCAAAATTCCACCAACACATCTCCTGTCCCATCAGGTGCCTAAACATCCTTGACCACTGCCACATAAACATCAAAGGTGCCTAAAGATCCATCCCCTGACCGCACTTCAGAAAATCGGACCACAAGCGCTCCTTCTTCCAGCATACAAGCAGAAACTTAAGCAGGTGAATTTTAGGTACGACCTACGCAAAGCCTTCAGGGACGCCAAGGGACAATACCAGACTAAGCTAGAGTCACAAACTAACGACACGGACTCTCGGTGGTTGTAGAAAGGCTTAAACAACATAACGGGCTACATAGCAAAGCTGAGTAGATTCTCCGGCAACAGCGCACCCCACCATCATACTGGTGCGAAAGAAGAAACAGGCAATGTGCCTCCACGACTAACGTCCGGTGGCCTTTATATCTGTCATTATGAAGTGCTTTCAGAGGTTGGTCACGGGACACATCAACTCCATACTCCCAGAATGCCTTGATCCACTGCAATTCACATGCTGTCTACTGGTCCACAGCAGATGCTATGTCCCTGACCCTACACTCATCCCTGGAACATCCCGACAACAAGAGCTCCTACGTCAAACTCCTATTCATAGACTACAGCTCCACCTTCAATACCATAATCCCAGCCAAGCACATATCAAAACTCCAAAATCGAGGACTTGGCTCCTCCCTCTGCAACTGGATCGTCGACTTCCTGACCCACAGACCACAATCAGTAAGAATAAACACCAACACCTCCTCCACGATAGAGCTCAATACCGGAGTCCAGCAAGTCTGGGTACTTAGTCCTCTACTATACTCCCTATACACACACGACTATGTGGCAAAATTCAGCACCAATTCCATCTACAAGTTTGCCGATGACACGATTGTAGTGGGTCGGATCGCGAACAACGATGAGTCAGAGTACAGGAGGGAGACAGAGAATCTCATGGCGTGGTGTATCGACATCAACCGCAACTAAAAGGAGCTGGTCATTGACTTCAGGAAGCAAAGTATCATACACACCCCTGCCTGCATCAATGGTGTTGATGGTTGACAGCTTCAAATTCCTAGGTGTGCACACCATCAGCAATCTGTCCTGGTCCACATTGACACTTACCAACTTTTACAGATGCACCATAGAAAGAACCCGATTTGGCTGCATCAGCGGAAGGCAACTGCGTGGCCCAAGACCGTAAACTACAGAGAATTGTGAACACAGCCCAGTCTATCACGGGAACTCGCCTCCCAACCATTGACTGTCTACACCTCCTGCTGCCTTGGGAAAGCCGGCAGCATAATCAAAGACCCCTCCCACCCGGGTTATTCTCTCTTCCAACCTCTTCGATTGGGCAGGAGATACAGAAGTCTGAGAACACGCACTAACAGATTCAAAAATAGCTGCTTCCCCGCTGTTACCAGACTCCTGAGTGACCCTCTTATGGACTGAACTGATTCTCTCCACGCATCTTCTCCACTGAATAGTATTACATTCCGTATGCCTCACCCAATGTCTGTGTCTATGTATTTACATTGTGTATCGATCGTATGTCCTATGTTTTTCATATATGGAACGATCTGTCCGGACTGTACGCAGAATACCTTTCAGTGCACCTCGGTGCGCATGACAATAAATCCAAAGGGAGACAACACGGGTGTTCGTTCTCTCTGGTGCTTTTTGCCCTAGCGATTGAGCCATTGGCTCTGGCACTCAAGGCCTCGTGGGGTGGGGGTGGGGAGCACCGAGTCTCTTTGTATGCAGACAATCTCCTGTTGTATATTTCAAACCCGGTGCAGAGATTCAATAGGATTACGAGATCTTGGGGGAGTTTAGTCTGTTCTCGGGGTATAAGCTCAACATGGGAAAAGCAAGGTGTTTCCGATCAAAGCGCAGGGGAGGTTGCCGTTTTGGCTGGTAGGGCGAGCTTTCGGTATCTGGAAATATAAGTGGCGCAGAGCTGGGTGAAACTGCACCAGCTGAACTTGGCAAATTTGTTTGAGGGAATTAAGGACTTTAAGAGGTTGGATGATTTGCTGTTATCATTAGGTGGGAGGGTCCAGACGGTAAAGATCACGGTGTTGCCAAAGTTGTTGTTTGTTTTCCAGAACCTTCCGATTTATGTGCCAGTCATTTTTTAGGAGGGTTAATAAAATGATCTCGGAGTTTACATGGGCGGGCAAGGTTCCTCGGACTAGGAGGGTGTTTTTTGACCGGACAGGCAGAGGGGGGAGTCTGGTGTTGCCACATCTGCAGAATTATCAAACATCAACATCAAACATCGCAAGATTAGGACATTGGGGTGGAGGAGAGCTGAACATGTGGGCAGATGGAGGAGGCCTTTTGTAGGTGGGCCAATTTGGGAGCATTATAACTGGTGACTCTTCTGTTCTCGCAGGCCAGGTACTCCATGAGCTTTGGTGGTGTCAGTGCTGAAAGTGTGGAACCAGTGTCGGCAGCAATTCAAAATGGATGGCATGTCGCTGTGGGCACCGAGTTGCAGCAACCACAGGTTTGTCCAGATTGGGTTAGGTTCTAAAGTTAGGGATTGGGTGCGGGTGGAGACACAGTATTTCAGGGACCTGTTTATTGGGGGTGATTTGCGAAGTTAGAGGAATTGGAGGCTACCTATCAGTTACCAAAGGGGAATGGGTTCTGGTACCTTCAGGATAGGCACTTCATGAAAAAGCTGGCCCTGTACTCAAGGTTGCTGACCCTGACAGTACAGGATAAGATTCTGTCAGAGGAGAGAGAGGGCAGGCTGTTGGACATATATCGGACGTTGATGAAGAGGGTGACCGCTTTGGTAGTGGAAGTAAGACGCAGGTGGGAGGAGGAACTGGGGGATGGAGTGAGGCGTTTTGGAGGTTGAATTCATCTTTGTCAGCGGCGACACTGAGTCTCATCCAGCTCAACCTGGTGTACAGGGCACACATGCACACATGAGTCGGTTCTTTGCAAGGGTGGAAGATAGGTGTGGTGGTATGCAGAGTGGCTTGCGAACCATGTCCATGTTCCGAGGCTGGATGAGCTTTGGAAAGTTTAATGTCGGAGATTCTGAGGTGGAGGTGGTTCCGAGCCCGTGAGTGACTATATTTGGAGTGTTCGACGATCCAGGAATGCAGGTGTGGAGAGAGGCCAAGCCAACATGTTGGCCTTCGTCTCCCTGATAGCTCGGAGACAGATATTGCTTGGGTTGAGGGTCTCAGAGCTGGCTAGGGCAGGGGCATGAGTGAGTGATTTTGCGGAGATGCTGCACTTTGAGAAAATAAAGTTCATCAGGGGTTTGGATGAGGGGTTCTTCACGAGGTGAAGGCTGTTCACCAACTTCTTTCAGGAGTAGTAAACACAATGGAGGGTGGGGGATTTCCTTTCTTTTGTTTGGGGCTTGTTCTCTGATAAGAGAAAAGGGGAGCGCAGGTTGGAGGGAGGATGCAATCTGGATAGTTATGGCATGTTGTGTGTTGATGCTGTTGCTGTTTCTCTTTGGTTTATGTATATATTTGAAAATGCCTTAATAAAAATATGTATTGGCCTGGACTACATAAGGATGTAGTTGAATTTTGTCGTACATGTTAGGTATCAGGGAAACCTCATCCGCGCGACAACACAAAATCGCCGAGCAGAAACCTATAGCCAAGTTCCGCAGACTTGAGTACGGCCTCAACCGGGACCTTGGATTCATGTCGCATTACATTCATCCCCCACCATCTGGCCTGGGCTTGCGAAATCCTACCAACTGTCCTGGCTTCAGACAATTCACGCCACTTTAACCTGGGTCTGTAAAGACTTAATTACCTGCAAATGCTCGCATTCAAAGCATTGTCTTGCATCTTTGACTTTTGTCGATATGTATGTTTCTGGAACATACCTCTTCATTCACCTGATGATGGAGTAGTGCTCTGAAAGCTAGTGATTTGAAACAAACCTGTTGGACTTTAACCTGCTGTTGTAAAACTTCTTACTGTTATTAAGCCTGCTAGCTTAAAGATGTAAGCAGCACTGGAACAGGTCATGTAAACTGCAAGAGAGAGAAAGCTTTGAAAAAAGATTCTGAAAGAGATATCCAAACAAGATTGCTTCCTGAATGAAAGTGCTATCTTTGCCAGGATGTGTAACTAGAATGAGAGCTGTATTTTAATGCAAAGTATTGTTTAATGGGACTTCATGTGTTAAAGTTAAGAAACTGCATATAATCTGCTAGTGTGAGAACAGTGAAGTTTGAAAGTTTAAATATTGCTTTTTTTTTTGTTTTAATAAAGTTTTGTTTATAAAATAATAAAGTCCAATTCTTACATTATCACTCCTGGAACAAATCTATCTTTTCAGCACAGTCTTAAAAATTAATAATGTTACGTGTCTGGTTCAGTATCTTTGCCATTGTTCAGGGCGGATCAGGTGTCCATAACAGTACGAAAACAATAATTTCATAAATTTCTAATACGCATCTAATTGCATATTTGTAATAAACATAATATATGTGATTAAACCTATTATGATTGAAATCTATGTTCATCAAATAAATAATGTCGGGCACCTCTTAGAACAATGGAGCCAACATATTTCTTTCTTGCCGAAGGACCCAATGACAACCTGGAACTGTAAGATAATGAATGCTAATGGGGAGAAAACAATGAAGCCTGAATCCCTGAATGGCTTCAAACCACCAACCTTTCAGTGAACAACCGAACACGCTGAGAAATTGCGCCACTATGATGCAAAAGCAGTTCTGGAGTGACCCTCAACCAGGGTGTCAGTGAGTTAAAGGTTCAGATTGCAGCTACTGGAAAAACAATTGTTTGCTATCAGTTTTACACTTCCAAAATAAAGAGTGGGACATTCATTGTGTATACACGTAGAACAGTCCGATCCCACCCACTGCAGACACATCCATGTCTTTGGAAACCAGCTCCCCTACAACCGGTGCCGTCTCCCTTCGAGCCTTTGGTATTTTGTCTGCTGCCAAGTATTCTGATTGTCCCGAAGCTGACATTAGGTTTGAATTTTTGATGTCCTGTAATCAGTGTATCAGATTAGTGACACCGTCAGAGTCAATGTTCCACCGTCTTAAAGAAAGGAAAATTTCCTTGAACGTCTATGCTCAGTCGGTCAGTTCACCCTTCATTCTCCTCTCATTCCGGTTCTCAAAGTGTTTCTAAAGATTCACAAAGCTGGAGACAGAGTTTTCTCTTTTGGTTCCTTTTCCAATTTTCCCACCTGCCAATTGACAAGTTTCCAAAATATCCTCTCAATCCTCCTCCTCACATCATGTGCAGGGATGAGAGGTGTGCGGAGAGAATATACAAACCTGGATTGTTCTCTTCAGAACAAAAAAGATAGAAGAGGGATTTCATGGAGCTGTTCAATAATATGGGTTGAGCGACAGGCGGACTGATAGAACAGATTAGGAGAAACTGTTTCCACTGACGAGAATCCGTAACCAGAGGATCGGGATTGAAGATAATTCAGGGCCGCAGTGGTCAGCACTGCTGCCTCACGGTGCCAGGGATCCGGGTTCAATTCCAGTATTGAGTGACCTTTTCCCCATGTCTGCGTGGGTTTCCTCTGGGTGCTTCGGTTTCCTCCCACAGACCAAAGATGTGCAGGTTAGGTAGATTGGTCATGTTAAATTGCCCCTTAGTGTCCAAAGATGCGTATTTGGGGTTACAGGGATTGGGGGGGATAGTGGGCCTAGATAAAGTGCTCTTTAAGAGGGTCACACTTATCCTGATTGAATTCCATTTGCCAATTTTCGTATCATCCGTAGACTTATTGTTCAGCCCTCCTACATTCATGTCTAGAACAGCAAAGGCCCCAACACAGATCCCTGCGGGTCCCCACTGGGCATAGGCTTCCAGTCAGAAAAAACACCCCTCCACCATCAACTTTTTTTCCTGCCACTCAGCAAATTCTGGATCCAGTTTGCCAAATTTCCCTGGATCCCGTGGGCTCTTACCTTCGCTATTATGGTCAATTCCTTTGTTCCCCCTGAAATTATTCTAATCCAAGCCTCCCACATAAAGCTGGGGTCATTCAAAAATTAAAACAAGCTGACTTATTTATTTTTACCCAGAATATTAACACCTGAAACTGCACTGGAGTTGATGAACACCAGCAGAAAAAGACCCAAATGAACATGATTAAGTCCTGGATGTGATTAGCAGCAAAGTCTAATCACTGTAGTTAGTTGTGAGCTCGCTGATGTGTAAGCAGGTAGGATGACCGAGTGAATCCCTTCCCACACTGGGAGCAGGTGAACGGTCTCTCCCCACTGTGAACTTGCCGGTGTCTCCGCAGGTGGGATGACCGAGTGAATCTCTTTCCACACGGGACGCAGGTGAACGGTCTCTCCCCACTGTGAACTCGCTGGTGGGACAGCAGGGTGGATGACCGAGTGAATCTCTTCCCACACTGCAAACATGTGAACCGCCTCTCCCCACTGTGAACTCGCTGGTGTTCCAGCAGGTTCGATGACTGAGTGAATCTCTTCCCACACTGGGAGCAGGTAAATGGTCTCTCCCCACTGTGAACTCGCTGATGTGACAGCAGAGTGGAATACTGAATGAATCCCTTCCCACACTGGGAGCAGGTGAACGATCTCTCCCCACTGTGAACTCGCTGGTGTGACTGCAGGGTGGAAGACTGAGTGAATCCCTTCCCACACTGGGAGCAGGTGAATGGTCTCTCTCCAGTGTGAACTCGCTGATGTGACAGCAGGGTGGAACGATGAGTGAATCCCTTCCCACAGTGGGAACAGGTGAATGGCCTCTCCCCACTGTGAACTCGCTGGTGTGACTGCAGGGTGGAAGACTGAGTGAATCCCTTCCCACATTGGGAGCAGGTGAATGGTTTATCCCCACTGTGAACTCGCTGGTGTTCCTGCAGGTGGGATGACCGAGTGAATCCCTTTCCACACTGGGAGCAGGTGAATGGTCTCTCCCCACTGTGAACGCGTTGGTGAACAGTGAGTTGAGATGACCACCTGAACCCAGTCCCACACTGAGAGCACCTGAAGGGTTTCTCATCAGTGTGAACACGCTGATGGGATATCAGTTCCGAGGAACTTTTAAAGCACTTCCTGCAATCTGGACATGTAAAAGGTCTCTCATCAGTGTGGACTCGTTGATGGGACATCAGTTTCCAGGAACTTTTAAAGCACTTCTCGCAGTCTGGGCATTTAAAAGGTCTCTCATCAGTGTGAACTTGTTGATGGGACATCAGTTCCGAGGAACTTTTAAAGCACTTCTCGCAGTCTGGGCATTTAAAAGGTCTCTCATCAGTGTGAACTCGTTGATGGGACATTAGGTTACCGGAACTTTTGAAGCACTTGCCGCAGTCTGCGCATTTAAAAGGTCTCTCATCAGTGTGAACTCGCTGGTGTGTCAGAAGGTTAGATGATTGAGTGAATCCCTTCCCACACTCGGAGCAGGTAAATGGTCTCTCCCCAGCACGAGTCCGCTGCCGTCTCAGTAGGTGTGATGATTCAGCGAATCCCTTCCCACACTGGGAGCTAATGAATGGTTTCTTTCCAGTGTGAACTTGCTGGTGTGTCAGCAATGCTGATGACATAGTGAACCCCTTCCCACCTCAGACCAGGTGAATGGTCTCTCTCCAGTGTGACATTGTCTATGTACTCCCAGGATTGATGGGTAATTGAATCCCTTCCCACAATCCTTATATTTCTACAATTTCTTCCCGTTATGATTGTACTTATGGTCTGAAAGGTCAAATAATCAGCTGAATCCTCGAACACATGTATGGTTTCTCCCCACTGTGAGCGGTGCTTTTTCCTTCCTGGTTCAAAATCCGATGATATTCAGGCTACGATAAATTGGCCGACTCTGTCAGATCCTGATGTGATGTTTGGTTTCAGTTTCCCAACTGCAAGTCCTTCCCTTCTATACCCTGTGAAATTGATGTAAAACAGAAAAAAGCGAGTGAGAGAACCCACAACAACACAAAAGCAGGTTGTGAAATGATTCTGGTAATTTGTGGGGCCGGCACTAGGAAAAACTGACCATGAAAATCAGACTTTGCAGGGTTGACAGGGCTGAGTTTGCCGTTGTCATTTCCGTTGTCTACGTCTATGCCTGACCTGATTAATAACGTTTTATTGTCTTTGGAGCAGTTAGATACAACAAAGGGGCTTAGCGCCGCCATTTCAGAGGATGGCAAGATCATACAGCGGTTAGCACTGCTGCCCTCGGTGCCAGAGGCCGGGGTTCAATTCCGGACTTGGCTGACTGTCTGTGTGGAATTTGCACGTTCTCCCATTGTCTGCGTGGGTTTTCTGTGCTCCGATTTCCCCCCAAAGTCCAAAGATGTACAGGTTAGGTGTATTGGCCTTGATCAATGCAGGAGGCTACAGGGATAGGGTGGAGGAGTCGGTCTAGGTAGGGTGCTCTTTCAGAGGGTTGGTGCAGACACGATGGGCTGAATGGTCTCCTGCACTTTTCGGATTCTATGGATTTAAGAGTCCACCACATTGCTGCGGATCTGGAGGCACATGTAGGTCGGACAAGATGAGGATGTCATGTTTTTTTTCCCGAAACAGTATTTGTGAACCAGACAGTTTTATGATCATTAACAATGGTTCCTTGTTCAGATTTTCACTTTCAAACTTTTATTAAATTCATATTTCACCACCTGCTGGGTGGGAATCGAACCTGGGTCCAAAGAACCTCACAGCTCGCTATCTCTGAAGAGGTATTTTGATTCTGGACTCTGGAATCCACACAATTATTCGCTGCGATCTCTGCACTGCAAATCTTTCTTTTCTGTTTTTTGTTGTATAAATACAAAGGTGGCAACGTTCAGACCCTCTTATCTCATTTTGAGTGTGTATAAATAAACTAACCCTTGGAGTTCATCCCACCTTGAGGAATTAGGAAATACGCCACCGGTTATAAAGGAGGAATGAAATCCAAAACATCTTTCTGTTTATAGTAAGGTACGGTAAAGTCGCCAGAGTCCGAAATGACCAGGGGCTCCTTTCCCTGTTGAGGGGAAGTGCTGACTGGTGATGATTTAACCTGAGGATCACCATGCCTCAGGCGTGGGGAAAAGTTGAAAAGGTGGGCCTTTCTGTTTACAGACAGATGGTGAGAGGAGAAATCAGTTTGGCTTACACTAACACCCCTCCTGTCACTAACATATCCCAGTAACATCGCTCGACATAGAACAAAGAACAAAGAAAATTACAGCACAGGAACAGGTCCTTCAGCCCTCCCAGCCTGCGCCGATCCAGATCCTTTATCTAAACCTGTCGCCTATTTTCCAAGGATCTACTTCCCTCTGTTCCCCGCCCGTTCAACGCTGGTAAAGCGTTCCAGGCACCCACACCCTCTGCGTAAAAACCTTTCCACGCACATCTCCCTTAAACTTTCCCCCTCTCACCTTGAAACTGTGACCCCTTGTAATTGACACCCTCACTCTTGGAAAAAGCTTGTTGCTATCCACCCTGTCCATACCTCTCTTAATTTTGTAGACCTCAATCTCCTTTTTTCCAACAAAAACAATCCTAACCTACTCAACCTTTCTTCATAGCTAGCACCGTCCATACCAGGCAACATCCTGGTGAACCTCCTCTGCACCCTCCCTAAAGCATCCACATCCTTCTGGTAATGTGGCGACCAGAACTACACGCAGTATTCCAAATGTGGCCTAACCAAAGTCCTAAACAACTGTAACATGACCTGCCGAATTTTGTACTCAATACCCCGTCCGATGAAGGCAAGCATGCTGTATGCCTTCTTGACCACTCTATCGACCTGCGTTGCCACCTTCAGGGTACAATGGACCTGAACTCCTAGATCTCTCTGTACATCAATTTTCCCCAGGATACTTCCATTGACCGTATAGTCCGCTCTTGAATTAGATCTTCCAAAATGCATCACCTCGCATTTGCCTGGATTGAACTCCATCTGCCATTTCTCTGCCGAACTCTCCAATCTATCTATATTTTGCTGTATTCTCTGACAGTCCTCCTCGCGATCTGCAACTCCACCAATCTTAGTATCATCTGCAAACTTGCTAATCAGACCACCTATACCTTCGTCCAGATCATTTATGTATATCACAAACAGTGGACCGAGCAATAGTCACCTTTCGTCATTTTGAGAACTCCCTTCCACGAATACTCTCTGTCTCCTGTAGCCCAGCGAGTTCTTTATCCATCTAGCTAGTACATCCTGAACACCATACGACTTCACTTTTTCCATCAACTTGCCATGGGAAACTTTATCAAACGCTCAACCTGCCATGGGAAACTTTATCATGGTCCTGTCTTCAGTCATGTTTCTGAAACCTTCATGCATTTCATGTTTATTCGCAACAAATCTTGTTCACCCATCACCCTTGTGTTCACTAACCTACACAGACCCCAGTTCAGAAGCACCAATAGTTTAAAATTCTCATCCTGGTTTCCTCCATGGTCATGACCATCGCTATCTCTGTAATCTCCAGCGACACACCCTCCGATATCCCTATCCTCATATAATTCCAGTCTCTTGAAAATTCCTGATTTTAATCGCTCCACCATTAGTGCCCCTTCTTTCATTTGTCTGGGCTACAAGCTCTGGAAGTGAGAAACCTTGAAGTGCTATCTACAAGTCTGCATCTGAAGTGGTGTAACCTGCCCAGGTACTGGAAAGTTGGATGAAAATGAGCGGCTTGTTGTTTTTTTTCCCCTTACTTTCTCCGGAGCAGATGTGACAAGCTGAATGGACACTTTATACGCGGTCACCTTTCTGCCCTAAATAAATATGGCTACCACACATGCGCGTTACTGCATATTGCTGTGCACAGAGATGGCCGCCACGCATGCGCCCTGCTACACATTACCCGTTGGAAACATGGCGGCCGAGAACTCCGGTCTGGAACTAAGGAAAAAACCCGTGTTCCTGCCCAGTGTAAACGGGGGACAGTAAAGTTATTCTTTGGGATTGGTAATTTACATAAGATGTTTACGAAGCCTCTCCACCCACCTACCGGATCCATCGCCCCATCCATCCCGCCATTGCACCCGCTTACACAGTGAACACCAGATCAGCATTTCCCCATCGCCATTACTCTCACTGCGCATGCTCTACCTGCCGTCTGGCTCCGCTCCTCATTCACTCCTATTGGCTGGAGGACCAGCAGCTGCCGCTCGGTGTTCCTGCCACGCCCCCTCTCTGTCTATTGGTCCGGACATCCAACCGGGCATTGTGATGTTTTGAAATGGTGAGCGCGGCCAGAGACTCAGCCTGACTTGCTGATCTTTGGCAGCATTTTCTGTTTGGGAGTGCGAGCTCCAGGACATAAATTGCAGACCATCCTCGTCCTGTTTGGACTGTGTCGTGTTGGGCGCTCTGCGACATAGACGAACCAACAAGGTTGATGATGGTACAACTCAGTTTTATTACTAACAATAACAACATCTGTAAACTGGTTACTGTGGTTCGTTCATTACCCTCTAACCTGTGGACCTAGTCCTAACACTCAGCACATGGTGAATGTCTGAGTAGCTTACTGTGAGCTCTGTGGCCTGAGCTGTCTCCTGCTGGAATCCGCGAGAAGTGTTGTGTTCCCCGTTTTATAGTGTGTATGCTCTTGCCTGTGATTGGCTGTGATGTGTGTGTATTGATTGGTTCGTTGATCTGTCCATCAGTGTGTATGTATGTTTGCACCATGATGTTTATCTGAATATCATGACATCCACCCTTTTTTACAAGAATATGTGCCTGTGTGGTAATAAATATAGATGTGTACTGAGTGCAGCTGAATGTGTGTGTGCAATATCGACAACATGTACATGATGCTAAACTATATACACAGGAAGGTGTCAGGTGCAACATAGCAACGAGGTTGTTCCGTAAACAAAACACGTGTAAACATCAAGTATTAAAACTAACTCCTGTAACGACAAAAAGAGAAACATATTAACATTGTGGCATAATATGTCAGTGAGTTCAATGTTCAAACAGGCTCATAAGTCCAGCCTAGTAGGTGGGCAACAAATTCGGGTTGACAACCTCAAGGGTGGGTCAGGATCCACCGGCTGAGGAATGGACCTGGCCACAGGCGACAGAGGAATGGGCATGGTGGCAGGAAGCTCCACGAAGTTGACATCAGGAACAACAGGAGGGCGTGGCACCGGTGTACGATCACGTAGCGAGCGCGGAAGCAGGCGAAGAGCCCGGCGATTGCGCCTGCGAATGGAACCATCAGGCATGCGAACCAGGAACGAGCGGGGAGCCACACGTCGGAGAACTTCAGCAGTTGCCGACCAGCCACCCTCTGGTAGGTGGATGCGGACGTTGTCTCCAGGCACCAGGGCAGGAAGATCAGTTGCCCGAGTGCCATGTGCCACCTTCTGCTGAGCACGCTGCTGTCGCATCCTTTGCAGTACTGGAGCATAGTTGGGTGTAGGGACCAGAATGGATGGCACAGTGGTCCTGAGGGCGCGACCCATCAACAGCTGGGCTGGTGAGAGGCCAGTGGCTAGTGGGGCCGAGCGATAGGCCAGCAGGGCTAAGCAGAAATCCGATCCGGCATCAGCAGCCTTGCAGAGGAGCTGCTTGACGATGTGAACGCCCTTTTCCGCCTTGCCATTTGACTGGGCTGGACGTCACGTGTGTGAAGCCATACGAAGCAGCAAAAGAAGACCATTCTTGGCTTACAAAACAGGGCCCATTGTCCGACATGACAGTAAGCGGACTGCCATAGCAAGCGAAGGTGTCTTTGCAGGCCCTGATGACAGTGGACGATGTCAAATCGTGCAGACGTATGACCTCTGGATAATTCAAAAAGTAATCTATGATGATGACGTAGTCCCTGCCAAGCGCATGAAAAAGATCCACACCCACCTTCGCCCAGGGGGACGTCACCAACACATGTGGCTGAAGCATCTCAGGGGGTTGCGCCGGCTGAAACCTTTGGCAGGTGGGGCAGTTGAGCACCATATTGGCAATGTCATCGCTGATGCCCGGCCAGTATACAGCTTCTCGGGCCCTCCGTCTGCGCTTCTCAACCCCCAGATGGCCTTCGTGAAGTTGGTCGAGGACCAGCTTGTGCATGCTGTGTGGAATCACAATCCAGTCCAGCTTTAGGAGGACACCGTCAATGACAGCCAAGTCGTCCCGGACATTGTAGAATTGTGCGCACTGTCCTTTGAGCCACCCTCCCGTTATGAGGTGCATCACACGTTGTAGAAGGGGGTGAGCCGCAGTCTCCCGGCGAATAAGGGCCAGACTTCAATCATCAGCTGGCAGATTTGCCAATGTGAAGGCCACGTGCGCTTCGACCTGACAGACGAACCCCTCTGAGTCGGGTAGTGTGCTCACTTCTCTGGATAGGGCATCCACAATGATGAGGTCCTTTCCCGGGGTGTAGACCAGTTGGAAGTCGTACCTCCGGAGCTTGAGCAGGATGCGTTGGAGGCGAGGGGACATCTCGTTCAGGTCCTTATGTATGATGCTGACCAGGGTGAGCTGGGGGAGATCATACACGTAGTCGTGGAACTTGTCTATGCCAGTTAACAAACCCAGGCACTTCTTCTCGATCTGCGCATAGCGCTGTTCTGTGGGGGTCATGGCCCGCAAGGCATAGGCGACCGGGGCCCATGATGCAGTGTCATCCCGTTTGTAGAAGTACTGCCCCAATGCCGGACTGGCTGGCATTAGTTGAGATCTTCGTATCACGAGAGGTGTCGAAGAACGCCAATACCGGGACTGTGGTGAGCTTAACCTTGAGCTCCTCCCATTCCTTCTGGTGTGCGGGCAGTCACTGGAACTCCGTGGACTTCTTTACTAAGTGGCAAAGAGCCGTTGTGTGGGAGGCAAGGTTGGGGATGAACTTCCCCAGGAAGTTGACCATGCCTAGAATGCGTAGCACTGCTTTCTTGCCTGCCGGCTGCGGCATGGCTGTAATGGCGCTCACCTTGTCTGCATCCCATAACAGCCTCCCCGAACAGGTGCCGGAATGTGGCGACTAGGGGCTTTTCACAGTAACTTCATTTGAAGCCTACTTGTGACAATAAGCGATTTTCATTTCATTTCATCCGGACGCACTCCTGACCGGGATATGTGGTCCCCCAGAAACTTTAGCTCAGTTTGGCCGAAAGAACACTTGGCTCGGTTGAGGCGCAGGCCGTGTTCCCGTATCCGCGCAAAGACCCGCTGGAGACGACTGATGTGCTCCTGTGGTGTGGTGGACCAGATGATGACGTTGTCAACATAGACGCGCACCCCTTCGATGCCCTCCATCATCTGTTCCATGATTCTGTGAAATATCTCGGATGCCGAGATGATGCCAAACGGCATTCTGTTATTGTAGAACCTGCCGAAAGGAGTGTTGAAGGTGCACAGCTTCCTGCTGGACTGATCCAGTTGGATCTGCCAAAAACCCTTCGAGGCATCAAGCTTTGTGAAAATTTTAGCCCGGGCCATTTCGCTCGTGATCTCGTCCCGTTTGGGTATGGGGTAGTGTTCCCTAATGATGTTGTTGTTCAGGTCTTTTGGATCGATGCAGATCCGGAGTTCGCCAGAGGGTTTCTTAACGCACACCATGGAGCTGACCCATGGCATGGGCTCCATGACCCGGGAGAGCACCACTTGGTCCTGGAGATCCTGCAGCTGCTGCTTGAGGCGGTCTTTGAGTGGTGCGGGGACCCTGCGAGGTGCGAGAATGACTGGGGTGGCATCCGGTTTGAGCCGTATTCTGTAGGTATAGGGCAGTGTGCCCATGCCCTCAAATGCCTCCTGGTTGTGGGAGAGGAGCGAGTGGAGCGGTGCCCTAAATTCGGCATCCGGGAAATCTGATGTGCCTTCTGGAGACAGAGCGTGTACCCGCTGAACGAGGTGGAGAACCTTGCATGCCTGTGCGCCTAGCAGGGAGTCCTTCGATGATCCAACTATCTCGAAGGACAGTGTGGCCGTGTATGTATTGTGTGTCACATGGAGCTGGCAGGATCTCATGGCCGGGATAACGTTTCCGTTGTAGTCGACCATCTTACAACGGGATAGCCGAATTGGTGGTCTGACCTTCAAGGCATAGAAGGCTGACCATGCTATTAGTTTGGCGGAGGCACCAGTGTCCAAACGGAATGTTATTGGTGATCGGTTGACCGTCAGGGTGGCACACCATTCATCACCCGGATTGGCACTGTTCACTGGCATCGGCTGGTGGGTCCTGCTTGGAGACATCCGGTTCCTGTCAATGACCGCCACGTGGAAGGCTTCCCGGTCGTCTGTATCACTGGTTTGTACATCGTCCGGGTATGACTCAGAGTACGGAGGCTGAATGGTCTGCACATCCCTGCGAGGCTGTCGGAATTGGGGAGCGTTTGGCAGGTTGAGCTGCTCGATAGCAGGCAGCGTAGTGGCCCATCTTGCCACAGCGGCGGCATTGTCGGTTCTTTGCCGGACATTGCCACTTGAAATGTGCGGATCCACAGTTGCCGCACATCGTGACGTCATGGCGTTCTTTGCGCCATCGCGCAATCGCAGTTTGGTCCTGCGTAGAGCGCGTCTGCGCGTCACGTCCCTTTGCGTCGATGTCTCTTTTGGCGCGTACAAGCGCGGGAGGCCACGGAAAGCGCGCGAAATGGACGCCCTCGTCCGGGCCGCGGGCCGGGAGGAACTCGCTCGGCCTCATAGGACCCCTGCCATGTCGATTCGGCCGCCTGGAATTGGGAGTAGCGGCTGGTCGCGTTTTCATGGAGGATGCAGACTTCGATGGCGGTGGCTAGAGTGAGGCTTTTAATTTTGAGGAGCTGCTGGCGTAGGGTGCCCAAGGTGACCCCAAAAACAATCTGGTCCCGAATCATGGGATCGGAGGTGGCCTCGTAACTGCAGGACTGCGTGAGGATACGGAGGTGTGTTAGGAAAGATTGAAAGGGCTCATCCTTACCCTGCAGGCGTTGCTGGAAGAGATACCTCTCAAAACTCTCATTTACCTCGGCGCTGAAGTGTTGCTCGAGTTTGAGAAGGACCGTCTTGTACTTCGTCTTGTCCTCACCTTCTGCGAACACCAGGGAGTTGTAGATGTGGATGGCGTGTTGCCCTGCTGTGGAGAGGAGGAGGCCGATTTTCCTGGTGTCCAAAGCATTCTCCCTTTCTGTGGCTTCTAGGAAGAACTGGAAGTGCTGTTTAAAACAGCTTCCAGTTGACGCCGAGGTTTCCAGCGATTTGGAGCGGCTGCGGCGGGCTGATGCTGTCCATGGCGCAGGATGGCGGATTCCTTAAGATGCTTAGGTAGGTCTCACAGTTACTGCGTTCCAAGCCTGGTACTATGTCGTGTTGGGTGCTCTGCTACATAGACGAACCAACACGGTTGCGGATGGTACAACTCAGTTTTATTACTAACAATAACAACATCTGTAAACTGGTTACTGTTGTTCGTTCATTACCCTCTAACCTGTGGACCTAGCCCTAACACTATCTTGGAGAAGCACTCAGCACATGGTGAATGTCCTAGTGGCTTACTTTGAGCTCTGTGCCCTGAGCTGTTCCCTGCTGGAATCCGCGGGAAGTGTTGTGTTCCCCGTTTTATAGTGTGTATGCTCTTGCCTGTGATGTTGTGTGTGTATTGATTGGTCCGTTGATCTGTCCATCAGTGAGTATGTATGTTTGCACCATGATGTTTATCTGAATATCATGACAGACTTTTTTCAAGCGGTTGAGCTTGTTGCAAAATTTTGCTGCTGTGTCTCCTGCCTTATCTACTTTGGCTGTGTGGAGACGGAAGGAGTGAGGGAAGAAAGGAAGGGAGTGAGCGATGAGTCGGGGGACACTGCTCCATTGTGACCCGAAAACAAGGTACTTGCAGATGCTGCAACTCCCATTTTGAAGCGGAACATGTTGGAAATACTCAGCGGGTGGATTGTTTGCTGCTCCCTCCTTTGCTTCTGTGCCTCGGACTTTGGTGTGGGAGGTGCCAGGTGGCCTGATGACGGTGCTGCAGGAGCGTACGGGGGGATATCAGGACAACTTGTGAACTACTGGTGATCTTCTGTGTTGGTGGCTGTGTGCTGACCTCGGTTTGGAAGTCGTGTGAATGTTGTTTTATGTTGTTGCTTGATTGTATTTTATATTTGGTAGCTGTATGGGGTTGGTGTATGAGGATCCGAGCGCGAGGCACCCCGAGGACAGCATCCTGTCGAGTGCGAGAATCCTGTTTACAACGTATTTTTAAACTATGTAATTGTTTTCTTCGTGTAACTACAATGTTGTTTCCTGTTGATGCAGATATGTATCGGTGCCTGTGTATACACATGGTGCTTTTTCCCTATGGATTTGTGATCCTTGCGATATGAGGACGGTTCATGGACCAGGTTTGGTCTGTCTCCTTGTAAAGGAGAAATGCTGGTGCTTTCACTGTATTTTTACTGTTTCATATTGTTGTTTTGTACTTTAAATGAACTGTTAATAAATTAAAATATGTTGATGTTCAGTTTGGAAGTTCGAGCACGGGACATCAACTCCAGACCATCCTTCTCCTCTTTGGGTTGTTTTCCAGCGATTCTAGCTATGTGGTTCGGCTGCTCTCTGGCTGTCTGCTACCTATTTTTGTATGTTTTTTCTTACGTTTACTGCTTAGCTGCCTTCCTGACTGTGTGGAGCGGGAAGGAAGGAAGAAAAGAGAAGGTAGGAAGGAGGGCGGGACTGAAGAGAGGTGAAAGTCAGTCCTGCCTTGCTGTGCTGATCTTTGTGAGGGATTTCCAGGATGGAAGATGTAGTGATAACAAAGACACAAAGCTCTTTTAAAGAACTCCTTCACTTATCATCTTCTCTCCTGTCCCAAAGCACCATCCTTTATGTGCTTATGGGACTAGCTCCCTCTAGTGGCTGTCTGTAAACACTTCATTAATCCTTGCCATTGCCTTCACGTATACCATATTTTCCTTCCTTTCTAAAGAAACATTATTACACTTAGTTTAAGACATTTTTCTTTCACTCTTATGTCATGCAATATTAATCATAAATGCATTATCCTGTTCTATTACTAATGACTAAACATGTCATACAACCCTTGTTCACGTTTTTTGTCTGTAAGAAAATAGGAAATTGTTACAAACCTATACCAAAATCATTGTGTATTCATTACAAGCAATTGAGTACTAGTTAACAATTGTTTAAACTGTTCAAACTTTTTTTTACAGTCCACAAATTTGAGAATGCATTCAGTCTTCAATGTTGTGGAGATGCCGGCGTTGGACTGGGGTGAGCACAGTAAGAAGTCTTACAACACCAGGTTAAAGTCCAACAGGTTTGTTTCAAACACTAGCTTTCGGAGCACTGCTCCTTCCTCAGGTAAATGAAGAGGTATGTTCCAGAAACATATATATAGACAAATTCAAAGATGCAAGACAATGCTTAGAATGCGAGCATTTGCAGTGAATTAAGTTACATTCATTCCCCGCCGTCTGGCCTGGGCTTGTGAAATCCTACCAACTGTTCTAGCTTGAGACAATTCACACCTCTTTAACCTGGGGTTACCCCTATCTCTGGATCTGTAAACACTTAATTAACTGCAAATGCTCGCACTCTAAGCATTGTCTTGCATCTTTGAATTTGTTTATATAGATATGTTTCTGCTGTGGTTCAAATTCAGGCAGCTGTGGTTCAAATTTAGGCAATGTTCTGCCTTGCGAAATGAGGCTGTTTGTTTCGTTCTAAATCTGCTTTTTCGATTAGTGGGCATTTTTTCTCGAAGTGGGCGTGGCCACAACATCTGGATGCTGTCGCGTCAGTGACGTCATGCGCAAATCGCTCGTCGTCCGGACTGCGATCTTTTCAAGTGCGCACGTGCAATCTTCTGCGCATGCGCAGAACGGTCATCACCCGAGTCGTTTTTTAAAGTGCACATGCGCAGAATGTTAAACATCTGAATCGCGCGCGTTTTTTCTTCAACTGCACATGTCCGAAATGTTCTTTTCAGGTCCTGGCCTTTTTCAGCACGATGATTTTTTAGCTGCAACACAGCTTCAACAGCATCAGCCACGTTGAGTATTTTCACGCCACTTTCTTCCACTAACTTTTCAGAACTTCTATTTTTAGCAGCTTTACACGCAGGGCATTTCCGAATAGATTCTTTTACTGTTCTCTTTCGCTAAATTCTTTTTTTACAGAGGTTTCCGTTGACTTGAGGCTCACAATGCTGATCAAATCTTTTAATTACCAACTCATAGTTATTTTTATCATCTTCATTTTCAAAGTTAAATGATTTAAATAAGTCTATGGCTTGTGGTCCAGCTATATTTTCTATTATCTGGAGCTGATTCAAGCGCAGAGGCAATTATATAAACATAAAATTGTTGCTTGAAGTTTTTCCAATTCAAGCTTTGTTTACCATACATTTTGAAGGGTGCTGCTTTGTTCAGAACTTCCATACTGGTCTCGGTTCTTTTTTTGTTATTGCAGATTCTGAGATGTGTAGCGATGCAATGACTTTTTCTTTTTCTTCTTTCCTTATTGCTTACTTTTTAGGAATACATGCCTGGTACCATGTGGTGATCTTTGTGAGGGATTTCCAGGATGGAAGACGTACTGATCACAAAGACACACAAAGCTCTTTTAAAGAACTAAACTAATTTTATTAACCCTACTAAATTTGATTTTAACATTTATTCTAAATAGCAAACATATATATAGGAATGAAACTATACTCACAAACACTTCAATTCCTGTACCAGCCTCCCCGAACAGGTGCCAGAATGTGGCGACTAGGGGCTTTCAACAGTAACTTAATTGAAGTCTACTTGTGACAATAAGCAATTATTATTATTATCTCTATCTACTAACTATAACTGTAATATTATTAACTAGCTCTGCAATGCACTTTGAATCTTGTCTCCTTTAGCTCTATTCTATTCTTCAGGGTGGACGTAACGATTGCCCAGATGGCATCAACATCTATGCCGGTGGCAGGGCACTCAAGAGGTCTCTATCCAGGGGTGGCGGCCTCTGAGGCCTCCACAACTCTCACAGCCCCGTCACCCTTCTGTCTGCTTGCCCAGCAGCGACTGATCAAGTGCTATTCTCACTTTACAATATCCATGTGGCCGCTTTCCGGATGTATGGGAAGGCCGTGTTCTTTCTTCGGGCCGAGCATGCGGTCCACCTCGTCCTCTAAAAAGAGCTCATGATAGGCGGGACCCACTGGAGGCCACTACCGAGAGGCTTATTCTGTCAAACGTTCTGACCTACCTCCGTAAGGAGCTCCTCCTACCCCACCTTCATGTATTGGGGGAGGCTAGGTTCGGGGTAGCACCTCTTATGCTCTGCCTAAAAGATGCCTCCTATATCAAGTCGACTCCTGTCTATGCTAGGTTTTTATCTGTCTGGCCTGGGATGAGGTTCCCGACCAGGAGGAGACCATTTGTTTTTTCTGGTCCATGGACAGCGTGCGATGCAGCGTTTGCCAAGGGGGGGGGGGGGGCACATTCAGCGAAACTGCGTGGCCTTCATGACTGCTGCAACCACCAAGGCGGCCACAGCTGGCACTGCCGGCCTCTTTTGTTCCTCTGATGCTTCTTCTGCCCCAGCCCGGTGTCATGTGAGTGTCCCTTTAAGAAATGTTTTTGTCTTATCACATGGCTTCAGTCATGTCATTGTGTGGGTGGAGCTGGGCTGTGGCCCTGGGAGTTAGAACATAGAACATAGAACAATACAGCGCAGTACAGGCCCTTCGGCCCACGATGTTGCACCGAAACAAAAGCCATCTAAACTACACTATACCATTATCATCCAAGTTGGTTTTACTTTCGCTTTGGGTTTGGAGTTGGTTTGTGGCTCGAGTTTTTACTTTCGTTTTCATATTTGGCTGCTGTGGACTCAGGACAGAAGTATTTTGGCCTGTCTCTATTTTCAATTTTAAGAGTTATTCCAAGGAAGAAATCCAATTATTATCATTAGCTGCTGTTTTGGTAAAAAGGGGTTTTTGGTTTATGGGATCTTGTTATTGAATTGGAACAGTTAAAGGGGGAATTTATTAAAGGTTTGTACATAGATTACTGTAGCTGTGTAGGGTCGTTATGTTTGTATTTGATAATTCTTACTGTGGATGTTTCTACATATGTTAACTAAATTCGTAGAATAAAGCTTGTTTTTTGATTAAAAGCATCTATGAACTATGTTGAATAACATCTGAAATGCAGGCTCTTGTGCTCATTATAACCAAAATCAATAAACGGTTGCAGGCCAGGGGGACTCCATAATATACTTTGGAGTTGATAAACCCTGGCCCAGAACACCGGTCGAGGGAGGCCGCGCCGGTGCCTGCTGTCAGCTTAGCCGTCAGCATGGAGGAGCAAGGCGCAAAACGCTAAAACAGGCGCAATGGAAAACTATTATCAAGTCGCGTTACCCCCAGCCGTGTAAGCCCTCAGGACCCCAAGCCATTGGCCACTGGCCACATCTTCCACCCTGCAAAATCTGCAGCCTGACAATACCTCACATCGGGTGCCAAGCAGTTTGTCGACCTGCGAGGTCTTCGGAACTCCTTGCAGATGTTGTCTGTCTCATACCAGGAACTTCTGAAAGTCTGGCGCATGGTCACCATGCGCCGTAGCTCTCCCCTGTCAGGAGTAATGACTCTTGTTAGGGGTCCACTACTCTGGAATTCGCACTTCCTCCAATATCGACTCAGGTGGCTGGTGGAGCGGAAGACTGGCTGCCTGGGTGACCAAGATCATGAACGTGCTGGGTGGCGGAGGAGTGGGCTGGATGATACCCTACAATTTGGCTGAAGGTGCAGCGGTGGCCATCCGATATGCGGCTTATGCCATCCAGGCCTCACAGTCCCGAGGTGGCACAGGCCTGCAGTGGCCTCCCGTCTGAGTGGACCCTTGCTCGGACGGAATTCCATATTGGCCCCACTCCCTTCCTTGGGGGCCGGTGCCCCACAACCTTAGCCGCTTTATAAAAATGCCCTCCATTCCTTTTCCTACTGCATGGAGGGGTTTCCTGCATGGGCTGTTGCTGCAGACCTTTCATCTCCTTGCAGTCACCCGCCGAGGTTGTGTCTCATTGCCATCTGGCGGCAGAGGTCACCCACTGGAGGTCACTCTTCAGAGGTGTCCACCCTCTTGGACTCAAAAAAGTAGACGAGGTTCAAGCGTTGAAGTCGGTTCATATGATTTATGAAAGATTGTAAAACAGCTGGGAGATCGAGTCTGTCTCATCCATCATGCAAGGAGTTAGACTAAACTCCTCTTGGCTTACTGCGAGGGCCCAAGTTTTTAGATGGTGTTGTTACACATCTTTGCTCTTCCCGCTATTCTGTTTATTTAAGGCCCTCAAGATCTCCATGTGATGCTTTTATCCTTAATTTGCGAGGATTCTCCCATGACCTTTAGAAATGGTAATCGGTCACGCTCCTAGATATTTGCTAATTTGCTAACCAAGGACTCCTTCATCCTATAGCGGAGGACTTTACGACTTACAATTCCTTTCCTCCGATAACGGCTAATGCTAGCAGCTTGGTTTCTTACAAAAACATAGAGTCAGTCTCTCTCTTATTACCTATCTCGCAATGAGGCCCCAATTAACCTCTTACCGTGAGCCTAAAAGCTGCCCTTTTTACTTTTAATACAAAGTATAATAATCACCACTCCCAATTCACAGAATATTTTTTAATGCTTTGTGTATTAGATTATAATACGACTTATACTTTGGTGTGTCCTTAATATCAGTGCATATCCATGATTATGATTTTTGAAGGTTATACAGAGTGAATTCATAACACTAATGTATGGCATTAATCACTGTTTATAATGTGATCTTCTACACCACTCCCTACATATGCTTTAGTTGATACATAATGTCGGACAATAACACTAGCTAAAACTTGTGTCATTCCGGGTTATACTGTTCCAAAGTCCAATACAGAGTCGAAAATAATGACTTTTTAGTAACACTAAAAAGAAAGACCCATTATGTTACATCTGTGATTCTACTTCAGGTCTCTGATATCACAGTCCTCCATTAATTGCTGTTTCTGCTGATCGCAAAAGTGGAACAGTCCAGTTGCCTTGATAGATTAACACTCCTGTGATAGTTGTCTGCCCTTCGTTTGCCTGGTCTCAGGCCTTGAATCAGTAGGTGTCAAACAGTCTTTTGGATTAATGAAAGCCTCATTCAGCTCGTCAATTTGGATAACATGCGATCTGCGAGCCCTACAAGTTCTGTTATCTCAAGCAGAATCCCGTCTGTTGCCGCTAAGTTATATTCACTGGCGAACTGGACATATGTTACTGAGGCAGAAGTTAATGAAGTTGCTGTCAGAAAACCATAAGTTATTTCTGAAGCAAATAGAGCAAGAACTGTTGGAAGATCAAATGTCAGATGGCCATGAGCAGCTCCTGGGAGTGAGCATAGCAGATAAGAGGGGCCAGCCTACTTGGGTTATGTCTGGTTTGCAGGGCAGCACGGTGGCACAGTGGTAGCACTGCAGTCTCACGGCGCCGAGGTCCCAGGTTCGATCCCAGCTCTGGGTCACTGTCCGTGTGGAGTTTGCACATTCTCCCCGTGTTTGCGTGGGTTTCGTCCCCACAACCCAAAGATGTGCAAGGTAGGTGGATTGAACACGCTAAATTGCCCCTTAATTGGAAAACATGAATTGGGTACTCTAAATTGAAAAAAGAAATGTCTGGTTTGCATGCTTTGTCCAAAATTAAGTTCAGTTGAATTAACAGATCATCTGTTCTGACCAACACCAAAAGGAGGAATAATCCAAATTCCGAATCCTTCATTCCCCTCAGTCTTCTTGTGGCGTCTATGTTCCATGTTTATGTGTAGTGTTCTCGGCTGCAGTCCTTTTTTAGTTTCTTGACGGCCCTTTTATTGAAGTTTTGTTTGCACTTCAGCCCCACGCTCTTGATCTACGGGCACCCGGTGCCGAGACAGGTGGGAAAGACGGAGGCCCTCCTCATGAACCTGCTCCTGGGCCTGGTGAAAGTCTCCATCGACTGGTCCAGAAAGCCGGGTGTCCATGGGCACCATCAAGGCCTCCCGTCTTGGGTTGAATTGCTTTATCGACCGTTTTAATTACATTTTGATTTGATGCTTGGCAAGTTGCCGTCGCTCTATGTTTAGTTTGGGCAATTCCCCTACTGGGAGGGACCCCTTTTAATTTGTCCCTGAGTTTGTTTCTGCTATTATATTAAGTTGATTGGACCCTAAAATACTTCTTGGGGTAAACAATTGACCCTAGCTAATAGGATCCGGGCAGGTGATAGCCCTGGTGCTCCTGCTGTTGCTGGTGGGAATATTGTTTCTTATTTCTGCTGTTGTGCTGGACTGCTTGCTGTTACTTCTGGTGCTTTTTGGTGCTGTTTCATCATCTGACTGCCTGGAGATAAGAGGGAGAATGAAGAAAGGCGGACCCCTGCTGTCTACAAGAGGGAAGAGGGGGAAGTGATGCCTTCCCTTTTGCCTGCCTGCTCTTCCCTTTTGCCTGCCTGCTCTTCCACTGCTAGGCCCCTCCTGGGCTGAAGACATTGTCCCGCCCTCTGTCCTCCCACCCAACAACTAAGGTGGGAGTGGGACACTGAGGACCTCATCCTGCCGGGCCCCTTCAGGGCTGAAGACTCTGCCCCACCCTCTGTCCTCCCACCCAAACGCCCAAGGGAGAGTGGGACTCCGATGGACTTTGTGTTGCCGGGCCCCTCCTTGGCTGAAGACGCTGCCCGTCCTCTGTCCTCCCACCCAAACACCCTAAGTGGGAGTGGGACCCTCATGTGCTGTGGGATCATTATGCCACTCTCAGGATGAAGATTCTGCCTCGCCTTTTCTCCTCCAACACCGAAGGAGGTGGTGGGAGTGTGGATGATGTTTTTCTTTTTGCGGGACTCTCCCGTACTGAAGGCTCTGCCCTTGACCTCCCACCCATCGACTGCATAGAAGGGCTTTGCCACGACAGTGCCCTTCTTCATGGCATCAGGAATTACGGTGCCACAATCTGTGTGCTCCCTCTTTCCCCCACCACCGTACCCCTTGTTCCCTCCCTCTTGCCCTCCCCGCATCCCTACTTATTGTTCTGGGGCGGGGTGAGGGGGATAATGCACATCACAACCCTCCCCATTTCCTATTTTTCTGTTCTTTTTGTTCACACTGCGGAAACCACCTCGGGGTGGGTGCAACCAGTACCCAATGGCGTCACCATCCTTGCCAGTGGCAAGGCCTTCAAAGGTCACCTATGTTGAGGTAGCAGCCTCCACCATCCCCGCGGCCCTCTCACCTTCCTGCATGTTGACTCGGCAGCTCGGGCAGAAATGTTACGCCAATCCCATTATAACCATTGAAGTGTGTGTACACGCAATGGCCGGTGTCATTGTGCCTCGGCCATTGTGGCCGCCTCTCATCTGTATGGTAAGGCTGTGTATGGTAAGGATGTGTTCTTTCTTCGGGCTGAGCGGGCAGTCCACCTTGCCCTCGAGAAGGGGCTCAAGGTGGGTGGGACATACATGACGGTGGACCCTTTGGAGGCCACTGCCAAGAGTCGTTCTTTCAAACGACCCGCCCTACCTCCTTGAGAAGCTCCTCCTTCCCCCCACTTCCATCTATTGGGGGAGGTTAGGTGGCGCTGCTCGTGCTCTGCCTCAGGAATGCCCATCTCCGCCACATCTACTGAATTCGCCGCAAGGTGTGTGTTCGCCTGGCAGACTCTAAGGTCCCCTTTCAAGGGGAGACCTATAAGGTCTTCTGGTCGGCAGATGGAATGCAGTGCCATGCATGTAAGGGGGTTGGGCACACATGCCACAATTGCCCTGCGCCTGTGACTGCAGATGGCACTGCCGCCCCCTCTCTCCACTAATCCTAAAACTGCCCACCCCGCGTCGGGAGGTCCAGAAGCTGGCGTCTGAAAACTCCTCACAGCTGCTGGCATGGAGGGGATTGCGCCTCCGCGCAGCCAAAGGGCGCCTTGAAGAATGTGATGCAATACACCATGGAGGTCAGGCTGGGATATGTCTGTCCCGGTCGGGTCTGGTGACTCCGTGCCATTGAATGCTGGTTTGTGTGCCATTGTTCCACCCTGCTCTGCCATCACCTAGCAAAATTCGCAGCCCTTCGACATCCTGTTGTCGGGTGGCCGGACCAGGCAATGCTTCTGCGCAGGCCCCAGAAGGGGCGGCAGTGCAGCATACATCCCCGAGCTGGAGTGCAGTTCACCCCAGCCACAACCTTGGGGGATGGCGTCTTGGAGGGAGGGTGCAATGCGGAGTGGCCTCCAGTGATGGAGGTCTCCTTGGCATGTGACCCAACCCCTGTAAGCGGTGTCATTTGAAGAGGACGGAGTGATGAATGGATGACGCTCCAATACATCCCCATAGACCTCCCGCCCAGCCCCGTAAGAAGAAATCTAAGGGGAAGATCACAAAATCTCTGGTATCACTTCTCGGCCTTTTGGCTAAGGTGAGCGTGAGTTCAGGTGAAATGCTTGAGAGGACCATTAATTGGATTCAATTTGAATTGTTTTTTGGAGCAGGCAAGGAGCTGGATTAGTGGTTTGCCCCTGTCCACACTCTGAGCTCTTGCTTTGTAACTCTGATAAAGTAATTTAAAACATTTTTAGAATCCCCTGAACTGTCGCTGTCCCCGAGCAGGAAAATCTGGGGCCGATTGTGCATGCTGGATACGTTCATTCTCTCGACGCAGGTGGAGGGCAGCAGCAGTGGTAACTCTTTTATTTTGGGGTCGTGTAGGTTGTGGCAAGGAAGGTGCCCCATCCTCTCCGTCCAAACTTATGGCGCCGAACTGCCCAGCCACCATCCCGGAGTTGTTTTCAGGGTTGCTCCCAATTCATTCCATGTCTGTGCAATACACTCCTCGAGTATTTTATTTGTTTTGCCACGTGCACCGAAGTACAGTGAAAACTATTGTTCTGCGCACAGTCCAGACAGATCATTCCATACATAAAAAAACATTATGCATAGGGCCTCCACGATATTTCTGCCCCGGGTGTTATTATAGGCAAAACAAACCTCTGCAATTTGATGTGAACCCACTGGATTTTCAGCAGGTGGGGGTGACCAGTGATTATTTTTTTCCCCATGAACTGAACATTTAAACTGTGTTTTGCCAGGAAGATTGCACTGATTGTGGATTAAGTGGTTTAAATTTTAAAACTGGAGGTTTAACAGGTGAAAGAACTGATGACAAAAACAGAAAAGACAATCTCAGCAGGTCTGACAGCTTCTGTGGAGAGAGAAGGGAGCTAACGTTTCGAGTCTGGATGACTCTTTCTCAAAGCACTGATGAAGTTGCTTCGCACAAATCAGATATCTGTCTGGTCTCTCTCTGGTGTGATCCAGTTGATCTGTCTGTAATTTGGAGAACATAGCGACTCTCAACCGATGAATGGTCTTTTCAAGGTGGGATATACACATATAGGGACTGGGGATTGATCTTGGACTTAGGATAGGGGGAGATGGAAGATTGTATATAGTTCTATTATCTATTTTCTATTTCATGTTATAAGTGTTAAAAGGGGTGAAGTTGCCTGTTTGGGAGTAGGAGTTGGGATTTTTTGCAAAGGTGGTTTTCTTGGGATTTTTGTGTCTACACAGTTTGTTTGTTTCAAGGGAATTTCTTTGTTTTCCTGGGACTGGATAAGGGGTAGGCGATTGGAGCCTGAGCAGGGGCCTCCACACCTGCAAACTCAAGCTGGTGAATGGAGTGTGGTGAGGGAAGGGGCTGCAGACATTGTATCCTGGTCGAGCAGGTTTCGATGGGCCTGGGACGTATGAGAAGTGGGGGGAGGGGACCGATACTGGGAGTGGTGTTTTCAAGAGGGATCGGTGTTTTCGAGAGGGAGTGGTGTTTTCGAGAAGGAGTGGTGTTTTCAAGGGGAAGTGGTTGGGGGATTCTGGGAGGGGGGGGGGAGGGGTTCGATGGCAAGAATGAAACAGAACAGACTAGGTCCAATGGGCAGGGCCCAGAGTTATGATGATGGTGGATAGGAGGGACAGGGGAGTGAGAGACCCCCGGTTAGAATAGTTACATGAAACATTAGGGGTTTGGGGGGGCAGTTAAGTTATTATAAGAGGTTGAGGGTGCTTGCGCACCTAAAAAGCTTAAAAGATCTTGTCATGCTACAAGAGACCCACCTGAAGGTGAAAGACCAGATGAGGCTCGGGAAGGATTGGGTGAGCCAAGTATTTCAGGGCAGCAGTTTTGGTGGGTAAGAGGGTGAGTTTCCAGATGGATAAGGTGGTGGCGGTACAGTGGGGCAGATATGTGATAGCAACGGGGGACGTTGGAGGGGAGGTTGGTGGCATTGGCAAGTGTGTATGGCCCGAACTGGGTTAGTGCAGGATTAGTGAGGAAGGCGCTAGTGGCCATTCCGGACCTGGATCGCACGAGCTAACAGTGAAAGGGGATTGGAATCTGGTACAAGAGGCAAGGATGGACAGGTCGCAGCCATGCTCACTTGCCCAGTCCGGGGGGGGGGGGGGGGGGGGGGCGGTGGGGGGGTGCGGACCTTGACTTGGCTTATGAGGGAAATGGGAGGGGTGGACCCTTGGAGGTTCTTGCACCCGAGGGAGCAGGAGTATTTATTTTTTCTCCTTGGTTCACTCAATGATAGACCTTTTGGTGGTAGAGAAGGCATTGCTGGCTGGGTATCAGGGATCAGAATATTCGGCAATTTATGCATATAGGGAGAAGGCAGTGCGCATGCTGGTAGACCAACATCAGAGGGAGGCGGCGGTGAGGTCAATTGTCCAGGTGCGGGATAGGATGGGGAAATTGGTGGTGGCTCCAGACCAGATTAATAGGAGTTTTATGAAAAGCTGTACAGGTCAGAACCACCAGGCGAGGTTCAGGGAAGAAGGTGTTCCTGGACGGATTGGAGTATCCAAGGCTGGAGGAGGAAGATGAGGCCACAAGTCAGTGGGGAACAGGAGGTAAAGGAGGCAATTGGTAGGATGCAATCGGGGAATCGGCAGGCCCAGATGGGTTCCCATGGGAATATTACAAGAAACGTAAAGACAAATTGGCGCCACTGAAGGTGGTGATGTTCGAGGAGGCGATAGGGAAGGGGTGCTACCACAAACATTGGGGCAGGCTTTGATCTCCCTGCTGTTGAAGATGGAGCATAGGGTATCTTTGTACCCGGCGATTTATTGTGATATATATCAGAGCCGAGTATGTCGGTGGGGAACATATGGGACTTCTCTGAAGATCTTTTCGAAGATATAATTTGAACTTGGGGAAGACTGAATATTTTGTGGTGTCCTGGTCGGGAGTGGGGGTGGGAGGGCTACCATTTCGGAGGGCGACAACCCACTTCAGGTACTTGGGGGTTCAGGTGGTGCGGGATGGGGGCGCGGGGCCCTGTAGGTACAATTTTACTAGTTTGGTGGGGAGGGTGAAAGCGGACTTGGCAAGGTGGAACAACCTCCCTCGGTCACTGGCGGGTCAGGTGCAGGCGATTAAAATGAATGTGCTGCCGCAATCTTTGTGTTTATTCCAGTGCCTGCCGGTCTTTTTGCTGAAGGCATCCTTCAGGGAAGTGGACAAGTTGGTCACCTCGCTTATTTGGGGGTGGGGGTCAGGAAGGTGGCCCTGTAGAGACGGCGGGGTGCCTGGGCCTCCTGAATTTATTATACTATTACTGGGCGGCGAATGCGGAAAATGTGAGGGGTTGGGTCGCAGGAGGAGAAAGAGAAAGAGAAGAGTCCCAGTGGGTTAGGTTGGAAGAAGGTCTGTGTAGGGAGTCAGAGTTGAGGGTGCTGGCATAGGCGCCGCTCCCGATGGCCCTGGGCAAGTACTCTGGGAGTCCGGTGGTGCTGGCAACACTGAAGATTTGGAGGCAGCTGAGTCAGCATTTTATTGGGGGTTGGGTCAGGGGAGATGCCAATCAGGGGGAATCCCTGGTTTGAGCCGGTGAGGCTGGATGGGAGGTTTCGGAGATGGCGATCAGGGTATAAAAGGACCTGTTCCAGGGGGGGACTTAATGCGACATTGGAAGAGTTGGCGGAGAAATATGGACTGGGGCAAGGGGAAGGGTTTAGGTACCTGCATCTCTGAGACTTTGCTAGGAACAAGGTTCCAAGCTTCCCGACAGAGCCAACCCGCTTGTTGTTGGAAGAGATATTGACGGCAGGGGAAATGGAGAAGAGGGTGGTGTCAGCGATTTACAGGGAGATTTTGTTGGAGGGCAGGGTGTCCGTGGAAAGGATTAAAGCCAAGTGAGAAGAACAGTTGGGGTAGGTAATGGAAGAAGGTCTGTGGTGTGAGGTGCTCCGAAGGGTGAAAGCCTCAACCTCGTGCGCAAGGTTGGGGCTGATACAGCTGAAGGTTGTGTCTCGGGTGCACCTCCCGAGTGCGAGGATGAGCCGGCTCTTTGAGGGAGTGGAGGACATATACATGTGAGTGTCGTCGGAGGGGTTCTGCAAACCATGTATATATGTTTTGGTTCTGTCCGAAGCTAGAGGTATTGGAGGGAGGTCTTTAGTATCATCTCAGGGGTAGTGCACGTGAACTTGGAACCGGATCCCCCGAGGCCATTTTGGGGTGTCGGACCAGCCTGAGCTGCGTGCAGGTGCAAATATTTTAGCCTTCGCCTCGCTGATTGCCCAGAGGCAGGTCCTGTTGGGGTGGAGGTCGGCTTATCCGCCCTGTGCCTCGGTTTGACGGGTGGGAGGGGGGGGAGTCTACTTGAATTTCTGACTCTTGAGAAGATAAAATTTGAGCTGAGAGGGATGAAGGAGGGGTTCTACAATTCTTGGAGACTGGTGTTTATTATACATTATTGAGAACTGGTTGCCATTGAACATGGGGGTGGGGGTGTGTGGCGGAGGTGAGTTGGGTTTATTGTTGCACTGTTTGATTGTTAACTTTTATCTGGAATGTACAAATGGCTGTATTGGACTGTATATTGAGGGGGGTGTTGTTTCTGGGGGATTGTTATTGTGTTTGTTTTTTCTTTTGTTGAAAATGTGGAGAATAAAAAGATTTAAAAATAAGTATTCCAGGTGTGGTGTTGCACAGTTGTACGACTTCCCTATTCTTATACTCCATTCCCTTTGAAATAAAGATATTTGGTTTCCTGTTTACCTGCTGAACTTGCATGCTAACTTTTTGTGATTTATGCATGAGGAGCCTTAAATTCCTGTGCTGCAGCTTTCTCCATTTAAATAATGTCAGTTGATTTATTCTTCCTCGCAAAATGTACAACTTCTCACTTTCCTAAATTTATGTTCCGTCCACCAAGTTTTTGTCCACTGACTCAAGTGGATTCATTGTGTCATCCTCTCCACTTGCCTTCTCATCTATTTTTCTGTCATCCCCAAACTTGGCAATAGTGCATTCACTTCCCTCATCCCAAGACAGTAATATATGTCGTAAATATTTGTGTCCCCAGCACACTTGTTTGAACTAATTGGTTTGTGTGGAGGCTGGATGGAGAAAGATGGGAATTCAGGGATCAGACGGGGTGGGGGGGGGGGGGGGGGTGGGGGGAGGGAGGGTGGGGGAGGGGGAAACTTCAGACAGTTTGCCCGCTGGGCAATGGAAGGAAGGGAAGCAGCAGAGTGGCTGATCAGATTGTCTTAATCTTCGTGACCAAGAAGCTTCATGAAATCCTCAGTTGTTGTTGTTGGAGGTTTGGATGGATGAGACGGGACAGGAAGATTCCTACAAAAGGAACTCATTTGTGTCAGGGATATTTTTTAAAAACTCAACACTGTGTGTGTGCTAATACAAAACTGATTTATTTGACTGTTATCTCGAATATTAATTCCTACAACTGAGCTGAAGTTTATTAACATCAGCAGCGACAGACCCCCATGAACATGATTTAGTTCTGGATGTGATGAACAGCACAATTCAATCACTGTAGTTATTTGTGAATTTGCTGGTGTTTCTTCAGGGTGCATAACTGGGTGAATCCCTTCCCATACAACGAGCAGGTGAATGGTCTCTCCCCAGTGTGAATTTGCTGGTATTTCACCAGAATGGATGAAGTCAGCAAATCCCTTCCCACACTCCGAGCAGGTAAAAGGACTCCCATCAGTGTGAACTCATTGGTGATTCAGCAGATACCGTGATTGAGTGAAGGCCTTCCCACACTCGGAGCAGGTAAACACCCTCTTCCCAGTGTGAATTCGCTGGTGTCTCAGCAGGTTGGATAACAGATTGAATCCCTTCCCACACTGGGAGCAAGTGAATGATCTTTCCCCAGTGTGAACCCGCTGGTGTGCAGTGAGGTCAGATGATCGCTGAACCCACTCCCACAGTCAGAGCACCTGAAAGGTCTCTCGTCACTGTGAATGCGCTGGTGTGTAATGAGGTCAGACAATGTCGTGAACCCAGTCCCACATTGAGAGCACCGGAACGGTGTCTCATCAGTGTGAACACGTTGGTGGGACATCAGTTCCCAGGTTCTTTTATAGGACTTCCTACAGTCTGAGCACTGAAAAGGTCTCTCTTCAGTGTGAACTCGCTGGTGTGTCAGCAGGAGGGAGGAGGTGGTAAAGCCCTTTCCACATTGAGAGCAGGTAAACAGTCCCTCTTTGGTGTGAACTTGCTGGTGTACAGTGAGATTAGATGAAGTCTTGAACCCACTCCCACAGTAAGAGCACCTGAAAGGTCTCCCATCAATGTGAGATTGCTGGTGTCTCAATAGAGTGGGTGAATCAGTGAATCCCTTGCTGCACTCAGAGCAGCTGAACGGCCTCTCGCCAGAGTGGCTGCGCCAACGATTTTTCAGTTCCGACAGGTAATTAAAACCCTTCCCACAGTTCGCACAGTTCCACGGTTTCTCTGCAGTGTGACTCCATTTGTGCCTCGACAGCCCAGCTGATTGATTGAACCCTCGTCCACACACAGAACACATGTACAATTTCTCCCCACTGTGAACGGTGCTTTTTCCTTCCATGTTTAAAATCTGATGATATTCAGGTTTAAAATCTGATGATATTCAGGTTATGATAAATTGGGCCACTCCGCCGGATGCTAATGTGCTGTTTGGTTTCAGTTTCCCAACTGCAAATCCTCCCATTCTAATACCCTGTGAAATTGATTTAAAACAGAAAAAAGGGAGTGAGAGAGAACCCACAAAAAAACCAATGGTAGGTGATGAAATTGAGCTGAATGAATCTGGTCATTTGTGGGGCCGACACTCGGAAAACATGACCGTCATAAATACGGAACTGGTTCACTAATATCCTTACGTTAGCAATAAAATAGATGAATTAACAGCGCAAATTGTTAAACACCAGTACGGTATGATTGTGATGATGGAGACATGCAGGGTGACCAAAGCTAGGAACTCAATATCCAAGGGTACTTGACATTTATGAATGATGGGCAAAAAGGAAAAGGAGGTGGGGTTGAGTTGTTAATTAATGGTAAAAATAATGCAACTGTGAGAGAGAATCTTGACTCAGAAAATCTAGATGGAGCTAAGTAGCAACAGGGGGAGGAAAACATCCCTGGGAGTTGTCTACAGGTCTCCAAATACTACTGGTAAGCTAGGGTACGAAATTAAACAGGAAATTAGAGATGCATGTAATAACATGGGGTTAATTAATAATCTTGTTGTGAGGCGTCCTTTCGGCAACAGTGACCATAATATGACCAAATTAGCATGGAAAATGATGTCCGATCTGAAACCAGGGTTCTCAATCTAAA
The DNA here is from genome assembly GCF_047496885.1 of Scyliorhinus torazame. Classification (NCBI taxonomy): domain Eukaryota; kingdom Metazoa; phylum Chordata; class Chondrichthyes; order Carcharhiniformes; family Scyliorhinidae; genus Scyliorhinus; species Scyliorhinus torazame. The sequence goes on along the minus strand of NC_092711.1, from coordinate 183,111,035 downwards.
ATAGGAAACTACAAAGTTATGAGGTATGAATTGGCTAAGATAGATGAGGGAACTTCAGTAAAAGGCATGACGGTGGACAGGAAACGGCTAATATGTATGGAGCAAATGTATATATTGCAACAGTTACACGTTCCTTTCTAGAGCAAAACCACAAGATATACAGTCCAACCATGGGTTACAAACTAAATTAAGGACAGTATTAGATCCAAAGTGGAGTCATAAAATGTTGTTAGAAAAAGCAGCAAGCCGGAGGATTGGGAGCAGTTCAGTATTCAACAAACGAAGACAAATAAATCGATTAAGAGGGAAAAATAGGGTATGAGAGCAGTCTTGTAAGTAATATAAAAGTGGACCGCAGGGCTCTTACTGTCCGAGACAGGAGAATTTATAATAGAGAACAAAGAAATGGCAGTGCAATTAAATAATAGTTCTGTCATCACGAAGGTTGACACAAATAACTTACCAGAAATGCTAAGGAATTAAGAGTTTAGTAGGTAGCAGGAATTGAAGGAAATTAATATTACTAGAAAAATAGTGCTGGAAAATTAATGGGACTGAAAACCGATAAACCCCCAGGGCCTGATAAACTACATCCAAGGGTACGAAAGGAGGTGGCCATGGAAATGTTGGATGCGTTGCTTGTCAGCTTCCACAATTCTGTAGATTTTGGAACAATCCCAACACTGCTATTTACAAAAAGGAGGGAGGGAAGAAACAGGGAATTACCAACCAGTGAGGCTAACAGCAGTAGTAAGGAAAATGTTAGGGCCTATTAAAATGGTGGGCAGCACGGTAGCATAGTGGTTAGCACAGTTGCTTCACAGCTCCAAGGTCCCAGGTTCGATTCCCGGCTGGGTCAATGTCTGTGCGGAGTCTGCACGTTCTCCCAGTGTCTGCATGGATTTCCTCCGGGTGCTCCGGTTTCCTCCCACAATCCAAAAATGTGCGGATTGGCCATGCTAAATTGCCGTCAGTGTCCAAAAAGATTAAGTGGGGGTTACTGGGATAGGCTAGATACGTGGGCTTGAGTAGGGTGCTCTTTGTAAGGGCCGGTGCAGACTCGATGGGCCGAATGGCCGCCTTCTGCACTGTAAATTCTATTATAAAGGATGTGAAAGGACACTTGGAAAATATTAACAGGATTAGACAAAGTCATCATGGATTTATGAAAGGGAAATCATGTTTGACTCAGCTACTGGAGTTTCTTGAGGACGTAAATCGTAGAATAGATAAGGGTAAACAAGTGGATTTGGTACATTTGCATTTTCTGAAAATATTTGTAAAGTCCCACGTAACAGGTTAGTGTGCAAAATTAAAGTGCATGGGATTGGAGTCATATATTTGGAGTACTGTCTGCAGTTTTGGTATCCTTATCTAAGGGAAATAGGTTCCATGGAGGGAGTGCAGAGAAAGTTCACCAGAATGATTCCTAGGACAGCAGGAAACAGACAGATTTCCAAACTCTAAAGGTTTCAAGGGTGTGGGGGAGCACACATGAGTATGGTGTTGAGATGGAGGATCAGCCATGAACACACTGAATGGTGGAACAGGCTCAAAGGGCTGAATGATCTACTCCGTCTCCTATTTTCTATATTTCTGCGTTTCTATTGGAATGGATTGAGAATTGGTCAGCAGGCAGGAAACGTGTAGGAATAAATGTGTCTTTTTCCAGGTAGCAGGCAGGAACTAGTGGGGTCCCGCAGGAATCGGTGCTTGGACCCCACCTATTCACAATATAAATCAATAATTTGGACGTGGTAACAAAGTAATATTTCCAAGTTTGCTGATGACACAATACCTGGTGGAAATATGAGTGGTGAAGAGGATTTTAAGAGGTGTCAAGGCGATTTAGACAGTTTGAGTGATTGGCAAATACATGGCAGATGCAGTATAACGTGGATAAATGCAAAGTTATGCCCTTCAGTTGGAGAAACAGAATAGCAAAGTATTAATTAAATGGTGATAGATTGGGAAATGGTGATGTAAAAAGGGACTTGTGTGTTCTAGTACATCAGTCACTAAAAGCAAATCTGCAGGTATAGCAAACAGTTGGGAAGGCAAATGGTAAGATAGCCTTCGTTGCAAGAGGATTTGAGAACAGCAACAAGAATGTCTTTCTGCAGCTGTACAGAGCCTCGGCGAGAATATATCTGGAGTATTCTGTGGGGTTTTGGTTTCTTTACTGAAGAAGGGATATATTTTCCACAGAGAGTGTGCAGCGGAGGTTCATTAGCCTGATTCCTCAGATGGTCGGCTTCTCATACGAGGGGAAATTGGGTCGACGCGGCCTGCATTCACTGCAATTTAGTGAATATGAGGGGATCTAATTGAAAATATAAAATTTTGACAGGGCTGGACAAACTGGATGCAGAGATGTTGTTTCCTCTGGCTGGAGGGTTTCGAACAAGGGCTCACAGTCTCAGGATTGGTTCACTCAGAGGACGGTGAACCTGTGGAATTCTCTCCCACAAAAGGCTGTGGAGTCCAAGTCACTGAATACATTTAAGGAGGAAATAGATTTTCTAGATTCTAAAGGTGTCAAGGAGTATAGGAAAGGGCGGGAGTATGATTTTGAAATCGAGGATCAGCCATGATCAGTGGAGCAGGCTCAAAGGCTTAATGGTCTCCTGATCCTAGTTTCTGTATTTCCTTCAGGAAAGGGAAACTGTCACCTGGTCTGGGCCAACACAAAACCTCTGACCCTTGTGGTAGGAGAGAGAGAGGAGGTGGGAGTAACAAGCAAAGGAGGAGAGATATTTTAATATCAACAACTCGAGCTGTAGCCATCTAAGATGGCCACCTGCAAAGGACCATGGGAATTATGGCCAACACAGGATTCAGACAGATACAGAGCCTGTGTATCTGAAACACAGGTAACCAGACCTGATCGAAACACCCCGCTCGTTTGCATTTTAATGGCCCATTTTCTCAGGACGATAGAACTCCAATCAAAAAAACGGTACAGCCACAGACTGATCGGCGCCACTCCCTTTACTCAGAAAGCCCAACTGCCAAGATCAATGACCGCTAAGGACCCGCCCAGCTACCAAGGCACCCGCCCCTTTATTGGCCGAAATCGAAGATGGTGATCAGAGCCCTGTCGAACTATTGGGTCCAAGGTTAAGGACCGCCCCAAAAAGCGCGAAATCCCAGTGGGATAAAAGAGGACACAGCCATGTGTTCTGTCTCTTTTGGATCCGGCCTTTGCCAGCCCAACTGTAGCAGGAACAGCCAGCCAAATTCAAGACCAACGATCGCTACCTGACTGCTGAGCCCAGCAGAGACAGAACCACTTTCTTCGAACCAGCCAAGTGAAATCCAGATAAAGGTCTTACCCATTTGCACAGTGCCGGTCGCCCTGAAGTTAAGTATAGGTTATTGTAGCTGATAGGTGTAGTTTAACTCTTAGTTGATATTGTGTTTGCATGTCGAGGTAACTCTTGTGTATGTAAATTAACCATCTTTTGAACAAACTAACTGGTTGTGTGGTCATTTGATCGATATAAGGGAAGTCTTGTGGTTCACCAACGTTATCATTAATACTAGCAACAGTATTGGCGACACTGTTGGGATTGAAAACGAGCAACATTATTTGCAAACTCTGACGGGACTCGATTAGAAGTCACTCCGAGAGAACCCACAAACTTTGAATCCAATTGCGAGAAAGGGAAAGAACCACGAGTGCAAGTCCCATATCGACCAAATAACCGAATTTCGGAAGTGTGTACTAACCCGCATGCGTACCTAACAGGAAGAGTAAGGTAAACTCGTTAGAATTGTGTACAACTATTGAGAGATTGTGAACCGGAAAATAGCTCAAGCCATACCCGCTGTTCAAATCGCCGCTTTATTCCCCTGTCCCAAATTAAAAGTAGAGGAAGAGATATTAAAAGTAGAGCAAGAGATAAGAAAAGTAATGGCGAGTAAAGCAATGGAAAGCTTGATGAATCCACAGGAACCCGACGTCGCAGCGACCAAGAGAGCAGAGCAATGCCCCATATGGGAGGAAGAGTTAAGGAAATACTTAAAGGGGAAAGGATGGCCTCTTTCGTCAAATTTTTGCGCTAATGATGAGTCAGGTCCAGGAAAGATAGGACAGACTTGGTGGGAGAACGTAAGCGAGGTCCAGAAGAAAAATGTAGGGAAAGTCAGAAAGCCGATGGCAATAGTGTCCTGTTGGGCACAGTTGCGAGGCACAGAGGAGGTTGTGAAGGCAGTTAATTTTATTTTATTTATTTTAAACGCATTTAATTCAAACTTGTATCAAAGTAGGTTACAGCAAATGAACACCCCGGGAAACATTTTCCCCAACAATCAACTATACAGTTTGTACAGATTTTTCTCCTTTTTTACTCCCCCCTCCCCATCACCCACCCCCCTGCGAAGAACAGCTCCTCAAACACGGTCACAAACATCCCCCACCTTTTCTCAAACTCCCCTGCTGAGCCCTTTAACTCATACTTTATCTTCTCTAACCGCAGGGAGTCATACAGGTCACACAACCATGCTGCTACCCCCGGTGGCGAAGCCGACCGCCACTCCAGCAAAATTCGTCATCGTGCAATCAGTGAGGCGAAGGCCATGACATCGGCCTTCCTCCTCTCCATGAGCTCCGGCTTCTCTGAAACCCCAAATATCGCCACCAAAGGGTCCGTGTCCACTCCCTCCTCCACTATCCTGGCTAAGACTGCGAACACTCTCGCCCAGAATCTTCCCAATTTTTCACAACCCCAAAACATGTGCACATGATTCGCTGGCCCCCGCCCACAACTCTCACACTCATCTGCTACCCCTGAAAGAACCCACTCATTCTCGCCTGAATCATATGCACCCTGTGCACCACCTTAAACTTTATCAGGCTCATCCTTGAGCAGAGGAGGTCCCGTTTATCCTTCGTAGTGCCTTAGTCCATATTCCCCAATTGATCTCCAGTCCCAACTCCGCTTCCCATTTCTCCGTGACCTTCACCACCCGCACGCCTCCCTGCTCCGCTAGCCACTTATATATATCCCCAATTCTTCCCTCCCCTTCCACATCCGGAAGCAGCAGTCGCTCCAGCAGGGAGTATCCCGGCAATCGAGGGAACCCCTTCCAGACCTTTCGTGCAAAGTCCCTAACCTGTAGATACCTGAACTCACTACGCCTCGGCAGCTGTACCCTCTCCCTTAGCTCCTCCAGACTGGCAAACCCTTCCTCCAAATACAAATCCCTCACCTTGACCAGCCCTCTTCCCTCCACCTCCTGTATACACTATCCAACCACCCCCCCCCCCCCCCCCCCCCCCCCCCGGCTCAAACCCATGATTCTCGTACAGCGGCGTTAGCGCCGACATCCCTTCCACCCTAAAATGCCTCCTCAGCTGATTCCATATCTTCACCATGGACTGCACCACTGGGCTAATACCAGTAAGGTTTCTATTAAATAGGACAGGGAGTACCAGGTTATGAACCTGGCACACCAAGATGATGTGCTGTCGCTGGTGACTGGGCTCTGGGTACTGCGGGGAAGTGAAACATTAATGGCTGGGGGGGCTTGAAGTCATGGGGTTTGCGTTCACGCGCAACCAAATGTCCATAAATATGATGCTGATCCATGTGAAGGAAGTCCTCATGGCTCTTCTCTTTCCTTTTCTTTCTTCTCTTCTCTGGTCCTGGAGCTTCTGGAGTTCTGTGGAAACAAGCATAGTGTCTGTAACTATCTTTGTTTCACGGGCTTGGAGGGCCGAAGGGCCTGTTCCTGTGCTGTACATTTCTTTGTTCTTTGTAATATCTCGTATGATAGTGTGTCTGTCCTGTAGTGCCAATTACTCCCTTTATAATTGGTCACTATGTGTGACTCCCTCATTTTTTTCCCCCCAGAAATCGAATTTTAGGACAAGACACACTTCCCAATAATGAACCAGTGCGAGCTGTCTCGCAGACTGCGCAATTTACCATCCAAATGTTTTAGGATGTAAATAGCATGTGGTTGGCAACCTAAAGGTTACCTAAAACAAAGCAAAACTTTCTGAACGAAAAATGCCAAAATGAGGTGCGAATGGGCCGCAACGGGTAAGAGTTGGATGGAGTCCCCGGGTAGGGCGGCTACCAATGCCGTGTCTCTCCTACCTGAGCGTAGTTGACCAGAGGGGGGGTTCCCAGGCACGGCGGGTCCCAAGCCGTTTCTCCACTGCCTGAGCAACCAACAAGAACGGGCAAACAATGTGGTCATCGTGGTGGGGCTGTCGTGGTGGGGCTGCCGTAGTGGTTCTACCTTCGAACCAGAAGGGCAGTTACGAACGGGCATCTGGTACCTTAACCAGTCTCTGCAGCCAAGCTCTAAGAGGTTTCTGCTGAACTAGTGTCTGGCAATGGTGAGTCTCTGTAGGCAGGTCCTCAAAGGTTTCGGCCGAATAGGCGTGGGCCAGTGAGAAAATAAATTCTCCTGTCGGACATACAACATTTAACAAACGTACAAACAACATAAAACACATTCTGCAGGTTCCATCAGAAAGGACACCACTTCTCCCAAGCGGTTCCTTTAAAACATCATCTGGACACCTCAGTTCTCGGTTGCGAACAGGGTCGCAAAGGGGTTCTCGGTTTGGGAGTCAGACCCAAGGTCGTCATCTTCTCCCGGGTGCCAAACTCTTTGAGTGTATCAGTGCTGAAAGGGCTGCATGGTGTGAGGTGGGGTCGCTCTTGTCACTGCGGACAAGTCGGAACGAGTTATCTCGGTGCCAATAGTTGGTGTCTAGCTGTGTGGGGACAAAATCGGGGTCGTCAGTGTAGTTCGGTGGTCGGTGGTGGGGTTTCTTCAGGAAAGTGATCATGAAGGGATCACTCGGATCGTAGTCGGAATCGCTGGGTGTGGGTCCTGTTGCATGGGGATAGTAGGGAGGCGTGCTGTGGCTATCGTCCAAGTCACAGTCGCTGTCTCAGCTGCTGCAGTCTGTGGGCGTTCCGGGGCGGAGTGTATATTTAGGGGGTGGAGTCGAGGTCGAGTCCGTGGCTGGGCTGGGCGTGTTGGGGGACGGTAGGGTTACGTTGGCTGTGGGCGGGGCGTGGTGTGCTGCGTCGAGCATGACGTGGGGTGCGTGGTTCGACTGTGTTCCATATGCCTTCAGCTGGTTTATATGGAACCACGCAGTCTTACCGTTGGGGTACTTTATTTTATACACGGAAGGGCTTACTTTATCCGCAATGGAGTACGGACCCAAGTATTTTGGGGACAGGAATGTGCTGGGGTTATATACAGAGAGCATAACGTGCTGTCCGATACTGTACTCAGTCACATGCACTGTCTTGTCAAAACAAGCCTTGCTCTGTTTCTTTCTGGTGCCCAATTTCACTGCGGCTGCTAGCTGAGCCGTTTTAACATTTTCCACGAATTGTTCTACTGCTTTCTCGTGTGTGAGGGCCGTCACTTTGGGGCTGGTCAAGTCTAAACCTAATAAATATTCTGTGCCTTTCATGGGGCGTCCGGTCATGAGAGTGTGTGGGGTGTAACCTGTGGAAGTAGAAATTGTGTGACGCAAACACATCAGCGCAAAAGGGAGAACTGAGTCCCAAATGGTGTTGTTCTGCTGGACCATTTTTCTGAGGGTGGTTTTTAGGGTCCGATTCATGTGCTCCATGATACCACTCAACTGTGGGTGGTACGCAATGTGGAATTTTTGGGTGATGCCAAATATCGTGAGGACGTTCTGCATGACACGTCCCGTAAAATGGGAACCTTGGTCTGATTCAATGCTGCGGGGGAATCCCCATCTTGTAACGATGTGGTGGGTCAAAATCTTGGCTGTGGTTTTTGCAGTGTTTGTGCGGGTTGGGAATGCTTCCACCCATTTCGTAAATGTGTCAATTACCACAAGTACATATTTATAGCCATTCCTGCAAGGGGGCAATGGTCCTATAAAATCATTCTGGAGGTTAGTCCAGGGGCCATTAACGGGTCGGGTGTGGCTGAGTTGAGCCTTTTTGGCATATCTGTCCGGATTATTCTGGGCACAGATAAGACAATTCTCGATGTAATGGTTTACATCTTCCTTTAAATTTGGCCACCAACAAAGCTGCTTGAGATGGGCTGTAGTGGGATCGATTCCCTGATGTCCATGACCGTCATGGAACAAACAAATCAGTTGATTCCCGTCCTGTTCAGGAACCACATAAAGGGTGTCTTTTAACACCACACCGTCATGTGTGGTCAGTGCATTTCTAAACCTCTCATAGGGAGCTGGATATTTTCCTTTCACAATCTCCCTGAGATTGCTGTCCTGCTTCTGGGCCTCCACTAGATCCTCAATCTTTGTCTGTGAGACCTGAACTGCACTCACTGGTACGCCTTCGGGGGGTGTCCAACAATATCCGTGTCTGGAACCTGCTTTAGCCAGTGCATCGGCTTTCACATTTCCAGGGGGGGAGGAACGATGGTGACTGCGGATTTTGACTATGCCAAAAATCCTGTTCTGGGCTCTCTGTAAAATATGACGGAGCAATGGGGCTGAGGGGAGGGATTTTCCGTCTGTGGAAACAAATCCTCTTGCTTTCCACAGGGGCAGAAATTCCGTGAGGCTATTGCAGACATAGAGGCTGTCCGAGTATATGTCTGCGGGGCTGGGGAAGGAATCTGGGTGTTCCACTATATACGCAATGGCCGCAAGTTGCTGCCTGGGCACCTTAAGTGGCCTGGAGGTTTTAACGATATTTCCTCAAGGGGGCGTCCCTGCACGTCCTCGAGATAGATACTGCAACCTGTTATGCGCTTCCCATCCAAGACTGTGGAAGATCCATCCACATAGATCTTTATGGGCTCACACGTGTCCGTGTGCTGGGGGCTCTGGGTTGAACTACCTAACTTTCTGGGGGGGGGGGGGGGGTTCGCAATAAAGGGGCCTGTGTTGTGGTGTGGAGAGATAATTTCACATTCATGGGGGGTTCCGGGGTACTGTAAATTGTCGGCTAAATAGGTGTGCGTCTTTGTCCTTTTAACAGTGATGTCCCGTCCGTGCAAGAGAAGGGTCCATCTCGCTGCTCTAATCTGGCTTACTGTACCGTCCTTGAGTCGTCCGTCCAGTAAAAGTTGGGTGTGGGTGTGTTCGGTGAGAATTGTGATGGGTTCAGTCCGGTGATATATGAAAAATACTGCACTGCCCAAAATACTGCGAGCAGGTGCCTCTCACAGGCTGAAAATCCCTGCTCCACAGTATCTAAACTTCTGGAGGAGTGAGCTATGGGCCTTAACTGGTCGTGCCGTTCCTGGAGGAGCACGGCTGAAAGGGTGCGGTCTGTGGTCGCTACCTCTGGCGTAAGGGGAAAACGGGTCTGGAACTTGTAGTGCGGGGGCTGCTATGAGTGCCTGTTTTAAAGAGTCCACAGCATCCGTATGCTGCGGAAGCCATTCCCAGGGAGCTCCTTTCTTTCAGAGGTCTGAGAGGGGTGCTGCCTTGCTGGCGAAACTGTCAATGTGGTTTCGGCAGGAGCCAACCAGTCCTAGAAACGACCGGAGGGCTGAAACGTTCTGGGGAAGGGGCAATTTAGCAATCGAGTCAATCCTTTTATGCTTGATCTGGCGTTTACCATGTGTGATAATTGTTCCCAAATATATCACCTTATCTTCCAAAATCTGGGTCTTTTTGGGGTTGACTTTACAACCGATTGAGTGTAATAGTTCTAGGAGTTCGGACAGAAGCTCAATGTGCTCTTCCTTGGTGTCTGTCTGCAGTAGTAGGTCGTCTACGTACTGTACCAAACATTCAGGGCGAGAGAATTTGGCTAAACCATTTGCCAGCTGTCGGTGGAAAATGGAGGGGGTGTTGTGGAATCCTTGTGGCAGGCATGTCCACGTGTACTGCTGTGCTTTAAAGGTGAAGGCAAATTTGTACTGGCACGCCTTTGCCAATGGAATGGACCAGAATCCATTACTGACGTCCCAAACCGTAAAGAATCGGGAATTGAGTCCCTGCTTGAGCATGGTCTCGGGACTTGTGGCTACTGTGGCGGCGGCTGTGGGGGTGATTTTGTTGAGTTCCCGGTAATCGATGGTCAGTCGCCATGATCCATCGGGCTTTCTCACTGGCCAAATCGGGGCATTATTAGTGGAGGCTACTGATCGAAGTACGCCCTGCTCTAATAAGCTTTCTATTACCTTTGAGATTTCTCCCTCTGCCTCTTGGGGAAATCCGTACTGTTTTTGGGGTCTAGGGTCAGGTCCTGTTACTCGTACGGAGCCAGTCATCCGTCCACAGTCGTGCTTGTGGGTCGCGAATGCTGCCCTGTTCTTTTGCAGAACTGCCCTAACCTGCCTGTCCGTACTAAGCATGGTCGGGTTGAACCACAATTCGCCTACTGCGCTCATTTTGTTTGTGTACTCTCCTATGTTGAGCGTTGCGGGGGCTCTTGCGGGTCTTGCCATCTTCCAGACACACTGGTTGACTGGATCGAATGAAAGATTATGGGAATTCATGAAATCGATTCCCAGAGTGTGTTCTGCTGTGTGGGGCAGGTCAACTAAAACCACAGGGTGCTTGGTGGTGATGTTACCGATTTGAATGGATACAGGGGCTGTGATGTGTCCCTGCTGTGGGTGGCCTGTAAAGCCGCTGAGGGTGATGGTGGCTGTAGTGGGACATGTGTCTTTTTGAAACAGGGTGGAGGAATTTATTGTGGTGCGGGACCCTCCTGTGTCCCATAGAAACTCGATGGGCTGTCCCCGAATTTTTGCTGCAACTACCGGTCGTCCGGACCTGTCCCAAAGGGTGCCGCAGACCCAACTGTGGGTGCCCGTACAACGTCAGTCCATTCCGGCCAAGTCCGTCTGATCTGAACGGGCGCTAACGCTATGAATGGGCTCTGTCTTTTTCTTACTCAGAGTGCCCATCTGCTGGACTCTCTGTGGCTTTTTAGGGGCATTGCACTCTCTTGCGAAGTGCCCCAACTGTCCGCAGTTGTAACCCTCCTGTGACTTGGGTGGGGGGCTGTTCTTTCCCTCATTCACCCATGCGGGGTTCTGGTGGGTTTTTACTGCCTGCATATCTGCTCCGGCCTGCTTTTCCTCGGTATTCTTAACTGCAGGTTTACCTTGTATAGATTGCTCCCAAGCGCAGGGCAATCTTTTCACGACCCACTTCTCGTTATGGGCCTCCTCGGAGGGATCATAACTCGCGCAGGCTTTCCTGTTTCTGTGGCATGGGAGATAAGGGTGCGGGTCCATTTGGCCATGTTGTCTGGGGACAAATGGGCACGGTCTAAGTCTCCAAAGACTGCTGCAAAGTGAATCCACAGGCGTCCAGCAAACGCTGTGGGGTGCTCGGATTTATTTTGCCTACATTTGTTGAGGCCATCTACGGGGTCACCCCGGTTATACCTGATCGCATCCAGGATCACGGTATGCATTTCTGCAAGGGTGCCTCCTCCGACATTCTGTGGGTCGGGAAGGGCTGCTGCTACTGAAGGATCTAAACTTAAAACGGTGAGCTTTACATGCTCTCGCTCATCCAGGCCGTACATGGTCGCCTGATGCTTGACTGTGGCAAAGAAATGGTGGGGGTCTGAGGTGGGGAGGAACGGTGTGATCTTATCGCACGCGTCCCGTAATTGGGTCACTGTTAAGGGGGTGGAGTATAGAAATTCCGCATCGTCCGATGTGGCTGTGCGGTGGGTGGTTACTGGGCTCATTGGAGCTTGAACTATCTGCTGTGTGGGGGGTTGGGGCGCTTTTCTCTTTTGTGGCTTTCCCTGCGCACATGTTCCCTGAACATATCTCTGCGCTGTTTTGTTCAATTCTTCCCAAACAGGGCCGTCTTCCTGATCTAATCTTTCTCCAAAGGTTTCCTGAAAACCTTTCTGAGCAGAAAGCAGCGATTGCAGCTCTGCAATCTGCTTCCGGCACTTTGCGTGATCTAGCGTGCTTTGTCTTTGTTCTGTGGTGGCAGCATGGAGTGCTCTCAATGCTGCCTTGAGGTCACTACACTGTTTCTGTAATGCCTCTACCTGTTTTTCCGTTTCTTCTCGTACCAGGACTGCACGTTGTGTGTCCTGATAGGCCTTTTCGTATTGAGACTGGAAGCTGCTTAAGTGCGCCAGACAAGACTGGTGTGCCCTTTTGGCATCCTCCACCTCTACACCTTTTGCTGCCAATTTCCTTCTCAATTCCAAATTCTCCTTTCCTACCTTACTCATCCGATGTATGCCCTCAACTTCTTTCCGGAGCGTCCTAGCGACCTCCTCTGTGGCTCGCAATTGTGCCAAGCAGGACACGATTGCCATCGGCTTGCAAGCTTTCCCTAAGCTCTTTTTGTGGATCTCGCTCAGGTTCTCCCACCAAATATGTCCTCTATTCCCGGGACCTGATTCCTCGTTGTCACAGAATTCATTCCAAAGGGGCCATCCTTTCCCTTTGAGATATTTCCTGATCTCTTCCTCCCAAATGGGCCATTGTCCCATTCTACTGCTGCTGGTCGCTGCGACCGCAAATTCCTCTGGGTTCATTCAGCGCTGCATTGCCTGCATTGCCATCTTTCCTATCCGAATGCTGCTCTTCAAATTTTGGGACAGGGGTTTTAATCCGAATGCTGCTCTTCAAATTTGGGACAGGGCTTTTAAGGCGGTGCTGTAAATACGGGTACGGCTTTCGCTACTTTCCGATATACAAACTTCCGACAGTTTTGTCGCAACAAAAAATCTATCAGTTTTACTTTATCGCCCTGTTAGTTACGCATGCATACACACACTTCCGAATTATGAGTATTGATCAGAACTGCTTGAACCCTTGTGGTTTTCTGTTTCCAATTGGATCTCTAATTCAAATTCTTGGGTTCTCCCGGAGTGGTTTTCCACTTCTCGATCAGGTCCCGGCGGAGTCGCCAAATAATGTTGCTAACTTTGCCTCAGTTTAATTGATCTGTTTTATCACCTTTGCTCTTGAGTCGCCAGGTATCCTTATGATACCGCCACGTGGTTCAAGTCCGAGTAATGATCAATAATCCAATACACCGCTTAGTAAGATTTAAATCAAAGCACATTTATTATACACAGTAATCACTACTCATGCATAAATTCTATGTCTAAGCTACTTCTTACAACTAACAGGCCTATACTTAACTTGGAACTGGCCCACCAGGTCAGGGAAACAAATGGCCTTTTGTTCGGGTTCTGAGCCTGCGGGATTCGAAGTTGGTACAGAGTGATAGCTAGGAGCGCCTATCTCGTAGTGAGCGTTGAAGTAAGACTTACAATTTTGAGCGGCTGTTGAAGAGTGAAGAAAGCTGAAAGCGGTTGAAGAGAGGTGGAAGAGGGCTGGAAGAGAGCGCCTTGAACTTGGGGCTCAATTCTTACAGTCCCCAGCGGCTTCCCGCCTTTCGGGGCGGACCCTGTACCTGGTTCCAAGTGATTGGACTTTGTCCCAATCACTTGGTTTGATTTTCTCCAATGCTGGAGCGGTTCCCTTATCGATGGGCGGTCTTGAGGTGGTCGTTCACCTCCTTTTGTGTAGGCTTCTGCTGGTGCCGAAGAGTCTGGTTTTGCTTTATGTGTCTAAATGTTGCTCATTGTTCCCGGGGATTGCTCATTGGTATGCAGATGGCTGGTGTTTTGTTATGCTGATGGTTGCTCGTATCGATCTTGTCTGGCCTTTCCAGAGGTAAATACACAGTCAACCTGCAGCTGCTCATTTTTGTCCTGTTGGCTGACTTTCCCATCAGCCTTTGCTGTTCGCCATTTTAAATCGGGAATTAAATTAGCCATTTTAAGTGGCTACACACCCTCCTTGTGATCCAAACAATTAAAAGAAAGAAACTCAGGGATACACTAAAAGGGACCTCTACTGATAGAGCCACTGTCCACACAAAGGTCAATGGAAACTTAACAGACATCAAATCACAATGTGATTAAGAGGGTCGATAAAGCAATCCAGCCCTGGGGTATCCACCACATGCTTCTGCTCCAGGGACACCCACCCACGACCATAGCAGCAGAAGTGGGGCAGACAGTCCGGATGACCCCATTAATCTCCCACTACCTGGACCTATTACCAGGTCCAGGTTAATGAGTTCCTCCTCCTTTCCTGCCCCTCTCTGCACCATGTGCCCATAGATCAGGAGCATGGGGTGAAGTGCACAGAATACTTCAACAACAGGTCTGTTAAAAAACTGAGAAGGGAGTGCAGTCTAATACATGCAACAGAAACATGATGCATGGACTGCACCAGACCACAAAAATGGCATGGTTCTTGGGACTCCGTGAACTGGTGCAATCGGTGATTGCATGGCACTGCCATGAGCTTGACTCTCCATCCCAGGCCCCTATGATTGGGAGGGGGAGGGGGGACACCCCCTTAGATGGCAACAAGGCACGTCCAGGCGATCGGCAGAGGCGAGGAGGTATATGGAGTGCAGCAGCAGCCCATACAGGAAAGAGCTCCACGAAAAGGCAGTGCGAAAAGGCACGGAGGGCTTTTCCATGAGGCGGCAAGTATTGTGGGGCTTGGGGCCAATGTGGAATCTTGTCCAAGCATGGGTTCACTCAGATGGGAGTCCACTACATACCTACGCCACCTCATGACCTTGAGTGCTATCCGAGCATGACCATTTTGAGGTTTCGGATGGTATCGGCCGAGACACAGATGGCCACCCCTGCGCGTTAAGGCTACTCATGGGGTATCATCTAGCCCAATCCTCCGCACTCAGCACTCCCCCGATCCTAGTCACCCTGGTAGCCACAGCCCTTTGCTCCACCAGCCACCTGAAAGGGTATTGATGGAGGTGCGGATTTCTGTACACTGGCTCCCTTTTGATAGCCACTACTCCTGATGAGGGAGAGCTATGGCACGATGCGACCATGCTTCAGACTTTCAGAAGATTCTGGTAAAAGATGGGCAGTACCTGCAAGGAGTTACAAAGACCTGTCCGGTCGATAAACAGTAGCTACATGCCATAATTCAGGCAGTGTCTGGCATAAAAATACATCGCCAGGGCACACCATCATGGAGAGGATACAACATAAAGGTATCACTACAGGGTCTGAAAGCAGGTCACCACCAAGGTGCAGAGGCATACCAGCAACTGACCGCCCTCCTCAAGCTGGAGACTCGGAATTTCTGCAGTAACCCAATCCGCAGTCTCTTGTCCCAGATGAACTGTATATGCATTCTGTGGACCCTTCTCACAAAGTAAGGAGGAGGGGTCAAAGTGACCAGCCGATACCATAACATGGGAGATGATCAGCTGGTTTATGCGAGAACTTAACCCCTGCAGGACAGCACTCAGAGCTGTCCTGTCCAGCATCCCAGGCGAGCTGTGACCTTGGCTCCCAGTTCCTACCATTGAGCCAGCCAGGATTCCTCAGCCGGGCAAAAATGAGCTCTCAAGTACAGAATGTTGGTCCTGCTCCAGGGCCTGAGCTCCTCCGGGAGGGTGTCCATCTACCATGAACTGACCAGGAGTCTAGAACAGTTGGCCCAGTTAATCCCAGCAGAGGAAACACCCTGGTACTCGCATCCTCCGCAGGTCAGCGGAATCTGTGAACTTTACGAGCACGTCATCAGCTGATGCCTGACCTGCGCAGAGTCGGTCCCGACAACTTCCTCCACAGGAGGTGCAGGAAAGGCTCCACACAAAGGGAATAAAGCTGGCAATTTTGTACCCTGAGGTACAATTAAAATCCCCCGAGGATGATGCACTCACCTGCGGCAATGGTGCCAACAAGAGTGGACATTATTTCAAACAAAGTGGTTTTCTGTTGGCC
This sequence comes from Scyliorhinus torazame, assembly GCF_047496885.1. Taxonomy (NCBI): domain Eukaryota; kingdom Metazoa; phylum Chordata; class Chondrichthyes; order Carcharhiniformes; family Scyliorhinidae; genus Scyliorhinus; species Scyliorhinus torazame. Next base: position 183,095,316 of record NC_092711.1, on the reverse strand, counting down.
AGCTTGGAGAGTGTAGACATTCACAAAATGAAGCACCACCCTCCCTTCGCAGATCATCCAGTGCAGCCTGATACTGGCTCCTTGACCCTCCAGATCTCTGGGTGAAAATATGGGGCCAACAAGATAGCCACCCTGCCTAAATGTGAGGTTAGATGACTCATGTAGATCCCCTTTTGCCACTCCAGGAGCCACTTTGCTTCATCTCCCGGGGTGGTGTGGGTTTCCTGCAGGAAGCACACGGCATACTTCTGGTCCCGGAGGACCAAAGGTGTGAAATATTTGGGGCGCCTCCCTGCTGCCGTTAATATTGAGGCAGGCTATGGTCACCTCCATGTCAATGGTAATGTTCCACCGTCACATTCACCCTATTCGTGATCGGAGGGAGCAGAGGAGAGCTTGCCCCCTCCACTCCCTCAGGAGCCTGGCGAGGAAGCCAACAAACCAACATCGCTCATCTTGGTCCATGTCCTGAGCCTCACTTGCATAAGCGTGGGCCGACTTTAGGAGCAGTGTCACGTCCAACCACCGTTGAAGGCTAGCTGCATTAGGTTTTCGTAGCTGTGGTTGGTGCAAAGAAATATCCAGAGTTCCCCTGAGGGAATGAGGGGGCAACTTGGGGCCTGGCACAAGGGAGCTCTCCGCCTTGGTGCAGAGACTCAAAATCCTCCTCCGTGGATGCCATTGAGCAGCCATCCTCCTCCTGGCAGTCACTGCTTGGGCCCGAGTACCCCGCTACAGCGAGTGTGGTGGGTGGCACGGACCTAGAGACTAACCCTGAGCCTGCCTTGATCCCACCCCCAGGATCGTCGATAGGCAGATTCCTCACGGGCTCCTCCTCGGGCTGTTATGACAGCTCAAAGTTTTGTTTGCTGGGCGTAAGGACAAGGGTGATGAATTGAGGTGTCACCAACTCCTCACCTGCAGAGGGAGGGTGGGGGGTTTGATGGTTGTCTCCCCCTCCTCGGAGTGTTGCCGTGTACAGGGGTGCATGCGCTGCGAAGACCTCCATTCAATAAGGGGCTGGTTTAGCACAGAAGGGGCTGGTTTAGCACAGGGCTAAATCGCTGGCTTTGAAAGCAGATCAAGGCAGGCCAGCTGCACGGTTCAATTCCCTTACCAGCCTCCCCGAACAGGCGCCGGATTGTGGCGACGAGGGGATTTTCACAGTAACTTAATTTGAAGCCTACTTGTGACAATAAGCGATTTTCATTTCATTTCCTTACATTGGCGCCGCTGTACTCGATGCTCAACCCCCAAGGCTGTGGCCGGAGCATGTACCCTGCGGCCCTGGGTCGCATGCTTCACCTCCGCCATCCTCCGGGGCCTGCGCAGAAGCATCACTGTGCGCAGCAGCTGACGACAAGGAGGTTGCTGGGTGACGGCGGGATGAATGTGAAGGAGCTGTGCTCGTGATTCCAAATAAACCTGTTGAACTTTAACCTGGTGTTGTGAGATTTCTTTCTGTGCCCACCCCAGTCCAACGCCAGCATCTCCACATCATGAATAATCAGCAAGTCTGGCTGAGTCTGTGGCCACTCTCACCAATTGAAAGCGTCACAATGCCCGGCTGATTGATGGCGACCCCGGACCAATAGGGGGAGAAAATGGGCGGACCTGGAGGACCAAGTGGGAGAGGATGAACCTCCAAGCAGAGTGAACGAGGGGCGGGGCCGGGCTGAACTGGAAATGGATCATGCGCAGTGTGAGTAATGGCGACGGAGCGAAGATAAGCTGATACAAAATCGGCCTGTGGATTAAATTGACGGAACGGAGAGCGTTATGGAGACGGCGGGTGAGCGGAGAAGTTTCGTAAACTTGTTCTGTGAACCAGAAATCTCGAAAAATAGCTTCCGGTCCTCCGTTTACACTGGGCGAGGTACAGTTTTTATTCACAGTTGTAAACCGAGTTCACGGATGCCATGTTGCCAAAGGGCATCTTGCAGCAGGCGCATGCGTGGCAATCATACTTGTGCGGATCATATGCACCAACGCGTCTGCGCGGCCGCCATGTTTATTAGGGGCCATGTTCTTCAATCTTTTAGATTCAAAGAAGGTTTACAGTGCAGAAAGAGGCATTTAACCGTTCACGTCTATTCCGGCCAATCAGGAGAAAATACACATTTTAATCTCATTTTCCAACAACTGGTCAGGTTGTTGACCACTTCAAATGCAGATCGGTGAACATGCACTTCAAGATTTCTCAGTGGTGCCAGGGTCAGGGATGTCAATAAGTGGTGCCTGAAGCAGCAGCGTGAATGAGAGATGAGGCCCTGCAGCAAGAATTGAGGGAGCGAGGCAATAGACTAAAGAGCAGGACCTGAAAGGTTGTAGTCTCTGGATTTATTCTTGGTGCCAGGTGCTGGTGAGTGCAGAAATGAGATAGATGAATGCTTGGCTCAAGAATTTGTACAGCAGCAAGGGGGTTAGATCCCTGGGATCGTTTCTGGGGAAGGTGGGACCTGTAGAAGCAGGACAGTCTTTATCTGAACCAGAATATGATACACGTCTCACAGGCGGGTTTGCTAATAATATATTACTATTGCATCCTCACAGACGGATTTGCTCGTGGTGTTGGGAGGGATTTAAATTAGTTCGGGAAGAGGAAAGGACACAAAGTCAATGAAATATGGACACCGCATGTTGAGTTTCAAGGGAGTAAGGCGAGGCTGGATGACCTCTAATGCTAGGAGTATCATGGGTACGAGCATGGATTGCAATGCTGTTGTTGCTATCACAGAGATTGTTGAGGCGGGGCAGGACTGGCAGGTGAACACTCGGAGTATATGATCTTCCAGCAGGACAGGAGAGGGTGTAAAAGAGGAGGTGGTGGCAATGAAGGAACCTGTTCCTGCAGTAAGGAGAGACTCTGTCTTGGAAGGACCTTGTAATGAGGCTTTGTGAGTCGACCTTATGAATAAAAAGAGGAAAGTCACACTGCTTGGAGTGTATTATAGACCAGTGTTTTTCGAACTTTTTTTCCAGGGACCCATTTTTACCAACCGGCCAACCTTCGGGACCCAACCCGGCCGACTTCGCAACCCACGCCGGCCGACCTTCGCGACCCATGCCGGCCGACCTTCGCGATCCACCATTTTCTCTCACCTTGTTTGTTGCTGACAAAAATGAGGGAAATGGTTTAGAGTCCCTTTGGCCCCCCGAACTTGGAAAAGAAAGGCTGCACTGCGCATGTGTGCCCGATCATCGGTGCGCATACGCATAGTTTTGCACATGCATACCGATGATCGAGCATGCATGCGCAGTGCGGCCAAATATTTTTTATCTGTTCTTGGCCATTTTGAAGGACGCTTGCAGCCGGCATTATTTAAGCCGGCTGCTGTGGCTGTTGCGCGTGGATTTGCGCAATCGGGAGCGCCGCGGCAACGGCTCCGCGACCCTCCTGACACCTGCCCGCGACCCACCCACGGGTCGCGCCCCCCACCCACGGGTCGCGCCCCCGAGTTTGACAATGCCTGTTATAGACCACCAAATAGTCAGAGAGCAATTAATGTGTAAAAACAATAGAGTAATTATATTAATTGGGATAGTCACATTGTAAAGGGCTTAGAGGGAGCAGATTTCTTGAAATGTATGCAAGAGAGCTTTTTATATCAACATGTCGTAGGTCCACCAAGGGATGATGCAGTGCTGAACCTAATTCTGGAGAACAATGCCGGACAGTTGTATGAGGTAGCAGTTGGGGAGCATTTTGGTGATTTGACATGGAAAGGGAAACGTTTTTAAAAATTCATTTACGGGATGTGGGCATCACTGGTTAGACCAGCATTTATTGATAATTCCTAGTTGCCATTCAGAAGGTGGTTGTGAGTTGCCTTCTTGAACCATTGAAATCCCTGGGGTGTCGGTATACCCACTCTGCTGTTAGGGAGGGAGTTCCACGACTTTGCCCCAGCGTCAGTGAAGGAACGACAATATATTTCTTTGTCAGGGTGGTGGGTGACTTGGAGGGGAACGTCAAGGTGGTGTGTTTCCCAGGTATCTGCTGCTCTTGTCCTTCTCGATGGTAGTGGTCGTGAATTTGGAAGGTGCTGTCTAAGGAACATTAGCGAGTTACTGCAGTGCGTCTTGTCGATGGTACACATGGATGCCGCTGTTTGTCAGTGGTAGAGGGTTTGAATGTTAATTTGGCCAGGAAAAAAGTGTGTTGGATTGTGGGGGGTGGGTCTGGTCATAGTAGACCGGGAACAGATAGTTCTTGGAAAATCTATAGCAGAACCGTGGGGCCTGTTCAAAATGGAATTGGTGAGAGTGCAGGTCCACAATGTTCCCTTTAGGGTAAAATGTAAGAGCAACAAATCCAGAGAACCCTGGATGTCGAGAATTATTCAGGACTGAATAGGAAGGAAAAGAGAGGCTTTTAACTGGTGCAAAGGGAGCAAGTCTCCAGAAGCTCTCGTGGTGTATAGAAAGTGCAGGGGGATCTCAAAAAAGCAATTGGGAGAGCAAAGAGGGGCATGAAAAAGCACGGATGGGTAAGATTAGGGAAAATCCCAAGATATTCTTGTTGAATCTGCCACAGCAGTGAAACAGCAGGTAGAAAATGATGAACAAGATTTCTTAGTAATACAGTCAAGCTCTCCACTCCCTGAAGGGTCTCCCTCCTCAACCTACACCCAGGTCCGTTTTTTTATACTAGTGTTGGTTCCCCTTGTTAAGGTGAAACCTCGCCCCATTTACCGGGAAGTTTAAATTCTGCGAAGGTCACGGGAAATTAGATTGTCTTTAGTCCTTGACTTCCATGGGGCTTATAACACTCCTCCTGCTTGCCCCCAAATCTAGGGTGACGTCCATGTCAGTCGGCTAACACCAAAGGTCTCTTGGCTTCTTAGCCCAGGGATGGCTTCGGGTGCTATCTGTTGTACCTGGAGTTGCATACCTGACCAGAGAGCGGCGTTTTTGCAAACATCGCTTGGGCTGGGCTGGCTCATTTGTGGGACCTGGCACAGACTCCCGCCGGTGCAAGACATTCATGTCAGATTCTGAGTTAGAGCTGGGTGGGACATCATCCGGCATCAAAGTGCCTTCGACCTCCGCGTTCAGACTCTCGAGGGACGACACTACCGGGATCAGCGGAGAAAGCATTGGCGAAGGCGGGAAAGGGTTCTGGATCGAGGCTTCTGAAACTGGGTCTGGCACGTCGGCAGCATGGCAGTGGAGATGGTCCACATGCCGATTGGACTCGCGGCTCTGTGCCCACACCCTATACAAAACCGGTGCAGTTTGCGGCAACGTGACGCCTGGGATCCATGCGTCCCCTTTGCAGAAATTCTGGACGTGCATGAAATCGAAAGATGTGCAGGTTAGGTGGATTGGCTCTGCTAAATTGCCCTGGGTGTCCAAATAAACAGGTAGGGTTATGGGGATAGGGTGAAGGTGAGGGAATAGGGTGGAGATATGGGCTTAGATATGGTGCTTTTTCCAAGGGCCAGTGCAGCCTCGGGCCACATGGCCTCCTTCTGCACTGTAAATTCTACGATTCTATGATAAGGGAGTATTCAATGAATGGCAGGACACCAGGAAATTCAGGATTTTGGGGTACTTGCCCACCGATCCTGGAAGGTGGCAGGACAGGTTAAAAGGGTAGTTAAGGCATATGGGTCACTTGCCTTTATCAGTCGTGGATAGATTATAAGAGCATGGGGGTTATGATGGAGCTGGAGCTGAGGAAGATTGGTTAATAAATAATAATCGATTATTGTCACAAGTAGGCTTCAATTAAGTTACTGTGAAAAGCCCCTAGTCACCACATTCCGGGGCCTGTTCCGGGAGGCTGGTACGGGAATTGAACCCGCGCTGCTGGTCTTGTTCTGCATTACAAGCCAGCTGCTTTAGCCCACTGTGCTAAACCAGCCCCTCAGACCACAGCTGGAGTACTATGTGCAGTTATGGTGAGTGCACTATAGAAAGGATGAAATTGCACTAGAGAGGATGCAGAGGAGATTCACCAGGATGTTGCCTGGCTATGTAATAAGGCTGGATAAGCTTGGTTTGTTTTCTTTAGAGTAGAGGAGGCTGACAGGGGACTTGATTCAGGTTTATAAGATTTTATCATAGATCATAGAATTTACAGTGCAGAAGGAGGCCATTCGGCCCATCGAGTTTGCACCGGCTCTTGGAAAGAGCACCCTACCCAAGATTATGAGGGGCATGGACAAGGTGAATAGAAAGCAACTGCTTCCTTTAGTTGAAGGGTCAATAATAAGGGGGGCATAATTTTCAGGTGGAAGGCAGTAGGTTTACAGGGGATTTGAGAAAAAATCTTTTCAGCCAGAGGGTTGTGGAAATGTGGAATGCACTGCCTAGGAGGGTAGATGAGGCAGGACAACGCACAATTTTTAAAAATGTACTTGGATGAACACTTACAGTGTTGTAACATTCAAGACTTTGAGCTAAGTGCTGGGAAGTGAGATTAGTGTAGATTCGTTTGGAGGCTTGATGGGCTGAATGGCCTCATGCACGGGAGGGATTCTATGGTAGATATTGCAAATTTCTCTTACAGAGAACTGCAATATGAGGATTGGCAGATTGGAAACTCAATCCATTCATCACATCAAAACTTGTCAGAATCACTCAGTTCACGAGAACCTGAAGATTATCAGCTTTTGAATCTGGCTGGGAAAAGGTTTGTCTGTTCTGTCTGTGGGAGAAGGTTTCAGGTATGAGCGAGAGTGTAAAAACATAGGGTGGCATGGTGGCGCAGTGGGTAGCACTGCTGCCTCACGGCACTGAGGACTCAAGTTTGATCCTGGCCTCGCATCATTGTCCGTGTGGAGTTATCTTAATGAACTTTTAATAACAGGCATTTTAACTCATTCCATATGCTGTATGCAACAGATTAAGGAGCTCTTCTTTTTCCATTGGAAACTAGAGGAGGCTGCATTGATATTCATTGTCTTGAAATCCAATTCTGTGAAGTTCATGTGCTCTGCCACAATATTATCATCAGTGTGAATCATTGAATTCAAAATCAATGGGTCATCTGTATTCAGTGAAAAGTTGGCTTTATCTTTCAGGAATGTGATAACTGAATGTTTTGTATAATCAGGATCGCCCCGTGTTTGTGTGGGTCTCACCCTCACAACCCAAAGATGTGCAGGGTAGGTGGATTGGCTACGCTATGGGTGGCATGGCAGCACAGTGGTTAGTACTGTTGCTTCACAGTGCCAGGAACCCGGGTTTGATACCCGACTTGGTCACTATCTGTGTGGAGTCTGCACATTCTCCCCATGTCTGCGTGGGTTTCCTCTGGGTGCTCCAGTTTCCTCCCACAAGTCCTGAAAGCCGTGTTTGTTAGGTGAATTAGATATTCTGAATTCTCAGTGTACCCGAACAGGCATCGTATTGTGGCGATTTTCACCGCAACTTCATTGCAGTATTAATGTGTGCCTATTGAGGTACTAATAAAGATTAGTATTATTATTAATTGCACCTGAATTGGAAAAAATATATAATTGGGTACTCTAAATTTATTTTAAAAAAGGAATGTAAAAACACGGAGATTCTGAAACATGGGTTCGATGGGCAGCACGGTAGCATTGTGGATAGCACAATTGCTTCACAGCTCCAGGGTCCCAGGTTCGATTCCGGCTTGGGTCACTGTCTGTGCGGAGTCTGCACATCCTCCCCGTGTGTGCGTGGGTTTCCTCCGGGTGCTCCGGTTTCCTCCCACAGTCCAAAGATGTGCGGGTTAGGTGGATTGGCCATGATAAATTGCCCTTAGTGTCCAAAATTGCCCTGAGTGTTGGGTGGGGTTACTGGGTTATGGGGATAGGGCGGAGGTGTTGACCTTGGGTAGGGTGCTCTTTCCAAGAGCCGGTGCAGACTCGATGGGCCGAATGGCCTCCTTCTGCACTGTAAATTCTATGATGATGTGACAATTAGAGAACTCTGTTCAGTTCTGGGAAACAAATATTAGGGAGGATGGGATGGGCTTGGAGGGGTGTAGCACAGATTTACCCAAGTAATATCTGAACTCCGAGGGTTAGATTACAGGGTAAGATTACACAAAACTGTCATAAAGCCATTATGGCATAGAGGACGCTATTCAGTCGATGCCAACTTTCCGGTGCAATCCAGTCAGTCCTATTCTTTGCTCTATTCCTGTATCCTTGTGTGTTTATTTTCCTCAGATGCCTGTGCAATTTCCTCCTGAAGTCATTTGTTGTGTCCGTTTCAACCCCCTCAGAGGCAGCAAGTTCCAAGTGGTTACCAATCATGGTGTCTCTCCCACATCCCCCTTTATCCATTATCTGAAATTTGTGTCTCTGGCCCTTGTATGATCAGCTGATGGGAACAGATTTACTTTGTCAAACTTATTTAAACGTGTCAGAATCTTGTTCACCTGATTCAAATCTCCCATAAAATTCTTTACTGGAACTATTCTGCTAAATCTCCTCAGCACCTTCTCAAGGACCTTCACATCCTTTCTAAAGTGTGGTGATCGGAACTGGAGCCAATGATCAAATTGTCACCTAACAAGAGCTTCAGAAAGATGCTGTATAACTTCCCTGTTCACTTTTGCTCATTGAGCTGTTTCTTTTCAACTTTCAGCCTTTTAAAAAATTGAAATTCATGTTTAATGTTTTCCAAACCTCTTTCTGAAATTTTCTTACAGACACATGAATCAGGAAATACAAAATTAAATGTTGCACTTCACCACCTTATGAATAAGTTGAACAAGACTGCTGTTGTGTGTTTTGGAACCTCTCTTTATGTCTCCCTCTCTCGTTCTCTCTTTCCCTCTGGTTTGTAAGACAATTCAGCAGCTCTCATGGTCACTTGTCCCTCGGGCGGGCCCACAAATTACTAGATTCATTCAGTTTAATTTCACCACCTGCCGTTGTGTGTTTGTGACTTCTCTCTAATTATCTGTTCTATTTTAAATCAATTTCACAGGATATCAGAAGGAGAGAATTTGCAGTTGGCAAGCTCATGCCAAATATCTGATCAAGACGGGAAGAGAGGCAATTAATTCATCAGAACCTGAACATCATCAGATTTTGAATGTGGAAGGAAAAAGCATCATTCACAGTGGAGAGAAATTATTCACGTGTGCAGTGTGTGGGCAAAGTTTCAGCCGATCATCTGACCTGACAAAACACAAACGCAGTCACACTGGGGAGAGACCATTCACCTGTCCTGAGTGCAGAAAGAGGTTCACTCAGTTATCCCACCTGGAGACACATCAGCGATTTCACACAGGGGAGAGGCCATTCACCTGCTCAGTGTGTGGGAAACGATTCACCATATCGTCTGACCTGCTTAGACACCAGCGATTTCACACTGGGGAGAGACCATTCCCCTGCTCCGAGTGTGGGAAGGGATTCACACAATCAACTAATTTGCTGTCGCACCAGCGAATTCACACTGGGGAGAGGCCGTTCACCTGCTCGAAGTGTGGGAAGAGATTCACTCAGTTATCCCATCTACTGACACACAAGCGAATTCACACCGGAGAGAAGCCGTTCTTCTGCTCAGATTGTGGGAAAAGATTCATTCAGTTATCTGACCTGAAAAAACATCAGCGAGTTCACACTGGAGAGAGACCATTCACCTGCCCCATTTGTGGGAAGGGATTCACTCAGTTATCCCATCTACAGACACACCAGCGAGTGCATACTGGGGAGAGGCCATTCACCTGCTCCGAGTGTGGGAAGGGATTCACTGATTCATCCAACCTGCTAACACATCAGCGCATTCACAGGAATGAGTGACCTTTTGAATGGGCAGCCTGCAGGGAATGCTATAAAGATTCTGGAGAGCGTATGTCCCCATCAACATGTTCACACTGGTGAGAGAAGGTTCAGATGCCCTCACTGCAGAAATGGGCTGAGGTTATCATCACAACTCTGAATGCCAGCCAGTTCACAAGTAACCGCAATGATTGGATTTTGCTGTGAATCATATCAAGGACAGAACCATGTTCATAGGTGTCTCATTCTGCTGAGGGTAGTGAATGCTGGCTCAGTTTTAGAGGGTAACATTCCAGATTAAGTCAAATTAATCAGTCATCTGTTCGAAACACTGTCCTGAGCTGTGCTTGATGGCTGGTGCAGACATGATGGGCTGAAGGGGCTTTTGCTGTGCTGTAAAACTCTTATTTCAAATATTTGTAAGTCAAGTTAGCTAATTTTGAAGGGATGCCCCCCCCCCCCCCCCCCCGTCTCCTCCAGCCTCACTTCCAACATCAAGTGTGAGGAATTCATCGTCATAGATATTTACAAATGGAAACAGGCCCTTTGGCCCAGCTTGTCCATGCCGCCCAGTTTCTATCACTAAGCTAGTCCCACTTGCCCGCATTTGGCCCATATCCCTCTATACCCACCCTGCCCTTGTAACTGTCGAACTGTTTTTAAAGGAAAAAATTGGACCCGCCTCTACAACTGCCTCTGGCAGCTCGTTCCAGATGCTCAGCAGCCTCTGTGTGAAGAAATTTCCCCTCTGATCTCTTTTGTATCTCTCCTCTATCACCTTAAACCTATACCTTCTAGTTCTAAGACTCCTCTACCTTTGGAAAATATATTGACTATCTGTCTACCTTATCTATGCTCTTCATTATTTTATAGACCTCCATAAAATCACCCTAAGCCTCCTATGCTCCAGGGAAAAAATCCCAGCCTATCTCTTCTGCACTCTTTATAGTTTAGCAATATCCTTTCTATAATAGGGTAACCAGAACTGAACACAATATTCCATGTGTGATCTTACCAATATCTTCTATAACTTCAACAAGGCGTCCCAACTCAATATTCTGACCAATAAAACCGAGCATGCTGAATGCCTTTTACACCACCCTGTCCACCTGTGACTCCACCTTCAAGGAGCTATGAACCTGTGACGAATGTGATATAAAATAGTTACTCTAAAGATATTAGTTACTGTAATGTAGATATAGGCCAGTCTAATTCATGTTAGTTCACAGACAAAGGATTTCAGAGAGCATGGCAAGGAAGGGGGGATGGGGTGTTTACAGTATGAGGAGAAAAGGATGATGGGTAAAAAGAGGCCAGGGGAAGGAATGAGAAGTGAGCCAATTAGGATGTATGGCCAGGTCAGGAGGGGTATAGGATGACCTATGGGAATCGTGTATGTGAAACTTGATGCCATTTGAATGTGTTGGTAGAGATTTCTTTGTTCTCCAGAGGCACTCGATTCTGAAGAGCTAGGAGACTAGTTGTGTCCTGGGCTTTTGTGAAACGAGTCAGACTTGCAAGTCAAATAAAAATAACTAATGCTATGCCTACAAATCCATCTCGAGTTTTATTGAGGCCAGATTGACGAGTAAAGAATTTATTAATTTCTCACCTGTACCCCTAGATCTCTTTGTTCTGTAACTCCCCACCATTAATTGAGTAGGCCATGCCCTGCTTTAATCTACCAAAATGCAACACCTCACATTTACCCAAATTAAACTCCATCAGCCCACTGGCCCAATTGGTCAAGATCCTGTTGCAATCTTATATGACCTTCACCATCCACTATGCCATCAATCTTGGTGTCAACGGCAAACTTACGAACCATGCATCCTACATTCTCATCCAAATCATTAATATATACAACCAATAACTGGACCCAGCCCCGATCTCTGAGGCACACCACTGGTCACAGGCCTCGAGTTTGAAAAGCAACCCTCCACAACCACCTTTTGGCTTCGGTCGCCAAGCCAATTTTGTATCCAAATGGCTACCTCACCCTGGATTCTGTGAGATTTAACCTTTTGCAACAACCTACCATGCGGTACCTTGTCAAAGGCCTTGCTAAGTTCCATGTAGACAACGTCGACTGCACTGCCCTCATCTACCTTCTTAGTTACCCCTTCAAAAATCACAAATTCGTGAGACATGACTTTCCCCTTACAAAGCCATGCTCACTCCCTAATTAGCCCTTGTCTGTCTAAATGCCTGTCCCTCACAATACCTTCGAACAACCTACCCACCACAGAAGTAAGGCTAACCAGTCTGTAGTTCCCAGACTTATCCCTACAGTCCTTCTTAAACAAGGGCACAACATTTGCCACCCTCCAATCTTCAGGCACCTCTTCTCTGGCTGTCGATGATTTAAATATCTCAGCTAGGGGGCCGGCAATTTCCTCTCTAGCCTCCCACAACGTCCTGGGATACGTTTCATCAGGTCCCGGGGATTTATCTATCTTGATGTGCTTTAATACCTCCAGCACCTCCTTCTCTGTAAAAGTACATCCCTTAAGACATCACTTTTTATTTCCCCAAACATCCGTGCCTTTCTCAACAGTAAATACTGACGAGAAATATTCATTCAGGATCTCTCCCATCCCTTGTGGATCTGCACATAGATGACCTTGTTTATCCTCAAGAGGCCTTACCCTCTCCATAGTCACCCTTTTACCCCTTATGTATCTGTAAAAGCTCTTTGGATTTTCCTTTGCCTTATCTGCCAAGACAATCTCATGTCCCCTTTTTGCCTTCCTGATTTCTCTCTTAACTCTACTCCTATAAGCCGAATACTCTTCAAGGGATCAACTTGATCCCTGCTACCTATGCATGTCATATGCCTCGTTCTTTCTTTTGATCATGGCCTCAATATCTCGAGTCATCCAGGGTTCCCTCCTTCTACCAACCTTACCCTTCACTCTAAGAGGAATGTGCTCACGCTGAACCCTACTTAACACCTTTTTGAAAGACTCCTACTTACCAGCTATTCCCTTGCCTGCAAATAGGCTCCCCCAATCAACTTTTGCAAGTTCCCACCTAGATTTAGAATTTTAAAGTTTTGCCAGAACTATCATTCTCCATAGCTATTTTAAAACTAATGGAATTATGGTCACTGGTCCCAAAGTGATCCCTCACTAACACTTCCGTCGCCTGCCCTTCCTTATTCCGCAACAGGGAGTCAAGTTTTGCCCCCTCTCTAGTCGGGCCATCCATATATTGAATAAGGAATTCTTCCTGAATATACTTGACAAATTTCTCTCCATCCAAACCCCGAGTTAAAGTCCCCAACTATTGCCACTCTATTTTTCCGGCAGCTATCTGTAATCTCTTTACGTATTTGCTCCTCAAAATTCCGCTGACTATTTGGGGGCCTATAGTACAGTCCTATCAAAGTGATCTCACCCGTCTTATTTTTGCAGTTCTACCCATATAGACTCAGTGGTCGAATCCTCGGATATATCCTCTCTCTGTACTGTCGTGATACTGTCCCTAATCAAAACCGCAACTCCCCCTCCTCTCTCCCTCCTGTTTTATCTTTCCTATCGCATCTGTATCCCAGAACATTGAGCTGCCAGTCCTGGCCCACCTTTGCCATGGAACATACAGTGCAGAAGGAGGCCATTCGGCTTATCGACTCTGCACCCTATCCCCGTAACCCAATAACCCCTCCTAAACTTTTTTTTGGTCACAAGAGCAATTTTATCATGGCCAATCCACCTAACCTGCACGTCTTTGGACTGTGGGAGGAAACCGGAGCACCCGGAGGAAACCCACCCAGACACGGGGAGAACGTGCAAACTCCGCACAGACAGTGACCCAGCAGGGAATCGAACCTGGGACCCTGGCGCTGTGAAGCCAGTGCTCTCCACTTGTGCTACCGTGCTGCCATGTTTCAGTAATAGCTATGATAGCCCAGTCCCATGTACCTATCCATGCCCTGAGTTCATCTGCCTTGCCCGTTGGGCCTCTTGCATTGAAATAAATGCAGTTCAACCTATTTCTCTGCCTTCTACTTTTCTCCTACTGACTCTTGTTTCTGTTCTCTCTTTACTACCCTCCAACTTCCTGCATTGGTTCCCATCCCTCTGCCACATTAGTTTAAATCCTCCTGCTGTGGGAAAATCAACCACTTCGGGAGTCAGACTTGCTGTGTTCAATCAGTGCAGTTTATTGTTACACGAAGCTTTGGGAGAAAGCGTACGTACCCCGCGGTACGGTAGCCAATCTTTCTCGTGGTTTGAATGGCAGTCATTCATTTTATACTTTGGGTTCACAATGAGCCCAGATACAAAACAATTATCACCTTGTTATCTTTAAACAGCCACTTCGGGTTCACAATGAGCCCAGATACAAAACAATATCACCTTGTTATCTTTAAACAGCCACTTCGGGTTCACAATGAGCCCAGATACAAAACAATTATCACCTTGTTATCTTTAAACATTTTATAGGATTTGTAAGTATTTTGCCATTTACACATAGTTATAGTTAAAGAGGTTTTACAGGTTACAGGTAGCAGCAGGAAAACAGTATCGATTGTCCCTTTGTTTTAGGAAATGGCCCAAGACATTCGTATTAGCATATCATTGTGTACACCTTGGCTGAAGTCAGCTTTATTCAAGTGGTATCCCTCGTTTATGTATTTCTTAATCTTCCTGTCTGGCTCCCTTTGTCCTGAATCTGTTCCTATCTGTCCCACTGGTACCCCGCTGGGCTCCAGGCATCAGTTATGTCTGCTTTATTCTCTGGATCTCCATCTTGTGTGTCAGGCAGCCATCTTCTGTGCCAAGTGCCCTTCTGAACCATTTCCCACTTCAATCCCTCCTTTTGTCGCCCCAACAGCCCCGTAGACCAACACCACGGTACCTCTCATAGGTACAGGTCAGCAACTCCCCGTCTTTCTCCGCATCTCCTGGAGTCTTCGCGGAATATCGTGGTTTCGTTAAGGGTGACACTGGCTCCTGACACAACCTTTGTTGTGGTACTACAGCAGACTTTTAGACACCCAAAGCTAAGGCAGCACACGAGTGTGACCGATATGAACATGACCAGTCCGTGTATTAAATAGGGTCCCCAGGTATTTCCCACTATCCACTCTAGCCAGCTACTTCCTTTTGTGGGTCCCTGTCTGAAGTTATCCAGTTGTTCCCTGATATTGTGAATGGCCTCTGTAATATTATAGGATTTGTCTATGACATGGGTTATACATTTATCTCCTATGATTGTACACACTCCCCCTTGTTGCGCTAGTCTACTGCATACCGTGTCTGTTGTGCATATAATCTGAGTTCAGCCATTTCTTGGTTGACAGCCTCTAGCGCTTTTGAGGTACTGTTTCCCAAGATTGTTAATCCACAAACAATTACATTTCAGTTCTTAGCACTAATCACTCCTGCTGCTCCCCTCAGAGATAGAGTCCCGAGGAACCTTTACCCCAGGGATGATCCTAATGTGCCCGGGCTTTCCCAATCAGCGCAGAAATCCTTGCTGATAGCCCGGGTCACTATTCTTCTCCGAATATGTCCCTTCTGAGGGCATGGTACGGTCAGTGGTCCTATGGTTCCCAAAAAGGCCTGGGAGATCTAGTGTTTCTGTCGCATACGTTCCATTGAAGAGGAACACGTATCCCTCCTTTGCCCGGTAGCATGTAGTGTCCTGATTATGAGTCTGCCTGTATTCCCAATTTTTCGGTTCCCCTGACTCCACGTTGGATTCCACCACCTGGTAAGTATCAAACGGGTATGTCCATGTGTCTGAGCTTACGTGAGTCCCATTGCACTGCCCACACATGAGCTGTCTTCCTGCGGTTATGTTCAGGCATTTTAGTTCATTGCAGGTGCAAGTAAACTGTCCTTTATTAACCCGACAATGCTGGCGGATGCACTGCATCTGTATGCAGGAATTATTTGTGGGGACCAGGGCATAGGCACATCCCCATCCCTGCCCTGTGAAACAAAGCGGATAGCTTGCTGTATCTTGACCAGCTTTCCCTCCCTCCTTTTGGAGCTCCCCGCCCCCAGAGTCGGTGGGATTTACAAGTTTCACACATCTCCCTGTATCCCCTTTTTATACTTTCCGATTTCTCCCTTGCAAGGTGCACCTGATGTATCAACTGTATATAAATTGCTTGGGATCCACCCAGGGGTGTCTACAAATAGGGCTTCTACCGACTGCGCTAATGGGTAGCATACAGTTCGATTCCCGTGTAAGTTTATGTGGGCTTTGTAAAATAGACTATCCTCTAGCTCAGTCAAATTTACAGTCGCGACAACGAAAAGTATCATAATCACACCCATGGTTACACACATTTTTACAACGAGCAAGTATCAATTCTAACACTATAGTTTATAATCTGTCTGTATGCTTGGTTGCAGAACTGTTCTACACTTTTCGAGTACACTGATCCTCCACTCGCGGTCTCCTGTGTTTGGGGGAAAGCAATCGGATTAGTTCATTCATGTTCAGGTTTATACAATTCTAGCTGGGTCCAGTGTTTCCATGTTCCCTTCCCTCTTATGTCAATACAGGCACAGGTGTCTCCACTAATTAGGACTTCGTATGGCCCATTCCATTTTGGGGCAAATCCTGGCTTAACAGGTAGTGTTTTTATTAGGACGCGACTTCCCGCTGCTGGGACATCAGGGAATATTTCAAGTTCCCTTTGTGCGTCTTTTTGTTCCTGATTGTCTCTTACGAATTTACGCATCCCTTTTAGCTGGGTGCTCAGTTCCGAAACATATCTCCTGATTCTGTCTTTTAGCGGACCTACATCGGTCCCACCTGTTATGATGCTTTCTGGTAATTGCATCGCCCGTCCTGTCACTAGCTCATAAGGGGTTAATCCGGTTGTCCGGTTTGTGGTAGCTTTTAGCCTCATTAGTAGAGTGGGTAATACCTCTGTCCACATTTTTCCCGATGTTTGCATGGCTTTAGCTAATGTATTCTTAAGTGTTCTATTCATACGTTCCACCATCCCAGAACTCTGTGGATGATAGGGGATATGGAATTTTTGTTTTATCCCCATCAGCTTACATACTGTTTTCATCACTTTCCCAGTGAAGTGTGTCCCCTGGTCCGAATCAATTTGTAGGGGCACTTGCCATCTAGGGATTACTTCCTCTGCCAATATTCTGGCTACCGTGGTAGCAGTACAATTTCTGGTAGGGAATGCTTCTACCCACCGGGTGAATTGGTCTATGATGATCAGACAATAAGTTTTCCCATGGGATTGTGGTAGTGGCCCTGTGAAATCCATTTGCATGTGTTCCCAGGGTCCCCTGCGTCTGGGTTGGTGTCCCATTTTAGTTTTTATGGGTTTACCAGGATTGTGTTGTGCACATATCACGCATTGGCGGCAGTGTCAGGCTACGTCTCTTCCCATCTCTTTCCACCACCATTCTCTTCCTAAGCTGGTTATCATGGCCTCTCTACCCACATGCGAGAGCCCATGGTGTAATTCTAATAGGATGTTTATGCATTCCGGTGCTATCATCTTATCCTCTCGTCTCCAAACATTATCAGCCCCTTTGGCTGCACCCTGCGCTTCCCATCTCTCTCTCTCCTCACTTGGGGTGTTCTCCTGTATTCCCTAATATCTATAGCTTCTTCTACTGGTTCTGTAGCTGCTATTGGTAGCTCGCCAATTGTTTTTTGTTCTAGAGCCAGTTGTGCTGCTGCATCAGCTGCTTGGTTTCCTTTGAAATTCAACCAATCTGGGTTCTCTCTTCCTGGCTCCTTCTAGTGCACTTTAATTTTGATTACTGCGGCTTCTCGGGGTTTCTCACTGGCTTTTAATAGCACCTCCATTCTTTGCTGATGTTTGATAGGGGTTCCACCAGTGGTTATGAACCCTCTCCTTCCCCATGTTGTCATGTAATCATGTATAATTCCAAATGCATATCGGCTGTTTTACAGGCTCTCACGCTGGTTTTCCCCTTTGACTAGTCCCTGTATTGGTTCGGCCAATTTTGCGAACCCCGGGATAAAACTTCGGCTGTAGTTGAATAACCCTAACACCTTCCTGACTCCTCTTATGGTGACGGGTCGCAGCATTTGTTGAATTGCCTGCTTCCGATCTGCTGTAAGTCCTTGGGATAGAAGGTGTCCTCGATATATGTTCACGGTTTTTCCCTCAGATAACTCTAGTGCCTGTGTGAGCGCGACTAGTTCAGTTCCTTGCGCGGATTGACCTCCGTCAATCCTTCCTGACCTTATGGTTTCTAACTTATCACTCACTACTGCCCACCCTGTCCGGGGTGATCCTTCCACATATTTTCGTGACCCATCTACAAAGAGGGTCTCCTCAGCTGTTGTTAATGGTGTGTCTTTTATTCTACCTTCTCCTTCATCTCTGTCTACATCTCCACAGGTATGTGGCTCTCCTGTATCTAAAATCCCTTCTGCTGGATTCTCCCCTATATCTCTTACTATTATTACGGACTTGCTTGGGGGTAGGAGGACAGCTGACCACTTAGCCCTCCTTATGTTCGAGACTGACCTCAATTTCCCCGTATTTAACATTTCCACCAAGGTGTGCTTGGTGTGGAGGATTATGTTCCCTGCCATCACTACTGGTTCGCTAATTCTTACGGCCCAGGCGGCACAATCTAAATCGGCTATGCATCTTGGCAGCCCGGTGACTGTCGGTCCCTCTGCAGTCGAATAGTACCCTATGGGTCCCCTCTTGTCGCCATGGTCCTGTGTCACTACTGCGGAATAGAATCCTCCCTCATTGCTACAATGGATATGAAAGTCTTTATTTGAATCTGGTAACTGTAGTCCAGGGGCTGATATTAGTTCTGTTTTTAGTTTACTGTAAGCCTCTTCCTGCTGCGGTGCCCATTTTACAGGCTCTAACGCTGGTTTTCCCCCTTTGACTAGTCCCTGTATTGGTTCGGCCAATTTTGTGAACCCCGGGATAAAACTTTGGCTATAGTTGAATAACCCTAACACCTTCCTGACTCCTCTTATGGTGACGGGTCGCGGCATTTGTTGAATTGCCTGCTTCCGATCTGCTGTAAGTCCTTGGGATATAAGGTGTCCTAGATATAGGACCTGTCCCTTCCCGATTTGTGCCTTCTTGGGGCTTACATTTAACCTTGCAGTTTCTAACTCGTGTAGGATTAGGTACAGTGCTTCCTGGTGTTCCGACTTGGACCCTGAAGCTATTAGGATATCGTCTACATATTGTAGGGCCGTGCTGCCCTCTGGTAGTTCTACCCTGCTCAGGATGTCACTCATTACCCGATGGAAGATAGCGGGGCTGTTGTGGAATCCCTGTGGTAGGCGAGTCTACGTGTATTGTCTGTCCCCTACTGTAAAGGCAAATTTGTCCTGGGATTCTGGATCCAATGGTAGGGACCAGAATCCGTTGGCTATATCCAATACTGTGAATATTTTATGTTCCTGCGACAGTCCGTTCAGGATTGTCGAGGGGTTGGCTACAATGGGGTGCAATTTGGGCGTGACTTTATTAAGTCCGGTCGGGTCTATCGTGAGCCTATAGCTCCCATCAGGCTTGATTACTGGCCAGGTTGGGGAGTTAGTGGTGCTTGTGGTCTCTCTTAGGATTCCCCTCTCCACTACCCCTTTGATTATTTCTACTACGGCCTTTTCTGCCTCTGGCTTAATTGGATACTGTCGGGGCTTATGCTCTGGTCCTGGTACCTTTATCGGGTCCGTCTTAGTCAGTCCAGTATCTAATTTTGTCTCCGCCCACACTCTGGGGATGGAAACACAGATGGTTCCGAACCCCCCTGTCTCTAATTCCCAATTTCTGGCGGTGACCGTGGCCACCTTAATAGTTTCCAAGTGATTTGTAAGCTTCCCCATTTTAGTTTTCCGACTGTCCTGTCTTGGCCAAATCAATTCTCCCTTTCCACAATCTATTAAAACTTTATATTCCTTCATTAAAATCATTTCCCATTATTGTACCCTCGTTATTTTGGCATACATAGAATCTCATAGGTATATATAAATTATTTATTTCTACTAATGTGGTTTCGCTCAGGTAGGCGGGTGTTTTGTTCCCTCCTATCCCGGTCAGGTGAATCATTTTGTTTGTATGGGGTAAGGCTAGGTTGGTAACAGATATGGACGCTCCTGTGTCCACTAGCATCTCACGTTGTCTGCCCCCTACTAGTGCAGACACATAGATTCTTCACTCCTTTTTACCCTTGTGACTGGGGGCTGCAGACAGTCAGCCCTGCTGACCTCGGGAGGTTCCGTGATCTCTCCGGTTCTGTGGTGGTCCTGGATCGGGTCGGGGGTCTCCCATGCTTCCCCCAACACACTGCCTCTGAGTGTCCATACTTATTACAGTGGCTGCAATGCTTCCCACTGTCTCCTGGTCTGTCTCCTTTCTGTGGGGCCCCGCAATCCCTCGCATAGTGCACTTGCCGGCCACAATTGTGGAGGGTCAGTTTTGGCTTGGCCCAGTTCCCGTTACTGGGGGTTGCTACTCTTTCTGGTCTTGCTCTGACCTGGGATGTCTCCTCTACCTGTACACCGCTAGCCCACTCGACCAACTCGTCGTAATCCTGGGACATAGTCACTCCCATTTTTAGGATAGTCTGGTGGGCACTAGAGAGTCCATCTTTAAAAGCTTGGATGAACGCCCGAGCCCCACGGCATGGGTTCCCTTGCCCTGAGCACTCTTGGTACACATGGAACAATCGTTCCCCATATTCAGAAGCTCCTTCCCCTTTCTGCTGTCTTGTGGTAGTGATCTTGCTCCAGTTAGTGGGAGCGTTCCCTCACACTCTCTGGATTTCGGTTTTGAATTGGGCAAAGGGGTCCTGCTGTG
Organism: Scyliorhinus torazame; assembly: GCF_047496885.1. NCBI lineage: Eukaryota > Metazoa > Chordata > Chondrichthyes > Carcharhiniformes > Scyliorhinidae > Scyliorhinus > Scyliorhinus torazame. The sequence goes on along the minus strand of NC_092711.1, from coordinate 183,074,805 downwards.
CATCTATCTCTGCTGTTAAAGCGACGGCATGTGTTCACCGTCCCCCGTTATAATCATGGGCTGCAGGAGTGGCGGGTCTGCCAGCTACCTGCCTCCACTTATCTGCTGGACAGGCTGCCCTGACCAGCTGGTGTACGTCTCTTAGGTGTAACTGGTGTCCTACCCAGGTTGTGTCTAATTCTTCCCAGAATTTGGTGTTTGCGCTTCTAGGTTGTAATTTGCCCAGGGAAGCCATTATCTGCTGTCTCTCACCTGGGGTAAAGGGTTTAAAATTCGCGTTTGGCTGCAGATCTGTTCCCCCTCGGGTTACTGGCGCTAAATTGTATTCAACGCACCCCACCCTGCCGGAGGGGCGGTTGGCCCCTGCTGTGTGGGCTCGTAAGGGGGTAGGGGATCTGTTTCCCCCCTCCCTTGTTGTTCTCTCAACATGTGGTTGTGTTTCTCCAGTTCCCTTACTCTAGATTCTAATTCCCTGATCTTCTCTTTGTCTTCCTTCCACTTTTCAGTAGAGGTGCCGACTTGTTCAATTAGTCCTGCTAACTGATGTACTAACATCCCTATTTTTTTTAGTCTTGTTTCTCTTCTCTTTGTCTATCAACCCCTCTGTTGTTCTAAGGTCTGGAAAGTGTCCAGCCGTCCTTCTTATCTTTTTTTATCAACGCTTGTCTGTCTGTCATATATGCCTCGATAAGAGAACCTGCAGATCCCCTTTTTATATCATTGCCTGCCATCTCGCAGACTTCAATACCCCCGGTTACTATGAGTAAAGTGTGCTCTCTACTGGAGGGACTTCACTACCCCCCCCTCCCCCCCCCCCCCCCCCCCCCCCCCCCCCAACCACTATTACTACCCTAGCACCATCTGTACGGCCGCAGCTGCCTCCTAGTAAAGTGTGCTCTCTACTGAAGGGACTTCACTACCCCCCAGCCACTATTACTATTCCAGCACCGCGCTATCGCTACCGTCTCTCAGGGTTTGACTTATACTCACGGTGTCCACTATTACCACCTCGGCAACGTGCTTCTCCACTGGAGTTCGGCTCTAGGTCAGAGTTGATCAGCTCCTTTTCCACACCGCTAATAAGACATTTGACAGCCCAGTACCCAACTTATGCTCTACTTTCATACAAGTACTCTGCGTTTGTTCACCACTACAGAGTTCGGGGTTAGCCGATTTCTGCCACTTGTGCTTCACAATCCTTAGTGCCTTTGGTGCCTCAATACCCACTTCAAATCCTGACCTTTTGCGTGGGAGATTCCTCCTGTTCACAGCCAGTCTAAGGCTGGGCGTCTGCGGCAGCACTACCTTGTCCGTTTGTTGATCAGCAGAAGCCACAAATCCTCAATACTATCAGCAGTTAGTACCAAACTTTATCAATTGTCATGTCACTATACAGTCAAGACTTATATCACTATGCTTATCACAATCGGTACCTTGGGCGTCATTCTCCGACCCCCCCAGAGGGTCGGAGAATGGCCGTTGGCCGCCGTGAATCCCGCCCCCGCCGGTTGCCGAAGTCTCCGAAGGGAGAAAAGTCGGCGGGGCGTTAATGTCGCCGCTGCCGCGGAGAATGTCACGGGTCTGCGCAAGGCAGCCGATTTTCGGCCTGCCGATATTCTCCCTTCCGGATGGGCCGAAGTCCCGTCGACGTGATGACCGTTCACGTCGACGTAAATTAAACCTTTTCATCGGCGTGACCCTGTGCTCCAGGGTCACGCCGACAAGCGTGGAGGTGAGTGACGGCCTGCGGGGTTGGCTCTGGGCAGGCGATAGCGTGGCCAAAGTCTGAATGCGTGAGGAGAGGTGTGTCCCGGGTTGTGTGTGTGTGTGTGTGTGCGGCGGGGGGGGGGGGGGGGGGGGGGGGGAGGGGGGGGGGGGGTGGTTAGAGTAGGCTGGGCTCCGGGGGAGTGCCGGGAGGGGGTCCGTGCCGGGGTGGAGGTTGGGGGGGGGTCTGTGCTGGGGAGGGGGATGGGGGGTCCGTGCCGGGGTGGAAGTTGGGGGGGGGGGGATCCATGCCGGGGAGGGGGATGGGGGGGGGGCGGGTCTGTGCCGGGGAGGGGGATGGGAGGGCAAGTGAGTTGGTCCACCTGGCCAGGTGCCAGCCTCCAACAGTTGGACCCATGCGGTCCATGCCACCTGGCTGGGGGGAGGAGGGGATATGGGCAATGATGACATGTCGTCGTTCCCCTCCCCCCGCCCACCAGGCCGTCATGTTTTCAGATCATCCAGCGATGTTGGCCGCCGTGGCGGCAGCCGCTCATGTCTATGTTGCCCTGGATGAGGAGGAGGAGGAGGAGCGTGCCAGAGAGGCGGCGCAGGCTGCTGCAGAGGGGCAGGCGGCAGCCGCCCAGGCTGGAGGGACACCTGACCGACAGGACGAGGAGGGGGAGGAGGACGTCGCGGCCCCACGGCAACGGAGGCACCCGAGGGCGCCCCGTGTGTACCGGTCCAGGCAGTCATACCAGGACCTCACGGACCGTGAATGCAGGAGGAGACTCCGGATGAGTCGGGAAACCGTGGCACACATCTGCCACCTGCTGGCACACCTGTCACCGCGTGGCACTGGCGGGGGACACCCTCTCCCCGTGTCCATCAAGGTTACGGTGGCCCTGAACTTTTATGCAGCGGGGTCATTCCAGGCACCGAGTGGGGACCTGTCCGGCATATCGCAGACATCGGTGCACCGGTGCATCCGGGCAGTGACAGATGCCCTATATGCCATGGCGCACCGCTACATCCGCTTCCCAGTGGACCGGGCCAGCCAAGATGCCCGGGCCGTGGGCTTCTCTGCCGTGGCCGGGTTCCCCATGGTCCAGGGCGCGATCGATGGGATGCACGTCGCCGTGCGGCCACCTGCAGATAACAGGGCCGTGTTCACTAATAGGAAGGGGACCTATTCGATGAACGTACAGGTGGTCTGCGACCACCGCATGATGATCCTGCACGTCTGCGCCCGTCACCCAGGCAGTGTACACGACTCATTTGTGTTGTCGCGGTCATCCATCCCCGGCATGTACGAGGGACGCCATCCCCGGCTGAGGGGCTGGTTGCTGGGCGACAGGGGCTACCCATTGCGATCGTGGCTGATGACGTCTGTACGGAGGCCACGCAATGAGGCGGAGAACCGCTACAATAATGCCCATGTAGTGACAAGGGGAGTGATGGAGAGGTGCTTTGGCGTGCTGAAGATGCGTTTCAGGTGCCTTGACCTCTCTGGGGGCGCCCTCCAGTATCGGTCAGATAGGGTCGGCCGCATCATTGTGGTGTGCTGCGTCCTGCACAACATAGCCCAACAGAGGGGCGATGTGCCGCAGGCAGAGGAGGGCGGAGTGGAGGAGCAGCGGGAAGAGGCCCAGTCCTCCCCAGATGAGGGGGATGGGGGTAATGGTCAGAGCAGACGGGGTAGACACAGGCGGGTGGCTGTCCACCGTTACCGGCTGGCCCAGCGGGCACGGGACAGACTGATAGATGCCCGCTTCACTGACTAGATGGGCGTGGGAATCGGGTAGTATGGCCACAGACCGCACACCATGGCAACAGCCGACCGCCCACACCCCCCACCCATCCACCCACCCAGCACCCTCACCCCCCTCCCCAACCCCACCCACCCCACCCGCATGCACACCACCCCCCCCCCCCCCCATTGCCGATCCACCTGCGGCACAACGGGCCGGGCTCACACAGTTGCGGGTGGACGCGTGTCTATCGCAGGCCATGGAGGATGATGACAACCCGCCCTGCGGTGAGCTCCTGGCTCTACATCGTTGGACTATGTCTGACCCATGGCCACAGTACCACCATCCACCTGGACCATCCCTGCATGCGGCTGTGACACTGCAGCGCACGGTCCCGTCCTCTGCCCGGGGGATGTTGATGGCGGCCCAGGGGGAAGGGGGCAGACTCACCTGGGGCTGTGGTAAGACCACCCCTCACACACACACTTGCGCTCAACGTACATGACACCCCCGCACACTTTGGGCAGAGCACAAAGGCAGCTTCTGTAGGTGTAACATTGACTTTAATAACCAAAGGAGTTCATGCACGTGCCCTAGCCCCTAAAACTCATCTGTGCCCTGCAACCATGCCAACTTACTCAGTGTCTAATTGTTTGGCCTTACGGGCCCTTTGACTACGTCTACGTGGTTCCCCAGACGGTACAGCAGAACTGGAGGTGGACGCCTGTGATTCCTGCCCTCTGACACTGGATCCCTTTGGCGGCCGTTTCCTGGGGCGTCCTGGCCTAAATGGGCCAGGCTGCGGCCCGGGCGACTGGGATGGCGAGCTGCCAGCCTGTCCTGCCCGTTGCCCACCCGATGCACCTGGGACGGAAGGGGGGGGGGAGTCCGATGTGTCGCGGTGTACCGGGACCTCCCCTACAGAGGAAGCCGGGACGGACCACACCACCTCCTCCTCCCTCGGGGTGCCCGATGGCCCCCAGGCCTCTACATGGGTGGGGGATGTGAACGGACTGGCCATCCGACGCCCCCCCGACATCTGGCGCTGCCAGTCCTGGAGGCCCGTGCTGGTATCGACAGGGGTCTGCAGGTTTGCAGCCATGGAGCCCAGGGGGTTGGCAAACCCTGTCTGTGACAGTGCGACGCCGGCTCGCACATGGCCACTGTCGCCGATGCCCTCAGCGATGGCCTGCAGAGACTGGGCCATGGCCTGCAGAGACTGGGCCATGGCCTGCAGAGACTGGGCCATGGCCTGCTGAGACTGGGCTATGGCGTTGAGCGCCTCTGCCATCTGGCGCTGGCACTGGCTCATGGCCTCCTGTGAGAGGGCAGCCATTTCCTGGGCTACAGACGCCGCCTGCATGGAAAGCCCCAGGCCTCGCAAACCGTTCCCCATGTCTGACACCGTCGCACCCATTGCCTCCACCGCGGACGCCACCTGTGCGGTGTCGGCCTGGGTGGCATGCATGACCGGCACCACTCCCAGCTCCTGGACGCGGGTGGACTCCTCCACCTGCGACCGCAGCCGCCGCAAGCCGCCCGTCACCCTCTTCGCTCGTCTCCGGGTCGGTGGTTGCATCGGATCTATGCGTGGGTGTGGTAACTCCAGGAACCCGGGATCCATCTGGGCGGCAGATGTTCGCTTGGGCTGGGCTGCCCTCCGACCGCCTGGCCCCTCTGCTGCTCCTACCTCCACCTGCTGTACCGGGACGGCTGTGTTGTGCGCACCAGTGAGTGTACCAGACGCCTCATCACTAAAGTGCCCAACCGTGGTGAGTGTTTCTGCGATGGTGGAGGGTGTTGGTGACAGCAGTGGCGTTGTGTCGTGCTCTTCATCCCACTCTGAGTCCATGGCACTTTGGGGTGGGGGTTCGTCTCCACCCATCCACTCTGAGTCACTGTCCGGTATTTCGTCTTCCTGGGTAGTGGTGTCCCGGGTAGTGGTGTCCCGGGTAGTGGTGTCCTGGGTAGTGGTGTCCTGGCTTGGATGTGACGGGGGCCTGTGGCTGCCCCCCTCGTCGCTGGGTGGTCGCTCCTGCACGTGACGGGGGTGTCGTCTCCCTGTTGCTCCAGGTCTCTCCGTCTCCCGTGGTCTCCGAGGGGCATCCTGCGGGCGTTGCATGCTGGAGGGTGCGGGTCTCTCCGTCTCCCGTGGTCTCCGAGGGGCATCCTGCGGGCGTCGCATGCTGGAGGGTGCGGGTCTCTCCGTCTCCCGTGGTCTCCGAGGGGCATCCTGCGGGCGTCGCATGCTGGAGGGTGCGGGTCTCTCCGTCTCCCGTGGTCTCCGAGGGGCATCTTGCGGGCGGTCTGCATATGCGGGGATGGGTGCCTGGACGTTTGGTCCTGCGATACACAATGAAGCATGCATGGTTAGACATCAGGCAGTGATCAGGTGATACGGGGGAGGGGGATATAGGGGAGGGGGGATATGGGGACGGGCTGTTGGTGGCTCACTTGCTAGTACGCCCCCGACCTCTGCATCAGCAACCTCCCGGTCCTCAGGTCCGCCAGCCAGTTCCAGGGCCCTTTCCTGGTGTTCGGTTAGTGGCCTCTCATCAGCGGGGCCTCCTCCAGTCCTCACATGCTCCCTATTGTTGTGTGCGTGCTTCTCCTGTGGGGGGGGGGGGGGGGTGGCAGGGGTAAAAGGCAACACTGTTAGGCAGGTATATGAATGCACGCCATCGGTTGCGCGTGCATTGCAGAGGTTAAGGTTAGGGCTGGATTCACTTGGGGATATGGGGGAGGGGGGATATGGGGGAGGGGGGAGATATGGGGGAGGGGGGAGATATGGGGGAGGGGGGAGATATGGGGGAGGGGGGAGATATGGGGGAGGGGGGAGATATGGGGGAGGGGGGAGATATGGGGGAGGGGGGGATATGAGGGAGGCTCACCCTGCCTGCTCTGACGAGGTCGTTCACCTTCTTGTGGCACTGGGTGCCTGTCCGTGGTGTCAGGGCAACAGCGGTGACAGCCTCTGCCACTTCCCTCCACAGACGCCGGCTGTGGCGTGGGGCAACTCTGCGGCCGTGCCCGGGATACAGGGCGTCCCTCCTCTGCTCCACCGCATCCAGGAGCGCCTCCACATCGCGTGACTCGAACCTCGGGGCTGAGCGGCGGCCAGCCATCCAGTCGGGTGTTGCGGTTGGGTGTTCCGGTCGGGTGGGGGGGAGCAGCGCGGCCTTATGAGCCGTCACGCTGTGCGGCGCGTATGACGCTGCACGGCATGAACCACTGCGCAAGCGTGGATCCCGTTACGTCACTGCTAGCCCATTTGGGGCCGGAGACTATCGACCCATTTTTCCGATGTGACACAAGTCGGATTTGCGCCGTTTTTTGCGCCGATCGGCGGACTTTGCGCCGATATCGTAGAATTTCGCCCCTTATTTTAAACTGCACCTTTTGACCTCTCTGATTCCTGCAGATTCGAAACGATCTTTACCCCGGCTTTCCGATCGAGGCTTTCAATTGGAACTCACCAGAAGTAAGACCCTGCCGGACTACGCCAATATGTTGTGGGAAAATTAACCACTTCGGGAGCCAGACTTGCTGTGTTCAATCAGTGCAGTTTATTGTTGCACAAAGTTTCTGGAGAAAGCGTACGTACCCCGCGGTACGGTAGCCAACCTTTCTCGTGGTTTGAATGGCAGTCATTCATTTTATACTTTGGGTTCACAATGAGCCCAGATACAAAACAATTATCACCTTGTTATCTTTAAACAGCCACTTCGGGTTCACAATGAGCCCAGATACAAAACAATTATCACCTTGTTATCTTTAAACAGCCACTTCGGGTTCACAATGAGCCCAGATACAAAACAATTATCACCTTGTTATCTTTAAACATTTTATATGATTTGTAAGCGTTTTGCCATTTACACATGGTTATAGTTAAAGCGGTTTTACAGGTTACAGGCAGCAGCAGGAAGGTAGTATCGATTGTCCCTTTGCTTTAGGAAATGGCCGAAGGCATTCGTATTAGCATATCATTGTGTACACCTTGGCTGAAGTCAGCTTTATTCAAGTGGTGTCCCGCATTTATGTATTTCTTAATCTTCCTGTCTGGCTCCCTTTGTCCTGGATCGGTTCCTATCTGTCCCACTGGCACCCCGCTGGGCTCCAGGCATCAGTTGTGTCTGCTTTTTCCTCTGTGCCTCCATCTTGTGTGTCAGGTAGCCATCTTTTGTGCCAAGTGCCCTTCTGAACCGTTTCCCACTTCACTCCCCAACAGCACTAGCAAACAATCCCCCTAGGACATTGGTTCCAGTCCTGCCCAGGTATAGAACGTCCGATTTGTCATGGTCCCACCTCTCCCAGAACCTGTTCCAATGTCCCAAAAATCTGAATCCCTCCCTCCTGCACCATCTCTCAAGCCACGCATTCATCCTGTCATTCCTACTGTGACTAGCACGTGGCACTGGTAGCAATACCGAGATTACTACCTTTGAGGTCCTTTTTAGTTTATCTCCTAACTCCCTAAATTCAGCATCTAAGACCTCATCCCATTTTTTACCTATATCGTTGATGCCTATATGCACCACGACAGCTGGTTGTTCACCCTGCCCCCTTTAGAATGTCCTGCAGCCGCTCTGAGACATCCAGGAGGCAACATACTTTCCTGGAGTCTCGTTTGTGTCCGCAGAAACGCCTGTCTACTCCTCTTACAATCGAATCACTATAGCTCTACCACACTTGTTCCTGCCCTCCTGCGCAGCAGAGCCAGCCACGGTGCCATGAACCCGGCTACTGCTTCCTTCCCCTGGTGAGCCATCTCCCTCAACAATACCCAAAACGGTATACCTGTTTTGGAGGGAGATGCCCACAGGACACCCCTGCACTGCCTTCCTCCTCTTCCCATTTCTGATGGTCACCCATTTCCTATCTCCCTCAGTGCTCTTTACCTGTGGTGTGACCAACTCGCTAAAAGTGCTACCCACGACTTCCTCAGCATCGTGGATGCTCCAAAGTGAGTCCATCCGTAGCTCCAGAGCCGGCAGGTGGTCTAAGAGGAGCTGCAGCTGGACACACTTGTTGCACGTGAAGGAGCCAGGGACAGTGGACGTGTCCCTGAACTCCCACATTGCACAAGAGGAGCATTACATGGATCTGGGATCTCCTGCCATGTCTTAAACCTCAGGTTAACTTATACAACTACCAGGCCAAAAAAACACTTCTTTGTCACTTAGATTGAGACAATCTGATCAGCTGCCTTTGCTACATCCCTCCCATTCACTCGCCAACCGGCTAAACTGCCTCTAAACATTCCCCTTGCCTGACCCCATACCATTTTTGTTAGTTTTGCTCTCATCTCACCTCATGCCCTGTCAGTTCATTTTGTCCGTGAGACCCGTCCTGTTCCATTGATCATATTCCTAATAAGTTGCTGATTATCCAACTTCCCCATGTTCAGTGATATTGTTAGCCGTTCTCTCTTTTCAAATGCCCTCCCTCTCTCAAATCTGCCTCTAAATTTTTGACACAATTTTCCTTAAACTACTGTCCCATCTACAACCACACTCTGCACTCCATACTGTTTGGATGTGCTTTCACCTCCCAAATACTGGAACTCTCAGTGTGAACAGGGTTCCCATCCTGGGATTCTCAAAATGTGAACATGGTGGGATGTGCTTGAAGACAGAATGTCCCAGTTCTCCATCCTGGGATTCTCAGTGTGAACAAGGTGGGACCTGTTTTGAGACAGTATGTCCCAGTTTTCCGCAATGGGATTCTGGGTGTGAACAGGGTTGGATATTTTGAGACGAGATAACCCAGTTCTTCACCCTGTGTGAACAGGACTGTTTGGAGATGGGATGTCCCAGTTTTCCACCTTTACAAGGACAGGGAGAGGACCAGTTGGGCTGAATAATGCTGCTGTATGATATTACTGGAATTCCCAGTAACCATTCTTCCTGATCAGCTGATATTCCTTAATAAAGTTTTCAAGTTGCTGATATTGGAGTCTTGAATCTGCTCATTAATAAACCAAGATGTGAACTAGAATCTTTCCTCTTCTGTTGTTCTGCAGCTTATGACCCTTTATCATTGAGTGTATTTTAACTTTATTAACTGATGAAATGCATTTTTCTGTTAAATGTTTCTTGATATCTTCCTGCCTGACTAAATATCTAAATGTTTCCAGTTCGGTGAAATTTGAAACACAACGATTGCAGGCGGGATTGAAGCGGGGACATTCTCATGTCAAGTAAAGGTGAGAATCAGTGCACTAGGGAATTGAGCGTGAATTCCCCCACACCTAGACAAAGGGGAAGTGACCATCCATCTCTCACTCTAATTCTCAAACATGAAATGCTGCCAATAATCAGCAGGTCAGGCTGAGTATATTTTAGTTTTAACAGCTCCGTAAAAAAAATGGCAAAGCAAACAGGAAAACAAAACCAACCCGGACTGTGCACGCTCAACGCCCCCCTCCCCCGCCCCGCCCCCAACCCCAACAGCAGACCTCTATCAGTAGAAAGGTGGCCAATACGTATATAGGAGATCATAACGCGTGGAAAGCAGTGGGTGAAAGCCTACACATGGATGCCTGCAAGAGCGTCCTTATGTGAAAACGAGCAGCACAGTCCACCGGACAAGGTCTCATGGAGCATGGCGGGAGAGAGAAAATGCAAAAGAAAACAAAATCACCCACGTCACAGCCAGCATTATAACCCCCGCCCCCCAAATCTCAGCAGCCGACACAGATCAGTTGAAAGGTGCCCAAAAAGGGCATTGCAGTCCACTGAAAGAGACCCTGACACAGGGCATGATGGAAGAGAGAGAAACAACAAACAAAACAAATACACACAGCCAATAATGTTACCCCCGCCACCCCCCACCGCAGGCCTCGCATCAGTGGAACGGCGCCCAAACAAGCACCACAGTCCATCGGAAAGAGAGAGTGGCACCAGCGCAGAAATACACAAGTAGTCCACAAGGTATCACAAGACAGCGATCGAGGTGATCAGTAAAATCGGACCAACAGTCCTCCGCTCCTGCAGCACCGGCATCAGGTCTCCTGACACCGATCAGTCCAAAGTCTTGTGTCACGGGAATAAAGGAGGCAGTAACAAACAATTCACACCTGCTGAGTGTTGCCAACATGTTCTGCTTCGAAATTGGATTTGCAGCATCTGCATTATCTTGCTTTTGGGAACAGTATTCTCCGACTTGTCAGTCCCTTCCATTCTTCCTTCGTTCCTTCCATCTTCAAGCAGTCAGGCAGCAAGCACCCACAGAAACAGGCAGCTGACAGCCAGGAGAGCAGCAGGGCCTTGCACCAAGCCCAACCACTGGAAAACAGTCCAAACAGGACAAGGAGGTCTGGAATTGATGTCCCGAGCTCTGATTCCCAAACAGAAAATACTGCCAATGAATGTGAGGAACTCCTTTGAGGTAAAACAATTATACTAAAAGAAACAAACTCAGGGACAAATTAAAAGGGGCTGCTCAACAAAAGGGGCATTGCTCAAATGAAATAAAGATGAACGGAAACTGAACAAACATCAGATCGAAGTATGATTAAGGGGGTCGGTAAAGCAATCCAGACACTGCGGTGCCCTCCGGGTGCACAAGACCATGACACTGCATGGCACTGCCACATACACCACACTCCACCCCAGGTTCCCAAGATTGAGGGCGAGGACACCTCCGTCCAGAACCACCAGTGGGAACCTTTGCTGATCGACAGCAACAAAGCGTGGCCGGGCGATGGGTGAGAGCAAGGATGTGAATTGTGTGCGGCACCAGCCCGTACAGGAAACCACTCAGCGTAGTGCGAAAAGGCACGGAGAGCATTTCAACGAGGCGGCTCGCATTGTTGGGCTCCCGCTCCTGAGGGAGGTTTTGGAGCTTGGGCCAGTGTGGAATTCCGTCCGAACAGGGGTCCGCTCATACAGGAGTCCACTACGCACCTGCGCCGCCCCAAGACCGTGAGTGCCATCGGGTCCAAGCACGACCACTTTCAGGTCTCGAATGGCATTAGCCGCAAGCCGGATGCCCACACCCGCATGAAGAGCCAACTAATGGGGTGTCATCCAGCCTACTCCTCCGCCACCCAGCACATCCTCGATCTTGGGCACCCTGGCCGCCACAGCCCTCCGTTCCACCAGCCACCTGAAAGGGTATTGGCAGCGGTGCGGATTCTTGAGCAGCGGCTCCCTTACGATAGTCACTACTCCTGACAGAGGGGCAGGGGGGTGGGGAGCTGCGATGCGAGATGACTGTGCTCCAGACTCTCAGAAGGTGCAGGTAAAAGACGGGAAGCACCTGCAAGGAGACCCTCAAACTGGAACTGCATGTCGTAATTCAAGCCGTGCACCTGACGGAAGAAATACGTCAGCAGGGCACACCATCTTGGTGGGGACTCGACGTAGAGGTATCACGGCATGGTCCGAATGCAGTTGCGGAGGCACACTGGTACCTGACCGCCCTCCCTCAGACTCAGAACCTCCGCAGTGACCCGGACAGTCTATTGTCCCAGAAGAACCGCATAAGCGTTCGCTGGACGCTTGTGACAAAGCCAGGGGGAGGGGTCAAAATGACTAGTCAATATCACAAACCTGAGGCGATCAGCTGGTTTATGGTGAGAATTCGACCCCTGTAGGACAATACTCAGAGCAGTTCTGTCCAGTGTCCTAGGCGAGCGGTGACCTTAGCCTCCACCTCCTGGCAGAGATTTAAAAAGAGCAGCAGCTGAGAGTCAGAGCAGAGATTTAATAAGAGCGCGAGTGGAGAATCAAAGCGGAGATTTAAAAAGCGCGGCAGCGGGGAGTCAGAGCGGAGATTTAAAAAGATGGGAGCTGAGAGTCAGAGCGGGGATTTAAAAAGACCGGGAGCTGAGGATCAGAGTAGAGATTTATAAAGAGTGGGAGCTGAGAGTCAGCGTGGAGATTTTAAAAGCGTGACCTGAGATTCAGAGTGAAGATTTAAAAAGAGCAAGAGCTGAGAGGGACCCTCTCACAGTGGGCAGAGTTTGAAAAAGGATGGATGTCATAGGAAAACGGTAAATTCATTGGCTGGTAAATTACTGCTAATTTGCGTGACATAGTCTAAATTGTTTCAGATTAAAGGTAAAAAGATAAGTAATTTACAGATTAGAAAGACTAAAACTGGCTGGAGTAAAGAAAATTAATAAGTAAATCCAATTAAATATAATAGAGATGCAGGGCCAGGTGATGTGTTCCTCCTGCAAGATGTGGGAGGTGGTGGACCCTATTGTGGTTCCCAGTGACGACATCTGTAGTAAGTGTTGGTTGCTTGAGGAAATCCAGGTCAGAATTGATGAGTTGGAGTCTGAGCTTCGGACACGGTGACACATCAGGGAGGGGGAGAGGTACCTTGATGCTGTGTGTTGGGGGCAGTCACACCCCTTAGATTAAATGCCTTGAATTCAGCCAGTGTTCAGGGACAGGACAGTGTGACCGTGAGTGATGCAGGTAGAGGGATGCAAGAGATAGTGTTGCTCAAGCCTCATTTTCAGAAGTCCTTTGCCATGGTGTTGTACAGGAGACTACAAAATAAGATAAGATTCCACGGTGTTAGGGCCATGGTATTGACATGGTTCGAGGATTGGCTGACTAGCAGGAGGCAGAGTATGGGGATAAAGGGGTCCTTTTCAGGATGGCATTGAGTGACTAGTGGTGTTCCATGGGGTTAGTGTTGGGACCACAGGTATTCATGATATTTCATAGAATTTACAGTGCAGAAGGAGGCCATTCGGTCCATCAAGTCTGCACGGGCTCTTGGAAAGAGCACCCTACCCAAGGTCCACACCTCCACCCTATCCCCATAACCCAGTAACCCCACCCAACACTAAGGGCAGTTTTGGACACTAAGGGCAATTTATCATGGCCAATCCACCTAACCTGCACGTATGCATTAAGGATCTGGAAGAATGAAGTGAGGGTACTGTTGCTACGTTTGCAGATGATACAATGATATTGAGAGAGACAGGTTGTCTTGAGGAAGCAGTGAGGCTGCAGAAGGACCTGGACAGACTAGGAGAGTGGGCAAAGAAGTGGCAGATGTAATACAATGTGGCAAAGTGTGAGGTTCTGCTGGCAGGAATTGAGTCAGGCTATTTTTGAAATGCGAAGAAGCTTTGGAAACCAAAAGCACAAAGGGACTTAAGGAAGAATGTGCAGGCCTTGGAGAGTGTCCAGAGGCAGTTCACAAGAATGATCACTGGAATTAAGGACTTGTTATATGAGGAGCAGTTGAGGACTCTGATCTGTACTCGATGGAGTTTAGGAGGATGAAGGGGAGGATCTCATTGAAACCTACAGAATACTGAAGAGTGAAGTCGAGAGGTGTTTCGACTAGTAGGGAAACTAGAATCCGAGGGTACAGTCTCAGACTGAAGGGACCATCCTTAAAAACAGAGATAAGGAAGAATATCTCCAACCAGAGGGTGGTGAATCTGTGGAACTCATTGCCGCAGAAGACTGTGGAGGCCAAGTCACTGAGTGTCATTCAGACAAAGATAGATATGTTCTTGATTATTAAGGTGGTCAGGTGTTATGGGGAGATGGCAGGAGAATGGGGATGAGAAATATGCCAGCCATGGTTGAATGGCGAAGCAGACTCGATTGGCCGAATGGCCTCATTCTGCTCATATGGTTTATGGTGTTTTGCTATATAGCCAGCCAGGATTCCTCAGCCGGGCAAAGACAGATTCCCAAATTGAGGATGTTGACCCTGATCCAGTTGGAATCATGGAATCATAGAATTTACAGTGCAGACGAAGGTCATTCGGCCCATCGAGTCTGCATCGTCCCTTGGAAAGAGTACTCCACCCACGCCCACACCCTATCCCCATAACCCAATAATCCCACCCAACCTTCTTGGACACTAAGGGCAATTTAGCATGGCCAATCCAACTAACCTGCAAATCTTGGATTGTGGGAGGAACCCGGAGCTCCTGGAGGAAACCACACAGACCCGGGGAGAATGTGCAGCGTCTGCACAGGCAGTGACCCAAGCCGGGAATCGAACCTGGGACCCTGGCGCTGTGAAGCAACTGTGCTATCCACTGTGCTACCGTGCTGCCCCGAGTTCTTCGGGTGGGGGGGGGGGGGGGGCATCTACCACTGATCGAGGAGGAGTGCAGAACACTTGGCCCAGTTTATCCTGGCAGAGTACAAATCCTGGCAGTATTGCATCCGGTCATCGGGATCTGTGAACATGAGAAGCATGTCAGCCAAAAGGACTACACTGATGCCCGGCTCGCACAGTTAGTCCCGACAACTTCCTCCATAAGAGGTGCAAGAAAGACTCTACGTAAAGCAAATAAAGCTGGCCAGACAAGGTGCCGCCCTGACGCACTCCTCTCCCAATGCGATGGGACGCCATCAGGGACACGTTGATTTTAATGAGCTGCTCTGCAGCAGTACACCAAAGTTGGATCCGGGAAACAAAATGCACACTGACCCGAATGCTCACAGATGTATGAAAAATATTAGTGACCCACCCTGTTGAATGCCTTCTCCTGGTCGAGAGACAGGAAGACCGTCAACTGAGCAGCCCTCTGGGATTGGCGGATTTGGTCCCGGACCAGATGAATATTATCATGAATGGTCTGGCCCGGGACATTGTCCGTGGAAAGGCTGTCGAGGGCGGCGATCGACTCCTCCAGGCATATAGGCATATCGGAACATCAAGCCTCCTGGCGCCCTCTGGGCTGATTGCTGGAAAGCTCCGGCAACATCCTTGTAAGATGGATCCGCAGAGAGGAGGTGGCATCAAAGTCTTGCGCAAGTGCCCTGAGACGAAGGCCCATCGTCGGCCAGCAGTGCAAGGTGCTTTTTTCCCCTTTTTTCCAATGAGTTGAGGAAAGGTCCATATCAGTAAGGACCTGGATCTGCGACTTCATGTACGCACCGTGGAGCCGATGAGTTGCAGGTCCCTCAGCATACCCTTCTTCTCTGTACCGAGTCCTCATCGGTCTGACCGAGTCAGGTCGAGCACTTCCTTCGCCAATTCCTCGAACCTGGATTTCCACCTTTCTGCCGACCCCTTTGAGCAGCGTTGACAGAAGGCACAGATGTGAGTCTTGACATGTTCCACCATTGCCTCAAGGAGGGGAACCCTTTCCCTTTCCTTCTCCAGCCACTCTAGAAGCAATGGAATTAGTCAATGAACCGCTCGTCTTCCAGCAGCAGGTTGCAGAAATGCCAGCATGCGGACCGTGCCTGATCATGGGAAGAGATGAGCCTCGCCCACACCAGGCGGTCGCCCAAGCATGGAACCGGCTGCACAGAAGCCGTTGGAACACTGGGCAGGTAGGCCCTCGAACTGTAAAGCTAGACGCTCCGAGTCCAGTGTGCACAAGCTGTACACTGTAGTCAGGATGGAGAGCAGGACCATCTTTCTATTCATTGACAGTGACAGACATAATACAATAGGTGCATTGACATGGCGCCATTCAATATCTGCGAAGGTGCAATATGTTTGTATCAGGCGATGAAATGCTTTCCAAGCGGGATCTGTTGAAATGTTAGTAATTGCATGTGAGCATGCACAAAGATTCACAGGAGCATAAGTAGGCAATTCCTCCCGTTGAGCCTGCGTCGCCAGTCAATTGGATCTTGGCTATTTAATTATAGATGCTGTCTTTCCTAATCAGCCCTTTGCTTGATCCATAACCAGCAGATTTATAGCTGTATTAAATTTTAAAATGATTTGAGGTTAAAATTCCAGTTGTCCAGCGCTTCACGAAGGCATGGCTTGAAGATAGTGGTTTTAAAACAGTCATTAACGAATATAATTTTAATAGTTCTAGTTCTTATTTTTACCTCTGCAAGTCAAAGTAGCAATTGTCTAAATCATACGTTCGCAAAATAATGATTAAAAAACAAGATTGCTTCCTGCTGGAGAGCTTTACATGATAGTCAGAATACTATGATCAGAGGTAATCAATTTTGTTGTGTCTTCCAAGGGTTGTTTATCAGGTTTCGTCTTCCAATGAATCGTTTCAGCTGCTAGTTTGACGACATTCAGTACAAAGCTCGAAAATATGCAATTTAAAGAATAGAGTCCTAAGCGCATATTTTTGCACATTAAGATCCAAAGAAAAATGACACCCATCAGCTGAAATAGCGACAGAGAGAAATTTGGCCAGGATTTTTCCGATGTAAATGTTTCCCTTCGACTTCCGGTGGCGGCCATGGTGTGAGCGGTCGCACATTTGGTGCGCGGCTCCCGCTCGTGGTGGACTTTTTAGGCCTTTTCCCTGGCTAATGGCGGAGCTGAGTGTTTGTAAAAGGTGCAGGAGGGGTGGAAGAAGAGACTATCCAACCGGTGCATGTATTCGTGGATGAGAAGTGGTTGAAAAAGGAGAGAACAACAATCGAATGTTGGTGTGGAGCCTGCGATAGAAGGGAAAATGACGAGGGTCTTGTGGTAGTATGCATTAGGGGTCATGTGGGACTGTGAAGCCGTGATGTCATTGGCTGACAGATCCCGGGTCCTGGTTGGCTGTTGACCTCTAGCTCCGCCCTGAAGGCGGAGTATAAGAACCAGGAGTTCTCCCCCGCAGGCCAGTCTGTTACTGAACTGCGAGGAACAAGTCACGCTTAATAAAGCCTCATTGACTTCATCTCTATTCGTCTCTCATGAGTCTTTGTGCGCTACAATTTATTAAGCATGCTTAAAGGACTATGGAGCTCAGGATCATCCCGGAATGCCTGAGGATCAGCCCCAACGCAGTGAACTCAGCAGCAGTTTTCAAGCACTGGCAGACTTGTTTCGAGGCCTACCTCAGAACGGCCCCCGGCCGGGTCACAGAAGACCAGAAACTACAGGTCCTGCACTCGAGGGTAAGCCCGGAAATTTTCCCTCTCATCGAAGACGCAGAGGATTTCCAGACGGCGTTCGCAGCACTAAAGAGCATCTATATTCGCCCAGTGAACCAGATCTACGCACACTACCAACTCGCAATGAGACGGCAAAGTCCCGGAGAATCGCAGGACGAATTCTACGCCGCGCTGCTAATTTTGGGACGGGCCTGCAGCTGCCCACCAGTAAACGCGATTGAACACATGGACATGTTGATGGACGATGCTTTTGTCGCAGGTATGAACTCTCCCCAAATCCGCCAAAGACTTTTGGAAAAAGAGTCGCTGGGACTCTCAGAGGCACGGGCCCTTGCAGCCTCCCTGGATGTAGCCGCGCGAAACGCCCGCGCGTACGGCCCCGACCGCGCGGAAGCCCCTTGGGCTCCGTGGACCCCCATCGCGACAAACCCCCCCCCACCCCACAGGCTTGCGCGGTTCAGACTCCAAGTCGTCCCGGGGGAGCCCGCTGCTATTTCTGCGGCCAGGCGAAACACCCCCGGCAGCGCTGCCCGGCCCGCGCAGCGATTTGCAAGAGCTGTGGGAAAAAGGGCCATTTCGCGGCTGTGTGCCGGTCCCGGGAGGTCGCCGCTGTCCCAGGAGAAGAAGCAGTCCTGCGCGTTTCTAACGCTCCCCAACCCCCCCAGTGCCCTATGTACGACCCGCAAGCGCAGCAATTTTGGGTCCCGGCCACCGCTGTCCCCGGAGAACAAGGAGTCCTGCGCGTTTCAAACGCTCCCCAACCCCCCCAGCGCCCCATGTGCGACCCGCAGGCGCCGCCATTTTGGGTCCCGGCCACCACGAGGGGAGGGGGGCGCCGCCATCTTGGGACCCCCCAGCCCTGTGCGACGCATGGGGGCGGCCATTTTGTCCACCCCCGCCGCCATGTTGTGACCCCCCAGCCATGTGCGATGCATGGGGGCAGCCATTTTGTTCACCCCCACCGCCATCTTGGACGAGGAAGACGCTCAAGCACTACGATCACGTCTGGCCTCAATGACGCTAGACCAAGCACGGCCCCGGATGCTCCAGACGATGACAACAACGGTGATGATAAACAGCCACGAGACACCATGCCTGCTCGACTCCGGGAGCACAGAAAGCTTCATCCACCCCGACACGGTAAGACGCTGTTTTTTGACCATCCTCCCAGTGCGCAAAAGATTTCCCTAGCTGCAGGATCCCACTCCGTACAGATTAAAGGCTTCTGCATAGTAACCCTAACGGTGCAAGGGAGGGAGTTTAAAAACTACAGGCTCTACGTCCTTCCCCAACTCTGCGCGCCCACATTACTGGGATTAGACTTCCAGTGCAATCTGCAGAGCCTAACCTTCCAATTCGGCGGCCCAACACCCCCACTCACTATCTGCGGCCTCGCAACCCTCAAGGTTGAGCCCCCATCCTTGTTTGCAAACCTCACCCCGGATTGCAAACCCGTCACCATTAGGAGCAGACGGTACAGCGCCCAGGACCGGACATTCATTCGGTCCGAAGTCCAGCGGCTACTGAAGGAAGGCATAATCCAGGCCAGCAATAGTCCCTGGAGAGCACAGGTGGTAGTAGTAAAGACAGGGGAGAAGCAAAGGATGGTCATAGACTATAGCCAGACCATCAACAGGTACACACAACTAGATGCATACCCTCTCCCCCGCATATCCGACATGGTCAATCGGATTGCCCAATATAAGGTCTTCTCCACCGTGGACCTCAAGTCCGCCTACCATCAGCTCCCCATCCGCCCAAGTGACCGCAAGTACACAGCCTTCGAGGCAGACGGGCGATTATACCACTTCCTAAGGGTCCCATTTGGCGTCACAAACGGGGTCTCGGTCTTCCAACGAGAGATGGACCGAATGGTTGATCAACACGGGTTGCAGGCCACGTTCCCGTATCTCGACAACGTAACCATCTGCGGCCACGATCAGCAGGACCACGACGCCAACCTCCAAAAATTCCTCCAGACCGCTAAAGCCTTGAACCTCACATACAACGAGGACAAGTGCGTTTTCAGCACAAACCGGCTAGCCATCTTGGGATATGTAGTGTGCAATGGTATAATAGGCCCGACCCCGAACGCATGCGCCCCCTCATGGAATTTCCCCTCCCTCACTGCTCAAAAGCCCTAAAACGCTGCCTGGGGTTCTTTTCATATTACGCCCAGTGGGTCCCCCAGTACGCAGGCAAGGCCCGCCCCTAATACAGACCACGACCTTCCCTCTGTCGACAGAGGCTTGCCAGGCCTTCAGCCGCATCAAAGCGGATATCGCAAAGGCCACGATGCGCGCCATCGATGAGTCCCTCCCCTTCCAGGTCGAGAGCGATGCCTCCAATGTAGCTCTAGCGGCCACCCTTAACCAAGCGGGCAGACCCGTGGCCTTTTTCTCCCGAACCCTCCACGCTTCAGAAATCCGCCACTCCTCAGTGGAAAAGGAAGCCCAAGCCATAGTGGAAGCTGTGCGACATTGGAGGCATTACCTGGCCGGCAGGAGATTCACTCTCCTCACGGACCAACGGTCGGTAGCCTTCATGTTCGATAATGCACAGCGGGGCAAAATCAAAAACGACAAGATCTTAAGGTGGAGGATCGAGCTCTCCACCTTCAACTATGAGATCCTGTACCGTCCCGGAAAGCTGAACGAGCCGTCCGATGCTCTATCCCGCGGCACATGTGCCCAACGCACAAATTAACCGCCTCCAAACCCTCCATGAGGACCTCTGCCACCCGGGGGTCACTCGGTTCTACCACTTTATAAAGTCCCGCAACCTCCCCTACTCTGTGGAGGAGGTCCGTACAGTCACAAGGAACTGCCACATCTGCGCAGAGTGCAAACCGCACTTTTTCAGGCCGGATGGTGCGCATCTGATCAAGGCTCCCCGTCCCTTTGAACACCTTAGTCTGGATTTCAAAGGGCCCCTCCCCTCCACCGACCGCAACACATACTTCCTGAATGTGGTGGACGAGTACTCCCGTTTCCCCTTCGCCATCCCCTGCCCTGACATGACAGCGGCCACAGTCATTAAAGCCCTTAACACCATATTCACACTGTTCGGTTGCCCCGCATACGTCCACAGCGACAGGGGGTCCTCCTTCATGAGTGACGAGCTGCGCCAGTTCCTGCTCAGCAACGGTATAGCCTCGAGCAGGATGACCAGCTACAACCCCCGGGGGAACGGGCAAGTAGAGAGGGAGAACGGCACGGTCTGGAAGACCGTCCTACTGGCCCTACGGTCCAGAGACCTCCCAGTTTCACGGTGGCAGGAGGTCCTCCCAGACGCTCTGCACTCCATCCGGTCGCTACTGTGCACTAGCACTAACCAAACGCCTCATGAGCGCCTCCTTGTCTTCCCCAGGAAGTCCTCCTCTGGAACGTCGCTGCCGACCTGGCTGGCGGCCCCAGGACCCATCTTGCTCCGAAAACATGTGCAGGCGCACAAGTCGGACCCGTTGGTCGAGAGGGTTCACCTCCTCCACGCGAACCCGCAGTACGCTTACGTGGAGTACCCCGACGGCCGACAGGACACGGTCTCCCTGCGAGATCTGGCACCCGCCGGCAACACGCACACCCCCCCCGACACCAATCACCCCCTCCCTGCCACTGGCGCACCCAACCACCACCCCCTTCCCGGGAGGATCGGTCCTCCTCCCAGGTCCGACCAGAAGTGAAGCTGAAGCAGAAACCGTAAGGCTCCCGGAGACGACAACACAGGAACAAGCACCACCACCAGGGCCGAGGCGATCGACTCGTGGCACGGATGTAACACTACAATGTTGTGGACTTTAACGAGAACTTTTTTTCTTTTCCCCCTTACGACCACTGTAAATAGTGCAAAACAAAAAAAACCCTGTACATACTGTGATGACATGCAAAGGTTTTCCTCCCAGGACCAGCCTTGTAAACCCTTACCACCATGCGAAGCACCACCCCGCCGGGTTCATTTTTAACAAGGGGTGAATGTGGTAGTATGCATTAGGGGTCATGTGGGACTGTGAAGCCGTGATGTCATTGGCTGACAGATCCCGGGTCCTGGTTGGCTGTTGACCTCTAGCTCCGCCCTGAAGGCGGAGTATAAGAACCAGGAGTTCTCCCCCACAGGCCAGTCTGTTACTGAACTGCGGGGAACAAGTCACGCTTAATAAAGCCTCATCGACTTCATCTCTATTCGTCTCTCGTGAGTCTTTGTGCGCTACAGGTCTATACCGAGTTTGCTGGCCCAGTGGTTGACGGATCAGTTAGTGAGCTTCCTCCACGAAGTTTGCCCAGCAGATGAAGGAAAACGTGGAGGACCTGACGGGGTGGTGGATCCAATGAAGGCGGGTATCGACCACATGGAAATGATGTTAGAGGCCCAGGGCCAGGCGATCCGGAAGGTGGAGGAGGTGGTGTTGGAGCATGAGGAGCAGCTTGCCTCGATGGCTGCAGAGATGGAGTTGATGAGAGATCAACAGAGGAGGCTGCAGGAGAAGGTGAAGGACTTGGAGCATAGATTGCACAGGCAGAATTTGAGGATCGTGGGCCTGCCAGAGGGCAGTGAGGGAGCGGACTCGGGTGCATATGTGGCACATATGTTCGAGAAGCTGCTGGGGGAAGGTGTGTTTACTCGGCCCTTGGAGTTGGACCGGGCGCACAGAGTGCTTGTGAGGAAGCCGCAAGGAAATGAGCCGCTGAGGGCGATGGTGGTGCGACTGCATTGGTTCTTGGATAAGGAATGGACTTCGAGCTGGGTTAGGCAGATGAGGCGCTGTACTTGGGAAGGCAGCGAGCTGCTTCTATCAGGACCTGGGTACAGAGCTGGCCGAAAGGAGGGCATGCTTCAATAAGGTGAAGACAGCTTTCTGAAAGAAGGGGGTGAAGTTTGGCATGTTATACCCAGCATGTCTGTGGGTAACCTATGAAGGCCAGAACTCTACTTTGGCTGTTTAGCACAGGGCTAAATCGCTGGCTTTGAAAGCAGACCAAGGCAGGCCAGCAGCATGGTTCGATTCCCGTAACAGCCTCCCCGAACAGGCGTGGGACTGTGGCGACTAGGGGCTTTTCACAGTAACTTCATTTGAAGCCTACTTGTGACAATAAGCGATTTTCATTTTTCATTTTAGAGGAAGCAGTGGAATTTATTAGAGACATTGGACTTGACCTCGAGAATAGAGGATTGCGTGCCAGGGGTGATAGGGAAAGACCAGACGGGGTTTGTGAAGGGGAGGCATTTAACGGCGAACATTAGAAGGCTGATAAATGTGATTATGATACCCTCTGAGGGAAGGGAGGTGGAGGTGCTGGGCGCCATGGATGTGGTGAAGGTATTTGATCGGGTGGAATGGGAGTATTTGTGGGAGATCCTGGGGCGGTTTGCCTTGGGCAAGGATTTGTGGAGGGGTGGAGCCCAGGATCTCGCTTTTTGCGGACGACCTATTTTTGTATATGTTGGACCCGCTGAGGAGGGGGAGGGGGGGAGGGCGTTGGGGGCGGGTTTGGGGAGATTATGGGGATCCTAGGGGAATTTGGCCGGTTTTTGGGGTACAAATTGAATATGGGAAAAAGTGAGGTCTTTGCGATTCAGGTGAGGAGGCAAGAGAGGAGATTCGGGGGGTTGCCGTTCAAGGTGGTGGGTATTTAGGTATTTGAGTATCTAGGCGGAGTGGGAGTGGGAGCAGCTACACACGCTAAATTTGGCTCAGATAGTGGAGCAGATGAAGGGGGACTTCAGAAGATGGGAAATGCTCCTGCTATCACTGGTGAGGAGGGTGCAGACGGTAAGGATGACGATTCTACCAAGGTTTTAGTTCATATTCCAGTGCCTGCCTATTTTTATCCCCAAGGATTTTGTTAAGACGGCGATCTCAGGGTTTGTGTGGGCGGGTAAAACCACGCGGGAAAAGAAGGTGCTGCTGGAGTGGGGTCAATGGCAAGGGTTAGGAAGTGGGCAATGGGGGGGGGGGTTGGTGTGGGAGCAGTGGAGGTGGCCTCATGTAAGGGCACAAGTTTAGGGCATGGTTTACGGCACCTCTGACGTTCTCACTGTCTCAGTACTCCACAAGCCCGATGGTAGTGGCACCCTATAGCGCGTGGGGACAGTGGTGGAAGCACATGGGAGTGGAGGGGGCGTCGGTATGGACACTTATTTGTGGCAACCACCGGTTGGCACTGGGGGAGCTGGATGGGAGGTTTTGGAGCTGGCAGCGAGCATGGATCGAGCAGTTTGGGGACCTGTTTATTAACGGCAGCTTTCCGTGCTTGGAGGAAGTGGAGGCGGAGCTAAGCTGCCAGTGGGGAATGGGTTCCGCTACCTGCAGGTGGGGAACATTGTTTGAGGCAGGTCTCGACCTTGCCATACCTACCGCCCCAGGGGATACAGGACAAGGTAGTATTGAAACCGGGAGTGGAGGAGGGGAAGGTCTCAGAAATTTATAAATAATTCATGAAATGTGAGGGAACCCGATATGGGAGGTGAAGGGAAAATGGGAGGAAGAATTGGGCAAGGAATAGAGGCGGGATTGTGGGAGGATGCCCTGAGTAGGGTTAACGTTTCCTGGTCGTGTGCCAGGCTCAGCCTGATACAGTTTATGTGGTCCACATGGCACATATGACTGGGGCCCGTATGAGCAGGTTCTTTGAAGGGGTGGAGGATAGGTGTGGGCAGTGCACGGGAGGGTCCGCAAATCATATCCACATGTTTGGGCATGTCCGAAGCTTAAGGGATTTTGGCAAGGATTTGCCGTATCATGTCCACGGTATTGAAGGTACGGGCGGGTCCGAGTCCAGAGGTGGCGATTTTTGGTGTGTCTGAAGACCTTGCAGTCCAGGGGGTGAGAGAGGCTGATCTTTTGACCTTTGCCTCCCTGGTAGCCCGGAGATGGATCTTATTGGCATGGAGGAGCTCAGAACGCCGGAAATCGGGGGTATGGGTTAGTGACATGGCTAGGTTTCTCAAGCTTGAGAAGATCAAGTTCGCCCTGAGTGGATCGATGCCAGGGTTTGCCCGTTGGTGGCAGCCTTTTATCAACGTCTTTGGGGAAAATTTAGCAGTCAGCAGATATACAATGGTGGTGGTGGGGGGGGGGGGGGGGGGGCGGGGGGGGTGGGGGGGTGGTGGTGCGGGGTGGGGGAGGTAAAGGGAAAGAGGGAGGCATGGGGGGATGGTTGAGGTGGGAAACACTTAGTGGGGAAGGGGGACTGGGGAATTGTGAATGTGAGCCACATTGGGTGGGTTTGGTTGTTGGTTGGGTGGGTGTTATTTGTTCTGTTGTTTGTTCCTCTTGAAAACTGTTGTTAAAATTATATATGCCTGGATAAAATATTTTCAAAAAAAGAAGAAAATGTTGCCCTTCCCACTACCTGAAGAATCAATGGTAAGCATATCAGCGCCCTCACTGACAGGCCCGCAAGCCTTTTATCCGATGAGCATTAGCTGTATGAAGTCGGTTTTTTCCGCTAATCCCTGCAGCGTGCAAAACAGCATCGTCCAGAAGTGAGCTGTACGTTCTCCCCGCAGCATATCTCTGATGCCAGGGTGGCACAGTAGATAGTAGTGCTGCCCTCATTGTTCCACGGATTTCAGCCCTGGGTGACTGTGAGGATTTTACAAGATTCCCCCGTGCCTACGTGGGATTACCCCTGACAGCCACGTTTCCTCCCACAGTCCAAAGATGTGCTATGTTCATTGGATTGAACATGCTAAATTGCCCCTTCTTGTCCAGAGATGCGCAGTTTAGGTTACGGGTATTGCAGCTCTTTGGTCAGGGGGGAGTTGATGGAAGTGGACTAAAATAGGACTGAGTCAGCACGGCTTTGTCAAAGGGAGGTCGTGTCTGACAAATCTGAGTTCGTTGAAGAGGAAACAAGGAATCAGACAAAAATCAGTGGACGTGATTTATTTAGGTTTCCAGCAGGCCTTTGACAAGGTGCGGCATAGGAGACTGTTAAATAAGTTAAAAGCCCATGGTGTTTTAAAAAATATATATTTTTATTCAAATTTTTGCATATTTTCAACAAACCCCCCCCCCTTACAGAAATAAGAAAAAAACAAAAAACACATAAATAAACGTCTTATAGCTATGTCACGTATTCCCCCAATATACAAACCCCCCATTAAACGATAATAAACACAGTAGTAAACACAAAGTACCACCCCCGGGTTGCTGCTACTGCTGTCCACCTCCTAACGCTCCGCTGGAAAGTCTAGGATTGCCACCACCTGAGAACCCTTGCACAGATCCTCTTAAGGCTAATTTTACCCTCTCCAATTTAGTGAACCCTGCCATGTCACTGATCCAAAAGCCCATGGTGTTAAGGGTAAGATCCTGGCAGGAATAGAGGATTGAATAACTGGCAGAAGACAGAGAGTGGGGATAAAGGGATCTTTTTTAGGATGGCAGCCGGTGACTAGTGGTGTGCCTCAGGGGTCTGTGCTGGGACCACACGTTTTCACAATATACAATAATGATCTGGAAGAAGGAACTGAACGCACTGTTGCTAAGTTTGCAGATCATACAAAGATCTGTAGAAGGTCAGGTAGTACAGAGGAAGCAAGGGGGCTGCAGAAGGATTTGGACATGTTTGGAGAGTGGACAATGAAGTGGCAAATGAAATACAATGTGGAAAAGTGTGAGGTTCTGCTCTTTGGAAGGAGGAACTTCGGCATGAACTATTTTCTAAATGGGGAAATGCTTAGGAAATCAGAAGCACAAAGGGACTTGGGAGTCCTTGTTTACAATTCTCTTAAGGTTAACGTGCAGGTTCAGTCGGCAGCTAAGAAGGCAAATGCAATGTGAGCATTCACGTCAAGAGGGTTAGAATACACGACCAGGGAGGTACTTCTGAGGCTCTAAAAGGCTCTGGTCAGACCCCATTTGGAGTATTGTGAGCGGTTTTGGGCCCCATATCTAAAGAAGGATGTTCTGGCCTTGGAAAGGGTCCAGAGGAGATTCACAGGAATGATCCCTGGATGAGGAACTTGTCATATGAGGAACGGTTGAAGACTCTGGGTTGTACTCATTGGAGTTTTGGATACTGCGAGGCCTGGATAGAATGGACGTGGAGAGGATGTTTTCACTTGTAGGAGAAACTAGAACCAGAGGCCACCATCTCAGACTAAAGGGACGATCCTTTAAAACAGAGATGAGGAGAAATTTCTTCAGCCAGAGGGTGGTGAATCTGTGGAACTCTTTGCCGCAGAAGGCTGAAATCACTGAGTGTCTTTAAGACAGAGATAGATAGGTTCTTGATAATTAATAAGGGGATCAGGGGTTATGGCGAGAAGGCAGGAGAATGGGGATGAGAAAATATCAGCCATGATTGAATGGTGGGAGCAGACTCGATGGGCTGAGTGGCCTAATTCTGCTCCTATGTCTTATGGACTGCTCTTTCGGAATTTCGATGGGCCGAATGGCCTGTTTCTGCACTGAAGGGATTCTATGGTCTCCCTGGCGTTCGGGGGTAGGTAAACGTTAGGGGGTTCTCATGATGAAATGAAAATGAAAATCGCTTATTGTCACAAGTAGGCTTCAAATGAAGTCACTGTGAAAAACCCCTAGTCGCCACATTCCGGAGCCTGTTCGGGGAGGCTGTTACGGGAATTGAACCGTGCTGCTGGCCTGCCTTGGTCTGCTTTCAAAGCCAGCGATTTGCATGACTGATGAGGGGGGGTCAGACCACAAAGCGGTCAGATCTGATTGGATCGGTACGGGAGCGAGGTTCGGGCCAGGTGTATGGGTCGGACTAAAATGGGGGTTGGACTTTCAGGTATGGAGTGGGACTGGGATGGAGTGTCGGACAGGAAGGGCAGATGGATCATATACGGTTTCACTGGGAGGAGGGCCGGACAGAGAGGTGGCGGTTCTGTTAGAACTGTGATCGGGTGCCGTGTTTGACCGAAAGGCAGGGTTGGTTTGGTATTGGGGGTGGTGATTTGGACGGAGGGCGGCGGCGTCGAGTCTGTGAGGATGGGTGGGGGGAGAGCGTGGGGTGGAGTTAGTGCCCATGTGAGGCTCGGGTTGGGTTTTTCAAATCGTTAGTCTGGATAGAGAGATGATTATTCTTCAGTAACGCTTTCAAGCTAACTATTTGGGTTAAACTGGCCGAACCTTATGAAGTTAATGATTCAAATCGCTTCTGTGGGACAGTGTGCAGTCCATGGCAACTGCCCAGAGGAAGTTATTACTTATTGGCATTTGACGAACAAGCCACTACATGGGTATTTCCTAGGGTGATTCCCAGCACATCATTGCGGTAACTCCTGAAATGACACCGAGGACATCGAAAGATATGGGCCATGATAAGAATACTATATTCCAGTGCAAGATACAACTCATTAGTTATCTGGTCTAAAAGGAATAGGCCCCTAAATTATCGCTCCTGATCACTATTCCGTGTGTATAGGTTTAAATCTGTGGGACGGGATGCTCGGTCGGACAGTACCAAAATCACAAAATTTCGCGATTGACCAGAGATTCGGGCGTGACGACAATATCGTGGAGGGTGCCTGGCGCCGCCCGAGTGCCTTGCTCCGTTGCCCTGACAGCAGCTTTAATGCATTATACTCTGCACGTACAGTAAACGTTGCTTGCATGTCATCAGCAGGCCTGACTCGGGTATGGTCCGGGGCCTCCGTGATACACCGCCTCTGCTGGGGGGAATTACCGAAGGCGAATTTCACTTATGGTTTTAAAAATCGGCAAACAGGCTCGATGGCCAATGTGGCAGATAGAGGAGGTACGACAAGCAGAGGCACACCAGTGGGCTGCCGATCCTGCCGCTGGCATGGTGGGCTGGGTGGGGGGCTCTGCCAGCCCTGGGAGTGCAGCAGGCTGTGACAGCGGTTGACCAGGGGATGGACCCTAGGGCCACAGGACTGCGGTGTCCAAGAACAGACCGGCATCGTATCAGTCAAAAAAGCAGATATCTTGACGTGCACCCCACTGACTGCACGCCATGACCCCTTGTTCTGCAGAGTGACAGCAGCGTCTGGGTGCCTCACCCTACGCACCCTAATCTGCACCCTCTACCTCACCATCTCCTCTCCCACCCACCAGCAGGACAGCACATATTCGACCCAAGGGCAATGGCAACTGTAGTCCCTGAAAGGAGGGCTGATGCTGCAGAGCGAAATGCTGGCATGGGTAGCGCCAGCTAATGGTGCCTTTGGCAGCAGGGACGGGCGTCAGGGCCAGAGGCCCACACTGTGCTGGACACCGGGGTGCAGTGGGCAAATGCCAGGGTGAATGACTGGGGTAACCGTGGGGATGGGGGAGGTAGGGGGACACGAAGGGGCAGGATCTGCAATGCAGACCAGGGCCACTGTGCAGCTCGTTGGATCTGATTGGGAACAGGGGTACATGCTAACAAGTCTGCCATACCATTGCAGACAATGGACTTCGGAATTCAACCAGGAATAGTGGCCTTCATCGTTGTCATCACAACCCTGGGGGATACACACAGGCTGTAGGAACTCGAACAACTCGAGGAGGGCCGTGAAACAGCGGAACCTGCCCAGGAGGAACAGGAGGCAGACAGTGAGGCGAAAGAGCCAGCCGTCTAACAGACTGAGGAAGAGGGGGTGGGAAAGAGGCCGCATGAGGCCTGATGTGTACCGGCAGCACCTGTTAGGTGGATTGGCCATGCCAAATTGCCCTTTGTGTCCAAAAAGTTTAGATGGGTTTGCTGGGTTAAGGGGATGGGGTAGAGGTGTGGGCTTAGGTAGGTTGCAATTTCCAAGGGCCGTTGCAGACTCGATGGGCCGAATGGCCTACTTATGCACTGTAAATTCTATGATTCTATGCTTCCATGACCTGCCAGAGCGGGCATGGCGTCCACAACTACGGCTGAGCAGGGGGACAGTATGACATATGTGTCAGATCACAGTGTACTTGGCACCCTGGGGGTATGAGGGAAAGCACCCACTCCCGATGGTCATCAAGGTGATGGTCGCCCTGAACCTTTATGCGATAGTGTCCACCCAGGCACCGAGCGGGGATTGTCTGGAATCCCTGTGCACAGGTACATCTGAGCCATCATGGATGCCCAGGCAGTGGGGTTAAGTGTCATCGCCGAGATGTCCCAGGTCCACGGAGCGATCGGCGGGATGCATATCACCCTGCATGCACTACCCATGATAGGCCATTCTTCACAAACTGAAAGGGGTACCACTTGATGAACGTGCCGCCAGTGTGTGACCGTGAGCTGCTTATCCTGCATGTCTGTGTCCGATACCCATGCAGTGTGCATGACAAGTTCATCCTGGCACAATTGATTGGTCCAGACCTCTTCGAGCGACACTCATGGGTGAGGGTTTGTTTCCTGGGCCACATGGGTTATCCACTGTGGCTGTGGCTGATGATGCCTATCTGGAAGCCACAGAATGACGAGAAGACCCGTTACAATGATGCCCAGGTTGCGATTAGGGGCGTGATTGAGCAGTAATTCATCATTCTGATCATGTGGTTCAGGTGTCTGGATCACTCTGGAGTGGGCCTCCAGTCTCGCGCTGGAAGAGTTTCCCACATCGTCATGGCATGCTGTGTCTTCCACAACAATGTGCAGCAGAAGGCACGATGTGCTGGTGGAAGAGGATGAACGCTTCAAACCCTCTGATGCCGAGGATGGGGAGGAAGGCGAGGAGGGGCAGCACACGGGGCCTGGGCACACAGGGGAGGCCGCACAACATGTATGCTTGAGCTGGCGCGTATGATATGCTCTAATAGTCTCCAGGTTTGGGGCCTGGCCAGCCCCAGAAACATACCATCCCAACACCCCTTTGCAACACCCTCTGTGATTCCTGCCTGCCTCACTACGGGGTGTGGGCCCTGGGTTGGCAATCCCAGCTGGTCTGGTCCTTGGGGTGGAGTATGATGATGACAACCCGCTCTGCGGTGAGCTCTGGTGCCCCGTACCAATTGACAATGCCCGTCTCCTGCCCATGGTAGCAGTTTCCACCTTCCATCTGGGTAATCCCTGCATGCGAGCTGGCCATTGCATCACATTGTCCCACTAAACTTTGAGGTGGCAGAGGTGGGGATGCTGAGGGGAGGTGTGTTAGGGAATGGGTGGGACACTTGAGCGGTGAGCCTTGGCTGAACTGGAGACTCTGGGCCAAGCCCATCCTCAACCTACCCTCAACCACCCGCTGATGAACCCCACGCCCCCTCTGCAAGCAGCCCTCACCAGCCCATTCCTCACACTCTTCTGAAAGAGCATCGAGGAAGGTTGCAACGTTGTGAACATTGTTTAACGTGAACAAGTGAACCAATAGATATAACTTTGTTCCCTAGCCACTAAGGCTATCTTTTGTGCTGCACCCGTGCCAACTTAACTGGTGTCTACCTTTCTGGCCTTACAACCCCTAACGCTATGACTAGATCGATCCCCAGGCAGGACATCAGGAGTGGAGGCGACCTGCTGTGAATCCCGCCCAGTGACTTGTGTCGCCTTTGACTGCAGTCTTCTTTGGTGACCGGACCTGGATGGACCCGGCTGCTGCTTGGATGTCCCAGGTGCCGTGGTGTTGCCTTGGTCTGCCCGCTGCCCATCGGATGTATCAGGGACAGGAGGGGCAGAGCCAAGATGCTGTAGTGTTCTGGTACCTCACCTGCGGGAGCCACTGGCATGGGCCCGATCACCTCATCCTCCCCCATGGCCCCGATGGAGAGGGGATGTGGGAGTGGTGGTGGTGGAGCAGGGCTAACACACTTTCTATGGGGAACCGCAACTGAGCAGGATCTCACTTCTTCACCCAATGACAACCTCCGCCTCATCAACTGCCCTTTCTTAGGGTCCACCAACCATTTCCAGTGCCCTCTGGTCCACTGCGCATGACAGGTTGCAGGTCTTGTGCTCTCCCCCCCCCCCCCCCCAGAGTCATCCCCTCCCCCCCTCCCCCCCCCACGGAGATTGTGAGCAGGCTTCTCCTCGGGAGGGGCGGGGTGGGAACTGAATACGCACAGCATTGGACACCATGACGAATTCCGCCCAGGGGTGCATAGCTGGTGACTTAACTGTCCAGATCAGCCAGCATTGGCGACCGGTATGAGTGCCGGTGGGATTTCTACCCCCCCCCCCCAAGTGGGGGCGGGGGCGGGGGTGGGGGGGGGGGGGGTTATTGGTGGGTCAGGCGAGATTTGGTGCCGGGGCACAGTGCTGCCTGCACGTCCTAGCCTCCCTGAAGAGGGCATGCAGTTACATTGACATTGCTGGCCAGTCCGCGCAGCGTTGCCCACGGTGCTGATGACGTCTGCCAGCTGCCTCCAGTCACGGTGAATAGAGGTGAATGACAGCCTGGGGTACAGGCTCGCACGCCTGTCCTCCATGGCGTCCAGCAAGGTCTCGAGTTCGGCGTTCGTGAAAGTTGGTTCTTCTATTCTTGCTGTCATCCTGTTGCCTTTGATGAGTGCGCAGTGGGAGTGAAGTGTGTATATTTGTTATGGCTACATTCAGGTGGAAATGTCGAACTCAGCAAGATTATATTCAGAATCTGCCGTACTGTAATGTGCAATGTTTTGTATGTTAATAGCGGTCCCACGTTTGGATAATAATCAGGTGAAGAAAGTAACTTTTGTTAAGGTCCATAATATACCTTGCCAGTTATAACTTGTACTGAGACTATGGAACTCAGCTTTGAGGAGTTTAAACCCGTGAATTCATAACGTACAAACTTACATGAACCATTTCAACTGCCTTTTAAAACATTCACTATATTCCGTACCTGGCATGATACAATAGTCTCTGGGCATTGCACTTTTAAACTTTTCCCTTAAGAAATATTCCATCTCACCAAAACACAAAGATTCGTTTGGCAGCAGCTGCGTTTACTTATTTGTTTAAATCAATGCAATTAATTAAAACAATCCAGAATCATTCTAACGATCACCCTGGAGGCTTACCTAAAGCATAAATGTAACTACTTTGTGGTGTGGTGCAGAACTGTCTTGGAGCTTCCAATAGCAATGCATGGATCTCCAAAAGGCCTGATCTTTGCCATTTACTATCCTGCTGTTGCCGCTATCGGTGTCCCAGGTAAAGTATTCTATGCAGAAATCAGCTTTGACGATCACTGTGTAGATGTATCAATGTTCCCATTGATCAGCAGCACTCTTCCGTGGTACAATATTATTTCTCGACTTCAAAGTAATGTCCTATCTTGTTTTTTTAACTGAACATTCCCTCTCCTTTTTAGCTGAATAGCATACTTGTTACCACTTTAAAATATTAATACTCATTTTCTCAATCTTGTGGATTTAATTTGCTCGTATTGCTGACATAATATCTCCCTTTTAACGGCATTTTTTTCAATCAATTTAACATGATGTTGGCATTACAGGTATAACACCCTCGTTTTACAGTAAGACTATTAAGAGAAAGAGTTGGACATTCAGCCTTTCGAGTTCGCACCGCCATTCAGCGAAATCATGGTTGATCTTGTAAGGAAACGCCATTTTCCTTCACTATCGCTGTATCCCTTGGTATTTTAGTATGTCGCAATCCATCGATTCAAGTACTGAATATACCTAAGGACTGAGCCAGCTGGGGACGTGAGTTCAAAAATTCACAACACTTTAAGTAAAGAAAATCCTCCTAATTTCTGTTCTATTCAAAGACTGTGGCCCCCCGTTAAAGACAACCGCCCCCGCCCTCCCGCAGCTCCAAAGGCACACCCCATCCAGCGGAAAATGTGTTACTACATCTAATCGGTGGAGCCCTCTAAGAATGGTCTGTGTTTGAATGAAATCACCTCCCTCACTTTTAAACTCCAAATATGAATACCCGATTCTATTTAATATCTGCTGCAAGCCAGGCATTAATGCAGTGAACCTTGGTTGCGCTCCGTGGGTGGCAAGTTTTTATCTCCATTGGCATGGAGATGAAAACTCCCGATAATCTTTCAGTTGTGGCCTCACGAAGGCTTCATAGATTAAACATTAATTGCTTTTAAACCGCGAGCCTCTCGGGATGTATGGATATGTAAATTATTTAATGACATTTCTACTGTGGGGGATCATCACACATACAAATGGTATTTATGGTATTTACATTGACAAAGATTAATTTCCACCAATGCTTCATTACTTGAAGGTATTCAACCGTTGTATTTTTCCCGCTGAACTTAATGAGTGAGTTTAATATTATTAGACATGGATGAATATAAGAAATATAAAAATGTAACAATAATCAATTTTCTTAATCAATGTTTCACTAAGACAACCGCTATATTTCTTACATCAGTCTCTAACGGACAACCGTTCAGCCTAGACCTTGTTTGTTAGATTTTCTGAATCCTGGCGTTTCTTCTGTTCTCAGCACCTCGAAAGGTCTGGGCCGGTTAAAGCTTGACTATTTGCTTCACATTTTTAAAAGTCGCATACATTTCAATATCTCTCGTATCCGAGTTAATCAGTATTAAAAACAAGAAGTGCTGGAAAAGTTCAACAAGTATCGGTGCATCTGTGGAAGGAGGAATAGAATTGCTGCTTGGACAGGAAAATCAGTCTTCTTCACAACAGAAATCATGCTGACCTCCAGTTGCTGAGCTTTTGCAGCACATTTTGTTTCTCACTTAGATCTGCAACATCCAGCGTACTATATTTTTATTTTAATAATTATCACATTCAATGTCCACTCTAGGGTTAAGCTGACCATTTATCCGTACAACGTCGAGCAGCGTTGACTAGATGGTGCATAGCAAGGGAGACATGTTTCTCTTTAGACATCCTCTTCCTCTGCTACTTCTTATGGTCCACATCGATAGTGGAGATTGTTTACTTTGTCATAAAATGTGGGTGCCGTTGGCAAAATCAGAATTTTCTTCTCCATCCCTAATTGTCCTGAACGAAAAACTTTTCTCGGTCATTGTAGAGGACCGTTACTCAAGCACATTTATTTGTGTCTGGAGTCGCATAAGGACCAGAGGAGGGTAGGATGGCAGGCGCCCTACTCAAAAGGACGTTTGTGAACCTGATGGATTGTAGGACACTCACTGATGATTTCATGAACAGTTATTGGAACAAGCTTGCAAAGACAGATAGAGTAATTGAACATAAAGTCCACCAACTTCCATGGAAGGAGTTGAACCCAGGTCCACAGAACATTAGACTTATCCTCGGATCATTCACACGTGACTGTGGGAACAGACGTTCGGAGTTCTCATTGGTCTTCACCAACATCCACTGACAATATAAGAATATGATAATTGTCCGCTCACCTCTCTCCGTGATGGTCTGGGATTTGTTGATAGCCGAGCTTTCTGGAAGTAATTTTACAGGTGTTCATCTGAGGAGAACGCGCTCGACCCTTGGTGGTATGGAACGTGCTACAAGAGCAGTATTTGCATTTGTTAGATTGCGCCATATTAGAAACATAGAAAATAGGAACAGCCGCAGAATGTTTTGCTCATCAAGCCCGCTCCTACTTTCAATATCAGACTGACGGATCCGCTATCTACACACCATACCCTCTGCTCCCCATAACCGTTGATTCCTTCCGATCACTCCTCACTTTCCATTATTGCGTTTTCATTGTATTATTGTACGTTTTGATGTAATTGATCTGTCAGTAGGAACCAATATTTCAATCACATGAACAATGCCTCAAGCGGGTGCAATGGACGACATTATAGATCACTTGTAAGTCATCAAATATAACTTAAAATAATCCAAAACTGATCAATTTGTTTGGTGTCCAGTTAGTCACATTTCTTACTCGCTCTGCACCTCTGCATGTTTCATCTTTCATGTGTCACTCTCTTCCTCTTTTACCTCTGTCACAGCCAATCTGGTAGCAATTGTGATCCTGTCCAGAGGAAGGTGTGGCCTCTCCGGGTGCATCACTCGATACCTGGTGTCCATGGCAATGGCGGACCTCTTGGTCATTATTACCGGAGTGATCTTGAACAGGATTGCGGGCATTTATTTTCCAGTCAGTCTACTGTCCATCACACCACTCTGCAGTCTCCGTTCCGTTCTGAACTCTGTCACTTTGGGCATTTCAGGCTGGTTAACGGTTGCCTTTACATTTGATCGGTTTATGGCCATTTGTTGCCAGAAGTTGAAAATAAAATATTGCACCGAGAAGATGGCGACTTGTGTTATAGGAGCGGTTTGTGCGATGAATTGTTTTAAATCTTCATTTCTGTATTTTATATATGAACCTTTCTACATAACTAACACCATTCCCTGGTTCTGCAGAGTGAAAACATCATTTTATACTTCCCCTGCATGGGCGGCTTATGACGTGATCCTCCACATTGTAATGCCTTGCCTCGCATTTGTCCTGATTTTATTGCTCAATGCACGAACAGTTAGATATATTCTAGTGGCGAATAGAGCCCGCACGAGACTCCGTGGCCATAGCAATGGAAAGAATCAGAGTGACCCAGAAATGGAGAACAGGAGAAAATCCATCGTTTTACTCTTCTGTATCTCGGGCAGCTTTATCTTGTTCTGGATTTGGATTCTAATAACTTGCCTCATCGTCAGAATTGCCAGAGTCACGTATTTCTCCGGTTCTAATTTCAATGAATTCAATTATATTCTGGGGGAAATCGGAATAATGCTTCAGATGTTGAGTTCCTGCATCAACCCAATTATTTACGCAGGAACCCAGAGAAAATTCAGAGAAGAGTTTGGAAATGCGCTGAAATATCTATGGAGTAAAATTAATTAAACGATGGGAAGTATGTTTTTGACTTTAATTTGCCCTGTATCACTTACCAAGACCCCTTGCTGTTTTGCGGTTTATTGTTCAGACTCTGCCCAGCTTCAGAATCCCTGGTAGCAGGGACCATTTACACAACTTTGGTTGAGAAATATAACTTGATTCATAATGTGCTGGACATTCCATTTCTTACTTAGTTGAAGGAACATATCTCACTTTTCGGCCGACTTATTCTTGAGAACAATATTACCATTAAAGTGAAGACACACATTGTGTCCACTCCTCCTTCTTCATTGTACGAAATTCACTCTCTTGGTGAGATGTCTATCAATCTGGGAGATTGTTGTCCAGTCTGTGCCACCCGGTATCCCCCTTGTTCCATCCTGTCATCTGAAACGAAGTTCTCGTGTTTCCAGAGGAACCTGGGCAATTAATCTCTGTGATCCTGTATGCGAGAGCAAGGAGAGCAGGAGAGCAAGGAGAGGCCATTCCTCCCATCCAAGCTGTTCCATTATTTATGCATATTGTGATTGATATTCATTCAAACGATATTGACCGTCTGAGGACCAGATCACTCCATATCCACGCACACTAATGCTAGGCCGGGGTTCCCCATTGCTAATCCTGCTCACTACCGCTGTTAGCGAGGAAACAGAATTTGGTAAATGCGCCTGCTGATCGCTGGTCGCGAGAATTCTCACCCGCCCCCGCCCCCTCCCCCCATTTGTCAAAGGAATGTCCTATTTGAAGCCATACCACGCCGCCAGGAAACCGCGGACGAATGTGTCTTACTACGAGAACAGTGAAATACAAATGCCCCCTCCCCCCCTTATTTCTGGCCGCAGTTCTCGAGCGGTTGCGATTCACCTTTCCCACCGAAGGCGCAGACCCGCCCGCGCGTTTGCCGGCGTCGTCAGGTGACTTCAATGGGATTTCCATTGACTAGGGGCAGAAACAAGGGGCAAACCGCCGAGAAACACGGTACTGGTGGTATCTGTCTCCCACTCTATGATTGGAATTTTCCACAAGTTTAATTTTGTACATCCGAGTCAATATATTTGAACGTATTGCTTATAGATTTATATATATACAAATACATGTAGGTTGAATATATTGCTTCATAATTGCGCTGGGGACCGCTTCCAAGTATTGCGGCATTGTGACCAATTCTGGAGTCGGAGGCACCAATATAAATGGGACGGATTACAGTGCAACTGGACTGGGATATGTGGTGATGGAAATCTTGACTGTCCTGATTTGGTGGGCTCTGAGTTGAATTGGCAAGGGATGACCCAGCAGCACATGGAAGGAAAGAAATCAAAATAAAGTCCATGAAGTGATAGCGTTTTATTGGACGCGAGGGGTGAAATAAACATTATTAGATAGGAGGCACCTAAAGAGAAAAAGATAATAAAAAGCCTGGTTTAGAATGTCTGTCTGTTAATGCAAATATGGGTTGAATAACCTTGGTGCGTTAAAAACACAATCAGCCATACGATAACATGCTTAAGAGGCAGTAACACAACCTTGGATGAAATATTCTAATGCCTATGAGTTGATTATTCAACACCAAAGGTGTTCTGAAAAGACAGGCAATAAAAAGAGGAATGGAAATTGCAGTTCCCAAAGGCGAAGAGCAGTAAATTTGGAAAGTAAGTATGTCCTTGTGCAAACGAAATATTATCCACTGGTTTTGAGAAGCAAATCCGGTATTTTCAGGCTCCTGGAGAAAGAGAAGGCGAGAGAGAAACTGAGGCGAGACCAGGAAAGAGAGCGAGCGAGCGAGAGAGAGGTTGTGGAAGGAGAGACATGGGAGTCAGAGACTGGGTGCGTGTGTGGCAGGGCGAAAATACAGAAAATCACACAGTTAGGTGCAATATAGAATTATAGACTCATTCCATTGCAGGACGAGGCCATTTGGCCACCGATTCTGCACCGATACACAGAAAGAATGGCCTAACTCGGCCACCGCCGCCGCCCTATTGTAACCCCACATAACATTTGGACACAAAGGGGCAATTGTAGCATAGGGAATCCACTTAATCTGCACATCGTTGAACAGCAGTAGAGAACACCCGGAACAAACCTGCAGAGACATAGGTGAAAGTGCAAACTCACAAACAGTCTCTCAAGGCTGGAATCGAATCGGGTTCCCAGCGCTCTGATAAAGCTGTGTTACCACTGTTCCAGATGTCGTGCAACAACTAAAAGTAGTGGTACGTGGACAATTTATTTATCCGATTGCAATTTGCATTCATCTTAAAATAAAATGCGAAGACAATAATAATATATTCATTCTGTTCACGGGAGTTCCCTTGACCAGCAAGACTTCGGTAAAACTCAGAAGCAAACTTTTGCAGATCTAACACTTGAGAAACACACGCCAGGTGAACCAATAATCCTTAGCAAGAACACGTGTTTGAGAATTTTAGTTTTATAAGACAGATTGCACTAATAGAGAGATGATTGATGTAAGGTAGGAGTTCGAAGTTGGCAGAGAGTTGACTTCAATGCTAGAAGGGTGATCAACCAAGGTAAAATGCAACCAAAGTTTGATGCAATACCTAGGATGAATAGACCTTTAAGGCGAAAATGTTCCAGAAAAGGAACGGCCATTTCAATAAAAAGTGAAAGGGAAGTGAACGAGGGCCAAGTGGATGACGAGGAAGATAGAGAATATAGCGATACGAAAAATACAATATTCTCTGGCGTGTTAGGGAAATTATTCTATTAAGACACAACCTGATGCACTAACTTCAAAGAGGAAACAACGAAGAAAGTAAAGTGGAAGAGTAAGAATAAAGGGCTCCCGCCGATGCATGCTCACTTATCTTCGCATTGGCAGACAGCCAATAGCGTCACTCATCGGAGACACAGTACCAGCAAAACTTCCTTCAAACAAATTGCTATGGAGATGGCTGTAACAGGAGTTCATCTTCAAGTCAGCAGGCTTGGACACATGTGCTTTAGGGTAAATTATGCTCTATTTTCGGGACTTCCGGTTGGGGCTGTGGCTGGGTCGGTCGCACGTTCGGCAGCTCCCACCGTGAACGGACTTTTGGGCCCTTTTAAAGAGCCCCAGCAGCACCTGCATGACGATTCCTGGTGTGGGGAGACAGCAGTGAGGTTCCCCCAGCACTGTATGGAGTGGACCAGGAGCGGAGCAGTCAAAAGACCGGCATTGGAAAAGAGAGGAGAGCGAGTGCGGAAAAGCAAGATGGCGGCCGGTGGAGACCAGGCAGCGTGGGCTCAGTGGTCTCGGGAGCAGCAGGATGTTTTGAAAAGCTGCTTTGCAAAGTTGAAGGCGGAGATGTTGGCCCCTATGAAGACGTCGATCGAGAGGCTGGTGGAGACCCAGAGGGCGCAGGGGACGGCAATTAAAGAGGTGCAGCAGAAAGCCTCGGACAACGAGGATGAGATTCTGGACCTGGCAGTGAAAGTGAAGGCGCACGTGGAGCTGAACAAAAGGTGGCAGGAGAAGTTCGAGGACCTGGGGAATAGGTCGAGGTGGAAGAATCTGCGGATTCTGGGTCTCCCTGAAGGCGTGGAGGTGTCGGATGTCGGGGCATATGCAGCCATGATGCTAG
Source organism: Scyliorhinus torazame (assembly GCF_047496885.1). Taxonomy (NCBI): domain Eukaryota; kingdom Metazoa; phylum Chordata; class Chondrichthyes; order Carcharhiniformes; family Scyliorhinidae; genus Scyliorhinus; species Scyliorhinus torazame. The sequence continues at coordinate 183,035,302 of NC_092711.1, read as the reverse complement.
GCACGCTAATGGGTGCGGGAGCCATCCCGAGGCCCCTGGAGCTGGATCGGGCACACAGATTCCTGGCAAGGAGGCCGAGGGCGAATGAGCCGCCAAAGGCTGTGGTGGTGCGGTTTCACCATTTTACGGACAGAGAGTGTGTCATGAGGTGGGCGAAGAAGAAACGGAGCAGCAGGTGGGAGGACACTGAAATCCGCATCTACCACGACTGGAGTGCAGAGCTGGCCGAGAAGAGGGCGGGATTCAACCGGGCCAAGGCGGTTCTCTACCGAAAGGGGGTTAAGCTTGGGCTGCTGGTGCCAGCGCGGCTGTGGGTCACTTTTCAGAACCAACACCATTATTTTGATACGTCGGACGAGGCATAGACCTTCATCCAAAATGAAAAACTGGACTCGAATTGATGGTTTGCTGCAGGTTGTGGGGATGCTGGGGAGTGGGAAGGGACGATTTGATCCGATGTGTTTGTTTTCTGGACATGTGGATTGATTTGGAGGGGCTGTTCCCCATGCTCGAAGGGAGAAGGGGGGTCCAGAGGCCCTGGGCCGTGGGGAATTGGGGAGAGGCAGCAAGAGAAAGGAGCTGCACCACAGGGGACAGGGCCGGCCCAGGCAGAAAAGGTGGGCTTTTTCCCACGCAAAAAGGAGTGTGGCGTGGCCCGACGTGGAGGGTGGTACCAGAGGGGAGCCCGCACTAGCTTTTCGGGGAGGGGAGGACTTTGTGGGGGAAGTCAATCGGGGGATCGTCGGCAGAGGCAGGAGCGGCCGGGGTCAGCAGGAATCAGCTGACTTACGGGAGTGAAATGGGGGGAGTCAGGGGGCCAGGCTATCGCCTGGCTGGGTGTGGGGGAGGGTGGGGGAACTGGGTTGTTGCTGTACTGACTGAGGGGGAGCTGGAGGTAAGAGGGAGAGTCGGAGTGGGGAGCCCCCGCCTGGGGGGCTGGAGAGTGTGGGAGGCGTGGGCACATGGGTGGCCTAAGAAAGGAGATGGCTAGCCAGGGGGGAGGGTGGGGTGTCCCCCGATCCAGCTGATCACATGGACTGTGGGGGCCTGGTCAATGACGTTGTTATGTTGCAGGAGATGCACCTGAAGGTGGTGGATCAGATCAGGCTGAGGAAGGGATGGATGGGGCAGGTCTTTCACTCTGGGCTGGATGCGAAGAATAGGGGGGTTGCAATCTTGGTGAGTAAGTGGGTGACGTTCGAGGCGACGAATATTGTGGCGGATAATGGGGGCCGATATGTGATGGTGAGTGGTTGATTGCAGGGGACCCGCGTGGTGCTGGTGAATGTATGTGCCCCAAATTGGGACGATGCAGGGTTCATGAAGCGCATTCTGAGCCGGATCCCAGATCTAGAGGCGGGGAGTTTGATAATGGGGGTGGTCTTCAATACAGTACTGGACCCGGCATTGGATCGATCTAGTTCGAGGTCGGGCAAGAGGCCAGCTGTGGCCAAGGTTCTGAGGGGGCATATTCACGGATAGACTTCTTTGTGATGAGTAGGACATTGACCCCAAGAGTGGAGGGGATGGAGTACTCAGCCATAGCAATTTTGGACCATGCCCCACACTGGGTGGAGCTGGAGTTGGGGGAGGAGAGGGGCCAGCGCCTGCTGTGGCGCATGGATGTGGGGCTGCTGGAGGATGAGGAGGTTTGTGCGCATGTCCGGGGGTGTATTCAAAGGTACATAGAGGCCAATGAAAATGGGGAATTACTGGTTAGTGTGGTTTGGGAGGCGCTGAAGGTGGTGGTCAGGGGAGAGCTAATCTCAATCAGGGTTCACAGGGAGAAGAGGGAGAGAATGGAGAGGGAGAGATTGGTGGGAGAGATACTGAGGGTGGATAGGTGATATGCGTATTCCTCTGAAGAGGGGCTGCTGAAGGAGCGCCGGAGCCTCCAAACGGAGTTTGATTTGCTGACGGGGAAAGCCGAGGCCCAGTGGAAGAAGGTGCAGGGGGCAGCGTACGAGTATGTGGAGAAGGCAAGCCAGATGCTGGTGTATCAGCTACGCAGGAGGGAGTCGGCGAGGGAAATTGGAGGAATCAGGGTCAGAGGGGGGAACACGGTGTGGAGTCTGGCCAAAATAAATGATGTCTTCAGGGATTTCTATGGGAACCTGTACAAGTCAGACCCCCAGGAGGGGGTGCGGGGGAAGGGGATGAGGCAGTTCCTGGACCAATGGAGGTTCCCGAGGGTGGAGCAGGGACAGGTTGAAACCTGGGGGTCCCGATCGGGATGGAGGAGCTGGTTACGTGGTTGAGGAGTATGCAGACGGGCAAGGCCCCGGGGCCAGATGGGTTCCCGGTCGAATTCTACAGGAAGTTTGTGGAACTGTTGGGTCCGTTGTTGGTAAGAACCCTCAACGTGGCGAAGGAGGAAGGGATTCTTCCCCCAATGATGTTTCGGGCACTGATCTCGCTTATCCTCAAGTGGGGCAAGGACCTGCTGCAGTGTGGCTCGTATAGGCCGATCTCGCTCCTTATTGTGGAAGGCAAGTTGTTGGCGAAGGCCCTGGCCACTAGGATTGAGGATTGTGACCCGGGAGTGATACATGAGGATCAGACGGGGTTTGTGAAGGGCAGGCAGTTGAATGCAAATGTGCAGAGGCTCCTTATTGTGATCATGATGCCCTTGGAAGGGGGGGAGGCGGAAGTGGTGGCGGCAATGGACGCGGAATAGGCCTTTGATCGGGTGGAGTGGGAGTGCCTGTGGGAAGTGTTGGTCAGGTTGGGTTCGGGGAGGGGTTCATAGGGTTGGTCAAATTGCAATACCAGGCCTCCCCCGGTGGCGAGCATTTCGACGAATCGGCGGAGGTCAGAGTACTTCGGGCTGTACCGTGGGATGAGACAGGGGTGCCGCCTGTCCAGCCTGCTGCTGGCCCTGGCAATTGAGCTGCTGGCCATGGCACTAAGGGAGTCTAGAAACTGGAAGGGGTTGGTCCGGGGAGGGGAGGAGCATTGGATCTCGATACATGCAGATGACCTGATTTTGTATATTGCAGATCCAGTGGAGGGGATGGCAAAGGTCATGCAGACCCTTAGGGAGTTTGGAGACTTCTCAGGATACAAGCTCAATGTTGGGAAGAGTGAGCTCTTTGTGGTGTATGCGAGGGGTCAGGAGAGGAGGCTGGTGGATCTGCCGTCAAAGAGGGTGGAGAGAAGTTTCCGGTATTTGAATATCCAGGTGGCCAGGAGTTGGGGGGTCCTGCACAAGCTTCACTTGGCGCGGTTGGTAGACCAGATGGAGGAGGACTTTAGGAGATGGGACGTGTTGCCACTCTCCCTGGTGGGTAGGGTGCAGTCCGTTAAGGTGACAGTCCTCCCTAGGTTTTTGTTCGTGTTCCAGTGCCTGCCTATTCTGATCCCAAAGGCCTTTTTCAAGCGAGTGAGCAAGAGCATTATGGGGTTTGTATGGGCAAGTAAGACCCCGAGGGTTAAGAGACTGTTCTTGGAGTGCAGTCGGGGGGAGGGGGGGGGGGGGGTGGCTGGCGCTACCGAATCTGTATAGCTACTATTGGGCAACTAATGTGGCAATGATTTGGAAATGGGTAATGGGGGGGGGAGAGGGGGTGGCGTGGAAAAGACTGGAGAAGGCGCCATGTGTGGGTTCTAGCCTGGGGGCACTGGTGACAGCACCGTTTCCGCTACCGCCGATGCGGTACACGACGAGCCCAGTGGTGGCGGCGGCAATGAGGATCTGGGGGCAGTGGAGACAGCACACGGGGGAGTTGGGGGCCTCAAGTTGGTCCCCGATACGGAACAACCATAGGTTTGCACCGGGCAGGATGGATGGTGGATTCCTAAGTTGGCATCGGGCGGGAATTAAAAGGATGGGGGACCTAGTAATAGATGGGACGTTTGCCAGTCTGAGGGCGCTGCAGGAGAAATTTGCGTTACCCCCGGGAAATGCCTTCAGGTAAATGCAGGTTAGGACGTTTGTGAGGAGGCAGGTAGGGGAATTTCCACTGCTGCCTGCATGGACGATACAGGACAGGGTGATTTGGGGTGTGTGGATCGAGAGGGTAAGGTCTCGGCGATTTACCAGGAGCTGCAGGAGGCAGTGGAAGCCTCGGTGGAGGAGATGAGGGGTAAGTGAGTGGAGGAGCTGAGGGGCAAGTGAGAGGAGGAGCTGGATGAGGAGCTGGATGAGGGCCTGTGGGCGGACGCCCAGGGCAAGGTTAATGCCTCCTCGTCTTGCGCCAGACTCAGCCTGATCCAGATTAAAGTGGTACACAGGGCGCATGTGACAGGGGCGAGGTGTTCTTTGGGGTAGAGGACAGGTGGGCGAGGTGTTCGGCGAGCCCAGCAAATCACGCCATATGTTCTGTGCATGTCTGGCACTTGAGGGGTTTTGGAGGTGCTTCGCAAAGGCTATGTCCATAGTCTTGGATACTCAGGTAAAACCGAGCTGGGGGATAGCAATATTTGGGGTATCGGATGATACGGGAGTGCAGGAGCCGAAAGAGGCCGGAGTTCAGGCCTTTGCCTCTTTGGTAGCCCGGAGAAGGATCTTATTAATGTGGTGGGATGCGAAGTCCCCAAGTGTGGATGCTTGGATCAATGACATGGCGGGGTTTCAGGCTGGAGAAGATAAAACTTGCCTTGCGAGGGTCTGGGCAGGGGTTCTCCAGGTGGTGGCAACCGTTCCTCGACTTTCTCGTGGAATGTTAGGTGGAGGTCAATAGCAGCAGCAACCCAGGGGTGGCGGGGGGTGGGGGGAGGGGGGGGGGGAGGCGGTTGTTTTGATTTCTGTAAGGAGCGTTTGCCACATTTGTGTTCTTAGTTTGTTAGTTTAATGGTTAGAGGATTAAGTTGCTTTGTGTGTTGGAATAATGCCCTTTTTATTTCCTTTTTGTATATTTTCTTTCCTTCCTGGAGTGTTTTGCGAAAATTAATTGAAAAATTCTGAATAAACATATTTTAAAATAAAAACTTAAGCTCTATTTTCAAATGATACATTTTAATCCCAAATTTAAGGCTGGCATTAGAGGTTTGCAGCAAAACAAATGCCCTTTAGCCAATAGCATCAAATCTGCCCATCGCTGGAATTGTCCGGTTATTGAGATTTACTGTTCCTGCCAGCTGGGCACCATTGTCCTTGGGATTCCAGGCAGGGTGGGTTGGCTTTAAAGGATTCGGAATTTGGGTTTTCCTCCATTGTGTATTGTTCCTCAACTTGTGTTGGTCAGAACAGAACATACTGCCTATTAATTCAGCTGAACTTCACATTGGACAAAACATGCAAATCAGACTTAACCCCAGGCGGCTACCAACCCCCCCCCCCCCCCCCCCCCCCCCCCCACCTCCCACCCCAGCCACTTATCTGCTGTACTTATCTGATTCCCAGGAGTAATTCATGGCCACCTGGCATTGTTTCCTGCTCATTAACAGTCGTTGTTCTATTTGCCTTCAGAAATAACTCGTGGTTTTCTGGTAGACACCACATTAACTTTTGCTTCAGTGACATTTGTACAGTTGGTTAGTGGATATAACTCAGAGGTAACGGATAGGAGCCTTCGGTTGAGGTACCAGAATTTGCAGCGTTTGCGGGATTCATGTTATCCAATGGTCTAACAGAAGTAGGCCTTCATTAGACAAAAATGCTGTTTGTGATCTCCATTGATCTTAAGGCCTGAGACCAGGCGAAGGAAGGGCAGACAATTATCACTGGAGTATTAATCTGTCAATACAACTGGACTGTTCCACTTTTGGCATCTGCAGAAATAAGTAGAGGTCTGTGATATCAGAGAACTGAGGGAGATTCACAGATGTAACATGATGACCTGTTTTACAAATATTCCATTGAACTAATTACTTTCAACTCGAAACGGAAGTTTTAGCCACTAGTATTATCCAACATTATATGATGCACGATCAATTGCACAAAGACTAAAGTTGAGTACAACTGTGGCTTTATTACAGTCAGATGCGAGGCCTCCTGCTGCAGCTGGCGAAATGGCAGGGCACTGGAGGTCATGCATATTTATACAGTTCTCCCTGGGCGGAGCCAGCCGGCAGGAGCTACCGGCGAACCTGTAGTGCAGGTCCTACCTTACATCTCCTATTACAGTGGACCACTACATTCACCCCCCTGTTAAAAATGAGTCCGACGGGGTTGACATGAAAACTATATACAATTAGTGGAATTACGTACAGTGGTAGGGAAAGAAAAGTCCATGTTGACGGTCCGGAATCCGTCAAAGGTTCAGCCGGTCCGGTGCTTTGGAGCTTCGTTGGGATCGGCATAACGGTGGTGGCGAAGTCAGTGCTGGCAGTGGTGGAGGTGGCACCGATGGCCGTGGTGGCGGTGCTGATGCTGTCCAGTCATCGGTGAGCTCCGGGAGCGTGCAGAAGTCCTCTTCATCCTCTTGTGCGAAAAAGGGGAGGGGGGGTGGTCTGGTGGGGTCAATATTGGCGGCGCGGTGGGAGGTGGGGGGTGGGAGGGGCCGCATTGTTAGGGGGGAGGGTGTTGGGGTGGAACCTGACGGTGCCAGGTCCCTGAGTGAGACAGTATCTTGGTGGCCGTCAGGGAACTCAACGTAGGTACATTGAGGGTTGGCGTGGAGCAGGTGAACCCTGTCCACCAAGGGGTCCGCCTTGTGGAGTCGGACGTGCCTACGGAGAAGGACCGGTCCTGGAGCAGCGAGCCAAGTCAGGAGCGACACACCGGGTGTGGACTTCCTGGGGAAGGTAAAAACAGTTCGTGTTAATAGTGGCGGTGCACAATAGTGACCGGATGGAGTGCAGAACGTGAGGGAGGACATCCTGCCAGTAAGAGGCTGGGAGGTTCGTGGACCGTAGGGCCAGCTGGACGGCCCTCCAAACCATCCCATTCTCCCGTTCTACTTCGCCATTTCCCCGGGGGTTGTAGTTGGTCATCCTGCTGGAGGCTATACCGCTGCTGAGCAGGAACTGACGCAGCTCATCGCTCATGAATGAGGATCCCCTGTCACTGTGGATGTAGGCGGGGAAACCGAACAGCGCGGAGATGGTGCTGAGGGCCTTGATGACGGTGGCAGACGTTATATCGGGGCATGGGATGGCGAAGGGAAATCTGGAGTACTCATCAACCACACTGAGAATATACGAGTTAATGTCAGTAGAGGGGAGGGGCCCTTTGAAATCCACACTGATGCGTTCAAAGAGGTGGGAAGCCTTCACCAGGCGCGCATGGTCCGGCCGGTAGAAGTGCGGCTTGCACTCCGCACAGACCTGGCAGTCCCTGGTGACTATCCATACTTCCTCGACAGAGTAGGGCAGATTGCGAGCTTTGACCAGATGGTAGAATCGAGTGACCGCCGGGTGACAAAGGCTGTCGTGTAGGGCCCGGAGTTGGTCCACTTGTGCGCTGGCACATGTACCTCGGGAGAAGGTGTCTGGGGGCTCGTTGAGTTTACCGGGGCAATACAAGATCTCGTAATTATAGGTGGAGCGCTCGATTCTCCACCGCAAGATTTTATCATTTTTGATCTTGCCCCGGTGTGTGTTATTGAACATGAAGTCTACCGACTGTTGGTCCGTAAGGAGAGTGAATCTCTAACCGGCCAGGGAATGCCTCCAATGCCGCACAGCCTCACAAATAGCTTGGGCCTCCTTCGCGACGGATGAGTGTCAAATTTCAGAGGCATGAAGGGTGGGGGAAAAGAAAGCCACGGGTCTGCCTGCCTGGTTTAGATTGGTGTCAAGGGTGACGTCTGAAGTGTCGCTTTCTACTTGGAAAGGCAGTGACTCATCCACTGCATGTATCCCGGCCATGGCGATGTCTGCTCTGATGCGGGCGAAAGCATGTTGTGCCTCGGCCGCAAGGGGGAATGGTGTGGACTGAATGAGTGGGCGGGCCTTGTCCGCATAGTTTGGGACCCACTGAGCGTCGTAGGAAAAGAACCCCAGGCAGCGTTTGAGGGCCTTGGGGCAGTGAGGGAGGGGAAGTTCCATGAGGGGGTGCATGCGTTCGGGGTCGGGCCCGAGAATTCTGTTTTGGTCTACATAGCCGAGAATGGCTAACCGGGTCGTGCTGAACACACACTTCTCTTTGTTGTAGGTCAGGTTGAGAAGAGTGGCAGTGCAGAGCAATTTATCGAGGTTGGCATCGTGGTCCTGCTGGTCATGGCCGCAGATGGTGACATTATCTAAGTCGCATTGGCACTAACGACAGAGGTAGGAAAGGGGACAAGGATGTCAGGCAGTCTTTCAGGGAGCTAGGATGGAAGCTCAGAACGAGAACAAACAGAGTTGTTATCTCTGGGTTGTTGCCCATGCCACGTGATAATGAGATGAGGAATAGGGAGAGAGAGCAATTAAACACGTGGCTACAGGGATGGTGCAGGCGGGAGGGATTCAGATTTCTGGATAACTGAGGCTCTTTCTGGGGAAGGTGGGACCTCTACAGACAGGATGGTCTACATCTGAACCTGAGGGGCACAAATATCCTGGGGGGGAGATTTGTTAGTGCTCTTTGGGGGGGGGGTTAAACTAATGCAGCAGGGGCATGGGAACCTGGATTGTAGCTTTAGGGTACGGGAGAAAGAGAGTATAGAGGTCAGGAGCACAGATTTGACGTCGCAGGAGGGGGCCAGTGTTCAGGTAGGTGGTTTGAAGTGTGTCTACTTCAATGCCAGGAGTATACGAAATAAGGTAGGGGAACTGGCAGCATGGGTTGGTACCTGGGACTTCGATGTTGTGGCCATTTCGGAGACATGGACAGAGCAGGGACAGGAATGGATGTTGCAGGTTCCGGGGTTTAGGTGTTTTAGTAAGCTCAGAGAAGGAGGCAAAAGAGGGGGAGGTGTGGCGCTGCTAGTCAAGAGCAGTATTACGGTGGCGGAGAGGATGCTAGATGGGGACTCATCTTCCGAGGTAGTATGGGCTGAGGTTAGACACAGGAAAGGAGAAGTCACCCTGTTGGGAGTTTTCTATAGGCCTCCAAATAGTTCGAGGGATGTAGAGGAAAGGATGGCGAGGATGATCCTGGATAAGAGCGAAAGTAACAGGGTAGTTATTATGGGAGACTTTAACTTTCCAAATATTGACTGGAAAAGATATAGTTCGAGTGCATTAGATGGGTCTTTTTTGTACAATGTGTGCAGGAGGGTTTCCTGACACAATATGTTGACAGGCCAACAAGAGGTGAGGCCACGTTGGATTTGGTTTTGGGTAATGAACCAGGCCAGGTGTTAGATTTGGAGGTAGGAGAGCACTTTGGGGACAGTGACCACAATTCGGTGACGTTTACGTTAGTGATGGAAAGGGATAAGTATACACCGCAGGGCAAGAGTTATAGCTGGGGGAAGGGCAATTATGATGCCATTAGACGTGACTTGGGGGGGGGGGGATAGGTTGGAGAAGTAAGCTGCAAGTGTTGGGCACACTGGAAAAGTGGAGCTTGTTCAAGGAACAGCTACTGCGTGTTCTTGATCAGGACGTACCGGTCAGGCAGGGAGGAAGGCATAGAGTGAGGGAACCGTGGTTTACCAAAGAAGTGGAATCTCTTGTTAAGAGGAAGAAGGAGGCCTATGTGAAGATGAGGTGTGAAGTTTCAGTTGGGGCGATGGATAGTTACAAGGTAGCGAGGAAGGATCTAAAGAGAGAGCTAAGATGAGCAAGGAGGGGACATGAGAAGTATTTGGCAGGTAGGATCAAGGAAAACCCAAAAGCTTTCTATAGGTATGTCAGGAATAAGCGAATGACTAGGGTAAGACTAGGGCCAGTCAAGGACAGGGATGGGAAGTTGTGTGTGGAGTCTGAAGAGATAGGCGAGATACTAAATGAATATTTTTCGTCAGTATTCACTCAGGAAAAAGATAATGTTGTAGAGGAGAATGCTGAGACCCAGGCTATTAGAATAGATGGCATTGAGGTACGTAGGGAAGGGGTGTTGGCAATTCTGGACAGGCTGAAAATAGATAAGTCCCCGGGGACTGGTGGGATTTATCCTAGGATTCTCTGGGAGGCCAGGGAAGAGATTGCTGGGCCTTTGGCTTTGATTTTTATGTCATCATTGGCTACAGGAATAGTGCCAGAGGACTGGAGGATAGCAAATGTGGTCCCTTTGTTCAAAAAGGGGAGTAGAGACAACCCCAGCAACTATAGACCGGTGAGCCTCACGTCTGTAGTGGGTAAAGTCTTGGAGGGGATTATCAGAGACAAGATTTATAATCATCTCGATAGGAATAATATGATCAGGGATAGTCAGCATGGCTTTGTGAAGGGTAGGTCATGCCTCACAAACCTTATCGAGTTCTTTGAGAAGGTGACTGAACAGTTAGACGAGGGCAGAGCAGTTGATGTGGTGTATATGGATTTCAGTAAAGCGTTTGATAAGGTTCCCCACGGTAGGCTATTACAGAAAATACGGAGGCTGGGGATTGAGGGTGATTTAGAGATGTGGATCAGAAATTGGCTAGCTGAAAGAAGACAGAGGGTGGTGGTTGATGGGAAATATTCAGAATGGAGTTCAGTTACAAGTGGCGTACCACAAGGATCTGTTCTTGGACCGTTGCTATTTGTCATTTTTATCAATGACCTAGAGGAGGGCGCAGAAGGGTGGGTGAGTGAATTTGCAGACGACACTAAAGTCGGCGGTGTTGTCGACAGTGTGGAAGGAAGTAGCAGGTTACAGAGCGACATAGATAAGCTGCAGAGCTGGGCTGAGAGGTGGCAAATGGAGTTTAATGTAGAGAAGTGTGAGGTGATTCACTTTGGAAGGAATAACAGGAATGTGGAATATTTGGCTAATGGTAAAGTTCTTGGAAGTGTGGATGAGCAGAGGGATCTAGGTGTCCATGTACATAGATCCCTGAAAGTTGCCACCCAGGTTGATAGGGTTGTGAAGAAGGCCTATGGAGTGTTGGCCTTTATTGGTAGAGGGATTGAGTTCCGGAGTCAGGAGGTCATGTTGCAGCTGTACAAAACTCTTGTACGGCCGCATTTGGAGTATTGCATACAGTTCTGGTCACTGCATTATCGGAAGGACGTGGAGGCTTTGGAGAGGGTGCAGAGGAGATTTACCAGGATGTTGCCTGGCATGGAGGGAAAATCTTATGAGGAAAGGCTGATGGACTTGAGGTTGTTTTCGTTGGAGAGAAGAAGGTTAAGAGGAGACTTAATAGAGGCATACAAAATGATCAGGGGGTTAGATAGGGTGGACAGTGAGAGCCTTCTCCCGCGGATGGAAATGATTGGCACGAGGGGACATAGCTTTAAACTGAGGGGTAATAGATATAGGACAGAGGTCAGAGGTAGGTTCTTTACGCAAAGAGTGGTGAGGCCGTGGAATGCCCTACCTGCAACAGTAGTGAATTCGCCAACATTGAGGGCATTTAAAAGTTTATTGGATAAGCATATGGATGATAATGGCATAGTGTAGGTTAGATGGCTTTTGTTTCGGTGCAACATCGTGGGCCGAAGGGCCTGTACTGCGCTGTATCGTTCTATGTTCTATGTATGGAAAGGTGGCCGCAAACCGTACTGCTTGACCATTCAGTCCATCTCTCTTTGAAAGACCGAGACTCCATTTGTGACACCGAAAGGGACCCTACGGAAGTGGTAGAGGCGACCGTCCGCCTCAAAGGCAGCGTATGGCCGGTCCGACTTCCGGATGGGGAGCTGGTGGTAGGCGGATTTCAGGTCAATTGTTGAGAAGACCCGATACTGTGGAATCTGATTGACCAAATCAGATATGCGTGGGAGGGGGTACGCGTCGAACTGCGTGTACCGATTGATGGTCTGGCTGTAGTCCAGGTCCATACTGTGTTTCTTCCCAGTTTTAACCACTACCACTTGGGCTCTCCAGGGCCTGTTGCTGGCCTCGATAATACCCTCCTTAAGCAGCCACTGGACTTGGGACTCTTGTCCTGGGTGCTGTATCATCTGCTCCTAGTGGCAATGGGCTTGCAATCCGCAGATAGATTTGCAAAACGGATGGGGGGATCGGCCTTGAGGGTCGCGAGGCCGCAAACGGTAAGGTTGGGGGGGAGGGTAAGGGCCCACCGAATTTGAGGGTGAGGCTCTTGAGGTTCCACTGGAAGTCCAGGCCCAACAGGAGTGCAGTACAGAGATTAGGAAGGACATCAAGGCGGAAGTTACAAAATTCTACACCCTGGACTGTGACTGTACAAAAGCCTCGGATCGGGACAGAATGGGATCCAGAGGCGAGGGAGATCCTTTGATTGGCAGGGTGGACCGTGAGGGAGCAGTGCCTTACCATATCTGGGTGAACGAAGCTTTCAGTGCTCCCGGAGTCCAGCAGGCACGAGGTCGCGTGATCCTTGACTTTAACTGTCATCGACGCGATGGCCAGGTTGTGCGGACAAGATTGGTCCAGCGTCATCAAAGTGAGCTGCGGGTCGCCATCGGATGCTTCAGGTGGCGGCTGGGTGAGGTTCCGATGTCGGGATGCCGGGGGACCCTGTGGGGAACAAGATGGCCCATGGTGCGCACATTTCGGGGTCGGGACAAGATGGAGGCGCCCATGGTGTGCACATTGCGGGGTAGGGACAAGGTGGCGGCGCCCATTGGTCGCACATGGACCCGGCAGGAGAAGATGGTGACTCCCATCGTGCGTCCGGGGTGGGGGAGGGGGGGGCGGTCGCAGCGACTGCGCGGGCCTGGCACACAGCCACGAAATGGCTCTTTTTACTCTAGGCTTTACAGACTGCAGTGTTGGCCGGGCAGTGTAGGCGGGGGTGCTTCTGCTGACTGCAGAAGTAGCAGCGGTGACCCCCGGGGTGCGCGGATCGGCGTGCAGCGCAGGCGTATTGCGAAGGCAGGGCCCGGGCTGGGGAGGTCATCGGCGGGGTCCAGGAGGGGTAGGAAGGGGTAGGAGGGTGGGCAGCGCAGTGGGAGAGGTACGATTGTACGTTACGGGATGCAACCGTCATGGAGGGCGCCAAGGTTTTCGTCTCTGCCAGTTCGAGTGTGGCCCCTTGCAGCAATCGTTCTCGGATGTGGTCCGACGCAATACCTGTCACGAAGGCATCGCACATGAGGAGATTTGCGTGTTCGGCGGCCATGACGGCCTGACAGTCACAGTCTCAGACGAGTGGAATTAGGGCCCGCCAGAAGTCTTCGATGGACTCACCAGGTAGTTGCAAGCGGGTGGCAAGTACATGCCTGGCGAAGAGCATGTTCGCCTTCTCTGAGCAATGTTCTTTGAGGAGTTCCATCACTTTTGTGTAAGCCTTGGCATCATGGATCAACGGGAACACGCTGGAGCTCAGTCTGGAGTACAGGTCGTTTATGTTCTGAGCCTCCGTTGGCACGGGGTCGGGTGAGCGAGGATTCAGCTGCAGGCGATCGGGCTTAATTCGGATATCCATTCTGTGGAAAATCTGACTGTAATAAATTGATGCACGATCAATTGCACAAACACTGAAGTTGAGTACAACTGTGACTTTATTACAGTCAGATGCGCGGCCTCCTGCTGCAGCTGGCGAAATGACAGGGCACTGGAGGTCATGCATATTTATATAGTTCTCCCTGGGTGGAGCCAGCCGGCAGGAGCTACCGGCGAACCTGTAGTGCAGGTCCTACCTTACATCGCCTAATACAGTGGATCACCACATTATGTATTAACTAAAACATATGCAGGGCGTGGTATAGAAGGTCACATTATAACTGTGATTAATGCCCGACATTTATGTTATGAATTCACTCTGTATATCCTTTATAATTAGTAATCATGGCTACACACGTATGTTAAGGATAATCTTTGCATAACCTCAAGTATAATTCGTATTGTAATCTTTTTATAACCAAGCATTATAATATATTCTGTGAATTATGAGCAGTTGACCATATCGTCCTTTGTATTGAAAGTAAAACGATCCAGTGCAGCATCTGGCTCGCAGTAAGGTAAGAGAGAGAATGGCTTTTTTTTCGTAAAAACCCATTTTGCTGGCATTAGCCATTATCAGACTGAAGGAATTGGAATTCATAAATTCCTCCCTTATAGGTTGAAGGAATCTCCGGCTAGTAAAAACATAGAAGCATGAGGAAATTAAAATGAAATGGGACGAAAACAAAGGGGTCGAGGTGGGGCAGAGCTAATCATCTGAAGTTGTTGAATTCGATGTTGAGAACAGAAGGCTGTAGTGTGCCTAACCAGAAGAGGAGATTTGTTCTTCAGTTTGCGTTGAGCTTCACTGGAACATTGCAGCAGGCCAAGGATAGGCATGTGGGCATGGGAGCAGGGCAAGCAACAGGAAGTTCGTTTGGTCTCTCTGATTTCGGCGGGAGCGGTGCGCAAGTGATTTCTGGGAGGTATGTTTCTCCTTTAAAAACACTTACCTTCACAGGAGCAGGCCTTGGGATTGCGGCGGGAGCGGTGCGCAAGTGATTTCTGGGAGGTAAGTTTCTCCTTTAAAAACACTTACCTTCACAGGAGCAGGCCTTGGGATTTCGGCGGGAGCAGGCCGCAAGTGATTTCTGGGAGGTATGTTTCTCCTTTAAAACACTTACCTTCACAGGAGCAGGCCTTGGGATTTCGGCGTGAGCGGTGCGCAAGTGATTTCTGGGAGGTATGTTTCTCCTTTAAAAACACTTACTTGGTCCCGTTTCCGTTCTTCTTTTCTGTTTTATTTTTATTTTTATTTGCATATAAGGCGGGAACCGGAAGTTCGACTTCTGGGAAGGCTCCCCCCCAATAAATTCTGGTGGAGAGGAAACCCACCACCGTCCTCCTCTAACCTAATATAAGATCCATTGGTGTGAGGTGAGTGCCATATTATATTATCATTAGCATTATTATATTATATTATTAGCATTGCGCAGGTCAAGGAGACACAACCTGAGTGAGAGAGATACAGACAGTGAGAATTTGGTAGTTTGGTGCAGCGAGGTAACCAGGAAAGGTAAGTGGTTAATCTAATTGTGCTGTTTTTCAGTTAAAAGTGCAGTGTAGATTAGTGTCTGAAGCTGCCCCCACCATAAACTTAAATTAAACTAATTAATTAATTAGTGATGGCTGGTCAGGTGATGTGCCTGAGCTGCTTGATGTGGGAGTTGGCAGATCCCATTGCGAGCTGCAGCGACCACATCTGCAGCAAGTGTTGGCTGCTCAAAGAGCTCCGGCTCAGAGTTGATGAGCTGGAGTATGAGCTTCAAACACTGAGGCACATCCGGGAGGGGGAGACTTAGCTGGACACTGTGTTTCAGGAGGCAGTCACACCTGTCAGAGTAAGTAGTTTAAATCCTGCCAGTGGCCAGGGACAGCAGGGTGTGACTTCAAGTCAGGCAGGTAAAGGGAACCAGCAGTCAGGAACTCAGGAGTGAGCAGGATAAAAAGCCCTGCATGGTATGTTGCCTGCCCGGTGCTAGGGTGCGGGACATCTCTGACCGGCTTGAAAGGATACTGGAGAGGGAGGGGGAGGATCCAGTTGTTGTGGTCCATGTTGGTACCAACAACATAGGCAAGTCTAGGAAAGAGGACCTGTTTAGAGATTATAAAGAGCTAGGATTCAAATTAAAAAACATGTCCTCAAGGGTCATAATCTCCGGATTACTGCCCGAGCCACGTGCAAATTGGCGTAGGGAGGCAAGAATAAGGGAAGTTAACACGTGGCTGAAAGAGTGGTGTGGGAATGAGGGGTTCCTTTTCATGGGACACTGGCATCAGTTTTGGGACAGGGGGGACCTATGCCGTTGGGATGGTCTCCACCTGAACCGAGCTGGGACCAGTGTTCTGGCGAAAAGAGTAAATAGGGTTGTCAATAGGACTTTAAACTAAAGATTGGGGGGGGGGGGAGGGAAAGTCAGGGAACCAAGAGGTGAAGTACTCAGCGGGGAGCGTAGCTGCTTAGGAATACAAAAAAACACGAACAGACAAAACTCAAGAGTGGTTACGATTGTCCCCATCCCACAAAATATGACACAGTGTATGGAAAGGCTCAGTAAACCAAGGCCCACCACACTAAGACACACTAAGAAAACAAAAAGGGATGGTCAATAGAGAATTAAAGGTGCTATATTTAAATGTGCGCAGTATACGGAACAAGGTAGATGAGCTTGTGGCCCAGATTGTGACTGGCAGGTATGATGTGGTAGGCATCACAGAGACATGGTTGCAGGGGGTTCAGGACTGGCATTTAAACATTCAGGGATTCACAACCTATCGAAACGACAGAGAGGTGGGCAGAGGGGGCGGGGTTGTCTTGTTAATTAGGATAGAAATTAAATCAATAGCACTAAACAACATAGGGTCAGATGATGTGGAGTCTGTGTGGGTAGAATTGAGAAACCACAAAGGCAAAAAAACCATAATGGGAGTTATGTACAGGCCTCCTAACAGTGGTCAGGACCGGGGGCACAAAATGCACCACGAAATAGAAAGTGCATGTCAGAAAGGCAAGGTCACAGTGATCATGGGGGATTTCAATATGCAGGTGGACTGGGCAAATAATGCTGCCAGTGGACCCAAGGAAAGGGAATTCATTGAATGCTTACAGGAGGGCTTTTTGGAACAGCTTGTGATGGAGCCCACGAGGGAACAGGCCATTCTGGACTTAGTGTTATGTAATGAGCCAGACTTGATTAAAGATCTTAATGTACGGGAGCACTTAGGAGTCAGTGATCATAATGTGGTCGAATTCAATCTCCAATTTGAAAGAAAGAAGGTAGAATCAGATGTAAAGGTGTTACAGTTAAATAAAGGTAACTACAGGGGCATGAGGGAGGAACTGACGAAAATCAACTGGGAGCAGAGCCTAGTGGGAAAGACAGTAGAACAGCAATGGCAGGAGTTTCTGGGAGTTATTGAGGACACAGTACAGATGTTCATCCCAAAGAAAAGAAAGGTTATCAGAGGGGGGATTAGGCAGCCATGGCTGACAAAGGATGTTAGGGAACGCATCAAAGCAAAAGAGAAAACCTATAATGTGGCAAAGAGTAGTGGGAAGTCAGAAGATTGGGAAGACTACAAAAACAAACAGAGGATAACAAAGAGAGAAATAAGGAAAGAGAGGATCAAATTTGAAGGTAGGCTAGCCAGTAACATTAGGAATAATAGTAAAAGTTTCTTTAAATACATTAAAAACAAATGGGAGGCAAAAGTTGACATAGGGCCGCTCCAAAACGACGCTGGTAATTTTGTGATGGGAGTCAAGGAAACAGCTGAGGAACTGAATAAGTATTTTGCGTCAGTGTTCACAGTAGAAGACATGAGTAATATCCCAACAATTCCGGAGAGTCAGGGGGCAGAGTTGAATATGGTAGCCATCACAAAGGAGAAAGTGCTAGAGAAACTAAGAGGTCTAAAAATTGATAAATCCCCGGGCCCAGATGGGCTACATCCTAGAGTTCTAAAGGAGATAGCTGAAGAAATAGTGGAGGCATTAGTTATGATCTTTCAAAAGTCACTGGAGTCAGGGAAAGTCCCAGAGGATTGGAAAATCGCTGGTGTAACCCCCCTGTTCAAGAAGGGAACAAGGAAAAAGATGGAAAATTATAGGCCAATTAGCCTAACCTCGGTTGTTGGCAAGATTCTAGAATCCATTGTTAAGGATGAGATTTCTAAATTCTTGGAAGAGCAGGGTCGGATTAGGACAAGTCAGCATGGATTTAGTAAGGGGAGGTCGTGTCTGACAAAACTGTTAGAGTTCTTTAAAGAGATAACAAATAGGTTAGACCAAGGAGAGCCAATGGATGTTATCTATCTTGACTTCCAAAAGGCCTTTGATAAGGTGCCTCACGGGAGACTGCTGAGTAAAATAAGGGCCCATGGTATTCGAGGCAAGGTACTAACATGGATTGACGATTGGCTGTCAAGCAGAAGGCAGAGAGTTGGGATAAAAGGTTCTTTTTCCGAATGGCAACCGGTGACGAGTGGTGTCCCGCAGGGTTCAGTGTTGGGGCCACAGCTGTTCTCTTTATATATTAACGATCTAGATGACGGGACTGGGGGCATTCTGGCCAAGTTTGCCGATGATACAAAGATAGGTGGAGGGGCAGGTAGTATGGAGGAGGTGGGGAGGCTGCAGAAAGATTTAGACAGTTTAGGAGAGTGGTCCAAGAAATGGCTGATGAAATTCAACGTGGGCAAGTGTGAGGTCTTGCACTTTGGAAAAAAGAATAGAGGCATGGACTATTTTCTAAACGGTGACAAAATTCATAATGCTGAAGTGCAAAGGGACTTGGGAGTCCTAGTCCAGGATTCTCTAAAGGTAAACTTGCAGGTTGAGTCCGTAATTAAGAAAGCAAATGCAATGTTGTCATTCATCTCAATAGGCTTGGAATATAAAAGCAGGGATGTACTTCTGAAGCTTTATAAAGCATTAGTTAGGCCCCATTTAGAATACTGTGAGCAATTTTGGGCCCCACACCTCAGGAAGGACATACTGGCACTGGAGCGGGTCCAGCGGAGATTCACACGGATGATCCCAGGAATGGTAGGCCTAACATACGATGAACGTCTGAGGATCCTGGGATTATGTTCATTGGAGTTTAGGAGGTTGAGGGGAGATCTAATAGAAACTTACAAGATAATGAATGGCTTAGATAGGGTGGATGTAGGGAAGTTGTTTCCATTAGCAGGGGAGACTAGGACCCGGGGGCACAGCCTTAGAATAAAAGGGAGTCACTTTAGAACAGAGATGAGGAGAAATGTCTTCAGCCAGAGAGTGGTGGGCCTGTGGAATTCATTGCCACAGAGGGTGGTGGAGGCCGGGACGTTGTGTCTTTATGACAGAAGTTGATAAATTCTTGATTTCTCAAGGAATTAAGGGCTATGGAGAGAGAGCGGGTAAATGGAATTGAAATCAGCCGTGATTGAATGGTGGAGTGGACTCGATGGGCCGAATGGCCTTACTTCCACTCCTATGCCTGATGGTCTTATGGAGACCACATTGGGAGCAGCGAATGCAACAGACCAAATTGAAAGAAGTGCAAGTGAAACACTGCGTTACATGGAATGAGTGATTTGGGCCCGGAATGTTAAGCATGGGAGACGTAAATGTGCAGGTGTTACACCTTCTGCCATTGCACAGGATGGTGCCATGGTGATGGGAGAGGTGTTGGGTATGATGGAGGAGTGGGCTAGATTATCTCGGATGGAACGGTCTCTGCGGAATGCTGACGAGGGAGTGAAGGGAAGATGTGTTTGGTGGTGGCATCACACTGGAGTTGGCGAAAATGGTGGAGGATTATGCTTTGTATACGGAGGCTGCTGGAGTGAAATTTGAGAATGTTGGGGACTCTATCCTTGTTCCGGGAGGGAGGCGAAGGGGCGAGGGTAGTGGCGGAGAGATGGACCACTATTAGAGTGCTATTAACTACTGTAAGTGACAAATCTCGGTTGACGAAGAAGGAGCATATTTTCGAAGCCCCGTTTTGGAAAGTGGCATCATCGGACCAAATGTGATGGAGGCGAAGGAGCTGAGAGAAATGGAGAGAGTCCTTACAAGGTGTAGAGTGTGAAGAGTTTTAGTCCAAATAGCTGTGGGAGTCAGTGGACTTGGAATGTGGATATTAGTAGATAGTCTACTGCCGGAAATGGAGACAGAATGGTCAAGGAAGGGAAGGGAGGTTTCTGAGATGGACCAAGTGAAAGTGATGGAGGGGTTGCAAACTGGAAGCAAAGTTGATGAATTTTTCCAGGTCCGGTCGCGAGCACGAAGCAGCACCAAATTAGTCATCAATGTACCGGTAAAGGAGTTGAGGGAGGGGTGCCGTGTATGCCTGGAACAAGGAATGTTCCACATTCACCATAAAAAGGCAAGCGTAGCTAGGACCAATGCGGGTGCACATTGCTACACCTTTGATTGGGAGAAAATGGGATGAAATGAAAAATGAGAATCGCTCATTGTCACAAGTAGGCTTCAAATGAAGTTACTGTTAAAATCCCCTAGTCGCCACATTCCAGCGCCTGTTCGGGGAGGCTGATACGGGAATGTGGCGACTAGGGGCTTTTCACAGTAACTTCATTTGAAGCCTACTTGTGACAATAAGAGATTTTCATTGAGTTAAAGGAGAAGTTGTTGTGAGATAGAACGAGTTGAGGCGGAGGAGAGTGGTGGTGGATGGGAATTCTCCAGGCCTCTTTTCGAGAAAGAAGTGACGAGCTCTCAGGCAGCCCTGGTTGGGATGGAGGTGCAGAGTGATTACACATCCATGGTGGATAGGTTGCGGTTAGGGCCCGCGATCTGGAAAATGGTAAACCGAGAGTAGTTCTGTATTACTTCGTTTGTGGAGGTTATGACAGACCCACTATCCCGGCCACCTCGAGATCTCTAATAAAGTCTATTAGCAGAATTCACAACGGCTGATCCTTGTCTACTTTTCCGAGTCCAACAGCTTCAATGGGAAATCCCTTTGATAAGCGGCGGGAAGAGAGAATTCTGTCCCCAGGGTCTGAGGAAAGGGAAAGTAATTGGATTCTGAAAACGTGGGAAACTGAAGTCATACGTTCTGCTATGTTTATTCACTAAAAATTTAAATATCGAAGTCATGAGTTCAGAAGTAACTGTAATGTATAATTTGCTATGAATTCTGATCATCCAGACTTGTGAATATTTAGTATTTAGTATGGCTTGACTGCAAGTAAGTGCCCGGACTAAACGCGTTAAAATGTTTGACAAATACATAGAGAGGACAATTGACTTTCTTGCCACAAAATTAATGGTCAGTGGGCGAAATTCCTCTGGGGCGATTCTCCAAAAAAATTTCGAAATAAATTTGTGGCGGGTTTTTCAGGGTGTTTCCCGCCGGCTCTGCCCACAAACTCCACACCCAGCGCAGGCCTTTCCCCCTGGCACTCTGCCTTTCACACCACACTCCTGCTCCGGTTTGTGCCCATCACTGCGGTGGCCTCTTGCGCCGTCACCCATCTCTGCTGGCTAGGTTACAGGTTCCTGTAAACACTATCGAGCGACCGTGTCCCAGTGCACCACTTTGTGTGTGTGAGGAAGAGTGAGCTCTCCAGCCTGCTGATCAATTCGTGTCCACAATGCTGCGCGGTCATTCGCCTGCCCGCTGAGTGGGAATGATTTCACCCAGTCAGTTATCCTGCTGAGGTACCAGAAGATCCATGGAAAGAACTGAATGTACAAAAACTCTTAAAGTCAACATTTCGAAATTAAAAGGAAACAATCACACCTGCTGGATATGCGGCCAAATGGAATGATTTGAAGTATTAATCTATGTGGTAGGCACGGTGACAGCGTTCTTAGCACTGCTGTCTCAAAGCTTCAAGGGCCCCGAATCAATTCCGGGCTCGGGTAACTGTCTGTGCGGAGTTTGAACTTCCCGTGTCTGCGTGGGTTTCCTTAGGATGCTCCGATGTTCTCCAAAGATGTGCAGGTTAGATAGATTGGCCATGCTAAATTGCCCTTAGTGTCCAAAAGATTACGTGGGGTTATTGCGACCGGTTGGAGACGTGGGATTGTGCCGAATTCTCTGTCCAAGGACCGTTGCAAACTCGAATGGCCTCCTTCTGCACTGTAAATTCTATATTTATATGTAACTGTTAACGCACTTTTTAGGCATCTATTGATATGCATTATTTCCGTGCTATAGAATCACATCAGAACATTTCAAAACCACTGCCTTGGATTTTCAACAGTTTTCGACGTTCTGCATTAGTGACTGGCGCTATGCAAATACAAGTCTTGCTTTGTGTCAGATATAATAAATGAATAAAGCGATTGGGTTGCAAAATTCATCGACTCTTTCGAATATCTAGCCGTCTGTATCTCTGGCTGTGACTCTGTTGTCTGTCTGTACCTCCCCGCTTGTTCCTGTTTGTCTATCACATTATCTCTCTATCCCTAACTCTGTTTCTCCCACTCACTCTTCTTTTTACCCTCTCCCCTTGTTCGTTCCTTGTGCTCAACACTATATTCAAAACCAACTTGTTTTATTCAATTTAATGGACACCCAGATCCCTCTCCCCTGCGGCGTTCAATAATCACCCTCCATTTACATATCATACTACATTTATTTTGGCCCTCCGAAGTGTTCATATTTTCCTACAACATATTCCTAAAACCAACGTCTTACAATTGTTCTTTCGAATTCATTTTTTCTTCATACTAGTCGACCAAAAGTATACGCTGCATCCCAGAAGTTGATTCTGCTTGATTCCAATATGATTTTCGTTATATTATGCAGTAGACACCTTCACATTTTCCTACATCATACGCCAATTGTTCTTTCCACAACATGTAAGCTAGCGATGTCACTTTGGAGTCTCCGCACCTCCTGTGACAACTTTGTGTCTGAGCTATCTTGTTGTCATCGGAAGATTTAGCTCCCCGAAATTAGGCCTGCCCATCCCAATTCACTTTTATATGTTGCAGATAGTTGAGGCTCCCGCACATGTCACTCTGCATGCGTTTTGTTACAGCCTGAAAAGCCAGACAAAACATCGATTTACCGACCCTCGCTCCATCCCTTTTGCCAGGCAAGCTTCTATCCATGATATTATGCTTCCCAATACAGAACGAGAGCTCTTACTTTGTGTAGTAACCACTGCTGCAGAACGTTGTCAAAGATCTTTTGGAAATCCATTTGTCCCTGATCGACATGTCCCCACTTATTCTCCTCGATTATTAAATAATTCTACTAAATTAATTAAATGCAATCTACCTTTCGATTAACTATGTTAATTCTGCTTGACACCAATATGAGTCTCGCCATATTATGCTGTGTCCTGCTTAAGATTGGATGATATCAATTTCGCTACAACCGATGTTCAGTTGACCAGACAATAACTTCCTGATTTCTGTCACCAGCCGTTCCTGACGTGTTCGATTAAAATTTTTTTAATAAGCTAGGCGAGTAAAATTGACAGTTTTCTGTACATTTTGTACTATTACTTCGGATTGATTTGAACAATTAAGCAGTTATAGATCCATTGCGTAAATTGTATTTTTATTCATTAAGAAATTTCAAATAAAATGGAAAAATTATGGATGCGGGTATGTTAACTTGTATTGTGAAACTGAATGAGGCTTTGCCCCGAGGGAGATTCTGCAGTAGATCCGCAGGGGCTTCAGTAAAATATGCTATCACCTACTCTTAAATATTGACATTTTATAACTGCTTAAAACTAAGTTAATATAATATCACAAAACTGCATGGCCTGGGTGGCACGGTAGCACAATGGGTATCACTGTTGTTTCACAGCGCCAGGGTCCCAGGTTCGATTCCCGGCTTGAGTCACTGTCTGTATGGAGTATGTACGTTCTCCCCGTGTCTGCGTGGGTTTCCTCCGGGTGCTCCGGATTCCTCCCACAGTCCAAAGATGTGCAGGTTAGGTGGATTGGCCATGCTAAATTGTCCTTAGTGTCCAAAATTTCCCATAGTGTTGGGTGGGTTGCTGGATTATGGGGATAGGTTGGAGGTGTGGGCTTGGTTAGGGTGCTCTTTCAAAGAGCCGATGCAGACTCGATGGGCCGAATGGCCTCCTTCTGCACTGTAAATTCTATGATTCTATGACAATAAAGATTGTTATTATGGCGTGGAGTCCTTCGTCTGTGTCCAATAACCCGCGCATGTTTGGACTGTGGGAGGAAACCGGAGAACCCGGAGAAAACCCACGGAGACCCGGGCGAATGTGCAGACTCTGCACAGAGAGGGACCCAAGCCGGGAATCGAATCAGGGATCCTGGAGCTGTGAAACAACTGTGCCAACCACTGTGCTACCGTGCACACAGCTAACGACCGACACGCTAAACCCTCTGTGATAAAGAATTCCACGGATTCCCTGCCTTCTGAGCGAGGAAATTCCTCCCTATCTCTGTGTTAAAAAACCAACGTCTTACTTTGAGATTACCCCCTCCGATCCTAGACTCTTCCACAAGGTGGGACGACTTCTCAGCTTCTATCCTGTTAGCCGTCGGAGAATCGTATATGCCTAAATAAGGCCATCTCTCATTCTTCCAAACTCCATTGAGTACAGGCTCAGAAGAAATTCCCGCCATACACAGATCATCCCAGTGAATCTTCTGAAAATAATCTACATTGCCTTTGTATCTTTCCTTAGATAACGGGACCAAGATGTTCACATTGTACCAGTTGAGGCCTAAATTGTGCGATTTATAATTTTAGCAAGAATTCGCTAATTTAATGCTCTATTCGTTGAACTAAAGTGTAACATTCCATTTGGCTTCCTTATTGCCTGCTGAACTTACATGCTGGCTATTTCATATTTAGGGACAAAAGTACCGAAATAGCTAACTGCAGTTTTCTGTAATCATTTCTCCCATTTAGATAACAATCAGCTCCTTTATTCTTCTTGCCAAAGAGCATAACTTCGCACTTTCCCACATTAAATGCCACGTTTTTGTCCTGTGTGGATTCCTTGTGCCATGCTCACAATTTGCTTTCCAACCTATTTTTGTGTCATCCTCAAACTTGGCGATACTGCATTTCCTTCTGTCAACAAAGTCACTATTATTTTTGGTCCCCCACAAGTTATCTATTCCGTTGTTAAAATACTCCTCTTCTCCCAACTGTCTGTCATCCTTCAATTAGCCAATCGTCTATCCATGCTAATATATTACCCCAATACCGTGAACCCTTATCTTCTTCAGTCGTATTTTGTACATGACCTGTTAGAACGCTTTTTGGAAATCCAAGTATATTACATTTAAAGCCTTTTCTTTATCTACCCTGCGCGTTAGCTCCTCAAAGTATTCCAACAAAAGTTTCAGGCATCACTCCCGCTGCATGAAGTCTTGCTGACTCTGCTTGATCGAATTGTGCATTTCTAAGCTAGAGTCACAGACACCAAGCTAGAGTCACAGACAGACTCTCGGCGGTTGTTGCAAGGACTAAACAACATAACGGGCTACAAAGCGATGCCAAACAGTACCCCTGGCAGCAGCGCATCCCTCCCCGATGAGCTCAATGCATTCTATGCTGGTTCGAGCAGGTAACCAACAACCCGCTGACGAGTGCCCCAGCAGCCCATAATTCACCCATACCCATCATCACAGCTTCCGAAGTCAGATTGGCCTTCCTGAAAGTGAACTCTCGGAAGGCGACGGGCCCGGACGGGATCCCTGGTCGTGCACTCAGAGCCTGCGTGGACCAACTGGCAGAGGTATTCGCGGACATCTTTAACCTGTCCCTACTCTACTCCGAGGTCCCCACCTGCTTCAAGAAGACCACCATCACACCGGTACCAAAGAAGAACCAGGAAACGTGCCTCAATGACTTCCATCCAGTGACCCTGACTTCAGTCGTAATGAAGTGCTTCGAGACGTTAATCATGAAGCGCATCACCTCCATACTCCAAAAAGGCCTTGATCCACTGCAATTCGCATACCGCTGCAACCGGTCCACATCAGACGCCATTTCCCTGGCCCTTTCCTCATCCCGAGAGCATCTCGAAAACAAACACTCCTACATCAGACTCCTATTTATTGACTACAGCTCCGCCTTCAACACCATAATCCCAGCCAAGCTCATATCAAAGGTCCAAAACCTAGGACTTGGCTCCCCACTCTGCAACTGGGTCCTCGATTTTCTGACCAACAGACCACAATCAGTAAGAATGAACAACGACACCTTCTCCACAATAGTCCTCAACACCGGGGCCCCGGAAGGCTACGTACTTAGCCCCCTACTCTACTCCCTGTACACACACGACTGTGTCACAAAACTTTGTTCCAACTCCATCTACAAGTTTGCTGACGATACGACCATAGTGGGCCGGATCTCGAATAACGACGAGTCAGAATACAACCAGTAGATAGAGAACCTAGTGGAGTGGTGAAGCGACAACAATCTCTCCTTCAATGCCAGCAAAACTAAAGAGCTGGTCATTAACTTCAGGAAGGAAAGTACTGTACACACCCCTGTCAGCATCAACGGGACCGAAGTGGAGATGGTTAGCAGTTTCAAATTCCAAGGGGTGCACATATCCAAAAATCTGTCCTTGTCCACCCACGTCGACGCTACCACCAAGAAAGCACAACAGCGCCTATACGTCCTCTGGAAACTAAGGAAATTCGGCATGTCCATATTAACCCTTACCAACTTTTATAGATGCAGCATAGAAAGCACCCTATCGGGCTGCATCACAGCCTGGTGTGGCAACTGCTCAGCCCAGGGCCGCAAGAAACTTGAGAGAGTCGTGAACACTGCCCAGTCCATCACACGAACCTGCCTTCCATCCATTGACTCCATCTACACCTCTCGCTGCCTGGGGAAAGGGGGCAGCATAATCAAAGCCCCTCCCACACGGCTTACTCACTCTTCCAACTTCTTCCATCGGGCAGGAGATACAGAAGTCCGAGAACACGCACGAACAGACTCAAAAACAGCTTCTTCCCCACTGTCACCAGACTCCTAAATGACCCTCTTATGGACTGACCCCATTAACACTACATCCTGTATGCTTCATCCGATGCCAGTGCTTATGTAGTTACATTGTATATGTTGTGTTGCTCTATTATGTATTTTCTTATCTTCCCTTTTCTTCCCATGTACTTAATGATCTGTTGAGCTGCTCGCAGAAAAATACTTTTCACTGTACCTCGGTACACGTGACAATAAACAAATCCAATCCAATCCAATCCTAAATGTTCTAGTATTAAGCAATTTACAATGGGATATAAGAGAAAATGCTGGACAATCTCAGCAGGTCTGGCAGTAGGGCGACAAAAGAGCTGACGTTTCGAGTCCAGATGACACTTTGTCAAAGCTGGGCTTTGGTTTCAGATTCCAGCATCCGCAGTAATTTGCTTTTAATTATAAAGGGATGTTACATTTTCACAATGACAGATAGATTTCATAGAATTTACAGTGCAGAAGGAGGCTATTCGGCCCATCGAGTCTGCACCGGCTCTTGGACAGAGCGCCCTACCCAAGGTTAACACCTCCACCCTATCCCCATAACCCAGTAAACCCCAACCAACACTAAGGGCAATTTTGGACATTAAGGGCAATTTACCATGGCCAATCCACCTAACCTGCACATCTTTGGACTGTTGGAGGAAACCGGAGCACTCGGCGGAAACCCACGCACACACGGGGAGGATGTGCAGACTCCGCACAGAAAGAGACCCAAGCCGGAATCGAACCTGGGACCCTGGCGCTGTGAAGCAATTGTGCTATCCACAATGCTACGGTGCTGCCTACTATTGTTGCCAATACAGCCAGATCCAGGGCCAGTTCCGCTCACTTACATTCAGTACAGTTAAATCAGAAATGGCAGACGTTTATGAAAATAGTGAATGACTCACAACAAATTTTTATCCCAGTAAGGAGGAAGGATTCGACAAAGTGGATATTCAGGTAACTGGCCTACTGTTGCCTGTTTTATGGCTCCCTTCATTTTTTAGGTGTTACGTTGGCAGTTTTCCTCTGGGACCTTTCCAGAATTTAAACATTCTTGGCAGATCTTGTGTATCCAATATCTCTGTAGCTACTTGGTTTAATATCGGAGGATGGAACCCATCAGGTTCATCGGATTCATCCGCCTTTATCCCGAATTATTTTCCGCCTCCTTTTTCTCTAATGATTGTCATGGTTTTTATTTCCTCCCTGCCTTTGCCCCTTGCTTGTGTCGTATTTTTAAAGAATGTTATTTGTTAATTCTACCGTTAAAACTCAGGTAAAGTGTTTATTAACTCCTCTGCCATTTAGTGGTTCCCGATCATTATTTATCTAGTCTCATTCTACTCGGCGCGTGTTATCGCTTTGGCCTTCCTCTCCGTTTTCATATGTTGAAAGAAGTTCTCACTCTCCGTTTTTATATGACTTGCTTTTTCCTTCATAATTTATGATCTCCCTCTTATGTTTGGAAATCTTTTCTCGGTTTTCAAAGCATTAAAATTCTCTGGCTTAGCATGTTTTCCGCATTTTACGTTTATTTTTCAGTTAAATAGTCTGCATAACTTCCTTGGGCAACTATGGTCATCTGCCCACTTTATCGAATCCTTCCTCCTTACTGGGATAAAAATTTGTTGTGAGTCATTCACTATTTTCATAAACGTCTGCCATTTCTGATTTAACTGTACTGAATGTAAGTGAGCGGAACTGGCCCTGGATCTGGCTGTATTGGCAATAATAGTAGTTAAATGCACCTGGCTACAATAATTTTTAAACAAAATTAGAGTACCCAATTCATTTTTTCCAATTAAGGGGCAATATAGCGTGGTCAATCCACCGACCCTGCACATCATTGGGCTGTGGGGGCGAAACCCATGCAAACACGGGGAGAATGTGCAAACACCACGTGGACAGTGATCCGGAGCCGGGATCGAATCTTGGACCTCTGCGCCGTGAGGCAGCAGTGCTAACCACTGCGCCACCGTGCTGCCCTGGTTACGATAATTTAACCTTTAACCTACCTGGGAAAAATTGGGTATGCTTGAATTAATCTGCTTCATATTGGATGGAACCAAAGTGCACTCGAATTGTACACACGAAATGTACTTATGCTTTAGAAGCCCAATTTTCACTAATTTTGCAGACATTAATGGGACATTCTGAAAACGAATGTACCTTGTTAAACGGCACATGCTTACACTGAACGTAACTGTTGTACTGGAACAGCTCAGGGTGATCTGGATCATTCCACATTGCATAAAACGCCGGTGAACTGGGGAAGTCGAACTGTATTAAAATATGCGAATGGGCAAATGCATCACGGATATAAGATGACTAAATCGTCCCTGACAAAATGACCCTGCACAGATTTATGGTAACGTGGGTACACAGTCTCACAATAGATGTGAAACATAAGTCAGCTGACTAGTGACCACAGGCGGAGAATAATTATCAGTGGTGAGACTTTGGCTGTGTTTTCCGAGAGTGATTTGCATTTCTCACTGTGGTCAATATCGAGAAACCCCTGGTTTAGCCCGAAAACAATATTGTGACAGTCATTGCTTTTGTTATAAACAAAATGTAACTGTCTTGCTTCATTGTCTCTTGGCATTCCACTTTCGAACTGGATCTGGTCACATGAGGAAAACATTCATTTCATCAAAACAAAAACAACAGACGAGGATCAGCTGCGCTAATCTGCAATTTACAGGAACTTTAATGAAACATTAATACAATGTAATTAAGGTAAAATGAGTAGCCAAATAATTGGCTCTCTGGGGTCTGGCATAAGATATAATAGTGACCATTTTCAGCGAACATCAGACGACGCTTACTGTTTCTGACAGAAATGCATGCGATACCAAAAGGTCTTGTCTTTGCAATCTATTATCCCGTGCTTGCAGCAATTGGCGTTCCAGGTTTGTAGTCATTTAGTAGCTGCGTGGATTATTATTTAGCTGAGGCAATTCTCTAATTTTAGCAGTAACTCATCTCTACTTTACAGATATGTTTCCTCCCGTCAAGTGAAATATAATTTCCCGTCCAACCGTATGAAGTGTTTCTTTTAAAGGGAATAATTTAACCTCGATTACATTACGAAACACTTTGCCAGTGTTGAATTAAAACTTCGATTTACTGACACAATTCCACAATATTATTGGTATACTTCGTGTCATTTAATGTTGTGATTTCATCCATTTCCCAGCATCGTTTCTTCTTAATATTGATAATGTATTCATGGCCGTTTTTAATGTTCGACTATTTGTTGTGGCTGGTAGAAGCTCGTGGCTTTAATTAAGCAGTTTTCTCAATTATTTCGAATATCTTATCATGTAAATGTTTTTCAATTTTATTGGCATTGGTAAAGTGAATCAAATCTATGCTGTTTTGGCTGGGTATATGGAATTTCATTGACGATACATCTATGATTGAATGGTATAAAAACATTTGTTGGTTTAAAGTAAGTTCTCCGGTGGAATTGAGAGAGAGCCCATGGTGCTGAATTTCCACACTGTCATGATGAAGTACAGTAAGTGGCATTGTATTAATTGCACTGTTACTTGGAAATAAAAATCGAAAGGTTAACAGGGGACCCATCGTGTTTTAAATGGTTGGCATTATTTTCCATGGAGTTGGTTCTCATTTGACTTGGGTAAGTAAAAAAACCCGGATATTTTGATGAAAATTGTCAGCTGGCTTTTCCAATGGTGAATGATTTTGCAAGCCAGTGTATTTATGCAATAATGTTTTCAGGGGATGTGAACATCACTGGAATAGCCAACATTTATTGTCTATCCTGAATTTACCTTTAGAAAATGGAACTAAACCGTCATCCTCCACCACTGCAGGTCAGATGGTGCAGGTACGCACACAGTGTGGTTAGGGAGGTAGTTCTAGTTTCCTGACACAGTGGCCGCAAAAGAATAGCACAAAAACAGCGATCTTGCAGATGGTGGTTCTCCCATGCAGGTACGGTCCTTGACCACCGAGGTGTTATCGGTCCAAGATTTCGAACGTAACGTTGAAGGAACTTTGCTGATTTTCTGCATGTTATCTTGTTGGTCGTACACACTACTGCCTCTATGTGTCTCGGAAGGTGGATGTAGTGAAAGTTGAATATGGAGGATGAGGTGGCAACCAAACAAGCTGTTTATTTTTACTGGTTGGTGACACGTTAATTGGGTTTTAACTTGGGGCGCAATTAATTCCACCAAACGTCTGGAAATCGACATTGATTGGCCTGAGATCAACGTTCTAAACGGGGGCCGGGGCCGGGGGGGTGGGGGGGGGGGGGGTAGGGGAAGCGGTCAGACCGATTCTCCTACTAGCAGATATGATTTGGCCAGATTTGACTGAGAGCAGACACGTTTACAGAACATTGGGACAAATTAAAGAAAGAAATAGAGAGAGTGCAGCCCAACACATTCCGATCAAGAAAGCCAGTGAACCCTGCGTATTGAGGGATATACCGCACTGGATCAGGAGGAAAAGGGATGCTTATGGCAGACATCGCGGGCTCAAAACTGCAGACGCTCTTGAGACGTACAGAAAATGCAAGAGGGAACTTAACAAGTAATTAGGAGAGAAAAATAAGACATGAAATGACAGTGCAAGTCAAAATAAAGGAAGATTCCCAGGTTGTTTTACAAATATATTAAGAGTAAAATGATAACTGGGGACAGAGTAGGGTCCAATAAGGACCATAGTGGCCATTTGTGTGCGGAGCCGGAGGATGTAGGTAGGGGTCTAAGTTAATAACCTGCGCCAGTGTTTACTCGTCAGGGGCACAGTGTGATACCGAAATCAGGAGAAGGACTGTAATAACAGTAAATACATTAATAGAGACAGGGAAGAGGTTCTGACTCGTCTGGCAGGATCAAAAGTAGCCAAATATCCAGGGTCAGTTGAAATATACCCCAGGCTGCTGAGTTAGGTTAGCGAGGAAATAGAAGGAGCGCTGGGAATAACTTTCAATTTTTTTGTGGCAACAGGGGAGGTGCCAGAGGACAGGAAGACTGCCAATGTGGCAGCACTATTAAAGAAGGGAACAGCATCGAGGACCCGAGTTGAAAGCTGGCTCCGGGTCACAGTCCATGTTTGCACATTGACCCCGTCTCAGCGTGTGTTTCACCCCCACAACCTAAAGACGTACAGGATAGGTGGTTTGGCCACGCTAAATAGCCCCCCAAAATAATTAAAGAAGGGAGGGAGGAATAAACCACGAAACTACAGGCCACTCAGTCTAATCTGCATTTGGAGAGGCAGGGATTAATCAAACGTCAGCATGGTTTTGATTAGGGGAGGTCATATCTGACCAAATTGATTGAACTTTTGGGTGAGGTGATCAGGCGAGTAGATGAGGGAAATGTATTTGACATAATCTATTTGGACCTCAGCACCGCATTTAAAAAAGGTAGACTGATAAGGAAGATGAGAACACACGGGATCGCCACACATTTGCCGAATAGGATCCAAAATTGACTGAGTGGCAGGAAGCAGAGTGCTTTTCTGACTGAAAGCATGTGTCCAGTGGTTACCTGCAGGGATTATTGTTAGTGGCCTTTTTGTTTTTGGCTTATATAAATGATGTGGATATGAATGTAGGATGGTTGATCAGTAAGTTTGCAGATGGTACGAAAATTGGTGGGGCCATAAATAGTGAAGAGGTGAGCCTTCGATTACTGGAGACGATGGATGGGCTGTTCAGATGGGCTGTTCAGTGGCAAATGGAATTCAATACGTATAAGTGTGAGGTGATGCGTGTGGGCAGGAAAAACAAGGCAAGGGAATACATGATAAACGGCAGGACCCTGGAAAGCATCGAGGATCATAGGGGTCGAGGTGTACATGTACACTGGTCCCTTAAGGTAGTGGAGTGGGCGGATACAACGGTAAATAAGGCATATGGTATCCCTGCCCTTATTATTTTCTAACTTTTCGAATTCAGGGGCAATTTAGCCGGGCCAATCCACCTAGCGTGGATGGATGTGATAGCATTGGAAAGGCTCCGGTGGAGATTTACCAGGGTTATGCCTGGGCTGGAGAATTTAGTTATGAAGAGAGATTGATAGATTTGGATTGTTTTCCTAGGAGCAGAGTGGACTGAAGCGGAACATGATTGAGATATATAAAATTATGCGGGGTATAGATAGACAGGAAAGAACATTTCACGTTGTTGGAGGGATGAACGCCCAAGGGGCAAAGGTTTAGTGACGGAGTTTGAGAGCGGTCCTGAGGAAAACCCTTCTTACTCAGAGGGTGTTGGAAGTTTGGAACTCGCTGGCTGAAAGTGTGGTGAATGCAGACAACGTCATAACATGTAATAAGCACGTAGATGCGCAGTTGAGTCGCCAAGGAACGCATAGCTATGCGCCAAGTGCTGGAAAATGGGATTAGAATAGGTTGGTGGTTATTTTCTGACAGGCGCAGACAAGATGGGCCTAAGCGCTCTTTCTGTGCGGTATGACTCTATGAATCTATTACTATTCCATCACACACCTGACTTGAGCCTATTGGTGGACATACGTTGTAGAGAAAGGCTGTGAGTTCCGTGTGTTTTAACCGCAATACTTAAATTGAGGGTCCAGTTCAATCTTGGGTTAAACGCTAATCCAAGATGTACATAATTATTTGAAAGCAGCTAGTTTAGTTAGTCAGAGAGAAATAAATTGTTGTGTTAAGTTTCCACACGTACTGTTGGTTGCTTTGGTATTAACCTACATGAAAGTTATGTTAAATATATTTTGTGCTTTGTTGTATGGTTTTATGTATCGGGTTATTGAGTATTCCGGGCAAACAATATCACCGAAAACGAGCGCCAGGTGGTCATATTGCTCACCGACTGCGGCCCGCATACGTTTGGGGTGATTAGGAGCCTTACGTACCCAGCTGCGCCGGACACCAAAATGTTTGATGAACTTGTGAATTTAGTGGGCCAGCATTTTAACCCAACCCCGTCCACGATAGTCCAACGTTACCAGTTAATACCGCTGAGAGGACCTCAGGAGAATCCCTTGCCGACTTTCTATCCAGGCTACGGAGGATTGCGGAGTACTGTGACTATGGTGAGACCTTGTCAGAAATGTTATGCGACCATTTGGTTTGCGGTATTAACAATGCGGCCACCCAGAGAAAGTTGTTAGCTCAGCCAAGATTGACTTTTCAACAGGCCATTCAAATAGTATTGTCCCGAGAGAGCGCAGAGCGAGGAGTGCAGGAGATACAGGGAATGGAAGTGCATGCCTTGGGGCGCAACCCCTTCCATCCAAAAACGTCCCCCCGCACTCCTGCGCTACCTTTGGCGAGACGACGTCTGGATCGACGCCAGTGGCCGTCGGACATTCCTCCCCGAAGGGGGCCTTTGCCAGAACAAATGGATGAGGAGCCATGTCCGTGTCAGACTTGTAGGCGCTGACCCGTCGCAGACGCCGGTCCTGGGGGCGCCAGAGGCGTCGTCATTCCGACCGAAACTGGGACCAGCCCAGGGGCCGTGCCTTTCATGTGGATGAACCTGCGGCGACTACCCCTGAGGATGTGGAGACGGAGGACGACTGCCTGCAGCTGCATTGTGTGGCAGCTCCCCACGTGGCCCCCATTAAGGTGACAGTATGTGTCAATGGTCACCCACTTGAAATGGAGTTGGACACTGGCGGAGCGGTCTCCGTGATCGCCCAAAGGACATTCGACCGCATCAAGCAAGGTATACAGACCCTTACATTAACTGACACACAGGCCAGGTTGGCCACCTACACGGGGGAACAATTGGACATTGCAGGAACTACGATGACCCCTTTTGTTTATGGATGCCAGGAGGGGCGTTTCCCACTTATCGTGATGCGCGGCCATGGGCCCAGCCTGTTGGGTTGGGACTGGTTGGGCCATTTGCGCTTGCAGTGGCAGCACATCCTCCAAACAGTTTCTGGAGGGTTGACTGAGGTGTTAGGTCGATACCCAGATGCATTCCAGCCCGGTTTGGGGAAAATAAAAGGGGCCATAGCCCATATCCAAGTCAAACCAGGAGCCACACCGTGCTATTTCCGGGCACGCCCGGTGCCTTACGCGTTGCTCGAGAAGGTAGAAGGGGAGCTCACTCGCTTGGAAACTTTGGGTATTATCAGGCCCGTCCGTTTCGCTGTCTGGGCAGCATCAATTGGACCTGTGATGAAGCCAGATGCTACAGTTTGCTTGTGCGGCGACTATAAACTTACAGTGAATACGGCTTCCCGACTCGACCCATATCCAATGCCTCGCATAGAGGATCTCTACGCAAAGCTTGCAGGTGGACTCTCGTTCACAAAATTAGATATGAGTCACGCCTACGTACAGTTGGAGCTGGACTCTGCCTCCCGACCATATGTAACGATTAATACACACCGGGGCCTGTATGAATATACACGTTTGTCCTTTGGAGTATCCTTTGCCTGCGCTATTTTTCAACGCATTATGGAGGGCATTGTGAGAGGTTTACCGCGTATCGCTGTCTACTTAGATGACGTTTTGATCACAGGGACGTCGGAGCAGAAACATTTAAAAAAGCTGGAGGCTGTCCTTAGACACTTTTTGGAGGGTGGAGTCCGTTTACGTCGAACAACATGCGTCTTTCAGACGAAGGAAGTAGTCTACCTGGGTTATCGGGTGGACCGCGAAGGTTTGCACCCCGTCGCAGAGAAGGTGCGCGCGATTCAACAGGCCCCTGCCCCGACTGACACTTCACATCTTTGTTCTTTTCTCGGCCTTGTAAACTCTGACAGGAAATTCCTCCCCAATCTGGCAACTACGCTGGCTCCATTGCATCTTCTGCTGAAGAAAAATCACACCTGGGTTTGGGGTCAGCCGCAAGAAACCGCTTTCCGGCGGATAAAACAACAATTGTCGTCATCTGGGTTACTAACCCACTATGATCCTGGAAAGCCTTTGCTCGTCACATGTGATGCATCCCCGTATGGTATTATGGCCGTCCTGTCCCACAAGATGGAGAACGGGGCCGAGCGGCCGATAGCTTTTGCCTCCCGCACATTGACTACAGCGGAAAAAAAGTACGCGCAGATCGAGAAGGTGAGCCTGGCAGTGGTCTTTGCGGTGAAACATTTCCACCAGTACGTGTATGGCCGCCACTTCACTATCATGACTGATCATAAGCCTCTGCTGGGACTTTTCAGAGAGGATAAGTTAATACCGCCCGTTGCTTCCGCACGGATCCAGCGCTGGTCTTTGTTGCTCGCTGCATACGAGTATTCTCTGGAGCACAAACCAGGAATGCAGATAGCAAATGCCGACGCACTGAGCCGATTGCCTTTATCGACCGGCCGCATGTCGACCCCCACGACCGGTGAGCTGGTTGCAACCCTAAATTTTATGGACACCTTGCCTGTCACGGCATCACATATCCGTGAGTGGACCCAGACGGAGCCAGTCCTGTCAAAGGTTCGACACATAGTCCTGTATGGTGGGCAGCATGGACAGCTCCCAGGCGAGTTGCGGGCATTTTCCTCCAAGCTGTCAGAATTCAGCGTGGAAGACGGCATCCTCTTGTGGGGAATGTGTGTGATTGTCCCGGAAAAAGGACAGGAGCTGATACTAAGAGACTTGCACAATGGGCATCCGGGTGTGACCAAAATGAAAATGTTGGGCCGGAGTTATGTTTGGTGGACAGGCCTCGACGTCGACATTGAGAAGGTGGCCCAAAACTGCTCCATTTGTCAGGAGCATCAGAAGCTTCCGCCGGCCGCGCCCCTACATCACTGGGAATGGCCAGGGCGGCCTTGGGCACGCTTGCATGCGGATTTCGCCGGCCCTGTTCAATGATCCATGTTCCTTTTATTAATTGACGCCCAGTCTAAATGTCTAGAGGTTCATAAGATGCTAGGCACAACGTCCTGTGCAACAATTGAGACATTGCGTTTGTCTTTTAGTACACATGGCCTCCCCGAGGTCCTGGTCACGGATAACGGCACTCCATTCACCAGTGAGGAGTTTGCGAGGTTCATGAAGATGAACAGCATACGCTATATCCGCGCTGCCACTTACCACCCGGCTTCAAATGGGTTGGTCGAGCACGCAGTGCAGACATTCAAACGAGGCCTAAAGAAGTTGTCTTCAGGGTCAATGGACACGAGACTGGCTCGCTTTTTGTTTTCGTATAGGACCACCCCCCATGTGGTGACTGGGGCAGCTCCCGCAGAACTCCTAATGGGCCGGAGACTTCGCACCCACCTCAGTATGGTTTTCCCGGACATTGGCGCAAAAGTACGCCACACACAAGAACGGCAGGGACAGGGTTTTTCACGGCATCGGCCTCTTCAGCAGTTTGCGCCCTGTGACCCAGTGTTCGTTCGCAATTTTGCTGGTGGTGCCCAGTGGGTCCCTGGCAAAATCTTTCGCCAAACGGGCCCTATATCTTAACAGATGCAAGCCCAGGGTCGTCTCCAGTGCAAACATGTAGACCACGTTCAGTCCTGAAGACTATCCCTTCCAAAGATTCCGCGCCCCCGGAACTCATTTCTACAGCCGCAGAGACCAGATACAATGGAAAGTAGTCCTCACAATCTTCCTCTGGTGCCTCACTCAAAGCCTGCGCAGGTCGTTACAGAACCGCATGGAGATAAAGACGCTGAGATGTCAGAGGCAGCAGGCTCTGACTCCAAGATGGAGACACAGGACGCATCAGAGGGGGCCCCTCGAGCCCACGGGCAATGGATGTACAACCATTACACCATTCATCACGGAAGCGCCGGTCTCCGTCTCGTTACACACTGCGCGATCCAGCACCTCATGTAAATAATGTCCGGCCTGCGGCAAAACGCGTCCGACGCCCTCCTTTGCCAGAGTCTTCGGTGGATTCCTTGGACTTTGGGAGCGGGGGGGGGGGGGTGGGGGGGGGGGGGCGGCGGGGGGGGGGGGGGTGATTTTATAACCTGCCTGCTTACCATTGGCTGGGGACTAATGACAATTCCACAATCCTGTGGGATTATGAGCTTCCCCAATGAGGGGGGGCTGAGAAATCATTAGCAGACTCCCTGTATAAATAAAGCAGGCCAGTTTGGAACCAGCAGGAATGAGTAAGCAGCAAGCGAGGTTCCTGCTGCTGTTGTGTATATATTAGTTATTGTAAATAAATGTTATTTCTTTGTATCCTTGAAACTCGTGCTGGATTCTTCGTGGTCGTCACAAAAATGCTGAATTTAGGGAGTTAGGAGATAAACTAAAAAGTAGGACCTCAAAGGTAGTAATCTCGGGACTTCTACCACTGCGACATGCTAGTCAGAGTAAGAATGACAGAATAGACAGGATGAATGTGTGATTTGATGGATGGTACAGGAGAGAGGGAGTCAGATTTTGGAGATATTGGAACCGGTCCTGGGAGATGTGGGACCATTACATATCGGACGGTTTACAGCTGGGCACAACTGGAACCAATGTACTGGGAGGGTTGTTTGCTAGCGCTGTTGGGGAGGGATTAAACTAATGTGGCAGGGGGATGGGAACCAATGGAGGAAGTCAGAGGGTAGTAAATAAGGGACAGTAACTAGTAAGGAGAAAATAGAAGTCAGAGAAACAGATTGAACCTACTATGGCAGGGATGGAAACAGGTGCAGTAGGCCAGCGGGAGAAATAACTGAGGGAGAGCTACATATTAAGGCCAGTAAGAAGAGCAGCCAGGAAGTGATTGGTCAACGCAGCGGGGCTGGTGGGCTGAAGTGCATGAGTTTCAATGCGAGCAATATTTCAGGTAAGACAGATGAACTTAGAGCTTGAATTAGTCCGGAGAATTATGATATTGTTGCAATTACAGAAACTTGGTTCAAAGAGGGACAAGATTGGCAACTAAACATTCCAGGATTTAGATGCTTCACGTAAGATCTAGAGGGATGCAAAAGGGGTGGGGGGGGGGTTTATTAGTTAAGGAGAATATCACAGCTGTGATGAGGGAGGACACCTTGGATGGATCAGGTAGCGAGACAATCTGGGTAGAGCTCAGGAATAGGAAGGGTGCTTTCACAATGTTGGGGCTTTACTACAGACGTCCTAACAGCCAGCGGGAGATAGAGGAGCAGATATGCAGACAGATCTTGGAAAGATGCAGAAACAATAGGGTTGTTGTGTTGGGTCGTTTTAACTTTCCCTTTGTTGACTGGGACACACTTACTGCTAGAAGCATGGATGGAGCAGAATTTGAAACACTGGAAGGGGCCATATTCGACCTGGTGCTGGGAAATGAGCCCAGCCAGGTGATCGAAGTTTCAGTAGGAGATTAGTTCCGAAACAGTGATCACAAGTCTGTAAGTTTTAAGGTGCATATGGAAAACGACAAGAGTGGTCCTCAGATGAAGATGTTAGACTGGGGAAAGGCTAATTACAACAGCATTCGGCAGGATCTGGAGAATGGTGACTGAGCGAGGCTGTTTGAGAGAAAATCAACATCCGGCATGTGGGAGTCTTTCAAATGTCAGTTGGTTAGAATTCAGGTCCGGCATGTACCTGTGAGGACGCAAGGTAAAGGTGACAAGTATAGTGTATCTTGGATAACGAGGGATATCATGGACCTTGTCAAAAAGAAAAAGGAAGCATTCTTCAGGTCTCTAAGGCTTGGGACAGTTGAAGCCCTTGAAGAATGTGAAGCAAGTGGGAAGGAATTTAAATCAGGAATTAGGACGGTAAAATGGGTCATGAAATGTAGGTGGCAAGCAGGATTACGGAAAATCCTAAGGCGTTTTATACATATGCAAAGAACAAGAGGGTAGCAAGAGAAAGGGATGGTCCATTCAAGGATATTGGAGGGGATCTATTTATGGAACCAGAGGAAATGGGAAAAATACTAAATACTTTGCCTTAGTATTAACCAAAGAAAAGGACTTGGTGGATGAGGAGTATAGGGTACAGTATGTCGATATTCTGAATCATGTTGACATTTATAAAGAGAAGGTTTTGGGCATGTTAGAAAGCATTAAAGTAGATAAGTCCCCAGGGCCTGATGGGATCTACCCCAGAATACTGAGGGAGGCAAGGGAGGAAATTTCTGGGGCCTTGACAGTAATCGTTGTACCCTCATTGGCTACAGGTGAAGTTCCAGAGGACTGGAGAGTAGCCAATCTTGTTCCATTGTTTAAGAACTGCAGCGGGGATAATCCAGGAAATTATAGGCTGGCTTTACGTCAGTGGTGGGGACATTATTGGAAAAAGTCTATGAGATAGGACTTACTCAGATTTTTAAACAAATGGACTTATTAGAGATGAACAGTATTGTGAAGGCGAGGTCGTGCCTCACTAATTTTATCGGGTTTTTCGAGGACGTTT
Source organism: Scyliorhinus torazame (assembly GCF_047496885.1). Classification (NCBI taxonomy): domain Eukaryota; kingdom Metazoa; phylum Chordata; class Chondrichthyes; order Carcharhiniformes; family Scyliorhinidae; genus Scyliorhinus; species Scyliorhinus torazame. The sequence goes on along the minus strand of NC_092711.1, from coordinate 182,995,741 downwards.
CAAAGATGAAAGATGAGGCAAAGGCAGTAGATGTTGTATACATGGGCTTCAATACAGCCTTTGGCAAGTTACCTCATGGTAGACTGGTACAAAAGGTGAAGTCACATGGGATCAGAGGAGAGCTGGCAAGTTGGATACAGAACTGGCTTGGGCACAGAAGACAGAGGGTAGCCGTACAAGGGTGCTTTTCTGAACGGAAGGCTGTGACTAGCTGCGTTCCACATTGATCAGTTCTGGGGCCTTTGTTGTCTGTGATGCATATAAATGATTTGGACGAAAATGTAGCTGGTCTGATTGGTTATTTAGCTGACGACACAAAAATTGCTGGAGTTGCAGATAGTGAAGAGGATTGTCAGAGGATACAGCAGGATACAAACTGATTGGAATCTTGGGCGGAGAAATGGCAGATGGAGTTTAATCCAGACAAGTGTGTGGTATTGCACGTTGGAAGTTCCAATGCATGCAGGAATTACACAATAAATTGTAGAACTCTTGCAGAGAAATCTGGCCGTGCACAGCCACCAATCACTGAAAGTGGCAACGGATGTGGATAAGTTGGTCAAGAAGGCATATGGCATGCTAGCCTTCTTCAATCGGGCACTGAATATAAAGGTTGGCCAGTCATGTTGCAGCTGTCATGTCACAGGACCTTAGTCAGGCCTCATTTGGGATATTGTGTACAATTCTGGTCGCCACGCTACCAGAAAGGATGTGGATGCTTCGGAGAGGGTACAGATGCGGTTTACTAGGATGTTGTCTGGAATGGAGAGCATCTGGAGAGGTTCGATAAACTGGGTCTGTTCTCACTGGAACAACGGACATTGAGAGGCGACCTGATAGAGGTCAACAACATTATGAGTGGCATGGACAGAGTGGATATTCAGATGTTCTTTCCTAGGTTAAGAGAGTCAGGTAGTAGGGGACATAGGTTTAAAGCATGTGGGGAAAAGTTTAGAACTGATGGGCGAGGCCAGGTTTTACAAAGAGGGTGATATATGATTGGGACGTGCTGCCTGGGGAGGTGGAGGGAGAAGGTACGATCGCGACATTTAAGGGGCATTTGGACAAATATATGAATAGGGTTTGAATGGAAGGATACGGACTCCGTAAGTCCATACATTTTTAGTTTAGGTAAGTACAGTGGACCGCGCAGGCTTGCAGGGCCGAAGGACCTGCCCTGTGCTGTATTGTTCTATGTTCTGAGGAACATATCAGGAATCTTTAAATATTCCTCAGAATTCTGAGAATCTTGTGATTTTGTTAGCAGCCGAATGGATAAAATGAATTATTTCTCTCTCTTGATTTCAGCCAACTTAGCAGTGATTGTGATCCTGAGTCGAAAAAAATGCGGTCTCTCCAAATGTATCATTAATTACCTGGTGTCCATGGGAGTGACGGACCTCTTGGTCATGGTGACAGCTGTAATATTGAACCGAATTGTTGGAACGTATTTCCCATCCAGTTTCCTGTCTATCACACCAGTTTGCAGTTTCCGTGCCGCATTAAATATCGCCGCCATTGACAGCTCTGCGTGGTTAACGGTTGCATTCACCTTTGATCGATATGTGGCTATTTCCTGTCAAAAGCTAAAAATAAGATATTGCACACCGAAGATTGCTGTGCGTGTAATAGTTATCGTGTGCATACTGACATGCATTAAAAACATCTTCATATATTTCGAATTTGAACCGCGATACGTCATTAACAATGTACCCTGGTTCTGCGTCATAAGAGATATTTATTATACATCGCCAGTATGGACTGCATATGACTGGATACGTTTAATCTTAACTCCTTGTCTGCCATTCATTCTGATTTTACTGCTCAATGCTCTGACTGTCAGGCACATTCTAGCGGCCAACAGAGCTCGCAGGAGACTCCGGAACTCGAGTAACGGAGAGAATAAGAGTGACCCAGAGGTGGAGAAGCGGCGAAAGTCCATCGTTTTACTCTTCGCCATCTCGGGAACATTCATCCTGTCGTATTTTATGTTTTTTGTAAACATCGTTTATGTCCGAATTTCGAATGTTACATATACCTCTGTTTCCGATTTCACTAATGCCGCATTTATTCTCCAGCAATTTGGGTATATGTTTCAGCTATTGAGTTCTTGTATCAACCCATTTATTTATGCAGGGACCCAAAATAAAATCAGAGAGGAGTTAAAGACTTGGGTGAAATATCCACTTAACCTATTTAGTAAAATATTTAACAGTTGAAAAACAGATCCGACATGAACTGTACCTTATATTGTAGCATGACATTATCCTGACCTTGAAACACAGAGACCCCATTTCAAGATATTTTGAATGATTATTCAGTTTATGAACTTAAAAACATGTAATAAATGCTACATTAATTAACCAGTCAGATAAATAAATTGTTGGCACATCGTTTGCAGCTCTCTTGCCTGGGACAAAAACAACACTTGTGCAAGACTTGAAGATGCTGGAGAACAATAGAATTGAAACGTGGTGTGTTGGGAGGGAAGATATTTCGATTCTTGTATGGGATTTGCATGTTCCTATCAAAGGCAGAATCGTCACCCATCGCCAATCCCTAATTCGGGAGCCAGTATTCTGCCTTCGCTTATGCCTTGGTCTGCCCAAGCTGGATTGTAATCTTGTTGCTCCTTGCACACCAGCTCCCACAACGTAGATGGATCTGTCTGGTTGAGCAATTCGTTGAAATTAATTGGCTGCCACGTCGTGGATATATTTCTCCTCCTTCTAGTTTGAATGATGTTGCACTTCTTCTGGATTTGGCACCTGGCTGTTCGCGTTCATGTCCTACTGCACAGAGAAGAAATAAATAGAGCAAAATGCTAGACGGACTAATGACCGCTATTGCACCAAGAGTTCTTTGTACTGCAGCTATCCTTTCCTCTTGTCTTCTGAGCTCTGCGTTTTCCGTACCATTTGTAGTAACTTCCCCAGCCTGTACGCCTCCCAGATCCAGTGCCTCTTCTAATCCCCGCCAACCAAGACACACACCACTTCTGCGATGGCGGTACTTCATTATGGTATTTGACATGCGACCACTCAACACTGACTGCGCCGGACCAATGGATGCCTCAGCAATGTTCCTTTTAGTAAATCTAATACCCCACGACTAATTAATGTTAACGCCTTAATAGTCCCCTTCTATGCTGCATCATTTCTTAGGTTCCATTTCACTGGGGCACACAGGGCTGCCTCGCAGCACCGGGGTTCTGGGTTCAGTTTCGGTCTGTGTGGAGTTTGTATGGTCACCCTATGTCTACATGAGCATCCGCCCGGTCCCCAGTTTACTCCGACAGTTCAAACATGTGCTGGGTCGGTGCAGTGGTCATTCCCCTTCGTGCCCAAAGGTGTGAAGGTTAGCTTGGGGGATTGGAGGGGGGGGTGGGGGGGTTGTGGACCTATGTAGAGTACTGTTTGTGAGTGTCAGGGCACACTCGGTGGGCGAACGGCGATTTCAGCATTGATTCGATATTCTATGATTCGTCTGTGATTGTACCCTCTTGCAGCAGTGCAGTCAGCGAGCTATCTGGGTCAAGTACAGGGATGATCACTTCCAGATCTGCCACCATCCATCCTTTCTTCTGCCTTTGTTGGCTCGTCGATCTCGTCAGGATGCATCTCGGGGCACCTGCCGCCTGGAAGAATGAATAGTGGCTGCATTCCGTGAACGGAGCGCAATTTTCCTCAGCTTTCTGCAATTTTGCGCATTCTCGCTCTGTAACCGGTCCAACTGTCTTTGGAATATAAGCGGGCTGTCATTCAAATATGACAGCAATCAAATCAGCAGTCGTATGTCCTTCTCCCGTCCGCAACTAACTGGTCGACTCTGTTCACGCAGATGGAGAACATTCGGACATTCGGGCACGCTCTATCATTCATTTTGATCATGGCTGATCATCAAGTTCAATACTCTGATCCTGCTTATCCCACATATCTCTTGATCCCTTTAGCCCCAAGAGCTATATATTCCTTCTTGAAATTACATAACGTTTTGACCTCAACGACTTTCTGTGGTAGCGAATTCCTCAAATTCACCACTCTCTGGGTGAAGATGTTTCTCCTCACCTCACTCCTAAAAGGTTTACCCCTTATCCTCAAACTACAACCCCTAGCTCTCGGCTCCCCACCGGGAACATTTTTTCTAAATCTACCCTGACAAATTATGTTGCAATTTTGTAAGTTTCTATGACATCCCCTTTGACTTTTCTAAACTCCGATGAATATAATACTAACCGCCTTGGTCTCTCCTCATATGACAGTCCTGTCATCCCTGGAATCAGCCTGGTATACCTTCGCTGTACTCCCCCATATCAAGAAGATCCTTCCTCAGATAATGACATCAAAACTTCACACAATATTCCAGGTGTGGTCTCAACAATGCCCTGTACAATTGCAATAAAACATATTTTCCGATACTCAAATAATCTCTCTATGAAGGTCAACATACCACCTGACTTCTATACTTTCTACTGTGCCTGCGAGCTTACATTCAGCGACTGATGCACGAGGACACCAAGGTCTTGCTGAGTATCCAACATATTCAATTTACCCTCTTTAAAATAATACTATGCCTTCCTATTCATGCTTTTAAGTTGGATAACCTCGCATTTATTGCAATATACTGCAGCTGGCATGCATGTGTCCGCTCACTCAGCCTGTCCAAATCCCGGTGAAGCATCTGAGCATCCTCAACACAGCTCATCTTCCCGCACAACATTGTATCATCTGCACATCTGGAGATAGTACATTTAATTCCCTCGTCCAAATCATGAATATATAATGTAAACATTTGGGGTCCTGTCACACATCCCTGCGGTACACACTAGTCAGCCCTCTCGATTAATGAAACAACCACCACCTCAGCCTCATCATCAGTAACCCACACAATTTGTAAAGTTGCTTTGGAATTCTTTTCAAGAAATTGTATGAAATAGGGCCGGGATTTTGAAAGGGCCGTGAGATGAAGGTGGGGGACAGAGAATCATGGTGCCGAGCTAGCCTCAGAATCCAAATACCTTGAGACAGATTTGAATATTCACGGAGATGGGAGGTGGGCATCCTGACTCTGTGGCTATCTGTAAAGGTCCAGCCAATCCCGTGACAAATGAGGTCTCTATGGTGCTGCACATTTCGTTCGCTTGATTCAGGTCAATTTTCCGTTGGATATGGGGGAGGTAGTTTAACGGCCTGCTAATCATCTGTGCTGCATCCACATCAGTTGTCCGATGTGCATGAAAAAAACACAGGCGTTCCAAACTGCTGAGGCACCAAAGGGTACAAGCGATCGGGTGATGGTGTGACCATTAGTAACCACCAGCATAAATGCTACTTAATTCACACTTTCCACCGACAGACCCATTCATACGTACACACTAAGAAGTCTTGGAACACCAGGTTAAAGTCAACAGTGGATGTAGTGTACATGGATTTTAGTAAGGCATTTGATAAAGTTCCCCATGGTAGGCTTATGCAGAAAGTAAGGAGGCATGGGATAGTGGGAAATTTGGCCAGTTGGATAACGAACTGGCTTACCGATAGAAGTCAGAGAGTGGTGGTGGATGGCAAATATTCAGCCTGGAACCCAGTTACCAGTGGCGTACCGCAGGGATCAGTTCTGGGTCCTCTGCTGTTTGTGATTTTCATTAATGACTTGGATGAGGGAGTTGAAGGGTGGGTCAGTAAATTTGCAGACGATACGAAGATTGGTGGAGTTGTGGATAGTAAGGAGGGCTGTTGTCGGCTGCAAAGAGACATAGATAGGATGCAGAGCTGGGCTGAGAAGTGGCAGATGGAGTTTAACCCTGAAAAGTGTGAGGTTGTCCATTTTGGAAGGACAAATATGAATGCGGAATACAGGGTTAACGGTAGAGTTCTTGGCAATGTGGAGGAGCAGAGAGATCTTGGGGTCTATGTTCATACATCTTTGAAAGTTGCCACTCAAGTGGATAGAGCTGTGAAGAAGGCCTATGGTGTGCTCGCGTTTATTAACAGAGGGATTGAATTTAAGAGCTGTGAGGTGATGATGCAGCTGTACAAATCTTTGGTAAGGCCACATTTGGAGTATTGTGTACAGTTTTGGTCGCCTCATTTTAGGAAGGATGTGGAAGCTTTGGAAAAGGTGCAAAGAAGATTTACCAGGATGTTGCCTGGAATGGAGAGTAGGTCTTACGAGGAAAGGTTGAGGGTGCTAGGCCTTTTCTCATTAGAACAGAGAAGGATGAGGGGCGACTTGATAGAGGTTTATAAGATGATCAGGGGAATAGATAGAGTAGACAGTCAGAGACTTTTCCCCCGGGTGGAACAAACCATTACAAGTGGACATAAATTTAAGGTGAAAGGTGGAAGATATAGGAGGGATATCAGAGGTAGGTTCTTTACCCAGAGAGTAGTGGGGGCATGGAATGCACTGCCTGTGGAAGTAGTTGAGTCGGAAACATTAGGGACCTTCAAGCAGCTATTGGATAGGTACATGGATTACGGTAAAATGATATAGTGTAGATTTATTTGTTCTCAAGGGCAGCACGGTAGCATTGTGGATAGCACAATTGCTTCACAGCTCCAGGGTCCCAGGTTCGATTCCGGCTTGGGTCACTGTCTGTGCGGAGTCTGCACGTCCTCCCCGTGTCTGCGTGGGTTTCCTCCGGGTGCTCCGGTTTCCTCCCACAGTCCAAAGATGTGCGGGTTAGGTGAATTGGCCAATGATAAATTGCCCTTAATGTCCAAATTGCCCTTGGTGTTGGGTGGAGGTGTTGAGCTTGGGTAGGGTGCTCTTTCCAAGAGCCGGTGCAGACTCAAAGGGCCGAATGGCCTCCTTCTGCACTGTAAATTCAATGATAATCTATGATTAATCTAGGACAGAGGTTCGGCACAACATCGTGGGCCGAAGGGCCTGTTCTATGCTGTATTTTCTATGTTCTATATGTTCTATGTTTGTTTAAATCACTAGCTTTCGGAGCACTGCTCCTTCCTCAGGTGAATGAAGAGGTATGTTCCAGAAACATATATATAGACAAAGTCAAAGATGCAAGACAATGCTTTGAATGCGAGCATTTGCAGGTGATTAAGTCTTTTCAGATCAAAAGATGGGGTAACTCCAGGTTAAAGAGGTACGAATTGTCTCAAGCCAAGACAGTTGGTAGGATTTCGCATGCCCAGGCCAGATGGTGGGGGATGAATGTAATGCGACATGAATCCAAGGTCCCGGTTGAGGCCATACTCATGTGTGCGGAACTTGGGTATAAGTCATGAAGGCCAATCGACAACGCAAAATCGCCAAGCAGAAACTTATAGCCAAGTTCCCCCCCACACATGAGTACCTCCTCAACCGGGACCTTGGATTCATGTCGCATTACATTCATCCCCCACCACCTGGCCAGGGCTTGCGAAACCCTATCAACTGTCTTGGCTTGAAACAATTCACACCTCTTTAACCTGGGGTTACCCCTACCTCTGGATCTGTAAAGACTTAATCACCTGCAAATGCTCGCATTCAAAGCATTGTCTTGCATCTTTGACTTTGTCTATATGTATGTTTCTGAAACATACCTCTTCATTCACCTGAAGAAGGAGCAGTGCTCCGAAAGGTAGTGATTTGAAACAAACCTTTTGGACTTTAACCTGGTGTTGTACGACTTCTTACTGTGCTCACCCCAGCCCAACGCCGGCATCTCCACATATGCGCACACACTGTTTAACAGATGTTCAGTTGTCCCAATTGTAGCAATGCATTCGACTGCAACGTTTACAAGCTGTTCCACCGACAGAGTCACACCGAGGAGCGCTCAGTCTACTGGCCGACCTTCACCCACTGTTTAGCTTGCCAATTCTCTTTTGCCATTTGTCGCAGTGTCCATACACGTGAAAGCTGGTACACCTGCATGATGCAGAAGTTAGTATCAACCAGGAGACACAGGCTAGAGAGCTTGCCTGTTCCAGTGCAGCAATTATACACCATTGCTTAAACCAACTGAAACACGAACACATCCAGATCAAAGGGACATATTTCATCTATTCCACTTGGGGAAAGAGCTCAAAAGACCCTTGGTTCAAGGTTAGACACCGGCATCTTTATTTTCAATAGAGCGTGCAATGCCAATGATGGAGTTTGCAACATCTCATCGAGAAACATTGTGACGTAGGTAGGCAGCCCTGTATGTATTTCAAATCTCGCTGAATAAATGCCAACATTCGTTTTGTGCTGAATATTAATCGCACTGTTAAGTTAGTTTGCTCTAATTGCCTGAAAAAATAATTTCGCACCCTGAGTGCTTGATCATTGAAAATATTCCTATTGATTCTGAAAATAGCTCACGATACGTCAGATTTTCTATCACAACCAACAATAGAATCCCTGCATGGATAGCAATTGCCCAATGTTCCTTTAAACTTCCCTTGGAAATCTCGAGACTGCTCTATTCTTTAAATGCTTTGCTATTGATTGAAGTACAAAGTTACTTCAAAGCCGTGTTCAGTGTCTGAACCTTCGAGCTTTGCACAAAAGTAAAAATTGTAAATTGAGGATTATGCACATGTACGTTGCTGATTGTGTGCACGTGTTTTGAATATTTGTGCAGATGTGAATGTCAACCTGCACATATTTCAACGTGGCTCACGGGTTTCATCCTTTCCCCTCTTCGGTCTCTTTTTCTCTCGGTCACTCATTCATCTGACGGCATGTAATTTCACTGGGAATAATTATACACAAATATGTGTACATATGCCTGATATGATCGTTCAATAATAATGTTCCATGTTGAATTCGGTGCCTTCAGATTCGCAGTGCATGTGATTCACTGGAGCAGGAATAGTGGTTGACATTTTTGAAATGAACTGACATCTACAATTACATTTTCTCATAGATTTGTCTATATCGGTATCCTTACTTAACAGCCGAACGTACAATGGCCGCTCCGATAAGCAGCATTGGTGGAGTTGTGGATAGTAAGGAGGGCTGTTGTCGGCTGCAAAGAGACATAGATAGGATGCAGAGCTGGGCTGAGAAGTGGCAGATGGAGTTTAACCCTGAAAAGTGTGAGGTTGTCCATTTTGGAAGGACAAATATGAATGCGGAATACAGGGTTAACGGTAGAGTTCTTGGCATTGTGGAGGAGCAGAGAGACCTTGGGGTCTATGTTCATACATCTTTGAAAGTTGCCACTCAAGTGGATAGAGCTGTGAAGAAGGCCTATGGTGTGCTCGCGTTCATGAACAGAGGGATTGAATTTAAGAGCCATGAGGTAATGATGCAGCTGTACAAAACCTTGGTAAGGCCACATTTGGAGTACTGTGTACAGTTCTGGTCGCCTCATTTTAGGAAGGATGTGGAAGCTCTGGAAAAGGTGCAAAGAAGATTTACCAGGATGTTGCCTGGAATGGAGAGTAGGTCTTACGAGGAAAGGTTGAGGGTGCTAGGCCTTTTCTCATTAGAGCGGAGAAGGATGAGGGGCGACTTGATAGAGGTTTATAAGATGATCAGGGGAATAGATAGAGTAGACAGTCAGAGACTTTTTCCCCAGGTGGAACACACCATTACAAGGGGACATAAATTTAAGGTGAAAGGTGGAAGATATAGGAGGGATATCAGAGGTAGGTTCTTTACCCAGAGAGTAGTGGGGGCATGGAATGCACTGCCTGTGGAAGTAGTTGAGTCGGAAACATTAGGGACCTTCAAGCAGCTGTTGGATAGGTACATGGATTACGGGAAAATTATATAGTGTAGATTTATTTGTTCTTAAGGGCAGCACGGTAGCATTGTGGATAGCACAATTGCTTCACAGATCCATGGTCCCAGGTTCGATTCCAGCTTGGGTCATTGTCTGTGCGGAGTCTGCACGTCCTCCCCGTGTCTGCGTGGGTTTCCTCCGGGTGCTCCGGTTTCCTCCCACAGTCCAAAGATGTGCGGGTTAGGTGAATTGGCCAATGATAAATTGCCCTTAATGTCCAAATTGCCCTTGGTGGTGGGTGGAGGTGTTGAGTTTGGGTAGGGTGCTCTTTCCAAGAGCTGGTGCAGACTCAAGGGGCCGAATGGCCTCCTTCTGCACTGTAAATTCAATGATAATCTATGATTAATCTAGGACAAAGGTTCGGCACAACATCGTGGGCCGAAGGGCCTGTTCTGTGCTGTATTTTCTATGTTCTATGTTCTATGTTCTACATATTCAAGGGCTTTCCCAACATATGTTTCACCATGCAAAAGTTATATATTATAAAACAGCGCCAAAAAGGAAAATGTAAAAGACAGACAGAAATCAGCATATATATATATGTATATAATATATATACACAGACAATTATGTTCTCTCCCGCTGTGACCATGACCCACCCTTCGGTCAGCATATATATGTGACAATCCCCAGAATGGCCGGGGCACGTATTTACAGATGTCCATTTACAGTTTAGTTTGGGCTTCAGCTTTCCCTCGGACCAGTCTCCTCCGGCTTTGTTCTTTGCCCCTCTCATTTTATTTGCCTGCCTTCGCCCATTACAGCGCCCACGTCCCCCACCCCCTCTCCGCTCCCTCTTTCCTTTTCCTCTTTTTCCGGTGGCTCGTTTGTGTCACCTCCCTCCTTCCCCTCCCCCCCCCCCCCGCCCCACCCCCTCTCGTCCCCTCCCTCGCCCTTAGTGTACTATTTGCTGGCTACGAACAGATCTTGCAAGAAGTTGGTGAACGGCTTCCACGTCCTGTGGGAATCCTCTTACGGCCACCTGATGGCAAGATTTATTTTCTCCAGCCTGCGAAATTCTGCCAGGTCGGATAGCCAGCCTGCAGCTTTGTGTGGATTTCGATTGGATTTGTTTTGTTGTCACGTGTACCGAGGTACAGCGAAGAGTATTATTCTCGCACAGTCGAGACAGATCATTCCATACATGAGAAAAAGATAGGGTATACATAAATACTCATGCATCGAGCGAAACATACAGGAGTACAGTATTACTCAGTAGAGAAGATGTGTGAAGAGATCAGATCATTCCATATGAGGATCATTCAGGAGTCTGATAACAGCGAGGAAGAAACTGTTTTTGAATCTTTTAGTGCACGTTCTCAGAATGTTGTATCTCCTGCCTGATGAAGCAGTTGGAAAGTTAATACCCCGAGTGGAGGGCTCTTGGATTACGCTGCCGCTTCCCCAAGGCAGCGGGAGGTGTAGACAGGGTCAATGGACGGGAGGCCGGTTCGCGAGATGAACTGTGCTGTGCTCATGACTTTCTGTAGTTTGTTATGGTGTTGCGCCGAGCAGTTGCCATACCAGACTGTGATGCAGTCAGATAGGTTGCTTTCTATGGTGCATCTGTAAAAATTGGTGAGACTCAATGCGGACATGCCAGATTTGCTTAGTTTCCTGAGAAGGGATAGGCGCTATTTTGCTTTCTTGGTCGTAGGGTCGACGTGGGTGGACCAGGACAGATTGTTGTTGATGTGCACACCTAGGAATGTGAAGCCACCTCCACCTCGCCACCATTGATGCAAGCTGGAGTGTGGACGATACTTTGATTCCTGAAGTCAATAACCAGCTCTTTAGTTTTGTTGATATTGAGGGACTGATCGTTGTCGTTACATCACTCCACTAAGTTCTCTATCTTCCTCCTGTATTCTGACCTATCGTTCTTCGAGATCCGACCCACTATGGTCGTGTCATCAGGAAACTTGTAGATGGAGTTGGAGCCAAATTGTGCCACACAGTCCTGCCTTTATTGGGAGTATAGTAAGGGGTTAAATACGCAACCTTGTCGTGTCCCGGTATTGAGGAGTATTGTGGAGGAGCTGTTGCTGTTTATCCTTACTGATTGTGGTCGTGGGTCAGGAATTCGAGGATCCTGAGGGAGAGGGATCCTGATTGCAGAGGTAGGAGCCAAGTCCTACCTTTTCGTGCTTCCATATGAGCTTTGCGGGGATTATGGTGTTGAAGGCGGAGCTGTAGTCAATGAATAGAAGTCTGGCGTGGGAGTCCTTGTTTTCGAGATTCTCCAAGGATGAGTGTAGTGCTAAGGAATGGCGTCTGTGGACCGGTTGTGGCAGTGTGCAAATTGCTGTGGATGAAGTCTTTCGGGGAGCATGGAGTTGATGTGTCTCATGACCAACCCCGCGAAGCACTTCATAATCATCGATGTCAAGGTCACCAGATGGTAGTCTTTGAAAAAAACAGTCTTTGCCTGGTTCTTCTTTGGTCAACGATATGGTGGTAGCATTCTTGAAACAGGTGGAGTAGGGAGACATTGAAGAAGATGTCCACGAACACATGCACCAGTTGGTCCGTGCAGGATCTGAGTGCATGACTAGGGCCCCATCAGGTTCTGTCACTTTCCGAGGGTTCACTTTCAAGAAGGCCGTCCAGACTTTGCAAGCTGTGGGGGTCTGAGGGTAGGTATGGTATGTGTCCGAGGCTGCTGGCACAGTTGGTAACGGTTTGATGGTGTCGTGCTCGAAACAAGCAGGAGATGTGTTGGTGGAAATTTGGCAGTACACTCTTGAGGTTGACCTGGTTGAAGTCCCTGGTCACGATGAACAATGCCTCTGGGTATTATGTTTCATTGTTATTTACAATTAGTCAATCGCCTTCTTCACTTCCGCCTGGGATGGGATGCAGACCGCCGTGACAATGGCAGAAAGGAACTGCCTTGGAAGGTAGTATGGCAGCACTTCAGAGTCAGGTGTTCCAGGTCTGGGGGACTGTATTTCTCCAGGGTCGTACATCCAAGCACTAGGAGGGATCAATGCGGAAGCAAACCCCTCCATCCTTTGCTTCGTCCAATGATACCATGCATTTCATCTGGTGTATTGAGAAGCGGTCAGGTTTTAAGGCACAGACTGGTGAGGCAGGGGTGTGCCATGTCTCCGTGAAACAGAGCACGCATCAGTCTCTCACTTCCCTTTGAGAGGAAAGTTTAGCGTTAAGATCGTCCAGCATGTTTTCGATCGCTTGGACGTTTGCCAGCAGTTTGCTGAGGAGCTGAGACTTGAAACCGTGTTGTTTTAGTCCCACCTGCAGATCGCCGTGTTTCGCTCACTTGCTCTGTCAGTGGCTGCTTCAGGATGGTCCTGGGATCCGATGAGGGATGTCTAATCTTGTTGAAGGTAAGTGGTTGCGTCTGGCGTGGGCCTCGCCACTGGTTTCGATTTCAGAATCGTGTCTGGCAGGGTCCCAGGTGCTGGTTGTGATTTTGGTTTGCCGGGTGGGAAAGGGTGGCGGAGGGGGTGGGGCCGCTTTTCGCCAGCTGAGCATCGGCCCCCTTCCGATGAACAGCTCTGGCTGATCTGATACCCACAAACCGCCACTTTCGGGCATGGTTCCACCCTCACTCTCCAACCCTGGATATTGCCTCAGAAATGTCGGCCAATGCCCAACAAGTCTGGGGCAAGCCCAGAACATTTGGATGTGGTTTGCCGGGCCTTCCAGGCACCGTTGACATTTGTCCTGCACGTCCAGAAAGACGCTGGAGTTCTTAAGACTGAGGGGTGGGATGTCAAAGAGACTTATAAAATACTAACAGGACTAGGCAGGGTAGATGCAGGGAAGATGTTTCCAAAGGTGGGTGTGTCCAGAACCACGGGTCACAGTCTGAGGACTCAGGGAAAACCATTTCGGACTGAGATGAGGAGACATTTCGTCACCCAAAGAGCGATGAGCCTGTGGAATTCATTACCACAGGAAGTTGTTGATACTAAAACATTGAATATATTCAAGAGGCGGTTCGATATAGCACTTGGGAAGAATTGGATCAAAGGCAATGGGGAGAAAGCAGGATTAGGCTTTTGAGTTGGATGATCAGCCATGGTCGAGATAAATGGAGGAGCAGGCTCGAAGGGACAAAGGGCCTCCTCCTGCTCCTATCTTCGATGTATCTATGTATAACTCATTAATTCGGATTCTGGGAAGGCTATGTCTATCTCTATGAACCATCGCTAGCTGTGTTACGTTCAGCCCTGTACATGTGGAGCTGAAGTTCACCCTGTGTAGTGCTTCGATCCAGAGACCTTCCCCTATATTTTTGCCTAGTTCTTCGGGTTCTGCCGCCCCCCTCCCAACGCACACAAACATATATACACACACATACACAGGCGCCATGATCAGATTTGCGAATGTGTTGCAAAAGGCACTGGGGTGCACATCTGGAGGGACCTAAGCTGGAAGACGAACCTGGGCAGTATGTTGATTTTGATCGCCTGTATTCCATCTGCGAGGAGAGGGGGAGTGGGACCCAGCTCAGCACGTCCTGTTGGACGTCCTTCATCGTACTCATCGGCTCCATTTCCGGAAACGTGTCTAATCGAGGGTAATTTGGATATCCAGATAGCGGAATATTGTCTAGGCCATTGTTTTTCAATTTTGTTTTCCAGGGACCCATTTTTACGAAACTGCCAACCTTCGGGACCCACCCCGGGTTGAGGTTCACGGCATATCATTTTCTCTTACCTTTAATGCGAGAGGTGAGCCTGCTTGGTCCTCACGATCTCACTCCAATCAGGTCCACAGGAGGAGAGGGCTTTGCACATATCGGCTGCAGGATTCAGAGGGTTCCTTCATGCCATCTTCATCTTTGTGAGAACGGAAAATCAACTTCCGACATGTAGGTCGTTGTGATGGACAAAAGCATCAAAATGCTTGTTTTACTCAGCTCGGGAGCTTCTCAGACACACTACTCCAGAATGCTGATAGATCCCTTGACTCGTTCCGTGTTTTATTGTGCTGTCAAACCTGAGGCGCAAACGTTTAGTCAGCTTCATTTGAAGTCAGGCTTGCCAGTCCATTTAAAGTTTCTTACAAACGCTGTCTTCTTCGATGTGTCATAGCACTGTGGGGAACATGTAGTAATTTTGGCTTTGCACTCGCATTTGCCAAACTTTCAATGAGTTTTGGAAAGCTGCGATTTCTTCACATTGCCGAAATCATCATCCTTCCTTTGATTTTATTTCATTTGATTTATTGTCACATTTACCGAATTGCAGTGAAAAGTAGTTTTCTGTGCTAAGGGGACATACACAGTACGTACATAGTAGACAGAAAAGAATAATCGACAGAATACATTGGCAAATGGGACATGGACAAACAGTGATTGGTTACGGTGCGGAACAAGGGCCCAAACAAAGCAAATACCTGAGCAAAAGCAGCACCGGGCGTCATGAATAGTGTTCTTACAGGGAACAGATTAGTCCGAGGGAGAGTCATTGAGGAGTCCAGCAGCTGTGGGGAAGAAGCTGTTCCTTTGTCTGGATTTGTGGGTTTTCAGACTTTTGTACCTTATGTCTGATGGAAGGGTCTGGAAGAAGATAAATCCTAGGTGAGTGGGGTCTCTCATAATGCTGTCTGCCTTCATCAAGCAGTGGGAGGTGTATGCAGAATCAATGTGAGGGTGGCAAGCTTGTGTGATGTGTTGGGCTAAGTTCACCACACTCTGCAGTTTCCTGCGTTCTTGCGCCGAGCAGTTGCCATACCAAGCTGTGATGCAGCTGGATAAGATGCTCTCTATGGCACATCTGTAGACGTTTGCAATTTGAAGTTCAATTCATTTCGAATTGAAACCATGCCTGCAAGATGTCAAAAGATGTCAGACATAGTAAGCATCCAAGTTTCATCAGGAAACGAATCTGCCAGAGAGGGCAATTTCTAGAGAACAAAAGTATGGGTTTTCTACCTCAGTTCCCCTGTTGACTGCTCATTACAAAAAATCTTCAAGCGGATGATGTCCACTGTCATTGGGATTGACTGGTTATTGTTTCGATTTAGTGCTTTAATGTAGTCTAAAAGGTCAGCAGAAAATTTATAGCCACGTTTCTGTACAGAGAGGGAGACGATGTGATGATTTCCCATGGCTTTCATTATGTCCCTTACCAAACGTTCAGTTCTGTCCATGATTAAACCATGAGGAATATATATTCTCTCCAGATCATTTGAGTAAAGTTTAAGGATGCAAAACAGATGGAAGTCATAGCCTGGTTCATCATTGGGGATCACCACGCAATCAGCGTCCCAACACTCCCATGCCGCATGTGTACTGATGAGTGCACACACATGCGCCAACATCTAATTAGCTGGTCGCGGCCGCCATTTTTAAAGCTGCTTGCAGTCTGCATTGTTAAAAGCCGGCTGCTGCGGCTGTTGCACGTGAATTCCCGTGATCGGGAACGCTGCGATGGCTGGCTCCGTGACCCTCCCGACACCCGTCCGCATACACCCGCCGGTCGCGATCCCACTTTGAAAATTCCTGGTCTAGGCTTGCATGAACGATTGTCGCCATAGTTTTGGCCCTCCTCCTTGCGGGCTCACGTGGAAGAAGGGTTGGGTTTGGATTCTGGAATTGTTTTTTACTGTCACGAGTACCGAGATTCTGTGTAAAGTTTTGTTCTACGTTCAGTCCAGACATATCTTTGCGTACATGTACAAAACATAGGACATACATTAATACACAATGTAAATACATAGTGTCACGTGAGAGTACCCTTTAAGAAATGGGTGTTTAAGAAGTGTACCTTTAAGAAATGGAGCTGCTCATGTTACGGGAGTGATGTCAGAGTGTGGGTGGAGCTGAGCTCTACTTCTGTTTTTTTAAAAAAATTCAGTTTGAGAAGAGCTTGGGTTTATCTATGTTTTTGAGTGAGCTGAATCTGAAGTTAAATGTGAGCTGCACTGCTTCTGATCTCTGCCTCAAAAGACTATCTATGCATCATTTGGCGAACTCAGAATTGTAAAACGTTCTCAGTATTAAATGTAACCCTGATGTGCTTCTGTTTAGAGGTTTGTTATGTTTTGGATGTCAAAAGGACAGCATACAGGTTATTTAGTGTTGTGTTCTTTGGGGTGTATTTGATTTACTGGTAGCTAAGATGTTCACTGTTTGTTTTAGAAAGGTTAATTTGAATTCATAGAATAAACATTATTTTGTTTTAAAAACCACTGGTCCATTTACTCCTGTACCATACCTGAAGAGTAAGCCGAGTCAGCCCCATACCACAATCTATTAAACGTTGTGGCTCAGGTGAACTCCATGATACACTTTGGGGTTCTCTAAACCCTGGCCCATAACAATTGGGTGCTCGAGGGGGATAAAGTCTATCTATTGGATTGGCTGAGTGAACTTCAAGACAGTGAGGGGGTGAGTATATTGTGGTTGCTTTTGAGGTGTGGTATTTTAGTTTACGTGGGGAATGTGTTGTGGACAATGGCTCTTTCAGAGGCTCTGAAGTTTCTTGGGGTGGAGACTGTCACACGCAATACCTTACGGATAGACACTAAAAGCAGACTGTTAGATTTGGCAAAAACATTGCAGTGAACATTACCTGACAAAATGCGAAAACATGAGGTAATTATGGCGGTGTTTGAGCATTTAAAGTTGCCTGAGACACAGTTTGACTCATTGGAAATAGTAAAAATTCAGTTGCAAATTAAACAAATGGAACATGAGAAAGAATTAAAGCAGCTTGAATACGAAAGAGAGAGAGAGGAAAACGAAAAGGAGAGAGCAGAAAGGACAAAAGGAAGAATAGCCCTAGCAGAACAAAAAGAAAGAGAGAGGAAGATACAGATCATGGAAAAAGATAAAGAGAGAGAGTTTGAACTTCAGAAAATGGCCATGAAAAATGACAGTCAGTTGAAATTGGCAGACGTAAAGGGAAACGGGCAGTTGGATGATAGTGAGGTGGAAGCCTTTTTCATTTCATTTGAGAAGGTAGCTAAAGAAATGAAATGTCCACAGGACATGTGGGTATTACTGATTCAAACAAAGCTGGTAGGTAGAGCTAGTGAAGTGTTTGCATCACTACCGGAGAAGGTATCTGGGGTGGATAAGGGCTTTGAAAATAGACCAAACGTGTGAAGCTCTCAGAGAAATTATACTTTTGGAGGAGTTTAAAAATTCATTTCCTGATGTCGTGATAACTCATGTGGAATAGCAGAACGTTAAAACTGCGAGATTAGCAGCAGAAATGGCAGATGATTATGAATTAGTTCATAAAACGAAGCTTGGTTTCCGACATCAGATTAAGCCTGTGAGGGATAGAAACTGGAGAGATGAGAAATACTCAAGTGGTAAAGGTAAAGGTGATCTGATGGGAGATAATAAGGAGAGTGTACCTCAGATTAAAAAAGAAATCCAGGAGGGTGGAAAAGAAATGAAAAGTTTGAAATGTTTTCACTGTAATAAATTAGGCCATGTAAAGTCACAGTGTTGGTGGTTGAAGAAAAGCACTGGGAAGGCTGATGTGGTAAAACAGGATAAGACAGTGGTGTTTGTTAGAGTGGTAAAGGACAGCCCAAGTGAAGCGAAGGAGGTGCAAAAGATTGTACAGCCTGATCAAGAGGTGATTGATAAGAAGGTGCCAGATGGCTTTAAAGAATTTACTTGCCTGGGTAAAGTTTACTCATGTGTATCAGGGGGAGCAGGTAAAGAAGTCACAATTTTAAGAGATACGGTAGCTAGTACATCTTTAACGGTAAGAGATGAGGAGTTATGTAGTTTGGGAAGAATGTTGCCAGAAAAGGTGATAATATGTGGAATTCAGGTGAGAGGTGTAGCGTTTCATTATATAAGGTAAGGTTGGAAAGTCCAGTCTACTGTGGTTGATAAGCCAGTGGAAAATCAGACAACTGAAGTGTTGAAGGACGAATATCCTGGGATTTTTCTGGCTCGCGTAGTAACAAGGTCGCAAAGTCACAGGTTAAGACAAGAGGAGAAATCAAAGAGTGCAGATGAAGTTGAAGTGCAATTATCAGAAACGATTTTTGACCAGATGGTTGAAAAAGAACAAGAACAGGCGGAGGATGAGGCGGATATTTTTAGTTCAGGAAAACTGGCGGAGCTACAACAAAAAGATCTAGAATTAAAACGGAAGTATCAGAAAGCATACATGGAAGAGGAATCAGAATGTTATTACCAGCGTGTTATTACCGTAAAAGTGATGTCTTGATGGGAAAATGGAGACCTTTACATATGAAAGCGGATGAAAAGTGGGCAGAAGTAGTATTGCCGGTAGGGCATAGAAAGGAGGTGTTGCGAGTTGCACATGAGGTCCCAGTGGGAGGTCATTTGGAGATAAGGAAAACTCAAGCTAAAATCCAGAAACATTTTTATTGGCCTGGGCTACATAAAGATGTAGTTAAATTTTGTCAATCATGTCACACATGTCAAGTGATAGGGAAACCTCAAGCAGTGATAAAACCAGCGCCCTTAATACCCAGTCCAGCATTTGAGGAACCTTTTACAAGGGTCCTAATTGATTGAGTATGACTGCTTCTGAAAACAAAAAGTGGAAATCAATATCTTTTGACTATAATGGATGTGTCTACTAGGTTGCAGAGGTAATTCCAGTACGTAATATTACAGCTAAAAAGATTGTTGAGGAGTTACTTAAAGTTTTCACTAGATATGGACTACCCACAGAAATACAATCGGATCAAGGATCAAATTTTACCTCCAGGTTAGTCAAAGAATTAATGGATAGCTTAGGAATAAAACAATTTAAATAAACTACGTACCATCCAGAATCGCAGGGAGCGTTAGAAAGGTGGCATCAGGCATTAAAGACCATGTTGAGGGCGTATTATCAAGATTATCCAGAGGATTGGGATAAAGGAATTGCATTCGTACTGTTTGCATTTAGGGATGCACCTAATGTGTCAACCAAATTTAGTCCTTTAGAACTAATGTTTGGTCAAGAGGTAAGAGGACCACTTAAATTGATTAAGGAAAAATTGGTGGGTGTGAAATCGGAAATTACATTATTGGATTACGTGTCAAATTTTAGAGAACGATTAAATAGAGCAGGTGAATTGGCTAGATAACATTTGAAAGTTGCACAAAATGTGATGAAACGGGTAGCAGAAAAGAAATCCAAAGTTCGTAGTTTTGCCAGTGGAGATAAAGTTTAGTATTGTTACCAGTGGTAGGTGAACCTTTAAAAGCTAGGTTTTGTGAACTTTATCAGATTGAAAGGAAATTAAGTGAGGTGAATTATAGGGTAAAAACACCAGATAGAAGGAAGAGTCACCGAGTGTGTCATGTGAATATGCTTAAAAGGTACTTTGAAAGGGAAGGAGCGAAAAAGGAGGTTTTAATGAATCTAATTCAGGGCAGCACGGTAGCATTGTGGATAGCACAATTGCTTCACAGCTCCAGGGTCCCAGGTTCGATTCCGGATTGGGTCACTGTCTGTGCGGAGTCTGCACACCCTCCCCGTGTGTGAGTGGGTTTCCTCCGGGTGCCCCGGTTTCTCCCACAGTCCAAAGATGTGCAGGTTAGGTGGACTGGCCATAATAAATTGTCCTTAGTGTTGGGTGGGGTTACTGGGTTATGGGGATAGGGTGGAGGTGTTGGTCTTGGATAGGGTGCTCTTTCCAAGAGCAGGTGCAGACTCGATGGGCCGACTGGCCTCCTTATGCACTGTAAATTCTATGATTCTAACTCAAAGTGACGAACCAAATCCAGATGACTGTGAATTTGACATACCTCAAATTAAATTGGAAAATGAGGATGTTCTGAAACATTGGGTAAACTTGTTGAATTATCATCCAGAGGAAAAACGAACTCACCTGAAAGAGTTATTGATATCACGTGGGCAAGTTTGTGAAGATAAATTGGGAAGTACTAAAATGGCTATGCAGGATGTAGATGTGGGAAATGCTGTTCCAATCAAACAACATCCATATAGACTTAATCCTTTAACATTGGCACAGGTTAACAAAGAGATTGAGAGTAGGATTAAAAATGGTACAATTGAAGTGGGTTGCAGCCAATGGAGTTCACCCATAGTGGTTGTGCCTAAACCAGACGTACCCAACGGTTGCGTGTGGACAAAAGAAAGGTTAATGCAGCTACAAGAACGGACTATTATCCTATCCAACGATTTGAGGATTGCATTGAAAAAGTGGGACAATCAGCTTATATTTCCAAATTGGATTGACTTAAAGGTTACTGGCAGGTACCGTTATCCGAAAGGGCGAAGGAGATTTCAGCTTTTTTGACTCCAGATGGTATATACTAATTCAAAGTTATGCCATTTGGCATGAAAAACGCCCCAGCCACATTTCAACGGTTAACTAAATAAGCAGTTTCAGGATTACCCAATTGTGAAGTACACATCGACGATCAAGTAATTTTCAGCCAGACATGGAAAGACCATTTGAAACATCTGATGGAGTTATTCGATCGACTTCAGGAGGCGGGATTGGTGATAAACCTAGCCAAAAGTGAATTTTGAAAAGCCCGAATCGCTTTCCTTGAGTAGTTTGTGATACCCTCGAGACGAAGGGAAATCATGCGATTTCTTGTCATGAGTGGATTTGACTGTACATTTGTGCAAAGGCTTTGTAGCGTGATTCCTCCACTGATGGACTTGCTTAAGAAACGTCGAAAATGTCAATGGACAGCGGACTTTCAACAGGCATTTGACTGCCTGAAAACTGTGATAACCAATGCTCCTGTGTTGGAGAATTGCAAGGGATTCTGTGATCAGACTGAACTAAATTATCTGACTTTAAAGAGAAATGCCGAGGCGTAGAGCAATGGACAGATCGTGCAGTGACCTTCTTTTTCAAAGAGACTTTCAATCATGAAGAATTTTAGTTGGAGAAAGAAGAACGGGAAAAAATGGACTATATTATCATCCCTGTTTGCGTGTGTTGTTTATTTTTGAAACAAAAAGTACATTTCTTAAAGGATGGACAAAAGGTGAAAAATGAAACCATCTTGAAGTTGATGGTTTTTGTTTATCTTGGGGTGGCGGGGGGGGGGGGGGGGGAGGTACTTTTTAAAAAATGGTAGTTTAAGAATTGAACCTTTACGAAATGGAGCTGCTCATGTTACTGGAGTGATGTCAGAGTGTGGGTGGAGCTGAGTTTTACTTCTGCTTTTTTTTAGTTTCAGTTTGAGAAGAGCTTGGGTGTGTCTGTGTTTTTCAGTGAGCTGGATCTGAGGTTAAAAGTGAGCTGCACTGCTGTTGATCTCTGCCTAAATAGACTATCTATGGATCGTTTGACGAACTCGGAATTGTAAAATGGTCTCAGTATTAAATGTAACCCTGATGTGCTTCTGTTTAGAGGTTTGTTAAGTTTTGGGTGTTAAAAGGACAGCATACAGGTGATTTAATGTTGTATTCTTTGGGGCTGTATTTGATTTACTGGTTGCTAAGATGTTCACTGTTTGTTTTAGAAAGATTAACTTGAGTTCACAGAATGAACATTGTTTTGTTTTAAATACCACTGGTCCATTTTCTGCTGTACCATACCAGTAGAGTAAGCCGTGTGCTCCCATACCACAATCTATTAAATGTTGTGGGTCAGGTGAACTCCATGATACACTTTGGGGTTCGCTAAACCCTGGCCCATAACAATAGGCACAGGCCACGGGTGAGCAGACGAAGTGCAGAATTACTCAGTAGAGAAGATGTGTGAAGTGATCAGATCAGTCCGTAAGGGAGTTATTCCGGGGAAGAAGGCTTTTTGAACCTGTTAGTGCGTTTTCTCAGGTATGGATCTCCTGCACGAAGGAAGAAGTTGAAAGAGTGCATAACCCAGGGAGAGGGGTTTTTGATTATGCTCATAGGATCATTGGATCATGGAATTTACTGTGCAGAAGGAGGCCATTCGGCCCATCGAGTCTGCACCGACCCTTGGGAAGAGCACCGTACTTAAGCCCACACCTCCACTGTATCCCCGTAAAGCAGTAACCCCACCTAGCCTTTTTTTTCACACTAAGGGCAATTTTAGCCTGGCCAATCTGTTCGCTTTCCCACGGCAGTGGGACGTCTAGATTCAATGGACAGGAGGTGTATTTGCATGGTGCAGTGGGCTGTGTTCACAATTCTCTGCAGCTTCTTACGCTCTTGGGCTGAGCAATTGCCGTACCAGACTGTGATGCAGCCAGATATGATGCTTACTACAAAAAATGCTAAGAGTCAATGTGGACATGCCGAATTCCCTTAGTTTCCTGAGGAAATATAGGAGCTGTTGTGCGATCTTGGTGGTAGCGTCGACGTGTTTGGACCAGAAGAGACTGTTGCTGATGTCAGAATTGTTAGGTTCTTGATTAATAAGGGGATAAGGGTTATGGGATGAAGCAGGAGAATGGGGATGAGAAAATATCAGCCATGATTGAACGGCGGAGCAGATTCGATGCGCCGTGCGGCCTAATTCTGTTCCCATGTCTTATGATCTTACAGTTGTTTGGTCTTATATGCACACCTAAGAATGTGAAGCTATCAACTATCTCCACCTCAACACCATTGATGCAGGCAGTGGTGTGTACGATACTTTGCTTCCTGATGTCAATGACCAGCTCTCTAGTTTTGAGGGAGAGATTGTTGTTGTTACACCACTCCACTAGGTTGTCTGTCTCCCTCATTTACTCTGACTGAGCATTGCCGAGATCCGACCCATTATGTTCGTGTCATCCACAAAGTTGCAGATGGAGTTGGAGCCAAATTTTGACACACAGTCAAGTGCACATGGAGTAGAGGAGGGGGCTAAGGAGGCAGCCTTGCGGGACCGCATTATTGAGGACAATGGGGAGGAGGTGTTATTTAGATATCACTATTGCTCAGATTAAGCTTGTAACCCGAGGCGGCACCATGGTGCACTGGTTACAGTCCCGACAGATCATTCTGTACATGAAAAGAACATCGGACATCCATTAATACGCAATGTAAATACGTAGGCACAGGCCAAGGGTTATCGTACGGAGTGCAGTTTTCCTCAGTATAGACGATGTGCGAAGAAGTGTGTCTGCATGATGTACAGGGCTGTGTTTACGACTCTCTGTAGCTTCTTCCTGATCTTGGTGCAGCCAAATATGATACTTTCTACAGAAAATGGTGCGAGTCAATGTGAACATGCCGAATTTCCTCAGTTTCCTGAGGAGAAAGAGGAGCTGTTGTGCTTTCCTGTTCGTACCATCGACGTGTGTGGACCAGGACAGATTCTTGGTGATGTGCACACTTACAAATTTGAAGCTGTCAACCACCTGCACCTCAGCACCATTAATCCAAGCGGGATGTGAATGACACTTTGCTTCCTGAAGTCATTGACCAGCTCTTTAATTTTGCTGACATTGAGGAAGAGATTGTTGTCGTTACATCACTCCACTAGGTCGTCTATCACCCTCCTCCACCCTGACTCATCATTGTCCGAGATCCGAACCACTACGGTCGTGTCGTCCACAAACTTGAATTTGGAGCCAGATTTTGCCACAGTCATGTGTGTATATGGAGTATAGTAGGGGACTAAGTACGCAGATTTGTGGGGCCCCAGTATTGAGGACAATGGGGAGTCTCTTAATCTTTAGAGACTCGTGAAGTCTCTAAACTCCTTTAGGAGTTTCATTATCTTGCATGCTGATCTGAGGATTCGAGGTGTAGAGGAGCAGGTCATCCACGTCGAGTGAAACTCTATGCTCTCTGCCCCCCCCCCCCCCCCCCATTCGGATATGTCTCCACGCCTTCGCCATTTTGAGTGCAATCGCCAGAATAACCTGCAGTGGAGATAGCAGCCATCCCTGTCCCATGCCTCTATGCAATCGGAGGTCTTTAGAGCTTGTGGGGTTTGTCCGTACGCTCTTGATGGGAGCACTGAAAAGTATGTTCAGCCAGGAGGTGAACCCTGCTGCAAACTGAAACAGTTCCAGTGCTTCTATAAGGTACTTCCACTCGACTCGATCAAAGCTCTTTTCTGCGTCCAGCGAGACCTGCGATGCAGGTGCTCCGTGATGCTGCCAGATGCCGGAGAAGGTGGCAGCAGCAGCATCTGCACATGCTCGTGGCAACGGTCCATGTACCAGGTCCCGCCACACACCCTGAGGACCCGGCTACCATCAAGCCAGGGAGGGACCCAGAGAGGTAGTCCCGTGATGGCCAAGGTGTACAGACGCCGCTGGTCATTCGAAGAGATGATGGACAGCGCGTGGAGCAGGAGGCTCTGCCTCGTCAAGGTGAATTCGCGACACCTGTGCCATATACTCACGCACTTGGTACCACGTGGAGGAGGAGTTCACCCGCCCCGGTGACCGTCAAGGTCACTGCAGCCCTGAACCTTTATGCCATGGGATCATTACAGACCTGGAGTGGGGATCTGGTACCTCGCAGGCCACAGCCCATCGGCGCATCTGGCAGGCCACGAATGGCCTGTATGCCCGGGCGGTACACTGCATTTTGTTTTACATGCACCAGGCCCAACAGGATGCTCAGGAAGCAGATTTTTCCGCCATCGCCAGGATGCCCCAGGTCCAGCTAGTCATAGATGCCACGCATGTTGTTCTGCACCTCATCGGGCCATCTGAGGGTGCTCTATGTTAACTGAAAGGGGTTTCACGCCCTCAACATACAGCTCGTTTGTAACCACCAGTTCCAGATAATTCACGCGTGTGCCCGCTACCGGGCAGTGTACACGACAGCTACATCGTGGGGTACTCGGTCATCCCTGCCCTCATCGAGGAGCACCCCAGCATGGACCGTTGGCTCTTGGGGGATAAGGGGTCTCTGCTGCGGACCTGTCTAATGACATTAGTAGGGAGGCCGGAGAATGAAGAGGAGGCCCGGTACATCGAGGGCCCTGCAGCCACGCCGTCTGTCATTGAGCGGTGTATGAGACTCCTCAAGGTGCGGTTTCGATCCCCCAATATTGGCCTGATTTTCCAAGGAGGTGGCCTGGTCCATTATCGCATTCGTATCCACCCGCCACCCCCATTTCCCAGTCTCCCAGGGTATGTGCTACATCATTCCAGAGTGCTGCGACTGTGTCGACATTGTCTGGGGGTCAGGGGGTGATGATAACACGCAGCCAGATGGGCGCTGATGCTCCTCCGTCAATGCCACAGTTTGACCCCTGTCTGCATCCTCACACCCATCACCTGCACGCGGCAATGCATTACGGAAGAAAGAGACAGAGACTTCATGTTAGTTGTGCACAAGGGTGTTTATTGTACAGTACATGCCCCGACTCTCCCGCTGGTGCATCTCCCTCGCCGCCCTCACGCCCCACCCACCCTTCACCCCCTGCCTACATAGTTCCCCCTCCCCCGTTACCCTCAGAGATCCTCGATGTGCATTGCCCTCCTAGCTCTACTACTACATTGTGTCCCGAGGATTCACATCAGAGGTGGAGGCAGGCAGCTGGCTACCTCGTCCGAGGCAGCAATGGCTGCCTTGTGGCTCACCCTCCGGGATTCTCGCGGGAACAGGGCATCCCGTCGAGCCCCCACTGCGGCCAGGAGTCTCCCCAAGTCAACATACCTAATATTGGGGCCAGTCTCCAGGGCACGACTTCTGCGTGCTGGCTGTGGTTGGCTGAGCAAGTGCAGGTTAAGTGATGCTCGATGTTGTTGGCGGGGGACTGGCGAGTGGGTCCCGGCGAATCAGCAGGACCAATTAACGTTGAATTGTGTTGCGGGCCTCACCGGGCCGAGCGCCGGGAAACGCGCGGCAATTCCCGTACAGCACCTGGAGATTTTTCCGGAGAATTGTGCCCCTGGTCTCAGAAATCTTGTCCCCGGTATCTTTAATCTCTTGCAGATCTGCAGGAAGATAACATATCTGAAACGTAAACTCAGTTTACTCTCTAGTGATGCTGAATTGCCTGTTGTTTATTGGTAGCACATTGTTCCTCATGTAATTTCCGGTGTTATGGCAACATTCAATGCGGAAATGACCAGTTCAGCAAGGTTATATTCAGAATGCGCCGTACAGTAACGTGCAATGCTTCATATGCGAAAGGCGATCCATGATTGAATAATAATCAGATGCAGAAAGTGGCTTTTTAAGAAGCAGAATGCATTTTCTCAGTTATACCTTGTACTGAGACTAGGGAAAACAGGTTCTAGGAATTTAGATCCGTGAATTCATAAGGTACAGACTCACATTAACCATTGCAACTGCCGTTTAAATCTTCCACTATCTTCGTAAATGGACTATCCGTGGCATGATAGAATAGTCTCAGGGGATTTTACTTTTAAACTGACCCCTTAAGAAAACAATCTATTCCATCAGAACTCAAAGATATATCTGGCAGCAGCTGCGTTAACCCATTTGTTTAAATCATTGCAATTAATTAAAAACAATGCAGACTTATTCTAACTATCTCCCTGGAGGCGTACATGATAAAGTAAAGTATTTTCTTGGGAAAGTATTATATGCAGGAATTAACTTTGAAGTTCATTTATAGATACATAAGTGGGCAGCACTGTACTATAGTGGTTAGCACAGTTGCGTCACAGCTCCAGGTTCCCAGGTTCGATTCCCGGCTTGGGTCACTGTCTGTGTGGAGTCTGCACGTTCTCCCCGTGTGGGCGTGGGTTTCCTCTGGGTGCTCTGGTTTCCCCCCACAGTCCAAGGATGTGCACGTTAGGTGGTTTTGCCATTCTAAATTGTTCTTCGTGTCCACAAAGTTTTGGTTGGGTTATGGGGATAAAGGGGATAGGGTGGAGACTTGGGGCTCAAGTCGGGTGCTCTTTCCAAAGACCGGTGCAGACTCGACGGGTTGAATGGCCTCCTTCCGCACTGTACATTCTATGATTCTATGATATATCAATGTTCCCATTTATTATTCACACTCTTCCATGGTACAATATTATTCACCGAGTTTAAATTGATGTCCTATCTTTCTTTTTAACTGAAAACAGCGCGGGAGCTGAGGGAGCCGGGACAGTGAAAACAGCGCGGGAGATTTAAAAAGCGCGGGAGCTGCGAGTCGGAGCGGAGATTTTAAAAGATCGCGGCCTAGTTTCGGGAGCCGTTCGGAGGAGGAGGAGTAGTCTCTGTCAGGGAGAGAACCTGAGAACATCGAAGACACTCAGAGGGTGAGAAGGTAAGTAAGTGATTTTTACGCATTTTTACTTTTATACCTTTTTCAAATTGTGTGTGTCGGGGGGAAACTGAAGTGACATCACAGAAAAGCTGTGACCCGAGTGGCTGGTTGGGAATCTACACTAAATTTAAAAATTAAGCATTGGTAACTAATTAAACATAATTACTTAATTATAATTTAGAGGGATATCTCAGCCAGAGATCGGAGAGTACTATATTTAGCTTCCCCATTTCTATTAGAAATCTAGTGCTGGGAAACAGATAGTTAACAGTAAAAATAAATAAATTTTTTTAATTTTAATTTTAATTAATTGACGCAATGTCAGTTAGAGGGGTGCAGTGCTCTGACTGTGAGATGTGGCAGGTCCGGGAGGCTACCAGCGTCCCGGATGGCTTCATCTGCAGAAAGTGCACCCAACGGGAGCTCCTCACAGACCGCATGGTTCGGTTGGAGCAGCAATTGGATGCACTTAGGAGCATGCAGGTGGCGGAAAGCGTCATAGATCGCAGTTATGTAAATGTGGTCACACCCAAGGTGCAGGCAGAGAAATGGGTGACCACCAGAAAGGGCAGGCGGTCAGTGCAGGAATCCCCTGTGGTTGTCCCCCTCTCGAACAGGTATACCCCTGTGTATACTGTCGGGGAGGATAGCCTATCAGGGGAAAACAGCAGCTGCCAGAGCAGTGGCACCACGGCTGGCTCTGATGTTCAGAAGGGAGGGTCAAAGCGCAGAAGAGTAATAGTAACAGGGGACTCTATAGTCAGGGGCACAGATAGGCGCTTCTGTGGACGTGAAAGAGACTCCAGGATGGTATGTTGCCTCCCTGGTGCCAGGGTCCAGGATGTCTCCGAACGGGTAGAGGCATCCTGAAGGGGGAGGGCAAACAGGCAGAGGTCGTTGTACATATTGGTACTAACGACTAAGGCAGGAAGGGGCATGACGTCCTGCAGCAGGAGTTCAGGGAGCTAGGCAGAAATCTAGTGCTGGGAAGACAGGACCTCGAGGGTTGTAATCTCGGGATTACTCCCTGTGCCACGTGCCAGTGAGGCTAGAAATAGGAAGATAGAGCAGCTAAACACGTGGCTAAACAGCTGGTGTAGGACGGAGGGTTTCCGTTATCTGGACCACTGGGAGCTCTTCCGGGGCAGGTGTGACCTGTATAAGAAGGACGGGTTGCATCTAAACCGGAGAGGCATAAATATCCAGGCCGCGAGGTTTGCTAGTGTCACACGGGAGGGTTTAAACTAGTATGGCAGGGGGGTGGGCACGGGAGCAATGGGTCAGAAGGTGAGAGCATTGAGGGAGAACTAGGGAATAGGGACAGTGTGTCTCTGAGGCAGAGCAGACAGGGAGAAGTTGCTGAACACAGCGGGTCTGGTGGCCTGAAGTGCATATGTTTTAATGCAAGAAGTATTACGGGTAAGGCAGATGAACTTAGAGCTTGGATTAGTACTTGGAACTATGATGTTGTTGCCATTACAGAGACCAGGTTGAGGGAAGGGCATGATTGGCAGCTAAACGTGCCAGAATTTAGATGTTTCAGGCGGGATAGAGGGGGATATAAAAGGGGAGGCGGAGTTGCGCTACTGGTTCGAGAGAATATCACAGCTGTACTGCGGGAGGACACCTCAGAGGGCAGTGAGGCTATATGGGTAGAGATCAAGAATAAGAAGGGTGCAGTCACAATGTTGGGGGTTTACTACAGGCCTCCCAACAGCCAGCGGGAGATAGAGGAGCAGATAGGTAGACAGATTTTGGAAAAGAGTAAAAACAACAGGGTTGTGGTGATGGGAGACTTCAACTTCCCCAATATTGACTGGGACTCACTTAGTGCCAGGGGCTTAGACGGGGCGGAGTTTGTAAGGAGCATCCAGGAGGGCTTCTTAAAACAATATGTAGACAGTCCAACTAGGGAGGGGGCGGTGCTGGACCTGGTATTGGGGAATGAGCCCGGCCAGATGGTAGATGTTTCAGTTGGGGAGCATTTTGGTAGCAGTGACCACAATTCAGTAAGTTTTAAAGTACTGGCGGACAAGGATAAGAGTGGCCCTAGGATGAATGTGCTAAATTGGGGGAAGGCTAATTATAACAATATTAGGCGGGAACTGAAGAACATAGATTGGGGGCGGATGTTTGAGGGCAAATCAACATCTGACATGCGGGATGCTTTCAAGTGGCAGTTGAAAGGAATTCAGGACCGGCATGTTCCTGTGAGGAAGAAGGATAAATACGGCAATTTTCGGGAACCTTGGATGACGAGAGATATTGTAGGCCTCGTCAAAAAGAAAAAGGAGGCATTTGTCAGGGCTAAAAGGCTGGGAACAGACGAAGCCTGCGTGGAATATAAGGAAAGTAGGAAGGAACTTAAGCAAGGAGTCAGGAGGGCTAGAAGGGGCCACGAAAAGTCATTGGCAAATAGGGTTAAGGAAAATCCCAAAGCTTTTTACACGTACATAAAAAGCAAGAGGGTAGCCAGGGAAAGGGTTGGCCAACTGAAGGATAGGCAAGGGAATCTATGTGTGGAGCCAGAGGAAATGGGCGAGGTACTAAATGAATACTTTGCATCAGTATTCACCAAAGAGAAGAAATTGGTAGATGTTGAGTCTGGAGAAGGGTGTGTAGATAGCCTGGGTCACATTGAGATCTAAAAAGACGAGGTGTTGGGTGTCTTTAAAAATATTAAGGTAGATAAGTCCCCAGGGCCTGATGGGATCTACCCCAGAATACTGAAGGAGGCTGGAGAGGAAATTGCTGAGACCTTGACAGAAATCTTTGGATCCTCGCTGTCTTCAGGGGATGTCCCGGAGAACTGGAGAACAGCCAGTGTTGTTCCTCTGTTTAAGAAGAGTAGCAAGGATAATCCAGGGAACTACAGGCCGGTGAGCCTTACTTCAGTGGTAGGGAAATTACTGGAGAGAATTCTTCGAGACAGGATCTAATCCCATTTGGAAGCAAATGGACGTATTAGTGAGAGACAGCACGGTTTTGTGAAGGGAAGGTCGTGTCTCACGAACTTGATAGAGTTTTTCGAGGAGGTCACTAAGATGATTGATGCAGGTAGGGCAGTGGATGTTGTCTATATGGACTTCAGTAAGGCCTTTGACAAGGTCCCTCATGGTTGACGAGTACAAAAGGTGAAGTCACACGGGATCAGGGGTGAGCTGGCAAGGTGGATACTGAACTGGCTAGGCCATAGAAAGCAGAGAGTAGCAATGGAAGGATGCTTTTCTAATTGGAGGTCTGTGACCAGTGGTGTTCCACAGGGATCAGTGCTGGGACCTTTGCTCTTTGTAGTCTTTATAAATGATTTGCAGGAAAATGTAACTGGTCTGATTAGTAAGTTTGCAGACGACACAAAGGTTGGTGGAATTGCGGATAGCGATGAGGACTGTCGGAGGATACAGCAGGATTTAGGTTGTTTGGAAACTTGGGCGGAGAGATGGCAGATGGAGTTTAATCCGGACAAATGTGAGGTAATGCATTTTGGAAGGTCTAATGCAGGTAGGGAATATACAGTGAATGGTAGAACCCTCAAGAGTATTGAAAGTCAAAGAGATCTAGGAGTACAGGTCCACAGGTCATTGAAAGGGGCAACACAGGTGGAGAAGGTAGTCAAGAAGGCACACGGCATGCTTGCCTTCATTGGCCGGGGCATTGAGTATAACAATTGGCAAGTCATGTTGCAGCTGTATAGAACCTTAGTTAGGCCACACTTAGAGTATAGTGTTCAATACTGGTCGCCACACTACCAGGAGGATGTGGAGGCTTTAGAGAGGGTGCAGAAGAGATTTACCAGAATGTTGCCTGGTATGGAGGGCATTAGCTACGAGGAGCGGTTGAATAAACTCGGTTCGTTCTCATTGGAACGAAGGAGGTTGAGGGGAGACCTGATAGAGGTGTACAAAATTATGAGGGGCATAGACAGAGTGGATAGTCAGAGGCTTTTCCCCAGGGTAGAGGGGTCAATTACTAGGGGGCATAGGTTTAAGGTGAGAGGGGCAAGGTTTAGAGTAGATGTACGAGGCAGTTTTTTTACGCAGAGGGTAGTGGGTGCCTGGAACTCGCTACCGGAGGAGGTGGTGGAAGCAGGGACGATAGTGACATTTAAGGGGCATCTTGACAAATACATGAATAGGATGGGAATAGAGGGATACGGACCCAGGAAGTGTAGAAGATTGTGGTTTAGTCGGGCAGCATGGTCGGCACGGGCTTGGAGGGCCGAAGGGCCTGTTCCTGTGCTGTACATTTCTTTGTTCTTTGTTCTTTGAATAGTTTGTCTCCTTTTTTGTTTCATTTATAGAATAATTGTTGCCACGTTAAAATATTATTTCTTATTTCTCAATCTTATGGATTTAATTTACTCCTTTTACTGAGACAATATCTCACTTTCAGCGTCGCCTTTTCAATCCATTTGACGGGATTCACATTGCGGGTATAACATCCTCTTTTGACAGAAAGTCTAATACGAGAAGGAATTGGACATTCAGACCTTCGAGTTCGCACCGCCATTCACTGAAATCATGGTTCACCTTCTAATTCAACACCATTTTCCTTCACCATCCACGTATCCTATAGTAGTTTTAATATACAGGAATCTATTGATTTCATGATTGAACATACCTAAGGACTGAGCCAGCACACCCCTCTGGGGCTAGGGGGTCAAAACTTTATCACGCTTTGGGTGAACAAAGTCCTCCTAATCTCTGTCCTAAATAACCTAATTCAGACACCGTGACCCCCTTATACAAGACCCTTCGCAAATGCCCCCCTCCACCCCACCAACCAGCAGAAAGATTATTCCTACTTTTAATCGGTAGAGCCCTCTAAGAGCTGTGTATGTTTGACTGAGATCACCACTCTTTCTGCAAAACTCCAGTTATGAAAACCACAGCGTATTTAATATCTGCTTCATGCCAGCTATTAATTTAATGAATCGACCTTGCGCTCCATTGTGGCATGTATTTATTTCCATTGGTGTGGAAATCAAACCTGCTCTTAATACTCCAATTGGAGTATCATGAAGGCTCCAAAGATTAGCATTGATTGCCGTTATACGGTCATCCTCTCGGCATTCATACATATGAGTATTATTTAATGGAAATTTCTACTGTGAGGGGATTAACTCACTGATATCGCGATGTAAAACAAATAGCTCTCTTGTGGTATTTATTTTGACAAAGATTAATTTCTACAAATGCTTCCCTGCTTGAAAGTATTCAACCGTTCTATATTTACGGCTGAACTTAAGGAGTGAATTTATTATTATTAGATTTGGATGAATTCATGAAATGTAAAAATGTAACAATACAATTTTCTTCATCAATGTTTCACGAAGACAACCGCGTTTTTTTTACATCAGTCTCTAACAGACAATGATTCAGTTTAGATCTGTTTCTTTTTAAATTTGCTGTTGTTGGCGGTTCTGCAGTGATCTCTGCTGAATTCTGGCCTTACTACTGGCCCCAGATCGACAGGTCTGCCACAGTTATCACTTTACATTCAACATCTCTCGTATGCGCGTTAATAAGTATTAATAACAAGAAGTGCTGGAAAAGATCAACAGGTATCGTCGCCTCTGTGGATGGGGGGATAGAATTGCCATTTGGAGAGCAAAACCATTCTTGTTCAGAACAAAAATCATATTGAACTCGAGTTGCTGATCCTCTTCAGCACATTTTGTTTCTCATCCAGATTTGTAATACTAATTGTACTTTGTTTTTATTTCGATAATGATTAATTTCAAATTCCACTCATGGATTAGGCAACTAATTATCCGCACACAGTCAAACAGTGTTGGTCTCTCATTAGACCACCTCCTCCTTTGCTACTTCTTCTGGTCCTGATCGATAGTGGAGATTCTTTATTTTGTCATAAAATGTGAGGCCGTTGGCAAATCCTGAAATATATTTTCCATTCCTATTAATCCTGACCGAAAATAGCTTTCTCTCCCATTTTAGAGGACAAACACATTTTCCTGCGCCCGGAGTCACATGTGGACCAGACCAAGTAAGGACGACTGGCGTCCTATTCAAAGGGACGTTTGTGAACCTGATGGAATGTACAACAATCAATTATGATTTCATGCACGGTTACCTGGACTGGCTTTCGATCTCAGAATGATTGATAGAAATTAGAAGCCCTCAAACTTCCATGGAGGGACTTTAACCCAGGTCCACAGACCGTTAGACTTGCCCTCTGGACAAATCACACATCAATAGAAACAGATGTTCGGAGTTCTCATTGGTCTCCACCAACATCCACTGACACTGTAAGAGTATGGTAATTATGCGTTTATTTCTCTCTATGATGCTCTCGAACAAGTTAACAGCTCTAAGTGAATCATTTTACAGTGTGTCCATCCCAGGGGGGCGCGCGATACCCTTAGTGGGATGTAGCATGTTGTGAAAGCAGACTTTGCATTTGTTTGATTAAGCTAAATTAGAAACATAGAACATAGAAAGAGACGTAGGGTATTCTGCCCATCCAGCCCGCTTCTACTTTCAATATGAAACTGATGTTCCTCCATCTAAACGCTATATTCCTGTATCCCCCCCATACCGTTTGATACCTCCGTATTTTCCATTATCGCTTTTCCATTGTACTATTGTACATTCTAATGTAATTAATCTGTCAACAAGAATGTATATTTTATTCGCATGAGCAGTTCCTCTCGCTGCCGAAAATGAAGTATAACTGACGATTACTTGTAAATCTGCAAACAGCACTGAAAATAATCCATTTGTGTCGAATTAGTCATTTTTTAACTTGTTCTCATATACATCTGCATATTTCCTCTTTTATCTATCTTTCTCTTTCACCTCTGTCACAGCCAATCTGGTAGCAATTGTGATCCTGTCCCGAGGAAGGTGTGGCCTCTCCGGGTGCATCACTCGATACCTGGTTTCCATGGCAATCGCGGACCTCTTGGTCATTATTACCGGAGTGATCTTGAACAGAATTGCGGGCATTTATTTTCCAGCCAGTCTGCTGTCCATCACACCACTCTGCAGTCTCCGTTCCGTTCTGAACTCTGTCACTTTGGGCACTTCTGCCTGGTTAACGGTTGCCTTTACCTTTGATCGATTTGTAGCCATTTGTTGCCAGAAGTTGAAAATTAAATATTGCACAGAGAAGATGGCAACTTGTGTTATAGGAACGGTTTTTATAGTGAATTGTTTTAAATCCGCATTCCTGTATTTTATATATGAACCCGTATACATAACTAACACCATTCCCTGGTTCTGTAGCGTAAAAACATTACTTAATACATCAGCTGCATGGAACATTTATGATCTGGTCCTCCACATTATGATGCATTGCCTCGCATTTGTCCTAATTTTATTGCTCAATGCACGAACAGTTCGATATATTCTAGTGGCCAATAGAGCCCGCACGAGACTTTGGGGCCATAGCAATGGAGAGAATCAGAGTGACCCAGAAATGGAGAACAGGAGAAAGTCCATCGTTTTACTCTTCTGTATCTCAGGCAGCTTTATATTGTTATGGATTTGGTTCCTAATAACTTGCCTCTATGTTAGAATTGCAAGAGTAACGCATTTCTCTGGTACTAATTTCAATGAATTCTGTTATATTCTGGAGGAAATCGGAATCATGCTTCAGCTGTTGAGTTCCTGCATCAACCCAATTATTCACGCAGGGACCCAGAGAAAATTCAGACAAGAGTTTGGAAATGCGCTGAAATGTCTACAGAGTAAAATTAATTAAACGATGAAAATTGTGCTTTTGACTTCAAGTTGCCCCTCTGTCACTCTGCTTCTGAGATTCCGACGAGCTTCACAATCACTGATAGCATGGATCATTTCCACAACCGTGGTTCAAAAACATAACCTGATTCATAATGTGTAGGAAATTACATTCCTTCTTTAGTTGAAGGAGCACATTTCACTTTTCGGCCGACTTATTCTTGCGGCAATATTACTATTAACGTGACGATATGCATTGTGCCCATTCCTTGTTCTACATTTGCCGAAACGTACTGTGTGAATGAGGTATCGAGCAATCTGGGAGATTGTTGTCCAGTCTAAGTCAC
Organism: Scyliorhinus torazame; assembly: GCF_047496885.1. NCBI lineage: Eukaryota > Metazoa > Chordata > Chondrichthyes > Carcharhiniformes > Scyliorhinidae > Scyliorhinus > Scyliorhinus torazame. The sequence continues at coordinate 182,959,910 of NC_092711.1, read as the reverse complement.
CCGATATCCCCTTTCTTCCACATTGTAAGCAATGGAATTTCCCTGCATTTCCAGAGGAACCTGGAGAATTAATCGCTGTGGCCTTGTACACTAGAGGATCAGGAGAGTAAGACAAGGCCATTCCTCCCATCTAGATTGTGCCAGAATTTCTGTATATTGTGATTATCGAGGAATTAAGGGCTATGGAGAGAGCTTGTAAATGGAGTTGAAATCAGCCATGATTGAATGGTGGAGTGGACTCGATGGGCCGAATGGCCTTACTTCCGCTCCTATGTCTTATGGTCTTATGGTCTTATGATCTTCATCCAAACCGTATTGTCCCGCCACTTCATATCCAAACACAACATTGCTGGGATTCCCCATTGCTAGTCCGCCTCACTACCGCTACTGGCGGTGAAGGATAATTTCACTGCGTATTGCCAGCGGGAACATGAAATACCAACGGCCCCACCTGTCTCTGGTCAGAACACTACGGCGGCTGCCATTCAGCTTTCCCCCCTGCAGCGCACACCCACCCGCGGATTGGCAGCGGTGTGGGGTGGTTTCAATGCAAGTGGCAGTAAGAGAGAATCCCGCTGCTTGCGAATGGCGCACCGCCGAGAAACTCGCGACTGCGTTCTGGAGAATCCGGCCCACAGTCTCCCTATTTCCGAATCTGTGAATGAAATTCTCCACAAGTTTAATTTTAAACACCGAATAATAATCAATTTGAACGTATTGCTTACAGACCTAATTGAGTTTATACAGTCTGATAATCTCTCTAAGAGTCAACTATCAGCTTTCCAGCGCCTGTTCGGGGAGGCTGACACGGGAATGTGGCGACTAGGGGCTTTTCACAGTAACTTCATTTGAAGCCTACTTGTGACAATAAGCGATTTTCATTGAGATAAAGGAGAAGTTGTTGTGATATAGAACGAGTAGAGGCGGAGGAGAGTGGTGGTGGATGGGAATTCTCCAGGCCTCTTTACGAGAAATAAGTGACGAGCTCGCAGGCAACCCTGGTTGGGATGGAGGTGCAGAGTGATTACACATCCATGGTGGATAGGTTGCGGTTAGGGCCCGCGAACTGGAAAATGGTAAACCGAGAGTAGTTCTGTATTACTTCGTTTGTGGAGGTTATGACAGACCCACTATCCCGGCCACCTCGAGTTCTCTAATAAAGTCTATTAGCAGAATTCACAACGCTGATCCTTGTCTACTTTTCCGAGTCCAACAGCTTCAATGGGAAATCCCTTTGATAAGCGGCGGGAAGAGAGAATTCTGTCCCCAGGGTCTGAGGAAAGGGAAAGTAATTGGATTCTGAAAACGTAGGAAACTGAAGTCATACGTTCTGCTATGTTTATTCACTAAAAATTTAAATATCGAAGTCATGAGTTCAGAAGTAACTGAAATGTATAATTTGCTATGAATTCTGATCATCCAGACTTGTGAATATTTAATATTTAGTATGGCTTGACTGCAAGTAAGTGCCCGGACTAAACGCGTGAAAATGTTTGACAAATACGTAGAGAAAACAATTGACTTTCTTGCCACAAAATTAATGGTCAGTGGGCGAAATTCTACCGGCGCGATTCTCCTAAAAAATTTCGAAATAAATTTGTGGCGGGTTTTTCAGGGTGTTTGCCGCCGGCTCTGCCCAAAAACTCCACACCCAGCGGCGGTCTTTCCCCCTGGCACTCTGCCTTTCACACCACACTCCTGCTCCGGTTTGTGCCCATCACTGCGGTGGCCTCTTGCGTCATCACCCATCTCTGCTGGCGAGGTTACAAGTTCTTGTAAACACTATCGAGCGACCGTGTCCCAGTGCACCACTTTGTGTGTGTGAGGAAGAGTGAGCTCTCCGGCCTGCTGACCAATTGCTGTCCACAATGCTGCGCGGTTATTCGCCTGCCCGTTGAGTGGGAATGATTTCACCCAGTCAGTTATCCCGCTGAGGTACCAGAAGATCCATGGAAAGAATTGAATGTACAAAAACACTTAAAATCAACATTTCGAATTTAAAAGGAAACAATCACACTTGCTGGATATGCGACCAAATGGAATGATATGAAGTATTAATCTATGTGGTAGGCACGGTGACAGCGTTGTTAGCACTGCTGTCTCAAAGCTTCAAGGGCCCCGAATCAATTCCGGGCTCGGGTAACTGTCTGTGCGGAGTTTGAACTTCCCGTGTCTTCGTGGGATTCCTTCGGATGCTCCGGTGTTCTCCAAGGATGTGCAGGTTAGATGGATTCGCCATGCTAAATTGCCCTTAGTGCCCAAAAGATTAGGTGGGGTTATTGCGACCGGTTGGAGACGTGGGCTTGTGCCGAATTCTCTTTCCAAGGGCCGTTGCAAACTCGATGGGCCGAATGGCCTCCTTCTGCACTGTAAATTCTATATTTATATGTAACTGTGAAGGCACGTTTTAGGCATCTATTGATATGCATCATTTCCGTGCTATAGAATCACATCACAACATTTCAAAACCACTGCCTTGGACTTTCAGCAGTTTTCGACGTTCTGCATTAGTGACTGGCGCTATGCAAATACAAGTCTTGCTCTGTGTCAGATATAATAAATGAATTAAGCGATGGGGTTGCAAAATTCATCGACTCTTTCGAATATCTAGCCGTCTGTATCTCTGGCTGTGACCCTGTTGCCTGTCTGTACCTCCACGCTTGTTCCTGTTTGTCTATCACATTATCTCTCTATCCCTAAATCTGTTTCACCCACTCACTCTTCTTTTTACCCTCTCCCCTTGTTCGTTCCTTGTGCTCAACACTCTTCCGCCAATATTATGCAGATAAGCCATGACTGTTTCCAGCACGATTCTTCCTGCATCGTTTGTGTTTTTTTCAGCGAAGACGATTTGAGAACGCAGATTTAAAAATGGCATGATTCACTTTACTACAAATAGGTCTCATAACGAGAGCAGATATTTTTGCTGCAATTATAGGAACGGGGTTGTCGTACTCTGTTCTGTTCTCCTTGCCTAAGGAAGGATTCAGTTGCCACAGATCCATTCAATGAAATAATCATTGCAAAACGCTGGAGGCCATTGGACTATCGAGTCCATCCTCTCTGCAGCACAATGATGTCATTCCAATCTCCCCACATTTTGTCCACAATCCTGCACGTTATTTCCCCAAGTGTCAATCCTCACCATCATCGTCATCATCAACATCATCAATAATGTCATCACCACTTTCTTCTTCTTTCGCTCCCTGTCAATCACGCATTTATCTTGAAAGCCGCTCACTCATACCTCTACCTTCCTATCTGTCCATCTGAACTGAAGTCTTCTTTAATCCTAGTCCCCGCAGTCAAAAACATTAATTCAGCTAACTGCTCTCTCTTAATCGACAACAGATAATCTTCCGATTTCAAAGATAGCAATCAGTTTTCAGTCTCTTCTCGTGTACTTTCTCCAATTCATCTGTAATCGTCACTAACCGAATAATATGACTATTGATCTTATTCTCACGTTTCGCTCCAATATGTGCCTTAAATCTGTATGTAATAGCTGGTTGTCGTTATTCCTCTTACCTTGTTGCTGTCCAGTATTAGGCAGTAATGTAGCACCCGTTCCGATTCGGAGCTGCCACTGTGACATGGCAAAAAGGTAATTTACGGCGAGTATTCTCCATCAGCTCTATATTGTTCTCACATCGAAAAATAGATAGGTGTAGGAATAAGATATCAGGCCCCTCACATCTGCCAAGCCATCCGATTCTACCGGAGATGATTGTAGTCTTATTTTTTCTTAACTGATTTAGTAAAAGCCAAAACTTCTCAAACTGTTGTCATATCGTACACAGTTCAACACTGGAATGAAGCGAGTGCACGTTTTACCAAGAGCTGCGGACACAAATGTATTATTTTTCTTCAATCCAGTGGACAAAAAGAATAGGCTGTACCCCAGATGGTGTGCCACCAGCGCCCTGCGCAACTGCCCCTTTCAATAAACACCAATATTCCATTTGACTTCAAATATATTCAAAACCAACTTGTTTTATTCAATTTAATGGACACCCAGATTCATTTTGACCCTCCGAAGTGTTCATATTTTCCTACAACATACAATTGTATGCCAATTGTTCTTTCGAACTCATTTTGTCTTCATACTAGTCGACCAAAAGTATACGCTGCATCCCAGAAGTTGATTCTGCTTGATTCCAATATGATTTTCGTTATATTATGCAGTGGACACCTTCACATTTTCCTACATCATACGCCAATTGTTCTTTCCACCACATGTAAGCTATCAATGTCACTTTGGAGTCTCCGCACCTCCTGTGACAACTTTGTGTCTGAGCTATCTTGTTGTCATCGGAAGATTTAGCTCCCCAAAATTAGGCCTGCCCATCCCAATTCACTTTTATATGTTGCAGATAGTTGAGGCTCCCGCACATGTCACTCTGCATGCGTTTTGTTACAGCCTGAAAAGCCAGACAAAACATCGATTTACCGACCCTCGCTCCATCCCTTTTGCCATGCACGCTTCTATCCATGACATTATGCTTCCCAATACAGAACGAGAGCTCTTACTTTGTGTAGTAACCACTGCTGCAGAACGTTGTCAACGATCTTTTGGAAACCCATTTGTCCCTGATCGACATGTCCCCACTTATTCTCCTCGATTATTAAATAATTCCAATAAATTAATTAAATGCAATCTACCTTTCAATTAACTATGTTAATTCTGCTTGGCACCAATATGAGTCTCGCCATATTATGCTGTGTCCTGCTTAAGATTGGATGATATCAATTTCGCTACAACCGATGTTCAGTTGTCCAGACAATAACTTCCTGATTTCTGTCACCAGCCGTTCCTGACGTGTTCGATTAAAATTTTTCCAATAAGCTAGGCGAGTAAAATTGACAGTTTTCTGTACATTTTGTACTATTACTTCGGATTGATTTGAACAATTAAGCAGTTAATATAGATCCATTGCGTAAATTGTATTTTTATTCATTAAGAAATTTGAAATAAAATGGAAAAATTATGGATGCGGGTATGTTAACTTGTATTGTGAAACTGAATGAGGCTTTGCCCCGAGGGAGATTCTGCAGTAGATCCGCAGGGGCTTCAGTAAAATATGCTATCACCTACTCCTAAATATTGACATTTTATAACTGCTTAAAAGTAAGTTAATATAATATCACAAAACTGCATGGGCGGCACTGTAGCCTGGGCGGCACGGTAGCACAATGGGTAGCACTGTTGTTTCACAGCGCCAGGGTCCCAGGTTCGATTCCCGGCTTGAGTCACTGTCTGTGTGGAGTATGTTCGTTCTCCCCGTGTCTGCGTGGGTTTCCTCCGGGTGCTCGGGTTTCCTCCCACAGTCCAAAGATGTGCAGGTTAGGTGGATTGGCCATGCTAAATTGTCCTTAGTGTCCAAAATTGCCCATACTGTTGGGTGGGTTGCTGGATTATGGGGATAGGGTGGAGGTGTGGGCTTGGTTAGGGTGCTCTTTCAAAGAGCCGATGCAGACTCGATGGGCCGAATGGTCTCCTTCTGCACTGTAAATTCTATGATTCTAAGATTCTATGACAATATAGATTGTTATTATAGCGTGGAGTCCTTCGTCTGTGTCCAATTCCAGCGCTGTGACACACTGTCTGGTGGTGGCTTGGAGAAGAACGGATGCCAACAATGCGGACTTGAGCAGCAGACCATTCGGTCCATCTATTCTGCTCCACCGTTCAATGAGATCATGAATGATTGATGTGTTAGTCCTCAATTTCACTTGCCCGTTTTGTCCCCATAACCCTTGATTCCCTTACCGATTAAAAATGTCTTTCACAGCATTCAACATAGAATCATAGAATTGACTGTGCAGAGGAGGCCATTCGGCCCATCGGATTTGCACCGGCGATAACCAAAAGCATTCTACTCAAGCCCACGTCTCTACCATATCCCCGTAACCCCCACTTAACCTTATTAGGCTCTAGGGGCAATTTAGCATGGCCAATCCACCTAAGTCACACATCTTTGGACTGTGGGAGGAATCCGGAGCACCCGGACAAAACCCACGCAGACACGGGCGAATGTGCAGACTCCGCACAGAGAGGGACCCAAGCCGGGAATCGAATCTGTCACCCTGGAGCTGTAAAACAACTGTGCTAACCACTATGCTACCATGCACACAGCTAACGACCGGCCCTCTAAACCCTCTGTGATAAAGAATTCCACGGACTCCCTGCCTTCTGAGAGAGGAAATGGCTTCCTATCTCTGTATTAAAAAGCCAACGTCTTACTTTGAACTTACCCCCACCAATCCTAGACTCTTCCACAAGGTGGGGCGACTTCTCAGCTTCTATCCCGTTAGCCGTCGGAGAATCGTGTATGCCTAAATAAGGCCATCTCTCATTCTTCCAAACTCCATTGAGTCCAGGCTCAGAAGAAATTCCCTCCATACACAGATCACCCCAGTGAATCTTCTGAAAATTACCTACATTGCCTTTGTATCTTTCCTTAGATAACGGGACCAAGATGTTCACATTGTACCAGTTGTGGCCAAAATTGTGCGATTCATAATTTTAGCAGGAATTCGCTATTTTAATGCTCTATTCGTTGAACTAAAGTGTAACATTCCATTTGGCTTCCTTATTGCCTGCTGAACTTACATGCTGGCTATTTCATATTTAGGGACTAAAATACCGAAATCGCCAACTGCAGTTTTCTGCAATCATTTCTCCCATTTAGATAACAATCAGCTCCTTTATTCTTCTTGTCAAAGAACATAACTTCGCATTTTCCTACATCATATGCCACGTTTGTGTCCTGTGTGGATTCCTTGCGCCATGCTCACAATTTGCTTTCCCACCTATTTTTGTGTCATCCTCAAACCTGGCTCTTCCATCGACCAAGTCGCTGTTATTTTTGGTCCCCCACAAGTTTTCCGTTGTTAAAATACTCCTCTTCTCCCAACTGTCTGTCTATCCATGCTAATATATTACCCCAATACCGTAAACCCTTATCTTCTTCAGTCGTATTTTGTACGTGACCTGTTAGAACGCTTTTTGGAAATCCAAGTATATTACATTTAAAGCCTTTTCTTTATCTACCCTGCGCTTTAGCTCCTCAAATTATTCCAACAAAAGTTTCAGGCATCACTTCCGCTGCATGAAGTCTTGCTGCCTCTGCTTGATCGAATTATGCATTTCTAAGCTAGAGTCACAGACACCAAGCTAGAGTCACAGACAGACTCTCGGCGGTTGTGGCAAGGGCCAAACAACATAACGGGCTACAAAGCGAAGCCGAACAGTATCTCTGTCAGCAGCGCACCCCAACCCGATGAACTCAATGCAGTCTATGCTTGGTTCGAGCAGGTAACCAACAATCCGCTGCCGAGTGCCCCAGCAGCCCATAATTCACCCATACCCAGCATCACAGCTTCCGAAGTCAGATTGGTCTTCCTGAAAGTGAACTCTCGGAAGGCGACGGGCCCGGACGGGATTCCTGGTCGTGCACTCAGAGCCTGCGCGGACCAACTGGCAGAGGTATTCACGGACATCTTTAACCTGTCCCTACTCCACTCCGAGGTCCCCACCTGCTTCAAGAAGACCACCATCACACACCCGGTACCAAAGAAGAACCAGGCAATGTGTCTCAATGACTACCGTCCAGTGGCCCTGACTTCAGTCGAAATGAAATGCTTCGAGAGGTTGATCATGAAGCGCACCACCTCCATACGCCCAGAACGCCTTGATCCACTGCAATTCGCATACCGCTGCAACCGGTCCACATCAGACGCCATTTCCCTCGCCCTATACTCATCCCTAGAGCATCTCGAAAACAAAGACTCCTGCACCAGACTCCTGTTTATTGACTACAGCTCCGCCTTCAACACCATAATCCCAGCCAAGCTCATATCAAAGGTCCAAAACCTAGGACTTGGCTTCCCACTCTGCAACTGGATCATCGATTTTCTGACCAACAGACCACAATCAGTAAGAATGAACAACGACACCTCCTCCGCAATAGTCCTCAACACCGGGGCCCCGCAAGGCTGCGTACTTAGCCCCCTCTACTCCCTGTACACACAGGACTGCGTCACAAAACTTTGTTCCAACTCCATCTACAGGTTTGCTGACGATACGACCATAGTGGGCCGGATCTCGAATAACGACGAGTCAGAATACAGGCGGGAGATAGAGAACCTAGTGGAGTGGTGAAGCGACAACACTCTCTCCCTCAATGCCAGCAAAACTAATGAGCTGGTCATTGAATTCAGGAAGCAAAGTACTGTACACACCCCTGTCAGCATCAACGGGACCGAAGTGGAGATGGTTAGCAGTTTCAAATTCCAAGGGGTGCACATCTCCAAAAATCTGTCTTTGTCCACCCACGTCAACGCTACCACCAAGAAAGCACAACAGCGCCTATACGTCCACAGGAAACTAAGGAAATTCGGCATGTCCACATTAACCTTTACCAATTTTTACAGATGCAGCATAGAAAGCATCCAATCGGGCTGCATCACAGCCTGGTGTGGCAACTGCTCAGCCCAGGGCCGCAAGAAACTTGAGAGAGTCGTGAACACTGCCCAGTCCATCACACGAACCTGCCTTCCATCCATTGACTCCATCTACACCTCTCGCTGCCTGTGGAAAGTGGGCAGCACAATCAAAGCCCCTCCCACACGGCTTACTCACTCTTCCAACTTCTTCCATCGGGCAGGAGATACAGAAGTCTGAGAACACGCACGAACAGACTCAAAAACAACTTCTTCCCCCTGTCACCAGACTCCTAAATGACCCTCTTATGGACTTACCTCATTAACACTACACTCTGTATGCGTCATCCGATGCCAGTGCTTATGTAGTTACATTGTATCTGTTGTGTTGCTCTATTATGTATTTTCTTTTCTTCCCTTTTCTTCCCATGTACTTACTGATCTGTTGAGCTGCTCGCAGAAAAATACTTTTTACTGTACCTCGGTATACGTGACAATAAACCAATCCAATCCAATCCTAAATGTTCTAGTATTAAGCAATTTACAATGGGATATAAGAGAAAATGCTGGACAATCTCAGCAGGTCTGGCAGACGGGCGACAAAAGAGCTGACGTTTCGAGTCCAGGTGACCCTTTGTCAAAGCTGGGCTTTGGTTTCAGATTCCAGCATCCGCAGTAATTTGCTTTTAATTATAAAGGGATGTTACATTTTCACAATGACAGATAGATTTCGTAGAATTTACAGTGCAGAAGGAGGCCATTCGGCCCATCGAGTCTGCACCGGGTCTTGGAAAGAGCACCCTACCCAAGGTCAACACCTCCACCCTAACCCTAGAACCCAGTAAACCCCACCCAACACTAAGGGCAATTTTGGGCACTAAGGGCAATTTACCATGGCCAATCCAGCTAACCTGCACATCTTTGGACTATGGGAGGAAACCGGAGCACCCAGAGGAAACCCACGCACACACGGGGAGGGTGTGCAGACTCCGCACAGACAGAGACCCAAGCCGGAATCGAACCTGGGACCCTGGCGCTGTGAAGCAATTGTGCTATCCACAATGCTACCGTGCTGCCCTACTATTATTGTCAATACAGCCAGATCCAGGGCCAGTTCCACTCACTTACATTCAGTATAGTTAAATCAGAAATGGCAGACCTTTATGAAAATAGTGAATGACTCACAACAAATTTCTATCCCAGGAAGGATTCGATAAAGTGGATATTCAGGTAACTGGCCTACTGTTGCCTGTTTTATGGCTCCCTTCATTTTTTAGGTGTGACGTTGGCAGCTTTCCTCTGGGACCTTTCCAGAATTTAAACATTCTTGGCAGATCTTGTGTATCCAATATCCCTGTAGCTACTTCGTTTAATATCGTGGGATGGAACCCATCAGGTTCATCGGATTCATCCGCCTTTATCCCGAATTATTTTCCGCCTCCTTTTTCTCTAATGATTGTCACGGTTTTTATTTCCTCCCTGCCTTTGCCCCTTGCTTGTGTCGTATTTTTAAAGAATGTTATTTGTTAATTCTACCGTTAAACCTCAGGTAAAGTGTTTATTAACTCCTCTGCCATTTAGTGGTTCCCGATCATTATTTATCTAGTCTCATTCTACTCGGCGCGTGTTATCGCTTTGGCCTTCCTCTCCGTTTTCATATGTTGAAAGAAGTTCTCACTCTCCGTTTTTATATTACTTGCTTTTTCCTTCATAATTTATGATCTCCCTCTTACGTTTGGAAATCTTTTCTCGGTTTTCAAAGCATTACAATTTTCTGGCTCAGCATGTTTTCCACATTTTACGTTTATTTTTCAGTTAAATAGTCTGCATAACTTCCTTGGGCAACTATGGTCATCTGCCCACTTTATCGAATCCTTCCTCCTTACTGGGATAAAAATTTGTTGTGAGTCATTCACTATTTTCACAAACGTCTGCCATTTCTGATTTAACTGTACTGAATGTAAGTGAGCGGAACTGGCCCTGGATCTGGCTGTATTGGCAATAATAGTAGTTAAATGCACCTAGCTACAATAATTTTTAAACAAAATTAGAGTACCCAATTCATTTTTTCCAATTAAGGGGCAATATAGCGTGGTCAATCCACCGACCCTGCACATCATTGGGCTGTGGGGGCGAAACCCATGCAAACACGGGGAGAATGTGCAAACACCACATGGACAGTGATCCGGAGCCGGGATCGAATCTTGGACCTCTGCGCCGTGAGGCAGCAATGCTAACCACAGCGCCACCGTGTTGCCCTGGCTACGATAATTTAACCTTTAACCTACCGGGGAAAAATTGGGTCTGCTTGAATTAATCTGCTTCATATTGGATGGAACCAAAGTGCACTCGAATTGTACACACGAAATGTACTTATGCTTTAGAAGTCCAATTTTCATTAATTTTGCAGACATTAATGGGGCATTCTGAAAACGAATGTACGTTGTTAAACGGCACATGCTTACACTGAACGTAACTGTTGTACTGGAACAGCTCAGGGTGATCTGGATCATTCCACATTGCATAAAACGCCGGTGAACTGGGGAAGTCGAACTGTATTAAAATATGCGAATGGGCAAATGCACCACGGATATAAGATGACTAAACCGTCCCTGACAAAATGACCCTGCACAGATTTATGGTAACGTGGGTACACAGTCTCACAATAGATGTGAAACATGAGTGCAGCTGACTAGTGACCACAGGCGGAGAATAATTATCAGTGGTGAGACTTTGGCTGTGTTTTGCATTTCTCACTGTGGTCAATATCGAGAAACCCATATTGTGACAGTCATTGCTTTTGTTATAAACAAAATGTAACTGTCTTGCTTCATTGTCTCTTGGCATTCCACTTTCGAACTGGATCTGGTCACATGAGGAAAACATTCATTTCATCAAAACAAAAACACCAGACGAGGATCAGCTGCGCTAATCTGCAATTTACAGGAACTTTAATGAAACATTAATACAATGGAATTAAGGTAAAATGAGTAGCCAACTAATTGGCTCTCTGGGGTCTGGCATAAGATATAATAGTGACCATTTTCAGCGAACATCAGACGACGCTTAGAGTTTCTGACAGAAATGCATGCGATACCAAAAGGTCTTGTCTTTGCAATCTATTATCCCGTGCTTGCAGCAATTGGCGTTCCAGGTTTGTAGTCATTTAGTAGCTGCGTGGATTATTATTTAGCTGAGGCAATTCTTTAATTTTAGCAGTAACTCATCTCTACTTTACAGATATGTTTCCTCCCGTCAAGTGAAATATAATTTCCCGTTCAACCGTATGAAGTGTTTCTTTGAAAGGGAATAATTTAACCTCGATTACATTACGAAACACTTTGCCAGTGTTGAATTAAAACTTCGATTTACTGACACAATTCCACAATATTATTGGTATACTTCGTGTCATTTAATGTTGTGATTTCATCCATTTCCCAGCGTAGTTTCTTCTTAATATTGATAATGTATTCATGGCCGTTTTTAATGTTCGACTATTTGTTGTGGCAGGTAGAAGCTCGTGGCTTTAATTAAGCACTTTTCCCAATTATTGCGAATATCTTATCATGTAAATGTTTTTCAATTTTATTGGCATTGGTAAAGTGAATAAAGTCTATGCTGTTTTGGCTGGGTATATGGAATTTCATTGACGATACATCTATGATTGAATGGTATAAAACATTTGTTGGTTTAAAGTAAGTTCTCCGGTGGAATTGAGAGAGAGCCCATGGTGCTGAATTACCACACTGTCATGATGAAGTACAGTAAGTGGCATTGTATTAATAGCACTGTTACTTGGAAATAAAAATCGAAAGGTTAACAGGGGACCCATCGTGTTTTAAATGGTTGGCGTTATTTTCCATGGAGTTGGTTCTCATTTGACTTGGGTAAGTAAAAAAAACCCGGATATTTTGATCAAAATTGTCAGCTGGCTTTTCCAATGGTGAATGATTTTGCAAGCCAGTGTATTTATGCAATAATGTTTTCAGGGGATGTGAACATCACTGGAATAGCCAACATTTATTGTCTATCCTGAATTTACCTTTCGAAAGTGGAACTAAACCGTCATCCTCCACCACTGCAGGTCAGATGGTGCAGGTACGCACACAGTGTGGTTAGGGAGGTAGTTCTAGTTTCCTGACACAGTGGCCGCAAAAGAATAGCACAAAAACAGCGAACTTGCAGATGGTGGTTCTCCCATGCAGGTACGGTCCTTGACCACCGAGGTGTTATCGGTCCAAGATTTCGAACGTAACGTTGAAGGAACTTTGCTGATTTTCTGCATGTTATCTTGTTGGTCGTACACACTACTGCCTCTATGTGTCTCGGAAGGTGGATGTAGTGAAAGTTGAATATGGAGGATGAGGTGGCAACCAAACAAGCTGTTTATTTTTACTGGTTGGTGACACGTTAATTGGGTTTTAACTTGGGGCGCAATTAATTCCACCAAACGTCTGGAAATCGACATTGATTGGCCTGAGATCAACGTTCTAAACGGGGGCCTGGGGGTGGGGGGGGGGGGGGGGGAGGGGTTGGGGAGGCGGTCAGACCGATTCTCCTACTAGCAGATATGATTTGGCCAGATTTGACAGAGAGCAGACACGTTTACAGAACATTGGGACAAATTAAAGAAAGAAATAGGGAGAGTGCAGCCCAACACATTCCGATCAAGAAAGCCAGTGAACCCTGGGTATTGAGGGATATACCGCACTGGATCAGGAGGAAAAGGGATGCTTATGGCAGACATCGCGGGCTCAAAACTGCAGACGCTCTTGAGACGTATAGAAAATGCAAGAGGGAACTTAACAAGTGATTAGGAGAGAAAAATAAGACATGAAATGACAGTGCAAGTCAAAATAAAGGAAGATTCCCAGGTTGTTTTACAAATATATTAAGAGTAAAATGATAACTGGGGATAGAGTATGGTCCAATAAGGACCATAGTGGCCATTTGTGTGCGGAGCCGGAGGATGTCGGTAGGGGTCTAAGTTAATAACTTGCGCCAGTGTTTACTCGTCAGGGGCACAGTGTGATACCGAAATCAGGAGAAGGACTGTAATAACAGTAAATACATTAATAGAGACAGGGAAGAGGTTCTGACTGGTCTGGCAGGATCAAAAGTAGCCAAATATCCAGGGTCAGTTGAAATACACCCCAGGCTGCTGAGTTAGGTTAGCGAGGAAATAGAAGGAGCGCTGGGAATAACTTTCAATTTTTTTGTGGCAACAGGGGAGGTGCCAGAGGACAGGAAGACTGCCAATGTGGCAGCACTATTAAAGAAGGGAACGGCATCGAGGACCCGAGTTGAAAGCTGGCTCCGGGTCACAGTCCATGTTTGCACATTGACCCCGTCTCAGCGTGTGTTTCACCCCCACAACCTAAAGACGTGCAGGATAGGTGGTTTGGCCACGCTAAATAGCCCCCCAAAATAATTAAAGAAGGGAGGGAGGAATACACCACGAAACTACAGGCCACTCAGTCTAATCTGCATTTGGAGAGGCAGGGATTAATCAAACGTCAGCATGGTTTTGATTAGGGGAGGTCATATCTGACCAAATTGATTGTACTTTTGGGTGAGGTGATCAGGCGAGTAGATGAGGGAAATGTATTTGACATAATCTATTTGGACCTCAGCACCGCATTTAAAAAGGTAGACTGATAACGAAGATGAGAACACACGGGATCACCACACATTTGCCGAATAGGATCCAAAACTGACTGAGTGGCAGGAAGCAGAGTGCTTTTCTGAATGAAAGCCTGTGTCCAGTGGTTACCTGCAGGGATTATTGTTGGTGGCCTTTTTGTTTTTGTCTTATATAAATGATGTGGATATGAATGTAGGATGATTGATCAGTAAGTTTGCAGATGGTACGAAAATTGGTGGGGCGATAAATAGTGAAGAGGTGAGCCTTCGATTACTGGAGACGATGGATGGGCTGTTCAGATGGGCTGTTCAGTGGCAAATGGAATTCAATACGGATAAGTGTGAGGTGATGCGTGTGGGCAGGAAAAACAAGGCAAGGGAATACATGATAAACGGCAGGACCCTGGAAAGCATCGAGGATCATAGGGGTCGAGGTGTACATGTACACTGGTCCCTTAAGATAGTGGAGTGGGCGGATACAACGGTAAATAAGGCATATGGTATCCCTGCCCTTATTATTTTCTAACTTTTCGAATTCAGGGGCAATTTAGCCGGGCCAATCCACCTAGCGTGGATGGATGTGATAGCATTGGAAAGGCTCCGGTGGAGATTTACCAGGGTTATGCCTGGGCTGGAGAATTTAGTTATGAAGAGAGATTGATAGACTTGGATTGTTTTCCTAGGAGCAGAGTGGACTGAAGCGGAACATGATTGAGATATATAAAATTATGCGGGGTATAGATAGAGTAGACAGGAAAGAACATTTCACGTTGTTGGAGGGATGAACGCCCAGGGGGCAAAGGTTTAGTGACGGAGTTTGAGAGCGGTCCTGAGGAAAACCCTTCTTACTCAGAGGGTGTTGGAAGTTTGGAACTCGCTGGCTGAAAGTGTGGTGAATGCAGACAACGTCATAACATGTAATAAGCACGTAGATGCGCAGTTGAGTCGCCAAGGAACGCATAGCTATGCGCCAAGTGCTGGAAAATGGGATTAGAATAGGTTGGTGGTTATTTTTTGACAGGCGCAGACAAGATGGGCCTAAGCGCTCTTTCTGTGCGGTATGACTCTATGAATCTATTACTATTCCATCACACACCTGACTTGAGCCTATTGGTGGACATACGTTGTAGAGAAAGGCTGTGAGTTCCGTGTGTTTTAACCGCAATATTTAAATTGAGGGTCCAGTTCAATCTTGGGTTAAACGCTAATCCAAGATGTACATAATTATTTGAAAGAAGCTAGTTTAGTTCGTCAGAGAGAAATAAATTGTTGTGTTAAGTTTCCACACGTACTGTTGGTTGCTTTGGTATTAACCTACATGAAAGTTATGTTAAATATATTTTGTGCTTTGTTGTATGGTTTTATGTATCGGGTTATTGAGTATTCTGGGCAAACAATATCACCGTAAACGAGCGCCAGGTGGTCATATTGCTCACCGACTGCGGCCCGCATACGTTTGGGGTGATTAGGAGCCTTACGTACCCAGCTGCGCCGGACACCAAAACGTTTGATGAACTTGTGAAATTAGTGGGCCAGCATTTTAACCCAACCCCGTCCACGATAGTCCAACGTTACCAGTTAATACCGCTGAGAGGACCTCAGGAGAATCCCTTGCCGACTTTCTATCCAGGCTACGGAGGATTGCGGAGTACTGTGACTATGGTGAGACCTTGTCAGAAATGTTATGCGACCATTTGGTTTGCGGTATTAACAATGCGGCCACCCAGAGAAAGTTGTTAGCTCAGCCAAGATTGACTTTTCAACAGGCCATTCAAATAGTATTGTCCCGAGAGAGCGCAGAGCGAGGAGTGCGGGAGATACAGGGAATGGAAGTGCATGCCTTGGGGCGCAACCCCTTCCGTCCGAAAACGTCCCCCCGCACTCCTGCGCTACCTTTGGCGAGACAACGTCTGGATCGACGCCAGTGGCCGTCGGACATTCCTCCCCGAAGGGGGCCTTTGCCAGAACAAATGGATGAGAAGCCATGTCCGTGTCAGACTTGTAGGCGCTGACCCGTCGCAGACGCCGGTCCTGGGGGCGCCAGAGGCGCCATCATTCTGACCGAAACTGGGACCAGCCCAGGGGCCGTGCCTTTCATGTGGATGAACCTGCGGCGACTACCCCTGAGGATGTGGAGACGGAGGACGACTGCCTGCAGCTGCATTGTGTGGCAGCTCCCCATGTGGCCCCCATTAAGGTGACAGTATGTGTCAATGGTCACCCACTTGAAATGGAGTTGGACACTGGCGGAGCGGTCTCCGTGATCGCCCAAAGGACATTCGACCGCATCAAGCAAGGTATACAGACCCTTACATTAACTGACACACAGGCCAGGTTGGCCACCTACACGGGGGAACAATTGGAAATTGCAGGAACTACGATGACCCCTTTTGTTTATGGACGCCAGGAGGGGCGTTTCCCACTTATCGTGATGCGCGGCCATGGGCCCAGCCTGTTGGGTTGGGACTGGTTGGGCCATTTGCGCTTGCAGTGGCAACACATCCTCCACACAGTTTTTGGAGGGTTGACTGAGGTGTTAGGTCGATACCCAGATGCATTCCAGCCCGGTTTGGAAAAAATAAAAGGGGCCATAGCCCATATCCAAGTCAAACCAGGAGCCACACCGCGCTATTTCCGGGCACGCCCGGTGCCTTACGCGTTGCTCGAGAAGGTAGAAGGGGAGCTCACTCGCTTGGAAACTTTGGGTATTATCAGGCCCGTCCGTTTCGCTGACTGGGCAGCACCAATTGGACCTATGATGAAGCCAGATGCCACAGTTCGCTTGTGCGGCGACTATAAACTTACAATGAATACGGCTTCCCGACTCGACCGATATCCAATGCCTCGCATAGAGGATCTCTATGCAAAGCTTGCAGGTGGACTCTCGTTCACAAAATTAGATAGGAGTCACGCCTACGTACAGTTGGAGCTGGACTCTGCCTCCCGACCATATGTAACGATTAATACACACCGGGGCCTGTATGAATATACACGTTTGCCCTTTGGAGTATCCTCTGCCTGCGCTATTTTTCAACGCATTATGGAGGGCATTGTGCGAGGTTTACCGCGTATCGCTGTCTACTTAGATGACGTTTTGATCACAGGGACGTCGGAGCAGAAACATTAAAAAAAGCTGGAGGCTGTCCTTAGACGCTTTTTGGAGGGTGGAGTCCGTTTACGTCGAACAACATGCGTCTTTCAGACGAAGGAAGTAGTCTACCTGGGTTATCGGGTGGACCGCGAAGGTTTGCACCCCGTCGCAGAGAAGGTGCGCGCGATTCAACAGGCCCCTGCCCCGACTGACACTTCACATCTTCGTTCTTTTCTCGGCCTTGTAAACTCTGACAGGAAGTTCCTCCCCAATCTGGCAACTACGCTGGCTCCGTTGCATCTTCTGCTGAAGAAAAATCACACCTGGGTTTGGGGTCAGCCGCAAGAAACCGCTTTCCGGCGGATAAAACAACAATTGTCATCGTCTGGGTTACTAACCCACTATGATCCTGGAAAGCCTTTGCTCGTCACATGTGATGCATCCCCGTATGGTATTATGGCTGTCCTGTCCCACAAGATGGAGAACGGGGCCGAGCGGCCGATAGCTTTTGCCTCCCGCACATTGACTACAGCGGAAAAAAAGTACGCGCAGATCGAGAAGGTGAGCCTGGCAGTGGTCTTTGCGGTGAAACATTTCCACCAGTACGTGTATGGCCGCCACTTCACTATCGTGACTGATCATAAGCCCCTGCTGGGACTTTTCAGAGAGGATAAGTTAATACCGCCCGTTGCTTCCGCACGGATCCAGCGCTGGTCTTTGTTGCTCGCTGCATACGAGTATTCTCTGGAGCACAAACCAGGAATGCAGATAGCAAATGCCGACGCACTGAGCCGATTGCCTTTATCGACCGGCCGCATGTCGACCCCCACGACCGGTGAGCTGGTTGCAACCCTAAATTTGATGGACACCTTGCCTGTCACGGCATCACATATCCGTGAGTGGACCCAGACGGAGCCAGTCCTGTCAAAGGTTCGACACATAATCCTGTATGGTGGGCAGCATAGACAGCTCCCAGGCGAGTTGCGGGCATTTTCCTCCAAGCTGTCAGAATTCAGCGTGGAAGACGGCATCCTCTTGTGGGGAATGTGTGTGATTGTCCCGGAAAAAGGACAGGAGCTGATACTAAGAGACTTGCACAATGGGCATCCGGGTGTGACCAAAATGAAAATGTTGGGCCGGAGTTATGTTTGGTGGACAGGCCTCGACGTCGACATTGAGAAGGTGGCCCAAAACTGCTCCATTTGTCAGGAGCATCAGAAGCTTCCGCCGGCCGCGCCCCTACATCACTGGGAATGGCCAGGGCGGCCTTGGGCACGCTTGCATGCGGGTTTCGCCGGCCCTGTTCAATGATCCATGTTCCTTTTATTAATCAACGCCCAGTCTAAATGGCTAGAGGTGCATAAGATGCTAGGCACAACGTCATGTGCAACAATTGAGACAATGCGTTTGTCTTTTAGTACACATGGCCTCCCCGAGGTCCTGGTCACGGATAACGGCACTCCATTCACCAGTGAGGAGTTTGCGAGGTTCATGAAGATGAACAGCATACGCTATATCCGCGCTGCCACTTACCACCCGGCTTCAAATGGGTTGGTCGAGCACGCAGTGCAGACATTCAAACGAGGCCTAAAGAAGTAGTCTCCAGGGTCAATGGACACGAGACTGGCTCGCTTTTTGTTTTCGTATAGGACCACCCCCCATTTGGTGACTGGGGCAGCTCCCGCAGAACTCCTAATGGGCCGGAGACTTCGCACCCACCTCAGTATGGTTTTCCCGGACATTGGCGCAAATGTACGCCACACACAAGAACGGCAGGGACAGGGTTTTTCACGGCATCGGCCTCTTCAGCAGTTTGCGCCCTGTGACCCAGTGTTCGTTCGCAATTTTGCTGGTGGTGCCCAGTGGGTCCCTGGCAAAATCTTTCGCCAAACAGGCCCTATCTCTTACCAGGTGCAAGCCCAGGGTCGTCTCCAGTGCAAACATGTAGACCACGTTCAGTCCTGAAGACTATCCCTTCCAAAGATTCCGCGCCCCCGGAACTCATTTCTACAGCCGCAGAGACCAGATACAATGGAAAGTAGTCCTCACAATCTTCCTCTAGTGCCTCACTCAAAGCCTGCGCAGGTCGTTACAGAACCGCGTGGAGATAAAGACGCTGAGATGTCAGAGGCAGCAGGCTCTGACTCCAAGATGGAGACACAGGACGCATCAGAGGGGGCCCCTCGAGCCCACGGGCAATGGATGTACAACCATTACACCATTCATCACGGAAGCGCCGGTCTCCGTCTCGTTACACACTGCGCGATCCAGCACCTCATGTAAATAATGTCCGGCCTGCGGCAAAACGAGTCCGACGCCCTCCTTTGCCAGAGTCTTCGGTGGATTCCTTGGACTTTGGGGTCGGGGGGGGGGGGGGGGGGGTCGGGGGGGGGGGAGTGATGTTATAACCTGCCTGCTTACCATTGGCTGGGGACTAATGACAATTCCACAATCCTGTGTGATTATGAGCTTCCCCAATGAGGGGGGGGCTGAGAAATCATTAGCAGACTCCCTGTATAAATAAAGCAGGCCAGTTTGGAACCAGCAGGAATGAGTAAGCAGCAAGCGAGGTTCCTGCTGCTGTTGTGTATATATTAGTTATTGTAAATAAATGTTATTTCTTTGTATCCTTGAAACTCGTGCTGGATTCTTCGTGGTCGTCACAAAAATGCTGAATTTAGGGAGTTAGGAGATAAACTAAAAAGTAGGACCTCAAAGGTAGTAATCTCGGGACTTCTACCACTGCGACATGCTAGTCAGAGTAAGAATGACAGAATAGACAGGATGAATGTGTGATTTGATGGATGGTACAGGAGGGAGGGAGTCAGATTTTGGGGATATTGGAACCGGTCCTGGGAGATGTGGGACCATTACATATCGGACGGTTTACAGCTGGACACAACTGGAACCAATGTACTGGGAGGGTTGTTTGCTAGCGCTGTTGGGGAGGGTTTAAACTAATGTGGCAGGGGGATGGGAACCAATGGAGGAAGTCAGAGGGTAGTAAATAAGGGACAGTAACTAGTAAGGAGAAAATAGAAGTCAGAGAAACAGATTGAACCTACTATGGCAGGGATGGAAACAGATGCAGTAGGCCAGCGGGAGAAATAACTGAGGGAGAGCTACATATTAAGGCCAGTAAGAAGAGCAGCCAGGAAGTGATTGGTCAACGCAGCGGGGCTGGTGGGCTGAAGTGCATGAGTTTCAATGCGAGCAATATTTCAGGTAAGACAGATGAACTTAGAGCTTCAATTAGTACGGAGAATTATGATATTGTTGCTATTACAGAAACTTGGTTCAAAGAGGGACAAGATTGGCAACTAAACATTCCAGGATTTAGATGCTTCACGTAAGATCTAGGGGGATGCAAAAGGGGTGGGGGGGGGGATTTATTAGTTAAGGAGAATATCACAGCTGTGATGAGGGAGGACACCTTGGATGGATCAGGTAGCGAGACAATCTGGGTAGAGCTCAGGAATAGGAAGGGTGCTTTCGCAATGTTGGGGCTTTACTACAGACGTCCTAACAGCCAGCGGGAGATAGAGGAGCAGATATGCAGACAGATCTTGGAAAGATGCAGAAACAATAGGGTTGTTGTGTTGGGTCGTTTTAACTTTCCCTTTGTTGACTGGGACACACTTACTGCTAGAAGCATGGATGGAGCAGAATTTGAAACACTGGAAGGGGCCATATTCGACCTGGTGCTGGGAAATGAGCCCAGCCAGGTGATCGAAGTTTCAGTAGGAGATTAGTTCCGAAACAGTGATCACAAGTCTGTAAGTTTTAAGGTGCATATGGAAAACGACAAGAGTGGTCCTCAGATGAAGATGTTAGACTGGGGAAAGGCTAATTACAACAGCATTAGGCAGGATCTGGAGAATGGTGACTGAGCGAGGCTGTTTGAGAGAAAATCAACATCCGGCATGTGGGAGTCTTTCAAATGTCAGTTGGTTAGAATTCAGGTCCGGCATGTACCTGTGAGGACGCAAGGTAAAGGTGACAAGTATAGTGTATCTTGGATAACGAGGGATATCATGGACCTTGTCAAAAAGAAAAAGGAAGCATTCTTCAGGTCTCTAAGGCTTGGGACAGTTGAAGCCCTTGAAGAATGTGAAGCAAGTGGGAAGGAATTTAAATCAGGAATTAGGACGGTAAAATGGGTCATGAAATGTAGGTGGCAAGCAGGATTACGGAAAATCCTAAGGCGTTTTATACATATGCAAAGAACAAGAGGGTAGCAAGAGAAAGGGATGGTCCATTCAAGGATATTGGAGGGGATCTATTTATGGAACCAGAGGAAATGGGAAAAATACTAAATACTTTGCCTTAGTATTAACCAAAGAAAATGACTTGGTGGATGAGGAGTATAGGGTACAGTATGTAGATATTCTGAGTCATGTTGACATTTATAAAGAGAAGGTTTTGGGCATGTTAGAAAGCATTAAAGTAGATAAGTCCCCAGGGCCTGATGGGATCTACCCCAGAATACTGAGGGAGGCAAGGGAGGAAATTTCTGGGGCCTTGACAGTAATCGTTGTACCCTCATTGGCTACAGGTGAAGTTCCAGAGGACTGGAGAGTAGCCAATCTTGTTCCATTGTTTAAGAACTGCAGCGGGGATAATCCAGGAAATTATAGGCTGGCTTTACGTCAGTGGTAGGGACATTATTGGAAAAAGTCTATGAGATAGGATTTACTCAGATTTTTAAACAAATGGACTTATTAGAGATGAACAGTATTGTGAAGGCGAGGTCGTGCCTCACTAATTTTATCGGGTTTTTCGAGGACGTTTCAAAGATGAAAGATGAGGCAAAGGCAGTAGATGTTGTATACATGGGCTTCAATACAACCTTTGGCAAGTTACCTCATGGTAGACTGGTACAAAAGGTGAAGTCACATGGGATCAGAGGAGAGCTGGCAAGTTGGATACAGAACTGGCTTGGGCACAGAAGACAGAGGGTAGCCGTACAAGGGTGCTTTTCTGAACGGAAGGCTGTGACTAGCGGCGTTCCACATTGATCAGTTCTGGGGCCTTTGTTGTCTGTGATGCATATAAATGATTTGGACGAAAATGTAGCTGGTCTGATTGGTTATTTAGCTGACGACACAAAAATTGCTGGAGTTGCAGATAGTGAAGAGGATTGTCAGAGGATACAGCAGGATACAAACTGATTGGAATCTTGGGCGGAGAAATGGCAGATGGAGTTTAATCCAGACAAGTGTGTGGTATTGCACGTTGGAAGTTCCAATGCATGCAGGAATTACACAATAAATTGTAGAACTCTTGCAGAGAAATCTGGCCGTGCACGGCCACCAATCACTGAAAGTGGCAACGGATGTGGATAAGTTGGTCAAGAAGGCATATGGCATGCTAGCCTTCTTCAATCGGGCACTGAATATAAAGATTGGCAAGTCATGTTGCAGCTGTCATGTCACAGGACCTTAGTTAGGCCTCATTTGGAATATTGTGTACAATTCTGGTCGCCACGCTACCAGAAAGGATGTGGATGCTTCGGAGAGGGTACAGATGAGGTTTACTAGGATGTTGTCTGGAATGGAGAGCATCTGGAGAGGTTCGATAAACTGGGTCTGTTCTCACTGGAACAACGGAGATTGAGAGGCGACCTGATAGAGGTCAACAACATTATGAGTGGCATGGACAGAGTGGATATTCAGATGTTCTTTCCTAGGTTAAGAGAGTCAGGTAGTAGGGGACATAGGTTTAAAGCATGTGGGGAAAAGTTTAGAACTGATGGGCGAGGCCAGGTTTTACAAAGAGGGTGATAAATGTATGGGACGTGCTGCCTGGGGAGGTGGAGGGAGAAGGTACGATCGCGGCATTTAAGGGGCATTTGGACAAATATATGAATAGGGTTTGAATGGAAGGATACGGACTCCGTAAGTCCATACGGTTTTAGTTTAGGTAAGTACAATGGACCGCGCAGGCTTGCAGGGCCGAAGGACCTGCCCTGTGCTGTATTGTTCTATGTTCTGAGGAACATATCAGGAATCTTTAAATATTCCTCAGAATTCTGAGAATCTTGTGATTTTGTTAGCAGCCGAATGGATAAAATGAATTATTTCTCTCTCTTGATTTCAGCCAACTTAGCAGTGATTGTGATCCTGAGTCGAAAAAAATGCGGTCTCTCCAAATGTATCATTAATTACCTGGTGTCCATGGGAGTGACGGACCTCTTGGTCATGGTGACAGCTGTAATATTGAACCGAATTGTTGGAACGTATTTCCCATCCAGTTTCCTGTCTATCACACCAGTTTGCAGTTTCCGTGCCGCATTAAATATCGCCGCCATTGACAGCTCTGCCTGGTTAACGGTCGCATTCACCTTTGATCGATATGTGGCTATTTCCTGTCAAAAGCTAAAAATAAGATATTGCACACCGAAGATTGCTGTGCGTGTAATAGTTATCGTGTGCATACTGACATGCATTAAAAACATCTTCATATATTTCGAATTTGAACCAAGATACGTCATTAACAATGTACCCTGGTTCTGCGTCATAAGAGATATTTATTATACATCGCCAGTATGGACTGCATATGACTGGATACGTTTAATCTTAACTCCTTGTCTGCCATTCATTCTGATTTTACTGCTCAATGCTCTGACTGTCAGGCACATTCTAGCGGCCAACAGAGCTCGCAGGAGACTCCGGAACTCGAGTAACGGAGAGAATAAGAGTGACCCAGAGGTGGAGAAGCGGCGAAAGTCCATCGTTTTACTCTTCGCCATCTCGGGAACATTCATCCTGTCGTATTTTATGTTTTTTGTAAACATCGTTTATGTCCGAATTTCGAATGTTACATATACCTCTGTTTCCGATTTCACTAATGCCGCATTTATTCTCCAGCAATTTGGGTATATGTTTCAGCTATTGAGTTCTTGCATCAACCCATTTATTTATGCAGGGACCCAAAATAAAATCAGAGAGGAGTTAAAGACTTGGGTGAAATATCCACTTAACCTATTTAGTAAAATATTTAACAGTTGAAAAACAGATCCGACATGAACTGTACTTTATATTGTAGCATGACATTATCCTGACCTTGTAACACAGAGACCCCATTTCAAGATATTTTGAATGATTATTCAGTTTATGAACTTAAAAACATGGAATAAATGCTACATTAATTAGCCAGTCAGATAAATAAATTGTTGGCACATCGTTTGCAGCTCTCTTGCCTGGGACAAAAACAACACTTGTGCAAGACTTGAAGATGCTGGAGAACAATAGAATTGAAACGTGGTGTGTTGGGAGGGAAGATATTTCGATTCTTGTATGGGATTTGCATGTTCCTGTCAAAGGCAGAATCGTCACCCATCGCCAATCCCTAATTCGGGAGCCAGTATTCTGCCTTCACTTATGCCTTGGTCTGCCCAAACTGGATTGTAATCTTGTTGCTCCTTGCACACCAGCTCCCACAACGTAGATGGATCTGTCTGGTTGAGCAATTCGTTGAAATTAATTGGCTGCCACGTCGTGGATATATTTCTCCTCCTTCTAGTTTGAATGATGTTGCACTTCTTCTGGATTTGGCACCTGGCTGTTCGCGTTCATGTCCTACTGCACAGAGAAGAAATAAATAGAGCAAAATGCTAGACGGACTAATGACCGCTATTGCACCAAGAGTTCTTTGTACTGCAGCTATCCTTTCCTCTTGTCTTCTGAGCTCTGCGTTTTCCGTACCATTTGTAGTAACTTCCCCAGCCTGTACGCCTCCCAGATCCAGTGCCTCTTCTAATCCCCGCCAACCAAGACACACACCACTTCTGCGATGGCGGTACTTCATTATGGTATTTGACATGCGGCCACTCAACACTGACTGCGCCGGACCAATGGATGCCTCAGCAATGTTCCTTTTAGTAAATATAATACCCCACGACTAATTAATGTTAACGCCTTAATAGTCCCCTTCTATGCTGCATCATTTCTTAGGTTCCATTTCACTGGGGCACACAGGGCTGCCTCGCAGCACCGGGGTTCTGGGTTCAGTTTCGGTCTGTGTGGAGTTTGTATGGTCACCCTATGTCTACATGAGCATCCGCCCAGTCCCCAGTTTACTCCGACAGTTCAAACATGTGCTGGGTCGGTGCAGTGGTCATTCCCCTTCGTGCCCAAAGGTGTGAAGGTTAGCTTGGGGGATTGGAGGGGGTGGGGGGGGGGGGGTGTTGTGGACCTATGTAGAGTGCTGTTTGTGAGTGTCAGTGCACACTCGGTGGGCGAACGGCGATTTCAGCATTGATTCGATATTCTATGGTTCGTCTGTGATTGTACCCTCTTGCAGCAGTGCAGTCAGCGAGCTATCTGGGTCAAGTACAAGGATGATCACTTCCAGATCTGCCGCCATCCATCCTTTCTTCTGCCTTTGTTGGCTCGTCGATCTCGTCAGGATGCATCTCGGGGCACCTGCCGCCTGGCAGAATGAATAGTGGCTGCATTCCGTGAACGGAGCGCAACTTTCCTCAGCTTTCTGCAATTTTGCGCATTCTCGCTCTGTAACCGGTCCAACTGTCTTTGGAATATAAGCGGGCTGTCATTCAAATATGACAGCAATCAAATCAGCAGTCGTATGTCCTTCTCCCGTCCGCAACTAACTGGTCGACTCTGTTCACGCAGATGGAGAACATTCGGACATTCGGGCACGCTCTATCATTCATTTTGATCATGGCTGATCATCAAGTTCAATACTCTGATCCTGCTTATCCCACATATCTCTTGATCCCTTTAGCCCCAAGAGCTATATATTCCTTCTTGAAATTACATAACGTTTTGACCTCAACGACTTTCTGTGGTAGCAAATTCCTCAAATTCACCACTCTCTGGGTGAAGATGTTTCTCCTCACCTCACTCCTAAAAGGTTTACCCCTTATCCTCAAACTACAACCCCTAGCTCTCGGCTCCCCACCGGGATCATTTTTTCTAAATCTACCCTGACTAATTATGTTGCAATTTTGTAAGTTTCTATGACATCCCCTTTGACTTTTCTAAACTCCGATGAATATAATACTAACCGCCTTGGTCTCTCCTCATATGACAGTCCTGTCATCCCTGGAATCAGCCTGGTATACCTTCGCTGTACTCCCCCATATCAAGAAGATCCTTCCTCAGATAATGACATCAAAACTTCACACAATATTCCAGGTGTGGTCTCACCAATGCCCTGTACAATTGCAATAAAACATATTTTCCGATACTCAAATAATCTCTCTATGAAGGTCAACATACCACCTGACTTCTATACTTTCTACTGTGCCTGCGAGCTTACATTCAGCGACTGATGCACGAGGACACCAAGGTCTTGCTGAGTATCCAACATATTCAATTTACCCTCTTTAAAATAATACTATGCCTTCCTATTCATGCTTTTAAGTTGGATAACCTCGCATTTATTGCAATATACTGCAGCTGGCATGCATGTGTCCGCTCACTCAGCCTGTCCAAATCCCGGTGAAGCATCTGAGCATCCTCAACACAGCTCATCTTCCCGCACAACATTGTATCATCTGCAAATCTGGAGATAGTACATTTAATTCCCTCGTCCAAATCATGAATATATAATGTAAACATTTGGGGTCCTGTCACACATCCCTGCGGTACACACTAGTCAGCCCTCTCGATTAATGAAACAACCACCACCTCAGCCTCATCATCAGTTAACCACACAATTTGTAAAGTTGCTTTGGAATTCTTTTCAAGAAATTGTATGAAATAGGGCCGGGATTTTGAAAGGGCCGTGAGATGAAGGTGGGGGACAGAGAATCATGGTGCCAGAGCTAGCCTCAGAATCCAAATACCTTGAGACAGATTTGAATATTCACGGAGATGGGAGGTGGGCATCCTGACTCTGTGGCTATCTGTAAAGGTCTAGCCAATCCCGTGACAAATGAGGTCTCTATGGTGCTGCACATTTCGTTCGCTTAATTCAGGTCAATTTTCCGTTGGATATGGGGGAGGTAGTTTAACGGCCTGCTAATCATCTGTGCTGCATCCACATCAGTTGTCCGATGTGCATGAAAAAAACACAGGCGTTCCAAACTGCTGAGGCACCAAAGGGTACAAGCGATCGGGTGATGGTGTGACCATTAGTAACCACCAGCATAAATGCTACTTAATTCACACTTTCCACCGACAGACCCATTCATACGTACACACTAAGAAGTCTTGGAACACCAGGTTAAAGTCCAACAGTGGATGTAGTGTACATGGATTTTGGTAAGGCATTTGATAAAGTTCCCCATGGTAGGCTTATGCAGAAAGTAAGGAGGCATGGGATAGTGGGAAATTTGGCCAGTTGGATAACGAACTGGCTAACCGATAGAAGTCAGAGAGTGGTGGTGGATGGCAAATATTCAGCCTGGATCCCAGTTACCAGTGGCGTACCGCAGGGATCAGTTCTGGGTCCTCTGCTGTTTGTGATTTTCATTAATGACTTGGATGAGGGAGTTGAAGGGTGGGTCAGTAAATTTGCAGACGATACGAAGATTGGTAGAGTTGTGGATAGTAAGGAGGGCTGTTGTCGGCTGCAAAGAGACATAGATAGGACGCAGAGCTGGGCTGAGAAGTGGCAGATGGAGTTTAACCCTGAAAAGTGTGAGGTTGTCCATTTTGGAAGGACAAATATGAATGCGGAATACAGGGTTAACGGTAGAGTTCTTGGCAATGTCGAGGAGCAGAGAGATCTTGGGGTCTATGTTCATACATCTTTGAATGTTGCCACTCAAGTGGATAGAGCTGTGAAGAAGGCCTATGGTGTGCTCGCGTTTATTAACAGAGGGATTGAATTTAAGAGCTGTGAGGTGATGATGCAGCTGTACAAATCTTTGGTAAGGCCACATTTGGAGTATTGTGTACAGTTTTGGTCGCCTCATTTTAGGAAGGATGTGGAAGCTTTGGAAAAGGTGCAAAGAAGATTTACCAGGATGTTGCCTGGAATGGAGAGTAGGTCTTACGAGGAAAGGTTGAGGGTGCTAGGCCTTTTCTCATTAGAACGGAGAAGGATGAGGGGCGACTTGATAGAGGTTTATAAGATGATCAGGGGAATAGATAGAGTAGACAGTCAGAGACTTTTCCCCCGGGTGGAACAAACCATTACAAGGGGACATAAATTTAAGGTGAAAGGTGGAAGATATAGGAGTGATATCAGAGGTAGGTTCTTTACCCAGAGAGTAGTGGGGGCATGGAATGCACTGCCTGTGGAAGTAGTTGAGTCGGAAACATTAGGGACCTTCAAGCAGCTATTGGATAGGTACATGGATTACGGTAAAATGATATAGTGTAGATTTATTTGTTCTCAAGGGCAGCACGGTAGCATTGTGGATAGCACAATTGCTTCACAGCTCCAGGGTCCCAGGTTCGATTCCGGCTTGGGTCACTGTCTGTGCGGAGTCTGCACGTCCTCCCCGTGTCTGCGTGGGTTTCCTCCGGGTGCTCCGGTTTCCTCCCACAGTCCAAAGATGTGCGGGTTAGGTGAATTGGCCAATGATAAATTGCCCTTAATGTCCAAATTGCCCTTGGTGTTGGGTGGAGGTGTTGAGTTTGGGTAGGGTGCTCTTTCCAAGAGCCGGTGCAGACTCAAAGGGCCGAATGGCCTCCTTCTGCACTGTAAATTAAATGATAATCTATGATTAATCTAGGACAGAGGTTCGGCACAACATCGTGGGCCGAAGGGCCTGTTCTATGCTGTATTTTCTATGTTCTATATGTTCTATGTTTGTTTAAATCACTAGCTTTCGGAGCACTGCTCCTTCCTCAGGTGAATGAAGAGGTATGTTCCAGAAACATATATATAGACAAAGTCAAAGATGCAAGACAATGCTTTGAATGCGAGCATTTGCAGGTGATTAAGTCTTTTCAGATCAAAAGGTGGGGTAACTCCAGGTTAAAGAGGTACGAATTGTCTCAAGCCAAGACAGTTGGTAGGATTTCGCATGCCCAGGCCAGATGGTGGGGGATGAATGTAATGCGACATGAATCCAAGGTCCCGGTTGAGGCCATACTCATGTGTGCGGAACTTGGGTATAAGTCATGAAGGCCGCTCGACAACGCAAAATCGCCAAGCAGAAACATATAGCCAAGTTCCTCCCCACACATGAGTACCACCTCAACCGGGACCTTGGATTCATGTCGCATTACATTCATCCCCCACCACCTGGCCTGGGCTTGCGAAACCCTATCAACTGTCTTGGCTTGAAACAATTCACACCTCTTTAACCTGGGGTTTCCCCTACCTCTGGATCTGTAAATACTTAATCACCTGCAAATGCTCGCATTCAAAGCATTGTCTTGCATCTTTGACTTTGTCTATATGTATGTTTCTGAAACATACCTCTTCATTCACCTGAAGAAGGAGCAGTGCTCCGAAAGGTAGTGATTTGAAACAAACCTTTTGGACTTTAACCTGGTGTTGTACGACTTCTTACTGTGCTCACCCCAGCCCAACGCCGGCATCTCCACATATGCGCACACACTGTTTAACAGATGTTCAGTTGTCCCAATTGTAGCAATGCATTCGACTGCAACGTTTACAAGCTGATCCACCGACAGAGTCACACCGAGGAGCGCTCAGTCTACTGGCCGACCTTCACCCACTGTTTAGCTTGCCAATTCTCTTTTGCCATTTGTCGCAGTGTGCATACATGTGAAAGCTGGTACACCTGCATGATGCAGAAGTTAGTATCAACCAGGAGACACAGGCTAGAGAGCTTGCCTGTTCCAGTGCAGCAATTATACACCATTGCTTAAACCAACTGAAACACGAACACATCCAGATCAAAGGGACATATTTCATCTATTCCACTTGGGGAAAGAGCTCAAAAGACCCTTGGTTCAAGGTTAGACACCGGCATCTTTATTTTCAATAGAGCGTGCAATGCCAATGATGGAGTTTGCAACATCTCATCGAGAAACATTGTGACGTAGGTAGGCAGCCCTGTATGTATTTCAAATCTCGCTGAATAAATGCCAAAATTCGTTTTGTGCTGAATATTAATCGCACTGTTAAGTTAGTTTGCTCTAATTGCCTGAAAAAATAATTTCGCACCCTGAGTGCTTGATCATTGAAAATATTCCTATTGATTCTGAAAATAGCTCACGATACGTCAGATTTTCTATCACAACCAACAATAGAATCCCTGCATGGATAGCAATTGCCCAATGTTCCTTTAAACTTCCCTTGGAAATCTCGAGACTGCTCTATTCTTTAAATGCTTTGCTATTGATTGAAGTACAAAGTTACTTCAAAGCCGTGTTCAGTGTCTGAACCTTCGAGCTTTGCACAAAAGTAAAAATTGTAAATTGAGGATTATGCACATGTATGTTGCTGATTGTGTGCACGTGTTTTGAATATTTGTGCAGATGTGAATGTCAACCTACACATATTTGAACGTGGCTCACGGGTTTCAACCTTTCCCCTCTTCGGTCTCTTTTTCTCTCGGTCACTCATTCATCTGACGGCATGTAATTTCACTGGGAATAATTATACACAAATATGTGTACATACGCCTGATATGATCGTTCAATAATAATGTTCCATGTTGAATTCGGTGCCTTCAGATTCGCAGTGCATGTGATTCACTGGAGCAGGAATAGTGGTTGACATTCTTGAAATGAACTGACATCTACAATTACATTTTCTCATAGATGTGTCTATATCGGCATCCTTACTTAACAGCCGAACGTACAATGGCCGCTCCGACAAGCAGCATCTCTACATATTCAAGGGCTTTCCCAACATATGTTTCACCATTCATAAGTTATCTCTCCCGCTGTGACCATGACCCACCCTTCGGTCAGCATATATATGTGACAATCCCCAGAATGGCCGGGGCACGTATTTACAGATGTCCATTTACAGTTTAGTTTGGGCTTCAGCTTTCCCTCGGACCAGTCTCCTCCGGCTGTGTTCTTTGCCCCTCTCATTTTATTTGCCTGCCTTCGCCCATTACAGCGCCCCAGTCCCCCACCCCCTCTCCGCTCCCTCTTTCCTTTTCCTCTTTTTCCGGTGGCTCGTTTGTGTCACCTCCCTCCTCCCCCCCACCCACCCCCCCCCCCCCGCCCCACCCCCTCTCGTCTCCTCCCTCGCCCTTAGTGTACTGTTTGCTGGCTACGAACAGATCTTGGAAGAAGTTGGTGAACGGCTTCCACGTCCTGTGGGAATCCTCTTACGGCCACCTGATGGCAAGATTTATTTTCTCCAGCCTGCGAAATTCTGCCAGGTCGGATAGCCAGCCTGCAGCTTTGTGTGGATTTCGATTGGATTTGTTTTGTTGTCACGTGTACCGAGGTACAGCGAAGAGTATTATTCTCGCACAGTCGAGACAGATCATTCCATACATGAGAAAAAGATAGGGTATATATAAATACTCATGCATCGAGCGAAACATACAGGAGTACAGTATTACTCAGTAGAGAAGATGTGTGAAGAGATCAGATCATTCCATATGAGGATCATTCAGGAGTCTGATAACAGCGAGGAAGAAACTGTTTTTGAATCTTTTAGTGCACGTTCTCAGAATGTTGTATCTCCTGCCTGATGAAGCAGTTGGAAAGTTAATACCCCGAGTGGAGGGCTCTTGGATTACGCTGCCGCTTCCCCAAGGCAGCGGGAGGTGTAGACAGGGTCAATGGACGGGAGGCCGGTTCGCGAGATGAACTGTGCTGTGCTCATGACTTTCTGTAGTTTGTTATGGTGTTGCGCCGAGCAGTTGCCATACCAGACTGTGATGCAGTCAGATAGGTTGCTTTCTATGGTGCATCTGTAAAAATTGGTGAGACTCAATGCGGACATGCCAGATATGCTTAGTTTCCTGAGAAGGGATAGGCGCTATTTTGCTTTCTTGGTCGTAGGGTCGACGTGGGTGGACCAGGACAGATTGTTGTTGATGTGCACACCTAGGAATGTGAAGCCACCTCCACCTCGCCACCATTGATGCAAGCTGGAGTGTGGACGATACTTTGATTCCTGAAGTCAATAACCAGCTCTTTAGTTTTGTTGATATTGAGGGACTGATAGTTGTCGTTACATCACTCCACTAAGTTCTCTATCTTCCTCCTGTATTCTGACCTATCGTTCTTCGAGATCCGACCCACTATGGTCGTGTCATCAGGAAACATGTAGATGGAGTTGGAGCCAAATTGTGCCACACAGTCCTGCCTTTATTGGGAGTATAGTAAGGGGTTAAATATGCAACCTTGTCGTGTCCCGGTATTGAGGAGTATTGTGGAGGAGCTGTTGCTGTTTATCCTTACTGATTGTGTCGTGGGTCAGGAATTCGAGGATCCTGAGGGAGAGGGATCCTGATTGCAGAGGGAGGAGCCAAGTCCTACCTTTTCGTGCTTCCATATGAGCTTTGCGGGGATTATGGTGTTGAAGGCGGAGCTGTAGTCAATGAATAGAAGTCTGGCGTGGGAGTCCTTGTTTTCGAGATGCTCCAAGGATGAGTGTAGTGCTAAGGAATGGCGTCTGTGGACCGGTTGTGGCAGTGTGCAAATTGCTGTGGATGAAGTCTTTCGGGGAGCATGGAGTTGATGTGTCTCATGACCAACCCCGCGAAGCACTTCATAATCATCGATGTCAAGGTCACCAGATGGTAGTCTTTGAAAAAAACAGTCTTTGCCTGGTTCTTCTTTGGTCAACGATATGGTGGTAGCATCCTTGAAACAGGTGGAGTAGGGAGACATTGAAGAAGATGTCCACGAACACATGCACCAGTTGGTCCCTGCAGGATCTGAGTGCATGACTAGGGCCCCATCAGGTTCTGTCACTTTCCGAGGGTTCACTTTCAAGAAGGCCGTCCAGACTTTGCAAGCTGTGGGGGTCTGAGGGTAGGTATGGTATGTGTCCGAGGCTGCTGGCACAGTTGGTAACGGTTTGATGGTGTCGTGCTCGAAACAAGCAGGAGATGTGTTGGTGGAAATTTGGCAGTACACTCTTGAGGTTGACCTGGTTGAAGTCCCTGGTCACGATGAACAATGCCTCTGGGTATTATGTTTCATTGTTATTTACAATTAGTCAATCGCCTTCTTCACTTCCGCCTGGGATGGGATGCAGACCGCCGTGATAATGGCAGAAAGGAACTGCCTTGGAAGGTAGTATGGCAGCACTTCAGAGTCAGGTGTTCCAGGTCTGGGGGACTGTATTTCTCCAGGGTCGTACATCCAAGCACTAGGAGGGATCAATGCGGAAGCAAACCCCTCCATCCTTTGCTTCGTCCAATGATACCATGCATTTCATCTGGTGTATTGAGAAGCGGTCAGGTTTTAAGGCACAGACTGGTGAGGCAGGGGTGTGCCATGTCTCCGTGAAACAGAGCACGCATCAGTCTCTCACTTCCCTTTGAGAGGAAAGTTTAGCGTTAAGATCGTCCAGCATGTTTTCGATCGCTTGGACGTTTGCCAGCAGTTTGCTGAGGAGCTGAGACTTGAAACCGTGTTGTTTTAGTCCCACCTGCAGATCGCCGTGATTCGCTCACTTGCTCTGTCAGTGGCTGCTTCAGGATGGTCCTGGGATCCGATGAGGGAAGTCTAATCTTGTTGAAGGTAAGTGGTTGCGTCTGGCGTGGGCCTCGCCACTGGTTTCGATTTCAGAATCGTGTCTGGCAGGGTCCCAGGCGCTGGTTGTGATTTTGGTTTGCCGGGTGGGAAAGGGTGGCGGAGGGGGTGGGGCCGCTTTTCACCAGCTGAGCATCGGCCCCCTTCCGATGAACAGCTCTGGCTGATCTGATACCCACAAACCGCCACTTTCGGGCATGGTTCCACCCTCACTCTCCAACCCTGGATATTGCCTCAGAAATGTCGGCCAATGCCCAACAAGTCTGGGGCAAGCCCAGAACATTTGGATGTGGTTTGCCGGGCCTTCCAGGCACCGTTGACATTTGTCCTGCACGTCCAGAAAGACGCTGGAGTTCTTAAGACTGAGGGGTGGGATGTCAAAGAGACTTATAAAATACTAACAGGACTAGGCAGGGTAGATGCAGGGAAGATGTTTCCAAAGGTGGGTGTGTCCAGAACCACGGGTCACAGTCTGAGGACTCAGGGAAAACCATTTCGGACTGAGATGAGGAGACATTTCGTCACCCAAAGAGCGATGAGCCTGTGGAATTCATTACCACAGGAAGTTGTTGATACTAAAACATTGAATATATTCAAGAGGCGGTTCGATATAGCACTTGGGAAGAATTGGATCAAAGGCAATGGGGAGAAAGCAGGATTAGGCTTTTGAGTTGGATGATCAGCCATGGTCGAGATAAATGGAGGAGCAGGCTCGAAGGGACAAAGGGC
Source organism: Scyliorhinus torazame (assembly GCF_047496885.1). NCBI lineage: Eukaryota > Metazoa > Chordata > Chondrichthyes > Carcharhiniformes > Scyliorhinidae > Scyliorhinus > Scyliorhinus torazame. The sequence goes on along the minus strand of NC_092711.1, from coordinate 182,925,434 downwards.
CTCCTCCTGCTCCTATCTTCGATGTATCTATGTATAACTCATTAATTCGGATTCTGGGAAGGCTATGTCTATCTCTATGAACCATCGCTAGCTGTGTTACGTTCAGCCCTGTGCATGTGGAGCTGAAGTTCACCCTGTGTAGTGCTTCGATCCAGAGACCTTCCCCTATATTTTTGCCTAGTTCTTCGGGTTCTACCGCCCCCCTCCCAACGCACACAAACATATATAGACACACATACACAGGCGCCATGATCAGATTTGCGAATGTGTTGCAAAAGGCACTGGGGTGCATATCTGGAGGGACCTAAGCTGGAAGACGAACCTGGGCAGTATGTTGATTTTGATCGCCTGTATTCCATCTGCGAGGAGAGGGGGAGTGGGACCCAGCTCAGCACGTCTTGTTGGACGTCCTTCATCGTATTCATCGGCTCCATTTCCGGAAACGTGTCTAATCGAGGGTAATTTGGATATCCAGGTAGCGGCATATGGTCTAGGCCATTGTTTTTCAATTTTGTTTTCCAGGGACCCATTTTTACGAAACTGCCAACCTTCGGGACCCACCCCGGGTTGAGGTTCACGGCATACCATTTTCTCTTACCTTTAATGCGAGAGGTGAGCCTGCTTGGTCCTCACGATCTCATTCCAATCAGGTCCACAGGAGGAGAGGGCTTTGCACATATCGGCTGCAGGATTCAGAGGGTTCCTTCATGCCATCTTCATCTTTGTGAGAACGGAAAATCAACTTCCGACATGTAGGTCGTTGTGATGGACAAAAGCATCAAAATGCTTGTTTTACTCAGCTCGGGAACTTCTCAGACACACTACTCCAGAATGCTGATAGATCCCTTGACTCGTTCCGTGTTTTATTGTGCTGTCAAACCTGAGGCACAAACGTTTAGTCAGCTTCATTTGAAGTCAGGCTTGCCAGTCCATTTAAAGTTTCTTACAAACGCTGTCTTCTTCGATGTGTCATAGCACTGTGGGGAACATGTAGTAATTTTGGCTTTGCACTCGCATTTGCCAAACTTTCAATGAGTTTTGGAAAGCTGCGATTTCTTCACATTGCCGAAATCATCATCCTTCCTTTGATTTTATTTCATTTGATTTATTGTCACATTTACCGAATTGCAGTGAAAAGTAGTTTTCTGTGCTAAGGGGACATACACAGTACGTACATAGTAGACAGAAAAGAATAATCGACAGAATACATTGGCAAATGGGACATGGACAAACAGTGATTGGTTACGGTGCGGAACAAGGGCCCAAACAAAGCAAATACCTGAGCAAAAGCAGCACCAGGCGTCATGAATAGTGTTCTTACAGGGAACAGATCAGTCCGAGGGAGAGTCGTTGAGGAGTCCAGCAGCTGTGGGGAAGAAGCTGTTCCTTTGTCTGGATTTGTGGGTTTTCAGACTTTTGTACCTTATGTCTGATGGAAGGGTCTGGAAGAAGATAAATCCTAGGTGAGTGGGGTCTCTCATAATGCTGTCTGCCTTCATCAAGCAGTGGGAGGTGTATGCAGAATCAATGTGAGGGTGGCAAGCTTGTGTGATGTGTTGGGCTAAGTTCACCACACTCTGCAGTTTCCTGCGTTCTTGCGCCGAGCAGTTGCCATACCAAGCTGTGATGCAGCTGGATAAGATGCTCTCTATGGCACATCTGTAGACGTTTGCAATTTGAGGTTCAATTCATTTCGAATTGAAACCATGCCTGCAAGATGTCAAAAGATGTCAGACATAGTAAGCATCCAAGTTTCATCAGGAAACGAATCTGCCAGAGAGGACAATTTCTAGAGAACAAAAGTATGGGTTTTCTACCTCAGTTCCCCTGTTGACTGCTCATTACAAAAAATCTTCAAGCGGATGATGTCCACTGTCATTGGGATTGACTGGTTATTGTTTCGATTTAGTGCTTTAATGTAGTCTAAAAGGTCAGCAGAAAACTTATAGCCACGTTTCTGTACAGAGAGGGAGACGATGTGATGATTTCCCATGGCTTTCATTATGTCCCTTACCAAACGTTCAGTTCTGTCCATGATTAAACCATGAGGAATATATATTCTCTCCAGATCATTTGAGTAAAGTTTAAGGATGCAAAACAGATGGAAGTCATAGCCTGGTTCATCATTGGGGATCACCACGCAATCAGCATCCCAACACTCCCATGCCGCATGTGTACTGATGAGTGCACACACATGCGCCAACATCTAATTAGCTGGTCGCGGCCGCCATTTTTAAAGCTGCTTGCAGTCTGCATTGTTAAAAGCCGGCTGCTGCGGCTGTTGCACGTGAATTCCCGTGATCGGGAACGCTGCGATGGCTGGCTCCGTGACCCTCCCGACACCCGTCCGCATCCACCCGCCGGTCGCGATCCCACTTTGAAAATTCCTGGTCTAGGCTTGCATGAACGATTGTCGCCGTAGTTTTGGCCCTCCTCCTTGCGGGCTCACGTGGAAGAAGGGTTGGGTTTGGATTCTGGAATTGTTTTTTACTGTCACGAGTACCGAGATTCTGTGTAAAGTTTTGTTCTACGTTCAGTCCAGACATATCTTTGCGTACATGTACAAAACATAGGACATACATTAATACGCAATGTAAATACATAGTGTCACGTGAGAGTACCCTTTAAGAAATGGGTGTTTAAGAAGTGTACCTTTAAGAAATGGAGCTGCTCATGTTACGGGAGTGATGTCAGAGTGTGGGTGGAGCTGAGCACTACTTCTGTTTTTTTTTTTAAATTCAGTTTGAGAAGAGCTTGGGTTTATCTATGTTTTTGAGTGAGCTGAATCTGAAGTTAAATGTGAGCTGCACTGCTTCTGATCTCTGCCTCAAAAGACTATCTATGCATCATTTGGCGAACTCAGAATTGTAAAACGTTCTCAGTATTAAATGTAACCCTGATGTGCTTCTGTTTAGAGGTTTGTTATGTTTTGGATGTCAAAAGGACAGCATACAGGTTATTTAGTGTTGTGTTCTTTGGGGTGTATTTGATTTACTGGTAGCTAAGATGTTCACTGTTTGTTTTAGAAAGGTTAATTTGAATTCATAGAATAAACATTGTTTTGTTTTAAAAACCACTGGTCCATTTTCTCCTGTACCATACCTGAAGAGTAAGCCGAGTCAGCCCCATACCACAATCTATTAAAAGTTGTGGCTCAGGTGAACTCCATGATACACTTTGGGGTTCTCTAAATCCTGGCCCATAGCAATTGGGTGCTCGAGGGGGATAAAGTCTATCTATTGGATTGGCTGAGTGAACTTCAAGACAGTGAGGGGGTGAGTATATTGTGGTTGCTTTTGAGGTGTGGTATTTTAGTTTACGTGGGGAATGTGTTGTGGACAATGGCTCTTTCAGAGGCTCTGAAGTTTCTGGGGGTGGAGACTGTCACACGCAATACCTTACGGATAGACACTAAAAGCAGACTGTTAGATTTGGCAAAAACATTGCAGTGAACATTACCTGACAAAATGCGAAAACATGAGGTAATTATGGCGGTGTTTGAGCATTTAAAGTTGCCTGAGACACAGTTTGACTCATTGGAAATAGTAAAAATTCAGTTGCAAATTAAACAAATGGAACATGAGAAAGAATTAAAGCAGCTTGAATACGAAAGAGAGAGAGAGGAAAACGAAAAGGAGAGAGCAGAAAGGACAAAAGAAAGAATAGCCCTAGCAGAACAAAAAGAAAGAGAGAGGAAGATACAGATCATGGAAAAAGATAAAGAGAGAGAGTTTGAACTTCAGAAAATGGCCATGAAAAATGACAGTCAGTTGAAATTGGCAGACGTAAAGGGAAACGGGCAGTTGGATGATAGTGAGGTGGAAGCCTTTTTCATTTCATTTGAGAAGGTAGCTAAAGAAATGAAATGTCCACAGGACATGTGGGTATTACTGATTCAAACAAAGCTGGTAGGTAGAGCTAGTGAAGCGTTTGCATCACTACCGGAGAAGGTATCTGGGGTGGATAAGGGCTTTGAAAATAGACCAAACGTGTGAAGTTCTCAGAGAAATTATACTTTTGGAGGAGTTTAAAAATTAATTTCCTGATGTCGTGATAACTCATGTGGAATAGCAGAACGTTAAAACTGCGAGATTAGCAGCAGAAATGGCAGATGATTATGAATTAGTTCATAAATCGAAGCTTGGTTTCCGACATCAGATTAAGCCTGTGAGGGATAGAAACTGGAGAGATGAGAAATACTCAAGTGGTAAAGGTAAAGGTGATCTGATGGGAGATAATAAGGAGAGTGTACCTCAGATTAAAAAAGAAATCCAGGAGGGTGGAAAAGAAATGAAAAGTGTGAAATGTTTTCACTGTAATAAATTAGGCCATGTAAAGTCACAGTGTTGGTGGTTGAAGAAAAGCACTGGGAAGGCTGATGTGGTAAAACAGGATAAGACAGTGGTGTTTGTTAGAGTGGTAAAGGACAGCCCAAGTGAAGCGAAGGAGGTGCAAAAGATTGTACAGCCTGATCAAGAGGTGATTGATAAGAAGGTGCCAGATGGCTTTAAAGAATTTACTTGCCTGGGTAAAGTTTACTCATGTGTATCAGGGGGAGCAGGTAAAGAAGTCACAATTTTAAGAGATATGGTAGCTAGTAAATCTTTAACGGTAAGAGATGAGGAGTTATGTAGTTTGGGAAGAATGTTGCCAGAAAAGGTGATAATATGTGGAATTCAGGTGAGAGGAGTAGCGTTTCATTATATAAGGTAAGGTTGGAAAGTCCAGTCTACTGTGGTTGATAAGCCAGTGGAAAATCAGACAACTGAAGTGTTGAAGGACGAATATCCTGGGATTTTTCTGGCTCGCGTAGTAACAAGGTCGCAAAGTCACAGGTTAAGACAAGAGGAGAAATCAAAGAGTGCAGATGAAGTTGAAGTGCAATTATCAGAAACGATTTTTGACCAGATGGTTGAAAAAGAACAAGAACAGGCGGAGGATGAGGCGGATATTTTTAGTTCAGGAAAACTGGCGGAGCTACAACAAAAAGATCTAGAATTAAAACGGAAGTATCAGAAAGCATACATGGAAGAGGAATCAGAATGTTATTACCAGCGTGTTATTACCGTAAAAGTGATGTCTTGATGGGAAAATGGAGACCTTTACATATGAAAGCGGATGAAAAGTGGGCAGAAGTAGTATTGCCGGTAGGGCATAGAAAGGAGGTGTTGCGAGTTGCACATGAGGTCCCAGTGGGAGGTCATTTGGAGATAAGGAAAACTCAAGCTAAAATCCAGAAACATTTTTATTGGCCTGGGCTACATAAAGATGTAGTTAAATTTTGTCAATCATGTCACACATGTCAAGTGATAGGGAAACATCAAGCAGTGATAAAACCAGCGCCCTTAATACCCAGTCCAGCATTTGAGGAACCTTTTACAAGGGTCCTAATTGATTGAGTATGACTGCTTCTGAAAACAAAAAGTGGAAATCAATATCTTTTGACTATAATGGATGTGTCTACTAGGTTGCAGAGGTAATTCCAGTACGTAATATTACAGCTAAAAAGATTGTTGAGGAGTTACTTAAAGTTTTCACTAGATATGGACTACCCACAGAAATACAATCGGATCAAGGATCAAATTTTACTTCCAGGTTAGTCAAAGAATTAATGGATAGCTTAGGAATAAAACAATTTAAATAAACTACGTACCATCCAGAATCGCAGGGAGCGTTAGAAAGGTGGCATCAGGCATTAAAGACCATGTTGAGGGCGTATTATCAAGATTATCCAGAGGATTGGGATAAAGGAATTGCATTCGTACTGTTTGCAATTAGGGATGCACCTAATGTGTCAACCAAATTTAGTCCTTTAGAACTAATGTTTGGTCAAGAGGTAAGAGGACCACTTAAATTAATTAAGGAAAAATTGGTGGGTGTGAAATCGGAAATTACATTATTGGATTACGTGTCAAATTTTAGTGAACGATTAAATAGAGCAGGTGAATTGGCTAGACAACATTTGAAAGTTGCACAAAATGTGATGAAACGGGTAGCAGAAAAGAAATCCAAAGTTCGTAGTTTTGCCAGTGGAGATAAAGTTTAGTATTGTTACCAGTGGTAGGTGAACCTTTAAAAGCTAGGTTTTGTGAACTTTATCAGATTGAAAGGAAATTAAGTGAGGTGAATTATGGGGTAAAAACACCAGATAGAAGGAAGAGTCACCGAGTGTGTCATGTGAATATGCTTAAAAGGTACTTTGAAAGGGAAGGAGCGAAAAAGGAGGTTTTAATGAATCTAATTCAGGGCAGCACGGTAGCATTGTGGATAGCACAATTGCTTCACAGCTCCAGGGTCCCAGGTTCGATTCCGGATTGGGTCACTGTCTGTGCGGAGTCTGCACACCCTCCCCGTGTGTGAGTGGGTTTCCTCCGGGTGCTCCGGTTTCTCCCACAGTCCAAAGATGTGCAGGTTAGGTGGACTGGCCATAATAAATTGTCCTTAGTGTTGGGTGGGGTTACTGGGTTATGGGGATAGGGTGGAGGTGTTGGCCTTGGATAGAGTGCTCTTTCCAAGAGCAGGTGCAGACTCGATGGGCCGACTGGCCTCCTTATGCACTGTAAATTCTATGATTCTAACTCAAAGTGACGAACCAAATCCAGATGACTGTGAATTTGACATACCTCAAATTAAATTGGAAAATGAGGATGTTCTGAAACATTGGGTAAAATTGTTGAATTATCATCCAGAGGAAAAACGAACTCATCTGAAAGAGTTATTGATATCACGTGGGCAAGTTTGTGAAGATAAATTGGGAAGTACTAAAATGGCTATGCAGGATGTAGATGTGGGAAATGCTGTTCCAATCAAACAACATCCATATCGACTTAATCCTTTAACATTGGCACAGGTTAACAAAGAGATTGAGAGTAGGATTAAAAATGGTATAATTGAAGTGGGTTGCAGCCAATGGAGTTCACCCATAGTGGTTGTGCCTAAACCAGACGTACCCAACGGTTGCGTGTGGACAAAAGAAAGGTTAATGCAGCTACAAGAACGGACTATTATCCTATCCAACGATTTGAGGATTGCATTGAAAAAGTGGGACAATCAGCTTATATTTCCAAATTGGATTGACTTAAAGGTTACTGGCAGGTACCGTTATCCGAAAGGGCGAAGGAGATTTCAGCTTTTTTGACTCCAGATGGTATATACTAATTCAAAGTTATGTCATTTGGCATGAAAAACGCCCCAGCCACATTTCAACGGTTAACTAAAAAAGCAGTTTCAGGATTACCCAATTGTGAAGTACACATCGACGATCAAGTAATTTTCAGCCAGACATGGAAAGACCATTTGAAACATCTGATGGAGTTATTCGATCGACTTCAGGAGGCGGGATTGGTGATAAACCTAGCCAAAAGTGAATTTTGAAAAGCCCGAATCGCTTTCCTTGAGTAGTTTGTGATACCCTCGAGACGAAGGGAAATCATGCGATTTCTTGTCATGAGTGGATTTGACTGTACATTTGTGCAAAGGCTTTGTAGCGTGATTCCTCCACTGATGGACTTGCTTAAGAAACGTCGAAAATGTCAATGGACAGCGGACTTTCAACAGGCATTTGACTGCCTGAAAACTGTGATAACCAATGCTCCTGTGTTGGAGAATTGCAAGGGATTCTGTGATCAGACTGAACTAAATTATCTGACTTTAAAGAGAAATGCCGAGGCGTAGAGCAATGGACAGATCGTGCAGTGACCTTCTTTTTCAAAGAGACTTTCAATCATGAAGAATTTTAGTTGGAGAAAGAAGAACGGGAAAAAATGGACTATATTATCATCCCTGTTTGCGTGTGTTGTTTATTTTTGAAACAAAAAGTACATTTCTTAAAGGATGGACAAAAGGTGAAAAATGAAACCATCTTGAAGTTGATGGTTTTTGTTTTTCTTGGGGTGGGGGGGGGGGGGGGGGCGGGGGGAGGTACTTTTTAAAAAATGGTAGTTTAAGAATTGAACCTTTACGAAATGGAGCTGCTCATGTTACTGGAGTGATGTCAGAGTGTGGGTGGAGCTGAGTTTTACTTCTGCTTTTTTTTAGTTTCAGTTTGAGAAGAGCTTGGGTGTGTCTGTGTTTTTCAGTGAGCTGAATCTGAGGTTAAAAGTGAGCTGCGCTGCTGTTGATCTCTGCCTCAAAAGACTATCTATGGATCGTTTGACGAACTCGGAATTGTAAAATGGTCTCAGTATTAAATGTAACCCTGATGTGCTTCTGTTTAGAGGTTTGTTAAGTTTTGGGTGTTAAAAGGACAGCATACAGGTGATTTAATGCTGTATTCTTTGGGGCTGTATTTGATTTACTGGTTGCTAAGATGTTCACTGTTTGTTTTAGAAAGATTAACTTGAGTTCACAGAATGAACATTGTTTTGTTTTAAATACCACTGGTCCATTTTCTGCTGTACCATACCAGTAGAGTAAGCCGTGTGCTCCCATACCACAATCTATTAAACATTGTGGGCCAGGTGAACTCCATGATACACTTTGGGGTTCGCTAAACCCTGGCCCATAACAATAGGCACAGGCCACGGGTGAGCAGACGAAGTGCAGAATTACTCAGTAGAGAAGATGTGTGAAGTGATCAGATCAGTCCGTAAGGGAGTTATTCCGGGGAAGAAGGCTTTTTGAACCTGTTAGTGCGTTTTCTCAGGTATGGATCTCCTGCACGAAGGAAGAAGTTGGAAGAGTGCATAACCCAGGGAGAGGGGTTTTTGATTATGCTCATAGGATCATTGGATCATGGAATTTACTGTGCAGAAGGAGGCCATTCGGCCCATCGAGTCTGCACCGACCCTTGGGAAGAGCACCGTACTTAAGCCCACACCTCCATTGTATCCCCGTAAAGCAGTAACCCCACCTAGCCTTTTTTTTCACACTAAGGGCAATTTTAGCCTGGCCAATCTGTTCGCTTTCCCACGGCAGTGGGACGTCTAGATTCAATGGACAGGAGGTGTATTTGCATGGTGCAGTGGGCTGTGTTCACAATTCTCTGCAGCTTCTTACGCTCTTGGGCCGAGCAATTGTCGTACCAGACTGTGATGCAGCAAGATATGATGCTTACTACAAAAAATGGTAAGAGTCAATGTGGACATGCCGAATTCCCTTAGTTTCCTGAGGAAAGATAGGAGCTGTTGTGCGATCTTGGTGGTAGCGTCGACGTGTTTGGACCAGAAGAGACTGTTGCTGATGTCAGAATTGTTAGGTTCTTGATTAATAAGGGGATAAGGGTTATGGGATGAAGCAGGAGAATGGGGATGAGAAAATATCAGCCATGATTGAACGGCGGAGCAGATTCGATGCGCCGTGCGGCCTAATCCTGTTCCCATGTCTTATGATCTTACAGTTGTTTGGTCTTATATGCACACCTAAGAATGTGAAGCTATCAACTATCTCCACCTCAACACCATTGATGCAGGCAGTGGTGTGTACGATACTTTGCTTCCTGATGTCAATGACCAGCTCTCTAGTTTTGAGGGAGAGATTGTTGTTGTTACACCACTCCACTAGGTTGTCTGTCTCCCTCATTTACTCTGACTGAGCATTGCCGAGATCCGACCCATTATGTTCGTGTCATCCACAAAGTTGCAGATGGAGTTGGGGCCAAATTTTGACACACAGTCAAGTGTACATGGAGTAGAGGAGGGGGCTAAGGAGGCAGCCTTGCGGGACCGCATTATTGAGGACAATGGGGAGGAGGTGTTATTTAGATATCACTATTGCTCAGATTAAGCTTGTAACCCGAGGCGGCACCATGGTGCACTGGTTACAGTCCCGACAGATCATTCTGTACATGAAAAGAACATCGGACATCCATTAATACGCAATGTAAATACGTAGGCACAGGCCAAGGGTTATCGTACGGAGTGCAGTTTTCCTCAGTATAGACGATGTGCGAAGAAGTGTGTCTGCATGATGTACAGGGCTGTGTTTACGACTCTCTGTAGCTTCTTCCGGTCTTGGTGCAGCCAAATATGATACTTTCTACAGAAAATGGTGCGAGTCAATGTGGACATGCCGAATTTCCTCAGTTTCCTGAGGAGAAAGAGGAGCTGTTGTGCTTTCCTGTTCGTACCATCGACGTGTGTGGACCAGGACAGATTCTTGGTGATGTGCACACTTACAAATTTGAAGCTGTCAACCACCTGCACCTCAGCACCATTAATCCAAGCGGGATGTGTATGAAACTTTGCTTCCTGAAGTCACTGACCAGCTCTTTAATTTTGCTGACATTGAGGAAGAGATTGTTGTCGTTACATCACTCCACTAGGTCGTCTATCACCCTCCTCCACCCTGACTCATCATTGTCCGAGATCCGAACCACTACGGTCGTGTCGTCCACAAACTTGAATTTGGAGCCAGATTTTGCCACAGTCATGTGTGTATATGGAGTATAGTAGGGGACTAAGTACGCAGATTTGTGGGGCCCCAGTATTGAGGACAATGGGGAGAAGGTGTTATTTAGATTTCACTCTTGCTCAGATTAAGCTTGTAACCCGAGGCACTGGTGGACTGGTGGTGGTACACTGGTTAGCACTGCTGCCTCATGGCGCTGAGGACCCTGGTTCGCTCATGGCCCTGGGTTACTGTGCTGTGGAATTTGCTCATTCACCCGATGTCTGCGTGGGTCGGACCCCCACAACCCAAAGATCCGCAGTGTACGTGGATTGACCACGCTAAATTGCTCCTTAATCTTTAGAGACTCGTGAAGTCTCTAAACTCCTTTAGGAGTTTCATTATCTTGCATGCTGATCTGAGGATTCGAGGTGTAGAGGAGCAGGTCATCCACGTCGAGTGAAACTCTATGCTCTCTGCCCCCCCCCCCCCCATTCGGATATGTCTCCACGCCTTCGCCATTTTGAGTGCAATCGCCAGAATAACCTGCAGTGGAGATAGCAGCCATCCCTGTCCCATGCCTCTATGCAATTGGAGGTCTTTAGAGCTTGTGGGGTTTGTCCGTACGCTCTTGATGGGAGCACTGTAAAGTATGTTCAGCCAGGAGGTGAACCCTGCTGCAAACTGAAACAGTTCCAGTGCTTCTATAAGGTACTTCCACTCGACTCGATCAAAGCTCTTTTCTGCGTCCAGCGAGACCTGCGATGCAGGTGCTCCGTGATGCTGCCAGACGCCGGAGAAGGTGGCAGCAGCAGCATCTGCACATGCTCGTGGCAACGGTCCATGTACCAGGTCCCGCCACACACCCTAAGGACCCGGCTACCATCAAGCCAGGGAGGAACCCAGAGAGGTAGTCCCGTGATGGCCAAGGTGTACAGACGCCGCTGGTCATTCGAAGAGATGATGGACAGCGCATGGAGCAGGAGGCTCTGCCTCGTCAAGGTGAATTCGCGACACCTGTGCCATATACGCAAGCACTTGGTACCACGTGGAGGAGGAGTTCACCCGCCCCGGTGACCGTCAAGGTCACTGCAGCCCTGAACCTTTATGCCACGGGATCATTACAGACCTGGAGTGGGGATCTGGTACCTCGCAGGCCACAGCCCATCGGCGCATCTGGCAGGCCACGAATGGCCTGTATGCCCGGGCGGTACACTGCATTTTGTTTTACATGCACCAGGCCCAACAGGATGCTCAGGAAGCAGATTTTTCCGCCATCGCCAGGATGCCCCAGGTCCAGCTAGTCATAGATGCCACGCATGTTGTTCTGCACCTCATCGGGCCATCTGAGGGTGCTCTATGTTAACTGAAAGGGGTTTCACGCCCTCAACATACAGCTCGTTTGTAACCACCAGTTCCAGATAATTCACGCGTGTGCCCGCTACCGGGCAGTGTACACGACAGCTACATCGTGGGGTACTCGGTCATCCCTGCCCTCATCGAGGAGCACCCCAGCATGGACCGTTGGCTCTTGGGGGATAAGGGATCTCTGCTGCGGACCTGTCTAATGACACTTGTAGGGAGGCCGGAGAATGAAGAGGAGGCCCGGTACATCGAGGGCCCTGCAGCCACGCCGTCTGTCATTGAGCGGTGTATGAGACTCCTCAAGGTGCGGTTTCGATCCCCCAATATTGGCCTGATTTTCCAAGGAGGTGGCCTGGTCCATTATCGCATTCGTATCCACCCGCCACCCCCATTTCCCAGTCTCCCAGGGTATGTGCTACATCAGTCCAGAGTGCTGCGACTGTGTCGACATTGTCTGGGGGTCAGGGGGTGATGATAACACGCAGCCAGATGGGCGCTGATGCTCCTCCGTCAATGCCACAGTTTGACCCCTGTCTGCCTCCTCACACCCATCACCTGCACGCGGCAATGCATTACGGAAGAAAGAGACAGAGACTTCATGTTAGTTGTGCACAAGGGTGTTTATTGTTCAGTACATGCCCCGACTCTCCCGCTGGTGCATCTCCCTCGCCGCCCTCACCCCCCACCCACCCTTCACCCCCTGCCTACATAGTTCCCCCTCCCCCGTTACCCTCAGAGATCCTCGATGTGCATTGCCCTCCTAGCTCTACTACTACATTGTGTCCCGAGGATTAACATCAGAGGTGGAGGCAGGCAGCTGGCTACCTCGTCCGAGGCAGCAATGGCTGCCTTGTGGCTCACCCTCCGGGATTCTCGCGGGAACAGGGCATCCCGTCGAGCCCCCACTGCGGCCAGGAGTCTCCCCAAGTCAACATACCTAATATTGGGGCCAGTCTCCAGGGCACGACTTCTGCGTGCTGGCTGTGGTTGGCTGAGCAAGTGCAGGTTAAGTGATGCTCGATGTTGTTGGCGGGGGACTGGCGAGTGGGTCCCGGCGAATCAGCAGGACCAATTAACGTTGAATTGTGTTGCGGGCCTCACCGGGCCGAGCGCCGGGAAACGCGCGGCAATTCCCGTACAGCACCTGGAGATTTTTCCGGAGAATTGTGCCCCTGGTCTCAGAAATCTTGTCCCCGGTATCTTTAATCTCTTGCAGATCTGCAGGAAGATAACATATCTGAAACGTAAACTCAGTTTACTCTCTAGTGATGCTGAATTGCCTGTTGTTTATTGGTAGCACATTGTTCCTCATGTAATTTCCAGTGTTATGGCAACATTCAATGCGGAAATGACCAGTTCAGCAAGGTTATATTCAGAATGCGCCGTACAGTAACGTGCAATGCTTCATATGCGAAAGGCGATCCATGATTGAATAATAATCAGATGCAGAAAGTGGCTTTTTAAGAAGCAGAATGCATTTTCTCAGTTATACCTTGTACTGAGACGAGGGAAAACAGGTTCTAGGAATTTAGATCCGTGAATTCATAAGGTACAAACTCACATTAACCATTGCAACTGCCGTTTAAATCTTCCACTATCTTCGTAAATGGACTATCCGTGGCATGATAGAATAGTCTCAGGGGATTTTACTTTTAAACTGACCCCTTAAGAAAACAATCTATTCCATCAGAACTCAAAGATATATCTGGCAGCAGCTGCGTTAACCCATTTGTTTAAATCGTTGCAATTAATTAAAAACAATGCAGAATTATTCTAAATAACTCCCTGGAGGCTTACATGAAGCATAAATGAAACTACTTTGCGGTGTAGTGCACAACCGTCTTGGCGCTTCCGACAGAAATGCATGGATCTCCAAAAGGCCTGGTCTTTGCCATTTACTATCCTGCCCTTGCCGCTATTGGTGTTCTTGGTAAAGTATTATATGCAGGAATTAACTTTGAAGTTCATTTATAGATACATAAGTGGGCAGCACTGTACTATAGTGGTTAGCACAGTTGCGTCACAGCTCCAGGTTCCCAGGTTCGATTCCCGGCTTGGGTCACTGTCTGTGTGGAGTCTGCACGTTCTCCCCGTGTGGGCGTGGGTTTCCTCTGGGTGCTCTGGTTTCCCCCCACAGTCCAAGGATGTGCACGTTAGGTGGTTTTGCCATTCTAAATTGTTCTTCGTGTCCACAAAGTTTTGGTTGGGTTATGGGGATAAAGGGGATAGGGTGGAGACTTGGGGCTCAAGTCGGGTGCTCTTTCCAAAGACCGGTGCAGACTCGACGGGTTGAATGGCCTCCTTCCGCACTGTACATTCTATGATTCTATGATATATCAATGTTCCCATTTATTATTAACACTCTTCCATGGTACAATATTATTCACCGAGTTTAAATTGATGTCCTATCTTTCTTTTTAACTGAAAACAGCGCGGGAGCTGAGGGAGCCGGGACAGTGAAAACAGCGCGGGAGATTTAAAAAGCGCGGGAGCTGCGAGTCGGAGCGGAGATTTTAAAAGTTCGCGGCCTAGTTTCGGGAGCCGTTCGGAGGAGGAGGAGTAGTCTCTGTCAGGGAGAGAACCTGAGAACATCGAAGACACTCAGAGGGTGAGAAGGTAAGTAAGTGATTTTTACGCATTTTTACTTTTATACCTTTTTCAAATTGTGTGTGTCGGGGGGGAAACTGAAGTGACATCACAGAAAAGCTGTGACCCGAGTGGCTGGTTGGGAATCTACACTAAATTTAAAAATTAAGCATTGGTAACTAATTAAACATAATTACTTAATTATAATTTAGAGGGATATCTCAGCCAGAGATCGGAGAGTACTATATTTAGCTTTCCCATTTCTATTAGAAATCTAGTGCTGGGAAACAGATAGTTAACAGTAAAAAAAATAAAAAAAATTTAATTTTAATTTTAATTAATTGACGCAATGTCAGTTAGAGGGGTGCAGTGCTCTGACTGTGAGATGTGGCAGGTCCGGGAGGCTACCAGCGGCCCGGATGGCTTCATCTGCAGAAAGTGCACCCAATTGGAGCTCCTCACAGACCGCATGGTTCGGTTGGAGCAGCAATTGGATGCACTTAGGAGCATGCAGGTGGCGGAAAGCGTCATAGATCGCAGTTATGTAAATGTGGTCACACCCAAGGTGCAGGCAGAGAAATGGGTGACCACCAGAAAGGGCAGGCGGTCAGTGCAGGAATCCCCTGTGGTTGTCCCCCTCTCGAACAGGTATACCCCTGTGTATACTGTCGGGGGGGATAGCCTATCAGGGGAAAACAGCAGCAGCCAGAGCAGTGGCACCACGGCTGGCTCTGATGTTCAGAAGGGAGGGTCAAAGCGCAGAAGAGCAATAGTAATAGGGGACTCTATAGTCAGGGGCACAGATAGGCGCTTCTGTGGACGTGAAAGAGACTCCAGGATGGTATGTTGCCTCCCTGGTGCCAGGGTCCAGGATGTCTCCGAACGGGTAGAGGCATCCTGAAGGGGGAGGGCAAACAGGCAGAGGTCGTTGTACATATTGGTACTAACGACTAAGGCAGGAAGGGGCATGACGTCCTGCAGCAGGAGTTCAGGGAGCTAGGCAGAAATCTAGTGCTGGGAAGACAGGACCTCGAGGGTTGTAATCTCGGGATTACGCCCTGTGCCACGTGCCAGTGAGGCTAGAAATAGGAAGATAGAGCAGACAAACACGTGGCTAAACAGCTGGTGTGGGAGGGAGGGTTTCTGTTATCTGGACCACTGGGAGCTCTTCCGGGGCAGGTGTGACCTGTATAAGATGGACGGGTTGCATCTAAACCGGAGAGGCATAAATATCCTGGCCGCGAGGTTTGCTAGTGTCACACGGGAGGGTTTAAACTAGTATGGCAGGCGGTGGGCACGGGAGCAATAGGTCAGAAGGTGAGAGCATTGAGGGAGAACTGGGGAATAGGGACAGTGTGGCTCTGAGGCAGAGCAGACAGGGAGAAGTTGCTGAACACAGCGGGTCTGGTGGCCTGAAGTGCATATGTTTTAATGCAAGAAGTATTACGGGTAAGGCAGATGAACTTAGAGCTTGGATTAGTACTTGGAACTATGATGTTGTTGCCATTACAGAGACCTGGTTGAGGGAAGGGCAGGATTGGCAGCTAAACGTGCCAGGATTTAGATGTTTCAGGCGGGATAGAGGGGGATGTAAAAGGGGAGGCGGAGTTGCGCTACTGGTTCGGGAGAATATCACAGCTGTACTGCGGGAGGACACCTCAGAGGGCAGTGAGGCTATATGGGTAGAGATCAGGAATAAGAAGGGTGCAGTCACAATATTGGGGGTTTACTACAGGCCTCCCAACAGCCAGCGGGAGATAGAGGAGCAGATAGGTAGACAGATTTTGGAAAAGAGTAAAAACAACAGGGTTGTGGTGATGGGAGACTTCAACTTCCCCAATATTGACTGGGACTCACTTAGTGCCAGGGGCTTAGACGGGGCGGAGTTTGTAAGGAGCATCCAGGAGGGCTTCTTAAAGCAATATGTAGACAGTCCAACTAGGGAAGGGGTGGTACTGGACCTGGTATTGGGGAATGAGCCCGGCCAGGTGGTAGATGTTTCAGTAGGGGAGCATTTCGGTAGCAGTGACCACAATTCAGTAAGTTTTCAAGTACTGGTGGACAAGGATAAGAGTGGTCCTCGGATGAATGTGCTAAATTGGGGGAAGGCTAATTATAACAATATTAGGCGGGAACTGAAGAACATAGATTGGGGGCGGATGTTTGAGGGCAAATCAACATCTGACATGTGGGAGGCTTTCAAGTGGCAGTTGAAAGGAATTCAGGACCGGCATGTTCCTGTGAGGAAGAAGGATAAATACGGCAATTTTCGGGAACCTTGGATGACGAGAGATATTGTAGGCCTCGTCAAAAAGAAAAAGGAGGCATTTGTCAGGGCTAAAAGGCTGGGAACAGACGAAGCCTCCGTGGAATATAAGGAAAGTAGGAAGGAACTTAAGCAAGGAGTCAGGAGGGCCAGAAGGGGTCACGAAAAGTCATTGGCAAATAGGGTTAAGGAAAATCCCAAGGCTTTTTACACGTACATAAAAAGCAAGAGGGTAGCCAGGGAAAGGGTTGGCCCACTGAAGCATAGGCAAGGGAATCTATGTGTGGAGCCAGAGGAAATGGGCGAGGTACTAAATGAATACTTTGCATCAGTATTCACCAAAGAGAAGAAATTGGTAGATGTTGAGTCTGGAGAAGGGTGTGTAGATAGCCTGGGTCACATTGAGACCCAAAAAGAGGAGGTGTTGGGTGTCTTAAAAAATATTGAGGTAGATAAGTCCCCAGGGCCTGATGGGATCTACCCCAGAATACTGAAGGAGGCTGGAGAGGAAATTGCTGAGGCCTTGACAGAAATCTTCGGATCCTCGCAGTCTTCAGGGGATGTCCCGGAGGACTGGAGAATAGCCAATGTTGTTCCTCTGTTTAAGAAGGGTAGCAAGGATAATCCCGGGAACTACAGGCCGGTGAGCCTTACTTCAGTGGTAGGGAAATTACTGGAGAGAATTCTACGAGACATGATCTACTCCCATTTGGAAGCAAATGGACGTATTCGTGAGAGGCAGCACGGTTTTGTGAAGGGGAGGTCGTGTCTCACTAACTTGATAGAGTTTTTCGAGGAGGTCACTAAGATGATTGATGCAGGTAGGGCAGTGGATGTTGTCTATATGGACTTCAGTAAGGCCTTTGACAAGGTCCCTCATGGTAGACTAGTACAAAAGGTGAAGTCACACTGGATCTGGGGTGAGCTGGCTAGGTGGACACAGAACTGGCTAGGCCATAGAAGGCAGAGAGTAGCAATGGAAGGATGCTTTTCTCATTGGAGGGCTGTGACCAGTGGTGTTCCACAGGGATCAGTGCTGGGACCTTTGCTCTTTGTAGTATATATAAATGATTTGGAGGAAAATGTAACTGGTCTGATTAGTAAGTTTGCAGACGACACAAAGGTTGGTGGAATTGCGGATAGCGATGAGGACTGTCGGAGGATACAGCAGGATTTAGATTGTTTGGAGACTTGGGCGGAGAGGTGGCAGATGGAGTTTAATCCGGACAAATGTGAGGTAATGCATTTTGGAAGGTCTAATGCAGGTAGGGAATATACAGTGAATGGTAGAACCCTCAAGAGTATTGAAAGTCAAAGAGATCTAGGAGTACTGGTTCACAGGTCATTGAAAGGGGCAACACAGGTGGAGAAGGTAGTCAAGAAGGCACAAGGCCTTCATTGGCCGGGGCATTGAGTATAAGAATTGGCAAGTCATGTTGCAGTTGTATAGAACCTTAGTTAGGCCACACTTGGAGTATAGTGTTCAATTCTGGTCGCCACACTACCAGAAGGATGTGGAGGCTTTAGAGAGGGTGCAGAAGAGATTTACCAGAATGTTGCCTGGTATGGAGGGCATTAGCTATGAGGAGCGGTTGAATAAACTCGGTTTGTTCTCACTGGAACGAAGGAGGTTGAGGGGAGACCTGATAGAGGTATACAAAATTATGAGGGGCATAGACAGAGTGGATAGTCAGAGGCTTTTCCCCAGGGTAGAGGGGTCAATTACTAGGGGGCATAGGTTTAAGGTGAGAGGGGCAAGGTTTAGAGTAGATGTACGAGGCAAGTTTTTTACGTAGAGGCTAGTGGGTGCCTGGAAGTCGCTACCGTTGGAGGTGGTGGAAGCAGGGACGATAGTGACATTTAAGGGGCATCTTGACAAATACATGAATAGGATGGGAATAGAGGGATACGGACCCAGGAAGTGTAGAAGATTGTAGTTTAGTCGGGCAGCAAGGTCGGCACGGGCTTGGAGGGCAATCTGGGAGATTGTTGTCAAGTCTAAGCCACCCGATATCCCCTTTCTTCCACGTTGTAAGCAATTGAATTTCCCTGCATTTCCAGAGGGACCTGGAGAATTAATCTCTGTGGCCTTGTACACGAGAGGATCAGGAGAGTAAGACAAGGCCATTCCTCCCATCCAGATTGTGCCAGAATTTCTGTCTGGTGTGATTCTCGAGGAATTAAGGGCTGTGGAGAGAGAGCGAGTAAATGGAGTTAAAATCAGCCATGATTGAATGGTGGAGTGGACTCGATGGGCCGAATAGCCTTACTTCCGCACCTATGTCTTATGGTCTTATGATCTTCATCCAAACCGTATTGTCCCGCCACTTCATATCCAAGCACAACATTGCTGGGATTCCCCATTGCTAGTCCGCCTCACCACCGCTACTGGCGACTGAGGATAATTTCACTGCGTATTGCCAGCAGGAACATGAAATACCAACGGCCCCACCTGTCTCTGGTCAGAACACTACGGCGGCTGCCATTCAGCTTTCCCCCCTGCAGCGTACACCCACCCGCGGATTGGCAGCGGTGTGGGGTGGTTTCAATGCAAGTGGCAGAAAGAGAGAATCCCGCTGCTTGCGAACGGCGCACCGCCGAGAAACTCGCGACTGCGTTCTGGGGAATCCGGCCCACACTCTCCCTATTTCCGAATCTCTGAATGAAATTCTCCACAAGTTTAATTTTAAACATCCGAATAATAATCAATTTGAACGTATTGCTTACAGATCTAATTGAGTTTATACAGTCTGATAATCTCTCTAAGAGTCACCGATGAGCGTGCCTCAAAAGAATAAATTCATGTAGATTGAATGGATGGTTTCAGAATTGCGGAGGCGGAACTGCTTCCGGTTATTGCGGCATTGCGACCAATTCTGGAGGGGGAGGTGCCATTAAAAACGGGACGGATTGGAATGCAACTGGACTGGGACACATTGGAAATCTTCACTGCCTTGGTTTTGGTAGGCTCTGAATTGAATTGATGGAGAGATGACCATCAGCATATCCCGTACCAGCTTCCCCGAACAGGCGCCGGAATGTGGCGACTCGGGGCTTTTCACAGTAACTTAATTGAAGCCTACTTGTGACAATAAGCGATTTTCATTTTTCATATCGACGTAAATAAGTAATAAAGTCCATGAGGTGTTACCATTTTATTCGACAAGAGAAGAAAATAATACATAATTAAATTGGACACATCTAATAAAACACCAAGAGTGTACCAATCTAGAATGCATGTTTGTCAATGCACTGAAAGGGTGAATGATGTTGGTGAGTTACAAACATAATCAGACATATGGTAATAATAATGATACTAATCGCTTATTGTCACAATCGGCTTCAATGAAGTTACCGTGAAAAGCGCCTGGTTGAACTGTTCTGAATACGCCTGTGTTGATGATTCAACACAAAAAGTGTTCTTAAAAGCCAGACAGAAAAAAAGAATGAAAATTGCAGTACCGAAAAGTGAAAGTTGTACATTTACAAATTATGCGTGTTCTTCGGCAGCAAGAATATTATCCACCTGTTTTGAGTAATGAAGCAACTCGGGTATTGTCACTCTCCTGGGGTGATTTTACAGCCCATAGTGATAGCCAATGGGTGAGAGAGGAGCTGAGGGGAGAGATAGAAAGAATCTGAGAGACAATTGTTTTGGAAGGAGAGAAATTGGAGTAAGATAGTAACTGATTGCGTCTGTGGCCGGGAGAAATACAAGAAATTACAGCGTTCAGTGCAATGTAGAATTATATAATCCTACAGTGCAGAACGAGACGATTTGGCCCAATGAGTCTGCAGCGACCATATAAAAAATACGCTAACTCGCCCCCCCCCCCCCTCCCCGCTATCTTCGTAATCCCGCATAACCTTTGGACACGAAGGGGCAATTATAGACAGTGAAGCCATATAATCTCCACATCGTTGGACTATGGGAGGAAACTGGCGCAAACCCATGCAAACACAGGGTGAAAGTGCAATCTGCACAGTCACTCAAGGTTGGAATCCAACCGGGTCCCTTGCATTCTGAGGAAGCAGTGCTTCCGACTGTGTCAGACATAGTGCAATAACTAAACAGCAGTGGCTTTTGGACAATTTAATTACCCGATTGAAGTTTGTGACACTATTAAATAAAGGCTGAAGATAAATAAAAATGCATGCATGCTGTTCACGGGAGTTCCCTTGACCAGCAAGATTTCAGTAAAACTCAGAAGCAACCGTTGACAGATCTAGCACTCGACAAACACACTGGCCAGGTGAAATATGTATCCATTCGAGGGAACATTTGATTAAGAAATGGCGTTTGATCAGAAGGGCTGCACTGGTAGAGACAAGAATAATGTAAGGTAAAACTTCTAAATTGGCTGACAGCTGAACTTAATACTAGAAGGGCCAACAAGCCAAGGGAAAATGCAACTAAAGTTTGATGTAGTAACTGTTACGGAACAATGAATGCCATTCAGCCAAATATGTGTAATAAGAGGACCGGACAATTCGAGAAAAAGTGAAAGGGAAGTGAACCGGGGCCATGACGATGTCGAGGGAGATAGAAAATGTAATGGTACAGAAATTACCGCTCAGGCGTGTCAGGGAAATCATTTAAGTGTGGACGAACCTGATACATTTAATTCGAGAGGAAACAACGAAGAGTGGAAGAATAAGAATATAGGACTGAATGTGATTTACCGTTAAACGGAGGAAGCAAATTATTTTGTCTCCTCCCATCGCTTATGTTCGCGCAAAAAATTGTTCGAATCATAGTTTGTGATATTGTTACTGATGTTCTTGCTTTTACGATTGTGTCCATATGCTTTCCATTGTATGGCTATGAAGATAATTAAATAACGATACCACCTGTTCACGGTCACTTATCTGCGCATTGGCAGGCAATTTTATTTTTACTTTTCCAATTAAGGGGCAATTTACCGTGGTCAATCCACCTGCCATGTACCTCTTTGGTTTGTGGCGGTCAGATCCGCGCAGACACGGGAAGAATGTGCAAGCTCCATACGGAAAACCTGCTTAACAACAGTGCTAACTACTGCGCCATGGTGCTACCCTCAATGGCGTCATTAGTCCGACACAGTGCCTACAGAACTGTCTTTCAAAAATCTGCGTTGGAGATGCTTGGGACATCACGGTAGCATAGTGGTTAGCGCAGTTGCTTCATAGCTCCAGGGTCTCAGATTCGATTCCCGGCTGGGTCACTGTCTGTGCGGAGACTGTACGTTCTTCCCGCATCTTCGTGGGTTACCTCCGGGTGCTCCAGTTTCCTCCCAGAGTCCAAATATGTGCCTGTTAGGTGAATTGGCCACGCTAAATTGCCCTTAGTGTCCAAAAAATGTTAAGTGGAGGTTACTGGGTTGCGGGGATAGGGCTTCAGTAGGGTGCTCTTTGTAAGGGCCGGTGCAGACTCGATGGGCCGAATGACCTCCTGCTGCACTGTAAATTCTATGATCTATGACATGCGTTCCCCTTCATGTCCGCAGGCCTCGAGACATGTCCTTCAGGGTAGCTTATTTTCCATTTTCAAACAAGATAGTTTGAGTCCAAAACGTATGGCCGGACTTTAAGTTTGACAGCAAAAAAGGCCCTTCGACCCATCGCATTAAATCCACCCATGGTTGGAAAGATTCACTGTTCCCGCTGGCCAGGCAAACTCCGGATGGGGAGCTGGTGGTAGGCGGATTTCAGGTCAATTGTTGAGAAGACCCGGTTCTGTGGAATCTGATTGACCATATCAGATATGCGTGGGAGGGGGTACGCATCGAGCTGCGTGTACCGATTGATGGTCTGGCTGTAGTCCAGGTCCATCCTGTGTTTCTCCCCAGTTTTAACCACTACCACTTGGGCTCTCCAGGGGCTGTTGCTGGCCTCGATAATACCCTCCTTAAGCAGCCGCTGGACTTGGGACCTGATGAAGGTCTTGTCCTGGGTGCTGTACCGTCTGCTCCTAGTGGCAATGGGCTTGCAATCCGCAGATAGATTTGCAAAACGGGAGTGGGGATCAGCCTTGAGGGTTGCGAGGCCGCAAACGGCAAGGGGGGGGGGGGGGAAAGGGCCCGCCGAATTTGAGGGTGAGGCTCTTGAGGTTGCACTGGAAGTCCAGGCCGAACAGGAGTGCAGTGCAGAGATTAGGAAGGACATAGAGGCGGAAGTTACAAAATTCTACACCCTGGACCATGAGGGTGACTGTACAAAAGCCTCGGAATGGGACGGAGTGGGATCCGGAGGCGAGGGAGATCCTTTGATTGGCGGGGTGGACCGCGAGGGAGCAGCGCCTTACCGTATCTGGGTGAACGAAACTTTCGGTGGTCCCGGAGTCCAGGAGGCACAAAGTCGCGTGGTCCTTGATTTTAACTGTCATCGACGCGATGGCCAGGTTGTGCGGGCAAGATTGGTCCATCGTCATCGAAGCGAGCTGCGGGTAGCCATCGGATGCTTCAGTTGGCGAGTGGGTGCGGTTCCGATGTCGGGATGTCGGGGGACCCTGTGGGGAACAAGATGGCGGTGCCCATGGTGCGCACATTTCGGGGTCGGGACAAGATGGCGGCGCCCATGGTGCACACATTGCGGGGTCGGGACAAGTTGGTGGAGCCCATTGGTCGCACATGGACCCGGCAGGAGAAGATGGCGGCTCCCATCGTGCGTCCGGCGTGGGGGAGGGGCCGGTAGCGGGCGCGATCGCAGCAACTGCGCGGGCCTGGCACACAGCCGCAAAATGACCCTTTTTACTCTAGGCTTTACAGACTGCAGTGCTGGCCGGGCAGTGTTGGCGGGGGTGCTTCTGCTGACTGCAGAAGTAGCAGCGGGGACCCCTGGGGTGCGGGATCGGCGTGAGGCGCAGGCGTATTGCGAAGGCAGGGCCCCGGCTGAGGAGGTCGTCGGCGGGTTCCAGGAGGGGTAGGAAGGGGTAGGAGGGTGGTCAGCGCAGTGGGAGAGGTACGATTGTACGTTACGGGATGCAACCACCATGGAGAGCGCCAAGGTTTTCGTCTCTGCCAGTTCGAGTGTGGCCCCTTCCAGCAATCGGTCTCGGATGTGGTCCGACGCAATACCATCACGAAGGCATTGCACATGAGGCGTGTTCTTTGAGGAGTTCCATCGCGTTTGTGTAAGTCGTGGCGTCATGGATCAACGGGAACATGCTGGAGCTCAGTCTGGAGTACAGGTCATTTATGCTCTGAGCTTCCGTTGGCGCGGGGTCCGCCGCATCGATGTAAGCCTCAAAACATGCTAGCCAGTGAGTAAAGTCTTTCCTGGAGTCGGGCGAGTGAGGATCTAGCTGCAGGCGATCGGGCTTAATTCGGATATCCATTCTGTGGAAAATCTGACTGTAATAAATTGATGCACCATCAATTGCACAAAGACTAAAGTTGAGTACAACTGTGGCTTTGTTACAGTCAGATGCGAGGCCTCCTGCTGCAGCTGGCGAAATGGCAGGGCACTGGAGGTCATGCATATTTATACAGTTCTCCCTGGGCGGAGCTAGCCGGCAGGAGCTACCGGCGAACCTGTAGTGCAGGTCCTACCTTACATCGCCTATTACAGTGGATCACCACATTATGTATTAACTAAAACATATGCAGGGCGTGGGATAGAAGGTCACATTATAACTGTGATTAATGCCCGACATTTCTGTTATGAATTCACTCTGTATGTCCTTTATAATTAGTAATCATGGCTACACACGTATGTTAATAAGGACAATCTTTGTATAACCTCAAGTATAATTCGTATTGTAATCTTTTTATAACCAAGCATTATAATATATTCTGTGTATTATGAGCAGTTGACCATATCGCCCTTGGTATTGAAAGTTAAACGATCCAGTGCAGCATCTGGCTCGCAGTAAGGTAAGAGAGAGAATGGCTTTTTTTTCATAAAAATCCATTTTGCTGGCATTAGCCATTATCAGACTGAAGGAATTGGAATTCATAAATTCCTCCCTTATAGGTTGAAGGAATCTCCGGCTAGTAAAAACATAGAAGCATGAGGAAATTAAAATGAAATGGGACGAAAATAAAGGGGTCGAGGTGGGGTAGAGCTAATCATCTGAAGTTGTTGAATTCGATGTTGAGAACAGTAGGCTGTAGTGTGCCTAACCGGAGGAGGAGATTTGTTCCTTCACTTTGCGTTGAGCTTCACTGGAACATTGCGGCAGGCCAAGGATAGGCATGTGGGCATGGGAGCATGGCAAGCAACAGGAAGTTCAGGGTCCTGAATGTGCACAGACCGAAGGTGCTCAGCAAAGCAATCACCTAGATGCGTTTGGTCTCTCTGATATAGAGGAGACCACATTGGGAGCAGTGAATGCAACAGACCAAATTGAAAGAAGTGCAAGTGAAACGCTGCTTAACATGGAATAAATGATGTGGGCCTGGAATGTTAAGCATGGAAGATGTAAATGTAAATGTAAATGTGCAGGTGTTACACCTTCTGGATGGTGCCATGGTGCCATGGTGATGGGAGAGGTGTTGGTATGATGGAGGAGTGGGCTAGATTATCTCGGATGGAACGGTCTCTGCGTAATGCTGACGAGGGAGTGAAGGGAAGATGTGTTTGGTGGTGGCATCACGCTGGAGTTGGCGAAAATGGTGGAGGATTATGCTTTGCATACGGAGGCTGCTGGAGTGAAATGCGAGAATGCTGGTGACTCTATCCTTGTTCCGGAAGGGAGGGGAAGGGGCGAGGGTAGCGACGCAGAGATGGACCACTATTAGAGTGCTATTAACAACTGTAAGTGGGAAATCTCGGTTGACGAAGAAGGAACATATTTTCGAAGCCCCGTTTTGGAAAGTGGCATCATTGACCAAATGCGATGGAGGCGAAGGAGCTGAGAGAAACGGATAGAGTCCTTACAAGGTGAAGAGTTGTAGTCCAGATAGCTGTGGGAGTCAGTGGGCTTGGAATGTGGATATCAGTAGATAGTCTACTGCCGGAAATGGAGACAGAATGGTCAAGGAAGGGAAGGGAAGTTTCTGAGATGGACCAAGTGAAAGTGATGGAGGGGTTGCAAACTGGAAGCGAAGTTGATGAATTTTTCCAGTTCCGGTCGCGAGCACGAAGCGGCACCAAAATAGTCATCAATGTACCGGTAAAGGAGTTGTGGGAGGGGTGCCGGGTATGCCTGGAACAGGGAAATGTTCCACATTCACCGTAAAAAGGCACCCATGCGGGTGCACATTGCTACACCTTTGATTGGGAGAAAATGGGATGAAATGATAAATGAAAATCGCTTATTGTCACAAGTAGGCTTCAAATGAAGTTACTGTGAAAAGCCCTTAGTCGCCACATTACAGCGCCTGTTCGGGGAGGCTGAGACGGGAATGTGGCGACTAGGGGCTTTTCACAGTAACTTAATTTGAAGCCTACTTGTGACAATAAGCGATTTTCATTTAGTTAAAGGAGAAGTTGTTGTGAGATAGAACGAGTTGAGGGGAGGAGAGTGGTGGTGGATGGGAATTCTCCAGGCCACTTTTCGAGAAAGAAGTGACGAGCTCTCAGGAAACCCTGGTTGGGATGCAGGCGCAGAGTGATTACACATCCATGCTGGATAGGTTGTGGTTAGGGCCCGTGGACTGGAAAATGGTAAACCGAGAGTAGTTCTGTATTACTTCGTGTGTGGAGGTTATGACAGACCCACTATCCCGGCCACCTCGAGATCTCTAATAAAGTCTATTAGCAGAATTCACAACGGCTGATCCTTGTCTACTTTTCCGAGTCCAACAGCTTCAATAGGAAATCCCTTTGATAAGCGGCGGGAAGAGAGAATTCTGTCCCCAGGGTCTGAGGAAAGGGAATGGAATTGGATTCTGAAAACGTAGGAAACTGAAATCATACGTTCTGCGATGTTTATTCACTATAAATTTAAATATCGAAGTCATGAGTTCAGAAGTAACTGTAATGTATAATTTGCTATGAATTCTGATCATCCAGACTTCTGAATATTTAGTATTTAGTATGGCTTGACTGCAAGTAAGTGCCCGGACTAAACGCGTTAAAATGTTTGACAAATACATAGAGAGAACAATTGACTTTCTTGCCACAAAATTAATGGTCAGTGGGCGAAATTCTTCCGGGGCGATTCTCCTAAAAAATTTCGAAATAAATTTGTGGCGGGTTTTTCATGGTGTTTCCCGCCGGCTCTGCCTACAAACTCCACACCCAGCGCCGGTCTTTCCCCCTGGCACGCTGCCTTTCACACCACACTCCGGTTTGTGCCCATCACTGCGGTGGCCTCTTGCGTCGTCACCCATCTCTGCTGGCTAGGTTACAAGTTCCTGTAAACACTATCGAGCGATCGTGTCCCAGTGCACCACTTTGTGTGTGTGAGGAAGAGTGAGCTCTCCGGCCTGCTGATCAATTGGTGTCCACAATGCTGCGCGGTCATTCGACTGCCCGTTGAGTGGGAATGATTTCACCCAGTCAGTTATCCTGCTGAGGTACCAGAAAATCTATGGAAAGAATTGAATGTACAAACACTCTTAAAGTCAACATTTCGAAATTAAAAGGAAACAATCACACCTGCTGGATATGCGGCCAAATGGAATGATATGAAGTATTAATCTATGTGGTAGGCACGGTGACAGCGTTGTTAACACTGCTGTCTCAAAGCGTCAAGGGCCCCGAATCAATTCCGGGCTCGGGTAACTGTCTGTGCGGAGTTTGAACTTCCCGTGTCTGCGTGAGTTTCCTTCGGATGCTCCGGTGTTCTCCAAAGATGTGCAGGTTAGCTGGATTGGCCATGCTAAATTGCCCTTAGTGTCCAAAAGATTAGGTGGGGTTATTGCGACCGGTTGGAGATGTGGGCTTGTGCGGAATTCTCTGTCCAAGGGCCGTTGCAAACTCGATGGGCCGAATGGCCTCCTTCTGCACTGTAAATTCTATACTTATATGTAACTGTTAAGGCACTTTTTAGGCATCTATTGATATGCATTATTTCTGTGACTAGAGAATCAAATCACAACATTTCAAAACCACTGCCTTGGATTTTCAGCAGTTTTCGACGTTCTGCATTAGTGACTGGCGCTATGCAAATACAAGTCTTGCTTTATGTCAGATATAAAAAATGAATAAAGCGATGGGGTTGCAAAATTCATCGACTCTTTCGAATATCTAGCCGTCTGTATCTCTGGCTGTGACTCTGTTGTCTGTCTGTACCTCCCCGCTTGTTCCTGTTTGTCTATCACATTATCTCTCTATCCCTAACTCTGTTTCTCCCACTCACTCTTCTTTTTACCCTCTCCCCTTGTTCGTTCCTTGTTCTCAACACTCTTCCGCCAATATTTTGCAGATAAGCCATGACTGTTTCCAGCACGATTCTTCCTGCATCGTTTGTGCTTTTTCAGCGAAGACGATTTGAGAACGCAGATTATAAAATGGCATGATTCACTTTACTACAAATATGTCTCATAACGAGGGCAGATATTTTTGCTGCAATTATAGGAACGGGGTTGTCGTACTCTGTTCTGTTCTCCTTGTAAGGAAGGATTCAGTTGCCACAGATCCATTCAATGAAATAATCATTGCAAAACGCTGGAGGCCATTAGACTATCCAGTCCATCCTCTCTGCAGCACAATGATGTCATTCCAATCTCCCCACATTTTGTCCACAACCCTGCACGTTATTTCCCCAAGTGTCAATCGTCACCATCATCGTCATCATCAACATCATCAATAATGTCATCACCACTTTCTTCTTCTTTCTCTCCCTGTCAATCACGCATTTATCTTGAAAGCCGCTCACTCATACCTCTGCCTTCCTATCTGTCCATCTGAACTGAAGTCTTCTTTAATCCTAGTCCCCGCAGTCAGAAACATTAATTCAGCTAACTGCTGTCTCTTAATCGACAACAGATAATCTTCCGTTTTCAAAGATAGCCATCAGTTTTCAATCTCTTCACGTGTACTTTCTCCAATTCATCTGTAATCGTCACTAACCGAATAATATGACTTTTGATCTTATTCTTACGTTTCGCTCCAATATGTGCCTTAAATCTGTATCACATTAGTATGTAATAGCTGGTTGTCGTTATTCCTCTTACCTTGTTGCTGTCCAGTATTAGGCAGTAATGTAGCACCCGTTCCGATTCGGAGCTGCCACTGTGACATGGCAAAAGGTAATTTACGGCGAGTATTCTCCATCAGCTATACATTGTTCTCACATCGAAACATAGATAGGTGTAGGAACAAGATATCCGGCCTTTCACATCTGCCAAGCCATCCGATTCTACCGGATATGATTGTAGGCTTATTTTTTCTTAACTGATTTGGTAGAAGCTAAAACTTCTCAAACTGTTGTCATATCGTACACAGTTCATCACTGGAATGAAGCGAGTGCACGTTTTATCAAGAGCTGCGAACACAAATGTATTATTTTTCTTCAATCCAGTGGACAAAAGGAATAGGCTGTACCCCAGATGGGGTGTCTCCAGCGCCCTGCGCAACTGCCCCTTTCAATAAACACCAATATTCTATTTGACTTCAAATATATTCAAAACCAACTTGTTTTATTCAATTTAATGGACACCCAGATCCCTCTCCCCTGCGGCGTTCAATAATCACCCTCTATTTACATATCATATTACATTTATTTTGACCCTCCGAAGTGTTCATATTTTCCTACAACATACAATTGTATGTCAATTGTTCTTTCGAACTCATTTTTTCTTCATACTAGTCGACCAAAAGTATACGCTGCATCCCAGAAGTTGATTCTGCTTGATTCCAATATGATTTTTGTTATATTCTGCAGTGGACACCTTCACATTTTCCTACATCATACACCAATTGTTCTTTCCACCACATGTAAGCTATCGATGTCACTTTGGAGCCTCCGCAACTCCTGTGACAACTTTGTGTCTGAGCTATCTTGTTGTCATCGGAAGATTTAGCTCCCCAAAATTAGGCCTGCCCATCCCAATTCACTTTTATATGTTGCAGATAGTTGAGGCTCCCGCACATGTCACTCTGCATGCGTTTTGTTACAGCCTGAAAAGCCAGACAAAACATCGATTTACCGACCCTCGCTCCATCTCTTTTGCCAGGCAAGCTTCTATCCATGTTATTATGCTTCCCAATACAGAACGAGAGCTCTTACTTTGTGTAATAACCACTGCTGCAGAACGTTGTCAAAGATCTTTTGGAAATCCATTTGTCCCTGATCGACATGTCCCCACTTATTCTCCTCGATTATTAAATAATTCTAATAAATTAATTAAATGCAATCTACCTTTCAATTAACTATGTTAATTCTGCTTGACACCAATATGAGTCTCGCCATATTATGCTGTGCCCTGCTTAAGATTGGATTATATCAATTTCGCGACAACCGATGTTCAGTTGACCAGACAATAACTTCCTGATTTC
This sequence comes from Scyliorhinus torazame, assembly GCF_047496885.1. NCBI lineage: Eukaryota > Metazoa > Chordata > Chondrichthyes > Carcharhiniformes > Scyliorhinidae > Scyliorhinus > Scyliorhinus torazame. The sequence continues at coordinate 182,895,523 of NC_092711.1, read as the reverse complement.
TGTCACCAGCCGTTCCTGACGTGTTCGATTAAAATTTTTCCAATAAGTTGGCCAGTAAAATTGACAGTTTTCTGTACATTTTGTACTATTACTTAGGATTGATTTGAACAATTAAGCAGTTAATATAGACCCACTGCGTAAATTGTACTTTTATTCATTAAGAAATTTGAAATAAAATGGAAAAATTATGGATGCGGGTATGTTACCTTGTATTGTGAAACTGAATGAGGCTTTGTTCCGAGGGAGATTCTGCAGTAAATCCGCAGGGGCTTCAGTAAAATATGCTATCACCTACTCCTAAATATTGACATTTTATAACTGCTTAAAAGTAAGTTAATATAATATCACAAAACTGCATGGGCGGCACTGTAGCCTGGGCGGCACGGTAGCACAATGGGTAGCACTGTTGTTTCACAGCGCCAGGGTCCCAGGTTCGATTCCCGGCTTGAGTCACTGTTTGTGTGGAGTATGTTCGTTCTCCCTGTGTCTGCGTGGGTTTCCTCCGGGTGCTCCGGTTTCCTCCCACAGTCCAAAGATGTGCAGGTTAGGTGGATTGGCCATGCTATATTGTCCAAAATTGCACAGAGTGTTGGGTGGGTTGCTGGATTATGGGGATAGGTTGGAGGTGTGGGCTTGGTTAGTGTGCTCTTTCAAAGAGCAGATGCAGACTCGATGGGCCGAATGGCCTCCTTCTGCACTGTAAATTGTATGATTCTGTGATTGTATGACAATAAAGATTGTTATTATGACGTGGAGTCCTTCGTCTGTGTCCAATTCCAGCGCTGTGACACACTGTCTGGTGGTGGCTTGGAGAAGAACGGTTTGCAGTTCATGCCAACAATGTGGACTTGAGCAGCACACCATTCGGTCCATCTATTCTGCTCCACCGTTCAATGAGATCATGAATGATTGATGTGTTAGTCCTCAATTTCACTTGCCCGTTTTGTCCCCATAACCCTTGATTGCCTTACCGTTTCAAAATATGTCTTTCACAGCATTGAACATAGAACCATAGAATTGACAGTGCAGAAGGAGGCCATTCGGCCCATCGGATCTGCACCGGCGCTTACCAAAAGCACTCTACTCAAGCCCACGTCTCTACCCTATCCCCGTAAACCCCACTTAACCTTATTAGACTCTAGGGGCAATTTAGCATGGCCAATCCACCTAACCCGCGCATCTTTGGACTGTGGGAGGAAACCGGAGCACCCGGAGAAAACCCACGCAGGCACGGGCGAATGTGCCGACTCCGCACAGAGAGGGACCCAAGCCGGGAATCGAATCTGGGACCCTGGAGCTGTGAAACAACTGTGCTAACCACTATGCTACCGTGCACACAGCTAACGATCGACCCTCTAAACCCTCTGTGATAAAGAATTCCACGGAATCCCTGCCTTCTGAGAGAGGAAATTCCTCCCTATCGCTGTGTTAAAAAGCCAACGTCTTACTCTGAGATTACCCCCTCCGATCCTAGACTCTTCCACAAGGTGGGACGACTTCTCACCTTCTATCCTGTTAGCCGTCGGAGAATCGTCTGTGCCAAATTAAGGCCATCTCTCATTCTTCCAAACTCCATTGAGTGCAGGCTCAGAAGAAATTCCCTCCGGACACAGATCATCCCAGTGAATCTTCTGAAAATTACCTACATTGCAATTGTATCTTTCCTTAGCTAACGGGACCAAGATGTTCACATTGTACCAGTTGTGGCCAAAATTTTGCGATTTATAATCTTAGCAAGAATTCGCTATTTTAATGCTCTATTCGTTGAACTAAACTGTAACATTCCATTTGGCTTCCTTATTGCCTGCTGAACTTACATGCTGGCTATTTCATATTTAGGGACAAAAGTACCGAAATCGCCAACTGCAGTTTTCCGCAGTTATTTCTCCCATTTAGATAACAATCAGCTCCTTTATTCTTCTTGCCATAGAGCATAACTTCGCATTTACCAACATCATATGCCACGTTTTTGTCCTGTGTGGATTCCTTGTGCCATGCTCACAATTTGCTTTCCCACCTATTTTTGTGTCATCCTCAAACTTGGCAATACTGCATTTCCTTCCGTCGACCAAGTCACTATTACCTTTGGTCTCCCACAAGTTATCTTTTCCGATTGTTAAAATATTCCTCTTCTCCCAACTGTCTGTCATCCTTCAATTAGCCAATCGTCTATCCATGCTGATATATTACCCCAATACCGGGAACCCTTATCTTCTTCAGTCGTATTTTGTACGGGCAAATCTAAGTGTATTACATTTAAAGCTTTTTCTTTATCTACCCTGCGCGTTAGCTCCTCAAAGTATTCCAAAAAAAGTTTCAGGCATCACTCCCGCTGCATGAAGTATTGCTGCCTCTGCTTGATCGAATTATGCATTTCTAAGCTAGAGTCACAGACACCAAGCTAGAGTCACAGACAGACTCTCGGCGGTTGTGGCAAGGACTAAGCAACATAACGGGTTACAAAGCGAAGTCGAACAGTATCTCTGGCAGCAGCGCACCCCTCCACGATGAACTCAATGCATTCTATGCTCGGTTCGAGCAGGTAACCAACAATCCGCTGCCGAGTGCCCCAGCAGTCTATAATTCACCCATACCCATCATCACAGGTTCCGAAGTCACATTGGCCTTCCTGAAAGTGAACTCTCGGAAGGCGACGGGCCCGGACGGGATCACTGGTCGTGCATTCAGAGCCTGCGCAGACCAACTGGCAGAGGTATTCGTGGACATCTTTAACCTGTCCCTACTCCACTCTGAGGTCCCCACCTGCTTCAAGAAGACAACAATCACACCGGTACCAAAGAAGAACCAGGAAACGTGCCTCAATGACTTCCGTCCAGTGACCCTGACTTCAGTCGTAATGAAGTGCTTCGAGACGTTAATCATGAAGCGCATCACCTCCATACTCCCAGAACGCCTTGATCCACTGCAATTCGCATACCGCTGCAACCGGTCCACATCAGACGCCATTTCCCTGGCCCTACACTCAGCCCTAGAGCATCTTGAAAACAAAGACTCCTACATCAGACTCCTATTTATTGACTACAGCTCCGCCTTCAACACCATAATCCCAGCCAAGCTCATATCAAAGCTCCAAAACCTAGGACTTGGCTCCCCACTCTGCAACTGGCTCCTCGATTTTCTGACCAACGGACCACAATCAGTAAGAATGAACAACAACACCTCCTCCACAATAGTCCTCAACACCGGCGCCCCGCAAGGCTGCGTACATAGCCCCCTACTCTACTCCCTGTACACACACGACTGCGTGGCAAAACCTGGTTCCAACTCCATCTACAAGCTTGCTGACCATAGTGGGTCCGATCTCGAATAACGACGAGTCAGAATACAGGCGCGAGAGAGAACCTAGTGGAGTGGTGTAGAGACAACAATCTCTCCCTCAATGCCAGCAAAACTAAAGAGCTGGTGATTGCCTTCAGGAAGCAAAGTACTGTACACACCCCTGTCAGCATCAACGGGGCCGAGGTGGAGATGGTTAGCAGTTTCAAATTCCAAGGGGTGCACATCTCCAAAAATCTGTCCTTGTCCACCCACGTCGACGCTACCACCAAGAAAGCACAACAACGCCTATACTTCCTCAGGAAACTAAGGAAATTCGGCATGTCCACATTAACCCTTACCAACTTTGACAGATGCAGCATAGAAAGCATCCTATCGGGCTGCATCACAGCCTGGTGTGGCATCTGCTCAGCCCAGGGCCGCAAGAGACTTGAGAGAGTCGTGAACACTGCCCAGTCCATCACACGAACCTGCCTCCCATCCATTGACTCCGTCTACACCTCTCGTTGCCTGGGGAAAGCGGGCAGCACAATTAAAGACCCATCCCACCCGGCGTACTCAATCTTCCAACTTCTTCCATCGGGCCGGAGATACAGAAGTCTGAGAACACGCACGAACAGACTCAAAAACAGCTTCTTCCCCACTGTCACCAGACTCCAAAATGACCCTCTTATGGACTGACCTCATTAACACTACACCCTGTATGCGTCATCCGATGCCAGTGCTTATGTAGTTACATTGTATATGTTGTGTTGCTCTATTATGTATTTTCTTTTCTTCCTTTTTCTTCCCATGTACTTAATGGTCTGTTGAGCTGCGCGCAGAAAAATACTTTTCACTGTACCTCGGTACACGTGACAATAAACAAATCCAATCCAATCCAATCCAATCCTAAATGTTCCAGTATTAAGCAATTTACAATGGGATATAAGAGAAAATGCTGAACAATCTCAGCAGGTCTGGCAGTAGGGCGACAAAGAGCTGACGTTTCGAGTCCAGATGACCCTTTGTCAACGCTGGGCTTTGGTTTCAGATTCCAGCATCCGCAGTAATTTGCTTTTAATTATAAAGGGATGTTACATTTTCACAATGACAGATATTCAGGGAACTGGCCTACTGTTGCCTGTTTTATGGCTCCCTTCATTTTTTAGGTGTTACGTTGGCAGTTTTCCTCGGGGACCTTTCCAGAATTTAAACATTCTTGGCAGATCTTGTGTATCCAATATCCCTGGAGCTACTTCGTTTAATATCGTAGGATGGAACCCACAAGGTTCATCGGATTCATCCGCCTTTATCCCGAATTATTTTCCGCCTCCTTTTTCTCTAATGATTGTCATGGATTTTATTTCCTCCCTGCCTTTGCCCCTTGCTTGCGTCGTATTTTTAAAGAATGTTATTTGTTAATTCTACCGTTAAAACTCAGGTATTAGGGACCTTCAAGCAGCTATTGGATAGGTACATGGATTACGGTTAAATGATATAGTGTAGATTTATTTGTTCTCATGGGCAGCACGGTAGCATTGTGGATAGCACAATTGCTTCACAGCTCCAGGGTCCCAGGTTCGATTCCGGCTTGGGTCACTGTCTGTGCGGAGTCTGCATGTCCTCCCCGTGTCTGCGTGGGTTTCCTCTGGGTGCTCCCGTTTCCTCCCACAATCCAAAAATGTGCGGGTTAGGTGAATTGGCCAATGATAAATTGTCCTTAATGTCCAAATTGCCCTTGGTGTTGGGTGGAGGTGTTGAGTTTGGGTAGGGTGCTCTTTCCAAGAGCCGGTGCAGACTCAAAGGGCCGAATGGCCTCCTTCTGCACTGTAAATTCAATGATAATCTAGGACAAAGGTTCGGCATAACATCGTGGGCCGAAGGGCCTGCTCTGTGCTGTATTTTCTATGTTCTATGTTAAAGTGTTTATTAACTCCTCTGCCATTTAGTGGTTCCAGATCATTATTTATCTAGTCTCATTCTACTCGGCGCGTGTTATCGCTTTGGCCTTCCTCTCCGTTTTCATATGTTGAAAGAAGTTCTCACTCTCCGTTTTTATATTACTTGCTTTTTCGTTCATAACTTATGATCTCTCTCTTATGTTTGGAAATCTTTTCTTGGTTTTCAAAGAATTAAAATTCTCTGGCTTAGCATGTTTTCCGCATTTTACGTTTATTTTTCAGTTAAATAGTCTGCTTAACTTCCTTGGGCAACTATGGTCATCTGCCGACTTTATCGAATCCTTCCTCCTTACTGGGATAGAAATTTGTTGTCAGTCATTCACTATTTTCATAAACGTCTGCCATTTATGATTTAACTGTACTGAATGTAAGTGAGCGGAACTGGCCCTGGATCTGACTGTATTGGCAATAATAGTAGTTAAATGCACCTGGCTACAATAATTTTTTAAAAATGAGAGTACCCAATTCATTTTTTCCAATTAAGGGGCAATATAGCGTGGTCAATCCACCTACCCTGCACATCATTGGGCTGTGGGGGCGAAACCCATGCAAACACGGGGAGAATGTGCAAACACCACACGGACAGTGACCCGGAGCCGGAATCGAATATTGGACCTCTGCGCCGTGAAGCCGCAATGCTAACCACTGCGCCACCGTGCTGCCTGGCTACGATAATTTAACCTTTAACCTACCTGGGAAAAATTGGGTATGCTTGAATTAATCTGCTTCATATTGGATGGAACCAAAGTGCACTCGAATTGTACACACGAAATGTACTTATGCTTTAGAAGTCCAATTTTCACTAATTTTGCAGACATTAATGGGGCATTCTGAAAACGAATGTACCTTGTTAAACTGCACATGCGTACACTGAACGTAACTGTTGTACTGGAACAGCTCAGGGTGATCTGGACCATTCCACATTACATAAAACGCCGGTGAACTGGGGAAGTCGAACTGTATTAAAATATGCGAAGGGGGCAAATGCACCACGGATATAAGATGACTAAACCGTCCCTGACAAAATGACCCTGCACAGATTTATGGTAACGTGGGTACACAGTCTCACAATAGATGTGAAACATAAGTGCAGCTGACTAGTGACCACAGGCGGAGAATAATTATCAATGGTGAGACTTTGGCTGTGTTTTACGAGAGTGATTTGCATTTCTCACTGTGGTCAATATCGTGAAACCCCTGGTTTAGCCCGAAAACAATATTGTGACAGTCATTGCTTTTGTTATAAACAAAATGTAACTGTCTTGCTTCATTGTCTCTTGGCATTTCGCTTTCGAAATGTATCTGGTCACATGAGGAAAACATTCCATTTCACCAAAACAAAAACAACAGACGAGGATCAGCTGCGCTAATCTGCAATTTACAGGAACTTTAATGAAACATTAATGCAATGTAATTAAGGTAAAATGAGTAGCCAACTAATTGGCTCTCTGGGGTCTGGCATAAGATATAATAGTGACCATTTGCAGCGAACATCAGACGACGCTTAGAGTTTCTGACAGAAATGCATGCGATACCAAAAGGTCTTGTCTTTGCAATCTATTATCCCGTGCTTGCAGCAATTGGCGTTCCAGGTTTGTAGTCATTTAGTAGCTGCGTGGATTATTATTTAGCTGAGGCAATTCTCTAATTTTAGCAGTAACTCATCTCTACTTTACAGATGTTTCCTCCCGTCAAGTGAAATATAATTTCCTGTCCAACCGTATGAAGTGTTTCTTCTAAAGGGAATAATTCAACCTCGATTACATTACGAAACACTTTGCCAGTGTTGAATTAAAACTTCGATTTACTGACACAATTCCACAATATTATTGGTATACTTCGTGTCATTTAATGTTGTGATTTCATCCATTTCCCAGCATAGTTTCTTCTTAATACTGATAATGTATTCATGGCCGTTTTTAATGTTCGACTATTTGTTGTGGCAGGTAGAAGCTCGTGGCTTTAATTAAGCACTTATCCCAATTTTTGCGAATATCTTATCATGTAAATGTTTTTCAATTTTATTGGCATTGGTAAAGCGAATAAAATCTATGCTGTTTTGGCTGGGTATATGGAATTTCATTGACGTTACATCTATGATTGAATGGTATAAAAACATTTGTTGGTTTAAAGTAAGTTCTCCGATGGCATTGAGAGAGAGCCCATGGTGCTGAATTACCACACTGTCATGATGAAGTACAGTAAGTGGCATTGTGTTAATGGCACTGTTACTTGGAAATAAAAATCGAAAGGTTAACAGGGGACCCATGGTGTTTTATATGGTTGGCATTATTTTCCATGGAGTTGGTTCTCATTTGACTTGGGTAAGTAAAAACCCCTGGATATTTTGATCAAAATTGTCAGCTGGCTTTTCCAATGGTGAATGATTTTGCAAGCCATTGTATTTATGCAATAATATTTTCAGGGGATGTGAACATCACTGGAATAGCCAACATTTATTGTTTATCCTGAATTTACCTTTAGAAAGTGGAACTAAACCGTTATCCTCCACCACTGCAGGTCAGATGTTGCAGGTACGCACACTGGGTGGTTAGGAAGGTTGTTCTAGTTTCCTGACACAATGGCCGCAAAAGAATAGCACAAAAACAGAGAACAGGTTTTCCCATGCAGGTACGGTCCTTGACCACCGAGCTGTTATAGGTCCAAGATTTCGAACGTAACGTTGAAGGAACTTTGCTGATTTTCTGCATGTTATCTTGTTGGTCGTACACACTACTGCCTCTATGTGTCTCGGAAGGTGGATGTAGTGAAAGTTTAATATGGAGGATGAGGTGGCAACCAGACAAGCTGTTTAGTTTTACTGGTTGGTGTCACGTTAATTGGGTTTTAACTTGGAGCGCAATTAATTCCACCAAACGTCTGGAAATCGACAAGGATTGGCCAGAGATCAAAGTTCTAAACGGGGGGGCGGGGGGGGGGGGGGGGGGGGGGCGGGGCCGGAGTTGCGGGTTGGGAGGCGGTCAGACCGATTCTCCTCCTATCAGATATGATTTGGCCAGAGTTGACTGCGAGCGGACACGTTTACAGAACATTGGGACAAATTAAGGAAGGAAATAGGGAGAGTGGAGGCCAACACATTCCGATCAAGAAAGCCAGTTAACTCTGCGTATTGAGGGATGTACCGCACTGGATCAGGAGGAAAAGGGAGGCTTATGGCAGACATCGCGGGCTCAAAACTGCAGGCGCTCTTGAGACGTATAGAAAATGCAAGAGGGAACTTAACAAGAAATTAGGAGAGAAAAATAAGACATGAAAATGAAATGAAATAAAATGAATGACAAAATGAAATGAAATGAAAATGAAATGAAATGAAATGAAAATGAAAATCGCTTATTGTCACGAGTAGACTTAAATGAAGTTACTGTGAAAAGCCCCTAGTCAATCATAGTCGGAAATGGCAGTGCAGTTCAAAATAAAGGAAGATTCCCAGGTTGTTTTACAAATATATTAAGAGTAAAATGATAACTGGGGATAGAGTAGGGTCCAAGAAGGACCATAGTGGCCATTTGTGTGCGGAGCCGGAGGATGTAGGTAGGGGTCTAAGTTAATAACTTGCGCCAGTGTTTACTCGTCAGGGGCACAGTGTGACATCGAAATCAGGCGAAGGACTGTAATAACATTAAATACATTAATAGAGACAGGGAGGAGGTTCTGACTGGTCTGGCAGGATCAAAAGTAGCCAAATCTCCAGGGTCAGTTGAAATATACCCCAGGCTGCTGAGTTCGGTTAGCGAGGAAATAGAAGGCGCGCTGGCAATAACTTTCATTTTTTTTGTGGCAATAGGGGAGCTGCCAGAGGAGAGGAAGACTGCCAATGTGGCACCAATATTAAAGAAGGGAGCGCATCGAGGACCCGAGTTGGAAGCTGGCTCCGGGTCACAGTCCATGTGGAATTTGCACAATGACCCCGTCTCAGCGTGTGTTTCACCCCCAAAACCTAAAGACGTGCAGGGTAGGTGGTTTGGCCACGCTAAATAACCCCCCCAAAAGACGAAAATAATTAAAGAAGGGAGGGAGGAATAAACCACGAAATTACAGGCCACTCAGTCTAATCTGCATTTGGAGAGGCAGGGATTAATCAAAAGTCAGCCTGGTTTTGATTAGGGGAGGTCATATCTGACCAAATTGATTGAACTTTTGGGTGAGGTGATCAGGCGAGCAGATGAGGGAAATGTATTTGACATAATCTATTTGGACTTCAGCACCGCATTTGAAAAGGTAGACTGATAGGGAAGATGAGAACACACGGGATCGCCACACATTTGCCGAATAGGATCCAAAACTGACAGAATGGCAGGAAGCAGAATGCTTTTCTGACTGGAAGCATGTGCCCAGTGGTGACCTGCAGGGATTATTGTTAGTGGCCTTGTTGTTTTTGGATTATATAACTGATGTGGATATGAATGTCGGATGGTTGATCAGTAAGTTTGCAGATGGTACGAAAATTGGTGGGGCCATAAATAGTGAAGAGGTGAGCCTTCGATCACTGGAGACGATGGATGGGCTGTTCAGATGGGCTGTTCAGTGGCAAATGGAATTCAATACGGATAAGTGTGAGGTGATGCGTGTGGGCAGGAAAAACAAGGCAAGGGAATACATGATAAACGGCAGGACCCTGGAAAGCATCGAGGATCATAGGGGCCTAGATGTGCATGTACGCTGGTCCCTTAAGGTCGTGGAGTGGGCGGATACAACGGTAAATGAGGCATATGGTATCCCTGCCCTTATTATTTTCTAACTTTTCCAATTCAGGGGCAATTTAGCCGGGCCAATCCACCTAGCGTGGATGGATGTGACTGCGTTGGAAAGGCTCCGGTGGAGATTTACCAAGATTATGCCTGGGCTGGAGAATTTAGTTATGAAGAGAGATTGATAGACTTGGATTGTTTTCCTCGGAGCAGAGTGGACTGAAGCGGAACATGATTGAGATATCTAAAATTGTGCGGGGTATAGATAGAGTAGACAGGAAAGAACATTTCACGTTGTTGGAGGGATGAACGCCCAGGGGGTTTAGTGAAGGAGGTTGAGAGCGGTCCTGAGGAAAACCCTTCTTACTCAGAGGGTGTTGGGAGTTTGGAACTCGGTGGCTGAAAGTGTGGGGAAGGCAGACAACGTCATAACATGTAATAAGCACGTAGATGCGCAGTTGAGTCGCCAAGGAACGCATAGCTATGCGCCAAGTGCTGGAAAATGGGATTAGAATAGGTTGGTGGTTATTTGTTGACAGGCGCAGACAAGATGGGCCTAAGTGCTTTTTCTGTGCGGTATGACTCTCCGAATCTATTACTATTCCATCACACACCTGACTTGAGCCCATTGGTGGACATAAGTTGTCGAGAAAGACTGTGAGTTTCGTGTGTTTTAACCGCAATACTTAAATTGAGGGTCCAGTTCAATCTTGGGTTAAACGCTAATCCAAGATGTACATAATTATTTGAAAGCAGCTAGTTTAGTGAGTCAGAGAGAAATAAACCGTTGTGTTAAGTTTCCACACGTACTGTTGGTTGCTTTGGTATTAACCTACATGAAAGTTATGTTAAATATATTTTGTGTTTTGTTGTATGGTTTTATGTATGGGGTTATTGAGGTTCATTTCCAATGTTTTTAGACAAATTGCTGTCCTCTGTTGGTTTGGCTCTAATATTTGAATCACAGTGATCTGCCTGATTGCTTCAATTGGTATTACTCTAGTTATACCCGTAAATAACTGTTTACTTCCAACATGCTTCCTTCCCAACCCATTGGTAAATCTGTTCCTTTTTAAATTTCAGTAGTTTAATTTAGTCTAGAAGTTGTGCAGTAAGGGTTAATAAGGGGCTACCCCACCCACTCGCGTAACTGAGTGGCAGTTAACTGTCAGTCACCTAAAGCCTCATCAGGAGGCACTGATTGGAACTGCTTTGACCTAAAGTTACTAGGTGGGTGAATCATCTCAGACCTATGTAAAAGGGTGATTTGAAAACTAACTGCCAGTGAGCACTCCCAGTGAACTAGAGAAGACATAACCGGAGTGAGACAAATCAAAAAGTGAGTTTGGGAGCTGGGAATTTGAAGCTCGGTGGGAATTCGAGGCTGGGTGGGAGGAGGTGCTTTTGACCCTGGTTTTGTTACACTCACATTTTCAGAGAGTGACCTTGCCCTGCTGCAGGTGACTACAAGGGGAGAGCTGATTAGTGACTAGCAGCCCGTAATTGCCTCCCCGAACAGGTGCCGGAATGTGGCGACTAGGGGCTTTTCACAGTAACTTCATTTGAAGCCTACTTATGACAATAAGCGATTTCCATTTCCATTCTAGCAGGTAAGCCCTTCATATCTGGAGCAGAGCTGAACAAGAGAAAAACGGAGTTCAGTCTGAGTCGGTAAGTGGTTCTATATAAATCAGGTGATTCATGTCATTAATCCTTTCATTCCGAGGCTCATCGGAGTAGATTCTGAGCTACATTTTGTAAGGTCAATGTTTTGTTTCATGTTTTTTTTCTCTCACACTTACTAGAGGGTAGAAAGCTAGATTCAGTCTCTTCAACCAGCAGGTAAATGGTTGGCTGGTGACTGGGCAGTAGTTTTTCCTTTCCTTTGTCTCTTGGCGTTGTACTTGTTGTAAGTTACCTGAAGGGGTTAGGCATGACAGGAATCCCAGAGCCGCGTCATGCTCCTCGTGTGCGATGTGAGAGTTCAGGGACACGTCCATTGTCCCTGGCCCATTCACGTGCAACAAGTGTGTCCATCTGCATCTCCCGTTAGATTGCTTGACAGCTCTGGAGCTGACCTCACTTCGGAGCATCCACAATGCTGGCAGAGTCGTGCATAGCACGTTTAGCGAGTTGGTCACACCGCAAATAAGGAGTACTGAATGATAGAAATGGGTCACCACCAGACAGAGGAAGAGTAGCAAGGCAGTGCAGGGGTCTCTTGCGGTCATCTCCCTCCCACGCAGGTATATCGTTTTGGATACCGTTGAGAGAGATGGCTCACCAGGGGAAGGCAGCAGTAGCCAGGTTCATGGCACCGTTCATGGCTGGCTCTGCTGCGCAGGAGGGCAGGAAAAAGAGTGGTAGAGCTATAGTGATAGGCGATTCGATTGTAAGGGGAGTAGGCAGGCGTTTCTGCGGACGTGAACGAGACTCCAGATGCATGTTGCCTTCCCGGTGCAGGGGTCCTGGATGCCTGAGAGTGGCTGCAAGACATTCTTAAGGGGGAGGGTGAACAGCCAGCTCTCGTGGTGCATGTAGGCACCAACGATACAGGTAAAAAAACGGGAGGATGTCCCACATGCTTGTTATAACCTGCCTGCTTACCATTGGCTGGGGACTAATGACAATCCCACAATCCTGTGGGAGTATGACCTTCCCCAATGAAGGGGGCGGAAAATCATTAGCAGACTCCCTGTATAAATAAAACTGGCCAGTTTGGAACCAGCAGGAAGCAGTAAGCAGCAAGCGAGGTTGCTGCTGCTGTTGTGTATATATATATGTTATTGTAAATAAATGTTATTTCTTTGTATCCTTGAAACTCGTGCTGGATTCTTCGTGGCCCTCACAAAACTGACGATGAGGGTTAAAATGAACAGCTGTCCACACTGCTGATGCCACCTCCCTGGATTTTTGTTGGATACAGGTTGGAAGTTGTTTTCTATTACACCATGCCTCTGTACGGACGTTTGGATGTTTTTGATGTTGTGCTGGGAAGCTGGAACCAGTATGCACAACGGATGCGTTACTATTTCCGGGCAAACAATATCACCGAAAACGAGCGCCAGGTGGTCATATTGCTCATCGCCTGCGGCCCGCATACATTTGGGGTGATTAGGAGCCTTACGTACTCAGCTGCGCCGGACACCAAAACGTTTGATGAACGTGTGAATTTAGTGGGGCAGCATTTTAACCGAAACCCGTCCACGATAGTCCAACGTTACCGGTTAATACCGCTGAGAGGACCCCAGGAAAATCCCTTGCCGACTTTCTATCCAGGCTACGCATGATTGCGGAGTACTGTGACTATGGTGAGACCTTGTCAGAAATGTTACACAACCTTTTGGTTTGTGGTAATAACAATGCGGCCACCTAGAGAAAGTTGTTAGCTCAGCCAACATTGACTTTTCAACAGGCCATTCAAATAGTATTGTCCCGAGAGAGCGCAGAACGAGGAGTGCAGGAGATACACGGAATGGAAGTGCATGCCGTGGGGCGCAACCCCTTCCGTCCGAAAACGTCCCCCGCACTCCTGCGGTATCTTGGGCGAGTCGACGTCCGAATCGACGCCAGTGGACGTCGGACATTCCTCCCCAAAGGGAGCCTTCTCCAGAACAAATGGATGAGGAGCCATGTCCGTGTCAGACTTGTAGGCGCTGACGCCGGTGCTGGGGGCGCCAGAGGCGCCGTTGTTCCGACCGAAACTTGGACCAGCCCAGGGGCCATACCTTTCATGTGGATGAACCTGCGGCGACTACTCCTGAGGACGTGGAGACGCAGGACGACTGCCTGCAGCTGCATTGTGTGGCAGCTCCCCGTGTGGCCCCCATTAAAGTGACAGTATGGGTCAATGGTCACCCACTTGAAATGGAGTTGGACACTGGCGCAGCGGTCTCCGTGATCGCCCAAAGGACATTCGACCGCATCAAGCAGGGTATACAGACCCTTACTGACACACAGGACAAGTTGGCCACCTACACGGGGGAACCTTTGGACATTGCAGGAACTACGATGACCCCTGTTGTTTATGGATGCCAGGAGGGGCGTTTCCCACTTACCGTGGTGCGCGGCCATTGGCCCAGCCTGTTGGGTCTGGTCTGGTTGCGCTATTTGCGCTTGCAGTGGCAGCACATCCTCCAAACAGTTTCTGGAGGGTTGACTGTGGTGCGAGGACGATGCCCAGATGTATTCCAGCCCGGTTTGGGGAAAATAAATGGGGCCGCAGCCCATATCCAAGTCGAACCAGGAGCCACACCGCAGTATTTCCGGGCAAGCCCGGTGCCTTACGCCTTGCTCGAGAAGGTAGAATTATCATTAGGTATTATCAGGCCCGTCCGTTTCGCTGACTGGGCAGCACCAATTGTATCTGTAATGAAGCCCGATGCCACAGTTTGCTTGTGCGGCGACTATAAACCTACAGTGAATTTGGCTTCCCGACTTGACCGATATCCAATGCCTCACATAGAGGATCTCTACGCAAAGCTTGCAGGTGGACTCTCGTTCACAAATTTAGATATGAGTCACGCCTATGTACAGTTGGAGCTGGACCCTGCCTCCCGACCATATGTAACGATTAATACACACCGGGGCCTGTATGAATATACAGGTTTGTCCTTTGGAGTATCCTCTGCCTGCGCTATTTTTCAACATGTTATGGAGGGCATTTTGAGAGGTTTACCGCGTGTCGCTGTCTACTTAGATGACGTTTTGATCACAGGACGTCGGAGCAGGAACATTTCGAAAATTGGAGGCTGTCCTTAGACGCTTTTCGGAGGCTGGAGTCCGTTTATGTCACACAACGTGCATCTTTCAGGCGAAGGAAGTAGTCTACCTGGGTTATCCGGTGGACCGTGAAGGTTTGCACCCCGTCACAGAGAAGGTGCGCGCGATTCAACAGGCCCCCGCCCCGACTGACACGTCGCATCTTCGTTCTTTTCTCAGCCTTGTGAACTATTACAGGAAGTTCCTCCCCAATCTGGCAACTACGCTGGCCCCGTTGCATCTTCTGCAAAAGAAAAATCACACCTGGGTTTGGGGGTCAGCCGCAAGAAACCGCTTTCCGGCGGGTAAAACAACAATTATCGTCGTCTGGGTTACTAACCCACTATGATCCTGGAAAGCCTTTGCTCGTCACATGTGATGCATCCCCAGATGGTATTGGGGCCGTCCTGTCACACAAGATGGAGAACGGGGCCGAGCGGCCGATAGTTTTTGCCTCCCGCACATTGACTACAGTGGAAAAAAGTACGCGCAGATCGAGAAGGAGAGTCTGGCAGTGGTCTTTGTGGTGAAACGTTTCCACCAGTACATGTATTGCCGCCACTTCACTATCGTGACTGATCATAACCCTCTGCTGGGACTTTTCAGAGAGGATAAGCCAATACCGCCCATTGCTTCTGCACGCATCCAGCGCTGGGTTTTGTTGCTCGCTGCATACGAGTATTCTCTGGAGCACAAACCAGGAACGCAGATAGCAAATACCGACGCACTGAGCTGATTGCCTTTATCGACCGGCCGCATGTCGACCCCCCACGACGGGTGAGGTGGTTACAACCCTAAAATTTATGGACACCTTCACTGTCACAGCATCATAGATCCGTGAATGGACCCAGACGGAACCAGTCCTGTCAAAGGTTCGACACATAGTCCTGTATCGTGGGCAGCATAGACAGCTCCCAGACGAGTTGCGGGCATTTTCCACCAAGCTGTCAGAATTCAGCGTGGAAGACGGCATCCTGTTGTGGGGGATGCTTGTGATTGTCCCGGAAAAAGGACAGTTGCTGATACTAAGAGACCTGCACAATTGGCATCAGGGTGTGACCAAAATTAAAATGTTGGCGGCCAGGCTTCGACGCCGACATTGAGAAGGTGGCCCAAAACTGCTCCATTTGTCAGGAGCATGAGAAGCTTCCGCCGGCCCCGCCCCTACATCACTGGGAATGGCTAGGGCGGCCTTGGGCACGCTTGCATGCGGATTTCGCAGGCCCTTTTCAAGGATCCATGTTCCTTTTATTAATCGACGCTCAGTCTAAATGGCTAGAGGTGCATAAGATGCTAGGCACAACGTCCTGAGCAACAATTGAGAAGATGCGTTTGTCTTTTAGTACACATGGCCTCCCCGAGGTCCTGGTCACGGATGACGGCACTCCATTCACCAGTGAGGAGTTTGCATGGTTTATGAAGATGAACGACATACGCCACATCCGCACTGTCCCTGACTACCCAGCTTCAAATGGGTTGGCGGAGCGTGCAGTGCAGACATTCAAACGAGGCCTAAAGAAGCAGTCTTCCGGGTCAATGGACACGAGACTGGCTCGCTTTTTGTTTTCGTATAGGACCACCCCCCATGTGGTGACTGGGGCAGCTCCCGCAGATCTCCTAATGGGCCGGAGAATTCGCACCCGCCTTAGTATGGTTTTCCCGGACATTGGCGCCAAAGTACGCCACTCACAAGGACTGCACGGACAGGGTTTTTCACGGCATTGGCCCATTCGGCAGTTTGCGCCCGGTGACCCAGTGTTTGTTCGCAATTTTGCTGTTGGTGCCCAGTGGGTCCCTGGCGTAATATTTCACCAAACGGGCCCTATATCTTACCAGGTGCAAGCCCAGGGCCGTCTCCAGCGCAAACATGAAGACCACGTTCGGTCAAGAAGACTATCCCTTCCAAAGATTCCGCGCCCCCGGAGCTTCTACAGCCGCAGAGACCAGATACAATGCAAAGTAGTCCTCACAATCTTCCTCTGGTGCCTCACTCAATGCCTGCGCAGGTCGTTACAGAACCGCGTGGAGATAGAGACGCCGAGATGACAGAGGCAGCAGACTCTAACTCTGAGATGGAGAAACAGAACGCATCAGAGGGGGAATCCTCGAGCCCACGGGCCGTGGATGTACAAACGTTAAGCCGTTCATCACGGAAGCGCCGGTCTCCATCTCATTACATGCCGCCCGATCCAGTGCCTCGTGCAAATGGTGTCCGGCCTGCGGCAAAATGAGTCCGACGCCCTCCTTTGCCAGGGCCTTCGGTGGATTCCTTGGACTTTGGAGGGAGAGGGATGTTATAACCTGCCTCCTTACCATTGGCTGGGGACTAATGACAATTCCACAATCCTGTGGGAGCATGAGCTTCCCCAATGAGGGGGGCGCAGAAATCATTAGCAGACTCCCTGTAGAAATAAAGCTGGCCAGTTTGGAACGAGCAGGAAGGAGTAAGCAGCAAGCGAGGTTGCTGCTGCTGTTGTGTACAGAAATGTTATTGTAAATAAATGTTATTTCTTTGTATCCTTGAAACTCGTGCTGGATTCTTTGTGGTCGTCACAAAAATGCTGAATTTAGGGAGTTAGGAGATAAACTAAAAAGTAGGACCTCAAAGGTATTAATCTCGGGATTGCTACCACTGCGACATGCTAGTCAGAGTAAGAATGACAGATTAGACAGGATGAATGTGTGATTTGATGGATGGTACAGGAGGGAGGGATTCAGATTTTGGGGATATTGGAACCGGTCCTGGGAGATGTGGGACCATTACATATCGGACGGTTTACAGCTGGGCAGGACTGGAGCCAATGGACTGGGAGCGTTGTTTGCTAGCGCTGTTGGGGAGGGTTTAAACTAATGTGGCAGGGCGATTGGAACCAATGCAGGACGGCAGAGGGTAGTAAAGAGGTGACAGTAACTAGTAAGGAGAAAATAGAGGTCAGAGAAACAGATTGAACTGCCTAGTATGGCAGGGGGTGGGAACATGTGCAGTAGGCCAGCGGGAGAAATAACTGAGGCAGAGCTACATATTAAGGCCAGTAAGATTAAGAAGAAGAGCATGCAGGAAGTGATTGGTCAATGCAGCGGGGCTGGTGGGCTGAAGTGCATGAGTTTCAATGCGAGGAATATTTCAGGTAAGTCAGATGAACTTAAAGCTTGAATTAGTACGGAGAATTGTTGCTATTACAGAAACTTGGTTCAAAGAGGGACAAGATTGGCAACTAAACATTCCAGGATTTAGATGCTCCACGTAAGATCTAGGGGGCTGCAAAAGGGGTGGGGTGGATTTATTAGTTAAGGAGAATATCACAGCTGTGATGAGGGAGGACACCCTGGATAGTTCAGGCAGCGAGACAATCTGGGTAGAGCTCAGGAATAGGAAGGGTGCTTTCACAATTTTGGGGCTTTACTACAGACCTCCTAGCAGCCAGCGGGAGAAAGAGGTGCAGATATGCTGACAGATCCCGGAAAGATGCATAAACAATAGGGTTGTTGTGGTGGGTCGTTTTAACTTTCCCTTTGTTGACTGGGACACACTTACTGCTAGAGGCATGGAGGGAGCAGAATTTGAAACACTGGAAGGGGCCATATTCGACCTGGTGCTGGGAAATGAGCCCAGCCAGGTGATCGAAGTTTCAGTAGGAGATTACTTCCAGAACAGTGATCACAAGTCTTTAAGTTTTAAGGTGCATATGGAAAACGACAAGAGTGGTCCTCAGATGAAGATGTTAGACTGGGGAAAGGCTAATTACAACAGCATTAGGCAGGATCTGGAGAATGGTGACTGAGCGAGGCTGTTTGAGAGAAAATTAACATCCGGCATGTGGGAGTCTTTCAAATGTCAGTTGATTAGAATTCAGGTCCGGCATGTACCTGTGAGGACGCAAAGTAAAGGTGACAAGAAGAGGGTATCTTGGATAGCAAGGGATATCATGGACCTTGTCAAAAAGAAAAAGGAAGCATTCTTCAGGTCTCAAAAGCTTGGGACAGTTGAAGCCCTTGATGAGAATATGAAGCAAGTGGGAAAGAATTTAAATCAGGAATTAGGACGGCTAAAATGGGTCATGAAATGTAGATTGCAAGCAGGATTACGGAAAACCCTAAGGCGTTTTATACATATGCAAAGAACAAGAGGGTAGCCAGAGAAAGAGATGTCCATTCAATGATATTGGAGGGAATCTATTTATGGAACCAGAGGAAATGGAAAAAATACTAAATACTTTGCCTTAGTATTAACCAAAGAAAAGGACTTGGTGGATGAGGAGATTCGGGTACAGTATGTAAATATTCTGAGTCATGTTGACATTTATAAAGAGAAGGTTTTGGGCATCTTAGAAAGCATTAAAGTAGATAAGTCCCCAGGGCCTAATGGGGTCTACCCCAGAATACTGAGGGAGGCAAGGGAAGAAATTTCTGGGGCCTTGACAGTAATCTTTGTACCCTCATTGGCTACAGGCGAAGTTCCAGAGGACTGGAGAGTAGCCAATCTTGTTCCATTGCTTAAGAACTGCAGCGGGGATAATCCAGAAAATTACAGGCTCCCTTACGTCAGTGGTAGGGACATTATTGGAAGAAGTCTATGAGACAGGATTTACTCAGATTTTGAAACAAATGGACTTATTAGAGATGAACAGTATTGTGAAGGCGAGGTCGTGCCTCACTAATTTGATCGTTTTTTTCGAGGAAGTTTCAAAGATGAAAGATGAGGCAAAGGCAGTAGATGTTGCATACATGGGCTTCAATACAGCCTTTGGCAAGTTACCTCATGGTAGACTGGTACAAAAGGTGAAGTCACATGTGATCAGAGGAGAGCTGTCAAGTTGGATACAGAACTGGCTTGGGCACAGAAGACAGAGGGTAGCCGTACAAGGGTGCTTTTCTGAACGGAAGGCTGTGACTAGCGGCGTTTCACAGGGGTCAGTTCTGGTGCCTTTGTTGTTCGTGATGCATATAAATGATTTGGACGAAAATGTAGCTGGTCTGATTAGTTATTTCGCTGACGACACAAAAATTGGTGGAGTAGCAGATAGTAAAGAGGATTGTCAGAGGATACAGCAGGATACAAACTGATTGGAATCTTGGGCGGAGAAATGGCAGATGGAATTTAATCCGGATAAGTGTGTGGTATTGCACTTTCGAAGTTCCAATGCATGCAGGAATTACACAATAAATTGTCGAACTCTTGCAGAGAAATCTGGCCGTGCACGGCCACCGATCACTGAAAGTGGCAACGGATGTGGATAAGTTGGTCAAGAAGGCATACGGCATGCTAGCCTTCTTCAATCGGGCACTGAATATAAAGGTTGGCAAGTCATGTTGCAGCTGCCATATCACAGGACCTTAGTTAGGCCTCATTTGGAATATTGTGTACAATTCTGGTCGCCACGCTACTAGAAAGGATGTGGATGCTTCGGAGAGGGTACAGATGCGGTTTACTAGGATGTTGTCTGGAATGCAGAGCATCTGGAGAGGTTCGATAAATTGGGTCTGTTCTCACTGGAACAAGGGAGATTGAGAGGCGACCTGATAGAGGTCAACAAGATTATGAGTGGCATGGACATAGTGGATATTCAGATGTTCTTTCCTCGGTTAAGAGAGTCAGGTAGTATGGGACATAGGTTTAAAGCGTGTGGGGAAAAGTTTGGAACTGATGGGCGAGGCAAGGTTTGACAAAGAGGGTGATAAATGTATGGGACGTGCTGCCTGTGGAGGTGGAGGGAGAAGGTACGATCGCGGCATTTGGACAAATATATGAATAGGGTGGGAATGGAAGGATACGGACTCCGTAAGTCCATACACTTTTAGTTTAGGTAAGTACCATGGACCGCGCAGGCTTGCAGGGCCGAAGGACCTGTCCTGTGCTGTATTGTTCTATGTTCTTCGGAACATATCAGGAATCTTTAAATATTCCTCAGAATTCTGAGAACCTTGTGATTTTGTTAGCAGCCGAATGGTTAAAATGAATTATTTCTCTCTCTTGATTTCAGCCAACTTAGCAGTGATTGTGATCCTGAGTCGAAAAAAATGCGGTCTCTCCAAATGTATCATTAATTACCTGGTGTCCATGGGAGTGACGGACCTCCTGGTCACGGTGACAGCTGTAATATTGAACCGAATTGTTGGAACGTATTTCCCATCCAGTTTCCTGTCTATCACACCAGTTTGCAGTTTCCGCGCCGCATTAAATATCGCCGCCATTGACAGCTCTGCCTGGTTAACGGTCGCATTCACCTTTGATCGATATGTGGCTATTTCCTGTCAAAAGCTCAAAATAAGATATTGCACACCGAAGGTTGCTGTGCGTGTAATAGTTATCGTGTGCATACTGACATGCATTAAAAACATCTTCATATATTTCGAATTTGAACCAAGATACGTCATTAACAATGTACCCTGGTTCTGCGTCATAAGAGATATTTATTATACATCACCAGTATGGACTGCATATGACTGGATACGTTTAATCTTAACTCCTTGTCTGCCTTTCATTCTGATTTTACTGCTCAATGCTCTGACTGTCAGACACATTCAAGCGGCCAATAGAACCCGCAGGAGACTTAGGAACTCGAGTAACGGAGAGAATAAAAGTGACCCAGAGGTGGAGAAGCGGCGAAAGTCCATCGCTTTACTCTTCGCCATCTCGGGAACATTCATCCTGTCGTATTTTATGTTTTTTGTGAACATCGTTTATGTCCAAATTTCGAATGTTACATATAACTCTGTTTCCGATTTCACTAATGCCGCATTTATTCTCCAGCAATTTGGGTATATGTTTCTGCTATTGAGTTCTTGCCTCAACCCATTTATTTATGCAGGAACCCAAAATAAAATCAGAGAGGAGTTAAAGACTTGGGTGAAATATCCACTTAACCTATTTAATAAAATATTTAACAGTTGAAAAACAGATCCGACATGAACTGTACTTTATATTGTAGCATGACATTATCCTGACCTTGTAACGCAGAGACCCCATTTCAAGATGTTTTGAATGATTATTCAGTTTATGAACTTAAAAACATGTAAGAAACGCTACATTAATTAGCCAGTCAGATAAAGAAATTGTTGGCACATCGTTTGCAGCTCTCTTGCCTGGGACAAAAACAACATTTGTGCAAGACTTGAAGATGCTGGAGAACAATAGAATTGAAACGTGGTGTGTTGGGAGGGAAGATATTTCGATTCTTGTATGGGATATGCATGTTCCTGTCAAAGGCAGAATCGTCACCCATCGCCAATCCCTAATCGGGGAGCCAGTATTCTGCCTTCACTTATGCCTTGGTCTGCCCAAGCTGGATTGTAACCTTGTTGCTCCTTGCACACCAGCTCCCACAACGTAGATGGATCTGTCTGGTTGAGCAATTCGTTGAAATTAATTGGCTGCCACGTCGTGGATATATTTCTCCTCCTTCTAGTTTGAATGATGTTGCACATCTTCTGGATTTGGCACCTGGCTGTTCGCGTTCATGTCCTACTGCACAGAGAAGAAATAAATAGAGCAACATGCTAGACGGACTAATGACCGCTATTGCACCAATAGTTCTTTGTGTTGCAGCTATCCTTTCCTCTTGTCTTCTGAGCTCTGCGTTTTCCGTACCATTTGTAGTAACTTCCCCAGCCTGTACGCCTCCCAGATCCAGTGCCTCCTCTAATCCCCGCCAACCAAGACACACACCACTTCTGCGATGGCGGTACTTCATTATGGTATTTGACACGCGGCCATTCAACACTGACTGCGCAGGACCAATGAATGCCTCAGCAATGTTCCTTCTAGTAAATCTAATACCCCACGACGAATTAATGTTAACGCCTTAATAGTCCCCTTCTATGCTGCATCATTTCTTAGGTTCCATTTCACTGGGGCACACAGGGCTGCTTCGCAGCACCGGGGTTCTGGGTTCAGTTTCGGTCTGTGTGGAGTTTGTATGGTCACCCTATGTCTACATGAGCTTCCGCCCGGTCCCCAGTTTACTCCTACAGTTCAAACATGTGCTGGGTCGGTGCATTGGTCATCCCCCTTCGTGCCCAAAGGCGTGAAGATTAGCTTGCGGGATTGGAGGGGGGGGGGGGGGTGTTGTGGACCTATGCAGAGTGCTCTTTGTGAGTTTCAGTGCACACTCGGTGGACGAACGGCGATTTCAGCATTGATTCGATATTCTATGATTCGCCTGTGATTGTACCCTCTTGCAGCAGTGCAGTCAGCGAGCTGTCTGGGTCAAGTACAAGGATTATCACTTCCAGATCTGCCGCCATCCATCCTTTTTTCTGCCTTTGTTGGCTCGTCGATCTCGTCAGGATGCATCTCGGGGCACCTGTCGCCTGGCAGAATGAATAGTGGTTGCATTCCGTGAACGGAGCGCAATTTTGCTCTGCCTTCTGCAATTTTGCACATTCTCGCTCTGTAACCGGTTCACCTGTCTTTGGACTATAAGCGGGCAGCAATCAAATCAGCAGTCGTATTTCCTCCACCCGTCCGCAACTAACTGGTCGACTCTGTTCACGCAGATGCAGACCATTCGGACATTCGGGCACGCTCTATCATTCATTATGATCATGGCTGATCATCAAGTTCAATACTCTGATCCCGCTTATCCCACATATCTCTTGATCCCTTTAGCCCCAAGAGCTATATATTCCTTCTTGAAATTACATAACGTTTTGACCTCAACTACTTTCTGTGGTAGCGAATTCCTCAAATTCACCACTCTCTGGGTGAAGATGTTTCTCCTCACCTCACTCCTAAAAGGTTTACCCCTTATCCTCAAACTACAACCCCTAGCTCTCGGCTCCCCACCATCGGGAACATTTTTTCTAACTCTACCCTGACAAATTATGTTGCAATTTTGTACGTTTCTGTGATATCCCCTTTGACTTTTCTAAACTCCGATGAATATAATACTAACCACCTTGGTCTCTCCTCAGATGACAGTCCTGCCATCCCAGGAATCAGCCTGGCAAACCTTCGCTGTACTCCCCCATATCAAGAAGATCCTTCCTCAGATAAAGACATCAAAACTTCACACAATATTCCAGGTGTGGTCTCACCAATGCCCTGTACAATTGCAATAAAACATATTTTCCGATACTCAAATAATCTCTCTATGAAGGTCAACATACCATCTGCCTTCTATACTTTCTACTGTACCTGCGAGCTTACATTCAGCGACTGATGCACGAGGACACCAAGGTCTTGCTGAGTATCCAACATATTCAATTTACCCTCGCTAAAATAATAATATGCCTTCCTATTCATGCTTCTAAAGTGGATAACCTCGCATTTATTACATTATACTGCAGCTGGCATGCATGTGTCCGCTCACTCAGCCTGTCCAAATCCCAGTGAAGCATCTGAGCATCCCCAACACAGCTCATCTTCCCGCACAACATTGTATCATCTGCAAATCTGGAGATAGTACATTTAATTCCCTCGTCCAAATCATGAATATATAATGTAAACATTTGGGGTCCTGTCACACATCCCTGCGGTACACACTAGCCAGCCCTCTCGATTAATGAAACAACCACCACCTCTGCCTCATCATTAAACCACACAATTTGTAAAGTTGCTTTGGAATTCTTTTCAAGAAATTGTATGAAATAGGGCCGGGATTTTGAAAGGGCCGTGAGATGAAGGTGGGGGTCAGAGAATCATGGTGCCAGAGCTAGCCTCAGAATCCAGATACCTTGAGACAGATTTGAAAATTCACGGAGATGGGAGGTGGGCATCCTGACTCTGTGGCTATCTGTAAAGGTCCAGCCGATCCCGTGACAAATGAGGTCTCTATGGCGCTGCGCATTTCGTGCGCTTGATTCAGGTCAATTTTCCGTTGGATATGGTGGAGGTAGTTTAACGGCCTGCTAATCATCTGTGTATTCACATCAGTTGTCCGATGTGCATGAAAAAAACACAGACGTTCCAAACTGCTGAGGCACCAAAGGGTACAAGCGATCGGGTGATGGTGTGACCATTAGTAACCACCAGCATAAATGCTACTTAATTCACACTTTCCACCTACAGACCCATTCATACGTTCACATTAAGAAGTCCTGTAACACCAGGTTAAAGTCCAACAGGTTTGTTTAAATTTCTAGATTTCGGAGCACTGCTCCTTCCTCAGGTGAATGAAGAGGTATGTTCCAGAAACTTATATGTAGACAAAGTCAAAGATGCAAGACAATGCTTTGAATGCGAGCATTTGCAGGGAATTAAGTATTTACAGATCAAAAGATGGGGTAACTCCAGGTTAAAGAGGTATAAATTGTCTCAAGCCAAGACTGTGGGTAGGATTTCGCAAGCCCAGGCCAGATGGCGGGGGATGAATGTAATGCGACATGAATCCAAGGTCCCGGTTGAGGCCATACTCATGTGTCCGGAACTTGGATATAAGTCATGAAGGCCGCGCGACAACGCAAAATCGCAAAGCAGAAAATTATAGCCAAGTCTCCCCCCCCCTCCCCCCCCAACATGAGTACCTCCTCATGCATTCAAAGCATTGTCTTGCATCTTTGCTTTGTCTATATGTATGTTTCTGAAACATACCTCTTCATTCACCTGAAGAAGGAGCAGTGCTCCGAAAGGTAGTGATTTGAAACAAGCCTGTTGGACTTTAACCTGGTGTTGTCAGACTTCTTTCTGTGCTCACCCCAGTCCAACGCCAGCATCTCCACATCATGCGCGCACACTGTTTAACAGATGTTCAGTTGTCCCAATTGCAGCAATGCATTCGACTGCAACGTTGAAAAGCTGATCCACCGACAGAGCCACACCGAGGAGCGCTCAGTCTACTGGTCGACCTTCGCCCACTGTTTAGCTTGCCAATTCTCTTTTGCCATTTATCGCAGTGTCCACACGTGTGAAAGCCGGTACACCTGCATGATGCAGAAGTTAGTATCAACCAGGAGACACAGGCTAGAGAGCTTGCCTGTTCCAGTGCAGTAATTATACACCATTGCTTAAACCAACTGAAACACGAACACGTCCAGATCAAAGGGACATATTTCATCTATTCCACTTGGGGAAAGAGCTCAAAAAACTCTTGGTTCAAGATTAGACACCGGCATCTTTATTTTCAATAGAGCGTGCAATGCCAATGATGGAGTTTGCCACATCTCATCGAGAAATATTGTGACGTAGGTAGGCAGCCCTGGATGTATTTCAAATCTCGCTGAACAAATGCCAACATTCGTTTTGTGCTGAATATTAATCGCACTGTTAAATTAGTTTGCTCTAATTGCTTGAAAAAATAATTTCGCATCCTGAGTGCTTGATCATTGAAAATATTCCTATTGAATCTGAAAATAGCTCATGATACGTCAGATTTTCTATCACAAACAACAATAGAATCCCTGCATGGATAGTAATTGCCCAATGTTTCTTTAAACTTCCCTTGGAAATCTCGAGACTGCTCTATTCTTTAAATGCTTTGCTATTGATTGAAGTACAAAGTTACTTCAAAGCCGTGTTCAGTGTCTGAACCTTCGAGCTTTGCACAAAATTACAAATTGTCAATTGAGGATTATGCACATGTATGTTGCACATTGTGTGCACATGTTTTGAATATTTGTGAAGATGTGAATGTCAACCTGCACATATTTCAACGTGGCTCACGGGTTTCAACCTTTCCCCTCTTCGGTCTCTTTTTCTCTCGGTCACTCATTCATCTGACTGCATGTAATTTCACTGGGAATAATTATATAGCCATTACAGCGGCCCCGTCCCCCCTCCCCTCACCGCTCCCTCTTTGCTTTTCCTCTTTGTCCGGTGGCTCGTTTGTGTCATCTCCCTCCCCCCCACCCACCCCCCCCCCCCACCCCCCCCCCCGCCCCCCGCCCCACCCCCTCTCGCCTCCTCGTTGCCCTTGGTGTACTGTTTGCTGGCTACGAACAGATCTTGGAAGAAGTTAGTGAACGGCTTCCACGTCCTGTGGGAATCCTCTTACGGCCACCTGATGGCAAGATTTATTTTCTCCAGCCTGCGAAATTCTGCCAGGTCGGATAGCCAGCCTGCAGCTTTGTGTGGATTTCGATTGGATTTGTTTTGTTGTCACGTGTACCGAGGAACAGCGAAGAGTATTGTTCTCTCACAGTCGAGACAGATCATTCCATACATGAGAAAAAGATAGGGTATACATAAATACTCAATGTAAGTACATAGACACATGCATCGAGCGAAACATACAGGAGTACAGTATTACGCAGTAGAGAAGATGTGTGAATCGATCAGATCATTCCATATGAAGGTCATTCAGGAGTCTGATAACAGCGAGGAAGAAACTGTTTGTGAATCTTTTAGTGCACGTTCTCAGAATGTTGTA
This sequence comes from Scyliorhinus torazame, assembly GCF_047496885.1. NCBI lineage: Eukaryota > Metazoa > Chordata > Chondrichthyes > Carcharhiniformes > Scyliorhinidae > Scyliorhinus > Scyliorhinus torazame. Next base: position 182,868,508 of record NC_092711.1, on the reverse strand, counting down.
TCTCCTGCCTGATGAAGCAGTTAAAAAGTTAAAAGCCCGAGTGGAGGGCTCTTGGATTGCGCTGCCGCTTTCCCAAGGCAGCGGGAGGTGTAGACATGGACAATGGATGGGAGGCCGGTTCGCGAGATGAACTGTGCTCTGCTCATGACTTTCTGTAGTTTGTTATGGTGTTGCGCCGAGCAGTTGCCATACCAAGCTGTGATGCAGTCAGATCGGTTGCTTTCTATGGTGCATCTGTAAAAATTGGTGAGAGTCAATGCGGACATGCCAGATTTGCTTACTTTCCTGAGAAGGGATAGGCGCTATTTTGCTTTCTTGGTCGTAGGGTCGACGTGGGTGGACCAGGACAGATTGTTGTTGATGTGCACACCTATGAATGTGAAGCTGTCAACCACCTCCACCTCGCCACCATTGATGCAAACTGGAGTGTGGACGATACTTTGATTCCTGAAGTCAATAACCAGCTCTTTAGTTTTGTTGATATTGAGGGACTGATTGTTTTCGTTCCATCACTCCACTAAGTTCTCTATCTTCCTCCTGTATTCTGACCTATCGTTCTTCGAGATCCGACCCACTATGGTCGTGTCATCAGGAAACCTGTAGATGGAGATGGAGCAAAATTGTGCCACACAGTCCTGCCTTTATAGGGGGTATAGTAGGGGGTTAAATACGCAGCGTTGGCGTGTCCCGGTATTGAGGAGTATTGTGGAGGAGCTGTTGCTGTTTATCCTTACTGATTGTGGTCGTGGGTCAGGAAGTCGAAGATCCTGAGGGAGAGGGATCCTGATTGCAGAGGGAGGAGTCACGTCCTAGCTTTTCGTGTTTCCATATGAGCTTGGCCGGGATTTTGGGTTTGAAGGCGGAGCTGTAGTCAATGAAAAGGAGTCTAGCGTGGGAGTCCTTGTTTTCGAGATGCTCCAAGGATGAGTGTAGTGCTAAGGAATGGCGTCTGTGGACCGGTTGTGGCAGTGTGCAAATTGCTGTGGATGAAGTCTTTCGGGGAGCATGGAGTTGATGTGTCTCATGACGAACCCCGCGAAGCACTTCATAATCATCGATGTCAAGGTCACCAGATGGTAGTCTTTGAAAAAAACAGTCTTTGCCTGGTTCTTCTTTGGTCACCGATATGGTGGTAGCATTCTTGAAACAGGTGGAGTAGGGAGACATTGAAGACGATGTCCACGAACACGTGCACCAGTTGGTTCTTGCAGGATCTCCGTGCATGACCAGGGCCCCATCAGGTTCAGCTTTCCGAGCGTTCACTTTCAAGAAGGCCGATCAAACTTTGCAAGCTGTGGTGGTATGAGGGTAGGTATGGTATGTGTCCGAGGTTGCTGGCACAGTTGGTAACGGTTTGATGGTGTCGTGCTCGAAACAAGCAGGAGATGTGTTGGTGGAAACTTGGCAGTACACTCTTCAGGTTGACCTGGTTGAAGTCCCTAGTCACGATGAACAATGTCTCTGGGTATTATTTTTCATTGTTATTTACAATTAGTCAATCGCCTTCTAAATTCCCGCCTGGGATGGGATGCAGACCGCCGAATTAATGGCAGAAAGGAACTCCCATGGAAGGTAGTGTGGGAGGCACTTCAGAGTCAGGTGTTCCAAGTCTGGGGGACTGTATTTCTCCAGGGTTGTACATCCAAGCACTAGGAGGGATCAATGCGGAAGCAAACCCCTCCATCCTTTGCTTCGGCCAATGATACCATGCATTTCATCTGGTGTATTGAGAAGCGGTCAGGTTTTATGGCACACACTGGTGAGGCAGGGGTGAGCCATGTCTCCGTGAAACAGAGCACGCATCAGTCTCTTACTTACCTTTGAGAGGAAAGTTTAGCGTTAAGATCGTCCAGCGTGTTTTCGATCGCTTGGACGTTTGCCAGCAGTTTGCTGAGGAGCAGAGACTTCAAACCGTGTTGTTTTAGTCCCACCTGCAGATCGCCGTGTTTCCCTCACTTGCTCTGTCGGCGGCTGCGTCAGGATGGTCCTGGGATCCGATGAGGGAAGTCTAATCTTGTTGAAGCTAAGTGGTTGCGTCTGGTGTGGTCCTCGCCACTGGTTTCGATTTCAGAATCGTGTCTGGCAGGGTCCCAGGCGCTGCTTGTGATTTTGGTTTGCCGGGCGGGAAAAGGTGGCGGAGGGGTGGGGCCGCTTATCGCCAGCTGAGCATCGGCCCCCTTCCGATGAAGCGCTCTGGCTGATCTGATACCCACAAACCGCCACTTTCGGGCATGGTTCCACCCTCACTCTCCAGCCCTGGATATTGCCTCAAAAAGGTCGGCTATGCCCAACAAGTCTGGGGCAAGCCCAGAACATGTGGATGTGGTTTGCCGGGCCTTCCAGGCACCGTTGACATTTGTCCTACACGTCCAGAAAGATGCTGGAGTTCTTAAGACTGAGGGCTGGGATGTCAAAGAGACATATAAAATACTAACAGGACTAGAGAGGGTAGGTGCAGGGGAGATGTTTCCAAAGGTGGGTGTGTCCAGAACCACGGGTCACAGTCTGAGGACTCAGGGTAAACCATTTCGGACTGAGATGAGGAGACATTTCGTCACCCAAAGAGGGATGAGCCTGCGGAATTCAATACCACAGGAAGTTGTTGATACTAAAACATTGAATATATTCAAGAGGCGGCTCGATATAGCACTTGGGAAGAATTGGGTCAAAGGCAATGGGGAGAAAGCAGGATTAGGCTTTTGAGATGGATGATCAGCCATGACCGAGATAAATGGAGGAGCAGGCTCGAAGGGACAAAGGGCCTCCTCCTGCTCCTATCTTCGATGTATCTATGTATAACTCATTAATTCGGATTCTGGTAAGGCTACGTCTAGGTCTATGAACCATCGCTAGCTGTGTTACGTTCAGCCCTGTGCATGTGGAGCTGAAGTTCGCCCTGTGTAGTGCTTCGATCCAGAGACCTTCCCCTATATCTTTGCCTAGTTCTTCGGGTTCTACCGCCCCCCCCCCCCCAGACGCACACAAACATACATACACACACATACACAGGCGCCATGATCAGATTTTGAATGTGTTGACAAAGGCCCTGGGGTGCATATCTGGAGGGACCTAAGCTGGAAGACGAACCTGGGCAGTATGTTGATTTGATCGCCTGTATTCCATCTGCGAGGAGAGTGGGAGTGGGACCCAGCTCTGCACGTCCTGTTGGACGTCCTTCATCGTACTCCTCGACTCCATTTCCGGAAACGTGTCTAATCGTGGGTAATTTGGATATCCAGGTCGCGGAATATGGTCTAGGAATATTGTTTTTCAATTTTGTTTTCCAAGGACCCATTTTTACGAAACTGCCGACCTTCGGGACCCACCCCGGCCGAGGTTCACGACATATAATTTTCTCTTACCTTTAATGCGAGAGGTGAGCCTGCTTGGTCCTCACGATCTCACTCCAATCAGGTCCACAAGGAGGAGAGGGCTTTGCACATATCGGCTGCAGGATTCAGCCGGTTCCTTTATGCCATCTTCATCTTTGTGAGAACGGAAAATCAACTTCTGACATGTAGGTCGTTGTGATGGACAAAAGCATCAAAATGCTTGTTTTACTCAGCTCCGGACCTTCTCAGGCACGCTACTCCAGAATGCTGATAGATCCATTGACTCGTGCCATGTTTTATTGTGCTGTCAAACCTGAGGCGCCAAAGATTAGTCAGCTTCATTTAGAGTCAGCCTTGCCAGGCCATTTACAGTTTCTTACAAACGCTGTCTTCTTCGATGTGTCATTGCACTGTGGGGAACATGTAATAATTTTGGCTTAGCACACGCATGTGCCAAACTTTCAATGAGTTTTGGAAAGCTGCGATTTCTTCACATTGCCGAAATCATAATCCTTCCTTTGATTTTATTTCATTTGATTTATTGTCACATTTACCGAATTGCAGTGAAACGTAGTTTTCTGTGCTAAGGGGACATACACAGTACGTACATAGTAGACAGACAAGAATAATCGACAGAATACATTGGCAAATGGGACATGGACAAACAGTGATTGGTTACAGTGCGGAACAAGGGCCCAAACAATGCAAATACATGAGAAAAAGCAGCACAGGGCGTCGTGAATAGTGTTCTTCCCGGGAACAGATCAGTCCGAGGGAGAGTCGTTGAGGAGTCCAGCAGCTGTGGGGAAGAAGCTGTTCCTGTGTCCGGATTTGTGGATTTTCAGACTTTTGTACCTTATGTCTGATGGAAGGGTCTGGAAGAAGATAGATCCTAGGTGAGTGTGGTCTCTCATAATGCTGTCTGCCTTCATCAAGTAGTGGGAGGTGTATGCAGAATCAATGTGAGGGTGGCAAGCTTGTGTGATGTGTTGGGCTAAGTTCACGACACTCTGCAGTTTCCTGCGTTCTTGGGCCGAGCAGTTGCCATACCAAGCTGTGATGCAGCTGGATAAGATGCTCACTATGACACATCTGTTGAAGTTTGCAAATTGAGGTTCAATTCATTTCGAATTGAAAAGATGTCTGCAAGATGTCAAAAGATGTCAGACATAGTTAGCATCCAAGTTTCATCAGGAAACAAATCTGCCAGAGAGGACAATTTCTCGAGAACAAAAGCATGGGTTTTCTACCTCAGTTCGTAAACTCTGAGTAGCTCCCCTGTTGACTGCTCATTGCAAAAAATCTTCAAGCGGATGATGTCCACTGTCATTGGGATTGACTGGTCATTGTTTCGATTTAGTGCTTTAATGTAGTCCAAAAGGTCATCAGAAAACTTATAGCCACGTTTCTGTACAGAGAGGGAGACGATGTGATGATTTCCCATGGCTTTCATTATGTCCCTTACCAAACGTTCAGTTCTGCCCATGATTAAACCATGAGGAATATATATTCTCTCAAGATCATTTGAATAAAGTTTAAGGATGCAAAACAGATGGAAGTCATAGCCTGTTTCATCATTGGGAATCACCACGCAATCAGCGTCCCAACACTCCCATGCCGCATGTGTACTGATGAGTGCACACACATGCGCCTGCATCGAATTAGCTGGTCGCGGCCGCCATTTTTAAAGCTGCTTGCAGTCTGCATTGTTAAAAGCCGGCTGCTGCTGCTGTTGCACGTGAATTCCCGTGATCGGGAACGCTGCGGTGGTTGGCTCCGTGACCCTCCTGACACCCGTCCGCAATCCACCCGTCGGTCGCGATCCCACTTTAAAAATTCCTCGTCTAGGCTTGCATGAAGGGTTGGCGCCGTAGTTTTGGCCCTCCTCCTTGCGGGCTCAAATGGAAGAAGGGTTTGGATTCTGGATTTGTTTTGGATTTATTTTTTACTGTCACGAGTACCGAGATACAGTGTAAAATTTTGTTCTACGTTCAGTCCAGACAGATCTTTGCGTACATGTACAAAATATAGGACATACATTAATACACAATGTAAATACATAGTGTCACGTGAGAGTACCCTTCAAGAAATGGGTGTTTAAGAAGTGTACCTTTAAGAAATGGAGCTGCTCATGTTACTGGAGTGATGTCAGAGTGTGGGTGGAGCTGAGCTCTACTTCTGCTTCTTTTTAAAAATTGAGTTTGAGAAGAGCTTGGGTGCATCTATGTTTTTCAGTGAGCTGAATCTGGAGTTAAAAGTGAGCTGCACTGCTTCTGATTTCTGCCTCAAAAGACTATCTATGCATCATTTGGCGAACTCAGAATTGTAAAAAGTTCTCAGTATTAAATGTAACCCTGATGTGCTTCTGTTTAGAGGTTTGTTATGTTTTGGATGTCAAAAGGACAGCAGACAGGTTATTTAGTGTTGTGTTCTTTGGGGGTGTATTTGATTTACTTTTTGCTAAGATGTTCACTGTTTGTTTTAGAAAGCTTAATTTGAGTTCATAGAATAAACATTGTTTTGTTTTAAAAACCACTGGTCCATTTTCTGCTGTACCATACCTGAAGAGTAAGCCGAGTGCGCCCCATACCACAATCTATTAAACGTTGTGGCTCAGGTGAACTCCATGATACACTTTGGGGTTCTCTAAACCCTGGCCCATAACAATTGGGTGCTCGAGGCGGATAAAAGTCTATCTATTGGATTGGCTGAGTGAACTTAAAGACAGTGAGTATATTGTGGTTGCTTTTCAGGTGTGGTATTTTAGTTTAAGTGGGGAGAGTGTTGTGGACAAAGGCTCTTTCAGAGGCTCTGAAGTTTCTAGGGGTGGAGAGGAGACTGTCACACGCAATACATTTCGGACAGACGCTAAAAGCAGACTGTTAGATTTGGCAAAAACATTGCAGTTAACATTACCCGACAAAATGCGGTAAACGATTTTTGACCAGATGGTTGAAAAAGAACAAGAACAGGCGGAGGATGAGGTGGATATTTTTAGTTCTGGAAAACTGGCGGAGCTACAACAAAAAGATCTAGAAATAAAACGGAAGTATCAGAAAGCATACACGGAAGAGGAATCAGAATGTTATTACCAGCGTGCTATTACCGTAAAAGTGATGTCTTGATGAGAAAATGGAGACCTTTACATATGCAAGCGGATGAAAAGTGGGCAGAAGTAGTATTGCCGGTAGGGCATAGAAAGGAGGTGTTGCGAGTTGCACATGAGGTCCCAGTGGGAGGTCATTTGGGGATAAGGAAAACTCAAGCTAAAATCTAGAAACATTTTTATTCGCCTGGGCTACATAAAGATGGAGTTAAATTTTGTCAATCATGTCACACATGTCAAGTGATAGGGAAACCTCAAGCAGTGATAAAACCAGTGCCCTTAATACCCATTCCAGCATTTGAGGAACCTTTTACAAGGGTCTTAATTTATTGCGTATGACCGCTTCTGAAAACAAAAAGTGGGAATCAATATCTTTTGACTATAATGGATGTGTCTACTAGGTTTCCAGAGGTAATTCCAGTACGTAATATTACAGCTTAAAAGATTGTTGAGGAGTTACTTAAAGTTTTCACTAGATATGGACTACCCACAGAAATACAATCGGATCAAGGATCAAATTTGACCTCCAGGTTATTCAAAGAATTAATGGATAGCTGAGGATTAAAACAATTTAAATAAACTACGTACCATCCAGAATCGCAGGGAGCGTTAGAAAGGTGGCATCAGGCATTAAAGACCATGCTAAGGGCGTATTATCAAGATTATCCAGAGGATTGGGATAAAGGAATTGCATTCGTACTGTTTGCAATTAGGGATGCACCTAATGTGTCAACCAAATTTAGTCCTTTAGAACTAATGTTTGGTCATGAGGTAAGTGACCACTTAAATTGATTAAGGAAAAATTGGTGGGTGTGAAATCGGAAATTACATGATTGGATTACGTGTCAAATATTAGTGAACGATTAAATAGAGCAGGTGAATTGGCTAGACAACATTTGAAAGTTGCACAAAATGTGATGAAACGGGTAGCGGACAAGAAATCCAAAGTTCGTAGTTTTGCCAGTGGAGATAAAGTTTTAGTATTGTTACCAGTGGTAGGTGAACCTTTAAAAGCTAGGTTTTGTGGATCTTATCAGATTGAAAGGAAATTAAGTGAGGTGAAATATGTGGTAAAAACACCAGATAGAAGGAAGAATCACCGAGTGTGTCATGTGAATATGCTTAAAAGGTACTTTGAAAGGGAAGGAGCGAAAAAGGAGGTTTTAATGATTCTAATTCAGGGCAGCACGGTAGCATTGTGGATAGCACAATTGCTTCACAGCTCCAGGGTCCCAGGTTAGATTCTGGCTTGCGTCACTGTCTGTGCGGAGTCTGCACACCCTCCCCGTGTGTGCGTGGGTTTCCTACGGGTGCTCCGGTTTCCTCCCACAGTCCAAAGAAGTGCAGGTTAGGTGGACTGGCCATGATAAATTGCCCTTAGTGTTGGGTGGGATTACTGGGTTATGGGGATAGGGTGGAGGTGTTGGCCTTGGGTAGGGTGCTCTTTCCAAGAGCAGGTGCAGACGCGATGGGCCGACTGGCCTCTTCTGCACTGTAAATTTTATGATTCTATGATTCTAACTCAAAGTGTCGAACCAAATCCAGATGACTGTGAATTTGACATACCTCAAATTAAATTGGAAAATGAGGATGTTCTTAAACATTGGGTAAAATTGTTGAATTATCATCCAGAGGAAAAACGAACTCACCTGAAAGAGGTATTGATATCACGTGGGCAAGTTTGTGAAGATAAATTGGGAAGTACTAAAATGGCTATGCAGGATGTAGATGTGGGAAATGCTGTTCCAATCAAACAACATCCATATAGACTTAATCCTTTAACATTGGCACAGGTTAACAAAGAGATTGAGAGTAGGATTAAAAATGGCATAATTGAAGTGGGTTGCAGCCAATGGAGCTCACCCATAGTGATTGTGCCTAAACCAGACGGTACTCAGCGGTTGTGTGTGGACAAAAGAAAGGTTAATGCAGCTACAAGAACGGACTTTATCCTATCCCACGATTGGAGGATTGCATTGAAAAAGTGGGACAATCAGCTTATATTTCCAAATTGGATTGATTTAAAGGTTACTGGCAGGTACCGTTATCCAAAAGGGCGAAGGAGATTTCAGCTTTTTTGACTCCAGATGGAAAAAAACAATTCAAAGTTATGTCATTTGGCATGAAAAACGCCCCAGCCACATTTCAACGGTTAACTAAAAAAGGAGTTTCAGGATTACCCAATTGTGAAGTACACATCGACGATCAGGTAATTATCAGCCAGGCATGGCAAGACCATTTGAAACATCTGATGGAGTTATTCGATCGATTTCCGGAGGCGGGTTTGGTGATAAACCTAGCCAAAAGTGAATTTTGAAAAGCCCGAATCACGGAGTTTCCGATACCCTCGAGACGAAGGGAAATCATGCGATTTCTTGGCATGAGTGGATTTGACTGCACATTTGTGCAAAGGCTTTGTAGCGTGATTGCTCCACTGATGGACTTGCTTAAGAAACGTCGAAAATGTCAATGGACAGCGGACTTTCAACAGGCATTTGACTGCCTGAAAACTGTGATAACCAATGCTCCTGTGTCGGAGAATTGCAAGGGATTCTGTGATCAGATTGAACTAAATTATCTGACTTTAAAGAGAAATGCCGAGGCATAGAGACCTTCTTTTCAAAGAGACTTTCAATCATGAAGAATTTCAGTTGGAGTAAGAAGAACGGAAAAAAATGGACTATATTATCATACCTGTTTGCGTGTGTTGTTTATTTTTGAAACATAAAGTACATTTACTGTGTGCATTTCTTAAAGGATGGTCAAAAGGTTAAAAATGAAACCATCTTGAAGTTGATGGGTTTTTTTTGTCTTGGGGGTGGGGGGGGGGGGGATCACGTGAGAGTACCCTTTAAGAAATGGTAGTTTAAGAAGTGTACCTTTAAGGAATGGGGCTGCTCATGATGTCAGAGTGTGGTTGGAGCTGAGTTCTACTTCTGCTTTTTTTTTAAATTTCAGTTTGGGAAGAGCTTGGGTGTGTCTGTGTTTTTCAGTGAGCTGAATCTGAAGTTAAAAGTGAGCTGCACTGCTGTTGATCTCTGCCTAAATAGACTATCTATGGATCGTTTGACGAACTCGGAATTGTAAAATGGTCTCAGTATTAAATGGGACCCTGATGTGCTTCTGTTTAGAGGTTTGATAAGTTTTAGGTGTTAAAAGGACAGTATACAGGTGATTCTTTGGGGGTGTATCTGATTTACTGGTTGCTAAGATGTTCACTGTTTGTTTTCGAAACGTTAACTTGAGTTCATAGAATGATCATTGTTTTGTTTTAAAAACCACTGGTCCATTTTCTGCTGTAGCATACCTGTTGAGTAAGCCGTGTGCTCCCCATACCACAATCTATTAAACGTTGTGGGTCAGGTAAACTCCGTGATAGACTTTGGGGTTCGCTAAACCCTGGCCCATAACAATAGGCACAGGCCACGGGTGAGCAGACGAAGTACAGTATTACTCAGTAGAGAAGATGTGTGAAGTGATCAGATCAGTCCATAAGGGAGTTATTCAGGGGAAGAAGGCTTTTTTTTATCCTGTTTGTGCGTTTTCTCAGGGTTGGATCTCCTGCACGAAGGAAGACGTTGGAAGAGTGCATAACCCAGGGAGAGGGTTTTTTGATTATGCTCATAGGATCATTGGATCATGGAATTTACTGTGCGGAAGGAGGCCATTCGGCCCATCGAGTCTGTACCGGCCCTTGGGAAGAGCACCGTACCTACTGTATCCACACCTCCACTGTATCCCCGTAAACCAGTATCCCCACCTAGCCTTTTTTTTCACACTCAGGGCAATTTTAGCCTTGCCAATCTGTCCGCTTTCCCACGGCAGCGGGACGTGTAGATTCAATGGACAGGAGGTGTATTTGCATGGTGCAGTGGGCTGTGTTCACAATTCTCTGCAGCTTCTGACGCTCTTGGGCCGAGCAATTGTCATACCAGGCTGTGATGCAGCCAGATATGATGCTTACTACAAAAAATGGTAAGAGTCAATGTGGACACGCCGAATTCCCTTAGTTTCCTGAGGAAGTATAGGAGCTGTTCTTCGATCTTGGTGGTAGCGTCGACGTGGGTGGACCAGAAGAGACTGTTGCTGATGTCAGAATTGTGAGGTTCTTGATTAATAAGGGGATAAGGGTTATGGGATGAAGCAGGAGAATGGGGATGAGAAAATATCAGCCATGATTGAACGGTGGAGCAGACTCGATGGGCCGTGTGGCCTAATTCAGTTCCTATGTTTTATGATCTTACAGTCTTATGGTCTTATATGCACACATAAGAATGTGAAGCTGTCAACTATCTCCACCTCAACACCATTGATGCAGGCAGGGGTGTGTACGATACTTTGCTTCCTGATGTCAATGACCAGCTCTCTAGTTTTGAGGGAGAGATTGTTGTTGTTACACCACTCCACTAGGTTGTCTGTCTCCCTCATTTACTCTGACTGAGCATTGCCGAGATCCGACCCATTATGTTCGTGTTATCCACAAAGTTGCAGATGGAGTTGGAGCCAAATCTTGACACACAGTCAAGTGTACATGGAGAGGGGAGGGGGCTAAGGAGGCAACCTTGCGGGACCCCATTATTGAGAACAATGGGGAGGAGGTGTTATTTAGATATCACTATTGCTCAGATTAAGCTTGTAACCCGATGCGGCACCATGGTGCACTGGTTACAGTCCCGACAGATCATTCTGTACATGAAAAGAACATAGGACATACATTAATACGCAATGTAAATACGTAGGCACAGGCCAAGGATTATCACACGGAGTGCAGTATTACTCAGGATAGACGATGTGCGAAGAGGTGTGTTTGCATGATGTACAGTGCTGTGTTTACGACTCTCTGTAGCTTCTTACGGTCTTGGGCCGAGCAATTGCCGTACCCGGCTGTGATGCAGCCAAATATGATGCTTTCTACAGAAAATGGTGCGAGTCAATGTTGACATGCCGAATTTCCTCAGTTTCCTGAGGAGAAAGAGGAGCTGTTGTGCTTTCCTGTTCGTACCATCGACGTGTGTGGACCAGGACAGATTCTTCGTGATGTGCACACTTACAAATTTGAAGCTGTCAACCACCTGCACCTCAGCACCATTAATCCAAGCGGGATGTGTATGAAACTTTGCTTCCTGAAGTCATTGACCAGCTCTTTAATTTTGCTGACATTGAGGAAGAGATTGTTGTCGTTACATCACTCCACTAGGTCGTCTATCACCCTCCTCCACCCTGACTCATCATTGTCCGAGAACCGAACCACTACTGTCGTGTCATCCACAAACTTGAATTTGGAGCCAAATTTTGCCACAGTCATGTGTGTATATGGAGTATAGTAGGGGGCTAAGTACGCAGATTTGTGGGGCCCCAGTATTGAGGACAATGGGGAGAAGGTGTTATTTAGATTTCACTCTTGCACAGATTAAGCTTGTAACCCGAGGCACTGGTGGACTGGTGGTGGTGCACTGGTTAGCACTGCTGCCTCATGGCGCTGAGGACCCTGGTTCGCTCATGGCCCTGGGTTACTGTGCTGTGGAATTTGCTCATTCACCCCGTGTCTGCGTGGGTCGGACCCCCACAACCCGAAGATCCGCAGTGTACGTGGATTGGCCACGCTAAATTGCTCCTTAATTTTTAAAAAAGGGTGTGACTCGTGAAGTCTCTAAACTCCTTTAGGAGTTTCATTATCTTGCATGCTGATCTGAGGATTGGAGGTGTAGAGGAGCAGGTCATCCACGTCGAGTGAAACTCTATGCTCTCTGCCCCCCCCATTCAGATATGTCTCCACACCTTCGCCATTTTGAGTGCAATCGCCAGAATAACCTGCAGTGGCGATAGCAGCCATCCCTGTCCCATGCCTCTATGCAATTGGAGGTCTTTCGTGCTTGTGGGGTTTGTCCGTACGCTCTTGATGGGAGCACTGTAAAGTATGTTCAACCAGAAGGTGAACCCTGCTGCAAACTGAAACGGATGCAGTGCTTCTATAAGGTACTTCCACTCGACTCGATCAAAGCCCTTTCCTGCGTCCAGCGAGATCTGCGATGCAGGTGCTCCGTGATGCTGCCAGACGCCAGAGAAGGTGGCAGCAGCAGCATCTGCACATGCTCGTGGCAACGGTCCATGTACCAGGTCCCGCCACACACCCTGAGGACCCGGCTACCATCAAGCCAGTGAGGGACCCAGAGAGGTAGTCCAGTGATGGCCAAGGTGTACAGACGCCGCTGGTCATTCGAAGAGATGATGGACAGCGCGTGGAGCAGGAGGCTCTGCCTCGTCAAGGAGAATGCGCGACACCTGTGCCATATACTCACGCACTTGGTACCACGTGGAGGAGGAGTTCGCCCGCCCCGGTGACCGTCAAGGTCACTGCAGCCCTGAACCTTTATGCCACGGGATCATTACAGACCTGGAGTGGGGATCTGGTACCTCGCAGGTCACAGCCCATCGGCGCATCTGGGAGGCCACGGATGGCCTGTATGCCCGGGCGGTACACTGCATTTTGTTTTACATGCACCAGGCCCAACAGGATGCTCAGGAAGCAGATTTTTCCGCCATCGCCAGGATGCCCCAGGTCCAGCTAGTCATAGATGCCACGCATGTTGTTCTGCACCTCATCGGGCCATCTGAGGGTGCTCTATGTTAACTGAAATGGGTTTCACGCCCTCAACATACAGCTCGTTTGTAACCACCAGTTCCAGATAATTCACGCGTGTGCCCGCTACCGGGAAGTGTGCACGGCAGCTACATCGTGGGGTACTCGGTCATCCCTGCCCTCATCGAGGAGCACCCCAGCATGGACCGTTGGCTCTTGGGGGGGGGGGGGGGGGGGGGGATAAGGGATCTCTGCTGCGGACCTGTCTAATGACACTAGTAGGGAGGGCGGAGAATGAAGAGGAGGCCCGGTACATCGAGGGCCCTGCAGCCACGCCGTCTGTCATTGAGCGGTGTATCAGACTCCTCAAGGTGCAGTTTCGATCCCCCCAATATTGGCCTGATTTTCCTAGGCGGTGGCCTGGTCCATTATCGCATTCGTATCCACCCGCCACCCCCATTTCCCAGTCTCCCAGGGTATGTGCTACATCAGTCCAGAGTGCTGCGACTGTGTAGACATTGTCTGGGGGTCAGGGGGTGATGATAACACGCAGCCAGATGGGCGCTGATGCTCCTCCGTCAATGCCACAGTTTGACCCCTGTCTGCCTCCTCACACCAATCACCTGCACGCGGCAATGCATTACGGAAGAAAGCGAAAGAGACTTCATGTTAGTTGTGCACAAGGGTGTTTATTGTTCAGTATATGCCCCGACTCTCCCGCTGGTGTATCTCCCTCGCCGCCCTCACCCCCCACCCACCCTTCACCCCCCTGCCTACCTAGTTCCCCCTCCCCCGTTTCCCTCAGTGATCCTCGATGTGCATTGCCCTCCTAGCTCTACTACTACATTGTGTCCCGAGGATTCACATCAGAGGTGGAGGCAGGCAGCTGGTTACCTCGTCCGAGGCAGCAATGGCTGCCTTGTGGCTCACCCGCCGGGATTCTCGCGGGAACAGGGAATCCCGTCGCCCCCCCCCCCCCCCCCACTGCGGCCAGGAGTCTCCCCAAGTCAACATCCCTAATATTGGGGCCAGTCTCCAGGGCACGACTTCTGCGTGCTGGCTGTGGTTGGCTGAGCAAGTGCAGCTTAAGTGATGCTCGATGTTGTTGGCGGGGGGGCTGGCGAGTGGGTCCCGGTGAATCAGCAGGACCAATTAACGTTGAATTGTGTTGCGGGCCTCACCGGGCCGAGCGCCGGGAAACGCGCGGCAATTCCCGTACAGCACCTGGAGATTTTTCCGGGGAATTGTGCCCCTGGTCTCAGAAACGTAGAATCTTGTCCCAGGTATCTTTAATCTCTTGCAGATCTGCAGGAAGATAACATATCTGAAACGTAAACTCAGTTTACTCTCTAGTGATGCTGAATTGCCTGTTGTTTATTGATAGCACATTGTTCCTCATATAATTTCCGGTGTTATGGCAACATTCAATGCGGAAATGAACAGTTCAGCAAGGTTATATTCAGAATGCGCCGTACAGTAACGTGCAATGCTTCACATGCGAAAGGCGGTCTATGATTGAATAATAATCAGATGCAGAAAGTGGCTTTTTAAGAAGCAGAATGCATTTTCTCAGTTATACCTTGTACTGAGATTAGGGAAAACAGGTTCTAGGAATTTAGATCCGTGAATTCATAAGGTACAAACTCACATTAACCATTGCAACTGCCGTTTAAATCTTCCACTATCTTCGTAAATGAACTATCCGTGGCATGATAGAATAGTCTCAGGGGATTTTCCTTTTAAACTGACCCCTTAAGAAAACAATCTATTCCATCAGAACTCAAAGATATATCTGGCAGCAGCTGCGTTAACCCATTTGTTTAAATCATTGCAATTAATTAAAAACAATGCAGAATTATTCTAACTATCTCCCTGGAGGCTTACATGAAGCATAAATTAAACTACTTTGCGGTGTAGTGCACAACCGTCTTGGCGCTTCCGACAGAAATGCATGGATCTCCAAAAGGCCTGCTCTTTGCCATTTACTATCCTGCCCTTGCCGCTATTGGTGTTCTTGGTAAAGTATTATATGCAGGAATTAATTTTGAAGTTCATTTATAGATACATAAGTGATCAGCACTGTACTATAGTGGTTAGCACAGTTTCGTCACAGCTCCAGGTTCCCAGGTTCGATTCCCGGCTTGGTTCACTTTCTGTGTGGAGTTTGCACGTTCTCCCCGTGTGGGCGTGGGTTTCCTCTGGGTGCTGTGGTTTCCCCCCACAGTCCAAGGATGTGCACGTTAGGTGGTTTTGTCATTCTAAATTGTTCTACGTGTCCACAAAGTTTAGGTTGGGTTATGGGGATAAAGGTTATAGGGTGGAGACTTGGGGCTCAAGTCGGGTGCTCTTTCCAAAGACCGGTGCAGACTCGACGGGTTGAATGGCCTCCTTCCGCACTGTACATTCTATGATTCTATGATATATCAATGTTCCCATTTATTATTAACACTCTTCCATGGTACAATATTATTCACCGAATTTAAATTGATGTCCTATCTTTCTTTTTAACTGAAAACAGCACGGGAGCTGAGGGAGCCGGGACAGTGAAAACAGCGCGGGAGATTTAAAAAGCGCGGGAGCTGCGAGTCGGAGCGGAGATTTTAAAAGATCGCGGCCTAGTTTCGGGAGCCGTTCGGAGGAGGAGGAGTAGTCTCTGTCAGGGAGAGAACCTGAGAACATCTAAGACACTCAGAGGGTAAGAAGGTAAGTAAGTGATTGTTACTCATTTTTACTTTTATACCTTTTTCAAATTGTGTGTGTGGGGGGAAAACTGAAGTGACATCACAGAAAAGCTGTGACCCGAGTGGCTGGTTGGGAATCTACACTAAATTAAAAAATTAAGCATTGGTAACTAATTAAACATAATTACTTAATTATAATTCAGAGGGATATCTAAGCCAGAGATCGGAGAGTACTATATTTAGCTTTCGCATTTCTATTAGAAATCTAGTGCTAGGAAACAGATAGTTAACAGTTAAAGAAAAATTTTTTTTTTTAAATTTTAATTAATTGACGCAGTTTCAGTTAGAGGGGTGCAGTGCTCTGACTGTGAGATGTGGCAGGTCCCGGAGGCTTCCAGCGTCCCGGGTGTCTTCATCTGCAGAAAGTGCACCCAACTGGAGCTCCTCACAGACCGCATGGTTCGGTTGGAGCAGCAATTGGATGCACTTAGGAGCATGCAGGTGGCGGAAAGCCTCATAGATCGCAGTTATATAAACGTGGTCACACCCAAGGTGTAGGCAGAGAAATGGGTGACCACCAGAAAGGGCAGGCAGTCAGTGCAGGAGTCCCCTGTGGTTGCCCCCCTCTCGAACAGGTATACCCCTTTGGATACTGTCCGGGGGGATAGCCTATCACGGGAAAACAGCAGCTGCCAGAGCAGTGGCACCACGACTGGCTCTGATGTTCAGACGGGAGGGTCAAAGCGCAGAAGAGTAATAGTAATAGGGGACTCTATATTCAGGGGCACAGATAGGCGCTTCTGTGGACGTGAAAGAGACTCCAGGATGGTATGTTGCCTCCCTGGTTCCAGGGTCCAGGATGTCTCCGAACGGGTAGAGGGCATCCTGAAGGGGGAAGGCAAACAGGCAGAAGTCGTTGTACATATTGTTACTAACGACATAGGCAGGAAGGGGCATGAAGTGCTGCAGCAGGAGTTCAGGGAGCTAGGCAGAAAGTTAAAAGACAGGACCTCGAGGGTTGTAATCTCGGGATTACTCCCTGTGCCACGTGCCAGTGAGGCTAGAAATAGGAAGATAGAGCAGCTAAACACGTGGCTAAACAGCTGGTGTAGGAGGGAGGGTTTCCGTTATCTGGACCACTGGGAGCTCTTCCCGGGCAGGTGTGACCTGTATAAGAAGGACGGGTTGCATCTAAACCGGAGAGGCATAAATATCCTGGCCGCGAGGATTGCTAGTGTCACACGGGAGGGTTTAAACTAGTATGGCAGGGGGGTGGGCACGGGAGCAACAGGTCAGAAGGTGAGAGCATTGAGGGAGAACTAGGGAATAGGGACAGTGTGGCTCTGAGGCAGAGCAGACAGGGAGAGGTTGCTGAACACAGCGGGTCTCGTGGCCTGAAGTGCATATGTTTTAATGCAGGAAGTATTACGGGTAAGGCAGATGAACTTAGAGCTTGGATTAGTACTTGGAACTATGATGTTGTTGCCATTACAGAGACCTGGTTGAGGGAAGGGCAGGATTGGCAGCTAAACGTGCCAGGATTTAGATGTTTCAGGCGGGATAGAGGGGGATGTAAAAGGGGTGGCGGAGTTGCGCTACTGGTTCGGGAGAATATCACAGCTGTTCTGCAGGAGGACACCTCAGAGGGCAGTGAGGCTATATGGGTAGAGATCAGGAATAAGAAGGGTGTAGTCACAATGTTGGGGGTTTACTACAGGCCTCCCAACAGCCAGCGGGAGATAGAGGAGCAGATAGGTAGACAGATTTTGGAAAAGAGTAAAAACAACAGGGTTGTGGTGATGGGAGACTTCAACTTCCCCAATATTGACTGGGACTCACTTAGTGCCAGGGGCTTAGACGGGGCGGAGTTTGTAAGGAGCATCCAGGAGGGCTTCTTAAAACAATATGTAGACAGTCCAACTAGGGAAGGGGCGGTACTGGACCTGGTATTGGGGAATGAGCCCTGCCAGGTGGTAGATGTTTCAGTAGGGGAGCATTTCGGTAGCAGTGACCACAATTCAGTAAGTTTTAAAGTAATGGTGGACAAGGAGAAGAGTGGTCCTAGGATGAATGTGCTAAATTGGGGAAAGGCTAATTATAACAATATTAGGCGGGAACTGAAGAACATAGATTGGGGGCGGATTTTTGAGGGCAAACCAACATCTGGCATGTGGGACGCTTTCAAGAGGCAGTTGAAAGGAATTCAGGACCGGCATTTTCCTGTGAAGAAGAAGGATAAATACGGCAATTTTCGGGAACCTTTGATGACGAGAGATATTGTAGGCCTCGTCAAAAAGAAAAAGGAGGCATTTGTCAGGGATAAAAGGCTGGGAACAGACGAAGCCTGCGTGGAATTTTCGGAAAGTAGGAAGGAACTTAAGCAAGGAGTCAGGAGTGCTAGAAGGGGTCACGAAAAGTCATGAGCAAATAGGGTTAAGGAAAATCCCAAGGCTTTTTACACGTACATAAAAAGCAAGAGGGTAGCCAGGGAAAGGTTTGGCCGACTGAAGGATAGGCAAGGGAATCTATGTGTGGAGCCAGAGGAAATGGGCGAGGTACTAAATGAATACTTTGCATCAGTATTCACCAAAGAGAAGAAATTGGTAGATGTTGAGTCTGGAGAAGGGTGAGTAGATAGCCTGGGTCACATTGAGATCCAAAAAGACGAGGTGTTGGGTGTCTTAAAAAATATTAAGGTAGATAAGTCCCCAGGGCCTGATGGGATCTACCCCAGAATACTGAAGGAGGCTGGAGATGAAATTGCTGAGGCCTTGACAGAAATCTTTGGATCCTCGCTGTCTTCAGGGGATGTCCCGGAGGACTGGAGAATAGCCAATGTTGTTCCTCTGTTTAAGAAGGGTAGCAAGGATAATCCCGGGAACTACAGGCCGGTGAGCCTTACTTCAGTGGTAGGGAAATTACTGGAGAGAATTCTTCGAGACATGATCTACTCCCATTTGAAAGCAAATGGACGTATTAGTGAGAGGAAGCACGGTTTTGTAAAGGGAAGGTCGTGTCTCACTAACTTGATAGAGTTTTTCGAGGAGGTCACTAAGATGATTGATGCAGGTAGGGCAGTGGATGTTGTCTATATGGACTTCAGTAAGGCCTTTGACAAGGTCCCTCATGGTAGACTAGTACAAAAGGTGAAGTCACACGGGATCAGGGGTGAGCTGGCAAGGTGGATACAGAACTGGCTAGGCCATAGAAAGCAGAGAGTAACAATGGAAGGATGCTTTTCTAATTGGAGGGCTGTGACCAGTGGTGTTCCACAGGGATCAGTGCTGGGATCTTTGCTCCTTGTAGTATATATAAATGATTTGGAGGAAAATGTAACTGGTCTGATTAGTAAGTTTGCAGACGACACAAAGGTTGGTGGAATTGCGGATAGTGATGAGGACTGTCGGAGGATACAGCAGGATTTAGATTGTTTGGAGACTTGGGCGGAGAGATGGCAGATGGAGTTTAATCCGGACAAATGTGAGGTAATGCATTTTGGAAGGTCTAATGCAGGTAGGGAATATACAGTGAATGGTAAAACCCTCAAGAGTATTGAAAGTCAAAGAGATCTAGGGGTACAGGTCCACAGGTCATTGAAAGGGGCAACACAGGTGGAGAAGGTAGTCAAGAAGGCACACGGCATGCTTGCCTTCATTGGCCGGGGCATTGAGTATAAGATTGGCAAGTCACGTTGCAGCTGTATAGAACCTTAGTTAGGCCACACTTGGAGTATAGTGTTCAATTCTGGTCGCCACACTACCAGAAGGATGTGGAGGCTTTAGAGAGGGTGCAGAAGAGATTTACCAGAATGTTGCCTGGTTATGGAGGGCATTAGCTATGAGGAGCGGTTGAATAAACTCGGTTTGTTCTCACTGGAACGAAGGAGGTTGAGGGGAGACCTGATAGAGGTATACAAAATTATGAGGGGCATAGACAGAGTGGATAGTCAGAGGCTTTTCCCCAGGGTAGAGGGGTCAATTACTCGGAGGCATAGGTTTAAGGTGAGAGGGGCAAGGTTAGAGTAGATGTACGAGGCAAGTTTTTTACGCAGAGGGTAGTGGGTGCCTGGAACTCACTACCGGAGGAGGTGGTGGAAGCAGGGACGATAGTGACATTTAAGGGGCATCTTGACAAATACATGGATGGGAATAGAGGGATACGGACCCAGGAAGTGTAGAAGATTGTAGTTTAGTCGGGCAGCATGGTCGGCACGGGCTTGGAGGGCCGAAGGGCCTGTTCCTGTGCTGTACATTTCTTTGTTCTTTGTTCTTTGAATAGATTGTCTCCTTTTTTGTTTCATTTATAGAATAATTGTTGCCACGTTAAAATATTATTTCGTATTTCTCAATCTTTTGGATTTAATTTACTCCTTTTACTGAGACAATATCTCACTTTCAGCGTCGTCTTTTCAATCCATTTAACGGGATTCACATTGCGGGTATAACATCCTCATTTGACAGAAAGGCTAATACGAGAAGGAATTGGAGATTCAGACCTTCGAGTTCGCACCGCCATTCACTGAAATCATGGTTCACCTTCTAATTCAACACCATTTTCCTTCACTATCCACGTATCGTATCGTAGTTTTAATATACAGGAATCTATTGGTTTCATTATTGAACATACCTAACGACCGAGCCAGCACACCCCTCTGGGGCTGGGGGGTCAAAAATTCATCACGCTTTGGGTGAACATAGTCCTCCTAATCTCTGTCCTAAATAACCTAATTCAGACACCGTGACCCCTTATACAAGAACCTTCGCAAATGCCCCCCTCCACCACACCAACCAGCAGAAAGATTATTCCTACTTTTAATCGGTAGAGCCCTCTAAGAGCTGTGTATGTTTGACTGAGAACACCACTCTTTCTGCAAAACTCCAGTTATGAAAACCACAGCGTATTTAATATCTGCTTCATGCCAGCTATTAATTTAATGAATCGACCTTGCGCTCCATTGTGGCATGTATTTATTTCCATTGGTGTGGAAATCAAACCTGCTCTTAATACTCCAATTGGAGTATCATGAAGGCTCCAAAGATTAGCATTGATTGCCGTTATACGGTCATCCTCTCGGCATTTATACATATGAGTATTATTTAATGGAAATTTCTACTGTGAGGGGATTATCTCACTGATATCGCGATGTAAAACAAATAGCTCTCTTGTGGTATTTATTTTGACAAAGATTAATTTCTACAAATGCTTCCCTGCTTGAAAGTATTCAACCGTTCTATATTTACGGCTGAACTTTAGGAGTGAATTTATTATTATTAGATTTGGATGAATTCATGAAATGTAAAAATGTAACAATGCAATTTTCTTCATCAATGTTTCACGAAGACAACCGCGTTTTTTTTACACCAGTCTCTAACAGACAATGATTCAGTTTAGATCTGTTTCTATTTAAATTTGCTGTTGTTGGCGGTTCTGCAGTGATCGCTGCTGAATTCTGGCCTTACTACTGGCCCCAGTTCGACAGTTCTGCCACAGTTATCACATTACATTCAACGTCTCTCGTATGCGGGTTAATAAGTATCAATAACAAGAAGTGCTGGAAAAGATCAACAGGTATCGTCGCCTCTGTGGATGGGGGGATAGAATTGCCATTTGGAGAGCAAAACCATTCTTGTTCAGAACAAAAATCATATTGAACTCGAGTTGCTGATCCTCTTCAGCACATTTTGTTTCTCATCCAGATTTGTAATACTAATTGTACTTTGTTTTTATTTTGATAATGATTAATTTCAAATTCCACTCAAGGATTAGGCAACTAATTATCCGCACACAGTCAAACAGTGTTGGTCTCTCATTAGACCACCTCCTCCTTTGCTACTTCTTCTGGTCCTGATCGATAGTGGAGATTCTTTATTTTGTCATAAAATGTGAGGCCGTTGGCAAATCCTGAAATATATTTTCCATTCCTATTAATCCTGACCGAAAATAGCTATCTCTCCCATTTTAGAGGGCAAACACATTTTCCTGCGCCCGGAGTCACATGTGGACCAGACCAAGTAAGGACGGCTGGCGTCCTATTCAAAGGGACGTTTGTGAACCTGATGGAATGTACAACAATCAATTATGATTTCATGCACGGTTACCTGGACTGGCTTTCGATCTCAGAATGATTGATAGAAATTAGAAGCCCTCAAACTTCCATGGAGGGACTTTAAACCAGGTCCACAGACCGTTAGACTTGCCCTCTGGACAAATCACACATCAATAGAAACAGACGTTCGGAGTTCTCATTGGTCTCCACCAACATCCACTGACACTGTAAGAGTATGGTAATTATCCGTTTATTTCTCTCTATGATGCTCTCGAACAAGTTAACAGCCCTAAGTGAATCATTTTACAGTGTGTCCATCCCAGGGGGGCGCACGATACCCTTAGTGGGATGTAGCATGTTGTGAAAGCAGACTTTGCATTTGTTTGATTAAGCTAAATTAGAAACATAGAACATAGAAAGAGACGTAGGGTATTCTGCCCATCCAGCCCGCTTCTACTTTCAATATGAAACTGATGTTCCTCCATCTAAACGCTATATTCCTGTATCCCCCCATACCGTTTGATACCTCCGTATTTTCCATTATCGCTTTTCCATTGTACTATTGTACATTCTAATGTAATTAATCTGTCAACAAGAATGTATATTTTATTCGCATGAGCAGTTCCTCTCGCTGCCGAAAATGAAGTATAACTGACGATTACTTGTAAATCTGCAAACAGCACTGAAAATAATCCATTTGTGTCGAATTAGTCATTTTTTAACTTGTTCTCATATACATCTGCATATTTCCTCTTTTATCTATCTTTCTCTTTCACCTCTGTCACAGCCAATCTGGTAGCAATTGTGATCCTGTCCCGAGGAAGGTGTGGCCTCTCCGGGTGCATCACTCGATACCTGGTTTCCATGGCAATCGCGGACCTCTTGGTCATTATTACCGGAGTGATATTGAACAGGATTTCGGGCATTTATTTTCCAGCCAGCCTGCTGTCCATCACACCACTCTGCAGTCTCCGTTCCGTTCTGAACTCTGTCACTTTGGGCACTTCTGCCTGGTTAACGGTTGCCTTTACCTTTGATCGATTTGTAGCCATTTGTTGCCAGAAGTTGAAAATTAAATATTGCACAGAGAAGATGGCAACTTGTGTTATAGGAACGGTTTTTATAGTGAATTGTTTTAAATCCGCATTCCTGTATTTTATATATGAACCCGTATACATAACTAACACCATTCCCTGGTTCTGTAGCGTAAAAACATTACTTAATACATCAGCTGCATGGAACATTTATGATCTGGTCCTCCACATTATGATGCATTGCCTCGCATTTGTCCTAATTTTATTGCTCAATGCACGAACAGTTCGATATATTCTAGTGGCCAATAGAGCCCGCACGAGACTTTGGGGCCATAGCAATGGAGAGAATCAGAGTGACCCAGAAATGGAGAACAGGAGAAAGTCCATCGTTTTACTCTTCTGTATCTCAGGCAGCTTTATATTGTTATGGGTTTGGTTCCTAATAACTTGCCTCTATGTTAGAATTGCAAGAGTAACGCATTTCTCTGGTACTAATTTCAATGAATTCTATTATATTCTGGAGGAAATCGGAATCATGCTTCAGCTGTTGAGTTCCTGCATCAACCCAATTATTCACGCAGGGACCCAGAGAAAATTCAGACAAGAGTTTGGAAATGCGCTGAAATGTCTACAGAGTAAAATTAATTAAACGATGAAAATTATGCTTTTGACTTCAAGTTGCCCCTCTGTCACTCTGCTTCTGAGATTCCGACGAGCTTCACAATCACTGATAGCATGGATCATTTCCACAACCGTGGTTCAAAAACATAACCTGATTCATAATGTGTAGGAAATTACATTCCTTCTTTAGTTGAAGGAGCACATTTCACTTTTCGGCCGACTTATTCTTGCGGCAATATTGCTATTAACGTGACGATATGCATTGTGCCCATTCCTTGTTCTACATTTGCCGAAACGTACTGTGTGAATGAGGTATCGAGCAATCTGGGAGATTGTTGTCCAGTCTAAGTCACCCGATATCCCCTTTCTTCCACATTGTAAGCAATGGAATTTCCCTGCATTTCCAGAGGAACCTGGAGAATTAATCGCTGTGGCCTTGTACACTAGAGGATCAGGAGAGTAAGACAAGGCCATTCCTCCCATCTAGATTGTGCCAGAATTTCTGTATATTGTGATTATCGAGGAATTAAGGGCTATGGAGAGAGAGCTTGTAAATTGAGTTGAAATCAGCCATGATTGAATGGTGGAGTGGACTCGATGGGCCGAATGGCCTTACTTCCGCTCCTATGTCTTATGGTCTTATGGTCTTATGATCTTCATCCAAACCGTATTGTCCCGCCACTTCATATCCAAACACAACATTGCTGGGATTCCCCATTGCTAGTCCGCCTCACTACCGCTACTGGCGGTGAAGGATAATTTCGCTGCGTATTGCCAGCGGGAACATGAAATACCAACGGCCCCACCTGTCTCTGGTCAGAACACTACGGCGGCTGCCATTCAGCTTTCCCCCCTGCAGCGCACACCCACCCGCGGATTGGCAGCGGTGTGGGGTAGTTTCAATGCAAGTGGCAGTAAGAGAGAATCCCGCTGCTTGCGAATGGCGCACCGCCGAGAAACTCGCGACTGCGTTCTGGAGAATCCGGCCCACAGTCTCCCTATTTCCGAATCTGTGAATGAAATTCTCCACAAGTTTAATTTTAAACACCGAATAATAATCAATTTGAACGTATTGCTTACAGACCTTATTGAGTTTATACAGTCTGATAATCTCTCTAAGAGTCAACTATCAGCATTCCAGCGCCTGTTCGGGGAGGCTGACACGGGAATGTGGCGACTAGGGGCTTTTCACAGTAACAATAAGCGATTTTCATTGAGATAAAGGAGAAATTGTTGTGATATAGAACGAGTAGAGGCGGAGGAGAGTGGTGGTGGATGGGAATTCTCCAGGCCTCTTTACGAGAAATAAGTGACGAGCTCTCAGGCAACCCTGGTTGCGATGCAGGTGCAGAGTGATTACACATCCATGGTGGATAGGTTGCGGTTAGGGCCCGCGAACTGGAAAATGGTAAACCGAGAGTAGTTCTGTATTACTTCGTTTGTGGAGGTTATGACAGACCCACTATCCCGGCCACCTCGAGTTCTCTAATAAAGTCTATTAGCAGAATTCACAACGCTAATCATTGTCTACTTTTCCGAGTCCAACAGCTTCAATGGGAAATCCCTTTGATAAGCGGCGGGAAGAGAGAATTCTGTCCCCAGGCTCTGAGGAAAGGGAAAGTAATTGGATTCTGAAAACGTAGGAAACTGAAGTCATACGTTCTGCTATGTTTATTCACTAAAAATTTAAATATCGAAGTCATGAGTTCAGAAGTAACTGTAATGTATAATTTGCTATGAATTCTGATCATCCAGACTTGTGAATATTTAATATTTAGTATGGCTTGACTGCAAGTAAGTGCCCGGACTAAACGCGTGAAAATGTTTGACAAATACGTAGAGAAAACAATTGACTTTCTTGCCACAAAATTAATGGTCAGTGGGCGAAATTCTACCGGCGCGATTCTCCTAAAAAATTTCGAAATACATTTGTGGCGGGTTTTTCAGGGTGTTTGCCGCCGGCTCTGCCCAAAAACTCCACACCCAGCGGCGGTCTTTCCCCCTGGCACTCTGCCTTTCACACCACACTCCTGCTCCGGTTTGTGCCCATCACTGCGGTGGCCTCTTGCGTCATCACCCATCTCTGCTGGCGAGGTTACAAGTTCTTGTAAACACTATAGAGCGACCGTGTCCCAGTGCACCACTTTGTGTGTGTGAGGAAGAGTGAGCTCTCCGGCCTGCTGACCAATTGCTGTCCACAATGCTGCGCGGTTATTCGCCTGCCCGTTGAGTGGGAATGATTTCACCCAGTCAGTTATCCCGCTGAGGTACCAGAAGATCCATGGAAAGAATTGAATGTACAAAAACACTTAAAATCAACATTTCGAATTTAAAAGGAAACAATCACACTTGCTGGATATGCGACCAAATGGAATGATATGAAGTATTAATCTATGTGGTAGGCACGGTGACAGCGTTGTTAGCACTGCTGTCTCAAAGCTTCAAGGGCCCCGAATCAATTCCGGGCTCGGGTAACTGTCTGTGCGGAGTTTGAACTTCCCGTGTCTTCGTGGGATTCCTTCGGATGCTCCGGTGTTCTCCAAGGATGTGCAGGTTAGATGGATTCGCCATGCTAAATTGCCCTTAGTGCCCAAAAGATTAGGTGGGGTTATTGCGACCGGTTGGAGACGTGGGCTTGTGCCGAATTCTCTTTCCAAGGGCCGTTGCAAACTCGATGGGCCGAATGGCCTCCTTCTGCACTGTAAATTCTATATTTATATGTAACTGTGAAGGCACGTTTTAGGCATCTATTGATATGCATCATTTCCGTGCTATAGAATCACATCACAACATTTCAAAACCACTGCCTTGGATTTTCAGCAGTTTTCGACGTTCTGCATTAGTGACTGGCGCTATGCAAATACAAGTCTTGCTCTGTGTCAGATATAATAAATGAATTAAGCGATGGGGTTGCAAAATTCATCGACTCTTTCGAATATCTAGCCGTCTGTATCTCTGGCTGTGACTCTGTTGCCTGTCTGTACCTCCACGCTTGTTCCTATTTGTCTATCACATTATCTCTCTATCCCTAAATCTGTTTCACCCACTCACTCTTCTTTTTACCCTCTCCCCTTGTTCGTTCCTTGTGCTCAACACTCTTCCGCCAATATTATGCAGATAAGCCATGGCTGTTTCCAGCACGATTCTTCCTGCATCGTTTGTGTTTTTTTCAGCGAAGACGATTTGAGAACGCAGATTTAAAAATGGCATGATTCACTTTACTACAAATATGTCTCATAACGAGAGCAGATATTTTTGCTGCAATTATAGGAACGGGGTTGTCGTACTCTGTTCTGTTCTCCTTGCCTAAGGAAGGATTCAGTTGCCACAGATCCATTCAATGAAATAATCATTGCAAAACGCTGGAGGCCATTGGACTATCGAGTCCATCCTCTCTGCAGCACAATGATGTCATTCCAATCTCCCCACATTTTGTCCACAATCCTGCACGTTATTTCCCCAAGTGTCAATCCTCACCATCATCGTCATCATCAACATCATCAATAATGTCATCACCACTTTCTTCTTCTTTCGCTCCCTGTCAATCACGCATTTATCTTGAAAGCCGCTCACTCATACCTCTACCTTCCTATCTGTCCATCTGAACTGAAGTCTTCTTTAATCCTAGTCCCCGCAGTCAAAAACATTAATTCAGCTAACTGCTCTCTCTTAATCGACAACAGATAATCTTCCGATTTCAAAGATAGCAATCAGTTTTCAGTCTCTTCTCGTGTACTTTCTCCAATTCATCTGTAATCGTCACTAACCGAATAATATGACTATTGATCTTATTCTCACGTTTCGCTCCAATATGTGCCTTAAATCTGTATGTAATAGCTGGTTGTCGTTATTCCTCTTACCTTGTTGCTGTCCAGTATTAGGCAGTAATGTAGCACCCGTTCCGATTCGGAGCTGCCACTGTGACATGGCAAAAAGGTAATTTACGGCGAGTATTCTCCATCAGCTCTATATTGTTCTCACATCGAAAAATAGATAGGTGTAGGAATAAGATATCAGGCCCCTCACATCTGCCAAGCCATCCGATTCTACCGGAGATGATTGTAGTCTTATTTTTTCTTAACTGATTTGGTAAAAGCCAAAACTTCTCAAACTGTTGTCATATCGTACACAGTTCAACACTGGAATGAAGCGAGTGCACGTTTTACCAAGAGCTGCGGACACAAATGTATTATTTTTCTTCAATCCAGTGGACAAAAAGAATAGGCTGTACCCCAGATGGTGTGCCACCAGCGCCCTGCGCAACTGCCCCTTTCAATAAACACCAATATTCCATTTGACTTCAAATATATTCAAAACCAACTTGTTTTATTCAATTTAATGGACACCCAGATTCATTTTGACCCTCCGAAGTGTTCATATTTTCCTACAACATACAATTGTATGCCAATTGTTCTTTCGAACTCATTTTGTCTTCATACTAGTCGACCAAAAGTATACGCTGCATCCCAGAAGTTGATTCTGCTTGATTCCAATATGATTTTCGTTATATTATGCAGTGGACACCTTCACATTTTCCTACATCATACGCCAATTGTTCTTTCCACCACATGTAAGCTATCAATGTCACTTTGGAGTCTCCGCACCTCCTGTGACAACTTTGTGTCTGAGCTATCTTGTTGTCATCGGAAGATTTAGCTCCCCAAAATTAGGCCTGCCCATCCCAATTCGCTTTTATATGTTGCAGATAGTTGAGGCTCCCACACATGTCACTCTGCATGCGTTTTGTTACAGCCTGAAAAGCCAGACAAAACATCGATTTACCGACCCTCGCTCCATCCCTTTTGCCATGCACGCTTCTATCCATGACATTATGCTTCCCAATACAGAACGAGAGCTCTTACTTTGTGCAGTAACCACTGCTGCAGAACGTTGTCAACGATCTTTTGGAAACCCATTTGTCCCTGATCGACATGTCCCCACTTATTCCCCTCGATTATTAAATAATTCCAATAAATTAATTAAATGCAATCTACCTTTCAATTAACTATGTTAATTCTGCTTGGCACCAATATGAGTCTCGCCATATCATGCTGTGCCCTGCTTAAGATTGGATGATATCAATTTCGCTACAAGCGATGTTCAGTTGACCAGACAATAACTTCCTGATTTCTGTTACCAGCCGTTCCTGACGTGTTCGATTAAAATTTTTCCAATAAGCTAGGCGAGTAAAATTGACAGTTTTCTGTACATTTTGTACTATTACTTCGGATTGATTTGAACAATTAAGCAGTTAATATAGATCCATTGCGTAAATTGTATTTTTATTCATTAAGAAATTTGAAATAAAATGGAAAAATTATGGATGCGGGTATGTTAACTTGTATTGTGAAACTGAATGAGGCTTTGCCCCGAGGGAGATTCTGCAGTAGATCCGCAGGGGCTTCAGTAAAATATGCTATCACCTACTCCTAAATATTGACATTTTATAACTGCTTAAAAGTAAGTTAATATAATATCACAAAACTGCATGGGCGGCACTGTAGCCTGGGCGGCACGGCAGCACAATGGGTAGCACTGTTGTTTCACAGCGCCAGGGTCCCAGGTTCGATTCCCGGCTTGAGTCACTGTCTGTGTGGAGTATGTTCGTTCTCCCCGTGTCTGCGTGGGTTTCCTCCGGGTGCTCGGGTTTCCTCCCACAGTCCAAAGATGTGCAGGTTCGGTGGATTGGCCATGCTAAATTGTCCTTAGTGTCCAAAATTGCCCATACTGTTGGGTGGGTTGCTGGATTATGGGGATAGGGTGGAGGTGTGGGCTTGGTTAGGGTGCTCTTTCAAAGAGCCGATGCAGACTCGATGGGCCGAATGGTCTCCTTCTGCACTGTAAATTCTATGATTCTAAGATTCTATGACAATATAGATTGTTATTATAGCGTGGAGTCCTTCGTCTGTGTCCAATTCCAGCGCTGTGACACACTGTCTGGTGGTGGCTTGGAGAAGAACGGATGCCAACAATGCGGACTTGAGCAGCAGACCATTCGGTCCATCTATTCTGCTCCACCGTTCAATGAGATCATGAATGATTGATGTGTTAGTCCTCAATTTCACTTGCCCGTTTTGTCCCCATAACCCTTGATTCCCTTACCGATTAAAAATGTCTTTCACAGCATTCAACATAGAATCATAGAATTGACTGTGCAGAAGGAGGCCATTCGGCCCATCGGATTTGCACCGGCGATAACCAAAAGCATTCTACTCAAGCCCACGTCTCTACCATATCCCCGTAACCCCCACTTAACCTTATTAGACTCTAGGGGCAATTTAGCATGGCCAATCCACCTAAGTCACACATCTTTGGACTGTGGGAGGAATCCGGAGCACCCGGACAAAACCCACGCAGACACGGGCGAATGTGCAGACTCCGCACAGAGAGGGACCCAAGCCGGGAATCGAATCTGTCACCCTGGAGCTGTAAAACAACTGTGCTAACCACTATGCTACCATGCACACAGCTAACGACCGGCCCTCTAAACCCTCTGTGATAAAGAATTCCACGGACTCCCTGCCTTCTGAGAGAGGAAATGGCTTCCTATCTCTGTATTAAAAAGCCAACGTCTTACTTTGAAATTACCCCCACCAATCCTAGACTCTTCCACAAGGTGGGGCGACTTCTCAGCTTCTATCCCGTTAGCCGTCGGAGAATCGTGTATGCCTAAATAAGGCCATCTCTCATTCTTCCAAACTCCATTGAGTCCAGGCTCAGAAGAAATTCCCTCCATACACAGATCACCCCAGTGAATCTTCTGAAAATTACCTACATTGCCTTTGTATCTTTCCTTAGATAACGGGACCAAGATGTTCACATTGTACCAGTTGTGGCCAAAATTGTGCGATTCATAATTTTAGCAGGAATTCGCTATTTTAATGCTCTATTCGTTGAACTAAAGTGTAACATTCCATTTGGATTCCTTATTGCCTGCTGAACTTACATGCTGGCTATTTCATATTTAGGGACTAAAATACCGAAATCGCCAACTGCAGTTTTCTGCAATCATTTCTCCCATTTAGATAACAATCAGCTCCTTTATTCTTCTTGTCAAAGAACATAACTTCGCATTTTCCTACATCATATGCCACGTTTGTGTCCTGTGTGGATTCCTTGCGCCATGCTCACAATTTGCTTTCCCACCTATTTTTGTGTCATCCTCAAACCTGGCTCTTCCATCGACCAAGTCGCTGTTATTTTTGGTCCCCCACAAGTTTTCCGTTGTTAAAATACTCCTCTTCTCCCAACTGTCTGTCTATCCATGCTAATATATTACCCCAATACCGTAAACCCTTATCTTCTTCAGTCGTATTTTGTACGTGACCTGTTAGAACGCTTTTTGGAAATCCAAGTATATTACATTTAAAGCCTTTTCTTTATCTACCCTGCGCTTTAGCTCCTCAAATTATTCCAACAAAAGTTTCAGGCATCACTTCCGCTGCATGAAGTCTTGCTGCCTCTGCTTGATCGAATTATGCATTTCTAAGCTAGAGTCACAGACACCAAGCTAGAGTCCCAGACAGACTCTCGGCGGTTGTGGCAAGGGCCAAACAACATAACGGGCTACAAAGCGAAGCCGAACAGTATCTCTGTCAGCAGCGCACCCCAACCCGATGAACTCAATGCAGTCTATGCTTGGTTCGAGCAGGTAACCAACAATCCGCTGCCGAGTGCCCCAGCAGCCCATAATTCACCCATACCCAGCATCACAGCTTCCGAAGTCAGATTGGTCTTCCTGAAAGTGAACTCTCGGAAGGCGACGGGCCCGGACGGGAATCCCTGGTCGTGCACTCAGAGCCTGCGCGGACCAACTGGCAGAGGTATTCACGGACATCTTTAACCTGTCCCTACTCCACTCCGAGGTCCCCACCTGCTTCAAGAAGACCACCATCACACACCCGGTACCAAAGAAGAACCAGGCAATGTGTCTCAATGACTACCGTCCAGTGGCCCTGACTTCAGTCGAAATGAAGTGCTTCGAGAGGTTGATCATGAAGCGCACCACCTCCATACTCCCAGAACGCCTTGATCCACTGCAATTCGCATACCGCTGCAACCGGTCCACATCAGACGCCATTTCCCTCGCCCTATACTCATCCCGAGAACATCTCGAAAACAAAGACTCCTGCACCAGACTCCTGTTTATTGACTACAGCTCCGCCTTCAACACCATAATCCCAGCCAAGCTCATATCAAAGGTCCAAAACCTAGGACTTGGCTTCCCACTCTGCAACTGGATCATCGATTTTCTGACCAACAGACCACAATCAGTAAGAATGAACAACGACACCTCCTCCACAATAGTCCTCAACACCGGGGCCCCGCAAGGCTGCGTACTTAGCCCCCTCTACTCCCTGTACACACAGGACTGCGTCACAAAACTTTGTTCCAACTCCATCTACAGGTTTGCTGACGATACGACCATAGTGGGCCGGATCTCGAATAACGACGAGTCAGAATACAGGCGGGAGATAGAGAACCTAGTGGAGTGGTGAAGCGACAACACTCTCTCCCTCAATGCCAGCAAAACTAATGAGCTGGTCATTGAATTCAGGAAGAAAAGTACTGTACACACCCCTGTCAGCATCAACGGGACCGAAGTGGAGATGGTTAGCAGTTTCAAATTCCAAGGGTTGCACATCTCCAAAAATCTGTCTTTGTCCACCCACGTCAACGCTACCACCAAGAAAGGACAACAGCGCCTATACGTCCACAGGAAACTAAGGAAATTCGGCATGTCCACATTAACCTTTACCAACTTTTACAGATGCAGCATAGAAAGCATCCTATCGGGCTGCATCACAGCCTGGTGTGGCAACTGCTCAGCCCAGGGCCGCAAGAAACTTGAGAGAGTCGTGAACACTGCCCAGTCCATCACACGAACCTGCCTTCCATCCATTGACTCCATCTACACCTCTCGCTGCCTGGGGAAAGTGGGCAGCACAATAAAAGCCCCTCCCACACGGCTTACTCACTCTTCCAACTTCTTCCATCGGGCAGGAGATACAGAAGTCTGAGAACACGCACGAACAGACTCAAAAACAGCTTCTTCCCCACTGTCACCAAACTCCTAAATGACCCTCTTTTGGACTTACCTCATTAACACTACACTCTGTATGCGTCATCCGATGCCAGTGCTTATGTAGTTACATTGTATATGTTGTGTTGCTCTATTATGTATTTTCTTTTCTTCCCTTTTCTTCCCATGTACTTAATGATCTGTTGAGCTGCTCGCAGAAAAATACTTTTTACTGTACCTCGGTATACGTGACAATAAACAAATCCAATCCAATCCTAAATGTTCTAGTATTAAGCAATTTACAATGGGATATAAGAGAAAATGCTGGACAATCTCAGCAGGTCTGGCAGACGGGCGACAAAAGAGCTGACGTTTCGAGTCCAGGTGACCCTTTGTCAAAGCTGGGCTTTGGTTTCAGATTCCAGCATCCGCAGTAATTTGCTTTTAATTATAAAGGGATGTTACATTTTCACAATGACAGATAGATTTCGTAGAATTTACAGTGCAGAAGGAGGCCATTCCGCCCATCGAGTCTGCACCGGGTCTTGGAAAGAGCACCCTACCCAAGGTCAACACCTCCATCCTAACCCTATAACCCAGTAAACCCCACCCAACACTAAGGGCAATTTTGGGCACTAAGGGCAATTTACCATGGCCAATCCAGCTAACCTGCACATCTTTGGACTATGGGAGGAAACCGGAGCACCCAGAGGAAACCCACGCACACACGGGGAGGGTGTGCAGACTCCGCACAGACAGAGACCCAAGCCGGAATCGAACCTGGGACCCTGGCGCTGTGAAGCAATTGTGCTATCCACAATGCTACCGTGCTGCCCTACTATTATTGTCAATACAGCCAGATCCAGGGCCAGTTCCACTCACTTACATTCAGTATAGTTAAATCAGAAATGGCACACCTTTATGAAAATAGTGAATGACTCTCAACAAATTTCTATCCCAGGAAGGATTCGATAAAGTGGATATTCAGGTAACTGGCCTACTGTTGCCTGTTTTATGGCTCCCTTCATTTTTTAGGTGTGACGTTGGCAGCTTTCCTCTGGGACCTTTCCAGAATTTAAACATTCTTGGCAGATCTTGTGTATCCAATATCCCTGTAGCTACTTCGTTTAATATCGTGGGATGGAACCCATCAGGTTCATCGGATTCATCCGCCTTTATCCCGAATTATTTTCCGCCTCCTTTTTCTCTAATGATTGTCACGGTTTTTATTTCCTCCCTGCCTTTGCCCCTTGCTTGTGTCGTATTTTTAAAGAATGTTATTTGTTAATTCTACCGTTAAAACTCAGGTAAAGTGTTTATTAACTCCTCTGCCATTTAGTGGTTCCCGATCATTATTTATCTAGTCTCATTCTACTCGGCGCGTGTTATCGCTTTGGCCTTCCTCTCCGTTATCATATGTTGAAAGAAGTTCTCACTCTCCGTTTTTATATTACTTGCTTTTTCCTTCCTAATTTATGATCTCCCTCTTATATTTGGAAATCTTTTCTCGGTTTTCAAAGCATTAAAATTCTCTGGCTTAGCATGTTTTCCGCATTTTACGTTTATTTTTCAGTTAAATAGTCTGCATAACTTCCTTGGGCAACTATGGTCATCTGCCCACTTTATCGAATCCTTCCTCCTTACTGGGATAGAAATTTGTTGTGAGTCATTCATTATTTTCATAAACGTCTGCCATTTCTGATTTAACTGTACTGAATGTAAGTGAGCGGAACTGGCCCTGGATCTGGCTGTATTGGCAATAATAGTAGTTAAATGCACCTGGCTACAATAATTTAAAAAAAAATTAGAGTACCCAATTCATTTTTTCCAATTAAGGGGCAATATAGTGTGGTCAATCCACCTACCCTGCACATCATTGGGCTGTGGGGGCGAAACCCATGCAACACAGGGAGAATGTGCACACACCACATGGACAGTGACCCGGGGCCGGGATCGAATCTTGGGCTATTGCGCCGTGAGGCAGCAATGCTAACCACAGTGCTGTCCTGGCTACGATAATTTAACCTTTAACCTACCTGGGAAAAATTGGGTATGCTTGAATTAATCTGCTTCATATTGGATGGAACCAAAGTGCACTCGAATTGTACACACGAAATGTACTTATGCTTTAGAAGTCCAATTTTCACTAATTTTGAAGACATTAATGGGGCGTTCTGAAAACGAATGTACCTTGTTAAACGGCACATGCTGACACTGAACGTAACTGTTGTACTGGAACAGCTCAGGGTGATCTGGTTCATTCCACATTACATAAAACGCCGGTGAACTGGGGAAGTCGAACTGTATTAAAATATGCGAATGGGCAAATGCACCACGGATATAAG
This sequence comes from Scyliorhinus torazame, assembly GCF_047496885.1. Lineage (NCBI taxonomy): Eukaryota > Metazoa > Chordata > Chondrichthyes > Carcharhiniformes > Scyliorhinidae > Scyliorhinus > Scyliorhinus torazame. Next base: position 182,833,741 of record NC_092711.1, on the reverse strand, counting down.
ATGACTAAACCGTCCCTGACAAAATGACCCTGCACAGATTTATGGTAACGTGGGTACACAGTCTCACAATAGATGTGAAACATAAGTGCAGCTGACTAGTGACCACAGGCGGAGAATAATTATCAGTGGTGAGTCTTTGGCTGTGTTTTCCGAGAGTGATTTGCATTTCTCACTGTGGTCAATATCGGGAAACCCCTGGTTTAGCCCGAAAACAATATTGTGACAGTCATTGCTTTTGTTATAAACAAAATGTAACTGTCTTGCTTCATTGTCTCTTGGCATTCCACTTTCGAAATGTATCTGGTCACATGAGGAAAACATTCCATTTCACCAAAACAAAAACAACAGACGAGGATCAGCTGCGCTAATCTGCAATTTACAGGAACTTTAATGAAACATTAATTCAATGGAATTAAGGTTAAATGAGTAGCCAACTAATTGGCTCTCTGGGGTCTGGCATAAGGTATAATAGTGACCATTTTCAGCGAACATCAGACGACGCTTAGAGTTTCTGACAGGAATGCATGCGATACCAAAAGGTCTTGTCTTTGCAATCTATTATCCCGTGCTTGCAGCAATTGGCGTTCCAGGTTTGTAGTCATTTAGTAGCTGCGTGGATTATTATTTAGCTGAGGCAATTCTCTAATTTTAGCAGTAACTCATCTCTACTTTACAGATATGTTTCCTCCCGTCAAGTGAAATATAATTTCCTGTCCAACCGTATGAAGTGTTTCGTTTAAAGGGAATAATTTAACCTCGATTACATTACGAAACACTTTGCCAGTGTTGAATGAAAACTTCGATTTACTGACACAATTCCACAATATTATTGGTATACTTCGTGTCATTATTGTTGTGATTTCATCCATTTCCCAGCATAGTTTCTTCTTAATATTGATGATGTATTCATGGCAATTTTTAATGTTCGACTATTTGTTGTGGCAGGTAGAAGCTCGTGGCTTTAATTAAGCACTTTTCCCAATTTTTGCGAATATCTTATCATGTAAATGTTTTTCAATTTTATTGGCATTGGTAAAGTGAATAAAATCTATGCTGTTTTGGCTGGGTATATGGAATTTCATTGACGTTACATCTATGATTGAAAGGTATAAAAACATTTGTTGGTTTAAAGAAAGTTCACCGGTGGCATTCAGAGAGAGCCCATGGTGCTGAATTTCCACACTGCCATGATGAAGTACAGTAAGTGGCATTGTATTAATAGCACTGTTACTTGGAAATAAAAATCGAAAGCTTAACAGGGGACCCATCGTGTTTTATATGGTTGGCATTATTTTCCATGGAGTTGGTTCTCATTTGACTTGGGTAAGTAAAAAAACCCGGATATTTTGATCAAAATTGTCAGCTGGCTTGTCCAATGGTGAATGATTTTGCAAGCCAGTGTATTTATGCAATAATGTTTTCAGGGGATGTGAACATCACTGGACTAGCCAACATTTATTGTTTATTCTGAATTTACCTTTAGAAAGTGGAACTAAACCGTCATCCTCCACCACTGCAGGTCAGATGGTGCAGGTACGCACACAGTGTGGTTAGGAAGGCAGTTCTAGTTTCCTGACACAGTGGTCGCAAAAGAATAGCACAAAAACAGCGAACTTGCAGATGGTGGTTCTCCCATGCAGGTACGGTCCTTGACCACCGAGGTGTTATAGGTCCAAGATTTCGAACGTAACGTTAAAGGAACTTTGCCGATTTTCTGCATGTTATCTTGTTGGTCGTACACACTACTGCCTCTATGTGTCTCGGAAGGTGGATGTAGTGAAAGTTTAATGTGGAGGATGAGGTGGCAACCAAACAAGCTGTTTATTTTTACTGGTTGGTGACACTTTAATTGGGTTTTAACTTTGGGCGCAATTAATTCCACCAAACGTCTGGAAATCGACATGGATTGGTCAGAGATCAACGTTCTAAACGGGGGGCGGGGCCGGGTGGGTGGTTGGGGAGGCGGTCAGACCCATTCTCTTACTAGCAGATATGATTTGGCCAGAGTTGACTGAGAGCAGACACGTTTACAGAACATTGGGATAAATTAAAGAAAGAAATATGGAGAGTGCAGCCCAACACATTCCGATCAAGAAAGCCAGTGAACCCTGGGTATTGAGGGATATACCGCACTGGATCAGGAGGAAAAGGGATGGTTATGGCAGACATCGCGGGCTCTAAACTGCAGACGCTCTTGAGACGTATAGAAAATACAAGAGGGAACTTAACTAGTAATTAGGAGAGAAAAATAAGACATGAAATGACAGTGCAAGTCAAAATAAAGGAAGATTCCCAGGTTGTTTTACAAATATATTAAGAGTAAAATGATAACTGGGGATAGAGTAGGGTCCAATACGGACCATAGTGGCCATTTGTGTGCGGAGCCGGAGGATGTAGGTAGGGGTCTAAGTTAATAACTTGCGCCAGTGTTTACTCGTCAGGGGCACAGTGTGATATCGAAATCAGCAGAAGGATTGTAATAACAGTAAATACATTAATAGAGACAGGGAAGAGGTTCTGACTGGTCTGGCAGGATCAAAAGTAGCCAAATCTCCAGGGTCAGTTGAAATATACCCCAGGCTGCTGAGTTAGGTTAGCGAGGAAATAGAAGGAGCGCTGGGAATAACTTTCAATTTTTTTGTGGCAACAGGTGCCAGAGGACAGGGAGACTGCCAATGTGGCAGCACTATTAAAGAAGGGAACGGCATCGAGGACCCGAGTTGAAAGCTGGCTCCGGGTCACAGTCCATGTGGAGTTTGCACATTGACCCCGTCTCAGCGTGTGTTTCACCCCCACAACCTAAAGACGTGCAGGATCGGTGATTTGGCCACGCTAAATAGCCCCCAAAATAATTAAAGGAGGGAGGGAGGAATAAATCACGAAACTACAGGCCACTCAGTCTAATCTGCATTTGGAGAGGCAGGGATTAATCAAACGTCAGCATGGTTTTGATCAGGGGAGGTCACATCTGACCAAATTGATTGAAATTTTGGATGAGGTGATCAGGCGAGTAGATGAGGGAAATGTATTTGACATAATCTATTTGGACCTCAGCACCGCATTTAAAAAGGTAGACTGATAGGGAAGATGAGAACACACGGGATCGACACACTATTGCCAAATAGGATCCAAAACTGACTGAGTGGCAGGAAGCAGAGTGCTTTTCAGACTGAAAGCATGTGTCCAGTGGTTACCTGCAGGGATTATTGTTAGTGGCCTTGTTGTTTTTGGCTGATAGAAATGATGTGGATATGAATGTCGGATGGTTGATCAGTAAGTTTGCAGATGGTACGAAAATTGGTGGGGCCATAAATAGTGAAGAGGTGAGCCTTCGATCACTGGAGACGATGGATGGGCTGTTCAGATGGGCTGTTCAGTGGCAAATGGAATTCAATACGGATAAGTGTGTGTTGATGCGTGTGGGCAGGAAAAACAAGGCAACGGAATACATGATAAACGGCAGGACCCTGGAAAGCATCGAGGATCATAGGGGTCTAGGTGTGCATGTACACTGGCCCCTTAAGGTAGTGGAGTGGGCGGATACAACGGTAAATAAGTCATATGGTATCCCTGCCCTTATTATTTTCTAACATTTCGAATTCAGGGGCAATTTACCGGGCCAATCCACCTAGCGTGGATGGATGTGATAGCATTGGAAAGGCTCCGGTGGCGATTTACCAGGATTATGCCTGGGCTGGAGAATTTAGTTATGAAGAGAGATTGATAGACTTGGATTGTTTTCCTAGGAGCAGAGCGGACTGAAGTGAAACATGATTGAGATATATAAAATTATGCGGGGTATAGATAGAGTAGACAGGAAAGAACATTTCACGTTGTTGGAGGGATGAACGCCCCGGGAGCATATGTTTAGTGAAGGAGGTTGAGAGCGGTCCTGAGGAAAACCCTTCTTACTCAGAGGGTGTTGCGAGTTTGGAACTCGCTGGCTGAAAGTGTGGTGAAGGCAGATAACGTCATAACATGTAATAAGCACTTAGATGTGCAGTTGAGTCGCCAAGGAACGCATAGCTATGCGCCAAGTGCTGGAAAATGGGATTAGAATAGGTTGGTGGTTACTTTTTGACAGGCGCAGACAAGATGGGCTGAAGCGCTTTTTCTGTGCGATATGACTCTATGAATCTATTACTATTCCATCGCACGCCTATTGGTGGACATAAGTTGTAGAGAAAGGCTGTGAGTTCCGTGTGTTTTAACTGCAATACTTAAATTGAGGGTCCAGTTCAATCTTGGGTTAAACGCTAATCCAAGTTGTACATAATAATTTGAAAGCAGCTAGTTTAGTTCGTCAGAGAGATAGAAATTGTTGTGTTAAGTTTCCACACGTACTGTTGGTTGCTTTGGTATTAACCTACATGAAAGTTATGTTAAATATATTTTGTGCTTTGTTGTATGGTTTTACGTATCGGGTTATTGAGTATTCCGGGCAAACAATATCACCGAAAACGAGCGCCAGGTGGTCATATTGCTCACCGCCTGCGGCCCGCATACGTTTGGGATGATTAGGAGCCTTACGTATTCAGCTGCGCCGGACACCAAAACGTTTGATGAACTTGTGAATTTAGTGGGCCAGCATTTTAACCCAAACCCGTCCACGATAGTCCAACGTTACCGGTTAATACTGCTGAGAGGACCCCAGGAGAATTCCTTGCCGACTTTCTATCCAGGCTATGCAGGATTGCAGAGTACTGTGACTATGGTGAGACCTTGTCAGAAATGTTACGCGACTGTTTGGTTTGCGGTATTAACAATGCGGCCACCCAGAGAACGTTGTTAGCTCAGCCAACATTGACTTTTCAACAGGCCATTCAAATAGTATAGTCCCGAGAGAGCGCAGAACGAGGGGTGCAGGAGATACAGGGAATGGAAGTGCATGCCTTGAGGCGCAACACCTTCCATCCAAAAACGTCCCTGCCGCACTCCTGCGCTACCTAGGGCGAGACGACGTTCGGATCGACGCCAGTGGCCGTCGGACATTCCTCCCCGAAGGAGGTCTTCACCAGAACAAATGGATGAGGAGCCATGTCCGGGTCAGACTTGTAGGCGCCGACCCGTCGCAGACGCCGGTCCTGGGGGCGCCAGAGGCGCCGTCATTCCGACCGAAACTGGGACCAGCCCAGGGGCCGTGCCTTTCATGTGGATGAACGGCGACTACCCCTGAGGACGTGGAGAGGAGGATGACTGCCTGCAGCTGCATTGTGTGGCAGCTCCCCGTGTGGCCCCCATTAAGGTGACAGTATGGGTCAATGGTCACCCACTTGAAATGGAGTTGGACACTGGCGCAGCGGTCTCCGTGATTGCCCAAAGGACATTCGACCGCATCAAGCAGTGAATACAGACCCTTATATTAACTGACACACAGGCCAGGTTGGCCACCTACAAGGGGGAACCATTGGACATTGCAGGAACTACGATGACCCCTGTTGTTTATGGACGCCAGGAAGGGCGTGTCCCACTTATCGTGATGCGCGGCCATGGGCCCAGCCTGTTGGGTCGGGACTGGTTGCGCTATTTGTGCTTGCAGTGGCAGCACATCCTCCAAACAGTTTCTGGAGGGTTTACTGAGGTGCTAGGCCGATACCCAGATGTATTTCAGCCCGTAGCCCATATCCAAGTCAAACCAGGAGCCACACCGCGCTATTTCCGGACACACCCAGTGCCTTACGCCTTGCTTGAGAAGGTAGAAGGGGAGCTCACTCGTTTGGAAACTTTGGGTATTATCAGGCCCGTTCCTTTCGCTGTCTGGGCAGCACCAATTGGACCTGTGATGAAGCCAGATGCTACAGTTTGCTTGTGCGGCGACTATAAACTTACAGTGAATACGGCTTCCCGACTCGACCCATATCCAATGCCTCGCATAGAGGATCTCTACGCAAAGCTTGCAGGTGGACTCTCGTTCACAAAATTAGATATGAGTCATGCCTACGTACAGTTGGAGCTGGACCGTGCCTCCCGACCATGTGTAACGATTAATACACACCGGGGCTTGTATGAATATACATGTTTGCCCTTTGGAGTATCATCTGCCTGCGCTATTTTTCAACGCGTTATGGAGGGCATTTTGAGAGGTTTACCGCGTATCGCTGTCTGCTTAGATGACGTTTTGATCACACGGACGACGGAGCAGGAACATTTCGAAAAGCTGGAGGCTGCCCTTAGACGCTTTTCGGAGGCTGGAGTCCGTTTACGTCGCACAACGTGCGTCTTTCAGGCGAAGGAAGTAATCTACCTGGGTTATCGGGTGGACCGCGAAGGTTTGCACCCTGTCGCAGAGAAGGTGTGCGCGATTCAACAGGCCCCCGCCCCGACTGACACTTCGCATCTTCGGTCTTTTCTCAGCCTCGTAAACTATTACAGGAAGTTCCTCCCCAATCTGGCAACTACACTGGCCCCGTTGCATCTTCTGCTGAAGAAAAATCGCACCTGGGTTTGGGGTCAGCCGCAAGAAACCGCTTTCTGGCGGGTAAAACAACAATTGTCGTCGTCTGGGTTACCACGATGATCCTGGAAAGCCTCTGCTCGTCACATGTGATGCACCCCGTATGGCATTGGGTCCGTCCTGTCCCACAAGTTGGAGAACGGGGCCGAGCGTCTGATAGCTTTTGCCTCCCGCACATTGGCTACAGCGGAAAAAAAGTACGCGCAGATCGAGAAGGAGAGCCTGGCAGTGGACTTGGCGGTGAAACATTTCCACCAGTACGTGTACGGCCGCCACTTCACTATCGTGACTGATCATAAGCCTCTGCTGGGGCTTTTCAGAGAGGATAAGCCAATACCGCCCATTGCTTCCGCACGGATCCAGCGCTGGGCTTTGTTGCTCGCTGCATACGAGTATTGTCTGGAGCACAAATCAGGAATGCAGATAGCAAATGCCGTCGCACTGAGCCGATTGCCTTTATCGACCGACCGCATGTCGACCCCCACGACCGGTGATCTGGTTGCAACCCTAAATTTTATGGACACCTTGCCTGTCACGGCACCACAGATCCGTGAGTGGACCCAGATGGAGCCAGTCCTGTCAAAGGTTCGACACATAGTCCTGTATGGTGGGCAGCATAGACAGCTCCCAGGCGAGTTGCAGGCATTTTCCTCCAAGCTGTCAGAATTCAGCGTGGAAGACGGCATCCTCTTGTGGGGAATGTGTGTGATTGTCCCGGAAAAAGGACAGGAGCTGATACCAAGAGACTTGCACAATGGGCATCCGGGTGTGACCAAAATGAAAATGTTGTGCCAGAGTTATGTTTGGTGGACAGGCCTCGACGCCGAAATTGAGAAGGTGGCCCAAAACTGGTCCATTTGTCAGGAGCATCAGAAGCTTCCGCCGGCCGTGACCCTACATCACTGGGAATGGCCTGGGCGGCCTTGGGCAAGTTGCATGCGGATTTCGCCGGCCCTTTTCAAGGATCCATGTTCCTTTTATTAATCGGCGCCCGTCTAAATGGCTAGAGGTGCATAAGATGCTAGGCGCAAGGTCCTGCGCAACAATTGAGAAGATGCGTTTGTCTTTTAGTACACATGGCCTCCCCGAGGTCCTGGTCACGGATAACGGCACTCCATTCACCAGTGAGGAATTTGCAAGGGTGCTTAACTGAACGGAAGGTTGTGACTAGTGGCGTTCCACAGGGATCAGTTCTGGTGCCTTTGTTGTTCGTGATGCAGAAAATGATTTGGACGAAAATGTAGCTGGTCTGATTAGTTATTTCGCTGACGACACAAAAATTGCTGGAGTTGCAGATATTGAAGAGGATTGTCAGAGGATACAGCAGGGTACAAACTGATTGGAATCTTGGGCGGAGAGATGGCAGATGGAGTTTAATCCATACAAGTGTGTGGTATTGCACTTTGGAAGTTCCAATGCATGCAGGAATTACACAATAAATTGTAGAACTCTTGTAGAAAACTCTGGCCGTGCACGGCCACCGATCACTGAAAGTGGCAACGGATGTGGATAACTTGGTCAAGAAGGCATATGGCATGCTAGCCTTCATCAATCGGGCTCTGAATATAAAGATTGGCAAGTCATGTTGCAGCTGTCATGTCACAGGACCTTAGTTAGGCCTCATTTGGCTCGTTGGTCTAGGGGTAAGATTCTCGCTACAGGGTTTGTGCTATACGAAAATGTGAGAGGTCCCGAGTTCAAATCCCGGACGAGCCCTTTGATGTTGTTTCAACAGAGATGAGGAGTAATTTCTTCAGCCAGAGAGTGGTGGGTCTGTGGAATTCATTGCGACAGAGGGCGGTGGAGGACGGGACGTTGACTGTCTTTAAGACAGAAGTTGATAAATTCTTGATTTCTCGAGGAATTAAGGGCTATGGAGAGAGAGCGGGTAAATGGAGTTGAAATCAGCCATGATTGAATGGTGGAGTGGACGCGATGGTCCGAATGGCCTTACTTCCACTCCTATGTCTTATGGTCTGATGGTCTTATGGAATATTGTGTACAATTCTGGTCGCCATGCTACCAGAAAGGATGTGGATGCTTCGGAGAGGGTACAGATGCGGTTTACTAGGATGTTATCTGGAATGGAGAGCATCTGGAGAGGTTCGATAAACTGGGTCTGTTCTCACTGGAACAACGGAGATTGAGAGGCGACCTGATAGACGTCAACAACATTATGAGTGGCATGGACAGAGTGGATATTCAGATGTTCTTTCCTAGGTTAAGAGAGTCAGGTAGTAGGGGACATAGGTTTAAAGCATGTGGGGAAAAGTTTAGAACTGATGGGCGAGGCAAGGTTTCACAAAGAGGGTGATAAGTGTATGGGACGTGCTGCCTGGGGAGGTGGAGAGAGAAGGTACGATTTCGACATTTAAGGGGCATTTGGACAAATATATGAATAGGGTGGGAATGGAAGGATACGGACTCCGTAAGTCCATACGGTTTTAGTTTAGGTAAGTACCATGGACGGCGCAGGCTTGCAGGGCCGAAGGACCTGTCCTGTGCTGTACTGTTCTATGTCAGGAATCTTTAAATATTCCTCAGAATTCTGAGAATCTTGTGATTTTGTTAGCAGCCGAATGGTTAAAATGAATTATTTCTCTCTCTTGATTTCAGCCAACTTAGCAGTCGAAAAAAATGCGGTCTCTCCAAATGTATCATTAATTACCTGGTGTCCATGGGAGTGACGGACCTCCTGGTCACGGTGACAGCTGTAATATTGAACCGAATTGTTGGAACGTATTTCCCATCCAGTTTCCTGTCTATCACACCAGTTTGCAGTTTCCGTGCCGCATTAAATATCGCCGCCATTGACAGCTCTGCCTGGTTAACGGTCGCATTCACATTTGATCGATATGTGGCTATTTCCTGTCAAAAGCTCAAAATAAGAGATTGCACACCGAAGATTGCTGTGCGTGTAATAGTTATCGTGTGCATACTGACATGCATTAAAAACATCTTCATATATTTCGCTTTTGAACCAAGATACGTCATTAACAATGGACCCTGTTTCTGCATCATAAGAGATATTCATTATACATCGCCAGCATGGGCTGTATATGACTGTATACGTTTAATCTTAACTCGTTGTCTGCCATTCATTCTGATTTTACTGCTCAATGCTCTGACGGTCAGACACATTCGAGCGGCCGACAGAGCCCGCAGGAGACTCCGGAACTCGAATAACGGAGAGAATAAGAGTGACCCAGAGGTGCAGAAGCGGCGAAAGTCCATCGTTTTACTCTTCGCCATCTCGGGAACATTCATCCTGTCGTATTTTATGTTTTTTGTCAACATCGTTTATGTCCGAATTTCGAATGTTACATATACCTCTGTTTCCGATTTCACTAATGCCGCATTTATTCTCCAGCAATTTGGGTATATGTTTCAGCTACTGAGTTCTTGCATCAACCCATTTATTTATGCAGGGACCCAAAATAAAATCAGAGAGGAGTTAAAGACTTATGTGAAATATCCACTTAACCTATTTAATAAAATATTTCACAGTTGAAAAACAGATCCGACATGAACTGTACTTTATATTGTAGCATGACATTATCCTGACCTTGTCACACAGAGACACCATTTCAAGATGTTTTGAATTATTATTCAGTTTATGAACTTAAAAACATGTAATACACGCTACATTAATAAGCCAGTCAGATGAAGAAATTGTTGGCACATCGTTTGCAGCTCTCTTGCCTGGGACAAAAACAACATTTGTGCAAGACTTGAAGATGCTGGAGAACAGTAGAATTGAAACGTGGTGTGTTGGGAGGGAAGATATTTCGATTCTTGTATGGGATATGCATGTTCCTGTCAAAGGCAATGTCGTCACCCATCGCCAATCCCTAATCGGGGAGCGAGTATTCTGCCTTCACTTATGCCTTGGTCTGCCCAAGCTGAATTGTAACCTTGTTGCTCCTTGCACACCAGCTCCCACAACGTAGATGGATCTGCCAAGTTGAGCAATTCGTTGAAATTAATTGGCTGCCACGTCGTGGATATATTTCTCCTCCTTCTAGTTTGAATGATGTTGCACATCTTCTGGATTTGGCACCCGGCTGTTCGCGTTCATGTCCTACTACACAGAGAAGAAATAAATAGAGCAACATGCTAGACGGACTAATGACCGCTATTGTACCAATAGTTCTTTGTGCTGCAGCTATCCTTTCCTCTTGTCTTCTGAGCTCTGCGTTTTCCGTACCATTTGTAGTAACTTCCCCAGCCTGTACGCCTCCCAGATCCAGTGCCTCTTCTAATCCCCGCCAACCAAGACACACACCACTTCTGCGATGGCGGTACTGCATTATGGTATTTGACATGCGGTCATTCAACACTGACTGCGCCGGACCAATGGATGCCTCAGCAATGTTCCTTCTAGTAAATCTAATACCCCACGACTAATTAATGTTAACGCCTTAATAGTCCCCTTCTATGCTGCATCATTTCTTAGGTTCCATTTCACTGGGGCACACAGGGCTGCCTCGCAGCACCGGGGTTCTGGGTTCAGTTTCGGTCTGTGTGGAGTTTGTATGGTCACCCTATGTCTACATGAGCATCCGCCCGGTCCCCAGTTTACTCCTACAGTTCAAACATGTGCTGGTTCGGTGCATTGGTCATCCCCCTTCGTGCCCAAAGGTGTGAAGGTTAGCTTGGGGGATTGGAGGGGGGGGGGCATTGTGGACATATGTAGAGTGCTCTTTGTGAGTGTCAGTGTACACTCGGTGGGCGAACGGCGATTTCAGGATTGATTCGATATTCTATGATTCGTATGTGATTGTACCCTCTTGCAACAGTGCCTTTGTTGGCTCGTCGAACTCGTCAGGATGCATCTCGGGGCACCTGCCGTCTGGCAGACTGAATAGTGGTTGCATTCCGTGAACGTAGCGCAATTTTGCTCTGCCTTCTGCAATTTTGCGCATTCTCGCTCTGTAACCGGTCCAACTGACTTTGGAATATAAGCGGGCTTTCATTCAAATATGGCAGCAACCAAATCAGCAGTCGTATGTCCTTCTCCCGTCCGCAACTAACTGGTCGACTCTGTTCACGCAGATGGAAACCATTCGGACATTCGGGCACGCTCTATCATTCATTATGACCATGGCTGATCATCAAGTTCAATACTCTGATCCCGCTTATCCCACATATCTCTTATTCCCTTTAGCTCCAAGAGCTATATATTCCTTCTTGAAATTACATAACGTTTTGACCTCAACTACTTTCTGTGGTAGCGAATTCCTCAAATTCACCACTCTCTGGGTGAAGATGTTTCTCCTCGCCTCACTCCTAAAAGGTTTACCCCTTATCCTCAAACTACAACCCCTCGCTCTCGGCTCCCCACCATCGGGAACATTTTTTATAAATCTACCCTGACAAATTATGTTGCAATTTTGTACGTTTCTATGATATCCCCTTTGACTTTTCTAAACTCCGATGAATATAATACTAACCGCCTTTGTCTCTCCTCATATGATAGTCCTGTCATCCCAGGAATCAGCCTGGTAAACCTTCGCTGTACTCCCCCATACCAAGAAGATCCTTCCTCAGATAATGACATCAAAACTTCACACAATATTCCAGGTGTGGTCTCACCAATGCACTGTACAATTGCAATTGAACATATTTTCCGATACTCAAATAATCTCTCTATGAAGGCCAACATACCATCTGCCTTCTATACTTTCTACTGTGCCTGCGAGCTTACATTCAGCGACTGATGCACGAGGACACCAAGGTCTTGCTGAGTATCCAACTTATTCAATTTACCCTCTTTAAAATAATAATATGCCTTCCTATTCATGCTTTTAAAGTGGATAACCTCGCATTTATTACATTATGCTGCAGCTGGCATGCATGTGTCCGCTCACTCAGCCTGTCCAAATCCAGGTGAAGCATCTGAGCATCCTCAACACAGCTCATCTTCCCGCACAAGATTGTATCATCTTCAAATCTGGAGATAGTACATTTAATTCCCTCGTCCAAATCATGAATATATAATGTAAACATTTGGGGTCCTGTCACACATCCCTGCGGTACCACACTAGTCAGCCCTCTCGATTAATGAAACAGCCACCACCTCAGCCTCATCATTAAACCACACAATTTATAAAGTTGCTTTGGAATTCTTTTCAAGAAATTGTATGAAATAGGGCCGGGATTTTGAAAGGGCCGTGAGATGAAGGTGGGGGACAGAGAATCATGGTGCCAGAGCTAGCCTCAGAATCCAGATACCTTGAGACAGATTTCGGCGGGAGAAGAGCTGGTGAGTCAATTTCTGCGGGGGCAGTGCGGAAGTGATTGCTGGGAGGTAAGTCTGTCCTTTTAAAACACTTGTCTTTGCAAGGGCAGGCCAGTCGATTTCGGCGGGAGAAGAGCTGGTGAGTCAATTTCAGCGGGGGCAGTGCGGAAGTGATTGCTGGGAGGTAAGTCTGTCCTTTAAAAACACTTACCTGGTCCCGTTTTCGGTCCCTCTTTTCTGTTTTTAAAAAATATTTTAGTATTTAAGGCGGGAACAGGAAGTTCGACCCGCGGACTTCTGGGAAGACCCTCACCAATAAATTCTGGTGGAGAGGAAACCCGAGACACTACACGTGTAGTGTCTCCCACCCGCCCTCCTCCTCTCGCCTAATAATAAAACCCATTGGTGTGAGGTAAGTACCATATTTAATTATTAACACTAAGAAGGTAAGTAAGTGATTTTTACTCATTTTTACTTTTGTACCTTTTTCAAATTGTGTGTGTGTCGGGGGGAAGCTGAAGTGACATCACAGAAAAGCTGTGGCCTGAGTGGCTGGTTGGGATTCTACACTAAATTAAAAAAATTGAGCATTGGTAACTAATTAAACATAATTACTTAATTATAATTTAGAGGGATATCTAAGCCAGAGATCGGAGAGTACTATATTTAGCTTTCGCATTTCTATTAGAAATCTAGTGCTAGGAAACAGATAGTTAACAGTAACTTTGAAATAAAAAAAAAATATTCAAAAAAAAAATATTTTTCTTAAAATTTAAATTTTAATTAATTGACGCAATGTCAGTTAGAGGGGTGCTGTGCTCTGACTGTGAGATGTGGCAGGTCCGGGAGGCTTCCAGCGTCGCGGGTGGCTTCATCTGCAGAAAGTGCACCCAACTGGAGCTCCTCACAGACCGCATGGTTCGGTTGGAGCAGCAATTGGATGCACTTAGGAGCATGCAGGTGGCGGAAAGCGTCATAGATCGCAGTTATGTAAATGTGGTCACACCCAAGGTGCAGGCAGAGAAATGGGTGACCAACAGAAAGGGCAGGCAGTCAGTGCAGGAATCCCCTGTGGTTGTCTCCCTCTCGAACAGATATACCCCTTTGGATACTGTCGGGGGGGGGGGGGGGGGGATAGCCTATCAGGGGAAAACAGCAGTAGCCAGAGCAGTGGCACCACGGCTGGCTCTGATGTTCAGAAGGGAGAGTCAAAGCGCAGAAGAGTAATAGTAATAGGGGACTCTATAGTCAGGGGCACAGATAGGCGCTTCTGTGGACGTGAAAGAGACTCCAGGGTGGTATGTTGCCTCCCTGGTGCCAGGGTCCAGAATGTCTCCGAGCGGGTAGAGGGCATCCTGAAAGGGGAGGGCAAACAGGCAGAGGTCATTGTACATATTGGTACTAACGACATAGGCAGGAAGGGGCATGAGGTCCTGCAGCAGGAGTTCAGGGAGCTAGGCAGAAAGTTAAAAGACAGGACCTCGAGGGTTGAAATCTCGGGATTACTCCCTGTGCCACGTGCCAGTGAGGCTAGAAATAGGAAGATAGAGCAGCTAAACACGTGGCTAAACAGCTGGTGGAGGAGGGAGGGTTTCCATTATCTGGACCACTGGGAGCTCTTCCGGGGCAGGTGTGACCTGTATAAGAAGGACGGGTTGTATCTAAACCGGAGAGGCATAAATATCCTGGCCGTGAGGTTTGCTAGTGTCACACGGGAGGGTTTAAACTAGTATGGAAGGGGGTGGGCACGGGAGCAATAGGTCAGAAGGTGAGAGCATTGAGGGAGATCTAGGGAATAGGGACAGTGTGGCTCTGAGGCAGAGCAGACAGGGAGAAGTTGCTGAATACAGGGGATCTGGTGGCCTGAAGGGCATATGTTTTAATGCAAGAAGTATTACGGGTAAGGCAGATGAACTTAGAGCTTGGATTAGTACTTGGAACTATGATGTTGTTGCCATTACAGAGACCTGGTTGAGGGAAGGGCAGGATTGGCTGCTAAACGTTCCAGGATTTAGATGTTTCAGGCGGGATAGAGGGGGATGTAAAAGGGGAGGCGGAGTTGCGCTACTGGTTCGGGAGAATATCACAGCTGTACTGCGAGAGGACACCTCAGAGGGCAGTGAGGCTATATGGGTAGAGATCAGGAATAAGAAGGGTGCAGTCACAATGTTGGGGGTTTACTACAGGCCTCCCAACAGCCAGCGGGAGATAGAGGAGCAGATAGGTAGACAGATTTTGGAAAAGAGTAAAAACAACAGGGTTGTGGTGATGGGAGATTTCAACTTCCCCAATATTGACTGGGACTCACTTAGTGCCAGGGGCTTAGACGGGGCGGAGTTTGTAAGGACCATCCAGGAGGGCTTCTTAAAACAATATGTAGACAGTCCAACTAGTGAAGGGGCGGTACTGGACCTGGTATTGGGGAATGAGCCAGGCCAGGTGGTAGATGTTTCAGTAGGGGAGCATTTCGGTAACAGTGACCACAATTCAGTAAGTTTTAAAGTACTGGTGGACAAGGATAAGAGTGGTTCTAGGATGAATGTGCTAAATTGGGGGAAGGCTAATTATAACAATATTAGGCGGGAACTGAAGAACATAGATTGGGGGCGGATGTTTGAGGGCAAATCAACATCTGACATGTGGGAGGCTTTCAAGTGGCAGTTGAAAGGAATTCGGGACCGGCATGTTCCTGTGAGGAAGAAGGATAAATACGGCAATTTTCGGGAACCTTGGATGACGAGAGATATTGTAGGCCTCGTCAAAAAGAAAAAGGAGGCATTTGTCAGGGCTAAAAGGCTGGGAACAGACGAAGCCTGCGTGGAATATAAGGAAAGTAGGAAGGAACTTAAGCAAGGAGTCAGGAGGGCTAGAAGGAGTCACGAAAAGTCATTGGCAAATAGGGCTAAGGAAAATCCCAAGGCTTTTTACACGTACATAAAAAGCAAGAGGGTAGCCAGGGAAAGGGTTGGCCCACTGAAGGATAGGCAAGGGAATCTATGTGTGGAGCCAGAGGAAATGGGCGAGGTACTAAATGAATACTTTGCATCAGTATTCACCAAAGAGAAGAAATTGGTAGATGTTGAGTCTGGAGAAGGGTGTGTAGATAGCCTGGGTCACATTGAGATCCAAAAAGACGAGGTGTTGGGTGTTTAAAAAATATTAAGGTGGATAAGTCCCCAGGGCCTGATGGGATCTACCCCAGAATACTGAAGGAGGCTGGAGAGGAAATTGCTGAGGCCTTGACAGAAATCTTTGGATCCTCGCAGTCTTCAGGGGATGTCCCGGAGGACTGGAGAATAGCCAATGTTGTTCCTCTGTTTAAGAAGGGTAGCAAGGATAATCCCGGGAACTACAGGCCGGTGAGCCTTACTTCAGTGGTAGGGAAATTACTGGAGAGAATTCTTCGAGACAGGATCTACTCCCATTTGGAAGCAAATGGACGTATTAGTGAGAGGCAGCACGGTTTTGTGAAGGGGAGGTCGTGTCTCACTAACTTGATAGAGTTTTTCGAGGAGGTCACAAAGGTGATTGATGCAGGTAGGGCAGTGGATGTTGTCTATATGGACTTCAGTGAGGCCTTTGACAAGGTCCCTCATGGTAGACTAGTACAAAAGGTGAAGTCACACGGGATCAGCGGTGAGCTGGCTAGGTGGATACAGAACTGGCTAGGCCATAGAAGGCAGAGAGTAGCAATGGAAGGATGCTTTTCACATTGAAGGGCTGTGACCAGTGGTGTTCCACAGGGATCAGTGCTGGGACCTTTGCTCTTTGTAGTACATATAAATGATTTGGAGGAAAATGTAACTGGTCTGATTAGTAAGTTTGCAGACGACACAAAGGTTGGTGGAATTGTGGATAGCGATGAGGACTGTCGGAGGATACAGCAGGATTTAGATTGTTTGGAGACTTGGGCGGAGAGATGGCAGATGGAGTTTATCCGGACAAATGTGAGGTAATGCATTTTGGAAGGTCTAATGCAGGTAGGGAATATACAGTGAATGGTAGAACCCTCAAGATTATTGAAAGTCAAAGAGATCTAGGAGTACAGGTCCACAGGTCATTGAAAGGGGCAACACAGGTGGAGAAGGTAGTCAAGAAGGCATACGGCATGCTTGCCTTCATTGGCCGGGGCATTGAGTATAAGAATTGGCAAGTCATGTTGCAGCTATATAGAACCTTAGTTAGGCCACACTTGGAGTATAGTGTTCAATTCTGGTCGCCACACTACCAGAAGGATGAGGAGGCTTTAGAGAGGGTGCAGAAGAGATTTACCAGAATGTTGCCTGGTATGGAGGGCATTGAGGAGCTATGAGGAGCGGTTGAATAAACTCGGTTTGTTCTCACTGGAAGGAAGGAGGTTGAGGGGAGACCTGATAGAGGTATACAAAATTATGAGGGGCATAGACAGAGTGGATAGTCAGAGGCTTTTCCCCGGGGTAGAGGGGTCAATTACTAGGGGGCATAGGTTTAAGGTGAGAGGGGCAAGGTCTAGAGTAGATGTACGAGGCAAGTTTTTTACGCAGAGGGTAGTGGGAGCCTGGAACTCGCTACCGGAGGAGGTGGTGGAAGCAGGCACGATAGTGACATTTAAGGGGCATCTTGACAAATACATGAATAGGATGGAAAAGAGGGATACGGACCCAGGAAGTGTAGAAGATTGTAGTTTAGTCGGGCAGCATGGTAGGCACGGGCTTGGAGGGCCGAAGGGCCTGTTCCTGTGCTGTACATTTCTTTGTTCTTTGTTCTTTGTTCAGATTTGAATATTCACGGAGATGGGAGGTGGGCATCCTGACTCTGTGGCTATCTGTGTTGAATCCCAAATTTCTTTCTCCGTCAGTCTGGCCTCAATAAAAGTCGAGATGGATTTGCAAGTAAAAAGAAGTTATTTTATTCAGCTTGCAAGCTACCTAGTCCACAGTGACACGGATAACATGTTGCTTTCTGCAGCCCCGGGAACTAAGTGAAGGTCCCAGACAAAGAGATCAGTACTCATACATTCAAATGGCATCAAGTTTCACATACTCGACACCCATAGGTCATCCTATGTCCCTCCTGACTTGTTTGATCTATTCTGATTGGCTCACTTCCAATCCCTTTCTCCGGCCCCTATCAATGCAGCATCACTCTCAGAGACACACCTCTTCCTGCTTTTTCCATGCGGTCTAAAATCCTTTGTCTCTACTTGCCAGAATCAAAGTGGCTTATTTCTACATTACATTAACCAATATCTCTAAAGTAACTATTTTATATCACATTCGTCATTCCCTCCTTTTATCATTCCATGATAACCAAACTATCCAATCCATAGCTACGGTTCCTCATCTAAAAAGATCCGTCGCTGCATTTCCAATTCCTGTGTTAGCCCCCCTTCATCTGCTTCACCCTCATGGATTTTAACAGTTAAAAGTTTTTGGGGGTTAAATTTTACCCATCACACATTTAAGGATGGCCAGGCCTACAAAGATGCAGTCGATAGCTAGCACTAGATACATGGCCATATTTATCAACCAGTCCTTCCAACCTCCAAATCCTCAGTTACCCCAAGAGCCAGGATCCTGCATTCTGTCCAGGTGATCCCGTATGTGATCCATAAATTTAGTGATGTTATCCTGAACTCCCATGATACAGTTGCCCTGCACTATGGCGCATACCCCACCCTCACGGGCCAGAAGATAGTCAAGAGCATACCGGTTCTGCATTGCAAACAACCGTAGCTGAGACAATTCCTTGGTTATTGCCCCGACGGCTCCCAAGGTTTACTACCCGGGTTTTCCTCAGTTTGGCCTTTAACTAACTTAAGTGTATCTCCCGGTAACCTACGTTCTATCTGTACTTACCTTCTCATACGCCCCATCCTCTCTCTAGTCCCTTTCACTTCCTCATAGCCTCTTCCTACGCTCTTCTGACAGCCTGATATTACCTTTATTGCACCACTCTTAACACATCCAAAATCGAATTTACATGTATTCCAGAAACAAGGCAATGTCCATATAATGTTCCCTTCCCATCGCCGGGACCGGTGCAACTGCTTCATGACTCCTGCATTCTCCTTAACTTTGATGACCTTCCATGAGTCGATACCATGTCCTCGTATATGGGGGCAGCGAAGAACATCACCTTTGCAGAGGTGATGTAACCTTGTAGATTGGTTGGGGCTACACAGATACATAATATTCCCCTTTCCCATGTCCATCGCCAATAACACGCCAAGCGACGTGAGGCCAAATATAATACAGACGATGCGTAGCCACTCCATCATGCTCCACACCTGTAAAATAGCACTGGGGAAGGGAGGCAGGTTAGTATCTGACCTTTTACAGTAGTGGAGATGGACTCAATTTCACCAAGTGATGTAGGTGGACCCAAGCACCTCGCCCCTCCACTTTAACTGCTGTGGGGGTGGTAAGGAGAACTTGGAAGGGCCCGTCCCATCGCGGCTCCGACCCCTTCCTAGTGCTATTGTTGACCATGACATAACTACCGGGCTGGACTGAAAGTGAGCTAGGTACTGGGGGCGATGGCTGGTGAGCCGCCGGACCTGGCCATGGAGTTCCTTGAGCACTAGCGTGAGGGCTAGAACATAGGTGGTCATCTCTTCAGTCATCTGATGAAACTGAACCAGTCTGGGAACCTGCAGGCTCCAGGGAGTTCTAAGAGGCCTGCCATAAAGAATCTCGGCGGGAGAGAGCCGGTCCGGTCCCGCAGGTGTAACCCACAGCTGGAAGAGGGCAACGGGGAGCAACTTAAGCCATGTCAGTCCCGTGTCTGCTCTTAATTTAGCCAATTTAGTTTTGAGGGTCTGATTGTGTCTCTCAACCAACCCGGCCGCCTGCGGTCTATAAGCACAGTGTAACTGCTGGCGTATGCCCAACTGGGAGCAAAACTCCTTGTTAATTTGTCCAATAAAATGAGGCCCATTATCAGAACTTAACTGAGCTGGTATACCGTACCGGGGAATGAGTTCCCTCATCAAGACTTTAACCACAGTAGCAGCTTTATTATCGATAGTCGGATGCGCCTCGACCCATCTGCTGAACACATCCACAATGATCAAAACATATTTATAACATTGACACCTTTCCAACTCAATGTAATCCATTTGGAGCGTCTCAAAGGGACCACTGGGCAACGGGGTTTGCCCCTTCCCACAAGGGATACCTTTTCCGGTGTTATATTGCTGACAAATCAAACACCGATTACTGATACTTTGGGCCAACCCCTGCATTTTAGGGTGCCACCAAGTGTCCAGCAACAAATCACTAGTCCCTCGAGCCCCACAATGAGTTGCAAAGTGTACACATTCAATGACCCATAAAGCCAGCACATCAGACATACAAGTCTGATGTGCAGGCGTGGTCCATAAAGAGGAAACAGAATCATATGTACAACCTAACCGTTTCCACATTTGTTTATCACTCTCAGGAGCGTCCTCCTGTAACCTTATGACGTCTTGGATGGTTGGCATTGACTTGTCAGAAACAGACATATTTATAGTAGATCGGTTAGTCTGACTTAACATCTTAGGCACCATCACTTGCTGAATTTGCGCGGCTGTTCGCGCTGCACAATCTGCTCGTTCATTACCAACGTCAACTGGGGTTGTACCATTCGTGTGGGCAGCGCATTTAATAACGGAAATCTGCGCGGGCATAAGGAGGACCTGCAGTAGGTCATTAACTAAACCCCGGTGGGATATTTGACCACACATAATCATGTCAGGTTGTTCTGACGAAATGTCACTCAAATCGCCCCTTATTGTGGTAGTTTCCTGAATCAAGGCTAAACAGTCGTGGCCAGGTGCGTCTTCATGGACAGGGGGACCACTCAGAAAACAGGCTGGATTGATAGTGGTACAGTATTTAAATGTCAGACGTGGATTGTTCAAAAGGTATATCTCATACCTATTCTGACGAGCTGCGGTATGATGCTGAATCTGCAGTTGCCTCAGTAGTGCGATGACCGAGTGGGAGCTATACACCGTAATATCCTGTTAGAGGGTGAGAGCATGTAACGGCTATGCGATGGCATTGATTGAACGTAAATCCTGTACTAATCGGTACTGGTCTGGTTTGGCTGGTTTAGGCACAGCAAGTATGGGGGTGTTACATTCTGATTGGCAAGGGACCAAAATACCCTGTTTCAACAGCTCTTGAATTAATTTATCTATTGATGGAGCAGCTTGCGATTTCAGGGGGTATTGTCGATTGGAAGGTAGCTTTACATGATCCTTAATCATCACCTTAATAGGTGTAACATTTGTCTTTCCCACTTGTGATGGGTATTCCGCCCAGACCTGTGGATTGACATATTCCAACACATCATGTCCCCTGTGATGCTGCAGTCGAGTGTTAATCGTTTCAGGGACCTCAAAATATTTTATGGTAGTGCCGTCCGGCATGACTTGAAGTGCGTAGTCTGTTGGATCCGAATGATCCACTGCCCTCCTGACCATTCGCCCCATATCCCTGGCATGGTACTGGTCATGGACCTGACGTGTAATATGAGGGCTTACCGAAGCTGACTGTGGCCATAAATGTGGTGATATTGTAACAAAATCGGCTGTACCTTCTTTTCCCGTGACTGTGGCTGTAACCTTGACTGGCCATTCGGTCTCAAGTAATGGCCGGTATTT
Organism: Scyliorhinus torazame; assembly: GCF_047496885.1. NCBI lineage: Eukaryota > Metazoa > Chordata > Chondrichthyes > Carcharhiniformes > Scyliorhinidae > Scyliorhinus > Scyliorhinus torazame. The sequence continues at coordinate 182,812,414 of NC_092711.1, read as the reverse complement.
GTCCTCCAACTCCCTATTTCGTCCAGTTCTGTCATAGGCCAGGGTAACGTGATGCAGTGACTGTTCAACGTCTAACGTCCACCACTGGGGGGTGATAGAACTATAGCACTGTTGTCTCATCCTCCATGATGTAACCGTTACCCCCTCATCTCCGCATTCTAGCTGTAGCTGGAAGATACACAGTAAATCTCGGGCCAACAAGTTACAGTCCAATCCAGTAGTCACTACAAACTGATGATCTGCAGACTTATTCTCGTAAGTGACTGTCACAGGTTCAGAAATATGATACTCACACACCTGTCCTTGGAACCCTGACAATTGCTGCGTGTGGTCGGATAATGGTAATTTAAGACATGGCTGCCCCGTCCTCTTCTTCCAGTAGACCAATGGCCCCTCAGAGGGGGCTGCGGTTGTAGAGCTGTTGATTCGTTCGGTGGGCCATAAAAAGGGGGTGAGGGTCCCTTTGGGTGGGTTTGGTATCCTCCTCTTCGCTGATCCATCCACCCAAAGTCACTATATTGGGGCTCCTGCTGGTAAACTACCATTTCTGCCGCTTGTTGGGATCGCCAATCATCCTTTTTCATTACATACTCAGTCTTAACCTTTGTAACTGAGCCTCCTTCTTGGCCTACATCCTCCTTCCAATAAAATCTGACTGCCCTTGCCACCTGGGAAGGGTCGTTCTCTGTCCAATTCATGTTATTACATTTCACAGCAGTAACCACAGAAGGTGGGAGGCAATGCATTAACATCGCACAATATTGAGGGGAATTCTGACCATTTTGATATAGCAAATCGCCTGACTGCCCCCGGTAGATTTCATTAAAACGCTCCAGAAATTCCTCTGGCTCTTCAGTCTTCTTAGGTTTTAGGTCTAAGATAACAGAAAGATTTATGGGCCTTTGAAATGTGCTATTCAACGCATTCAAGATCTGTGTCTTTCTATCGTCGTCTAACGCATAGGCCTGCTGAAGTGCGGCATGACTAGCATAATTCAGGTGGTTAAGATAATTGCGGTACTCTGCTGGGGTTAAAATCTGCTGGACTAGGGCCCAGAGGTCCCTTAAATCAGCTTGATAAATTGAGATGGTAGTTCTCAAGGAATCCATGAAGGCAGCAGGAGATTTTTTCTATCTGGGATTGTAGACATAATGGCCATCATCTCACTGGGTGTCCATAGGAAGGAAACGTCTATCGTGGGGTTCGCTCCCACAGTCACTGCGTCGGTGTTTCGTAACTTCCTAATCGGTAACTGTCTCCGAATGTCACCAGGGGGCACTCTAGCTATTTCCCCTGGTTGTTCCAGGACTTCAACATCTCTCCCTGTCACTAGGGGGAGTTCTTTCTCTTCAAAAGAATCTGTTTCAGTTTCCTTTGTTCCCGAACCTTGTGGTTTCTGCTTAGTTTGGAGAGACTTAGGTGATATGCTTACTTTTCCAAATTATTGAATTTTTCTTTTTCTGTCAATTCAAGGCCAGCCATTGAACTACGTAGCTCATCTCTTGTTTGACCCGCGCCTTTCCTCTACTTGGGCTTTTTTTTTTAAACTTAAAAATGTTTGAAAATTCAAATTGAATTACTGCAACTTGCAAGCTTAGCTCTGATCTCAACTCAGAACTAAATTTACAATTTGCTTAACACAAACTTGTATAACATTTACAACTTAATTATTTCTTTATCTTAACAATTTTTCTTTTAACAAGTTTTTTTTCTTTTACATACACATAAGTATTAGCAAAATCAACTATCATCTCCAGATTTACAGTTGTTAAAATGGTGTCCATGATCTTCTTTAAGTTCCTATTAATCTCCAGATAAAATGAGATAAACCTTATTTCAAGTAAGTAAAACTTAAGATTCTGGCAATTTCAATCAATTGCTTTCGAAAATAATAACTTTTATCAAAGAGGTGGAGAAACCCACTGGTTTCCATTAATTAATTCAAAACGTAACTTTGCTGGTGTTCACTGACTCAAAGGAAAGGTATCCGATTACACTACGGCTGCTGCTGTTATCTCAAAGCCTGAGTGAGAAGCACTGTCTGTCTTTTGATGTTGCCTGCTGCTGTTAACCCTTTGAGAGACTTCTGCTTCAACCAATATGCAGCATTCCCCACAATCTCAACTAGTCCTCGGAACTGCGTTTTTCGCCAATACAGTCCAAGGAGACAATTTTAGCTTAATCAACTATATATTTGAAACACTCACACATAGAGTTGTACCATCTTCAGATTTAAAAACAGTTATACTGGACTGAACCTCCATCTACTGAAGTCACATCAGCCATAAAAACACTGATACTTGACTGAACCTCCATCTACTGAAGTCACATCAGCCTCTGAATCCTTATACTTGGAATTGAATCATCATTTGAGATGTCACATCAACCCAAAACCCTAACCCAAGCCGAAACAACAATATGAAATCCCATCAATTAAATTGCTAATCCCCAGACTGACCTGTGATTTCGTCGAGGCGGTCTTTCTGTGCCAACCGCGAGTGACCAGACTAATCAGACGATAAGAAGAGGGGAACAATCAATGCGCGGTCATTTTCCAGTTCTACATTGAGGGCCCTCGTTCCCCATCCTCCTGTTCATAATCAGTCTAATTCTGATTTCGCAGTTGGACCAGGATCGCCCTGAGAAATCCCGGTTTTCGGCACCAAATGTTGAATCCCAAATTTCTTTCTCCGTCAGTCTGGCCTCAATAAAAGTCGAGATGGATTTGCAAGTAAAAATAAGTTATTTTATTCAGCTTGCAAGCTACCTAGTCCACAGTGATACAGATAACATGTTGCTTTCTGCAGCCCCGGGAACTAAGTGAAGGTCCCAGACAAAGAGATCAGTACTTGTACATTCAAATGACATCAAGTTTCACATACTCGACACCCATAGGTCATCCTATGTCCCTCCTGACTTGTTTGATCTATTCTGATTGGCTCACTTCCAATCCCTTTCTCCGGCCCCTATCAATGCAGCATCACTCTCATAGACACACCTCTTCCTGCTTTTTCCATGCGGTCTAAAATCCTTTGTCTCCACTTGCCAGAATCAAAGTGGCTTATTTCTACATTACATTAACTAATATCTCTAAAGTAACTATTTTATATCACATTCGTCATCTGTAAAGGTCTAGCCGATCCCGTGATAAATGAGTCCCGGTTGAGGCCATACTCATGTGTGCGGAACTTGGGTATAAGTCATGAAAGCATCACGACAACACAAAATCGCCAAGCAGAAACTATAGCCAAGTCCCCCCCCCCCCCCCGCCCCCCCCCCCCCCCCCCACATGAGTACCTCCTCAACCGGGACCTTGGATTCATGTCGCATTACATTCATCCCCCACCACCTGGCCTGGGATTGCGAAACCCTATCAACTGTCTTGGCTTGAGACAATTCACACCTCTTTCACCTGGGGTTACCCCTATCTCTGGATCTGTAAAGACGTAATCACCTGCAAATGCTCGCATTCAAAGCATTGTCTTGCATCTTTGACTTTGTCTGTATGTATTTTTCTGAAACATACCTCTTCATTCACCTGAAGAAAGAGCAGTGCTCCAAAAGGTAGTGATTTGAAACAAATCTTTTGGACTTTAACCTGGTGTTGTAATACTTCTTACTGTGCTCACCCCAGCCCAACGCCGGCATTTCCACATATGCGCACACACTGTTTAACAGATGTTCATTTGTCCCAATTGCAGCAATGCAATCGACTGCAAAGTTTACAAGCTGATCCACCGACAGAGCCACACCGAGGAGCGCTCAGTCGACAGGTCGACCTTCGCCCACTGTTTAGCTTGCCAATTCTCTTTTGCCATTCATCGCAGTGTCCATACATGTGAAAGCTGGTACACCTGCATGATGCAGAAGTTAGTATCAACCAGGAGACACAGGCTAGAGAGCTTGCCTGTTCCAGTGCAGCAATTATACACCATTGCTTCAACCAACTGAAACACGAACACGTCCAGATCAAAGGGACATATTTCATCTATTCCACTTGGGGAAAGAGCTCAAAAGACCCTTGGTTCAAGGTTAGACACCGGCATCTTTATTTTCAATAGAGCGTGCAATGCCAATGATGGAGTTTGCAACATCTCATTGTGACGTAGGTAGGCAGCCCTGGATGTATTTCAAATCTCGCTGAATAAATGCCAACATTCGTTTTGTGCTGAATATCAATCGCACTGTTAAGTTAGTTTGCTCTATTTGCCTGAAAAAATAATTTCGCATCCTGAGTGCTTGATCATTGAAAATATTCCTATTGATTCTGAAAATAGCTCACGATACGTCAGATTTTCTATCACAAGCAACAATAGAATCCCTGCATGGATAGTAATTGCCCAATGTTTCTTTAAACTTCCCTTGGAAATCTCGAGACTGCTCTATTCTTTAAATGCTTTGCTATTGATTAATGTACAAAGTTACTTCAAAGCCGTGTTCAGTGTCTGAACCTTCGAGCTTTGCACAAAAGTAAAATTTGTAAATTGAGGATTATGCACATGTATGTTGCACATTGTGTGCACATGTTTTGAATATTAGTGCAGATGTGAATGCCAACCTGCACATATTTCAACGTGGCTCACTGGTTTCAACCTTTCCCCTCTTCGGTCTCTTTTTCTCTCGGTTACTCATTCATCTGACGGCATGTAATTTCACTGGGAATAATTATACACAAATATGTGTACATACGCCTGATATGATCGTTCAATAATAATGTTCCATGTTGAATTCGGTGCCTTCAGATTCGCAGTGCATGTGATTCACTGGAGCAGGAATAGTGGTTGACATTTTTGAAACGAACTGACATCTACAATTTCATTTTCTCATAGATTTGTGCATGTCGGTATCTCTCACTTAACAGCCGAACGTACAATGGCCGTTCCGATAAGCAGCATCTCTACATATTCAAGGGCTTTCCCAACATATGTTTCACCATTCATAAGTTATATATTATAAAACAGCGCCAAAAAGCAAAATGTAAAAGACAGACAGCAATCAGCATTAAAATATATACATATACACAGACAATTATGTTCTCTCCCGCTGTGACCATGACCCACCCTTCCGTCAGCATACATATGTGACAATCCCCAGAATGGCCGGGGCACGTATTTACAGATGTCCATTTACAGTTTAGTTTGGGCTTCAGCTTTCCCTGGGACCAGTCTCCTCCGGCTTTGTCCTTTGTCCCTCTTATTTTATTTGCCTGCCTTCGCCCATTACAGCGCCCCCGTCCCCCCTCCCCTCTCAGTAGAGAAGATGTGTGACGAGATCAGATCATTCCATATGAGGGTCATTCAGGAGTCTGATAATAGCGAGGAAGAAACTGTTTTTGAATCTTTTAGTGCACGTTCTCAGCGGGAGGTGTAGACAGGGTCAATGGATGGGAGGCCGGTTCGCGAGAGGAACTGTGCTGTGCTCATGACTTTCTGTAGTTTGTTATGGTGTTGCGCCGAGCAGTTGCCATACCAGGCTGTGATGCAGTCAGATAGGTTGCTTTCTATGGTGCATCTGTAAAAATTGGTGAGACTCAATAAGGACATGCCAGATTTGCTTAGTTTCCTGAGAAGGGATAGACGCTATTTTGCTTCCTTGGTCGTAGGGTCGACGTGTGTGGAGCAGTACAGATTGTTGTTGATGTGCACACCTAGGAATGTGAAGCTGTCAACCACCTCCACCTCGGCACCATTGATGCAAACTGGAGTGTGGACGATACTTTGATTCCTGAAGTCAATAACCAGCTCTTTAGTTTTGTTGATATTGAGGGACTGATAGTTGTCGTTACATCACTCCACTAAGTTCTCTATCTTCCTCCTGTATTCTGACCTATCGTTCTTCGAGATCCGACCCACTATGGTCGTGTCATCAGGAAACGTGTAGATGGAGTTGGAGCCAAATTGTCCCACACAGTCCTGCCTTTATAGGGAGTATAGTAGGGGGTTAAATACGCAGCGTTGGCGTGACCCGGTATTGAGGAGTATTGTGGAGGAGCTGTTGCTATTTATCCTTACTGATTGTGATCGTGGGTCAGGAAGTCGAGGATCCTGAGGGAGATCCCTGATTACAGAGGGAGGAGCCACGTCCTAGCTTTTCGTGCTTCCATATGAGCTTGGCCGGGATTATGGTGTTGAAGGCAGAGCTGTAGTCAATGAATAGGAGTCTGGCGTGGGAGTCCTTGTTTTCGAGATGCTCCAAGGATGAGTGTAGTGCTAAGGAATGGCGTCTGTGGACCGGTTGTGGCAGTGTGCAAATTGCTGTGGATGAAGTCTTTCCGGGAGCATGGACTTGATGTGTCTCATGACCAACCCCGCGAAGCACTTCATAATCATCGATGTCAAAGTCACCAGATGTTAGTCTTTGAAAAAAACAGTCTTTGCCTGGTTCTTCTTTGGTCACCGATATGGTGGTAGCATTCTTGAAACAGGTGGAGTAGGGAGACATTGAAGAAGATGTCCACGAACACGTGCACCAGTTGGTTCGTGCAGGATCTCAGTGTATGACCAGGGCCCCATCAGGTTCAGCTTTCCGAGGGTTCACTTTCAAGAAGGCCAATCAGACTTTGCAAGCTGTGGGGGTATGGGGGTAGGTATGGTATGTGTCCGAGGCTGCTGGCACAGTTGGTAACGGTTTGATGGTGTCGTGCTCGAAACAAGCAGGAGATGTGTTGGTGGAAATTTGGCAGTACACTCTTGAGGTTGACCTGGTTTAAGTCCCTGGTCACGATGAACAATGCCTCTGGTATTATATTTCATTGTTATTTACAATTGGTCAATCGCCTTCTTCACTTCCGCCTGGGATGGGATGCAGACCGCCGAATTAATGGCAGAAAGGAACTCCCATGGAAGGTAGTATGGGAGGCACTTCAGAGTCAGGTGGTCCAGGTCTGGGGGACTGTATTTCTCCAGGGCCGTACATCCAAGCACTAGGAGGGATCAATGCGGAAGCAAACCCCTCCATCCTTTGCTTCGGCCAATGATACCATGCATTTCATCTGGTGTATTGAGAAGCGGTCAGGTTTTATGGCACAGACTGTTGAGGCAGGGGTGAGCCATGTCTCCGTGAAACAGAGCACGCATCAGTCTCTTACTTCCCTTTGAGAGGAAGGTTTAGCGTTAAGATCGTCCAGCATGTTTTCGATCGCTTGGACGTTTGCCAGCAGTTTGCTGAGGAGCAGAGACTTGAAACCGTGTTGTTTTAGTCCCACCTGCAGATCGCCGTGTTTCCCTCACTTGCTCTGTCGGTAGCTGCTTCAGGATGGTCCTGGGATCCGATGAGGGAAGTCTAATCTTGTTGAAGGTAAGTGGTTGCGTCTGGTGTGGTCCTGGCCACTGGTTTCGATTTCAGAATCGTGCCTGGCAGGGTCCCAGGCGCTGGTTGTGATTTTGGTTTACCGGGCGGGAAAGGGTGGCGGAGGGGTTGGGCCGCTTATCGCCAGCTGAGCATCGGCTCCCTTCCGATGAAGAGCTCTGGCTGATCTGATGCCCACAAACCGCCACTTTCGGGCATGGTTCCACCCTCACTCTCCAACCCTGGATATTGCCTCAAAAAGGTCGGCCATGCCCAACAAGTCTGGGGCAAGCCCAGAACATGTGGATGTGGTTTGCCGGGCCTTCCAGGCACCGTTGACATTTGTCCTACACGCCCAGAAAGACGCTGGAGTTCTTAAGACTGAGGGCTGGGATGTCAAAGAGACATATAAAATACTAACAGAACTAGACAGGGTAGGTGCAGGGGAGATGTTTCCAAAGGTGAGTGTGTCCAGAACCACGGGTCACAGTCTGAGGACTCAGGGTAAACCATTTCGGACTGAGATGAGGAGACATTTCGTCACCCAAAGAGCGATGAGCCTGCGGAATTCAATACCACAGGAAGTTGTTGATACTAAAACATTGAATATATTCAAGAGGCGGCTCGATATAGCACTTGGGAAGAATTGGATCAAAGGCAATGGGGAGAAAGCAGGATTAGGCTTTTGAGGTGGATGATCAGCCATGGCCGAGATAAATGGCGGAGCAGACTCGAAGGGACAAAGGGCCTCCTCCTGCTCCTATCTTCGATGTATCTATGTATAACTCATTAATTCGGATTCTGGTAAGGCTGTGTCTAGGACTATGAACCATCGCTAGCTGTGTTACGTTCAGCCCTGTGCATGTGGAGCTGAAGTTCGCCCTGTGTAGTGCTTCGATCCAGAGTCCTTCCCCTAGATATTTGCCGAGTTATTCGGGTTTTACCGCGCCCCCCCCCCCCCCCGCCCCCCCCCCCCCCCCCAGACGCACACAAACATACATACACACATACACAGGCGCCATGATCAGATTTTCGAACGTGTTGACAAAGGCCCTGGGGTGCATATCTGGAGGGACCTAAGCTGGAAGACGAACCTGGGCAGTATGTTGATTTTGATCGCCTGTATTCCATCTGCGAGGAGAGTGGGAATGGGACCCAGCTCTGCACGTCCTGTTGGACGTCCTTCATCGTACTCATCGGCTCCATTTCCGGAAACGTGTCTAATCGTGGGTAATTTGGATATCCAGGTAGCGAAATATGGTCTAGGCCATTGTTTTTCAATTTTGTTCTCCAGGGACCCATTTTTACGAAACTGCCAAACTTCGGGACCCACCCCGGCCGAGGTTCACGACATATAATTTTCTCTTACCTTTAATGCGAGAGGTGAGCCTGCTTGGTCCTCACGATCTCACTCCAATCAGGTCCACAGGAGGAGAGGGCTTTGCACATATCGGCTGCAGGATTCAGCCGGTTCCTTTATGCCATCTTCATCTTTGTGAGAACGGAAAATCAACTTCCGACATGTAGGTCGTTGTGATGGATAAAAGCATCAAAATGCTTGTTTTACTCAGCTCCGGACCTTCTCAGGCACGCTACTCCAGAATGCTGATAGATCCATTGACTCGTGCCATGTTTTATTGTGCTGTCAAACCTGAGGCGCCAAAGATTAGTCAGCTTCATTTAGAGTCAGGCTTGCCAGGCCATTTACAGTTTCTTACAAACGCTGTCTTCTTCGATGTGTCATTGCACTGTGGGGAACATGTAATAATTTTGGCTTAGCACTCGCATGTGCCAAACTTTCAATGAGTTTTGGAAAGCTGCGATTTCTTCACATTGCCGAAATCATCATCCTTCCTTTGATTTTATTTCATTTGATTTATTGTCACATTTACCGAATTACAGTGAAAAGTAGTTTTCTGTGCTAAGGGGACATACACAGTACGTACATAGTAGACAGACAAGAATAATCGACAGAATACATTGGCAAATGGGAGATGGACAAACAGTGATTGGTTACGGTGCGGAACAAGGGCCCAAACAAAGCAAATACATGAGCAAAACCAGCACAGGGCGTCGTGAATAGTGTTCTTCCCGGGAACAGATCAGTCCGAGGGAGAGTCGTTGAGGAGTCCAGCAGCTGTGGGGAAGAAGCTGTTCCTGTGACTGGATTTGTGGGTTTACAGACTTTTGTACCTTATGTCTGATGGAAGGGTCTGGAAGAAGATAAATCCTAGGTGAGTGGGGTCTCTCATAATGCTGTCTGCCTTCATCAAGCAGTGGGAAGTGTATGCAGAATCAATGTGAGGGTGGCAAGCTTGTGTGATGTGTTGGGCTAAGTTCACGACACTCTGCAGTTTCCTGCGTTCTTGGGCAGAGCAGTTGCCATACCAAGCTGTGATGCAGCTGGATCAGAGGCTCTCTATGGCACATCTGTTGAAGTTTGCAATTTGAGGTTCAATTCATTCGAATTGAAACGATGTCTGCAAGATGTCAAAAGATGTCAGACATAGTTAGCATCCAAGTTTCATCAGGAAATGAATCTGCCAGAGAGGACAATTTCTCGAGAACAAAAGCATGTGTTTCCTACCTCAGTTCGTAAGCTCTGAGTATCTCCCCTGTTGACTGCTCATTACAAAAAATCTTCAAGCGGATGATGTCCACTGTCATTGGGATTGACTGGTCATTGTTTCGATTTAGTGCTTTAATGTAGTCTAAAAGGTCAGCAGAAAACTAATCGCCACGTTTCTGTACAGAGAGGGAGACGAGGTGATGATTTCCCATGGCTTTCATTATGTCCCTTACCAAACGTTCAGTTCTGTCCATGATTAAACCATGAGGAATATATATTCTCTCCAGATCATTTGAATAAAGTTTAAGGATGCAAAACAGATGGAAGTCATAGCCTGGTTCATCATTGGGGATCACCACGCAATCAGCGTCCCAACACTCCCATGCCGGATGTGTACTGATGAGTACACACACATGCGCCAGCATCTAATTAGCTGGTCGCTGCCGCATTTTTTAAAGCTGCTTGCAGTCTGCATTGTTAAAAGCCGGCTGCTGCGGCTGTTGCACGTGAATTCCCGTGATCGGGAACGCTGCGATGGCTGGCTCCGTGACCCTCCCGACGCCCGTCCGCAATCCACCCGCCGGTCGCGATCCCACTTTGAGAATTCCTCGTCTAGGCTTGCATGAAGGGTTGTCGCCGCAGTTTTGGCCCTCCCCTTGCGGGCTCACATGTAAGAAGGGTTGGGTTTGGATTCAGGATTTGTTTTGGATTTGTTTTGTACTGTCACGAGTACCGAGATACAGTGTAAAATTTTGTTCTACGTTCAGTCCAGACAGATCTTTGCGTACATATACAAAACATAGGACATACATTAATACACAATGTAAATACATAGTGTCACGTGAGAGTACCCTTTAAGAAATGGGTGTTTAAGAAGTGTACCTTTAAGAAATGGAGCTGCTCATGTTACTGGAGTGATGTCAGCGTGTGGGTGGAGCTGAGCTCGACTTCTGCTTCTTTTTCAAAATTCAGTTTGAGAAGAGCTTGGGTTTATCTATGTTTTTCAGTGAGCTGAATCTGAAGTTAAAAGTGAGCTGCACTGCTTTTGATCTCTGCCTCAAAAGACTATCTATGCATCATTTGGCGAACTCAGAATTGTAAAAAGTTCTCAGTATTAAATGTAACCCTGATGTGCTTCTGTTTAGAGGTTTGTTAAGTTTTGGATGTCAAAAGGACAGCAGACAGGTTATTTAGTGTTGTGTTCTTTGGGGGTGTATTTGATTTACTGGTTGCTAAGATGTTCACTGTTTGTTTTGGAAAGGTTAATTTGAGTTCATAGAATAAACATTGTTTTGTTTTAAAAACCACTGGTCCATTTTCTGCTGTACCATACCTGAAGAGTAAGCCGAGTGCGCCCCATACCACAATCTATTAAACGTTGTGGCTCAGGTGAACTCCATGATACACTTTGGGGTTCTCTAAACCCTGGCCCATAACAATTGGGTGCTCGAGGGGGATAAAAGTCTATCTATTGGATTGGCTGAGTGAACTTAAAGACAGTGAGTATATTGTGGTTGCTTTTCAGGTGTGGTATTTTAGTTCAAGTGGGGAGTGTGTTGTGGACAGTGGCTCGTTCAGAAGCTCTGAAGTTTCTAGGGGTGGAGAGGAGACTGTCACACGCAATACCTTTCGGACAGACGCTAAAAGCAGACTGTTACATTTTGCAAAAACATTGCAGTTAACATTCCCCGACAAAATGCGAAAAGATGAGGTAATTATGGCGGTGTTTGAGCATCTAAAGTTGCCTGAGATAAAGTTTGACTCATTGGAAATGGCAAAAATTAAAGCAGCTTGAATACGGAAGAGAGAGAGAGAGAGGAAAACGAAAAGGAGAGAGCAGAAAGGACAAAAGAAAGAATAGCCCTAGCAGAACAAAACGAAAGAGAGAGGAAGATACAGATCATGGAAAAAGATAAAGAGAGTGAGTTTGAACTTCAGAAAATGGCCATGAAACATGACAGTCAGTTAAAATTGGCAGACGTAAAGGAAAACGGACAGTTGGATGATAGTGAGGTGGAAGCTTTTTTCATTTCATTTGAGAAGGTAGCTAACTTTTGAGAAATTTCTTCAGCCAGAGAGTGGTGGGTCTGTGGAATTCATTGCCACAGAGGGCGGTGGAGGCCGGGACGTTGAGTGTCTTTAAGACTGAAGTTGATAAATTCTTGATTTCTCGAGGAATTAAGGGCTATGGAGAGAGAGCGGGTAAATGGAGTTGAAATCAGCCATGATTGAATGGTGGAGTGGACTCGATGGGCCGAATGGCCTTACTTCCGCTCCTATGTCTTATGGTCTTATGGTCTAAACAAATGAAATGGCCACAGGACATGTGGGTATTACTGATTCAAACAAAGCTGGTCGGTAGAGCTAGTGAAGTGTTTGCAGCACTACCGGAGGAGGTATCTGGGGTGGATAAGGGCTTTGAAAATAGACCAAACGTATGAAGCTCTCAGAGAAATTATACTTTTGGAGGAGTTTAAAAATTAAATTCCTGATGTCGTGATAACTCATGTGGAAGTGCAGAGCGTTAAAACTGCGAGATTAGCAGCAGAAATGGCAGATGATTATGAATTAGTTCATAAATCGAAGCTTGGTTTCCGACATCAGTTTCAGCTTGTGAGGGATAGAAACTGGAGAGATGAGAAATACTCAAGTGGTAAAGGTAAAGGTGATCTGATGGGAGATAATAAGGAGAGTGTACCTCAGGTTAAAAAAGAAATCCAGGAGGGTGGAAAAGAAATGAAAAGTTTCAAATGTTTTCACTGTAATAAAGTAGGCCATGTAAAGTCACAGTGTTGGTTGTTGAAGAAAAGCACTGGGAAGGCTGATGTGGTAAAACAGGATAAGAGTGGTAAAGGACAGCCCAAGTGAAGCGAAGGAGGTGCAAAAGATTGTACAGCCTGATCAAGAGGTGATTGATAAGAAGGTGCCAGATGTCTTTAAATAATTTACTTGCATGGGTAACGTTTACTCATGTGTATCAGGGGGAGCAGGTAAAGAAGTCACAATTTTAAGAGATACAGGAGCTAGTAAATCTTTAACGGTAAGAGATGAGGAGTTATGTAGTTTGGGAAGAATGTTACCAGAAAAGGTAATAATATGTGGAATTCAAGTGAGAGGAGTAGCGTTTCATTATATAAGGTAAGGTTGGAAAGTCCAGCGAAGAGTGGTTAAGTGGTAGTAGGAGTATTAGATAAACCATCTTGTCCAGGAATACAGTTTATCTTGGGTAATGACATAGTTGGATCGCAAGTGGGAGTGATGTCTACTGTGGTTGATAAGCCAGTGGAACATCAGACAACTGAAGTGTTGAAGGACGAATATCCTGGGATTTTCCCGGCTTGCGTAGTAACAAGGTCGCAAAGTCACAGGTTAAGACAAGGGGAGAAATCAAAGAGTGCAGATGAAGTTGAAGTGCAATTATCAGAAACGATTTTTGACCAGATGGTTGAAAAAGAACAAGAACAGGCGGAGGATGAGGCGGATATTTTTAGTTCAGGAAAACTGGCGGAGCTACAACAAAAAGATCTAGAAATAAAACGGAAGTATCAGAAAGCATACACGGAAGAGGAATCAGAATGTTATTACCAGCGTGTTATTACCGTAAAAGTGATGTCTTGATGAGAAAATGGAGACCTTTACATATGCAAGCGGATGAAAAGTGGGCAAACAAACAAACAAAGAACAAAGAAATGTACAGCACAGGAACAGGCCCTTCGGCCCTCCAAGCCCGTGCCGACCATACTGCCCGACTAAACTACAATCTTCTACACTTCCTGGGTCCGTATCCTTCTATTCCCATCCTATTCATATATTTGTCAAGATGCCCCTTAAATGTCCCTATCGTCCCTGCCTCCACTACCTCCTCCGGTAGTGAGTTCCAGGCACCCACTACCCTCTGCGTAAAAAAGTAGTAGTAGTAGCAGAAGTAGTATTGCCGGTAGGGCATAGAAAGGAGGTGTTGCGAGTTGCACATGAGGACCCAGTGGGAGGTCATTTGGGGATAAGGAAAACTCAAGCTAAAATCCAGAAACATTTTTATTGGCCTGGGCTACATAAAGATGTAGTTAAATTTTGTCAATCATGTCACACATGTCAAGTGATAGGGAAACCTCAATCAGTGATAAAACCAGTGCCCTTAATACCCATTCCAGCATTTGAGGAACCTTTTACAAGGGTCTTAATTGATTGCGTATGACCGCTTCTGAAAACAAAAAGTGGGAATCAATATATTTTGACTATAATGGATGTGTCTACTAGGTTTCCAGAGGTAATTCCAGTATGTAATATTACAGCTTAAAAGATTGTTGAGGAGTTACTTAAAGTTTTCACTAGATATGGACTTCCCACAGAAATACAATCGGATCAAGGATCAAATTTTACCTCCAGGTTATTCAAAGAATTAATGGATAACTGAGGATTAAAACAATTTAAATAAACTACGTACCATCCAGAATCGCAGGGAGCGTTAGAAAGGTGGCATGAGGCATTAAAGACCATGTTGAGGGCGTATTATCAAGATTATCCAGAGGATTGGGATAAAGGAATTGCATTCGTACTGTTTGCAATTAGGGATGCACCTAATGTGTCAACCAAATTTAGTCCTTTAGAACTAATGTTTGGTCAAGAGGTAAGAGGACCACTTAAATTGATTAAGGAAAAATTGGTGGGTGTGAAATCGGAAATTACATTATTGGATTACGTGTCAAATTTTAGTGAACGATTAAATAGAGCAGGTGAATTGGCTAGACAACATTTGAAAGTTGCACAAAATGTGATGAAACGGGTAGCGGACAAGCAATCCAAAGTTCGTAGTTTTGCCAGTGGAGGTAAAGTTTTAGTATTGTTACCAGTGGTAGGTGAACCTTTAAAAGCTAGGTTTTGTGGACCTTATCAGATAGAAAGGAAATTAAGTGAGGTGAAATATGTGGTAAAAACACCAGATAGAAGGACGAATCACCGAGTGTGTCATGTGAATATGCTTAAAAGGTACTTTGAAAGGGAAGGAGCGAAAAAGGAGGTTTTAATGATTCTAATTCAGGGCAGCAGGGTAGCATTGTGGATAGCACAATTGCTTCACAGCTCCAGGGTCCCAGGTTCGATTCTGGCTTGGGTCACTGTCTGTGCGGAGTCTGCACATCCTCCCCGTGTGTGCATGGGTTTCCTCCGGGTGCTCCGGTTCCCTCCCACAGTCCAAAGAAGTGCAGGTTAGGTGGACTGGCCATGATAAATTGCCCTTAGTGTTGGGTGGGGTTACTGGGTTATGGAGATAGGGTGGAGGTGTTGGCCTTGGGTAGGGTGCTCTTTCCAAGAGCAGATGCAGACTCGATGGGCCGAATTGGCTCCTTCTGCACTTTAAATTTTATGATTCTATGGTTCTAACTCAAAGTGACGAACCAAATCCAGATGACTGTGAATTTGACATACCTCAAACTAAATTGGAAAATGAGGATGTTCTTAAACATTGGGTAAAATTGTTGAATTATCATCCAGAGGAAAAACGAACTCACCTGAAAGAGTTATTGATATCACGTGGGCAAGTTTGTG
The DNA here is from genome assembly GCF_047496885.1 of Scyliorhinus torazame. Taxonomy (NCBI): domain Eukaryota; kingdom Metazoa; phylum Chordata; class Chondrichthyes; order Carcharhiniformes; family Scyliorhinidae; genus Scyliorhinus; species Scyliorhinus torazame. The sequence goes on along the minus strand of NC_092711.1, from coordinate 182,797,014 downwards.
AAGATAAATTGGGAAGTACTAAAATGGCTATGCAGGATGTAGATGTGGGAAATGCTGTTCTAATCAAACAACATCCATATGGACTTAATCCTTTAACATTGGCACAGGTTAACAAAGAGATTGAGAGTATGATTAAAAATGGCATAATTGAAGTGGGTTGCAGCCAATGGTGTTCACCCATAGTGGTTGTGCCTAAACCAGACGGTACTCAACGGTTGTGTGTGGACAAAAGAAAGGTTAATGCAGCTACAAGAACGGACTTTATCCTATCCCACGATTGGAGGATTGCATTGAAAAAGTGGGACAAGCATCTTATATTTCCAAATTGGATTGATTTAAAGGTTACTGGCAGGTACCGTTATCCGAAAGGGCGAAGGAGATTTCAGTTTTTTGACTCCAGATGGTATATACCAATTCAAAGTTATGCCATTTGGCATGAAAAACGCCCCAGCCACATTTCAACGGTTAACTAAAAAAGCAGTTTCAGGATTACCCAATTGTGAAGTACACATCGACGATCAGGTAATTATCAGCCAGACATGGAAAGACCATTTGAAACATCTGATGGAGTTATTCGATCGATTTCAGGAGGCGGGTTTGGTGTTAAATCTAGCCAAAAGTGAATTTTGAAAAGCCCGAATCACGGAGTTTCCGATACCCTCGAGACGAAGGGAAATCATGCGATTTCTTGGTATGAGTGGATTTGACTGCACATTTGTGCAAAAGCTTTGTAGCGTGATTGCTCCGCTGATGGACTTGCTTAAGAAACGTCGAAAATGTCAATGGACAGCGGACTTTCAACAGGCATTTGACTGCCTGAAAACTGTGATAACCAGTGCTCCTGTGTCGGAGAATTGCAAGGGATTATGTGATCAGATTGAACTAAATTATCTGACTTTAAAGAGAAATGCCGAGGCATAGAGCAATGGACAGATCTTGCAGAGACCTTCTTTTTCAAAGAGACTTTCAATCATGAAGAATTTCAGTTGGAGAAAGAAGAACGGAAAAAAATGGACTATATTATCATACCTGTTTGCGTGTGTTGTTTATTTTTGAAACAAAAAGTACATTTACTGTGTGCATTTGTTAAAGGATGGACAAAAGGTGAAAAATGAAACCATCTTGAAGTTGATGGGGTTTTTTTGTCTTGGGGGGGGGGGGGGGTCACGTGAGAGTTCCCTTTAAGAAATGGTAGTTTAAGAAGTGTAACTTTAAGAAATGGGGCTGCTCATGATGTCAGAGTGTGGTTGGAGCTGAGTTCTACTTCTGCTTTTTTTTTTAGTTTCAGTTTGAGAAGAGCTTGGGTGTGTCTGTGTTTTTCAGTGAGCTGAATCTGAAGTTAAAAGTGAACTGCACTGCTGTTGATCTCTGCCTAAATAGACTATCTATGGATCGTTTGACGAACTCGGAATTGTAATATGGTCTCAGTATTAAATGGGACCCTGATGTGCTTCTGTTTAGAGGTTTGTCAAGTTTTGGGTGTTAAAAGGACAGTATACAGGTGATTTAGTGTTGTATTCCTTGTGTGTGTATCTGATTTACTGGTTGCTAAGAAGTTCACTGTTTGTTTTAGAAAGGTTAACTTGAGTTCATAGAATGATCATTGTTTTGTTTTAAAAACCACTGGTCCATTTTCTGCTGTAGCATACCTGTCGAGTAAGCCGTGTGCTCCCCATACCACAATCTATTAAACGTTGTGGGTCAGGTAAACTCCATGATACATTTTGGGGTTCGCTAAACCCAGGCCCATAACAATAGGCACAGGCCACGGGTGAGCAGACGAAGTACAGTATTACTCAGTAGAGAAGATGTGTGAAGTGATCAGATCAGTCCATAAGGGAGTTATTCAGGGGAAGAAGGCTTTTTGATCTTGCTAGTGCGTTTTCCCAGGTTTGGATCTCCTGCACGAAGGAAGACGTTGTAAGAGTGCATAACCAAGGGAGAGGGGTTTTTGAATATGCTCATAGGATCATTGGATCATGGAATTTACTGTGCCGAAGCTGGCCATTCGGCCCATCGAGTCTGTACCGGCCCTTGGGAAGAGCACCGTACCTACTGTATCCACACCTCCACTGCATCCGCGTAAACCAGTAACCCCACCTAGCCTTTTTTTCACACTAAGGGCAAATTTAGCCGGGCCAATCTGTCCGCTTTCCCACGGCAGCGGGACGTGTAGATTCAATGGCCAGGAGGTGTATTTGCATGGTGCAGTGGGCTGTGTTCACAATTCTCTGCAGCTTCTTACGCTCTTGGGCCGAGCAATTGTCGTACCAGGCTGTGATGCAGCCAGATATGATGCTTACTACAAAAAATGGTAAGAGTCAATGTGGACACGCCGAATTCCCTTAGTTTCCTGAGGAAGTATAGGAGCTGTTGTGCGATCTTGGTGGTAGCGTCGACGTGGGTGGACCAGTAGAGACTGTTGCTGATGTCAGAATTGTTAGGTTCTTGTTTAATAAGGGGATAAGGGTTATGGGATGAAGCAGGAGAATGGGGATGAGAAAATATCAGCCATGATTGAACGGCGGAGCAGACTCGATGGGCCGTGTGGCCTAATTCTGTTCCTATGTCTTATGATCTTACAGTCTTATGGTCTTATATGCACACCTAAGAATGTGAAGCTGTCAACTATCTCCAGCTCAACACCACTGATGCAGGCAGGGGTGTGTACGATACTTTGCTTCCTGATGTCAATGACCAGCTCTCTAGTTTTGAGGGAGAGATTGTTGTTGTTACACCACTCCACTAGGTTGTCTGTCTCCCTCATTTACTCTGACTGAGCATTGCCGAGATCCGACCCATTATGTTCGTGTCATCCACAAAGTTGCAGATGGAGTTGGAGCCAAATTTTGACACACAATCAAGTGTACATGGAGGAGAGGAGGGGGGTAAGGAGGCAACCTTGCGGGACCCCATTATTGAGGACAATGGGGAGGAGGTGTTATTTAGATATTATTTTTGCTCAGATTAAGCTTGTAACCCGAGGCGGCACCATGGTGCACTGGTTACAGTCCCGACAGATGATTCGGTACATGAAAAGAACATAGGACATACATTAATACACAATGTAAATACGTAGGCACAGGCCAAGGGTTATCATACGGAGTGCAGTATTACTCAGTATAGACGATGTGCGAAGAAGTGTGTTTGCATGATGTAGAGGGCTGTGTTTACGACTCTCTGTAGCTTCTTATGGTCTTGGGCCGAGCAATTGCCGTACCCGGCTGTGATGCAGCCAAATATGATACTTTCTACAGAAAATGGTGCGAGTCAATGTGGACATGCCGAATTTCCTCAGTTTCCTGAGGAGAAAGAGGAGCTGTTGTGCTTTCCTGTTCGCACCATCGACGTGGGTGGACCAGGACAGATTCTTGGTGATGTGCACACTTATAAATTTGAAGCTGTCAACCACCTGCACCTCAGCACCATTAATCCAAGCGGGATGTGTATGACACTTTGCTTCCTGAAGTCATTGACCAGCTCTTTAATTTTGCTGACATTGAGGAAGAGATTGTTGTCGTTACATCACTCCACTAGGTCGTCTATCACCCTCCTCCACCCTGACTCATCATTGTCCGAGATCCGAACCACTACTGTCGTGTCATCCACAAACTTGAATTTGGAGCCAAATTTTGCCAGTCATGTGTGTCTCTGGAGTATAGTAGGGGGCTAAGTACGCAGATTTGTGGGGCCCCAGTATTGAGGACAATGGGGAGAAGGTGTTATTTAGATTTCACTCTTGCTCAGATTAAACTTGGAACCCGAGGCAATGGTGGACTGGTGGCGGTGCACTGGTTAGCACTGCTGCCTCATGGCGCTGAGGACCCTGGTTCGCTCATGGCCCTAGGTTACTGTGCTGTGGAATTTGCTCATTCACCCGGTGTCTGCGTGGGTCGGACCCCCACAACCCGAAGATCCGCAGTGTACGTGGATTGGCCACGCTAAATTGCTCCTTAATTTTTAAAAAAGGGTGTGACTCGTGAAGTCTCTAAACTCCTTTAGGAGTTTCATTATCTTGCATGCTGATCTGAGGATTCGAGGTGTAGAGGAGCAGGTCATCCACGTCGAGTGAAACTCTATGCTCTCTGCCGCCCATTCGGATATGTCTCCTCTCCTTCGCCATTTTGAGTGCAATCGCCAGAATAACCTGCAGTGGAGATAGCAGCATCCCTGTCCCATGCCTCTATGCAATTAGAGGTCTTTAGAGCTTGTGGGGTTTGTCCGTAAGCTCTTCATGGGAACACTGTAAAATATGTTGAACCTGGAGGTGAACCCTGCTGCAAACTGAAACCGTTCCAGTGCTTCTATAAGGTACTTCCACTCGACTCGATCAAAGCTCTTTTCTGCGTCCAGCGAGACCTGTGATGCAGGTGCTCCGTGATGGTGCCAGACGCCGGAGAAGGTGGCAGAAGCAACATCTGCACATGCTCGTGGCAACGGTCCATGTACCAGGTCCCGCCACACACCCTGAGGACCCGGCTACCATCAAGCCAGGGAGGGACCCAGAGAGGTAGTCCCGTGATGGCCAAGGTGTACAGACGCCGCTGGTCATTCGAAGAGATGATGGACAGCGCGTGGAGCAGGAGGCTCTGCCACGTCAAGGAGAATGCGCGACACCTGTGCCATATACTCACGCACTTGGTACCACGTGGAGGAGGAGTTCACCCGCCCCGGTGACCGTCAAGGTCACTGCAGCCCTGAACCTTTATGCCACGAGATCATTACAGACCTTGAGTGGGGACCTGGTACCTCGCAGGCCACAGTCCATCGGCGCATCTGGCAGGCCACGATTGGCCTGTATGCCCGGGCGGTACACTGCATTTTGTTTTACATGCACCAGGCCCAGCAGGATGCTCAGGAAGCAGATTTTTCCGCCATCGCCAGGATGCCCCAGGTCCAGCTAGTCATAGATGCCACGCATGTTGTTCTGCACCTCATCGGGCCATCTGAGGGTGCTCTATGTTAACTGAAAGGGGTTTCACGCCCTCAACATACAGCTCGTTTGTAACCACCAGTTCCAGATAATTCACGCGTGTGCCCGCTTCCGGGCAGTGTGCACGGCAGCTACATCGTGGGGTACTCGGTCATCCCTGCCCTCTTCGAGGAGCACCCCAGCATGGACCGTTGGCTCTTGGGGGATAAGGGGTCTCTGCTGCGGACCTGTCTAATGACATTAGTAGGGAGGCCGGAGAATGAAGAGGAGGCCCGGTACATCGAGGGCCCTGCAGCCACGCCGTCTGTCATTGAGCGGTGCATCAGACTCCTCAAGGTGCGGTTTCGATCTCCCAATATTGGCCTGATTTTCCTAGGAGGTGGCCTGGTCCATTATCGCATTCGTATCCCCCCGCCACCCCCATTTCCCAGTCTCCTAGGGTATGTGCTACATCAGTCCAGAGTGCTGCGACTGTGTCGACATTGTCTGGGGGTCAGGGGGTGATGATAACACGCAGCCAGATGGGCGCTGATGCTCCTCGTCAATGCCACAGTTTGACCCCTGTCTGCCTCCTCACACCCATCACCTGCACGCGGCAATGCATTACGGAAGAAAGCGAAAGAGACTTCATGTTAGTTGTGCACAAGGGTGTTTATTGTTCAGTATGTGCCCCGACTCTCCCGCTGGTGCATCTCCCTCGCTGCCCTCACCCTCCACCCACCCTTCACCCCCTGCCTACCTAGTTCACCCTCCCCCGTTGCCCTCAGTGATCCTCGATGTTCATTGCCCTCCTAGCTCTACTACTACATTGTGTCCCGAGGTTTCACATCAGAGGTGGAGGCAGGCAGCTGGCTACCTCGTCCGAGGCAGCAATGGCTGCCTTGTGGCTCACCCTCCGGGATTCTCGCGGGAACAGGGCATCCCGTCGAGCCCCCACTGCGGCCAGGAGTCTCCCCAAGTCAACATCCCTAATACTGGGGCCAGTCTCCAGGGCACGACTTCTGCGTGCTGGCTGTGGTTGGCTGAGCAAGTGCAGCTTAAGTGATGCTCGATGTTGTTGGCGGGGGGCTGGCGAGTGGGTCCCGGCGAATCAGCAGGACCAATTAACGTTGAATTGTGTTGCGGGCCTCACCGGGCCGAGCGCCGGGAAACGCGCAGCAATTCCCATACGGCACTTGGAGATTTTTCCGGAGAATTGTGCCCCTCGTTTCAGAAATGTAGAATCTTGTCCCCGGTATCTTTAATCTCTTGCAAATCTGCAGGAAGATAACATATCTGAAACGTAAACTCAGTTTCCTCTCTAGTGATGCTGAATTGCCTGTTGTTTATTGATAGCACATTGTTCCTCATGTAATTTCCGGTGTTATGGCAACATTCAATGCGGAAATGAACAGTTCAGCAAGGTTATATTCAGAATGCGCTTTACAGTAACGTGCAATGCTTCACATGCGAAAGGCGATCCTTGATTGAATAATAATCAGATGCAGAAAGTGGCTTTTTAAGAAGCAGAATGCATTTTCTCAGTTATACCTTGTACTGAGACTAGGGAAAACAGGTTCTAGGAATTTAGATCCGTGAATTCATAAGGTACAAACTCACATTAACCATTGCAACTGCCGTTTAAATCTTCCACTATCTTCGTAAATGGACTATCCGTGGCATGATAGAATAGTCTCAGGGGATTTCACTTTTAAACTGACCCCTTAAGAAAACAATCTATTCCATCAGAACACAAAGATATATCTGGCAGCAGCTGCGTTAACCCATTTGTTTAAATCATTGCAATTAATTAAAAACAATGCAGAATTATTCTAACTATCTCCCTGGAGGCTTACATGAAGCATAAATGAAACTACTTTGCGGTGTAGTGCACAACCGTCTTGGTGCTTCCGACAGAAATGCATGGATCTCCAAAAGGCCTGGTCTTTGCCATTTACTATCCTGCCCTTGCCGCTATTGGTGTTCTTGGTAAAGTATTATATGCAGGAATTAACTTTGAAGTTCATTTATAGATACATAAGTGGTCAGCACAGTACTATAGTGGTTAGCACAGTTGCGTCACAGCTCCAGGTTCCCAGGTTCGATTCCCGGCTTGGGTCACTGTCTGTGTGGAGTCTGCACGTTCTCCCCGTGTGGGCGTGGGTTTCCACTGGGTGCTCTGGTTTCCCCCCACAGTCCAAGGATGTGCACGTTAGGTGTTTTTGACATTCTAAATTGTTCTTCGTGTCCACAAAGTTTAGGTTGGGTTATGGGGATAAAGGGGATAGGGTGGAGACTTGGGGCTCAAGTAGGGTGCTCTTTCCAAAGACCGGTGCAGACTCGACGGGTTGAATGGCCTCCTTCCGCACTGTACATTCTATGATTCTATGATATATCAATGTTCCCATTTATTATTAACACTCTTCTGTGGTACAATATTATTCACCGAATTTAAATTGATGTCCTATCTTTCTTTTTAACTGAATAGTTTGTCTCCTTTTTTGTTTCATTTATAGAATAATTGTTGCCACGTTAAAATATTATTTCTTATTTCTCAATCTTATGGATTTAATTTAGTCCTTTTACTGAGACAATATCTCACTTTCAGCGTCGTCTTTTCAATCCATTGAACGGGATTCACATTGCGGGTAGAACATCCTCTTTTGACAGAAAGACTAATACGAGAAGGAATTGGACATTCAGACCTTCGAGTTCGCAACGCCATTCACTGAAATCATGGTTGACCTTCTAATTCAACACCATTTTCCTTCACTATCCACGTATCCTATGGTAGTTTTAATATTCAGGAATCTATTGATTTCATTATTGAACATACATAACGACTGAGCCAGCACACCCCTCTGGGGCTAGGGGGTCAAAAATTCTTCACGCTTTGGGTGAACAAAGTCCTCCTAATCTCAGTCCTAAATAACCTAATTCAGACACCGTGGCCCCTTATACAAGACCCTTCGCAAATGCCCCCCTCCACCCCACCAACCAGCAGAAACATTATTCCTACTTTTAATCGGTAGAGCCCTCGAAGAGCTATGTATGTTTGACTGAGATCACCACCTTTCTGCAAAACTCCAGTTATGAAAACCACAGCGTATTTAATATCTGCTTCATGCCAGCTATTAATTTAATGAATCGACCTTGCGCTCCATTGTGGCATGTATTTATTTCCATTGGTGTGGAAATCAAAACTGCTCTTAATACTCCAATTGGAGTATCATGAAGGCTCCAAAGATTGGCATTGATTGCCGTTATACGGTCATCCTCTCGGCATTTATACATATGAGTATTATTTAATGGAAATTTCTACTGTGAGGGGATTATCTCACTGATATCGCGATGTAAAACAAATAGCTCTCTTGTGGTATTTATTTTGACAAAGATTAATTTCTACAAATGCTTCCCTGCTTGAAAGTATTCAACCGTTCTATATATACGGCTGAACTTAAGGAGTGAATTTATTATTATTAGATTTGGATGAATTCATGAAATGTAAAAATATAACAATACAATTTTCTTCATCAATGTTTCACGAAGACAACCGCGTTTTTTTACATCAGTCTCTAACAGACAATGATTCAGTTTAGATCTGTTTCTTTTTAAATTTGCTGTTGTTGGCGGTTCTGCAGTGATTTCTGCTGAATTCTGGCCTTACTACTGGTCCCAGCTCGGCAGGTCTGCCACAGTTATCACTTTACATTCAATGTCTCTCGTATGCGCGTTATTAAGTATTAAATGCAAGAAGTGGTGGAAAAGCTCAACAGGTATCGTCGCCTCTGTGGATGGGGGGATAGAATTGCCATTTGGAGAGCAAAACCATTCTTGTTCAGAACAAAAATCATATTGAACTCGAGTTGCTGATCCTCTTCAGCACATTTTGTTTCTCATCCAGATTTGTAACACTAATTGTACTTTGCTTTTATTTTGATAATGATTAATTTCAAATTCCACTCAAGGATTAGGCAACTATTTATCCGCACACAGTCAACCAGTGTTGGTCTCTCATTAGGCCACCTCCTCCTTTGCTACTTCTTCTGGTCCTGATCGATAGTGGTGATTCTTTATTTTGTCATAAAATGTGAGGGCCGTTGGCAAATCCTGAAATATATTTTCCATTCCTATTAATCCTGACCGAAAATAGCTTTCCGCCCATTTTAGAGGGCAAACACATTTTCCTGCGCCCGGAGTCACATGTGGACCAGACCAAGTAAGGACGACTGGCGTCTTTCTCAAAGGGACGTTTGTGAACCTGATGGAATGTACAACAATCAATTATGATTTCATGCACGGTTACTTGGACTGGCTTTCGATCTCAGAATGATTGATAGAAATTAGAAGCCCTCAAACTTCCATGGAGGGACTTTAACACAGGTCCACAGACCGTTTGACTTGCCCTCTGGACAAGTCACACATCAATAGAAACAAACGTTCGGAGCTCTCATTGGTCTCCACCAACATCCACTGACAATGCAAGAGTATGGTAATTATCCGTTTAGTTCTCTCTATGATGCTCTCGAACAAGTTAACAACCCTAAGTGAATTATTTTACAGTGTGTCCATCCCAGGGGCGCGCGCAATACCCTTAGTGGGATGTAGCGTGTTGTGAAAGCAGACTTTGCATTTGTTTGATTAAGCTAAATTAGAAACATAGAACATAGAAAGCGACGTAGGGTATTCTGCCCATCCAGCCCGCTTCTACTTTCAATAAGAAACTGATGTTCCTCCATCTAAACGCTATATTCCTGCTTCCCCCCATACCGTTTGATGCCTCCTTATTTTCCATTATCGCTTTTCCATTGTATTATTGTACATTCTAATGTAATTAATCTGTCAACAAGAATGTATATTTTATTCGCATGAACAGTGCCTCTCGCTGCCGAAAATGAACTATAACTGACGATTACTTGTAAATCTGCAAACAGCAGTGAAAATAATCCATTTGTGTCGAATTAGTCATTTTTTAACTTGTTCTCATATACATCTGCATATTTCCTCATTTATCTATCTTTCTCTTTCTCATTTACCTCTGTCACAGCCAATCTGGTAGCAATTGTGATCCTGTCCCGAGGAAGGTGTGGCCTCTCCGGGTGCATCACTCGATACCTGGTTTCCATGGCAATCGCGGACCTCTTGGTCATTATTACCGGAGTGATATTGAACAGGATTTCGGGCATTTATTTTCCAGCCAGCCTGCTGTCCATCACACCACTCTGCAGTCTCCGTTCCGTTCTGAACTCTGTCACTTTGGGCACTTCTGCCTGGTTAACGGTTGCCTTTACCTTTGATCGATTTGTAGCCATTTGTTGCCAGAAGTTGAAAATTAAATATTGCACAGAGAAGATGGCAACTTATGTTATAGGAACGGTTTTTATAGTGAATTGTTTTAAATCCGCATTCCTGTATTTTATATATGAACCCGTATACATAACTAACACCATTCCCTGGTTCTGTAGCGTAAAAACATTATTTTATACATCAGCTGCATGGACCATTTATGATCTGATCCTCCACATTATGATGCCTTGCCTCGCATTTGTGCTGATTTTATTGTTCAATGCACGAACAGTTCGATATATTCTAGTGGCTAATAGAGCCCGCACGAGACTCCGGGGCCATAGCAATGGAGATAATCAGAGTGACCCAGAAATGGAGAACAGGAGAAAGTCCATCGTTTTACTCTTCTGTATCTCGGCCAGCTTTATCTTGTTATGGATTTGGTTCCTGATAACTTGCCTCTATGTTAGAATTGCAAGAGTAACGTATTTCGCCGGTTCTAATTTCAATGAATTCTATTATATTCTGGAGGAAATCGGAATCATGCTTCAGCTGTTGAGTTCCTGCATCAACCCAATTATTTACGCAGGGACCCAGAGAAAATTCAGAGAAGAGTTTGGAAATGCGCTGAAATATCTATGGAGTAAAATTAATTAAACGATGAAAATTATGCTTTTGACTTCAAGTTGCCCCTCTGTCACTCTGCTTCTGAGATTCCGACCAGCTTCCCAATCACTGATAGCCTGGATCATTTCCACAACCGTGGTTCAAAAACAAAACCTGATTCATAACGTGTAGGAAATTACATTCCTTATTTAGTTGAAGGAACACATTACACTTTTCGGCCGACTTATTCTTGCGGCAATATTACTATTAACGTGACGATATGCACTGTGCCCATTCCTTGTTCTTCATTTGCCGAAACGTACTGTCTGAATGAGGATTCGAGCAACCTGGGAGATTGTTGTCCAGTCTAAGCCACCCGATATCCCCTTTCTTCCACATTGTAAGCAATTAAATTTCCCTGCATTTCCAGAGGAACCTGGAGAATTCATCTCTGTGGCCTTGTACACTAGAGGATCAGGAGAGTAGGACAAGACCATTCCTCCCATCTAGATTGTGCCAGAATTTCTGTATATTGTGATTCTCGAGCAATTAAGGGCTATGGGGAGAGAGCGGGTAAATGGAGTTGAAATCAGCCATGATTGAATGGTGGAGTGGACTCGATGGGCCGAATGGCCTTACTTCCGCTCCTATGTCTTATGGTCTTATGATCTTCATCCAAACCGTATTGTCCCGCCACTTCATATCCAAGCACAACATTGCTGGAATTCCCCATTGCTAGTCCGCCTCACTACCGCTGCTGGCGACTGAGGATAATTTCACTGCGTATTGCCAGCGGGAACATGAAATACCAACGGCCCCACCTGCCTCTGGTCAGAACACTACGGCGGCTACCATTCAGCTTTCCCCCCTGCAGCGCACACCCACCCGCTGATTGGCAGCGGTGTGGGGTGGTTTCAATGCAAGTGGCAGAAAGAGAGAATCCCGCTGCTTGCGAACGGCGCACCGCCGAGAAACTCGCGACTGCGTTCTGGAGAATCCGGCCCACACTCTCCCTATTTCCGAATCTCTGAATGAAATTCTCCACAAGTTTAATTTTAAACATCCGAATAATAATCAATTTGAACGTATTGCTTACAGATCTAATTGAGTTTATACAGTCTGATAATCTCTCTAAGAGTCACCGATGAGCGTGCCTCAAAAGAATAAATGCATAAATGTATGGTTTCAGAATTGCGGAGGCGGAACTGCTTCCGGTTATTGCGGCATTGCGACCAATTCTGGAGGGGGAGGCGCCAATAAAAACGGGACGGATTGGAATGCAACTGGACTGGGACACATGATATTGGAAATCTTCACTGCCTTGGCTTTGGTAGGCTCTGAATTGAATTGAGAAAGAGATGACCATCAGCGTATCGACCTCAATAAGTAATAAAGTCCATGAGGTGTTACCATTTTATTCGACAAGAGAAGAAAATAATACATAATTAAACTGGAAACATCTGATAAAAAACCAAGAGAGTACCAATCTAGAATGCATGTTTGTCAATGCACTGAAAGGGTGAATGATGTTGGTGAGTTACAAACATAATCAGACATATGGTAATAATAATGATAATAATCGCTTATTGTCACAATCGGCTTCAATGAAGTTACTGTGAAAAACGCCTGGTCGAACTGTTCTGAATACGCCTGTGTTGATGATTCAACACAATAAAGTGTTCTTAAAAGCCAGACTGAAAAAAAGAATGAAAATTGCAGTACCGAAAAGTGAAAGTTGTACATTTGCAAATTATGCGTGTTCTCGGGCAGCAAGAATATTATCCACCTGTTTTGAGCAATGAAGCAACTCAGGTATTGTCACTCTCCTGGGGTGATTCTACAGCCCATAGTGATAGCGAATGGGTGAGAGAGGAGCTGAGGGGAGAGATAGAAAGAACCAGAGAGACAATTGTTTTGGTAGGAGAGAATTTGGACTTAGATATTGACTGATTGCGTCTGTGGCCGGGAGATATACAAGAAATTACGCGTTCAGTTCAATGTAGAATTATATAATCGTACAGTGCAGAACGAGACGATTTGGCCCAATGAGTCTGCAGCGACCATGTAAAAAATACCCTAACTCGCCCCCCCCCCTGTCCTTGTAATCCCGCAGAACATTTGGACACGAAGGGGCAATTATAGCCAGTGAATCCATATAATCTCCACATCGTTGGACTATGGGAGGAAACCGGCGCAAACCCATGCAGACACAGGGTGAAAGTGCAATCTGCACAGTCACTCAAGGCTGGAATCCAACCGGGCCTCTTGCATTCTGAGGAAGCAGTGCTTCCGACTGTGTCAGGCATAATGCAATAACTAAACAGCAGTGGCTTTTGGACAATTTAATTACCCGATTGAAGTTTGTGACACTATTAAATAAAGGCTGAAGATAAATAAAAATGCATGCATGCTGTTCACGGGAGTTCGCTTGACCAGCAAGATTTCAGTAACACTCAGAAGCAAACGTTGACAGATCTAGCACTTGACAAACACACTGGCCAGGTGAAAAATGTATCCTTACGAGGGAACATTTGATTAAGAAATGGCGTTTGATCAGAAGGGCTGCACTGGTAGAGACAAGAATAATGTAAGGTAAAACTTCTAAATTGGCTGACAGCTGAACTTAATACTAGAAGGGTCAACAAGCCAAGGGAAAATGCAACTACAGTTTGATGTTGTAACTGTTACGGAACAATGAACGCCATTCAGCCAAATATGTGCAATAAGAGGACCGGCCCATTCGAGAAAAGGTGAAAGGGAAGTGAACCGGGGCCATGAGGATGTCGAGGGAGATAGAAAATGTAATGGTACAGAAAATAGAGCTCAGGCGTGTCAGGGAAATCATTTAAGTGCGGACGAACCTGATACATTTAATTCGAGAGGAAACAACGAAGAGTGGAAGAATAAGAATATAGGACTGAATGTGATTTACCGTTAAACGGAGGAAGCAAATTATTTTGTCTCCTCCCATCGCTTATGTTGACGCAACAAATTGTTAGAATCATAGTTCGTGATATTGTTACTGATGTTCTTGCTTTTAAGATTGTGTCCATATGCTTTCCATTGTATGGCTATGAAGATAATTAGATAATAATACCACCGGTTCATGGTCACTTATCTGCGCATTGGCAGGCAATTTTATTTTTACTTATCCAATTAAGGGACAATTTACCGTGGTGAATCCACCTGCATGTACCTCTTTGGTTTGTGGCGGTCAGATCCACGCAGACACGGGAAGAATGTCCAAGCTCCATACGGAAAACCTGCTTAACAACAGTGCTAACTACTGCACCATGGTGCTACCCTCAATGGCGTCATTAGTCGGACACATAGTGCCTACAAAACTGTCTTTCAAAAATCTGCGTTGGAGATGCTTGGGACATCACGGTAGCATAGTGGTTAGCGCAGTTGCTTCACAGCTCCAGGGTCTCAGATTCGATTCCCGGCTCGGTCGCTGTCTGTGCGGAGACTGCACGTTCTTCCCGTGTCTTGGTGGGTTTCCTCCGGGTGCTCCAGTTTCCTCCCAGAGTCCAAAGATGTGCCTGTTAGGTGAATTGGCCATGCTAAATTGCCCTTAGTATCCAAAAAATGTTAAGTGGAGGTTACTGGGTTACGGGGATAGGGCTTCAGTAGGGTGCTCTATGTAAGGGCCGGTGCAGACTCGATGGGCCGAATGACCTCCTGCTGCACTGTAAATTCTATGATCTATAACATGCTTTCCCCTTCATGTCCGCAGGCCTCGAGACATGTCCTTCAGGGTAGCTTATTTTCCATTTTCAAACAATATAGTTTGAGTCCAAAACGCATGGCCGGACTTTAAGGTTGACATTAAAAAATGCCCTTCGACCCATCGCATTAAATCCACCCATGGTTGGAAAGATTCACTGTTCCCGCTGGCCAGGCAAACTCGCCCGTGGGATCTAGGGTGGCGTGCGTTGGCTTTAATGGGAATTCCGTTTGACAAGTGGCTGGAAGAGAGAATGACGCCGGCAAGGATTGGCATTCCACTGAGAAACACAGGGCTAAGGAACAGGAGCCCAATGGGATTCTGAAATCGTAGGAAATTGAAGTCATCCGTTCCACTATGATCATTGATTAAAATGAAAATCACAGAACCGTGAGTTTCCAAGTAATTGTTACGTAGAGTTTGCTAAATAGGGGAGCGGTGGCGCAGTGGTTAGCACTGCGGCCTCGTCTGTGGGAAGAATAAGTAGCTAACATTTCGAGTCTGGCTGACTGTTCTTTGACAAAGAGTAATCCAGGCTCGAAACGTGAGCTCCCGTTTCTTTCCACAGATGCTGTCAGGCCTGCTGGGATTGACCACTATTTTCTGCTTTTTCTCATTAAGTAAACAGGTGATCAATGAGGCGAAGGCTAAAATATCTGCACCCATCCCCGTCGGCAACTCTGGCAAGTCTGGCACCCTAAATATGGCACCCAGAGGACATTGCACTCAAACCGCATGCAAGAGCGCAGACATGACACTGAAGAACGACCTCCAAAATGTCTCCAACTTCGGGCAGGACCAGCACATATGTAGATCATTGGACTGGACCCTCGCACACCGTTCACAAAAATTCCGCACGCCTTCAACCAACCGGCTCATCATGGACTTCGTGAGATGCGCTCTATGTATCACCTTTAACCGTATCAGCCCAGCCTCACGCTCGAAGGCGAGGCATTTATCCTCCCCAGCACCTCACACCACAGCCCCTCCTCCAACACCACGCTAAGCTGCTCATTCCACTTGTCCCTCCAGAGACGCCAGATCCTCCTACAAAATCCTCCAATAGATAGCGGAGCTGTCCCCACCCCGCAAGCTCATCGCAGCCAGCACTACCTCCAGTAATGAGAAGGGTGATGCCACCGGAAATATCAGAAAAACCGTTTTCGTGAAACCCCGCTTCTGCATATACCAAAAAAGCTCTCCCCTCCGGACCCCAAACCTCTCCGCCAACTCCCCCAAACTTGCAAACCACTCTTCTAAAAATAAGTCCTTAATATTTATCACTCCTGGCTCCTCCCAACCCTGAAAACTAGCATCCATCCGTGCTTGTTCTAACCCATGGATCCCTCGGATCGGCACCAACTTCGACCCCGCCCTCAATTTAAAGTGCTTCCGAAATGTTAAGCGTGGCCATAACCACCAGGCTCCCGAATTATATTCCTGGGCCAAGTGGAGTGGCGCCGTTGCCAGCGCTGGTAACCCCAAACCCTTACAAGATCCTGCCTGTACCTTACCCACAAAGCGTTTGCCTCTCTGCTCCAGCCCCAGACCTTCTCAGGGTTCACCGTCCAATAATAGTTCAACAGGTTTGAAAGGCCAGGCCCACTGTCTGTGGCCCTCTCTGAAATACCGTCCTCCGAATCCTGGCCACTTTTCCAGCCCACACAAAAATAATATCGGTAAGAATTCCCCGTTTCCACTGAAATAGAAATAAAATCGGCTGCAAAATGTTCATCTTGACCTCTTGCAACAGTGCTGCCAAAGATAGGGGAAGGCTGTCCCATCTCAATAAATCAGCCTTTTGTCTACCCACCAGACTCGCAAAATTCAGTTTATGGTGCTGGGTGTAATCCCGAGCCAGCTGCATTCCCAGATAGCGAAAGTGGGTATTTGCCACCCTAAATGCAATCGCCGCCAGCCCCCAAAACGACTCCGGCACCTGGTGAAGACTGAACAAACACTTTAGTTTACAAATTTAACTTCTAGCCTGAAAAGCCCCAACTCTCCTCAGAAATCCCGTTGTATCCGTCACTGAAGAGCCCTGGTTGGAGATACACAACAAATCATCGACATACAGGACAAGTTATCCTTCGCCCTCCACCCTCTCACTATCCACCTCCATTGATCAGAGCCCTTTAGTGCTCAGACCAAGACCTCTATCCTCAACCCAAACAGGAGTGGGAACATGGGGCATTGCTGCCTTGTCCCCGATGGAGTAGAAAGTAGCCGGAATTCACCTCATTCATGTGCACATGCCCAGAATCAAAGAGAAGACTAATACAAAGACCCTGCCACACCCAGATGTTCGAAACACCCAACAAAATATTCTCTCACACCCAAAATAAACAAATCCGGACAAATCAGCCCAATGTCCCCAACCCATCTCCTTCCACTCAATGTGAAAGAAAGACAAAAGGTACAACCAATGTCCAAACACAATTCATTTCCAGTACTTCTACTTTCACGAATTCCTCTCTGCCGTCTCATAATAGTAAGTCTAGAGTTAAGTGTGACCCTCAGCTTCTCTTGGGAAACCACCCCAAACCTCACATTGCTATTATACAACGCCGCTTTCGCCAGACCAAAGTCTGCGCTCCTTCTTGCTAGCTACAGTGTGAGATCCTGACATACACAAATATTACTGCCTTCCCACCTCGCCTCTAGATTTAGCTTCGACTATCTCAGCACCTGTTCCTTCACCTGATAGCTGTGGAAGCATAGTTTCATAGATCATTCCGTTTGGTTTCGGCCGGAGCGACTGGTGAGCCCTGTCCAGCTTATCGAGATTGTGTCCTGCTGATCCCCCAACAATTTCCCAAGTATCTCCGCAAAGAACACTGTCAGTCTCCGGCCCGCCAGCCCCACCGGAAGCCCACGATCCCTAAATTCTGCCTCCGTGACCTGTTCTTCACGGCCACCACATTGGCTCTCAGCACTTTGTTAGTCTCCACCACTCTTCGCACCTCCTCACCCATCGAGGTGAACTGGTCGCTGTGCTGCCACAATGCCTCCTCCACTCCCTTCAATACCTCTCCTTTCTGCTGCACCTTCTTTGATGTCTTTGCCAAACCCTCTTTCATCGGGGCCAGAATCTCATCCACCCACTCCTTGAGGGAGCCCATCATCTCTTTTCGATTGCTGCCGAAGTTCTTGGAAAAAAAGGGCTGAAACTACCCCACCATCACGTCGGCTAACTTACCCACTGTAATGGGCGTTGTCCCACTCGGAAAGCCTACTCCCCCACCCCCCCCCCCCTCATCTTTCTTACCCCTGCATTGCCCACCAAGCGTTCTTGCAGAATTTCGCTTGCACCGTTTCTTCTGGATTATATTTCTCGTATTTCGACATCCTTCTGTTGTCGCAAACTTTCGTTTTTTTCAAAACATTTTTATTCAAGGTATTTTCATTTGTACAAACAAATTCAGAAGAACAAGCAAACAATTCAACAAACAACCAAGCACCACTACAACCTGCTCCCCTGACGCCAGCCCCTCCTCAGATCCTGCATTCCCCATTTTAAACCCGTTAACCCCACACCCCACCCCGCCAACCATACTTACTGACCCCTCAAACATCTTTAAAGAAATGAATGAACGGCTTCCACCGCCGGGTGAACTCATCTACCCCCCGCCCCCCCTCAAAGCGATCTTAACCGGGTCCTGCCTCAGGAATTCTACCGCGTGGCTCATCACACTCCCGCCCCGCCAAGCAAAATACGTCTCCGGCGTCTCAGGGAGGCAAAGGCCAAAACATCGGCGTCTCCTCACCACCTGGACTCCTGGATCTTCTGACACCCGAATATCACCTGGGTAATTAATTATCATCGTAGACGTTACAGTGCACAAGGAGGCCATTTGGCCCATCGAGTCGGCACCGTCTCTTGGAAAGAGCACCCTACCCAAGCCCACACCTCCACACGACCCCCATAACTCAGTAACCCCACTCAACACTAAGAGCAATTTTGGACATTAAGGGCAATTTAGCATGGCCAATCACCTAACCTGCACATCTTTGGACTGTGAGAGGAAACCGGAGTACCCGGAGGAAACCCACGCACACACGTGGAGAACGTACAGACTCCGCACAGACAGTGACCCTAGCTGGGAATCGTACCTGAGACCCTGGAGCTGTGAACCAATCGTGCTAACCACTATGCTACCGTGCTGCCCATTCATACACCTGCTCCGACACAGACTGAAGCGAACAACCCGAAGGGCTCGAATTGAAGTTTGACACTGATTTCCTGTCACAGTTGTATCCAACATTCTCCACCATCCCAGAGACACTCACATCAGCTGGGCATTTTAGTGAAGAGGGTCCTGGGGTACTATATAGTGCACGCCACACACACGCACTGTTAATGCAGGAGGAGGTAGGAACTGGTGGGGGAACGGACGGTCGGCGGGCGGGCCGACCACAGGGACTAGCTGCCGTCCAGACGGGTTTCAGGCTTCTGAAACGGACGATCCCATGGATGGTAGAGATACATAGATGCAGAGATCCATAGAAGATAGGAGCAGGAGGAGGCGTATTGGCCCTTCGATCTTGCTCCGCCACTCATCATGATCATGGTTGATCATCCAACTCAGAAGCCTAATCCTGCTTTTTCCGCATAGCCTTTCATCCCATTCTCCAAAAATGCTATATCTAGCCGCCTCTTGAATATATTAAATGTTTCAGCATCAACTACTTCCTCTGGCAATGCATTCCAGAGGCTCACCACTCTTTAGGTGAAGAAAAGTCTCCTCATCTCTGTCCGAAATGGTTTACACTGAATCCCTGACTGTGACCCCTGCTTCTAGACATACCCATCATTGGTAACATCTTCCCTGCATCTACCCTGTCTAGTCCTGTTAGAATTTTATAAGTCTCCATGAGATCCCCTCATTCTTCTGAACTCCAGTGAAAACAATCCAAACCTCGTCACTCTCTCCTCAGATGACAGTCCCTCGAATCAGTCTGGTAAACCTTCGCTGCATCTGTCCTCAGAGAAGGAGACCAAAACTGCACACAATACTCCAGCTGTGGCTTCACCAAAGCCCTATCAACTGCAGCAACACATCCCTGCTTCTACATTCAAAACCTCTCGCAATGAAGGCCAACATACCATTAGCCTTCTTTACCGTCTGGTGCACCTGCATGTTTTCCTTCAGCGACTGGTGCACAAGAACACTCAGGTCCCGCTGCAAATTCCCATCTCCCAATTTACAACCATTGAGGTAGTAATCTGCCTTCCTGTTTTTGCTTCCTTAGTGAATAACCTCACATTATCAATATTATACTGCATCTGCCATTGATTTACCAACTCGCCTAACCTGTCAAGATCATGCTGTAGGATCCCTGCCTCCTCCTCACAGTTCACTCTCCCACCCAACTTGGTATCATCTGTAAACTTTGAGATGTTACATTTTGTTCTCTCATCCAAATCATTAATATATATTGTGAATAGCTGGGGTCCCAGCACCGATCCCTGTGGCACCCCACTAGTTACTGCCTGCCAATTTGAAAAGGACCCATTAATTCCGAGTCTTTGTTTCCTCTCTGCCGACCAGTTTTCTATCCATCTCAATACATTTCCCCCAATCCCATGCGTTTTAATTTTGCACAATATTCTCTTATGCGGGAGTTTGTCAAACGCCTTCTGAACGTCCAAATATACCACATCGACTGGCTCCCCCTTGCCAACTGCATTGGTTACATCTTCAAAACATTTCATTGGATTTGTCAAGCATGATTTCCCCTTCATAAATCCACGCTGACTCTGAATGATCCTGCCACTGCCTTCCAAATGTTTCGCTATAAAGTCTTGATAATGGATTTGTCAATTTCCCCCACTACCGATGTTAGGCTTACTGGTCTATAACTCCCTGCTTTCTCTCTACCTCCCTTTTTGAATATTGGAGTGACGTGAGGTACCCTCCAATCTATAGAATCCTGGAAGATGACCACCAATGCATCCACTATTTCCAGAGCCACCTCTTTAAGCACGCTGGGATGCAGATTCTCAGGCCCTGGGAATTTATCCGCCTTCAATCCCATCAATTTTCCTAGCACCATTTCTATTAATGTTGATCTCCCTCAGTTCTTTCCTCTCACCAAACCTTTCATTCTCCAACATTTCTGGTGTCTGATTTGTGTCCTCTTTTATTTGTTGAAATCTTTTCATTGGCATTTCTCATATTTATAAACAATTGTATATATAGATCACATGTTTCTTACCCGCGCTAATTTGCTTTATTGTGCAGGGAGGTTTATTTTGTCCTTCGCTCAATTGACCCTGTATACATTTCGCCGCCCTCTGAATCGGTCCACAATTCCCCCCCCTCCCCGTTGCCCCCCCCTCTGGAATTCCCCGCCCCCCCCCCCCCCCCCCCACCACCACCTTTGCCTTCAGCTGTGTTTCGGTTTTACTTTCAGGGAAGGGGGGCACCTCCCCTCCTCTTCTCTTGTGGTTTCCCCACCTTCCTTCCGGCTTCCCCGCTCCCCTCAGTTGCGCGGCTATTTGGTTCCTCATCTATCTTGTTTTTTTAATTCTTAACTTACTCCTCATTGCTGGCCCCGAACAGGTTTTGGAACTGTCCGACAAACTGCCCCATGTATCTCGGAAGCCTTCCTCCGACCCTTACGTGGCGTACTTAATCTTCTCCAGGTGGAGAAATTCCCAACCGTCAGCGAGCCAGTCTGCAGCTGTGGGTGGTGCTGCCGATCGCCAGCCAAGCAGGATTCTCCGGCGTGCGATTAGGCAAGTGAAAGCAAGGCGGTTAGCCCCTTCCCATGTGTAGTTCTGGCTGCTCCAATACCCCAATGATTGCCACTATCGGGCATGACTTGACCCTCACCCCTCAACCTTGGACATTGCCTCGGAGAAGGCAGTCCAGAACCCAGTAAGTTTGGAACAAGCCTAGAACATGTGGGTGTTGTTGGCCGGGCATCTCTGGCACCGCTCACATTTATCTTCCACCTCCGGGAAGAACCTGTTCATTTGGGTTCTGGTCAGGTGCTCTCTGTGCACCGCTTTGAGCTGCAGTAGGTTGAGCCTTGCGTAGGAGGAGGTGGAGTTATGCCTGCTAAGTGCTTCGCTGCACCGTCCCCACCCTACCTCTGTCCCCAGTTCGTCCTCCCATTTCTGTCTGGTCTCGTCTAGTGGTGCTCGGGCTCTTTCCAGTAACTGCCCATATATTTTCCCACATAGACCCTCTTGTAGTGTGGGTTCTGGGGTCCTGGGGTGCCCGACTGTCTCTTTACGAAGGAAGTGTTTTATTTGGAGCTGTCTCATTTCCTGTCCTTTTGCTAGTTTCCACTTCCTTGGCAGTTTGTCCAGTGTCGCCAGCTTATGCCCTACGTAGAAGTCCCCGACGGTCAGTGTACGACATCCGCCTCCATCTTTTGAAGGTTGTATCTAGCATGGTGGGGGGGGGGGGGGGGGGGGGGAATCTGTGACTGCCGCAGATGGGGGCCATATGGGCCATTTTTGTTATCCCGAAGTATTGTCTCAGCTGGGTCCACGTTCTCAGCGTGGCCGCTACCACTGGGCTCATTGTATATCTTGTTAAGGAGGGTGGGAGTGCTGCTGTGGCCAGAGCCCGGAGAGTAGTTCCTTTTGAGGACGCCTCCTCCATTTGTGCCCAGTCTGCGCCGGGTTCCTGTTCCCATCCCCTCACTCTTTCTGCATTTGCTGCCCAGTGGTAGTACTGTAGGTTTGGTAAAGCCAAGCCCCCTTTGATTTTCCTTCTTTGCAGTGTCGGTTTGGGAATTCTCGAGTTCTTACCCACCATGCAAACGCCATGATTAGACTGTCTACATTTTGGAAAACGGCCTCGGGGATGAACATCGGTAGGGATCTAAACAGAAAGAGGAACCTTGGCAGTACATTGTACAGGAGCCTCGCCCAGGCGGTGAATCCTAGCCCAAACCGTTCCAGTACCTCAAGGAGGTAGTTCCATTCGACTCTGTCGAAGGCCTTTCTTGCATCCAGGGATACGATCACGCCTGGTGTTCTCTCCCCGGCGGGGTCATTATTACGTTCAGTACCGCCTGATGTTCGCTGTGAGCTGCCTAGCCTTGATAAAATGCGTTTGGTCCTCTGCGATCACCTCTGATATGCAGCCCTCCAGCCTTTTGGCCAGGACGTTTGTTTGTACTTTCGTGTCCACATTCAGCAGTGAAATGGGTCTCAGTGATCCACATTCCATCAGGTCTTTATCTTTTTTGGGTATCAGTGACATTGTGGCCTGCGCTAGCGTGGGGGCAGGGTGACCCTTGCCAGAGAGTCCGCGAACATGTCCCTTAGGTGTGGGGCCAGGACTGGTGCAAATTTTTTGTAGAGGTACGCCGGGAAGCCGTCGGGTCACTGTGCCTTCCCCATCTGCATGGAGCTGATGCACGCCATGATTTCTCCCAGATCTATTAATGCTTCCAGCTTCCCCTGTCTGTCTTCTGCCACGACTAGTAGTTCCAGTCCGTCTAGGAACTATTTCATCCCCGCATCCCTGTAGAGAGTCTCGGAGGTGTATGGTCCCCGGTCGAAGGTCTCAAATGCCCGGTTGACCACCTTTGCTTCTGTTAGCAGTCTGCCTCTCCTACCCTTTACTTGCGTTATTTCCCTCGTGGCTGCCTGCTTTCTCGGCTGGTGAGCCAATAGGCGGCCAGCCTTGTCTCCGTGTTCGGAGAAGTTCCCCCGTGTCTGGCACAGTTGGAACGCTGCTTTCCTACTGGGCAGCTGGTTGAAATCCAGTTGCAGCTTTTTCCTCTCCGCCAGCAGTACAGTCGGGGCCTCGGAGTATTTTCTGTCGACTTTCAGAATGGAGTCCGCCAGTTGTTGCCTGGCCACCCTTTGTGTCCTCTTTTGTGAAGACAGAACAAATGTATGTATTCAATTGCTCAGCCATTTGTTTGTTCCATATTGCGCATTTCCTTGTTTCTGTCTGTAGGGGGCCTACATTTCTCTTTACCAATCTCTTTCTCTTCGCATATCTGTAGAAACTCTTAGTGTCAGTCTTTGTGTTCCCTGCAAGCTTCCTTTCCAACTGTACTTTCCCCTTCTTAATCAATCCCTCCGTCCTTCTTTGCTGAATTCTAAACTACTCCCAATATTCAGACGTATTGGTTTCCTTGGCCAATCTGTATGCTTCTTCCTTGGATTGGATAGTATTTCTAATTTCCTTTGTAAGCCATGGATTGGCCCTCTTACCCAATTTGCTTTTGTGGCAGACAGGAATGAACAGTTGCTGTAGTTCCCCCATGCGTTCCCTGAATGTTTGTCATTGCCTATCTACTGTCTCTTTAAGTCCCTTTAAGTATCTCTCCCAAATCTATCAAGGCCAACTCACTCGTCATATCTTCATAGTTCCCTTTATTAAGATTCAGCACCCTCGTCTCTGAAACAACTACTTAATTCTCCATCTTGATAAACACTTTTATCATGTCGTGGTCGCTCAGCCCCAAGGGGTCTCGCAAAGCCAGATTGGCATTGATCTCCTTCTCGTTACACAGTACCCGGTCTATGATTTTGCAGAGTGCTATAGTAAGAGTTTGGTGACCTAGGGCGTATAAGGCTTCATTTTTATCTAAAGTTTAGTCTTTCTTTTATTTGGTTAATTAACTTAAAAGTTGCTGTTTGGTTTAGAAGAAGGTGAATTTTCAATCAGCTTTAAGCATAGCTTCTGCTTCTAGGCACTTGAAGCTGGAGCTTGTTAATTAGTTAATTGGATTAGGCCAGTTTTCAGAGGCTAGATTCACAGTATAAAAGTAATCCCCTACAGTGCAGACGTTGTTTGCACAGAGTGCTGAATTTGGTGCATTTGAGTGCTATAGTAAGAGTTTGGTGACCGAGGGAGTGCTGAATTTGGTGCATTTGAGTGCTATAGTAAGAGTTTGGTGACCGAGGGAGTTAGGTGGGGAGGGAGTAAGGTGCTCCTTTCATTTTGCTTCGGACATTTCCGCAAAGAGTGAGAAGAGAGCCAGGAGTTTACAGAAAGTGTAGCTGACTGGGTGCAGAGTCGGAGGGCGGAGATCTAGTTGGTCCACAGGGCAGCTATATTCTGTCAGATAAGAGGGGATGGAGGCTAGTTGCATGCTCCTCCTGTAGGTTGTGGGTGGTGAGGGATACCACCGGAGTCCGCGCTGGCTATACCTGCGGGAGGTGCACCCAACTTTAGCTCCTCAAAGACCGTGTTAGGGAACTGGAGCTGAAGCTGGATGAACATCGGATCATCCGGGATGCAGAGGGGGTGATTGAGAAGAGTTACAGGGAGGTAACCACACCCAAGGTACAGGACACGAATAGCTGGGTTACAGCCAGGGGGAAAAAAACAAACAGGCAGACAGTGCAGGGATCCCTCGTGGCTGTTCCCCTTCAAAGCAAGTATACCGTTTTGGATGCTGTTGGAGCATCCGGGGGAAGGCCCTAGCGGCCAGGTCTCTGGCACTGAGTCTGGCTCTGAGGCTCAGAAGAGAAGGGGGGAGAATAGAAAAGCAATAGTTGTAGGAGATTCAATGGTTAGGGGAATAGATAGGAGATTCTGTGGTCGCGAGCGAGACTCCCGGAAGGTATGTTGCCTCCCGGGTGCCAGGGCCAGGGATGTCTCGGATCGTGTCTTCAGGATCCTTAAGGGGGAGGGGGAGCAGCCAGAAGTCGTGGTGCACATTGGTACCAACGACATAGGTAGGAAAAGGTGTGTGGAGGTAATAAACAAGTTTAGGGAGTTAGGCTGGAAGTTAAAAGCCAGGACAGACAGAGTTGTCATCTCTGGTTTGTTGCCGGTGCCACGTGATAGCGAGGCTAGGAATAGGGAGAGAGTGCAGCTGAACACGTGGCTGCAGGAATGGTGTAGGAGGGAGGGCTTCAGGTATTTGGATAATTGGAGCGCATTCTGGGGAAGGTGGGACCTGTACAAGCAGGACGGGTTGCATCTGAACCAGAGGGGCACCAATATCCTGGGAGGAAGGTTTTCTAGTACTCTTCGGGAGGGTTTAAACTAATTTGGCAGGGGAATGGGAACCGGATTTGTAGTCCAGCAACTAAGGTAGCCGATATTCAGGACGCCAAAGCGTGTAATGAGGCAGTGGGGAAGGGAACACTGACAAAGGAGAGTACTTGCAGGCACGGAGATGGGTTGAAGTGTGTATACTTCAACGCAAGAAGCATCAGGAATAAGGTGGGTGAACTTAAGGCATGGATCGGTACTTGGGACTACGATGTGGTGGCCATCACGGAAACTTGGATAGAAGAGGGGCAGAAATGGTTGTTGGAGGTCCCTGGTTATGGATGTTTCAATAAGATTAGAGAGGGTGGTAAAAGAGGTGGGGGGGGGGGTGGCATTGTTAATTAGAGATAGCACAACAGTTGCAGAAAGGCAGTTCGAGGAGTATCACCCTACTGAGGTAGTATGGGTTGAAGTCAGAAATAGGAAAGGAGCAGTCACCTTGTTAGAAGTTTTCTATAGGCCCCCCCAATAGTAGCAGAGGTGTGGAGGAACCGATTGGGAAACAGATTTTGGAAAGGTGCAGAAGTCATCGGGTAGTAGTCATGGCTGACTTTAACTTCCCAAATATTGAGTGGAAACTCTTTAGATCAAATAGTTTGGATGGGGTGGTGTTTGTGCAGTGTGTCCAGGAAGCTTTTCTAACACAGTATGGAGATTGTACGACCAGAGGAGGGTCAATATTGGATTTAGTACTTGGTAATGAACCAGGGCAAGTGATAGATTTGTTAGTGTGGGAGAATTTTGGAGATAGTGACCACAATTCTGTGACTTTCACTTTAGTAATGGAGAGGGATAGGTGCGTGCAATATGGAAAGGTTTACAATTGGGGGAAGGGTAAATACGATGTTGTCAGACAAGAATTGAAGTGCATAAGTTGGGAACATAGGCTGTCAGGGAAGGACACAAGTGAAATGTGGAACTTGTTCAAGGAACAGGTACTACGTGTCCTTGATATGTATGTCCCTGTCAGGCAGGGAAGAGATGGTCGAGTGAGGGAACCATGGTTGACAAGAAAGGCTGAATGTCTTGTTAAGAGGAAAAAGGAGACTTATGTAAAGCTGAGGAAACAAGGTTCAGACAGGGCGTTGGAGGGATACAAGATAGCCAGTAGGGAACTGAAGAAAGGGATTAGGAGAGCTAAGAGAGGGCATGACCAATCTTTGGCGGGTAGGATCAAGGAAAACCCCAAGGCCTTTTACACATATGTGAGAAATATGAGAATGATTAGAACGAGGGTAGATCCGATCAAGGACAGTAGCGGGAGATTGTGTATTGAGTCTGAAGAGATAGGAGAGGTCTTGAACGAGTACTTTTCTTCTGTATTTACAAATGAGAGGGGCCATATTGTTGGAGAGGACAGTGTGAAACAGATTGGTAAGCTCGAGGAAATACTTGTTAGGAAGGAAGATGCGTTGGGCATTTTGAGAAACCTGAGGATAGACAAGTCCCCCGGGCCTGACGGGATATATCCAAGGATTCTATGGGAAGCAAGAGATGAAATTGCAGAGACGTTGGCAATGATCTTTTCGTCCTCACTGTCAACAGGGGTGGTACCAGGTGATTGGAGAGTGGCGAATGTCGTGCCCCTGTTGAAAAAAGGGTCTAGGGATAACCCTGTGAATTACAGGCCAGGTAGTCTTACTTCGGTGGTAGGCAAAGTAATGGAAAGGGTACTGAAGGATAGGATTTCTGAGCATCTGGAAAGACACTGCTTGATTAGGGATAGCACGGATTTGTGAGGGGTAGGTCTTGCCTTACAAGTCTTATTGAATTCTTTGAGGAGGTGACCAAGCATGTGGATGAAGGTAAAGCAGTGGATGTAGTGTACATGGATTTTAGTAAGGCATTTGATAAGGTTCCCCGTGGTAGACTTCTGCAGAAAGTAAGGACGCATGGGATAGTGGGAAATTTGGCCAGTTGGATAACAAACTGGCTAACCGATAGAAGTCAGAGAGTGGTGGTGGATGGCAAATATTCAGCCTGGATCCCAGTTATCAGTGGCGGACCGCAGGGATCAGTTCTGGGTCCTCTGCTGTTTGTGATTTTCATTAATGACTTGGATGAAGGAGTTGAAGGGTGGGTCAGTAAATTTGCAGACGATACGAAGATTGGTGGAGTTGTGGATACTAAGGAGGGCTGTTGTCGGCTGCAAAGAGACATAGGTAGGATGCAGAGCTGGGCTGAGAAGTGGCAGATGGCGTTTAACCTTGAAAAGTGTGAGGTTGTCCATTTTGGAAGGACAAATATGAATGCGGAATACAGGGTTAACGGTAGAGTTCTTGGCAATGTGGAGGAGCAGAGAGATCTTGGGGTCTATGTTCATACATCTTTGAAAGTTGCCACTCAAGTGGATAGAGCTGTGAAGAAGTCCCATGGTGTGCTCGCGTTCATTAACAGAGGGATTGAAATTAAGAGCCGTGAGGTGATGATGCAGCTGTGCAAAACTTTGGTAAGGCCACATTTGGAGTACTGTGCACAGTTCTGGTCGCCTCATTTTAGGAAGGATGTGGAAGCTTTGGAAAAGGTGCAAAGGAGATTTACCAGGATGTTGCCTGGAATGGAGAGTAGGTCTTACGAGGAAAGGTTGAGGGTGCTGGGCCTTTTCTCATTAGAACGGAGAAGGATGAGGGGCGATTTGATAGAGGTTTATAAGATGATCAGGGGAATAGATAGAGTAGACAGTCAGAGACTTTTTCCCCGGGTGGAACAAACCATTACAAGGGGACATAAATTTAAGGTGAAAGGTGGAAGATATAGGAGGGATATCAGAGATAGGTTCTTTACCCAGAGAGTAGTGGGGGCATGGAGTGCACTGCCTGTGGAAATAGTTGAGTCGGAAACATTAGGGGCCTTCAAGCAGCTATTGGATAGGTACATGGATTAGGGTAAAATGATAGAGTGTAGATTTATTTGTTCTTAAGGGCAGCACGGTAGCATTGTGGATAGCACAATTGCTTCACAGCTCCAGGGTCCCAGGTTCGATTCCGGCTTGGGTCACTGTCTGTGCGGAGCCTGCACATCCTCCCCGTGTCTGCGTGGGATTCCTCCGGGTGCTCCGGTTTCCTCCCACAGTCTAAAGATGTGCAGGTTAGGTGGATTGGCCATGATAAATTGCCCTTAGTGTCCAAAATTGTCCTTGGTGTTGGGTGGAGGTGTTGAGTTTGGGTAGGGTGCTCTTTCCAAGAGCCGGTGCAGACTCAAAGGGCCGAATGGCCTCCTTCTGCACTGTAAATTCAATGATAATCTATGATTAATCTAGGACAAAGGTTCGGCAGAACATTGTGGGCCGAAGGGCCTGTTCTGTGCTGTATTTTCTATGTTCTATGTTCTATGATGGTCTGCTCTCTAGTTGGTTCCTCCACATATTGGTCAAGAAAACCATCCCGTATACACTCCAGGAATTCCTCTTCCGTGGCATTGTGGCTAATTTGATTTGCCCAATCAATGTGAGGATTAAAATTACCCATGATCACCGATATTCCCTTATTACATGCATCTCTAATTTCATATATCATGCCATTCCCCACTGCAGTTCGGGGCTCTGTATGAAATGAATGAAAAATGAAACGAAAATCGTTTATTGTCACAAGTAGGCTTCAAATGAAGTTACTGTGAAAAGCCCCTAGTCGCCACATTCCGGCGCCTGTTCGGGGAGGCTGGTACGGGAACTGACCTGTGCTGCTGGCCTGCATGGTCTGCTTTCAAAGCCAGCGATTTAGCCCTGTGCTAAACCAGCCCCACTTGACACCCGCTAATGGTTTTGCTCCTTGTTATTTCTCAACTCTACCCATCCAGCATCTATATTGTCAGAGGTGAACGGTGGGATGAACGGAGTGCAAGAGTCCGACGTTGTCAAACGATGCATAACACCAGAGTTCAACGCAGGGCAGGTTGTCATGATGTGGATCCCAAGAAACATAACCGCTGTACTGCCAACCCAAGGCCAGCAACCCGTAGTGTGCCAGGTATGCATCATGGAGGGCGTTTCAGGCGAGGGGTGGGGGGGGGGGGGGCTGTCGGGGAATGTAGTGGTCGTGGTGGGTGGGGGGGGGGGGGAGTTGTGGGGATGGTGGTGGTGTCCGTGCCCCAGGCCAGTCGCAGCACGCCCCCCCCCCCCCCCAATTGGTGAACCTCGGGACGTTCAGAGCGTCACGTGTGCGTTGGCCCTGGCTCACACGTTGTGCAGCCTCACGTTAATGCCTGGGACCCATGTACTGCCCATCCTCGGCCTCGTGGGGCTAGGACTTGCGTTCATCCTCGTCCTGGAGCACTTCACCGCTCTGCTGTGTGAGTTATGGAGGACACAGCAGGCCACCACAATGTTGGGCATTCTCCCAACGATATACAGGAGGGGCCCTCCAGAGTGGTTAAGGCATATGAACCACATCTTCCGGATGCTGAAGAACTGCTCGATCACGCCTCTGGTCGTGACATGAGCATCGTGATAGTGCCTCTCCACGTCGGCCGATAGCTTCCGGATAGGCATCATCAGCCACGATGCAACGGGTAACCTGTGCCGCCAACCACCCAGCATTTGGTGCACCTCGAAAAGGTCAGGAATCATTGAGTGTGCGAGGGTGAATGCAGCGTGTACACTGCCTTGTTATCGGGTGCAGGCATGCATGGTGCACATCCCGCCAGCCGTACGATCGTCGAGTGGATCCCCTTTTGGTTTTGGAAGACTGGACTGTCACCTGCAGGTGCTCATTGGGCGACATGTATTCGGATGATCACCACCTTGGACCCCGGGCATCTTAGCGATGGTGGCGATTCCTGCTGCTCAGCCACCCTGGTGGTCTCACTCCCCATTGGGCAGACTAGGCATATAGGGCCTCTGTGACGGCGCAGATACCCCTTTGCACTAAGCTCTGTGAGATTCCGGGCTTATCCCAACTTGGTGCCTGGCTGCACCCCGTGGCACAGATGTTCAGGGCGACTGTTACCTTGACGCCACCGGGAGTGGATGTCCTACGCCATACCCCGTGGTGCCAGGTGCGCCACCATTTGGCATATATGGTACATTGTTCCCCTGCTCAGCTGGTGTCTTCAGCGGCATGCCCGTTCCAGCGGGTCTTCGAATGACAGGCTGTTTCAGTGCAAAAGAGACCTCAAGCGGCCCCTCCTTTACATCTCCACCTTCCTCTCAGCCTTTTGGGCGGCCGGGTCTCCATACTCAGCGGCTGCCTCCTGATCCTCTGGGGCAGACTGCGCTGCTGAAGCTTCCTCCTCCTCGAGTAGCCCAAGCTCGCAGAGCCGCACTGCATCGCCCAGCTTCCGGGGTGGTGGGGTGCGGCACCTATACGGCCTGCTGCACTCGGAAGAATCAGGGGCCAAGGTGGGTGGTCAGTGGGCTGTGCAGCAAGATGACTGCCTTGAAGTACGCGGCCCTGACGGTCTGTTACTGGACATTGCACCGGTCCCGTGGGTGGGTCACCACAGCCCCATGGCCCTTTCCCCCATCACTCGGCATCCGCCCAATTTTGGTGTCAAAACCGATTCACCATCCAATCGCTTTTCCCGATTTTGGCGTCCGCTTACAGAGATACCGTTTCGGAACTGTTATGAATACAGTCTATGCATTCTGTCAATTTGATTTTCCTAATTCACAAGAAGATTCATGTCACTTTAGTAAAAGGATGTACAGGCGATTTATCGTGATGTTGCCTAAACAGGAGATATTTATATATGGAGATAGAATACGTAGCCTGGTGTCCTTTGCCTGAAAGCAGCGGGGACTGATAGAGGTGCATATAATTTGAGGGGTAGTGATGGTGTAGACAGGAATACACGTTTCCCCTTGGTGGAGAGATCAATGATCAGGCGATATAGATTTACTATATGGAGCACGAGGTTTAGAGGGGATGTGGGAAAAATCTTTTCACCCAGAGGATGCTTGGAGTCTGGAACAAACTGCCTGGAAGGCTGCTGCATGCCGAGACACACATAACATTTAAAAGATATTTAGAGGAGCACTTTGGATGTCACGGTGTACAAGGCTATGGATCAAGTGCTGGAAAATGGGTTTCAGAATACTTTAGTGGTTGTTTTTGACCATGTGCAGACGCCATGAGCCGAAGAGTCTTTTCTGTCCTTGAGGCTTCTCAGACTATGAATTTATGATCGCAACGCAAACAGATCAGTCTTCACCTTCTCTCTATTTAAATGTCCTCTGATTTCTTTTGAACAAAGGAGGATACCTGTACTTGACTACAAATGTCAGGTTTCGGTTCCCTAACTGGCCTTGTCATTTTTCTTACATATTTTGTTTCTTTATCTTTGATTTTGATCATATAATGTCTCAACCACAATAATTATTTTTTTTAATTCCCACATTCTTAATGAAAGGGTGCCTCCACTTGAATCTACTTGTCAAATTTCTGGACCATAACTGGTATTGCCATTTTTTCGTACATATTTTCTTTTTGTCTTTCAATTTCCAACATAATCTTAATATTTTGTATGACCTCCCACGATCTCTGGAATTGTGTCGCTGTAAGTATTTTCTCCGATGGAGCCTCATCCCCTTTTGCTCAGTAAGGTTAAGTCTATAATACAATCAGACCACAGCTTTGCACATACAAATTTCACAAACAAATGCACAATTCCCCTGATGCACACAATACATTTTTCTGGAAGCTTCTCTTTTTGCCTTCTCATTTGCTCTCATTTGCCGCGAATTACCAAACCAGCTACCACATGCCAGCAGTGTTCTCTTCCTATTCGCCATCTCTGAAAACGAACAATCACACAAAGCTCCCTTTCCAAACCTGCATGACAGTTATTTTCAGACCTATTTCTCGAACTGCTCCTCAGACGAACTGTGTCTGTGTTTTGCAATTGTGTCTCGCATGTAGTTGATGTAGAAATCGGCCTGAGATTCTACATCCCTGAATTATATCCGTCGTCTTCCCTTCAAAGTTATAATGTCCAGAACAAATGAAAAATTCAGACTTTAGCTGAAATACATCAAAATGCTTCCAAACTATCTAAAATTCTAAAATATATTATTCGCGCTGATTGCTACATTTGTGATACACCATTTCCCTGCACCCCAATCAATCACAGAGAATCCTCACTGGTGTTAGTTTTTCCCACAATATTGCTAACATTCAACATTCATACGTTCTTTGTTGAACAGGAATAATGTCGCTTCCATCAAATTACCTGATTAGCTAGGTGCCATACTCGAACAAGCACTCAGCCACTGGTATTTTCATCTTAACCCGTTCCATAAAGTGAGCCAACTTTACTTTCACCACAAGACTCCTCACCTCTCCAATTTATCTGAGATTTTCAAACGATGTTTTGACATTAATTTGCTCCTTAGTGAATTAGCCTTCACCTCGCAGTACTGCGGAATCCTTTATCTGACGATCATTTTGTTAATCTAAACTGAATCTAATTACTAAAGGATCATAATTTAGATTTATCGTCATTGAATCATAGAATTTACAGAGCAGTAGGAGGCCATTCGGCCCATCGACACTGCACCGGCTCTTGGAAAGAGCACCCTACTTAAGCTCCTGCCTCCACCCCATCCCCGTAACCCAGTAAGCCTTTTGGACACTAAGGGCAATTTATCATGGCCAATCCACCTACTCTGCACATCTTTGGTCTGTGGGTGGAAACCGGAGGAAACCCACGCAGACACCGGGAGAACGTGCAGTGTCCGCACAGACAGTGACCCAAGCTGGGAATCGAACCTGGGATCCTGGATTTGTGAAGCAACTGTGCTAACTACTGTGCTACCGTGCTGTTCTCAGTAATTTCCAACAGTATTATTTGTGGTTTGTTGTCAACGTCTTCTTCTATCCTGAACAAACTGTACGACCTTTCAGTCAACGATTCTAACTCACTTACAAATTGCCAAAGTTTCGAGCAAGAAGTCTTCACTGCACCGGACCTTCAATCGATGCTGTACAGTAGATTACATTGAGGACATTTTGTTCCTTTGGACCCACGGCGAAGAATCACTGAAACGACTGCACAATTACATCAACAAGTTCCATTCCACTATCAGACTCACAATGGACTAGCCTCCAGAATCGGTTGCATTCTTGGACACATTTATCTCCATCCAGGAACAGACGCCTCAGCACTCCACTCTGCCGCAAGCTCACAGATAACCTCACGATGCTCCATTTCTCCAGCTTCCACCATAAATACGTTAACGAAGCCAGCCCCTGCGGACAAGCGCTCTGTATACACATGATCTGCTCGGACAAGTTGGAAAGCTACAGACTCCCACAGATGCTGAAAGATGCCCTCGTAAGATCGGGATATGGTACCCGTCATATCAATTGACAGTTCCGACGTACCACAGTGAAAAATCCCACTGACCTCCTCAGAAGAGGAACACGGGACACATGTTCCCTTCATCGTTCAGTACTTCCCCAGAGTTGAGAAACCATGGTTTCGCAGGTCGGCGCAACATCGAGGGCCGAAGGGCCTGTACTGCGCTGTAATGTTCTATGTTCTATGACATCTTCTTCAGAGCCTTCAACATGTCATCGATGACGATTAACATCTCGCCAAGGCCATCCCCACCCCCACTACTTGATTTTAAACAACCGCCTAACCTCAAACATGATGTGGAGATGCCGGCTTTGGACTGGGGTGAGCACAGTAAAAAGTCTTACAACACCAGATTAAAGTCCAACAGGTTTGTTTCTAATCACTACCTTTCGTAGCACTGCTCCAGATTCACCTGAGGAATGAGCAGTGCTCCGAAAGCTAGTGATCTGAAACAAACCTGTTGGACATTAAGGTGGTGTTGTAAGACTTGTTACTAACCTCAAACAGACCATTGGCCGCATCAAACAACCTAGCCTTCAGGAGAACAGCAACCACGACAACACATAACCCTGCCACGGCTACATCTGCTCAACGTGCCGGATCAAATACATGGATACCACCATCACATGTGAGAACACCATACACCAGTACACGGTACATACCCATGCGACTAAGCCAATGTTGTCCACCTAATACGCTGCCTCGTGGTACATCGGCAAGACCATGTAGACACTATGACCACAGATGAATAGACACTGCACAGCAATGGCCAGGCAGAGTTGTCCCCTTCCAGTCGGGGAATACTTCAGCAGTCAAGGGCATTCAGTCTCCGTTCTTCCGGTAAACATTATCCAAGGCCGTCTTCAAGACACACGACAACGCAGAATCGCCAATCAGAAACCGGTAGCCAAGTTCCACACGCATTAGGGCCGCCTCAACCGGGATCTCAAGTTGATGTCACATTCCATGTAATTCCCACCATGCTGCCCAGGTTTGCAGAATTCTCCTAACAGTCCTGGCTTGAGAAAATTCATATCTCGATTACCTGTAATTATCCCTCACACCACTCACATTGTTTGCACCTGTAACGACTTGTATCCAACTATTCTTCACATCCCAATCTGTAATTATCTTGCAATAGGTTATTTGCTGATATAAGCTGTATTTGCGAACCTGTCTCCAGTTCACCTGATGAAGGAGATGCGCTCAGAATGCTTGTGATTTCAAAGAAACCTGTTAGATTTAACGTGGTGTTGTGAGACTTCTTACTGTTATAAACTGGAGAATAGAAAGCTGATTTACTCACTACAACTCTCCCGCCTTTACTGAGGTCGCTTTTTTCTTCCTGACATATTGTTTCGAACTTTGCCGAGCTTCCACTCCAGGCATCACATTTTAAGCACCCGCCATTGCTCCACAATTAGCTGGTTACATATTTTCTTAATCTTTATTCTTAAGTTAATCATGTTCTTCATATCCACTTAAAGTGCGGCTTTAGACGACGGTAATCTAATAACATTTTCCACTGAAAAATATGTTGATTCAGCAGATTCTTCCTTCCCTTCAGCGTGTGTGCAACCCTGAAATAGAGCCTTAGCAAGACTGATAAAACTTATTGCTATTGAAACGACGAGATAACGCTGGTAAAGTTAGATGAAATCCAATACGCTAGATATCAATTTATTCATACTTAATAATTGATTCTTTAAGTTTAAAATAGTGGGGATATTGACATGAAACTGAACTCACCCATTGATTTTGAGTATTTCATTTTCGAGCCGTGTCCGACCAAACAACAACAAGGAGAAATTCTTCCATCAAAACACAAGCACCAGCGAGCAGCAGGTGCATCAATATATTCGTTGCAATTTTAAAGATACTTTTATAATTTTTTCCCATTAAGGAGCAATTTCACGTGGCCAATCCACGTACCCTGCACATCCTTGGGTTGTGGGCGTGACCCAGGTCGACATGGGGAGAATGTGCAAACTCCACATGGACAGGGAAACGGGCTGGGTTCGAACTCAGGTCCTCACGACGTGAGACTACAATGGTCAACACTGCCCCATCGTGCCGCCCCAATGTTCCTTATAATAAGTTAATTAATGCAAAGTACCAAATCAACTAATTATCTCCCTGAAGCCTGTATTAAACATAACATATTCCCACTGAGTTGCAGTGCACACTCAGAGCGTCTGATCAAAATGCACGAGGTGTCAACAAGTCTGAGATTGATTGCCAAACACATTATTTTCTGCATATTGTATGAGGCATTTCAAATGTTGCGGAATCTTGCATCAACGGTATCATGTTTGTTTTTCAGATCCAATATCCAATATAGGATGACGTTTATCATCTATCCCCAAGACCTAGTGCAACAGCAAATAGATATTGCATTCCAGATTGGTAATTTATCAAATCGGACGTCATAATTTTCCATTTCTATTGGTCCTGAATGACACCAAAGTACGCAATTATTTTCTGGGTGAAAATTACAGATTTAGGTCGGGATGCTAAAAACATGCTACACAAAGTCAGTAGCACACAACTGATACATTCACCTCTCTCTGTGGGCAATATTTACAAGAGCGCAGCACCTGACATCAGTGACTTAAAACAAATCGCTTCTAATTCTCAATCCTATATCATCCGATTTCATTTTCTATGTACACTTATAGTTCGCTGTTTTGTTGTACAAATATGTGCTTTTTCTCTTAAAGTTCTGCTTATGTGAAATGTTCCTGTCTATTTGATCTTCGAATGTCGTGTTTGTTATGTTTTCGATTTCTTCTTGCATTCTTTTATCTATCGCTTGATTATTTGAGTTTAAAATGACATTGGAATTCTTTACTTTTAATCTGCCTGACTATGTAAAAAGTTGGAAAGTATCGTCCCGAGCATTTTCTCACCATCGTTTGACCCAGTAAAGCTTCAAATATCAGAGTCCTGTCCAGTTGCTTATTCAACCTAGTCTCCCGCTGGTATCCCACTCCCTCTCTATTACGGCTTACTTGGTAGTGGTTGTGATCCTGTCCTGGAGAACATGAGGTCTCTCCAAATGTATGACTTACTATCAGGAGCACAGTGGTTAGCATTGTCGCTTCACAGCTCCAGAGTCGCAGGTTCGATTACCGGCTTGTGTCACTGTCTGTGCGGAGTCTGCACGTTCTCCTCGTGCCTGCGTGGGTTTCCTCTGGGAGCTCCGGTTTCCTCCCACAGTACAAAGATGTGCAGGTTAGGTGGATTGGCCATGATAAATTGCCCTTAGTCTGCAAAGGGGTTGGGTGAGGTTGCTGGGTACGGGTATGGGGCGGAGTTGTGAGCTTAAGCGGGGTGCTCTTTCCAGGGACTGGTGCAGACTCGATGGGCCGAATGGCCTCCTTCTGCACTGTAAATTCTATGCCCTGTGTTCTATGTTCTATCCTCGTATCAAAGGCGGTGACAGATCTTCTGATTATGCTAACGGTTTTGCTGGGATTGCTGGGAATTATTTTCATCAAGTTTCCTGTAGATCATATGTAGTTTCAGCGCTTCCTTAAATTTTGCAGCCATTGACAGTTCTCCCTGGTTCAAAGTCGTTTTTGTATTATGATGTTGAAAAGCCGGCATTGGACTGGGGTGGGCACAATAAGAAGTCTTACAACACCAGGTTAAAGTCCAACTGATTTGTTTCGAATCACTAGCTTTCGGAGCGTAGGCTCCTTCATGAGGTGAGTGAAGAGGTGTGTTCCACAACCACATATATGGACAAAATCAATGATGCAAGATGATTCTTTGAATGCCAGTCTTTGCAGATAATTAAGTCTTTACAGATCCAGAAGGAGTGACTGGAGAGAGGGAGAATCACAGGTTAAAGAGGTGTGAATTATCTCAAGCCAGGACAGTTGGCAGGATTTTGCAAGCCCAGACCAGATGGTGGGGGGAGGGGGGGAACGGGGGGGGTGGGGGGCGGGTGGGGGGGGGGAGGGGAGGTGGTGAAAGTAATGAGACATGAAACAAGGTCCCGGTTCAGGCCATACTTATGCATGTGGAACTTGGCGATCAGTTTCTGCTCGGTCATTCTGCGTTTCAAATGAATGAATTTGTGGCAATTTCTTGCCAGAAGTTGCAAACGAAATATTGCACTGAGAATGTGGCAATATGGTTTATAACGATTATATGCGCTCTGTCCTGCAGGGAAATTATATCCATGTATATTGCTTGCACAACTTTATACATAATCAATAATTCATTGTACTTCTGTAGCGTATCACCAGCTTGGGCCGCATATGACTAGATTATATTCATTTGATCCCTTGTTTCCCATTCATTCTTATTTTACTCAATGTTCCAAGCGTCAGACACATTCCAGCGGCCAACAGAGGCCGGAAGAGTATCCGGACACAGAGTAATGGAGATAAAAAAAGTGAACCAGAGTTGGAGAAGGGGAGAATGTCCACTGTTTCACCGTTTGCCAGAACGGGCATTTTGATCTTCTTTTATCCACTGTTCTGTCTATCCATCCTCTGTCCGTATTGCAAAAGCTACTTCTTCCACAGTTTCTAATTTCAGTAATGCTGCATTTCTTCTCAAGCATTCCGTTGCTGAGATCCTGCATCAATCCTTTCATTTATGTTGGGACCCAAAGGAAGATTAGAGATGTGTTAATGCATGGGATGAAATATCCATTGAAAATAATTGAAACAAATGTTATTTTTTGTAAGTAGACCACTCCAACATAATCTGATATGCTTGTTTTCAAACCTATATCGAATGTTGACCATAAGTTTGGTTAATGGATGCTGCATTGCTGCATTAGTTAGTTTTGTAATTTGTCCCAGTTATTTTACAGCTCTGTTGCCGCTTATTATCTCACTCTTTGTATATTCTGATTTGACTTCAGGACCCTGGGGTTTGCTGAAGATGGAACCAGCATGTGATGTGTCAGACAGGTAAGTTTGAATCTTCTTATTCCTTCCTCCTTTCTTCTTCTTCTTCTCCTTCTTCTTCTTCTTCCTCGTCTTCTTCTTCTTCCTGCTCTTCTCCTCCTTCTCCTCCTCCTTCTTCTTCTTCTTTTCCTCCTTCTTTTTCTCTACCTCCTTCTTTCCCTCCTTCTTTTTCTTTTTCTCCTTTATCTCCAACCTCTTATTTTTCTCCTTCTTTTTCTTTGTCTGGCTCTTTCTCATAATCTTCTCCTTCTTCTACTGATCATGTTTCTTCTTCGACTCTTCCTCTTTCTTCATCTCTTCTGAGCCTCTTCCTTCTTCATGGTTATCTTCTTCTTCCTCTTTATCATATTCTTCTCGTGACGCTCCTTCTACTTCTTCGACTTTTTTCATTCTTCTTCGTCTTTTCGAATTCTTCTTCTCCTCCTTCTTCTACTTCTCCTTCTTCAGTATCTACATCATCTTCTTCTTCAAACTTTCCTGTTTTTCTCCTGTTTTTTCCTCTTCTGGTTCTTTCGCTTTCTATATGTTCACGAACGCCTTCTACTTATTTTCCTTCGACATCTTCCCCTTCTTTTCTCCTTCCACTGCTCGATCCCCTTCTTCCTCTACTGCTGCTTCTTTCTCTCCTTATCCTTTTTGTCCTTCTTCGTTTTATTCTTCATCTTTTCTTCTGATTCTTCTCGTCGCACTTCTTCTTCTCTTTCGACTTTCATGCGCCTTCTTCGTCTTCCTCTCTTCCACTTTTTTCCCCTCCTACTCAGTTTTCTTACTATTCTCCTGTTGAAACTCCTCCTTCTAATTCGACTGGTTCGACTTCTCCTCCTTCTTTGTCCACTACTCCAGGCTCTTCCCATAATATTTCGCATTTTACTCTTCCTATCCCTACTCTCCTGTCTCCCCTTCCCCTCTGCTTCTCCTTCTCTTTCCCTCCTTTTCTTCCGAATTTCGCTTCTTCGCATCTCTGCTTCTCCTCTTCTCTGCCACCTATACTCATCTTCCCATCCTCTTTCACTCCTTTTCTTATCCTCCTCTTTCCTCTTCTTTTCTCGTATTATGGAGCGTTGCTGTAACGGGCAATACTAGTTTTCCATCCAGGATTGCCATTATTCAGATAGAGTGTTATTGCTGCTTAAGGCCTGGATGAACACTAACATCGTTAAGCAGGGTGAATGCTATACAATGCTGTGCCAAGTTTGCAAACGCATGCCACGTCAACGTTTTTATCTGCATCTTGGCTGTGGTGGCAGATTCATGTCAGCAGTCCAAATCTGAGAGTGGCCCTGCAATTTGGCCATCCTCTAATCGGGTATGCAAATACCTGCCATAGTTCTCTTTGTGTCTCTGAACTGTAATTAATGGATTTGACCAAGGCTACAGCAATCACAGCAGCCATCAACTTCAGTGCACCTGTTCCACAAATTATTTGCCATGCAATCTGGAATGTTCAATTCTCCTGTTCAGTTTAATCGTCATTGCACTGGCACAGCGTGGAGCTCCACTTGTTGATGTCCTGTCATGGAGAGAAGAGTAGTAACATGTCCACCTGCCGACTGATTTTGTGTTCTATTTGCCTGCCGATGCACAACTGAAGGCTATAATTTGAGCTGCACAAATTGTGCCTGCACCTATCCCGTGAATCTTTAACTGTTTGGCGCTCTGAATCCGTCTTTCCAGTCGCAAATTCCTGCCTCGCGTCCCTGCCACCGACACCAGCGCTTCTTTATTCATACGCTTGAGGACGGCCATGCACCGCATGTCAAACACAGCACTTGGCCTTTTCATGCGTTTTGGCTCACTTTTCCCTGAGTCTTCACAAATTTCCTCCATATCGCTCCGTAAAACAGACACCTGAGTTGAATGATGGTGGAAACCCAGCTGCAGATCATGGTCTCGCAACCATGACTCCAGCATGAGGTTGTTCAGTTCTGAGTGTCCAGGATTCACACATGCTTCACCAGCGCCTTCCCAAAGAGGCTAATACACTTTTGACTGCGAATACTTCAGCCAAGTCATCGCCGAGGTGGAACCCCCTTCTTATTTCGCCGTTGCTAAGTCTGCCAGCTTAATATTATGCGTCGGATTGACCATTCGCTAACAGGAAACATCATGTCATCGATTCTCTTTCAGCACTGCAGCCACCTATGCTTGTGGGACCAGCAAATAATTTCTCACGTATACTGTTCCAACAATAAATCTAACACATTTTGGGAATAAAATACCCCTCGAAAGGATGACAGACTGGACTAGTAAATATTTCGAGCCATCAGTGTGCCTAGGTGTAACATTCTGTCGGTGTAATGACTGGTCACTTTCCCTTATAGTTGCATTCCTACGACAGTATTTGAAACTAATACTGGCTGAAATTTCAATATGACAAAAGACCTGCTGCAGCGACACTACGTCCAGTCGCAAATCTTCAATTTCTGGCATTCCCACAGTTTGGCCATTCATTGAACGAGCCTGAAAAAATCATTTATCCTCTTTAATTCCGCTGCTACGTCACGAAGCTGAATTCCCGAGTCTTGGGCTTGGGCCAATGATAAAATCATAGACTATTTTATCACCAACCTTCCACACTATAAAACGATGGGATTTTCTTCCCCTTATGTTTTAAATCTGTTGCATTTTGGTATGAGTAACAGGTAGGTCCCGGGTCAGCGTGTCAACTGGTGTGTCAAAATCAGATGAGGTATTTTGCTTACACAGTTTCGCAGCTACAAATTCAGCGAGTAGTCCAATCTTCCAAGAGACAAAGAAATCCAAACGGATGGGTAGGTTGGAGGGGCTGTCTGTCTCTTCCCAGTGTGTTCACTCAAGCCTTCCACATACTGATCTCCCCACAACTTCACACAAATGGTCAATCATTTTCCTGCCCCAACCGCAGAAACGTACATTTTGTATTTCAGTGGCATAGGCACACGGAGGAGAAGCAATTAACCTGTAGGCCCTGCTGCCAGGTTTTGCTTTCCTCCTTCGCCATTCTCCTGCATGACCCAGACAGATGGCCGATGACACAGCAGCCTAATTTATGCCTGAGGTTTATGCACACAGCAGTAAACTATCCTTTACCTGCTCATTATATCTCACTCAACACAAACATACACACATTTAAGCAGACCATTAACCTGTTCCATTTGCAGAAAGGGCACAAGAAAGCTGAAGTTATCAATGTCACGTCAATGTTCTTACTTTGAAAATAAAGTGCAATGGAAAAAGCAAATCTAGTAAATTGTGAATATAAATTCCAATGTTCTATCAGTTTAGGCAAACAGTTTATAGAGCTTGAAACCAAAAGACAATATGCTGGAAAATCACAGCAGGTCTGGCAGCATGTAGGGAGAGAAAAGAGATGGCAGCATGTAGGGAGAGAAAAGAGATAACGTTTCGAGTCCAGATGACCGTTTGTCAAAGCTTTTCAAAGCTTTTCTCCAGTTGAGAGCTTATTTTCAGCTACTTATTTACTATTAAATTGAACAGTTCACTACAGGATGTTTTGTTATTCGAAATATCTGGTTCAAATATTTCCAGATATATTCTGCCTTATCATTAAAGAAACACAAGATTTTTGACGTGGACCTGCTCTAGCAACCAAAAGGGAAGTCTATGGAACAACCAGTCTGTTTTCCATTGGAATTACTCAGGAAACCATTGGCTGACACCAACGTTAAATGCTGTGTGAAAGACTCGAGTAAAAAGCTATTGCAAAGGCTTGTTCGCTGTTTGGACCCTAGCGTTTAGCAATAATTCATAAACTGTGTAAGTTAACAACTTTAGTCCCCGTTTATGCATTGTAGTTATGCCTCTGCACTCAATATTGTCATTTCACCTAAGTTAGGCAGCCACAAATGTAGCTAGCAATCCTGTTTAGTGAACTACACAAAGAATATTAGGTGCAGACTTCGATTTTCTTGAGTTGGCACTTCACGTGGTCTCTGCGGCCCACAATTTCCCTGCGTCACAGAATTAAATTCGCCCATATGCTGTTTTATGGTCCCATCACATCAATTTTGGAACGACTAAACAAATAATAGGAACCATCTGATTTGCTAGTTCTTGAGATATGCTGGTGGTCTTGAACGTCTATTATTTTAACCTACAGAAGCGTATAAAATGTCCACTATCCTGAAACGAAATGTTGCCTTCAAAACATTTAAGATCAAAAATTAATTCAATAGTCGTTTGGTTATGCTGCTTGAGTAGTGCTGAAAAACAAATTACATCGAGAAGCTTTTCATCTCAGACTCATCACGACACTTTGCCAGGCTCCCAGTAGAACATTAAAAAAAACCAATTTAACCTGCATGACCAGTTAATGTCGATTGTTTGGCATGTGGACGCTCGTTGGTAGAAGCGTGTCCATGGAGAATACACGAGTGGCTGGTGACTGTCAGATACATGTCAAATATTGTTTGGAATTTAAGCCCGGCAGCTTGCCACAAACTTTTCAGGGTGTTTTCTGGTATGTCAGCTAGGTTTGGATGAGACAGGAGTAATGTGTGCAAAGAGGCAGTCCTGTGTATTAATATATGCAGCTTCCAGTAAAGGAATTTGCCACATTTCTAACCGACTG
The DNA here is from genome assembly GCF_047496885.1 of Scyliorhinus torazame. NCBI lineage: Eukaryota > Metazoa > Chordata > Chondrichthyes > Carcharhiniformes > Scyliorhinidae > Scyliorhinus > Scyliorhinus torazame. The sequence goes on along the minus strand of NC_092711.1, from coordinate 182,753,705 downwards.
AAAATGTTAAATTGACTATCGCCGTAATTATTGACACGCTGAGGGTTATTTAACTAACGGTGCTCAATTGCGGAGTCACACTATATTTTAGAATCGGCATGTTGCCTTTGCAAACATGAGCTGGCTTTGTCTAGCTTGTCCCTTCCATATTGAGTGCTATTTAAGGTGATCCATAACTTTTGTGACGCGCAAAAGATACCCAGCATCATGGACTGACAATAAAATTAAGATGCCGCATTACGCATCTTTTTCAGATATGCAGAGAGTATTTTCGGATTGGCAGCTACATTTAATTAGTCGCAAATACATGTGCATAGTGGCAGCGTCAAATTTGGTGCTCAAAGTGGTCATCAAAGACATCTTGGGGGGGGGGGGGGGGAATGGCAATAATGATCATATTATTTGGCACTTTTATATTTCAAAGTCATGAAGAGGGCTAAGGCCATTATTGGCCCCTGTACCCAGTCAACATCTTAGGACGGGCACCGTACCGGAAAAATCCTTAGCATAGTAGTTAGAATCCTTGTATGTCACGTAGAAGTTCAGTGTTCAGTTCCACAGTGGAGAGTTTCGGAGTGGTCCCAAACTGCACTGGCAGTTAGGTTGTATTTTCAGCGATTAAATAAAGAACAAAGAATACTATAGCACAGGAACAGGCCCTTCGGTCCTCCAAGCCTGCGCCGACTAAGCTGCCCGTCTAAATTGAAATATTTTACACTTCCGGGCTCCGTATCCCTCTATTCCCATCCTATTCATGTATTTGTCAAGATGCCCCTTAAACGTCACTATCGTTCCGACTTCCACCACCTCCTCCGGCAGTGAGGTCCAGGCATGCACTACCTTCTGTATAAAAAACTTGCCTCGTCCGTCTCCTCTCAACCTTGCCCCTCGCACCTTAAACTTATGCCCCCCGAGAAATTGACCCCTGTACCCTGGGAAAAAGTCTCCGACTATCCACTCTGTCAATGCCCCTCATAATTTTGTAGACCTCTATCAGTTCGCCCCTCAACTTCCGTCGTTCCAGTGAGACCAAACCGAGTTTATTCAACCTCTCATCATAGCTAATGCCCTCTATACCAGGCAACATCCTGGTAGATCTCTTCTGCACCTTCTCTATAGCCTCCGCATCCTTCTGGTAGTGTGGCGACCAGAATGGAGCACTTTTCTCCAAGGGTAGCCTTACTAATGTTCTATACAGCTGCAACATGACTTGCCAATTTTTATACTCAATGTCCCGGCCATTGAAGGCAAGCACGCCATATGCCTTCTCAACTACCTTCTCCACCTGTGTTGCCCCTTTCAGTTACCTGTGGACCTGTACACCTCGATCTCTCTGACTGTCAATACTCTTGAGTGTTCGACCATTCACTGTATATTCCCTACCTATATTAGGCCTTCCAAAATGCATTACCTCACACTTGACTGGATTAAACTCCATCTGCCATCTCTCCGCCCAAGTCTCCAAACGATCTCAATCCTGCTGTATCTCTGGCTGTCCTCATCGCTATCCGCAATTCCACCAACCTTTGTGTGGTCCGCAAACTTACTAATCAGACCAGTTACATTTTGCTCCAAATCATTTATATATACAAGGAGCAGCAAAGGCCCCAGCACCGATCCCTGCGGAACACCGCTAGTCACAGTACTTCAATCAGAAAAGCACCCTTCCATTGCTACTCTCTGCCTTCTATGACTTGGCCAGTTCTGTTCCATCTTGCCATCTGATCCAGTGTGACTTCACCTTCTGTAGCCGTCTGCCATGAGGGACCTTGTCAAAGACCTTACTGAAGTCCATATAGACAACATCCACGGCCTACCTGCATCAATCATCTTTGTGACCTCCTCGAAAAACTCTATCAAGTTAATGAGACACCACCTCCCCTTCACAAAACCGTGCTGCCTCTCGCTAATACGTCCACTTTCTTCCAAACGGGAGTAGATGCTGTCTCGAAGAATTCTCTCCAGTAATTTCCCAACGACTGACGTAAGGCTTACCGGCCTGTAGTTCCCTGGATTATCCTTGCTACCCTTCCAAAACAAAGGAACAACATTGGCTATTCTCCAGTGCTATTTTCCGGGACATCACCTGAAGACAGCGAGGATCCAAAGATTTCTGCCAAGGCCTCAGCAATTTCCTCTCTTGCCTCCTTCAGTATTCTGGGGTAGACCCCATCAGGTTCTGGGGACACAGCTGAATATTTTACATGGCGCCCAACACCTTTTCTCTTTGGATCTGAATGTGATCCAAGCTATCTACACACCCTTCTCCAGACTCAACATCCACCAATTCCTCCGCTTTGTTGAAGTCTGATGCATAGTATTAATTTAATACCTCGCCCAATTCCTCTGGCTCCACACATATATTCCCTCTGCTGTCCTTCAGTGCGCTAACCTTTCCTTGGCTAACCTCTTGCTTTTTATCTACGTGTAAATAGCCTTAGGATTTTCCTTAGCCCTATTTGCCAATGACTTTCGTGACCCCTTTTAGCCCTCCTGACTCCTTGCTTAAGTTCTTTCCTACTTTCCTTATATTCCACACAGGCTTCGTCTGTTCCCAGCCTTCGAGTCCTGACAAATTCCTCCTTTTTCTTTTTGACGAGGCCTACAATATCTCTCGTTATTCAAGGTTCCCGAAATTTACCATATTTATCCTTCTTCATCACAGGAACATGCCGGTCCTGAATTCCTTTTAACTGGCATTTGAAAGTCTCCCACATGTCAGATTTTGATTTACCCTCAAACATCCGCCCCCAATCTAGGTTCTCGGTTCCCGCCTAATATTTTTATAATTAGCCTTCCCCCAATTTAGCACATTCACCCTCGGACCACTCTTATCCTTGTCCACCAGCACTTTAAAACTTACTGAATTGGGAGCTCTGTTCCCGAAATGAAACTTCTACCACCTGGCTGGGCTCATTCGGTCCAGGTCCAGTACAGCCCCTTGCCTAGTTGGACTATCTACATATTGTTTTAAGAAGCCCTCCTTGATGCTCTTTAGAAACCCTGCCCCGTCCAAGCCCCGAGCACTAAGTGAGCCCCAGTCAATATTGGGGAAGTTAAAGTCTCCCATCATAACAGCCCTGTTGCTTTTACTCCTTTCCAAAATCTGCCTACCTATCTGCTCCTCTATGTCCTGTTGGCTATTGGGAGATAGAGGAAGAAAGGGGCTAACACGTGGCCACGTGTAACACAATCAAGTCGAATTAGAAACGGTGCCGGATTCGCCGGTTTTGTGATTGACACCCAAAGGCTGACAAGCAGCAGCCGGATATAAACAATTCTCTGCCCAGACACACCATTCCAGCCAATATGATGGCAGCGAGGAGAGAAACCCCGAGGTTCACAAATGTCGAGTGACGGACGCCAGTGCCACTTTTCGTCATGCCTGGGCACAGGTGGCAGAGGCGGTGAGCGCTGTGGGCAACAATGCCCAGACGGGCCAGCAGTGCCAGACAAAGCTATACAACCTCCTCAAGGCGGCCAGGGTGAGTATGCAGCAGTGTCCCATTGGCACTGACCTCATCCCACACACCCAGAACCCTACTACGGCCCCCGCCCTGAGGGCGGCCGAACCCCCACCCTGCACCACATGCGGGTACCCATACTGATTGCCATAGCCTGGTGAACCGGTTACTGAAGCAATTACCTACCCACGCACTGGGCTGCCTACATCAAATTATCTATCACTGTCAATTTCTGTGGTCAACCCCCGACCCCACCCCGGCCTGGTGAAGGCCGTGGACAACCGCCGGGAGCGAGATAAAACAGGAGGGGGATGGACGCACCTGCGGCCCCACACCGTGGCAGAGAAGAGTGCCCTGGATGTGCTAGGTGGCCCGGATGAAAGGGTGCTTGCGAAGGTGGAGCTCGGCCATGGGCGAGGAAATCAGACCCCGCTTAGTTGCGGTTCTTTATGACACATGTGCCAATTCCATTCCAACACTTCCCCCACAGCACACTCACCCCCACACCATCCCGGACAGGTCCCCACTCAATGCCTGGAAGGACTCTGTGGCGTAAAGAACAGGGCAACCGTCACCTTGAAGGCCACTAGTAGCAGGTGTTCTCCCCCATAGCCCCACGGTGCCGGTTGTGCCATCTTGTGGCAGACATGTCACACTGTTGCTCTACTCAGCTGGAGCCTTCTACGGCCTACCCGATCTGGCAGGTCCTTGAAAGACAGGTGGTGCCGGTACATGTGAGGACTCATGCAGCGCCTCCTTGGCACCTCCTTCTCCTCGGCCTGTTGGGTGGCTCGCTGTCCATCCTGGGTGGCTGCCATCTTCCCCTCTGCTGCACGAACCGCTGCTGCCTGCTCCGCTGCTGCACGCATCGCTGATGCCCACTCCGGTGCTGCACGCGCCACTGCTGCAACTTCCTCCTCCTCCTCGAGCACCGCCCACTCGTTGAGCAGCAGGGTAACCCCCAGGGCTGCGGCGACCAGCTGGAAAGCCACCATTGCTGGTTGTATTTCAATATCCATTGTTTGCAAGGGAGGAAAGGTCGACATTTTAACGTGGTGCATTACCCCGTGCCCAACCAAGTCCACAGGGCTGCATGATGGCCTGGTTGGCACTGTCTCCCACATGTCCCTTCCTCCCCAATCCCCGCATCCCTGGCCCCCTCGGTGCCCGACATTGTGGAGGTCTCTGGCCTCGGCGTCCGGCCGTGATGCAACGGGTACCATTGGCAGACACTGCCCTCGCCTGGGGTTACTGGTAGGCTCTCAGTCGATGGCGGCCGGCTGGAGCGGGATAGGGGGGGGGGCGGCAGCTGGGGGAGGGTGTTGAGGCGGGGTGAGGTGTGGGGCGGGAGGTCGCGTGCGGATTTGGGGATACCCATGGGGCCGATGTCACAGGCCTAGGTGAGCTGCCATTACGGCGGCAAGACCGCCGCCGTAATGGCGGTCTGTGCCTGGACACCGCCCCAGTCCCGTGGAGGGGGTCACCCCGGCCACTCTGTCTATTACCTTGTCTCCCCATCCCCCGGCCTTGGCGGGGCCTCCCCCAACAAAGCCAGCATGGCCATTATCCAGGCCGACGGCCCGAGGTTGCTCCTCTCCGGTTCCTATCTCCTCTCTCTCTCATTTATCAGCCACCGCGCTGGTTTCACCATTTTAAAAACATCAGTGAAGTACACCGTCTAGAACTCGGCACTTCGGAAGCGGAGAATTGCGGAGACCCCAGAGAATACCCGGTCGTGCCTGCTAATGATATGCAAACGGTGTTTGCTGTATGTGCATTCAGGAACACATTGTCGCCGCTGTCGAGGTGACGGGGCATTGCGATTTGGCATAAAATCTCGGCTGGCGGTGAGTTTGGCATCGGAACTGCTTCTCCGCCCAATCGCATTTCCTGATTTTGGCATTGCTCAAAGGTAATCCCCGCCCCCCCCCCCCCCCCCCCACCCCCCAGGAGGTTTAGAGTGGACATGCAGAATACCATTTCATCCAAAGGATGATGGGAGACTGGAAGTCAGCGCCTGAATGGAACTGGAAGCAGAGACCCTCATGACACTTAGTAAGTGTTTAGATGTGCAAATTCGATGCCAACGTATACAAGACATACATAAAGACTGACACCAAAAATTAATGTAAGTTGGTAAAGAGGAATAGAATAGCTAAAACAAACGTCGACCCTTTAGACGATATTGGTGAGGTAATAATGGGGAACACAGAGCTGGCGAAGGCACTGAATCAATATTTTGCCTCTGTATGGACGGTAGAGGACAATAAAGTATCCAAAATCTGCAGTTATTGCAGGTGAACGTGGCGCCATGACCATCACCAGGGAGAAGGTACTGAATAACCTAATAGGATTAAAGAGAGATAAGTCTCCAGGACCTGGTGGCCTGCATCTGAGGCTTTTAAAGGAAGTGGCAGCAGATAAACTGGCCGCACTGTTTATGATAATTTCCTGGATTCTGTCAAGGTACCAGTGGGTTGGAAACACAATAACATACCGCACCTATTGAAAAAAGGGAGGGCTAAAAGTAGGGAACAACAGATCGGTTAACTTGACCTCGGTGGTGGGGAAGTTGCTGAAATCAGTCTTTAAGGAGGAGATGACTGGAGATTTGAAAAGACAAAGCTCAACCAACATTGTCAGCATGGTTTTGCGAAAGGTAAGTCACATTGGAAAAAATTGCTTGTGTTCTTTGAGGATACAACCAGCAAGGTGGATAATGGGGAACCTGTGGATGTGATATATCTAGTCTTTCAGAAGGCGTTTGACAAGGTCCGCATAAAAGATTGATCCAGAAGGTGACATCGCAGATGATTGGGGGTAGAGTACTAGATTGGATTGAGGTTTGGCTGACTGACGGAACGCAGAGGGTGGGATAAATGGGTCCTTCTCTGGCTTGTGAACCGTAACTAACGCGGTGGAGCAGGGGTCAGTCCTCGGCCCTCAACTATTTACAATCTAGATAAATGACCTGCAAGCAGGGACAGAATGTAACATAGCACCGGTTGCGGATGAGACTAAAATATGTGGGAAAACAGGCAGTGAAGAGGAGTCAAAGAGTTTGCAGACGATGTAGATAGGCTAGGACAATGGGCCAAAATTTGGCAAATGGAATTTAATGTAGATAAGTGTCATGGTATCCGTTTTGCCCGAACAAATGGAAAGAAAATTTATTATTGAAAGGGAAAGCAGATTCAAAATGCATTTTGGCAGAGGGATTACGGTGCCTTTGCTCATGAATTGCATAATGTCGGTATGCAGGTGCAGCATGTAATGAAAATGACAAATAGAATTTTAGCGTTTAATGTAAAATGACTGGAGTTTCAAAGTAGGGAAGTGTTGTTGCAATTGAATTGGATGTTGGTGAGACCACATCTGGAGTATTGAATCCAGTTTTCGCCTCCTTATTTGAGGAATGATGTGGTGGCATTGGCCACAGATACGTGCAGGTTCACCAGATTGATTCCGAAGACGAAAGGGTTCACATACCAGGGAAGATTGAACAGTTTCGGCTCAAACTCGTTGGAGTTTAGAAGAACGAGAGGGAATCTGATCGGGATATATACAATAATAAGATCAAGTAAACGTGTATCAAATGTTTTCCCTTGTGCGGCAATGTAGAACAAGAGGTCACAGATATAGGTTGAGAGGCGGTAGATTTATAACTGAGGTATGGAGTAACTACTTCTCGCAGAGGTTGGTACATGTGTGGTAAATGACGGGTGGAAGGGATATGGGAAACATGCAGGGTGGTGGATTTGAGACAAGGAAGAGATCAGCCATGATCTGCTTGAATTGTGGAGCAGGCCTGAAGGGCTGCATTGCCCAATTCTGCCCATAATTCCTATGTTGCTAAGGCTATAGGCCAATTGCTGTAAAGTGGGATTAGAATAGTTAACTGGTCGTTTTTATTTTTGGAGACACGGTAGTCCAAGGGGACCTTTCAGCGCAATAGATCTCTATGATATCATAGAGCCCCTATGCAGACGGAGGTTATTTGGCCCATCGAGTTTGCACCAACCCTCTGCATGAGCACCCTGCATCGGTCCACTCCCCGCTCTATTTCCATTAATCCATTACCCCACCTAACCTGAACATTGCTGAACACTTGGGGGCAATGTTAGCATGGCCGATTTACCAAATCTGCAATTCTTTTGAACTGCGGGAGCACCCGGAGCACCTGGAGGAAACCCATGCAGACATGGAGAGAAAGTGCAAACTCCACACAGTCAGCCAAGTTCGGAATTGAACCCGAAGACTGTCGGTGTGAGCCTCTATATGACAGGTGAAGCTAGCTGTTTCCAACTGGTACTAGATAAGTATTAGATTTTGACACTATTAAACTCACCACCGTGCTGCTGTGAAACGAAAACTACACGTGCAAGGTGCTAGACCCCCTCCAGATCATGGCCGCCCGCCGATCGGAAGCCCCTGATCGCGGGCCTAGACCCCGTAGAGGCCTCCCCGGAGTCACATCCTCCCCCCCCCCCCCCCACAACCACCACCACCAGGACGTCCATCGAGCCCGCGGGTCCGACCTCCCGCCTGGTGGTACCAGGTTGGAACCACGTCCGCAGTACTCGGCGGGGGTTCGCCCGGTCGCCCTCAGAGAATCACCGAGGGGGTCTATTTCAGCGGTCCCCGGCCGGAATTGTGGCGACCGCGCAGGCGCAATTGGCGCCGATTCTCCAGTCGGCGGATAATCGCGGCCCAGCCTGGCAGGAATTTCCGGACCAGCGGCGGTTCGCTGACCCGGTGCAGGCTCGGAGAATCCCGCAGGATTCCTGGAAAGAACGGAAACGGCGCCAACAACAGTGCCGTCAAGCTGGCCTTACAAGACGCCGCCTCTATCTGAGTGCTTCTCCACCGCCCATTTCCAAGGCATTGGAATGTTTGCTGCCCAGTTTTAATTCACCAAACTCAGCAAAGATATTCCACCTCCCCCCCGCCCCCCCCCCCCCCGCCCCTCGCCCACCACCACTGATCCCTCTCAAGAACACCCTCCACGCCCGCAGAGCCTTCCCCGCCCACACAAACGTAAAAATCAACTCATTCACGTACCGACAAAGGACTTCGGGACAAAAATCAGAATGCTCTGAAATAAGAACAGAAACTTTGGCAACACCGTCATCTTCACCGCCTGTTCCCCAAAGACATTGCAATACATCCTACCTCTTGCAGTCTGCCTTCATTTCCTCCACTAACCACGCTAGGTTCAGCTTGTGCAGCTGGGCCGAACACCGCCAGTATCCCAAGATAGCAGAAGACCTGAAACGGCAATTCACCCATCCCCCTCTTCCGTACCCGCACATTAATTGGGAACACCTCTCTTTTTCCCATATTCAGCTTGTACACCGAAAAGCTGCCAAACTCACCCAGAATTCCCATGATCGTATCGCAGCTCCCAACCATGTCCAACACACATAGATTCACAGATGATAGGATCAGGAGGAGGCCGTTTGGACCTTCGAACCTGCTGCGCCATTTATCACGATCATGGCTGATCATCCAACTCAATATCCTAATCCTGCTTTCTCACCATAGCCTTTGATCACATTCTCCCCAAGTGCTATATCTAACCGCCCCTTAAATATATTCAAGGTTTTAGCATCAACTACTTCCTGTGGTAATGAATTCCACAGGCTGACCAGGCTTTGAGTAAAGAACTATCTCCTCATCTCTGTCTGAAATGGTTTACCCTGAATCCTCAGACTGTGACCCCTGGTTCTGTACACACCCACCATTGGGAACATCCTCACTGCATCTACCCTGTCTAGTGTTGTTAGAATTTTATAAGTCTCTATGAGATCCCCCTCATTCTTCTGAACTCCAGCCGGAACAATCCTAACCTACTCAATCTCTCCTCATATGACAGTCCTGCCATTCCTGGAATCAGTCTGGTAAACTTTCGCTGCACTCCCTCGAGTAAAGAACATCCTTCCTCAGAAAAAGAGACATAAACTGCACACAATATTCTAGGTGTGGCCTCATCAAGGCCCTGTATAGTTGCAGCAACACATCCCTACTTCTATACTCGAAACCGTTTACAATGAAGGCCAGCATTCCATTAACCTTCTTTACCACCTGCTGCACCTGCGTGCTTACCTTTAGCGACTGGTGCACAAGGACACCCAGGTCCTACTGCATACTCCCCTCTCCCAATGTACAACCATCCAGGTAGTAATCTGTCTTACTGTTTTTGCTTCCAAAGTGAATAACTTCACATTTATCAACATTATACTGCATCTGCCATTGACTTGCCCACTCACCCAACGTGTCCACATTATGCTGTAGGATCTCTGCATCTTCGTCACAGTTCAACCACCCACCCAACTTGGTATCATCTGCAAACTTTGAGATGTTAAATTTTATTCCTTCATCCAAATCATTAATATATATTGTGAATAGCTGGGGTCCCTGCACAGATCCCTGTGCCACCCCACTAGTTACTGCCTGCCAATTGGAAAATGACCCATTAATTCCTACTCTTTGCTTCGTTGCTGCCAACCGGTTTTCTATCCACCTCAATTCACTTCCCCTAATCCCATGCGCTTTAATGTTGCACAATAATATCTTATGTGGGACTTTGTCAAACGCCTTCTGAAAGCCCAGGTATACCACATCGACTGCCTCCCCTTGTCAACTGTATTGGTTACATCTTCAAAGAATTTCAACAGATTTGTCAAGCCTGATTTCCGGTTCATAAATCCATGTTGACCCTGACTGATCCTGCCATTGCTTTTTAAATGTTCCGCTATTAAGTCCTTGATTATGGATTGAAGAATTTCCCCCACTACCGATGTTAGGCTAACTGGCCTATACTTTCCTGTTTTCTCTCGACCTCCCTTTTTGAATATTGTAGTGACATTAGCTACTCTCCAATCTGCAGGGACTGTTCCAGAGTATATAGAATCCGGAAGATGACCACCAATGCATCCGGAGCCATCTCCTTAAGCACTATGGGATGCAAATTATCAGGCCCTGGGGATTTATCTGCCTTCAATCCCATCAATTTGCCCAGCACCATTTCTCTACTATTATTGATCTTCCTCAGTTTTTCTCTCTCACTAAACCTTTCATTGTCCAACATTTCTTGTATCTGATTTTTGTCCTCTTTTGTGAAGACTGAATCAAAGTATGTATTCAAATGCTGAACCATTTCTTTGTCACTTATTATGCATTCCCCGGTTTCTGTCTGTCGGGGCCTACATTTGTCTTTTCCAATCTATTTTTCTTCATATATCTATGGAAATTGTTCGTGTCAGTCTTTATGTTTCCTGCAACCTTACTTTCGTACGGTATTTTTCACTTCTTAATCAATCCCTTGGACCTTCGTTGCTGAATTCTAAACTGCTCCTAATCTTCAGACCTCTTATTTTTCTTGGCCAATCTGTATGCTTCTTCCTTGGATCGGTACTAATTCTAATTTCCTTTGTAAACCATGGATTGGCCCTCTTACACATTTCGCTTTGGTGCCAGAAATTAATGAACAGTTGCTGCAGTTCCCCCATGCGTTCCTTGAATGTTTGCTATTGCCTTTCCACTGTCATCCATTTAAGTAACTCTCCCCAATCTATCAAGGCCAACTCACGCCTCATATCTTCTTAGTTTCCTTTATTAAAATTGATTGAACAGCCTCGGTTCCGAATCAAGTACTTTCCTCTCCTTCTTGATAAAATAATCTATCATGTTATGGTCGCTCATCGCAAGGGTTCTTGGTAGTCACATTGGCAATGATTCCCTTCTCATTGCACAGTATCCGGTCTAAGATGGCCTGCTCTCTAGTTGGTTCCTCCACATATTGGTCAAGAAAACCATCCCGAATACACTCCAGACATTCCATCACAAAGTCAGACGTGGGAATATTTGCAGATTACGGCATTCTGTCCAGCACCCTTTGCGAGTCCTCAGGCGCTGAAGCAAACGATCACGATATTATTGAAGACCTGAACACTATCGAGGCTTGGGCTGACAAACAGCAAGTGACATTAGCGACGTAAAAGTGCAAGGTAATGACTATCTCCAACTTGAGAATATCTAACGCTCACTCCTTGACATTCACGGGCATCACCATCGCTGAATCCCAAAGTCTCAGCATACTGGTCGTTAACATTGAATAGAAAATGAAATGGACTTGCCATATATCCACTTGGCGAACATAAAAATTGAAAGATTTGGAACATCGCGGCGAGTAACTCCTGATTCCCCAAAGCCTGTCCAGCACCTACGAGGCATAAATCAGAAGTGTAATTCAATACTCTGCATTTGGCTGTATGCTGCAACATTTCAACACTCGCGGAGCTCTACACTATCTGGAACAAAGAAACCTGCTTGATTGCTACCCCTTCCACCAACATTCAGTGCCTCCACGAACGACGAGCAGTAGCAGCCGGATGTACCATCTGCAACATACACTGCAGAAACACACCAATGTTTTCAGGCAAAACATTCCGAAACTATCTCCACTGCAATATACATGGACCGGAGCAGCGGATAACTGGGAACGCAACCACCCGGACGTTGCACACCAGGACTCTCACCACCTTGACTTGGAAATACACGGCATTTCCGTCCCTGTCGTTGGAGGAAAATACTGACTATTCCATCTCTGAAAGCACTGTGGGTGTATCGACTCTTCAGTGAACGCAGGGGTTAAAGAATTCCGCTCATCATGACGTTCTGAAGGGCAACGAGGGATGGGCAATAAATGTTATCCTTGTCAGAGAAGCTCATGCCCCGTAAAATGTATTTTAAATAATTGATTGTAAGTGATGCCATTGTGATAGATATACGTTGATTCAACGTTGGATGTTTGGGCGTCAATGCATTTTTAAGGGAATTAACTTTTGAAATAGCTCAAATGAGGAGGAGTATGATTCATGTTATCTGCAAGATGCTGAGGGCTTTGAAGGAACATTTGCCTTAGATTCTCTTGGATTTCTGGCTGTAATGCAACCGCAGAGGAATCAATGAGCCCTCCAGCAGGGAGTAATCTTAATCATTCACTCTGTTTTACAGTTGCCTAACCTGTAGCCGCCTTCCTTGTAGTTGTTGAGAACAAATATGAAGTAGAACTTTCAGAAAAGTATTGCTTATAGACCTTTTACAGGCAATTATATTATTCTTCTCTTTTGTGAAGCATTGAGTAAGTGAAAAGGTAAGTGATTACCATTTCACTTTGAACAATCCCCGTATTTTGGAAGCAATTTAGTTTAAATTGCGCGATTTAAACCGGTTGGTGGGACACAGGCGGATGGGGTTGGCTTCAAAAAAGTATCAATATCTAGAGTTAGATCTTGTCTATTTATTTAGGCATCTGTTGATTATGCATTTTCATATTGAAAGCCAATACCATTAATTTCACAACTGGCTGTCTTCAAACCACTTACTTGGCTGTTACGCCATTCAAGACCTCCTCAGACATTGAACGGCGATTAAAAATGCAAGATTTCCTTTCCTTCAGTTACTAGAATTGAACAGAGAGACAGGATTGTAAAATAAATTTGTATTTTCCAGTTTATATCTAGCTTTGTCTCTGGGTGTGTGTCTCTCATTTACCTATTCCTCACAGTCAGTTTATGTGTTTATGTCATTCTCTTCACCATTTTAAAATGCTCTTTTACTCACTCCATCTTTTCCCCTGGGTCTTTGACTCCCTCCCTAGTTAACTCAAGATGGTTTCGCACTCAATGCTTGCTATGGCTCATCCATGAGGAATACATAGTTGTGCAATGGATTAGCTCAGTTCTCATTCGGTGATGATGTATTCTACCTACCTTCTGTGACTCATGGTTAATTTCCCTGCTGAACAACAAGTTAGTTTTCAGATTGGAATTGTAATTGTACTCGACGTTGGGCTTTGTCTGAAACAAGTGCAGAGACAAATAGAACAGTAACTATATGCAGGAGGACAATGGATGTTTGTTAGTTTTTGTGAAGACTGTTCATTAACCAAAAGCTGTCAATAGGATTTATGAATCAGTAGCAAGACGTTGGGCAATGTTAACTATTAATTACTTTGCAGTTATTTAGAACGTCCTTAGAGTATTGTGAATTAGTAGAGTAGTTTATTTTTCTCCAAATCACGTTCAAAGAGATTTCAACAAATCATTCAGAATAAGGATACATATGGGCAATTACGTAAAAATTCAGTCAGTTCCAACTCCAGGACCAACCTCCCACTTGTTTTGTTTCTTTTTCTACTCCTTCTTCTGCTTCTCCTTTCGCTTCTTCCACTTATTCCCCTTCTGTTCAATTTCTTCTTTCATCGTACAACTCGGTATTCTTCTCCATCTTCGCCCCTGCTTCTTCTTTTACTATTCCTACTGTTCTCTTTATTCTCCTTCTTACAATGCGCCTTCTTATTCTTCATCTTAGCACCCTTCTTCGCTTTCTCATTTCCTTTTCCTCCTCCTCCCTTGTCCAATTTCGAGTTATGCCTATATCCCCTCTCGTTGGGACGACCAAAGGCCACCGAACATCCATATCCATCTGGGATGGAAAATTCCAAGCTCCGTCACGCATTGAATGAAACAATATCTCATTCTGCCTGCCTCCAATTATCATATTCCTATCTTGGGAGGAAGCGACAGCCAATGGAAACTATCTCTCAGTCTTCAGGTTGGGATGCCCATTCTGAAAACTTTGTATATTTCACTGAGATCACCTGACATTATTCTGAACTCTTGAAAAAATACTCAGTCTCTAATCATAGGAGAAAATATGCAGTGAAACATTGTTGCACTGACTCTAAATCAAGTATTTTATTCCTCATATACATTGCCGAATAACAGAAAACCTTCCACGAAATTCCTCTAATAGTGAAACAAGGTTGTTTCCTTCACTTCAAGTACTTTGCAATAAAGACCAGCATGGAAGTTGCATTCCCAATTGCATGTTTTTTTTAATTTCTGCTCATCAGACATCCTTCTCTGATAAGTATGGACTTTGCCATGGTCACCAACTCTGTTAACCGCTGCCTTGTGTGTATCAGGAACCCCAATCTAGCACGGTTACCTGTCCCACAGATAGAGTGCAATGTTGGCAACACACAATTATATATGTATGTTTTCTGTTTGCTAACTTTCTGAGCCTGTCAAAATGAAGCAACAGTGGTTAGTCGATGAAGTTGTCCATCCAGTGAAAATAAGCCTGTCTCCTTGCTAACTTTCGGATGTGTCACAAAATGCTTCTAACTTGTAGATGGTTCCGACTTGATCATAAGTGTTATAGTTCAAACCTCCCCTACAGAACGAGCTTTCAACTCGCTCTGCCTTGAAATTTGCATTCTTTTTCTCCGAAAAACAGGCCCATATTGTCCAGGAACACTCACTTATTGGACTTGATGTAAAGTCTGTTTTGAATCTTTTAAATTGCAGTTCATCATTAATATTTTTCTGCCTTATTTACTTCAACTACATTATTTAGTCATAATTATGTAATCCATAAATGCTGTATTCTAATGATTGAATAAGGCATTTGCAGACGTTTGTAAAGACCAGTGGAAAATATTAACAAATAAAACATCATCAATACAAACCGTTAAAACCACCGCTCATGTAGCATTCGATGCATTGTTCATTAAGTTAGTTGAGACCATGGTGGGTTAGGGATAACATTGTAAACCCACGACCCGGATACTTGCTTGTTGATTTGGTTAGGATTATGTGAACCTGTTCACTGGATTAAGAGGAGCGACTGTGGCGACCTACCAGACCCTAACTTTTAGGCCTGATTAAAATTGGGTACTCTAAATTCAAGAATTGGGCACTTTAAATCAAGCCAGTCAGTCGAGCATGCAGCCCCATGTTCGAATACATTAAAGGCCAGACAGGTTGCCAAGACATGTACGGACCTGCCCTGTCAATCGGCCATCAAGAGATAATCGATCCGATTGATATGCACCAATCTATTGTTGCAAGTCCAGATCGGCCAGATTCTCGGATGCTTTAAGTTCTCGCCGTCACCTTGTTTGGTAAACGTCTAAGTGCGAATAACACCACTGGAGATGGACACCTGAAGCGGGCCCAGGCGCCCTGTCAACCGGGCATTAATCGTATCACTGGACACTGAAACCCCCTCTTGTTACCCCATTGGCAAAAGGCTACAGGAAGTAGCAAAATAGCGAAATGCCAAGGGGGACAAAATAGACACCCAGGACCCCAACGGAGCGAATACATGATGTGGGAGGTGACATTGACCAGACCAGACAAGGAAGGAAAGAAGGAAGATGGTCCCAGTGACAACTACATTCGTGACGACGGACCAGAGGGAATCAGTGATCGGATGCACAGCCCTACCACGCCATCTTTGCGAGTACTTTAAACTAATCTTGCGCACCTCTAAAAATATTTCGTTGGTAATTTGCGGGTTAATTGTGTGTTAAAAAAAGATTATTGAACATAAAATCGTGTTTGTCCTTTGTTCTCCTCGGTAGTAAAATGAAATGAAAATCGTTTATTGTTACAAGTAGGCTTCAAATGAAGTTACTGTGAAAATCCCCTCGTCGCCACATTGCGGCGCCTGTTCGGAGAGGCTGGTATGGGAATTGAACCATGCTGCTGGCCTGCCTTGGTCTGCTTTAAAAGCCAGCGATTTAGCCCAGTGTGCTAAACCAGCCCCTAGGTTTAGGGCACCTAGGTACAACCTTTGAATAGGGGAACTGGTCGAAAGTATCTGAATTGGAGAGAGACAACAATGCCTTTGCAAGGCTGCTGTATATGCTTTTGTGAGTCATTATCTCAATTTTAGCGCCGAATGCAGATACAATTGAGGGTTAATTTGCAGGGGAAATTGGTCTCGATGCGTTTTTTGATCTCTTAGTCCTATGTTAGGTGCCAGGTTCAATGGTCAATCGGATTTAATTGTTTACTTGCATTCTAGTTACTTGATATCTGATTGCATGGCCAGTTTAGAGAACAATTCAACCTGTTGGTTTGAGATTAAAGCCATAAAACCGGATTTGTATTGTATTTAATGTAAATAACTTTTCCTTTGAATACCAATGACGCTCATTTCTGTCCACCGTATTCCATTAAAATACATAACATCGATCGCATTTAATAAAAATGTCATTCATTGACTACATACAATGCAAATCCTGGCGTCACTGATGTTTGTTCAGTGACTGTACTTAATACAAATGCTGTTTGTTCTAATCGTGCCTCTTCGGAATTGACATGAGGTATAAAGACGGATCCTTTTGACATCCAACAGACTACTTGTAGAATCCTGATCACTTAACGGTGCTTCTAATTGAAGATGCACGCGCCGCCAAGAGGTCTGGCATACGCCATTTACTACACTACTCTTGCAGCTATCGCTGTTCCGGGTAATGTCCTGCAACAAGTTATTGATGATCTGGTTTAAAGTTATAATTTAACAGGAGGGACATTCTGTTACGACTGCATGCAGCGTCGAGTACTTCACCTCAGAAATAAATTATCGGCCTTGAAGTGAGGATGTTCCAAATAGTTTGGGTGGAAGATGAAGGTGCGCAAAATAACTTTCTGACTATCTGTGAACTGAGAAGAACATGAGAAAGGACCAGGGACATTAATTAATGGGATGTCTTTATGAGTGACATTGAAATAAAGGGACGCCAATTGATATACGTTGCTGTTAGAATGACACTGAGTTTCAAATGTTACTGTATTAGCGTTTAATGTGCGAGATTTGGTACATAATTAAATGAGGCTTCATTCAAAATATGCTATTACTAAGTAAGTTTATAAAAAGATAATCTCCAACTTATTTGACTAAATAAATGATGAAGGAGCAATTGTTGACCAGTTAAATTAAGGGATAAAATTATTATTATTACTGGGTTTAAAGACTTTGAAGCTAAGTTGCAGCGCTTGGTGCATTGTTAAATCAGGAAAATGATGACCGTGACAGCAGTGTTCCAGGAATATCCAATCCCAGTCCCTTCGCTTTCGTTCGCAATGTTGTTAGAAAATTCTTGACTGCTGGACTTTTCAGCTGCAAACACATGTTCGCTCTGAGCCTAAACATTCCATCTGATTTTTGCGCAGTGCTTGAAGTTTCCAATTCGAATTATTTGATCCAACCTCACTCAAGGCATCCGCTATTCTATTTGGACTTTGGATTCCTCCGGTTGCTAGAAGGACCGTTCATTCTCATTAGCTTAGAAGCCTTCTACTATCCATTTGGAATCACCACTATGAAATGTAGATGGAGGGTTCCCTCTTCCAATTGCGGCTTCACCACTAAGCATGGACAGTCTAGGAAGGGTTATTTTACTGAAAGTCATACATTTATGTCAAACTGTCGGGTCTTAGTTCAGCTCGTTGTGCCTTAGGTCTAGAATTATTTGCTTGGAATCCTACTGGAAGACAACAATGTATAACTAATGCCGACACTAAGAAGTATTGTGAGAGTTCTGCTTTTTAGGAACTCTGGTTCTTACATGAGACGTTACAAATAGATGTCAAAGTTAGGCAGTTAGAATGGCATTTAAGAATAGTATTGAAGAAGGACCAGGAGCACTCACTGCACTTTGGATATTAGTTTTCCTGAGGAGTATCACCAGTTCCAACACAAGAGGAAAGTAATAATAACAGCTTATTTTCACAAGTAGGCTTCAATGACGTTACTGTGAAAAGCACCGAGTCGTCACATTCCGGCGCCTGTTCACGGGGGCTGGTACGCGAATTGAGCCCGCGCTGCTGCCTTGTTCTTCATTACAAGCCATCTATTTAGCCCAGTGTGCTTAACCAGCCCCGATCCGCGCAGTTTGTGAAGCCACACTCATGATGATTCTTCGTGTGACTGCAGGGTAATATTTTTTGAACCTTTAAAAATATATCGGTAGGATCATATCTATTGAAAGGTTCCCCCTTTCATTTCTTTACTTGTAATAGTGATTAAAATGTCGTTTTGATTTTTATTCAATTTGTAATTCTGTTGATTCTGTAGATGTAATTACCACTCAGACATATTAATGTGATACATTTTAACATATTTTTTCTTCTCACACTCGCTCGTGTTTACATATTGATATTTACAGATTTACAACATTTTTTGCTGATTTAGTTCAACACTCAATTCCTTTCCTGTAAAGGTCTCAGCCCCATCGTCTCCAGCAGCACTATATTGTGTAATTCAGATGAACGAATTAATTCTGTTTGGAATGTTCACTGCAACCCTTTACTCTCTCTGTCTTACAGTTAATTTGGTCGCTATTGTGATTCTGAACCGAGGAAGATGCGGTCTATCCAAATGTATCACTCGGTACCTGGTGTTCATGGCAGTGACGGACCTGCTCGTTATTGTCACCGCAGTGATAATAAATCGGATACCTAGTATTTATTTTCCAGGCAGTATTCTGTCCATCACTCCCGTGTGCAGTCTCAGTATCACGTTAATTCATGCAGCAAGAGACAGTTCTGTGTGGTTAACGGTCGCTTTCACCTTTGATCGATTTGTGGCCATTTCGTACGAGAAGCTGAAAACAAGATATTGCACTGAGAAAACCTCGGCTGGGGTTATTGGAATAGTTTGTGCTCTAAGTTGCTTTAAAAGTATTCCATGGTATTTTATACACGAACCCATTTACATATTTGACAATGTCCCATGGTATTGTAAACTGAAGGACATCCGTTACACTTCAATTGTGTGGACAGCGTTTGATTGGTCTGACCGCATTTTAACTCCTTGCCTCTCGTTCTTTCTGATTATTTTACTTAATGTGCTGACAGTCAGACACATTCTTTTGGTAAACAGAGCCCGCAGGAGACTCTGGTCCCAGAGCAACAGAGGAAATAAGACTGACCAAGAGATGGAGAGCAGGAGAAAGTCCATCGTTTTACTGTTTGCCATTTCAGGGAGCTTCATCTTATTGTGGATGACATATGTTGTGCAATTCTTTTATGACCGATTTACAAAGGATTTTAAAATCAAAGGTTTCAATGACCCAAAATTCATTCTCCGAGAAAGTGCAAATATGCTTCAGTTGCTGAGTTGCTGCACAAACACATTCATTTATGCAGTGACCCAGAAGAAATTCAGGGAGGAGTTAAGAAGTATATTGGAACATGTCCTCAATCTAACAAGAAAACTCGTTAAATAAAGTAGCCAAAAACATATGCGTAATGGAATTGTTCTTGCCTGTTTTACCTTAAGCGTAATATTAACTCTGCCAAAGAGATCGAATAACGCACGTCCAAATTTACAGGCAAGCCACTTCCCATAGTGGGAATACAAAATGCCAATTTACTGACTGGCCAAGCTCCTGTAGCACTGAGAAACATAACCCAAATTAATTACAGGCCACGTTCCTGTAGCACCTCACAAATATCTTAATTTCCTGACAGATGATATCCTCCAGCACTTACACAGTCATCCAAATTTACTGGCAGCCAACTTCCTATTGCCGTAACACAAACAGTCCCATTTCCTGGCAGAATACCTTCTGTGGCACTGACACAAACATCCCACTTTATTGACAGAACACCTTCTAGTGGCAGTAACATAAAACAACCTGAAATACTGGCATGTTAACTCCCACTAAAAGTGACACAAACATCCCAATTGCTGACAGGCAGCTTCCTGTAGCAGGCACACTGCGATCCTTATTACCTAGCAGTAAACAAGAACTCCTAATTTACTGACAAGTCACTTTGCTGTAAGTGACACAGACGTCGCAATGTACTGATGACGAATGTGATATAAAATAGTTACTTTAGAGATATTAGTTAATGTAATGTAGAAATAAGCCACTTTGATTCTGGCAAGTAGAGACAAAGGATTTTAGACCGCATGGAAAAAAGCAGGAAGAGGTGTGTCTATGAGAGTGATGCTGAATTGATAGGGGCCGGAGAAAGGGATTGGAAGTGAGCCAATCAGAATAGATCAAACAAGTCAGGAGGGATATAGGATGACCTATGGGTGTCGAGTATGTGAAACTTGATGCCACTTGAATGTATCAGTACTGATCTCTTTGTCTGGGACATTCACTTAGTCCCGGAGCTGCAGAGAGCAACATGTTATCTGTATCACTGTGGACTAAGTTTAACTTGCAAGCTGAATAAAATAACTATTGTTATACTTGCAAATCCATCTCGACTTTTATTGAGGCCAGACTGACGGATAAAGAAATTTGGGATTCAAATTTGGTGCCGAAACCCGGGATTTCTCAGGGCGATCCTGGTCCAACTGCGAAATCAGAATTAGACTGATTATGAACAGGAGGATGGGGAACGAGGGCCCTCAATGTAGAACTGGAACATGACCGCGCATTGATTGTTCCCCTCTTCTTATCGTCTGATTAGTCTGGTCACTCGCGGTTGGCACAGAAAGACCGCCTCGACGAAATCACAGGTGAGTCTGGGGATTAGCAATTTAATTCATGGGATTTCATATTGTTGATTCGGCTTGGGTTAGGGTTTTGGTTTGATGTGACATCTCAAATGATGATTCAATTCCAAGTATAAGGGTTCAGAGGCTGATGGGACTTCAGCAATGAAGGTTCAGTCTATTATATGGGTTCAGGGGCTGATGGGTCTTCAGTAATGAAGGTTCAGTCCAGTATAACAGTTTTTAAATCTGAAGATGGTTCAACTCTATGTGTGAGTGTTTTAAATATATAGTTGATTAAGCTAAAATTGTCTCCTTGGACTGTATTGGCGAAAAACGCAGTTCCGAGGACTAGTTGAGATTGTGGGGAATGCTGCATATTGGTTGAAGCAGAAGTCTCTCAAAGGGTTAACAGCAGCAGGCAACATCAAAAGACAGACAGTGCTTCTCACTCAGGCTTTGAGATAGCAGCAGCCGCCGTAGTGTAATCGGATACCTTTCCTTTAAGTCAGTGAACACCAGCAAAGTTACGTTTTGAATTAATTAAAGGAAACCAGTGGGTTTCTCCACCTCTTTGATAAAAGTTATTATTTTCGAAAGCAATTGATTGAAATTGCCAGAATCTTAAGTTTTACTTACTTGAAATAATGTTTATCTCATTTTATCAGGAGATTAATAGAAACCTAAAGGAGGTCACGGACAGCATTTTAAAAAAAAGTGTAAATCTGGAGGTGATAGTTGATTTTGCGAACACTTATGTGAATGTAAAAGAAAAAAAACTTGTTAAAAGACAAATTGTTAAGATAAAGAAATAATTAAGTTGTAAATGTTGTACAAGTTTGTGTTAAGCAAATTGTAAATTTGGTTCTGAGTTGAGATCAGAGCTAAGCTTGCAAGTTGCAGTAATTCAATTTGAATTTTCAAACATTTTTAAGTTTTAAAAAAAAAGCGGAAGTAGAGACAGGAAAGACGCGGGTCAAACAAGAGATGAGCTACGTCGTTCAATGGCTGGCCTTGAATTGACAGAAAAAGAAAAATTCAATAATTTGGAAAAGTAAGCATATCACCTAAGTCTCTCCAAACTAAGCAGAAATCACAAGGTTCGGGAACAAAGGAAGCTGAAACAGATTCTTTTGAAGAGAAAGAACTCCCCCTAGTGACAGGGAGAGATGTTGCAGTCCTGGAACAACCAGGGGAAATAGCTAGAGTGCCGCCTGGTGACATTCGGAGACAGTTACCGATTAGGAAGATGCGAAACATTGACGCAGTGACTGCGGGAGCGAACCCCACGATAGACGTTTGCTTCCCATGGACACCCAGCGAGATGTTGGCTATTATGGCTACAATCCCAGATAGAAAAAAATCTCCTGCTGCCTTCGTGGATTCCTTGAGAACTACCATCTCAATTTATCAAGCTGATTCAAGGGACCTCTGGGCCCTAGTCCAGCAGATTTTAACCCCAGCAGAGTACCGCAATTATCTTAACCACCTGAATTATGCTAGTCATGCCGCACTTCAGCAGGCCTATGCGTTAGACGACGATAGAAGGACACAGATCCTGAATGCGTTGAATGGCACATTTCAAAGGCCCATAAATCTTTCTGTTATCTTAGACCTAAAACCTAAGAAGACTGAAGAGCCAGAGGAATTTCTGGAGCGTTTTAATGAAATCTACCGTGGGCAGTCAGGCGACTTGCTGTATCAAAATGGTCAGAATTCCCCTCAATATTGTGCTATGTTAATGCATTGCCTACCACCTTCTGTGGTTACTGCTGTGAAATGTAATAACATGAATTGGACAGAGAACGACCCTTCCCAGATGGCAAGGGCTGTCAGATTTTATTGGAAAGAGGGTGTAGGCCAGGAAGGAGGCTCAGTTACAAAGGTTAAGACTGAGTATGTAATGAAAAAGGATGATCTGCGACCCCAACAAGCGGCAGAAATGGTAGTTTACCAGCAGGAGCCCCAATATTGTGACTTTGGGTAGGTGGATCAGCGAGGGGGAGGATATCAAACCCACCCAAAGGGACCCTCAGCTCCTTTTTATGGCCCACCGAACGAATCAACAGCTCTACAACCGCAGCCCCCTCCGAGGGGCCATTGGTCTACTGGAAGAAGAGGACAGGGCAGATATAGAGGGAGCAGTGCATGTTTTAATTGCGGCCGTGCAGATCACTGGCAACAGGAATGCCCCTTTAAAAGACAGGACAGGTGTGTGAGTATCCTATTTCTGAACCTGTGACAGTCACTTACGAGAATAAGTCTGCAGAGCATCAGTTTGTAGTGACTACTGGATTGGACTGTAACTTGTTGGCCCGAGATTTACTGTGTATCTTCCAGCTACAGCTAGAATGCGGAGATGAGGGGGTAACGGTTACATCATGGAGGATGAGACAACAGTGCTATATTTCTATCACCCCCCAGTGGTGGACATTAGACGTTGAACAGTCACTGCATCACGTTACCCTGGCCTATGACAGAACTGGACGAAACAGGGAGTTGGAGGACAAATACCGGCCATTACTTGAGACCGAATAGCCAGTCAAGGTTACAGCCACAGTCACGGGAAAAGAAGGTACAGCCGATTTTGTTACAATATCACCACATTTATGGCCACAGTCAGCTTCGGTAAGCCCTCATATTACACGTCAGGTCCACGACCAGTACCATGCCAGGGATATGGGGCAAATGGTCAGGAGGGCAGTGGATCATTCGTATCCAACAGAGTACGCACTTCAAGTCATGCCGGACGGCACTACCATAAACATTTTTTGAGGTCCCTGAAACAATTAACACTCGACTGCAGCATCACAGGGGGCATGATGTGTTGGAATATGTCAATCCACAGGTCTGGGCGGAATACCCATCACAAGTGGGAAAGACAAATGTTACACCTATTAAGGTGATGATTAAGGATCATGTAAAGCTACCTTCCATTCGACAATACCCCCTGAAATCTCAAGCTGCTCCATCAATAGATAAATTAATTCAAGAGCTGTTGAAACAGGGTAGTTTGGTCCCTTGCCAATCAGAATGTAACACCCCCATACTTGCTGTGCCTAAACCAGCCAAACCAGCCCAGTACCGATTAGTACAGGATTTACGTTCAATCAATGCCATCGCATAGCCGTTACATGCTCTCACCCTCCAACAGGATATTACGGTGTATAGCTCCCACTCGGTAATCGCACTATTGGGGCAACTGCAGACTCAGCATCATACCGCAGCTCGTCAGAATAGGTATGAGATATACCTTTTGAACAATCCACGTCTGACATTTAACCACTGTACCACTATCAATCCAGCCTGTTTTCTTAGTGGTCCCCCTGTCCATGAAGACGCACCTGGCCACGACTGTTTAGCCTTGATTCAGGAAACTACCACAATAAGGGGCGATTTGAGTGACATTTCGTCAGAACAACCTGACATGATTATGTGTGGTCAAATATCCCACCGGGGTTTAGTTAATGACCTACTGCAGGCCTTCCTTATGCCCGCGCAGATTTCCGTTATTAAATGCGCTGCCCACACGAATGGTACAACCCCAGTTGACGTTGGTAATGAACGAGCAGTTTGTGCAGCGCGAACAGCCGCGCAAATTCAGCAAGTGAGACTAAACGATCTACTATAAATATGTCTGCTTCTGACAAGTCAATGCCAACCATCCAAGACGTCATAAGGTTACAGGCGGACGCTCCTGAGAGTGATAAACAAATGTGGAAACGGTTAGGTTGTACATATGATTCTGTTTCCTCTTTATGGACCACGCCTGCAAATCAGACTTGTATGTCTGATGTGCTGGCTTTATGGGTCATTGAATGTGTACACTTTGCAACTCATTGTGGGGCTCGAGGGACTAGTGATTTGTTGCTGGACACTTGGTGGTACCCTAAAATGCAGGGGTTGGCCCAAAGTAACAGTAATCGGTGTTTGATTTGTCAGCAATATAACACTGGAAAAGGTATCCCTTGTGGGATGGGGCAAACCCCGTTGCCCAGTGGTCCCTTTGAGACGCTCCAAATGGATTACATTGAGTTGGAAAGGTGTCAATGTTATAAATATGTTTTGGTCATTGCGGATGTGTTCAGCAGATGGGTCGAGGCGTATCCGACTATCGATAATAAAGCTGCTACTGTGGTTAAAGTCTTGATGAGGGAAATCATTCCCCGGTACGGTATACCAGCTCAGTTAAGTTCTGATAATGGGCCTCATTTTATTGGACAAATTAACAAGGAGTTTTGCTCCCAGTTGGGCATACGCCAGCAGTTACACTGTGCTTACAGACCGCAGGCGGCCGGGTTGGTTGAGAGACACAATCAGACCCTCAAAACTAAATTGGCTAAATTAAGAACAGACACGGGACTGACATGGCTTAAGTTGCTCCCTGTTGCCCTCTTCCAGCTGCGGGTTACTCCTGCGGGACCGGACCGGCTCTCTCCCGCCAAGATTCTTTATGGCAGGCCTCTTAGAACTCCCTGGAGCCTGCAGGTTCCCAGACTGGTTCAGTTTCATCAGATGACTGAAGAGATGACCACCTATGTTCTAGCCCTCATGCAAGTGCTCAAGGAACTCCATGGCCAGGTCCGCGCGGCTCACCAGCCATCGCCCCCCGTACCTAGCTCACTTTCAGTCCAGCCCGGTAGTTATGTCATGGTCAACAATTGTACTAGGAAGGGGTCGGAGCCGCGATGGGACGGGCCCTTCCAAGTTCTCCTTACCACCCCCACAGCAGTTAAAGTGGAGGGGCGAAGTGCTTGGGTCCACCTACATCACTGTAAATTGAGTCCATCTCCACTACTGTAAAAGGTCGGATACTAACCTGCCTCCCTTCTCCAGTGCTATTTTACAGGTGTGGAGCATGAAGGGGTGGCTAAGCACCGTCTGTATGATATTTGGCCTCACTTCGCTTGGCGTGTTATTGGCGATGGACATGGAAAAGGGGAATATCATGTATCTGTGTAGCCCCAACCAATCTACAAGGTTACATCACCTCTGCAAAGGTGATGTTCTTCGCTGCCCCCATATACGAGGACATGGTATCGACTCATGGAAGGCCATCAAAGTTAATGAGAATGCAGGAGTCATGAAGCAGTTGCACCGGTCTCGGCGATGGGAAGGGAACATTATATGGACATTGCCTTGTTTTTGGAATACATATAAATTTGATTTTGGATGTGTTAAGAGTGGTACAATAAAGGTAAAATCAGGCTGTCAGAAGAGCGTAGGAAGAGGCTATGAGAAAGTGAAAGGGACTAGAGAGGATAGGGCGTATGAGAAGGGAAGTACAGCTAGAACGTAGGTTACCGGGAGATACACTTAAGTTAGTTAAAGGCCAAACTGAGGAAAACCCTGGTAGTAAACCTTGGGAGCCCTCGGGGCAATAACCAAGGAATTGTCTCAGCTACGGTTGTATGCAATGCAGAACCGGTATGCTCTTGACTACCTTCTGGCCCGTGAGGGTGGGGTATGCGCCATAGTGCAGGGCAATTGTATCATGGGAGTTCAAGAATTGACCGCTAACATCACTAAATTTATGGATCACATACGGGATCACTTGGACGGGATGCAGGATCCTGGCTCTTGGGGTAACTGGCGATTTGGAGGTTGGAAGGACTGGTTGATAAATATGGTCATGTATTTAGTGGTGGCTATCGGCTGCATCTTTGTGGGCCCAGCCATCCTTAAATGTGTGATGGGTAGAATGCAGGGTGCACTGGAACAGATCAACGCCCCTAAAATCTTAGCTGTCAAAATTCATGAGGGTGAAGCAGATGAAGGGGGGGCTAAGCCAGGAATTGGAAATGCAGCAAAGGATCTTTTTAGATGAGGAACCGTAGCTATGGATTGGATAGTCCGGTTATCATGGAATGATAAAAGGAGGGAATGACGAATGTGATACAAAATAGTTACTTTAGAGATATTAGTTAATGTAATGTAGAAATAAGCCACTTTGATTCTGGCAAGTAGAGACAAAGGATTTTAGACCGCATGGAAAAAAGCAGGAAGAGGTGTGTCTATGAGAGTGATGCTGAATTGATAGGGGCCGGAGAAAGGGATTGGAAGTGAG
Source organism: Scyliorhinus torazame (assembly GCF_047496885.1). Lineage (NCBI taxonomy): Eukaryota > Metazoa > Chordata > Chondrichthyes > Carcharhiniformes > Scyliorhinidae > Scyliorhinus > Scyliorhinus torazame. The sequence goes on along the minus strand of NC_092711.1, from coordinate 182,726,858 downwards.
CCAATCAGAATAGATCAAACAAGTCAGGAGGGATATAGGATGACCTATGGGTGTCGAGTATGTGAAACGTGATGCCATTTGAATGTATCAGTACTGATCTCTTTGTCTGGGACATTCACTTAGTCCCGGAGCTGCAGCGAGCAACATGTTATCTGTATCACTGTGGACTAAGTTTAGCTTGCAAGCTGAATAAAATAACTATTGTTATACTTGCAAATCCATCTCGACTTTTATTGAGGCCAGACTGACGGATAAAGAAATTTGGGATTCAACACTGAGAGCCCACATTTGTGGTGCAGTGACACAGTCATTCCCATTTCCTAAAAAGCCACATTCCCGGAACAGTGACGCAGGCATCCCAAATTACTGTCAGTTGAGTTCCTTCTACCAGTGGCACAAGCATTTCAGTTAACATAAATATGTTCGCATCATGTCAGTGACTGTAGCATTAAATTACACAGTTCTCAGCCAGTTTCCCATGAACGGCTCAATGCGTTTCTCAGCTGCAGATGTCAATCATCAAGAGAGCGTACACTCAATATTTGTTGGAAGCTAACACTCATTTATGCAATCCGACAATTGAAAACATATAGTTATTGTGTCGTTAACATCAACGGGTATATCTTCTGGTAGAATGTTCATAATTTCCTCCAGCACATCCTGTAAAAAATGAATTAAAAAACCGAAGTGAAGACGAGTTGCAGCTAAAGTGTTCGATCTTCCTTACTCTCACTTTTCTCTCTCTTAACTCAAAACAACTTTTACAGCCCCTTTTCCACTATAAGCCTGAATGAATCCATATTGGCATCTATGATGCTGGAGACTTCTGGACGAGACTGAGGTGGATCGTCCACGAAGCCCTTCTGACTGAGGATTATTGTGACTTCTTTTGCACGGTTGTGCTGGTCTCTTCCATCCTTGAGGACGGGCATAGTTCTGGAGATTGTTTCTCCACTGAATTGTTGAAGTGTCCACCAACATTCAGAGCTGGATGTGGCAGGACTGCAGCGCTAAGATCTGTTCCATTGATTGTGGAATCCCTTGCTCTGTCTATATACTGCCACTTACGTTGTTTAGAATGCATGTAGTCCTGTGTTGTAGCTTCACACGATTAACATCTCATGTTTCGTCTGCCTGGTGGTGCTCTTGCATGCCCTCCTGAACTCTTAATTGGACCAGCGTTGATGCCATGGTTTAGTGGTAATGGTAGAGTGGGGCATATGCGGGCCCTGGGACTACAGATTGCGGCTGAGTTCGATTCTGCGGCTGCTGTTGATCCATAGCGCCACGTAGATGTCCAGTCTTGACTTGCTAGTTCTATTCTGAGCCTATCCCGTTCTGCACGATGGTAGTGGCACAAAATAGATGGCCAGTATTCTCTATGTAGGAGGGGTCTTCGTCTTCACAAAGGCTGTGCGGTGATCACTCGTACCTATAATATCATGGACAGATGCATCTGCTGCAGGCAGGTTGGTGAGGCTGAGGTCTAGCATGTCTTTTCGATTTTGTTAGTTTCCTCACCAACTGTCGTAGACCGAGTTTCGAAGTTGTGTTCTTTAAGACTCTGCCAGTTGGTCACTCGTTGTACTACTGCCTTAAGGACATTGAAGTGCCCCTCCAAGAGTTCATTTTGTGCCCTTGCCACCCTCAATGCTTACTCCAGGTGATGTTCAACATGGAGGAGTATTGATTAATTAGCTGAGTTTGGGCGACATGTGATAATCAGCAGGAGATTTCCTTGCTCATACTTGAACTGAAGCCACGAGGCTTCATTGGGTCTGCAGTCGATGTTGAGGACTCCCAAGGTAACTCCCTCCCGACTGCATTCCACGGTTCCGCCACTTGTGCTGGATCCTTTCTTGGACAGGATATACCTATTGATGATCATAGTGGTGGCTGGGACGTTAAATGTAAATATGATTCTGTCAGTATGTTGTTTGATCAGTCTTTGAGATAGTTCTTCCAAATTTGGCATATCATAGATCATAGAATTTACAGTGCAGAAGGATGCCATTCAGCCCATCGAGTCTGCACCGGCTCTTGAAAAGAGCACCCTACCCAAAGTCAACACCTCCACCCTATCCCCACAACCCAGTAACTCCACCCAACACCAAGGGCAATTGTGGACACTAAGGGCAATTTATCATGGCCAATCCACCTAACCTGCACATCTTTGGACTGTGGGAGGAAACCGGAGCACCCGGAGGAAACCCACGCACACAGGGGGAGGATGTGCAGACTCCGCACAGACAGTGACCCAAGCCGGAATCGAACCTGGGAGCCTGGAGCTGTGAAGCAATTGTGCTATCCACAATGCTACCGTGCTGCCCCAGGTATGTCCCCAGGTATTAGTAAGGAGGCCTTTGCAGGATCTACAGTTATTGACTTTGTAACGGTTTGATACCAACGAGAGGCCTGCTAGGCGGTAGTCACACGCTTGGCCAGGAGTCACAAGCATATGGGTCAGACCAGGTGAGGACTGCAGATTTCCTTCCCTAAAGGGCATTAGTTAAAGGAGATCAGTGAACTGGGTTGTACGAATGCCCAGATCGAAGTTCATCATTAGACATTTCATTCCAGATAGTTATTGGATTGAATTTCCACCAGGATTCGGACAGTGGTCACTGGATCTCCAGTCCAGTGTGAATACCACTTCGCAACCGCCTTCATTCGCTTTGCGAAGTGTTTATATATCGAGTTACCAAATTATTTCCAGCCAGAATGCATTTATTCAAATTTTCACAAGCATTCTGGGTTACTTGGGCACATCTTCGTCAATACCATTCTCCATGTATATCTCGTTTGCCCGTCATGTTTCCATCTAGTGACCAACACATTGCCTTCAGCAAACATGAGCTATCTTCATATCAAATGAATTCAGAAATGACGTCTTTACCACTCGCAGTATAAAGCTTACTCTTCATCAAATGTTGTTGGTATGTTTTGCCAAAACCTTAAAACTACACCATCGATTTACTGCACGATCAGAAACTTGGAATATATTTTATTTTGCTGCCTCATCTGAATCTATTATATTCGAGTGAACATCTGTAAGATAATGACCGGATACCTCCTTTCCTCAAATAGGTTAAGCTCCATTAACCTAATTTTGCCACTAAGATCCCTGATCATAGAATCATAGAATTTACAGTGCAGAAGGAGGCCATTCGGCCCATCGAGTCTGCACCGGCTCTTGGAAAGAGCACCCTACCCAAGGTCCACACCTCCACCCTTTCCTCATAACCCCATAACCCGGTAACCCCACCCAACACTAAGGGCAACCTTGGACACTATGGGCAATTTAGCATGGCCAATCCACCTAACCCGCACGTCTTTGGACTGTGGGAGGAAACCGGAGCACCCGGAAGAAACCCACGCAGACACGGGGAGAACGTGCAGACAGTGATCCAAGCCAGGAATCGAACCTGGGACCCTGGAGCTGTGAAGCAATTGTGCTATCCACAATGCTACGGTGCTGGTGATCCATAACACCAATCTGACAAACCTCTTTTGCATGCTCTAAAGGTCTAAATCATCATACCTGGCGAACGGTGACCAGAAACGGGTGTGTCAATTTAATTGTGGTCTGAGAAAAGTGCAAATGTTTTCTGCACATCTTCCACCCCTTTGTGCTCAAGACCTCAATTCTTTAGCCACAAATGTATAGCTTTCTGTAACGACACTCTCAGTATGAGCGTCGACTTTTACATACAGATGCACATGATGACCTGTTCGTCATTTAATTAGCTCATTGCTGATCTGTGGCTTAACTCCATATATCTGCCTTTGGCCCATACCCATTAATACATTAGCATAACAAAAACATCCATTTCAGATTTAAAATTAAAAACTGATGTAGCATCAATTGCCATTTCTTGGAAGTGTTCTAAACCTCTAACACCCTTTGTGTGTCGAATTTCTTCCTAAACTTTCTTCTGACTGGTCTGCCCCTAATTTCTGGAATATATTCCTTGTTCTAGAATCTCCGACTGGTGCAAACAATTCGGCAGAATTTTCCGCCGGCGGGATCCTACAGTTCACTGGCAGGGAACTCACACCAGCGGATTTCCCGACGGCGTGAGGCTGCACACAATGTGAAACCTTAATATGCGGTGGTAGGATGAAGAATTTCGCTGCCGGCCGGGGCGCGCCACAGAAGACAATGGGTGCAGCGGGATGGACAATCCAGCCCGAGCTTTATATATGCTGTCCCTTCGTGTCAATAAATGAAAAGTTGTCTTTTGGCTTCACAAAAGGGGAGACCCATTGTGCAAAGCATTTTTAAACTCAGTTCAAGTTTACTTCAATATGACAAAAGTGGATAGGGAGCTAGTAGAAGGACTGGGCGCCCTGGTCAGGGCCGAGGAGATATTGGAGGGCTTAAAGGCCATGCAGTCAGGTAAAGCCCCGGGGCCGGATGGGTATCCGGTAGAATTTTATTAAAAGTTCTCCGGAATATTGGGGCTGCTGCTGGTCAAGGTTTTTAATGAGGCAAGGGACAGAGGGGTGCAGCCCCAGACGATGTCGCAGGCTACCATCTCCTTGATTTTGAAAAGGGACAAGAACCCAGAGTTGTGTGGGTCTTATAGGCCGATCTCCCTTCTTAACGTGGATGCTAAGCTGCTGGCAAAGTTTTTGGCCACTAGGACTGAGGATTGTGTGCCGAGTGTTATTGGGGTGGATCAAACAGGGATCGTTAAAGGTAGGCAACTGGTGGCGAATATAAAAAGATTGCTCAATGTGATCACGATGCCCCCAGAGGGAAAGGAGGTGGAGGTAGTGGTGGCAATGGACGCGGAGAAGTCGTTTGACCGTGTAGGGTGGGAGTACTTATGGGAGGTGCTGGGATGGTTTGGATTTGGGGTGGCCTTCATCGACTGCGCCAGGCTGCTATATCAGGCCCGGATCGAGTGTGAGTACAAATAGGACGACTTCGGACTATTTTAGACTGCACCGCGGGACGAGGCAGGGGGGCCCCCTCTCCCCACTGCTGTTTGCACTAACTATAGAACCGCTGGCAATTGCTCTGAGGGCTTCAGAGGGTTGGAAGGGGCTGCTTCGGGGGGGGGGGGGGTGAGCATCGAGTTTCATTGTATGCAGATGACCTGCTCTTGTACGTTTCGGACCCGATGGCGGGGATGGACGGAATCATGGCGACCCTGGGGGAATTCGGCCGGTTTACGGGGTACAAATTGAATTTGACAAAAAGTGAAATGTTTGTTGTTCAGGAGAGGGGCCAAGGGGACCGGCTGAGGGAGCTGCCGTTCCGGTTAGTTGGGGACAGTTTCAGGTACCTGGGAATACTAGTGGCGCGGGATTGGGGTCGATTGCACAAGCTGAACCTGTCCCGGCTGGTTGATCAATTGTGAGGGGAGTTCCGGAGGTGGGATGCGCTCCCGCTGTCGTTAGTTGGGAGAGTACAGACAGTTAAAATGACGGTCCGCCCGAGGTTCCTATTCGTGTTCCAGTGTCTCCCCATTTTCATTCCACGTTCCTTTTTTAAGAGGGTAGGCAAGATCATTTTTGGCTTTGTCTGGGCGAGCAAGTCCCCGGGAGTGAAGAGGGTGATGCTCGAGCGGAACGGGGGGGGGGGGGGGGGGGAGGGGAGAGGGGGGCTTGCACTGCCGAATTCCAGCAACTATTATTGGGCGGCTAACATAGCCATGATAAGGAAGTGGGTGGTGGTGGGAGGGGAGGGGGTCGGCTTGGGAGCGGGTTGAGGCAGCCTCATGTAGGGGTACCAGTCTGGGGACGTTGGTGACGGCGTCCCTGCGTCGTTCCCGCCGGCGCTCTTCTCCACCAGTCCTGTAGTGGTGGCGGCCCTTCGGATCTGGGGACAGTGGAAGAGGCATGTGGGAGCAACGGGAGCATCGGTCTGGTCCCCGATATGTGACAACCATCGGTTTTCCCCGGGGAGATTGGACGGGGGCTTTCGGGTATGGCGGAGGGCGGGGATTGAGCGGATGGGGGATTTGTTTTTGGAAGGCAACTTCCCTAGCTTGAGGGTCCCTGGAGGCCAGGATTGGGTTGACGAGGGGGAATTAATTCCGCTATATTCAGGTGCGGGACTTTTTGCGTCGGCAGGTGCCATCATTTCCACTCTTGGCACTATGTTGGATCCAAGATAGGGTATTGTCTAGAGGATGGGGGAGGGAAGTGTCTCGGATATTTACAAGCAGCTCATGGGGGAGGAGGAGACGCAGATCGAGGAGCTGAGGCATAAATGGGAAGTGGAGTTGGGAGGGGAAATCGAGGAAGGCCTGTGGGCGGACGCGGTGAGTAGAGTCAATGGGACTGCAACATGTGCCAGGCTTGGCCTGATTCAATTTAAGGTCGTCCGCCGGGCCCACATGACAGTGTCCCGGATAAGCAGATTCTTCGGCGTAGAGGACAGGTGTGTAACGTGTCTGAGAGGACCAGCAGACCATGTCCACATGTTTTGCGCCTGTCCAAAACTTAGGAGATCCTGGCAGGGGTTCGAGGACGTCATGTCTAGAGTACTGAACACAAGGGTGGCAATGAATCCAGAGCTGGCGATTTTGGGGGTTTCAGAGGCCTCGGAAGTCCAGGGGAGAAAGAGGCCGACGTCTTGGCCTTTGCTTCCCTGGTAGTCCAGAGACGGATACTTCTAACTTGGAGGGACTCAAAGCCCCCGAAGTCGGAAGCCTGGCTGTCAGACATGGCGAATTTCCTGGTCTTAGAGGAAATCAAGTTCGCCTTGAGAGGGTCGTTGTTAGGGTTCGGCCGGAGGTGGCAACCATTCATTGACTTCTTTGCGGATAAATAATCGTCAGCGGGAGGGGGTGGGGGAGGAGGGAGGGTTAGGGGAATGTAGTATAGGGGGTCAATTAGGCAGATCTGGCTGGGGTGGGCTACGGCAATTGCAGTATGTACTTTGTTTACTGTACAGTTCTTTTGTTTTCTCGTTATGTAATTCTACTGTTGACAATGCCAAAAAATACCTCATTAAAATTGTTTACTGAAACAAAACGGTTGGCACGATGGACATTTATGCTCCAGGGCCGGGACATCGCAGTGAATCATACCTGAGCCTCCACCTTCCTGCCAGACAACATACCTTACGGAGGGGAACCTCACAAATGTCATATTCCGGCAATAAACGACCTCAATAGACCATTTCTGCCAGGACTAAAGAGAGTACAAAGGGAATCAACCCGACTGCCGCAACAATACTCCGAAAATCTACGTAGACGGATCTTCCAAGGTGGAAGAGGGGAACAGGATACCAGATTCTGGCATTTATGTAAAAGACCAGGAAAGCAAGCTCCTGAGGGAACTGGCCTTAAAATGCCAGCTATACATTAGTACCCAAGCTCTCGAGCTAGCAGCCACAGCATACGTGGTCATGGTCAGTCATCCTGCCCTGTTCCCCACCGCAGCAGATATACACTGAGATAGAATGTATGTCTGTAATGGATTAACCGACTTCTGGCCACTGTGAGAAGTAAGTGGATTCGGCTCGGCAGATGGGAAAGCTCTGCCCTCAGCGCCCTTGCTGTGGTTCATTTTTGGGATGGCCCAAGGCCGTGGGTGTTGCATCATCAAAGTTAAGCACCATCACTGCACCTCGCCACTTGTAAATATAAGGGAAGATGAATTTGCCAAACAGGTGGCCCGGGAAGTCACTTTTGGCAACCCATGGTTATCGAACGAATCGAAGCTGAAATAATCTGCCAGACCAAGATCGAAGACCTTAAATAGGTCCAAAGCAGCGACCAGGACACGAATCAGATTCACGAAGGGGCATTCCCCGCCTTATTTAAGAAATAGCCGAACATACTACTGGCGGCTTTCTGTGGTTCCGATCAGGAAAGACAATCTAATTATTTTCCAGAATCACGAAGTCCAGGGTCCCTCGGGGGCAATGCTAGAAGAGAGTAAATTAAAGGATTATGCTGTTCGCTAATCCTAGAACAGGATGTGGGACGTTATGTTGACAACTCTATATTATGCACACAGAATAATCCCAATAAATATGTTCGAAAAGGGGAGTTGAGAAATGCCAGACGGGCGGAGGTTCCCTGGACATACCTCCAGATTAAATATATCGATCCTCTACCTCCCGAAGCAGAAGGTCACAAGTATATTCTGATCGTTGAAGACATTTTAGTAGGTGGGTGGAGGATTTCCCAAACCGCTCTTACAGGTCCAAGGTCACGGCTGACATCTTAGTGCAGCATATATTCACGAGGTGGGGACTTCCCAGCAGCATCGACTCCCACCAGGGCACCGATTCCACAGACCAATTAATGGAACTGTTTGCAATAAAATAACAAGAATCATCGCATCAATCAACAATTCCTCATCGCATACCACCAGAACCCAGTGATATTGTAGAGAGAATGAACCGCACCCCAAAAGACATGATGCGCAAAACTGTTCATCAGAACGACCATTCCTGTAATAAAGTCCTGCCCTTCGTACTCATGATAGTATGGAACTCTGTGTCTAGTTCCACCGGATACATCCTCCACATCTTAATAATCAGAGGACCTATCCGAGGAATCGAGTCTCTACTGGGGTTGGATCTACCCGAACCTGAAATCGCCACACAAAACACGCGAGAACGCTGTGCAAACATGATTACAAAATGTCCAGGCAGCCGTTAGGACAAGAAAACGGAGACAACAGAGGAAGGCCTACTTCAATGGGAACGTGATTCCTGTTGAATATGAGGTACGACAATAGGTATTGCTCCAGGCTTTCCATCCATCCAGATACTTTCTTGGTCCCCAAATATGCCCCGCCCTATTCGTTGGTAGATAAGGCTCGCCCTTCAGTATGCAATGCATTCTTGAACCCCAAAAAAGCCGGATGGTACCATGTCAACTAGATAAAGGCATTTGGTTCACAACAGAACGACAATAGCACCAAATCGCCTAGAAGGGATCTTTGAGTCCACTCACCCCATACCACTATACCCAGACCATGGTACCCACACTGTACCCCCCGGAAAAAATTATGCCCACCCAGTTCCAGCTCCAATACACAGGGCCTCTGTGGGAAAAGCCCGCTTAAGGGTACGCCGATCGAAAGGATGGGGCGCCAACAAACTTTACCCCTCTGACGCAACTGGTACCAGGACTCCCAAAACCTTTTGACCCGGCGTTCACCGCCAAAGGTGGCAGCACAGTGGGTACCTCGCAGCCAAACCCACGAACGTTGGTTCCCTCTTCTGAGGAGGTATCAGTCCGCCTCAGGCCCATTTATCAAAGCTGTGTCCCCCATTCCACGCATCCACACAACGAAAAAAGCCTTTCCGCCCACTTCCACATTTTGATTTTGTTTCTAGCTGGCGTGGTATCACAGTGATTCGTGCTGTTGCTTCACAGCACCAGGGTTCCAGCTTCGATTCCCGCTTGGGTTACTGTCTGTGCGGAGACTGCCCATTCTCCCCGTGGCAGCTCTGCTTTCCTCCCACAAGTCCATAAGAAATTGGACATTCTGAAATCATCCTCTGTGTACCTGAACAGGCACCGGAATGTGGTGACCGGAGCACTTTCAAAGTAACATCATTGCAGTGTTAATGTAAGCGTACCTGTGACAATAAAAAAGGTTATTAATATTATTGACCTCAGTCACCCCATATCCCTCCTCCAAGGTGTCCCACGCGAGACCCTCACTCCCAGTTCCCACCCGCAATAAATCCCAAGTCCCTTAAAACCAAAGCCTCTCTTCCACAGGCCCCTTCTACCTCATGGTACCTTTCCCACGCGAATCTCCGCCCCCCCCCCCACATTTCCTCTCCCCGATCGTCAACACCTTATGCCATACAACTAACCTTTCCCTTTTGAACAACACCTCTTCCATGGCAAGGCCATCAAGGGCAGCCCCCCTACTCCAGCCAAGGACACCAAGTGCTAATACACCTCTTTCCCTTCAAGGTGACCCTGTGCCACACCTCTACTTCACCCAAGCACACCAACGGCTAACACACCTCTACTCCATGAAGGCCATCAAGTGCCACGCTTGTACTCCAGCCAAGCGCACCAAGTGCTAATGCACTTCGTCACCGTTCTTACGCCTCTACTCCAGCCAACCACAGATTAAAGCCGTAAAACCGGATTTCCCTTTTATTTAAATAGATAACTTTCCCTTTTAATACACCAAGGCTCATTTCCATCTACGTATTGCACTAAAATGCATAATATCGATCGTATTTAATATTTCATTCTGTGTCTAGATATCATGCAGATCCTGGCGTCACTGATCTTTGTTCAGTGACTGTACTTAATACAAATGCTTATTTTTCAATCTAATTGAGTCTCTTAGGGATTGACATAAGGTATAAAAATGGATCCCTTTGATATTCAACAGATCACGCGTTGCATCCTGAACACTTACCGGTTCTTCTCATTGAAAATGCACGTGCCGCCACGAGGTCTAGCATATGCCATTTACTACACGGCACTCGCAGCTATCGCTGTTCCGGGTAAAGTACTGCAACAAGTTGTTGAGCATCTGGTCTAAAGTTATCATTTAACAGGAGGGAATCTCTCTTCCGAATGCATACAAGGCGAGCACTTCACTTCAGAAATAAATGATTGGCCTCAGAAATAAATTAAAGGAACAATTGATTAAGAGTTAAATAAGGGATGACATTATTATTTGGTTTGAAGACTTTGGAGGTAAGTTGTAGCGCTTGTCCATTTTTAAATCAAGAAAATTATGGCAGTAGCAGCAGTGTTCGAGGAATATCCACCCCAGTTTCCTCGCTTTCGCTCGTAATGTTCTTTAAAAATACACGGCTCCTGGGCTTTTCAGCTGAAAACACATTCACTCTGAGCATTCTTTCTGATATTCGCGGAGTGCTTGACGTCTCCAATTCGAATTATTTGATCCAACCTCACTAAAGGCATCATTCCTCCGTTTGCTTGAAGGACTGTTCATTCTCATTAGCTTAGACGGTTTAGCCGCCGCCATCTCCTGTCCATTCGGAACCACAACTGTGAAATATAGATGACTTCATTGTGTTTCCAATAGCGGCTGCACCACTAATCGTAGACATTCTAGGAAGGGTTATCTTATTGAAAGTCGTACATTTATGTCAAATGTCGGGTTTTAGTTCAGTTCGTTGTGCCTTAGGTTTAGAATTATTTGCTTGAAATCGTACTCGAAGACAGCAATGCATAATTGATGCCGACACTACGAAGTATTTTGAGAGTGCTGCTTTTTAGGAACTCTGGTCCTTACATAAGACGCTACAAATAGATATCAAGGTGAGGCAGTTACACTAAAATTTAAGAACAGTATTGAATAAGCACCAGGTGCTCTCACTGCACTTTGGACATTAATGTTCCTGACTAGTATCACAGGTTCCAAAACAAGAGGAAAGTAATATCTATGGGGGTTATGAAGCCACACTCGTAAGGATTCTTCGTGTGACTGCAGGGTAATATCTTTTGACCTTTTTCTTAAATACTGGTGGGATCCCATCTATTGAAAGGTTTCCGCTTTTATTTTATTACTTGTAATAGTGATTAAAATGTCGTTTTGATTTTTATTCAATTTGTAATTCTGTTGATTCTGTAGATGTAATTACCTCTCCTACATATTAATGTAAAGCATTTTAACGTTTTTTTTAATCTCACAAGCGCTCGAGTTTACATATTGATATTTACAGATTTATAACATTTTGTGCTGATTTATTTCAACACTCTCTTCCTTTCCTGTAAAGGTCTCAGCGCCATCCTTTCCAGTATCATTATTTTATATAATTCGGGTGAATGAATTAATTATGTTTGGACTGTTCTCCTCAACTTTTATCTCTCTCTGTCTTACAGTTAATTTGGTCGCTATTGTGATTCTGAACCGAGGAAGATGCGGTCTCTCCAGATGTATCACTCGGTACCTGGTGTTCATGGCAGTGACTGACCTGCTCGTTATTGTCACCGCAGTGATAATAAATCGGATACCTAGTATTTATTTTCCAGGGACTTTTCTGTCCATCACTCCCGTGTGCAGCCTCAGTGTCACGTTAATTCATGCAGCAAGAGACAGTTCTGTGTGGTTAACGGTCGCTTTCACCTTCGATCGATTTGTGGCCATTTCGGCCGAAAAGCTGAAAGCAAAATATTGCACTGAGAAAACGGCGGCTGGGGTTATTGTAATGGTTTGTGCTCTAAGTTGCTTTAAAAGTATTCCATGGTATTTTATTCACGAACCAATTTACATATTTGACAATGTCCCAATGTATTGTAAGCAGAAGGAAATCCGTTACACTTCAATTGTGTGGACAGCATTTGATTGGTCTGACCGCATTTTAACTCCTTGCCTCTCGTTCTTTCTGATTATTTTGTTTAATGTGCTGACAGTCAGACACATTCGTTTGGTAAACAGAGCCCGCAGGAGACTCTGGTCGCAGAGCAACAGAGAAAATAAGACTGACCAAGAGATGGAGAACAGGAGAAAGTCCATTGTTTTACTGTTTGCCATTTCAGGGAGCTTCAGCTTATTGTGGATAACATATGTTGTACAATTCTTTTATGATCGATTGACAAAGGATTTTAAAATCAAAGGTTTCAATGACCCAAAATTCATTCTCCAAGAAAGTGCAAATATGCTTCAGTTGCTGAGTTGCTGCACAAACACATTCATTTATGCAGTGACCCAGAGGAAATTCAGGGAGCAGTTAAGAAATATATTGGAACATGTCCTCAATCTGAAAAAAAAATCAGTTAAATAAAGCAGCCAAAACAATTGCGTAATGGAAACTTTCTCGCTTGTTCTACCTTAAACATAAAATTAACACTGCCAAAGGGGTAGATTAACGCATATCCAAATTTACAGGTAAGTCACTTCCACTTAGGGCTGACATAAAACATCTCAACTTGCGCAAAGGCCTCTTGCCCGTAGCAATAACAAAGAATCCCTATTCACTGACAGACCACCTTTCTGTAGCACTGAGAACAATTTCCCAATATACTGAGGCCACGTTCCCTGTAGCCCTGACACAAACATCTCAATTGCCTGACAGGCCATCATCCTGTCACAGTGACACAAACATCCCAGTTTACTGATAGCTTCCTTCCTGTAGCAGCGACACTAATATCTCAACTTACTAACACGCCAGCTTCACCACACAAACATCTAAATTTCCTGACAGTCGACATCCTGTAACACTGACACAAACATCCAAGTTTACTGACAGGCAACTTCCTGTAGCCGGAACATACATATTACCATTTGCTGGCAGGCGATTTTCTGTTGCACTGACACAAACATCCTACTTTACTGACAGACCGCCTTCCAGTGGCAGTGCCACAAAACAATTCGAAATACTGACATGTGTACTCCCTCCAAAATATATCACAATTGCTGGCAGGGCAGCTTCCAGTATCACCACACTACGATCCTTATTACCTGACAGGTTAACTTCATCTAGCAGTCAACAAAAACTACCAATTTACTGGCAGGTCACATTACTGTAACAGTGACAGAGACTTCCCAATGTATTGTCAGTTGATGTCCTTTCTACCAGTGACATACGCATTTCAGTTAACATAAATTTGTTCTTACCATGTCAGTGATTGTAGCATTAAATTACAGTTCTCAGCCAATTTCGTATGAACTGAATCTGCCCCGTTTTTCAGCTGCAGATGTCCATCAAAAAGAGAGCGCACTCTCAATATCTGTTGGGAACTAACACTTCATTATGCAGCCGACGATTGAAAGCTGACAGTTATTCTGTCGTTAGCATCAACTGATGCCTCTTCTGGAATAAAGTTCATAATTTCCTACAGCACGTCGTGTAAAACTTAATTTAAAAAACGGGCAGAAGAATAGTTGCAACCAAAGTGTTCGCTCTTCCTTACTCTCTCAATGTCCTCTCTCTTAACTCAGAACACTGCTGTAAGAAGTCTTACAACACCAGGTTAAAGTCCAACAGGTTTGTTTCGAATCACTAGCTTCCGGAGGACAATTGCATCGGTACCATTCTCCCTCCATATCTCGTTAGCCCTTAAGGTTTCCATCTAGTGGCCAACACATTGTCTTTAGCAAACATGGATTACCTTCGTTTCAGAAACAGCGTCTTGAAGGCATGAGCACTCACAGTATAAAGCTTACTCTTCATCAAATGTTGCGGTATGTTTTACCAAAACATTAAGACTACACCACCAATCACTGCACGATCAGAAACTTGGAACATATTTAATTTTTCTGCCTCATCTAAACCTCTTCTATTTGAGGTACCCTCCCATAAAAAAATGACCAAATACCGACTTTCCTCACATTCGAATAATCCAATCTCCCGTAACCTAATATTGCCACTAACATTCCTCATCCATGTCACCAATCTGGCAAACCTATTTTGCATCCTCTAAAGGGCTAAAGCATCAACCCTGGAGAATGGTGACCAGAAACGGATGTGTCAATTTAATTGTGGCCGGCGAAAAGTGCTAATTGTTTCTGCACATCTTCCATCCATTTGTGCTCAAGACCTTAATTCTTTAGCCACAACTTCATAGCTTTCTGTGACAACACTCTCAGTATGACTCGATACATTCGTATACAGATGCACATGAACACTCACGTCCTCTATTTTCTCCTCTCCCTTTTAGCAAAACACAGAATTGCCATTGTTAAATTATATCTGCGAGTTTTATTCACAATTACATTGCCTTTCGAAGTCGGTTGGCACCATTCTAACTCTCTAAAATATATTTAAGCTACAAAAGTCCTCGTAGTATTTTGCGTCTGATAAGTAAATACTTTGTTGTCTAATACTATCCCAAAACCATTGCTTTATTCATCTTGTTCCTTGTTCTTATTTCTGTGACCACCTTCGAAATTTAGGGGAAAATATTCAAACTGCCTTCCTCCAGGTACGCTGATCCTGGTTTTGCATGTGCATGCGGCCCCTTTTCAATATTTGCCTTCAACCTATTTACTCGCTCCCGACCCTCATTCTTAGCTTGTGAATCAGGAGGTTCCCAAGGGTACATCATCTAATTAAAGTTGAGGTGGCTTAACTATCTATTACCATGAGAAGTTTGGAAGCATTGCTGCGAACTGACTAGCCGAATGCCCAGGAAATATCTGCACGGCTGTGTCTGCTGGTGATGGATCCAACAACAGGGCAGAAGCTAAACAATCTCATCCTAAGGAAACGACCTGCTGCTGAAGCAGCCGTTGACAGAAACGTGAGGGGGAGTGAACATTGCGAACTCAGCTTGGAAACAAAAGTCCTCCATCTTGTTGCCTATATTCATGGGAAATTCGCCAGATTCACCAGGCTCCCGAGAAGACATGGCCCTCCGGCCCCACCAGCTATACCTGCCCCCAGATATAAACTAGAACACCACCCACGACCGCTGGAGGTCACAGCCGCCACATGCACATTGTGGGTGCTTACCCGCATGACCCCGCGCCCGATTCGCTAGATTTACGGCACCTGGACTCTCCAATCTGGGCCTGCAACACCAGGTGCGATAGTATAGGGAGTCCCCGGGCCAATGGCAAGGTAATAGGCGACCTTGTTGAATTCCTTTCAGATACCGGAGCTTCCCGAACACCCCTCAGCACATCCACGTTGCACACAGACATCCCTTGGCCCACTGCAAACACCATTACACTCAGTGGATTTACCAGACATATGCAAGAGGGACGTATCACCACCCCTATACAGGCACACCTAAGCAATGTTTCCTGCGATCACCCGGTATTATTAAACAGACAGGCGGAGACAGAAATAGCCAAAGTTATTGACAGCCTATTACAGCAAGGGTGTTGAGACCCGTAGCATCCAGCAACAGTACACCAACATGGCCTGTGAAAAAGCCAGGCGGATCATGGCGTTGCGCAAGTCAAAGCGATACATCCTGAGTGAATGAGACACATCCAGAGTGGGAATTTGAAACTTGGTAATTTGGTGCAGTGAGGTAATTTGCTGCAGAGTGGGAGAAGGTGCCTTTTCCCTACTGTTTTGTCCTCTCTCATCCTTCTGCCCTGTAACTTTTAATATGCAGGGAGAGAACCAGAAAGCATCTGAGACCCTCAGAAATAATTTTTTTACTTTTATTACCGTTTCAAATTGTGTATGTGTGTGGTGATGGTGGTGGTGGTGTGGGGGGGGGGGGGGGGGGGGGTTGGTGGCGGACTGAAGTGACATCACAGAAAAGCTGTGACCTGAGTGGCTGGTTGGGAATCTACACTAAATTAAAAAAATTAAGCATTGGTAAACTAATTAAACATAATTACTTCATTATAATTTAGAGGGGTATCTAAGCCAGAGGTCGGAGAGTACTGTATTTAGCTTTCACATTTATAGTAGAAAGCTAGTGCTAGGAAACATATAGTTAACAGAAACTTTTTAATTTTTAAAAACTTTTAACTTTAATTTACTAATTAATTGACGCAATGTCAGTTAGAGGGGTGCAGTGCTCTGACTGTGAGATGTGGCAGGTCCGGGAGGCTTCCAGCGGCCCGGATGGCTTCATCTGCAGAAAGTACACCCAACTGGACCTCCTCACGGACCGCATGGTTCGGTTCGAGCAGCAATTGGATGCACTTAGGAGCATGCAAGTGGCGGGGAGCGTCATAGATAGCAGTTATATAAATGTGGTCACACCCAAGGTACAGGCAGAGAAATGGGTGACCACCAGAAAGGGCAGGAATACTTTGGATACTGTCGGGGGGGGATAGCCTATCAGGCAAAACAGCAGCAGCCAAAGCAGTGGCACCAGGGCTGGCTCTGATGTTCAGAAGGGAGGGTCAAAGCGCAGAAGAGCAATAGTCACAGGGGACTCTATAGTCAGGGGCACAGATAGGCGCTTCTGTCGATGTGAAAGAGACTTCAGGATGGTATGTTGCCTCCCTGGTGCCAGGGTCCAGGATGTCTCCGAATGGGTAGAGGGCATCCTGAAGGGGAGGGCAAACAGGCAGAGGTAGTTGTACATATTGGTTCTAACGACATAGGCAGGAAGGAGCATGAGGTCCTGCAGCAGGAGTTCAGGGAGCTAGGCAGAAATCTAGTGCTGGGAAGACAGGACCTCGAGGGTTGTAATCTCGGGATTACTCCCTATGCCACGTGCCAGTGAGGCTAGAAATAGGAAGTTAGAGCAGCTAAATAGGTGGCTAAACAGCTGGTGTAGGAGGGAGGTTTTCCGTTATATGGACCACTGGGAGCTCTTCCGGGGCAGGTGTGACCTATATAAGAAGGACGGGTTGCATCTAAACTGGAGAGGCATAAATATCCTGGCCGCGAGGTTTGCTAGTGTCACACAGGAGGGTTTAAACTAGTATGGCAGGGGTGTGGGCACGGGAACAATAGGTCAGAAGGCGAGAGCATTGAGGGAGAACTAGGGAATAGGGACAGTGTGGCTCTGAGGCAGAGCAGACAGGGTGAAGTTGCTGAACTCAGCAGGTCTGGTGACCTGAAGTGCATATGTTTTAATGCAAGAAGTATGACGGGTAAGGCAGATGAACTTAGAGCTTGGATTAGTACTTGGAACTATGATGTTGTTGCCATTACAGAGACCTGTTTGAGGGAAGGGCAGCTAAACTTTCCAGGATTTAGATGTTTCAGGCGGAATAGAGGGGGATGTAAAAGGGGTGGCGGAGTTGTGCTACTGGTTAGGGAGGATATCACAGCTGTACTACGGGAGGACACCTCAGAGGGCAGTGAGGCTAAATGGGTAGAGATCAGGAATAAGAAGGGTGCAGTCACAATGTTGGGGGTTTACTACAGGCCTCCCAACAACCAGCGGGAGATAGAGGGGCAGATAGATAGAGAGATTTTGGAAAAGAGTAAAAATAGGGTTGTGGTGATGGGAGACTTCAACTTCCCCAATATTGACTGGGACTCACTTAGTGCCAGGGGCTTAGACGGGGCAGAGTTTGTAAGGAGCATCCAGGAGGGCTTCTTAAAACAATATGTTGACAGTCCAACTAGGGAAGGGGCGGTGCTTGACCTGGTATTGGGGAATGAGCCCGGCCAGGTGGTAGTCGTTTCAGGAGGGTAGCATTTCGAGACCAGTGACCACAATTCAGTAAGTTTTAAAGTGCTGGTGAACAAGGATAAGAGTGGTCCTAGGGTGAATGAGGTAAATTGGGGGAACGCTAATTATAACAATATTTGCCGGGAACTGAAGAACCTAGATTGGGGGCGGATGTTTGAGGGTAAATCAACATCTGACATGTGGGAGGCTTTCAAGCGCCGGTGAAAGGAATTCATGACCGGCATGTTCCTGTGAGGAAGAAGGATAAATACGGCAATTTTCGGGAACCTTGGATAACGAGAGATATTGTAGGCCTCCTCAAAAAGAAAAATAAGGCATTTGTCAGGGCTAAAAGGCTGGGAACAGACAAAGCCTGTGTGGAATATAAGGAAAGTAGGAAGAAACTTATGCAAGGCGCCAGGAGGGCTAGAAGGGGTCACGAAAAGACATTGGCAAATAGGGTTAAGGAAAATCCCAAGGCTTTTTACACGTACATAAAAAGCAAGAGGGTAGCCATGGAAATGGTTGGCCCACTGAAGGATAGGCAAGGGAATCTATGTGTGGAGCCAGAGGAAATGGGCGAGGTACTAAATGAATACTTTGCATCAGTATTCACGAAAGAGAAGGAATTGGTAGATGTTGAATCTGGAGAAGGGTGTGTAGTAAGCCTGGGTCACATTGGGATGCAAAAAGCCGAGGTGTTGGGCGTCTTGAAAAATATTAAGGTAGATAAGTCCCCAGGGCCTGATGGATCTACCCCAGAATACTGAAGGAGGCTAGAGAGGAAATTGCTGAGGCCTTGACAGAAATCTTTGGATCCTCACTGTCTTCAGTTGATGTCCCGGTGGACTGGAGAACAGCCAATGTTGTTCCTCTGTTTAAGAAGGGTAGCAAGGATAATCCAGGGAACTATAGGCCGGTGAGCCTTACGTCAGTGGTAGGGAAATTACTGGAGAGAATTCTTCGAGACAGGATCTACTCCCATTTGGAAGCAAATGGGCGTATTAGTGAGAGGCAGCATGGTTTTGTGAAGGGGAGGTCGTGTCTCATTAACTTGATAGAGTTTTTCGAGGAGGTCACAAAGATGATTGATGCAGGTAGGGCAGTGGCTGTTGTCCATGTGGACTTCAGTAAGGCCTTTGACAAGGTCCCTCATGGCAGACTAGTACAAAAGGTGAAGTCACACGGGATCAGGGGTGAACTGGCAAGGTGGATACAGAACTGGCTAGGTCATAGAAGGCAGAGAGTAGCAATGGAAGAATGCTTTTCTAATTGGAGGGCTGTGACTAGTGGTGTTCCGCAGGGATCAGTGCTGGGACGTTTTCTGTTCGTAGTATATGTAAATGATATGGAGGAAAATGTAACTGGTCTGATTAGTAAGTTTCAGACGACACAAAGGTTGGTGGAATTGCGGATAGCGATGAGGACTGTCAGAAGATACAGCAGGATTTAGATTGTTTGGAGACTTGGGCGGAGAGATGGAAGATGGAGATTAATCCGGGCAAATGTGAGGTAATGCATTTTGGAAGGTCTAATGCAGGTAGGGAATATACGTGAATGGTAGAACCCTCAAGAGTATTGAAAGTCAGAGAGATCTAGGTGTACAGGTCCACAGGTCACTGAGAGGGGCAACACAGGCGGAGAAGGTAGTCAAGAAGGTATACGGCATGCTTGCCTTCATTGGCCGGGGCATTGCGTATAAGAATTGGCAAGTCATGTTGCAGCTGTATAGAACCTTAGTTAGGCCACACTTGGAGTATAGTGTTCAATTCTGGTCGCCACACGACCAGAAGGATGTGGAGGCTTTAGAGAGGGTGCAGAAGAGATTTACCAGAATGTTGCCTGGTATGGAGGGCATTAGCTATGAGGTGCGGTTGAACAAACTCGGTTTGTTCTCACTGGAACAACGGAGGTTGAGTGGCGACCTGATAGAGGGCTACAAAATTATGAGGGGCATAGACAGAGTGGATAGTCAGAGGCTTTTCCCCAGGGTATAGGGGTCAATTACCAGAGGGCATAGGTTTAAGGTGCGAGGGGCAAGTTTTTTTTACACATGGGTAGTGGGTGCCTGGAACTCGCTACCGGAGGAGGTGGTGGAAGCAGGGACGATAGTGACATTTAAGGGGCATCTTGACAAATACATGAATAGGATGGGAATAGAGGAATACGGACCCAGGAAGTGTCGAAGATTGTAGTTGAGTCGGCCAGCATGGTCGGCACGGGCTTGGAGGACTGAAGGGCCTGTTCCTGTGCTGTACTTTTCTTTTTTCTTTTTTCTTTGACATTCGATTACACAAAATTAACTAAGATCACCGATTCAGAGCCCCCACTGTAGCTACATGACCCGCCAACATGGTGAAACAAGAGGTGCAGGCAAATGTTTTCACAGTGCTGGATATCAGCAATTGTCCCTGGTCCATCACCTTAAATCGGTCCTGCAAGTACAAGTTCGCTTTCACCTTCCACTTGGATTTGCCTACCGCAGGGTCTCTATAATTCCCCTTCCATTTTCCACAGACAGCGAACTGCCGGACGAGCGAAACTTTCCCGACCTGAGTACCTCGATCCAGTATGTCGATGACTTACTGCTGAAGACCATTACCAGAGAGGAGCATGTAGCTCTGTTATACAAATTGCTTGTACTGCTCCACTCAATTTGGTGTAAAGTCAACCCGAAAAAGGCCCAAGTAATGAAATCAGAAGTCCTATACCTGGGTACAGTAATGAGGCACGGGAAGAGGGAGATCGAACAGAAAAAGACAGATTCGATACTGCAGCTACCACTACCACGAAATTTGAGTGCTTTCCGAGCTTTCCTAGGTCTGGCAGTGTACTGTAGGAACCATATAGATGGCTTAGCCACTAATGCAGCTCCGTTGACTTACGTTCGAAAGAAAAATGCCACCTGTAACTGGATCCCGCTGCACAAAGCTGCAGTAACGGATTTAAATTACACCCTCGCCACAGCACCAGCCTACTAGTTCCCATACGCCTTAGAATGTGGCAGCCAGCGATCATATGCTTTTAGCAGTACTATTGCAGCAGGGACACGGTAGATTAGGCCTAGTAGATACGCCTCCCAAGTACTAGATGCAGTCGAACAGAGCTTCTCCGGGTATGAATGGCACCAGCTCGTGGTATATTGGGCTGTGCAGTACTTTGCGAACGTCACAGGATTTAGTCCCATCACTGTCCTCATCGAACATATGTCAGGTGGATGTACCTTTAAGAAATGGGTGTTTATCAAATAGCTGCAGTGACGTCAGTGTGTGGGTGGAGCTGGGCTGTCTGTTTTTCACTTTCATTTTGAGCTGGCAGTTGTAGTGTATTTTTGGTTTCGTTTTCAGAGGTGATAGCTGCATTCAAAGCAAGCAGCTGTATAATGATCTCTCTCTCTACAAGCCAAAAAATGTCTTGAGATCACTGATGATTTCAAAGTAAAACCTGTTTCTGTAGAGCATGTAAACCTGTTGTCTTCGTTTAAAAAGGTTTTAACTTATGGATGTTGTTTGGAAAGTTATTAAGGGTTATCTATAGTGTACTGTATATTTTGGGGGTGGTCAGGATTGGTCGTTGATAAACTGTTTACTGTGTATTTATAAAATGTTAACTGGATTGATAGAATAAACATGCCCTTGTTTATTGGGCCCTTGTGCTCCTCATAACTAAAATCAATTCATAGCGGTGGGTCAGGTGAACTCCCGATATACTTTGGGGTTCTCTAAGCCCTGGCCCATAATACACACCGCAACCCAGTTTTTGCTGGAAGGCCGATTTAAGAACGGCAAGGTAAGCCAGGTCCGCGCCGCACGCAGGCAACCCTGCTCAGAGATAGTTTAGCACACTGTGCTAAATCGCTGGCTTTTAAAGCAGACCAAGGCAGGCCAGCAGCACGGTTCGATTCCTGCACCAGCCTTCCCGAACAGGCGCCGGAATTTGGCGACTAAGGGCTTTTCTCAGTAACTTCATTGAAGCCTACTTGTGACAATAAGCGATTTTCATTTCCTTTTGGGGGACACCCACATGAGTGTCAGATCATAGGTACGAAGGATTCCACAGAACCGTTTATCCCAACACAACAGGAGGCACGGTCAGGGTCAAAACAGATAGCTACCCATCAGAAATACACTGCGCTCAGAATTTATGTGGAGAACTCACCCACAATAGAGGACGGACTAGGATCATATATGTGGTACATATGTGGAGGACATGCCGGGCCGACCACTAGTGGAACTCGCCCTCAAATTATCCAGACACCTGGGTGCCCAAACTGCCGAACTGGCAGCAATTGTATATGCAGTCGGTTGCCAGAATGTATTTCCCTCACCCGCCAAGTTACACCTATTACATAAACGAGACAGGGTTACTTTAATGGCCACACCGGACAGCTCAGACCCTTCCTGGATGGGGTTTCGGCCCCGTAGGCTGATTAGGATAAGGCATGAGGACAGAGACTGAGGAATACCGCTACAAACTCCAGTGTGGCACAATGAACAAATAAATGTCTGGAAAGCCGGTACAAGATAAAGATGGGGCCCTATGAGACAAATGATTCCGAGAATGAGTATCTGTTGGGCAGTTTATCCGTGTAATGTGGAGTTCTCTAGATGATGAGATTCAGCCTACTTACAAACAAATGTAAGGTACAAGAACCCGCCACTTACAACACTTCTATTCGTCGAGGACATCTGTCTAAAGTTTAGAGTCCTCAAGGCAGTTTGCTAAATGTTAAAGTCATAAAGGCACCCTACTAAATTTTAATTCTCCATGGCCCACGGCACTTTACTTCCATATGCTACCCGTCTCTTCTGGCTTTCTTTGAGAACACAATGAAGTCTTTTCTGCAACATGGAAATTTCCCACGGATCTATATTCCGCAGGGTGTAACTATCCACGGCCGTACCCACCAGTTCTGCCAATGAACCAAAAGGAAATTCATGAATGGTAACGGCCCACACAGCCTACTCATTTTCTCATCTTCTTTGGCTGACTTGACACATCTTAACAGGTGGCACCAGCGCAGTTGTGCAACATCACAGCTATCGTCCTCCAGCTTGCTTTCATACCCGCCATTCATCATGGCAGGAACACCGTAGCAATGCGACTGTAACCCCCCCCCCACCCCCCCCCCCTCCCTTCTACGGTCATACGGCATCGTGTTCAGTATCAAGAGGAGGGATCTGTGGCCGAACGGCCACCTAAAATGGCGTCCTGCTTCGGAGGCTGGTAGAATTGGCCAGG
Organism: Scyliorhinus torazame; assembly: GCF_047496885.1. Lineage (NCBI taxonomy): Eukaryota > Metazoa > Chordata > Chondrichthyes > Carcharhiniformes > Scyliorhinidae > Scyliorhinus > Scyliorhinus torazame. The sequence continues at coordinate 182,703,657 of NC_092711.1, read as the reverse complement.
TTTAGGGTCAAACAGGCTGCAGCTTAATTAAACATATAGGAGCAAGCTACAGCCTTGCCATCACAATGCGCAGGTAAATGGCCATCGCCTCACAAACCTTATAGAGTTCTTTGAGAAGGTGACCAAACAGGTGGATGAGGGTAAAGCAGTTGATGTGGTGTATATGGATTTCAGTAAAGCGTTTGATAAGGTCCCCCACGGTAGGCTACTGCAGAAAATACGGAGGCATAGGATTCAGGGTGATTTAGCAGTTTGGATCAGAAATTGGCTGTCTCGAAGAAGACAAAAGGCGGTGGTTGATGGGAAATGTTCAGACTGGAGTCCAGTTACTAGTGGTGTACCACAAGGATCTGTTGTGGGACCACTGCTGTTTGTTATTTTTATGAATGACCTGGAGGAGGGCGTAGAAGGATGGGTGAGTAAATTTGCTTATGACACGAAAGTCGGTCGAGTTGTGGACAGTGCAGAAGGATGTTACAAGTTACAGAAGGACATAGATAAGCTGCAGCGCTGGGCTGAGAGGTGGCAAATGGAGTTTAATGCAGAAAAGTGTGAGGTGATTCATTTTGGAAGGAATAACAGGAAAACAGAGTACTGGGCTAATGGTAAGATTCTTGGCAGTGTGGATGAGCAGAGGGATCTCGGTGTCGATGTACATCGATCCCTGAAAGTTGCCACCCAGGTTGAGAGGGTTATTAAGAAGGCGTATGGTGTGTTAGCTTTTATTGGTAGAGGGATTGAGTTTCGGAGCCATGAGGTCATGTTGCAGCTGTACAAAACTCTGGCGCGTCCGCATTTGGAGTATTGCGTGCAATTCTGGTCGCCGCATTAAAGGAAGGATGTGGGAGCATTGGAAAGGGTGCAGAGGAGGTTTACCAGAATGTTACCTGGATGGAGGGAAGATCTTATGAGGAAAGGCTGAGGGACTTGAGGCTGTTTTCATTAGAGAGAAGAAGGTTAAGAGGTGACTTAATTGAGGCATACAAGATGATCAGAGGATTGGATAGGGTGGACAGTGAGAGCCTTTTTCCTCGGATGGTGATGTTTAGCACGAGGGGACATAGCTTTAAATTGAGGGGATATAGATATATGACAGATGTCAGAGGTAGTTTCTTTGCTCAGAGAGTAGTAAAGGCGTGGAATGCCCTGCCTGCAACAGTCGTGGACTCGCCAACACTAAGGGCATTCAAATGGTAATTGAATAGATATATGGACGATAAGGGAATAGTGTTGATGGGCTTTAGAGTGGTTTCACAGGTCTGTGCAACATCGAGGGCCGAAGGGCCTGTACTGCGCTGTAATGTTCTATGTTCTATAGCGGCACCACCATTCCTTATATGGAAGGTCTTACGCGCCCCTCACACCAACAGACATGGCCTGTGAGGGTAAACCACGAAATGAATGTGGGAGCCCGTGATTGGAATGTTCGATCAGGGTGATCGAATCTTGATCAATTGATTGGTAATGGTCCAGGGACCGCCCAAAAGAGCGCAAAACCAATAAGGTACAAAAGGTGCTGCACCACCTGAGAATCGCTCTCTGCAACAGCGTGCAACAGCAACTGAATAACGGTGATCTTCACCGGCCAGCATGAGGAGGACCAGCGCACCACCAACAGAAGGAAGAGCAAAGACAGGGCACCAGATCAGACCATGGACTGTATATCCAGCACTGCAGAAGCCGAATACAGAAAAAGGACTTCATCTGCCTGCGTACTTGCTCGTCACTCAAAAGTTAAGTTAAGGTCTCGTATGCAATACGTCAGTATTCTGGAAAATAACGTTTGTTGGGTGGTGCGATTGATTCACTGTAACATTGTGTGAGTTTAAGATACACAATTTGACTGAACGCAGATGGCGCGCAGCCATTTGTCCACCGGATACGCATTGAAGACATATTGTGGTAGCAACAAATTGCATGCCAAACAGCAGAAGAAGTCAGCGACAGACAGCACACACGTTCTCACAACAACCGATCACATATAATAACTCCCATCCTGCCATATCCATTCATGAATAGTGGTGAACAATTAAGCGATAAAGCAGAAGAGATGGCTCGAAAGAGAAAATGCTGAAAAATCTCAGCAGGTCTGGCAGCATCTGTTGGGAGAGAAAGGAGCTTACGTTTCCAATCCAATGACTCTTCGTAAAAGCTCACAGGCAGAGAAAGTGGGAAATATTTATACTGTGGAGTGAGAATGAAAGATGAGTCATAGCCACAGAAACCCAGGGAAACCGGGTGCTAATAGCACAGAAACCAAGGGAAATGAGTGCTAATGGCAGTCCCCAGAGAGAACAAAAGGTATGAAACACCAAACTGTAGAGAAACTTACATCAGATGGTACACTGTGACAGATTTAAATGTGGTGGGAGGGGAAGGGGGAAGCAAAGGGGAGAAAGGGTTAGGAAAGGTGGATAAGGTGAGGGAGTGGTTAAATATATATTCAGAAGAACAAGAAGTAAAGAAATGGTAAAGGACATTAAAAATGAAATGGAATGAAAACAAATGGGACGAGTTGGGGTAAAGTTAATCATCTGAAGTTGTTGGGAGCAGGTTCTTTTGTTAAAATAGCAAGCAACGGGAAGGTCAGGATCCTGAATGCGCACTGACCTTACCGTTGCTTGCCATTTTAACAAAAAACCTGCTTCCATGCCCACATGTCTGTCCTTGGCCTGCTGCAATGTTCCAGTGAAGCTCACCGCAAACTGGAGGAACAGCATCTCATCTTTCGGTTAGGCACGCTACAGCCTTCCGGTCTCAACATCTAATTCAACTACTTCAGATGATTAGCTCTACCCCACCTCGACCATTTGTTTTCAATGATCAAAGAACAAAGAAAGTACAGCAGAGAAACAGGCCCATCGGCCCTCCAAGCATGCGCCTACCATGCTGCACGTCTAAACGAAAATCGTCTACACTTCCGGGGTCCGTATCCTTCTAATCCCATCCTATTCATGTATTTGTAAAGATGCCCCTTAAACGCCCCTGCTTCCACCACCTCCTCCGGCAGCGAGCTCCAGGCACCCACTACCCTCTGTGTACAAAACCTGCCTCGTACATCTCCTCTAAACCTTGCCCCTCGCACCTTAAATCTATGCCCCCAGTAATTGACCCCTCTACCCTGGTAAAAAGTATCGATCCACTCTGTCCCGTACCAGCCTCCCCGAACAGGTGCCGGAATGTGGCGACGAGGGGCCTTTCACAGTAACTTAATTTGAAGCCTACTTGTGACAATAAGCGGTTTTCATTTTCATTCTATGCCCCTTCTAATTTTGTAGACCGCTATCAGGTCGCCCCTCAACCTCCTTCGTTCCAGTGAGAACAAACCAAGTTTATTCAACCTGTCCTCATAGATAATGCTCTCCATAACCGGCAACATCCTGGTAAATCTCTTCTGCACCCTCTCTAAAACCGCCACATCCTTCTTGTAGTGTGGCGACCTAAATTGAACACTATATCAAAGTGTGGCCTAACTCAGGTTCTATACAGCTGCAACATGACTTGCCAAGTTTTATACAGAATGCCCCGGCCAATGAAGGCAAGTATGCCGTATGCCTTCCTGACTACCTTCTCCACCTGTGTTGCCCCTTTCAGTGACCTGTGGACCTGTACACCTAGATCTCTCTGACTGTCAATGCTCTTGAGGGTTCTACCATTCATTGTATATTCCTCACCTGTATTAGAACTTGCAAAATGCATTACCTCACATTTGTCCGGATTAAACTCTATCTTCCAACTCTCTGCCCAAGTTTCCAAACGATCTAAATACTGCTGTATCCTCTGGCAGTCCTCATCGCGATCCGCAATTCCACCAATCTTTGTGTCGTCCGCAAACTTACTAATCAGACCAGTTACATTTTCCTCCAAATCATTTAAATATACTACGAACAGCAAAGGTCCGAGCACTGAAACCTGTGGAACACCACTAGTCACAGCCCTCCAATCAGGAAAGCACCCTTCTGTTGCTACTCTCCGCCTTCTCTGTCCTAGCCAGTTCTGTATCCATCTTGCCAGCTCACCTCTGATCCCATGTGACTTCACCAGTCTGTCATGTGGGACCTTGTCAAAAACCTTACTGAAGTCCATATAGACAACATCCACTGCCCTACCTGCATCAATCATCTTTGTGACCTCCGCGAAAAACTCTGTCAATTTAGTGAGACACGACCTCCCATTCAGAAAACCGTGCTGCCTCTCGCTAATACGTCCACTTGGTTCCAAGTGGGAGAAGATCCTGTCTTCAAGAATTATCTCCAATAATTTTCCTACCACTGGAGTAAGGCTCAGCGCCTGTAGTTCCCTGGATTATCCTCGATACCCTTCTTAAACAAAGGAACAACATTGGCTATTCTTCAATCCTTCGGGACATCACCTAAAGACAGTGAGGATCCAATCTTCATCCCATTTTATTTTAAATGTCCTTTACCATTTCTTTCTTTCTTGTCTTTATTAAGAGATATTTAACCCCCCCCCCCCCCGCCCCCCCCCCCGCCATCTTGTCCACCTTTCATTATCCTTTCTCCCCTTTGTATCCCCTCCCACCACATTTACATCTGTCACAGGACGCCCTCTGATGTTAGTTTCCCTGCTGTTTGCCCTTTCACACCTTTTGGTCTCTCTGGGGACTGCCATCAGCACTCTTTTTCCTTAGTTTCCGTGGCTATTAGCACTCCGTTTCCCTGCGTTTCAGTGGCTATGGCCTATCTTGCATTTTCACTCCACCAGTATAATTATTACCCACTTTCTCCGTTTGTTAGCTTTGACAAAGAGTCACTGGACTCGAAACGTTCGCTCTTTTTTCTTCCTACAGATGCTGCCAGACCTGCTCAGAATTTCCAGCATTTTCCCTTTCGTTTCAGATTCCTGCATCCGCTGTAATTTGTCTTTATATATAGAAGAGATGGCACCACAGATATCGTCATGCTCAATGATTGCAGACAAACCAAAGAGTGGAGGTGAGTCCGCACAGATCAACATGTTTAATGATTGGGAAGAGACTAAGTGGAGGAGGTGACCCAACACAAGCTGCCATCCTTAATGATTGGGGAGAAACTAAGAGGTGTAAGTCACTCCACAAATAACGCCATCCTCAAGGATTTGGGAGAAACTGAGGATGAAGTGCCTCCACATATGTCGCCATGCTCAATGATTGGGACAAACTAAAAGCAGGACGTGACACCACAAATTTCGCGATGCTCAATTATTGGGGAGAATCTAAGAGGAGGATGTGACTCCACACATAGGAACATAGGAATTAGGAGCAGACCTACGCAATTCAGTCGTTCGAGTGTACTCCGCCATTCAGTCAGATCTTGGCTGATCTCCAACTGGTCTCAAATCCAGCTTCCTGCTTGCTCCCCATATCTCTTCAACACGTTTTTAAATCAGATATATATCTATATCCTTCTTGATACGACTTAATGATTCAGACTGCACCGCATTATAGGGCAGCAAGTGCCACAGATTTTCCACCCTCCGCGAGAAGTAGTTCATCCTCATCTCAGTTTTCAATCGACCGACTCTTTACCTATGTCTGTGACCTCTAGTTCTAGATTTCCCCACAAGTGGGTATATTTGGTCTACGTTTACTTTATCAATCCCTCTTACTATTTTATACCTCTGTCATGTCCCCTCTCATTCATCAAAACTCCAGCGTGTCTAAGCGCAAACAGTTCAATCGCTCCACATACATCAAACTTTTAATCCTGGAATCATATAATTTACAGTGCAGAAGGAGGCCATTCGGCCCATCGAGTCTGCACCGGCTCTTGGAAAGAGCACCCGACCCAAGGTCAACACCTCCACCCTATCCCCATAACCCAGTAACCCCACCCAACACTAAGGGCAATTTTTGACACTAAGTTCAATTTATCATGGCCAATCCACCTAACCTGCACATCTTTGGACTGTGGGAGGAAACCGGAGCACCCGGAGGAAACACACGCACACACCGGGAGGATGTGCAGACCCGCCACAGACAGTGATCCAAGCCGGAATCGAACCTGGGACCCTGGAGCTGTGAAGCAATTGTGCTATCCACAATGCTACAGTCCCGCCCCCACAATGCTACCGTGCTGCCCCCACAATGCTACCGTGCTGCCCCCACAATGTTACCGTGCTGCCCAGAGTCTATCTGCTGAATCTCATCTGAACTGCCACCAATGCCACCAGATCCTTTCTCAAATAAGGAGGCCGAAACTGAACACAATACTCCAACACACAATGTAAAAGACTATCCAAGTAAATCCTGTCACTAGGGAAGGAATAAAGCACTCAGGTCTTAGTGCACAACATGAAACTGGTCTGCAGTTTCATAAAGTGAAGGAAGGTTTCGCCATTGTTTTAATGATTGGAACAGATCTCTTACTGGAAATTGAGAAAATGTAATTGATGTCTTACACGGTCTGGATTACTTAAAATCACATAATTGTAATGGTTCATTGCTTCAAGACGAACTTCAGGATGTTAAAAACATTTTCTGTGGGGACACCTAGAATGTTGTCCATTTAGGAGTTGAATGAACAAGTATGAGGAAATGATGCGGAATTGGCTTTCTTGAGGGATAAGGAGCGACCAGAAATCATGATTCGCTCGTCAATGCAATATTAAGGGAGTGATGTGGTGACGGACATTCCGTTCATTGAATGGCTTTGAAACCGGAAGCACTTCTACTCTCCAAGATGGATGCAAACAACGTCAAATGGTATCGTTCAGTCGAAAGCGTGTCAATGAAAATCATGCTATTTGTGGCCTTCATTTCTGTCTATTCAGCAAACACTTGTGCTTGGAGTGGTTTGTTTATCAGATTATCCATTAAGACCTTTACGGTTACCAATCACTGTGAAGTGCATGTGTTCGAAATTACAATAATGTGGTCAGGGGTCAATAAGATATTCCATCGATAACAGAAAGCAGAAACAAAATATAGGGTGGCTGGAAATTTCAAAATCGTCATTACAAAATAACCCTGAATTCTTTTCGTTCACAATTTGGAAAGTATATGGTCTTCGCACTATCTTGTGCCAGATGGATTATTGCAGTTAGTGCTTAATTATACTGCCTCTGTCCCCACCAATTCGGTCATGCATGCCGCATACTAACAATATGTTGTCTGGGACAGATATATTCCCTTCAATGAAAAATAATATCCCCTTCTGATATTTTTCTGGTATATGGCCCTCGAAGAGCCGGTCAATATTTATTCTTGATTGTTTCTTGCTCTTTCCACAGTATTGGTGAGACGCCCACATCAGTCCTTTTAGTCCTTGTGTTGTATGTATTACACCCATATTGCTGTGAGGCAGTGATGCCAGAGGTTGAACAAGTGATCACGCATGTTTCCAATTTTATACGTTGGGTGATACGTACATCTGACCGTGTTCCCATGTGAGTGTGCTCATCGTTCTCCTGCATGGTATGACCGGAATGTGTAACAGGGCCGGAATTGTTCAGTCACTGCGAATCAATTTTCCCGCCTGCAGCGCAACAGATTTCCAGGCCGCAAGGGGTGGTTACAATACAAGCCCCATTGACAATGGATGGGAAGATGGAATCCCGACGCCTGCAAACGGCACGCGGCTGCGAATCACGCGGCTGGCGGACCAACAAGTTAGTCCATTGTCCCACACTACTTATCACGTTGAGAGGGGGCATCTTCTGGATGGCACACATGTCGTTCGCGGCTCTCAATTGATGGAGAGAAAGTAAGTTTGATGTTATCAATGCTCTGTCAATCAATCGTACTGTTTTGCCACGGACGGGGAAACATGGATCACATTCAGTGCACACGCACCGTTCACGTACATTGTACTTTAATATCGGCAGCCCTGCATAAATAGTGGGAAGAGAGGGAAGTAGCGAGCGCTGCATCACGACTTTTCATTGGCGACATTTTGTTTAAACGTGTATTGACTGCTCGCCACAATATATAGAGACGTTGACCAGGTGATTTGCCAAATGTATGTCTCTTGTGCAGCTCAGTTTATTTGTCAACGGTGACTGTCATCCTAGCCCGTCGTCCCAAAGTTGACATTGGGAGATTCAGCTAATGTAAATATGCTTCATCTAAAGTGGAAGTTATGTTTGGCGCCCTTGCATTGACCATGGTAACAACCAGCTTCACAATCGCTGAATATTGGCAGCACGGTGGCGCAGTGGGTAGCACTGCAACCTCACGGCGCCGAGGTTCCAGGTTCGATCCCGGCTCTGGGTCACTCTCCGTGTGGAGTTTGCATTCTCCCTGTCTGCGTGGGTTTTGCCCCCACAACCCAAAATATCTACAGGGTAGGTGGATTGGCCACATTAAATTGCCCCTTAATTGGAAAAAATGAATTGTGTACTCTAAATTTAAAAAAAGAACAATAATCGCTGAATATATTGTGCGCACCGGGCCACGATGCACGTATTTGAACCATGAAACACTTGTCATTGCCGTTGTGAGTGCATACTCTCCCTGGAATAGGGCATTTCACAGTGAAAGGCATGACGTAGAACTGGGCCTGCACGCACTGACTATAACTGTAATGAATTAGTTATGTAAGCCATAAACATAAGTATGTTTGTGTAAACGTGTTGACGTTTTTGTAAAATAATGTATGGTGACTATATACATTTAATATAATGGGATTGAATTAGAGAAGTCCATACTGGAAGAAAAATTGAAGATATTTTCAGTTTCCCGCTAAACATTGGGCCGAGAAATGGCTATGTCCACACTGTATATCAGCGTGCAGACATGGATCGCTCCATAGTCACAATATCTCAACAGGCCCTACTCAATTTGAATGCACCGTACAGAAATTGAGCAGTCCAAGTTAATTGGAACTATGTTGATTTTATTTTTTCTTGAACAAAACGAATGTAAGTATGCGCAGTTGGTCATGTCCACAGCCGCGGTTCACCAGTCCACGTTGATGTCAGACGTACAGAGTGGTCCTGGGCACATTCTCAGCGCTGCACATATTGAGTACACCCGTCGATAATTTGCCCTGACAGAAAGAAAGACAATGTACGTGAACGGTACCTGCACACTGAATGTGATCCATGTTTACCGCCATTAAGTATCGTAAACAGGCTAAGGTTGAGCCTTTACAAGTCATGTTTCCAGACCTAATTAGAACTGTGCACTTTTCACAACGCCTAAATAACGCCAAAATATCCTTTTTTTTTTAAAGAGAGACAAATGAGAGAAAATTGAAAGGGGCTAAACTATCTGCAATTCCTGACGTTGATATTGACTGCTGACGATTCTAAACTATATTCGTAAAATATGAGATTATGTTCCTCTATTTTTATTAAAAACAATGAAGGAACTCCCAGACTGAGATGTGAAAATGAGAGCACAGCTGATAAAAGTGACAAACGATAACAACCAATCTTCACAACCGTGGTCTCAATAGGGATGCTCTTGGGAAAAAAATCATCCTCTTGATATCTATTTCCATCATCGAGATGGGAGTGCATCCTGAGGAGAAAACGTACCATTCTGAAAGGAAAATATTGTCCATAAACCTCTGCTTCATGCTGGAGTTTGTGGCCTTGCAAACTGACATAGGCGGAAGGACAAAGAAACATGTTTTGTGGGGCAGCACAGGGGCTGGTTTAGCACACTGGGCTAAATCGCTGGCTTTTAAAGCAGACCAAGGCAGGCCAGCAGCATGGTTCAATTCCCGTACCAGCCTCCCCGAACAAGCGCCGGAATGTGGCGACGAGGGGCTTTTCACAGTAACTTCATTGAAGCCGACTCGTGACAATAAGCGATTTTCATTTCATTTCATTCTGGATAGCAGAATTGCTTCACAGCTCCAGGGTCCCAGGTTCGATTCCGGCTTGGATCACTGTCTGTGCGGAGTCTGCACATCCTCCCCATGTGTGCGTGGGTTTCCTCCGGCTCCTCCGGTTTCCTCCCACAGTCGAAAGGTGTGCAGGTTAGGTGGATTGCCCTTAGTGTCCAAAATTGCCCTTAGTGTTGGGTGGGATTACTGGGTTATGGGGATAGGGTGGAGGTGTTGACCTTGGGTAGGGTGCTCTTTCCAAGAATCGATGGGCCGAATTATCTATGATAATCGATGATGTTGCATTTCCTCTGCTTCAATAAGGACGTCAACAACGTGTGTTCTGGGAAATCTTTTGGGCAATGTTTCATTTATTATGGTGTCTTCTGAGTGCTAAAATGCAACGTGAGATTTAGAACTGTTTGCAAGTGGCATCACGCTGGATCATTAGGACGCAGATCAGCGTCAGGTTTCAGTTGAGTAGTATCCGCAGAAAAAGGAACTGATCCTTTCATCAATGTATCACGAAAATAGTAAATGCTGGGTGGCTGAATAGGATTGGAACAACTAATGTTCCGTTTATCAGACAGGAATATGAACAGAGAAAGACCACACGATGATATGCACATCAACAGCTTTTATTTGCAGGATATATATGGAGGTAATGGAGAAGTCGTTCCCTGTCAGACGACGTTCAGGTGGGGGAGATGAAAATGAAATGAAATGAAATCACTTATTGTCACAAGTAGCCTTCAAATTAAGTTACTGTGAAAAGCCCCAAGTCGCCACATTACGGCGCCTGTTCGGGGAGGCTGGTACGGGAATTGAACCGTGCTGCTGGCCTGGCTTGGTCCGCTTTAAAAGCCAGCTCTTTAGCCCTGTGCTAAACCAGGCGATTGGTGGTAAATGGCGACTTGTAGGGTCTCATTTCAACAAAAACGGAGAAAGCCACCCAGATGGCCCTTGGGTGGTTGAAGGGATATGGAAACATTTGCAAAAGGCGAGGATTTACTCCAGGGGTAGCGAACATGGCTAAGTGGCTTTGGGCACCTGGTAATAAGGTGGGTAACGAATGAGCATGAAATGAGCCATATTTTCACAATACATGTAACATTTTAAAGACGACGAGTGCAACAATAATGTAAGAGTATATAACTGGACTTTTGCGTTTTAGAATACGAAAGTTTCTAAACGAGAGTCATGTCTGAGAATGATGGGAAATATAGCCAACGAATCCGGTACTTTGGGAAGAGAACTGAAATCGCAAGTTATAAGCTTGAATGCCCTCCAGAGCTTGTGTACATAGCTTTATTATGGAGATGCGGAAACAAACAGTGAGTAATTGGGCCCAAGCACTTCTAAGACCACATTCTGAGATAACAAGGATAATTAGGTGGTCTATGTCACCGGGTAGTTTCAGCGGTTGGGAGTTGTCTCACATAGATTTTGCAATGCAAAAACCCAAGAACAATTAAATTGTAGCAGCGAATTTTTAATGTGGGAGATACTTGGGAAAGCAACGAAGACGATCCCTCACGGGAGCACAGTGATTCGCACTGTTGCTTCACAGCAGCAGGGTCCCATGTTCGATTCCCGGCTTGGGTCACTGTCTTTGCGAAGTCTGCACATTCTCCCTGTATCTGTGTGGGTTTCCTCCGGGTGCTCTGGTTTCCTCCCACAATTCCCGAAAAACGTGCTTGTTCAGTGAATTGGACATTCTAAATTATACCTCAGTGTATCGAGCAGGCGTCGGAATGTGGCGACTTAGGGCTTTTCACAGTAACATCATTGCAGTGTTAATGTAAGCCTACTTGTGACAATAAATATTCTCATAAAAAGTATGCTTGAATATATCTTTGTTTACAGGAAGTTCATGGACCTCTGTGGTTATTTGCAGTACAATAATCTGGAATGTAACCGCGCAGACTGAATAAAACACGCTGATCTGAACCTGTACGTGCTGAATGTGTACGCATTGAACAAATAATTACTTGATAAGGTAAATATTGGTCCTTTAGAGGATGAGAAGGGAGATTTAATAATGGGAGATGAGGAAATGGCTGAGGAACTGAACAGGTTTTTTGGGTCGGTCTTCACAGTGGAAGACACAAATAACATGCCAGTGACTGATGGAAATGAGGCTATGACAGGTGAGGACCTTGAGAGGATTGTTATCACCAAGGAGGTAGTGATGGCCAAGCTAATGGGGCTAAAGGTAGACAAGTCTCCTGGACCTGATGGAATGCATCCCAGAGTGCTAAAAGAGATGGCTAGAGAAATTGCAAATGCACTAGTGATAATTTACCAAAATTCACTAGACTCTGGGGTGGTCCCGGCGGATTGGAAATTAGCAAACGTGACACCACTGTTTAAAAAAGGAGGTAGGCAGAAAGCGGGTAATTATAGGCCAGTGAGCTTAACTTCGGTAGTAGGGAAGATGCTGGAATCTATCATCAAGGAAGAAATAGCGAGTCATCTGGATGGAAATTGTCCCATTGGGCAGACGCAGCATGGGTTCATAAAGGGCAGGTCGTGCCTAACTAATTTAGTGGAATTTTTTGAGGGCATTAACAGTGCGGTAGATAACGGGGAGCCAATGGGTGTGGTATATCTGGATTTCCCGAAAGCCTTTGACAAGGTGCCACACAAAAGGTCGTTGCATAAGATAAAGATGCATGGCATTAAGGGGAAAGTAGTAGCATGGATAGAGGATTGGTTAATTAATAGAAAGCAAAGAGTGGGGATTAATGGGTGTTTCTCTGGTTGGCAATCAGTAGCTAGTGGTGTCCCTCAGGGATCAGTGTTGGGCCCACACCTGTTCACAATTTACATAGATGATTTCGAGTTGGGGACCAAGGGCAATGTGTCCAAATTTGCAGACAACACGAAGATAAGTGGTAAAGCAAAAAGTGCAAGGATACTGGAAGTCTGCAGAGGGATTTGGACAGGCTAAGTGAATGGGCTAGGGTCTGGCAGATGGACTACAGTGTTGACAAATGTGAGATTATCCATTTTGGTAGGAATAACAGCAAAAAGGATTATTATTTAAATGATAAATTATTAAAACATGCTGTTGTGCAGAGAGACCTGGGTGTCCTAGTGCATGAGTCGCAAAAAGTTGGTTTATAGGTGCAACAGGTGATTAAGAAGGCAAATGGAATGTTGTCCTTCATTGCTAGAGGGATGGAGTTTAAGACTAGGGAGGTTCTGCTGCAATTGTATAAGGTGTTAGTGCGGCCACACCTGGCGTATTGTGTTCAGTTTTGGTCTCCTTACTTGAGAAAGGACGTACTGGCACTGGAGGGTGTGCAGAGGAGATTCACTAGGTTAATCCCAGAGCTGAAGGGGTTGGATTACGAGGAGAGGTTGAGTAGACTGGGACTGTACTCGTTGGAATTTAGAAGGATGAAGGAGGTTCTTAGAGAAACATATAAGATTATGAAGGGAATAGATAGGATAGATGCGGGCAGGTTGCTTCCACTGGCGGGTGAAAGCAGAACTAGGGGGCATAGCCTCAAAATAAGGGGAAGTAGATTTAGGACTGAGTTTAGGAGGAACTTCTTCACCCAAAGGGTTGTGAATCTATGGAATTCCTTGCCCAGTGAAACAGGAGAGGCTCCTTCATTAAATGTTTTTAAGATAAAGATAGATAGTTTTTTAAAGAATAAAGGGATTAAGGGTTATGGTGTTCGGGCCGGAAAATGGAGCTGAGTCCAGAAACGATCAGCCATGATCTCATTGAATGGTGGAGCAGGCTCGAGTGGCCAGATGGCCTACTCCTGCTCCTAGTTCTTATGTTCTTATAACACGGAATGTAAAACTAGCGAATCGTTTCTGCCCGCCACAACTGTAAAGGATTACGCTTAACCATTTTCCAATTAAACTAACCTTGTTGAAAGGATCTATCCGCGCTGAAATTAATTGTGTTGTAATTGACTTTTCCAGGTCATCATAGCAACCCTGAGCAAAACCTGCATTTGTTGATATTGAAGAGAATGTTGCTGAATAGCACCATTCAGCGCCATTGCAAGGCTCCATTTTAGTTTCAAAACAACATCCTTAGATTTGCATTATCTTGTGGGAATTATTAAATTGTATTTGTGAGGATTTTAATTTAGAACCTTGTCAGCGACCTTGTAAAACTTTCCACTGCACGAAAACAAAAACACTTTCCTGGCAGCACCAGCAGTAATCTGTTTCGTACAAATAGTTTAATTGATTTAAAAGATAAAATCTCCCTGGATCCGGACCTGGGATATAAATATGCCGCTCCTTAATTGTAGTGCAGAGCACAGTTGCAGCTACTGATAGAAATGCATGAATTACCAAAATGTCTGGTTTTTATCATTTACTATCCCATCCTTGCTGCAATCGGAATTCCAGGTGAACATTTTTTCTTAGCTATTAGGTATGGGCATCAAGTTTAACCACTTCTCTTATTTTCCCCTTTGCCCTGATTACTGCGCTCATTTACCAGTCATTCACTTCCATCGTGCCGACACTTTACCTCCCGTTGAACGGCACAACCCGTTCAATTTAACTCAACATCTTTTCTTTTATCGGTTTTTACAATATCACTTTTTCCATTTAAAGGAAAATGTTCAATTTTAACGTTTCCTTTATCAATAAAGCTTAGTTCATTTTCTGACATGATTAGCTGTAATTACAGGTGGATTTGCTGCACTTTAGCTCTGTTATTTCTCGCCTCAAACATAGTTTCTAGTAGATTATACTTTACTTTATATTGTCCCGGCTTTAACAATGTGGCATTCTTCCTTGAAATTTTCCTGAACAGTTCATCACATTAGTTGGGTAATTTCCTCTGCTTATCGCCACCATTTCACTTTTCAAATTTTTAACGTTGACATTATTAATATGGGTGATGTATGACATTGATATCAATGTCTACTTGTATTTTGTTTCTGTCACTAGCACTGACACCCTGGCTGTTTAACCAGGCACTGGCTGCATCTCTGTTCTGCTGTTGAGACAGCGACTGTAGGATATATTTCGTATTAACTGTGTGTGAATTTGTGCTGAATATTATATCTTGGGTCATCCGTACGACAGCTTAGCCAAAACATAGCACTCTAGATTGTGTAACATGCGATAGGGGTCTAAGTAACGGATGAAGCCAAGACATTCCACCTCTGGAGTGAGAACTGTGTGAACGGATTTGCAACTGGACCTATATATGTTGATAACGTTTCTTTCTTCTGTGAAGTACTGTCGCGTCAATTAGCATTTATTTCCTTTTCGAGCCAATTTTACAAATGTTCTTGTCTTGAATTCTCTCCATGCGAAGCATTCTGCATTTATCTCAACTGAATGTCATCAGCTGCATTTCTGCAATATACAGATCGATTTGGGCAGCACGGTAGCACAAGTGGATAGCACTGAGGCTTCACAGCGCCAGGGTCCCAGGTTCGATTCCCCACTATGCCACTGTCTGTGCGGAGTCTGCACGTTCACTCCGTGTCTGCGTGGGTTTCCTCCGGGTGTTCTGGTTTCATTGCACAATCCAAAAACGTGCAGGTTAGGTAGATTGGCCATGATAAATTGCCCTCAGTGACCAAAAAGGTTAAATGGGGTTATTGGAATACGGGGATAGATTGGAAGTGAGAGCTTAAGTGGGTCGGTGCAGAGACGATTGGCCGAATGGACTCCTTCTGCACTGGAAGTTATATGTACCATATGACATTGTGTGTTGTCTAATTCCCAGGATGGCAGTGCAGGTGTCCCCTGCGTTCATCGCTCCCTGCAAAACAAATAGACCGCTTTGGATACCGTTGAGGCAGGTGGCTCACCAGGAAAGGCAGCAGCCACAGCCAGGTTAATGGCACCGTGGCTAGCTCTGCTGCGTAGGAGGACAGGAAGACGAATGCAGGTCTATAGTGACAGGGGACTCAAGAGTAAGGGGAATAGACAGGCGGTTCTGCGGATGCAATGGAGACTCCAGGATGGTATGTTGCCTCCCTAGTGCAAGGGTCAAGGATGTCTCGGAGCGGCTGACGGACATTCTGGGGGCGGGGGGGAAGCGTAAATAGCCATCTGTCGTGGTGCACATAGGAACCAGCGATATAGGTAAACAACGGGCTCAGGACCAACAAACTGAATTCAGGTTGTCAGGAGTTAAACTAAAAAGTAGTACTTCAAAGGTAGTAATTTCAGGATTGCTACCAATGCCACGAGCTAGTCAGACTAGGAATGTCAGGATCGATAGGATGAATGCGTGGCTCGCGAGATGGTGCGAGAGGGAGGGATTCAAATTCCTGGGGCATTGTTGCCGGTTATGGGGGAGGTGGGACCTGTGCGAACCGGACGGTCGGCACCTGGGCAGGCTGGAGGTGATTCGTGCCATGAGTAACCTTTCAAAGCACGTCATGATGATGGATGTCAGAGCCACTAGACGATACTCATTAAGGCACGCTGCTTGGCTTTTGTTGGGTGCAGGGAAACTGATGGTTTTCCTGAAGCAGATAGGGACCTCAGATTGTTGTAAAGAGGGGTTGAAGATGTCTGCGAATGCCCCCGCCAGATGATCCGCACAAGACCTGAGTGCTCGTCTGGGTACCCCATCTGGGCCAGAGGCTGTCCGTGGGTTGACCTTGAGAAGGGTGCTCTGACGTCTGCAATGGTGATCTCAAATGCAAGTTCATCCAAGCGTGCACATAATGCGTTTTCTCATCAGGGAGGGGTGTAGTGGAGCCGGCGATTTTACATACCTTCATCTTGTCGCCCGTTATGTATTGCAGATCCTGCCATAGGCGGCGGGAGTCCGTGTGGCTAGCCTGGGACTCGAGCTTGGTCTGGTACTTACTTTTGGCATCTTTGATGGATTTCTTTAATTCATATCTGGCTTTCTTGTATAGGTCAGAGTCGCCTGACTTGTACGCCTCAGACCGAGACTTCAGCAAGCAGTGGATATCCCTGTTCACCCAGGGTTTCCGGTCGGGAAACATGCGGATTTGCTTCTTTGGCATACAGTCTTCTACAGACTTACTAATGAAGTCAGTTTCTGTCGTGGCGTACTCGTTCAGGCTGGTCGCAGACCATTTAAATACTGACCAGTCCACTGACTCTAAGCAGCCCCGTAGGAGATCATCCGATTCCTCAGACCAACAATGTACGACTTTCTTTGACGGATTCTCCAGCTTCAGTTTTTGCTTATAAGCCAGAAGCAGGAGCACAGCCTTGTGGCCAGATTTGCCAAAGTGTGGGCGGGCGATAGCGCGGTAGGCATGTTTAATATCTGTGTAGCAGTGGTCCAGGTTGTTTTGGCCTTTGGTGAAACAGGTGACGTGTTGATGTTAACTTTGTAGTATGCTCTTGATCTTCGCCTGATTGAAGTCCCCAGCTACAATGAATACGGCCTCGGGATGTTTGGTTTCAAGGCTATTTGTGGTGGTGAATATTTCGTCTAGTGCAATATTCACGTTCGCATGGAGTGGAATGTAAACTGCCGTCAGGACAACGGAGTTGAACTCCCGCGGAATGTAGGAGGGACGGTATTTTAGCGTCAGGTATTCTAGGTCCGAGGAGCAGAAACTCGCCAGTGCTGCTACATCTAGGCACCAGGAAGTGTTGAATAGGAGGCAGGCCCCACCTCCCCTCGCCTTGTCTGAGGACGCCGTACGGTCCATTTGGTGGATTTTGAGACACTCTGGTTGTCGGGCATAGTCCGGTGAAGCAGGAGTGAGCCATGTCTCCGTGGAAACAGAGCACACAGCAGTTCCTTTAGTTCTCTTTGAAAAGTGAGTCTGGCTTTATGTTCGTCTAGCATGTTTTCTCGAGATTGGACATTAGCTAGGAGTAAGCTAGGCAGAGGGGCTTTGGGCTTCGTTGTTACACTGTCACCTACAGGACTGCACGTTTTCCACGCTTCCTGGAGTGACTGCTTCTTTTTGAGCCTGGGAGATGGTGAAAGTATACACTGTTCAGGGATTGTTGTGTCCAATGAGGTTATTCACTCTGGTCGGTGTGTGGATGGAGAATTTGTTGAATTGCTTGCGGTTCCTGCGTCGGTAGGTGGGTCTGCGCGGTCGAGTGTCCCGGGACGCTGTCGGCTGTGGTTTGGCTTCACAGGTTGGTGGCTGCCCAGACCACACTCTGGTGTGGATGGTTCGAAGTCCGGTAAGTGGATGACGTCTCTGGGATCGACGTTGCGTATTAGGCGATGGCCAGGTCCGTGTGTTGGGGTCTGCAGGGTCCTTTCCAGATAGCGGTGTTCCTTCAGAGGACGGAGGATTTCTAGACCTGCAAGTAAATTTACAAGAGCAGTATTAGTGATTGTTAGGCTGTAGAAGTTGATTATTAGGAGTGTGGGGCGACTGTGGGGGAGGGGGGGGGGAGGAAGTGGAGGGAGTGCTTGGGGCCTGCGGGAAGTCGCAGCTCTCTGGGTCAGAGGGGTTGGAATCTGGGGCGGGGGGGTGGGGGGTGCGGGGAATCTCCTGGCCCTGATGGAAAGCATCCCAGGGTGCGAAAAGAGATGGGTAGCGAAATTTCAAATGCACGAGCGATCATTTACCTAAATTCACTCGATTATGGGGTGGTCTCGGCGGATTGGAAATTAGCAAACGTGACACCACTGTTTAAAAAAGGAGGTAGGCAGCAAGCAGGTAATTATAGGCCAGTTAGCTTTACTTCGGTAGTAGGGCAGATGCTGGAATCTATTATCAAGGAAGAAATAGCAAGGCACCTGGATAGAAATTGCCCATTGGAAAGACGCAGCATGGGTTCACAAAGGTCAGGTCGTGCTTAACTAATTTAGTGGAATTTTTTGAGGACATTATCAGTGCGGTTCACAACGGGGTGCGAATGGATGTGGTCTATCTGGATTTCCAGAAGGCTTTTGACAAGGTGCCACACAAGAGGTTGCTGCATCAGGTAAAGATGCATGACGTTAAAGGTAAAGTAGTAGCATGGATAGAGGATCGGTTAATTAATAGAAAGCAAACGAGGGGATAATGGTGTTTCTCTGGTTGGCAATCAGTAGCTAGTGGTGTCCCTCAGGGATCAGTGTTGGGCTGACATTTGTTCACAATTTACAATGATGATTCGGAGTTGGGGGCCAAATGCAATGTGTCCAAGTTTACAGACGACACCAAGATGAATGGTAAAGCAACAACTGCAGAAGATCCTAGTAGTCTGTGGAGGGATTTGGATAGTTTGCCTGAATGGTCCACTGTCTGGCAGATGGAATACAATGTTGGTAGAAAGAACAACTAAAGGGATTATTATATAAATGACAAAATATTAAAGCGTGCTGCTGTGCAGAGGGTCCTGGGCGTCCTTTGCGAGTAGATTAATGATGATTAGCTGCATTTCAGCATTCGTATTTCTCTTGTGGTAAAGGAAGGTCAAAACCATATAATGCTAACTGTGTTCTGTACTTACAACAGATTCTCGACCTGTGAGTTTTCCAGGATCCTCTATTCTATAGCCAGTTATCTTCATTGCATACTCACTGGCTATATTATTTCTCTGTCACCGCAAATTTGGCAGTGATTGTGATCCTGTCCCGTGGAAGATGTGGTCTCTCTGGATGTATCACTTACTACTTGATGTGAATGGCAGTGATGGATTTCCTGATCATGATCATGGCAGTGATATTGAATAGGATTGTGGGCAAATAGTTTCCATTCAGTTTCCTGTCCATTACTCCTGCCTTTGCTCGCAGTCTTGTGTTAATGTATGGCATCAGAGATTCATCTGTCTGGATAACAGTTGTTTTCACCATTGATCGATTTGTCGTCATTTGTTGCCCGAAGCTGAAAGCCAAATATTGTACCAAGAGAACAGCAGTTATTGTTATAATTATTGTATGTGCTGTACACGGTGCTAAAAAAAACTCCCTTGTATTTTGCTTGTGAGCCTTCCATTTTCATTAACAATATACCCCGGTACTGCAAATTAATATCAGAATATCATCCTCAAGATGGATCGCATATGACAGCATAAATGCTGTTTTAAACCCTCTTCCATTTGTCCTTATTTTGATGCTCAATGTTCTGACGGTCAGGCACATTGTAGTGGCCAGTCGAGCGCACAGGAGACTGCGAGCCCTCAGCAATGGAGGGAACAAAAGTGACCCAGAGATGGAGAAGAGGAAAAAGTCCATCGTTTTACTATTCTGCATATCGAGCAGTTTCATCCTGTTATATTTCTTACCTCTTATAACTTTTCTTCTTGGGAGAATTGCTAGCATTAGTTATTTTAATGGTTCGAATTTTAATCAATCAAATGTTATTCTGGAGGAAACTGGGCGTATGCTACAGCTGTCTTTACGCAAAGAGTAGTGAGGCCGTGGAATGCCCTACCTGCTACAGTAGTGAACTCGCCAACATTGAGGGCATTTAAAAGTTTATTAGATAAACATATGGATGATAATGGTATAGTGTAGGTTAGATGGCTTTTGTTTCGGTGCAACATCGTGGGCCGAAGGGCCTGTACT
This sequence comes from Scyliorhinus torazame, assembly GCF_047496885.1. Lineage (NCBI taxonomy): Eukaryota > Metazoa > Chordata > Chondrichthyes > Carcharhiniformes > Scyliorhinidae > Scyliorhinus > Scyliorhinus torazame. The sequence continues at coordinate 182,683,431 of NC_092711.1, read as the reverse complement.
GCGCTGTATTGTTCTATGTTCTATGTTCTATGTTGAGTTCTTGCGTCAACTCATTTATTTATGCAGGTACCCAGAGTAAATCCAGGGAAGCGTTAAAGAATGGTGTGATTTATGCATCGAGTATGATTGTGAAAATAGTTATATGATGAAAACGGTAAAATACAGCGTGAACTGCAAGTATCATTACCTCATTGCAGTTCTGGTTTCTGTCACACATGGTCTAACCTCATAGAAAAATAGTTGCATAATTTCAAAGAATTACCCTTTGTGTGGATTCGGAACTGTAAAACGAACACCGCCAGTTCTCAATTAATTTTTATTCATCGTTCCCATGCTGACTCGGGTATATTACATTCCCATCATCACGAAGGCCCTGGAGAAGCCAAATATTCACGGGGGAGCCAAAGTGTCCAACATAGATATTTTAATGGATACAAAAGTTTAACGACATTCTGCAGGGACATCAATATAGTTCCTTCGTATGGTTGGCATCCTAAAACGCTTAGAACTGGTAACTCGTGCTTCTTCACGCATTTCCTGCACTTACCAGGCATCGCTTTCAACTCATATCCCTTTTCCCATAGATACAGGATTAGGGAAAATTGGAGAACTAATTACACAGAACTGGGCTGGATTTGTTTTCTTGTCGTGTGTACTGAGGTACATTGAAAAGTATTGTTCTGCGTAGTCCAGACAGATCATTCCATACATTTAAAAAAACAAAGGGAATACATGAATACACAATGTAAGTACATAGAAACAGTCATCAGGTGAAGAATGTAGGATTGCAGTACTACTCAGTTGACGAGATGTTTGAAGAGATCAAATAAGTCCATACGGGGGTCATTCAGGAATCTAGTAACAGAGGGAAGAAGCTGTTTTTGAATCTGTTACAGCGTTTTCTCAGACTGTTGTATCTCCAGCCCGATGAAAAAGTTGGAAGAGTGAGTACCCTGGGTAGTTATGGTCTCTGATTGTGCTGCAAATTCTCCCAAAGCAGAGGATAAGTAGATGAGTCAATAGATGGGAGACGGGTTCGCATGATGGACTGGACTGTATTCACAACTCTGTAGCTTCGTACGGTCTTCGCCCGGGCAGTTGCCATGCCAGGCTATGATGCAGTCAGATAGGCTGCTTTCTGTGGCGCATCTTTAGAAACGAACAGAAAATAACATTAATTTCGGCTGCATCAAATATAATTAATATCACGTCCACAGTTTCATCAAACGTCACAACACACAGAATTGCTTCCACATCGTCAACAACGCTAGCAAAAGAAGAACATCAAATTTACTGCAAACATCACCCTCGTCATTGTCCATGCACAACAAAAGATATATTTATTCCCATCCTGATACCAACAATATGTAACGTTAAAGACCATTCATTTCTTAAAATAAATTTTGAGTACCCAATTCATTTGTTCCAATGAAGGAGCAATTTTGAGTGGCCAATCCACCTACCTGTTCATCTTTGGTTTTGTAGGGGAGAAAGATAAACGCAAACACGGGTAGAATGTGCAGAGTCCACACGGACAATAACCCACAGCCGGGATCGAACCAGTGAATTCGGCGCCACGAGCAGCAATGCTTACCACTGCGCCGCCATGCTGCCTTTGTGGGATCTTCATACCAAAATATCTATATCCCAAACTCCAGTAAAATCTGCACCTCTGCTCGTGTGTGAGACTTTCCGGTTGTGATGCGCACACAACACCGGTTAAAATCTCACGATTCACCACCATTGATAGCAAAACATCAGAGCGAAATAAGAGATGCTAAATACTGGTTATACTTCGTTCGGTCTTCTTTTGATAAACTTCAAGCAACTCAATAAACTTTTGTTTTTAATTGAGCTTTGCCCAAACTGTTCAACGTTCAAACAAGAATTCACAATATCGAACTTTTCGACTTTCACTCATGGTCAACTTGTCAGAAGTGTGCCTCTCTAAAGGAGACACAGTATTTAACAACCATTCTCTGCATTTTCTCCCGAAAATATTCCTGACCAATAAGCGTCATCAATAAGCCTTCATTAGTAATGAAATGAAGATTGGAAGTTAACCGTCAGACATCAATTAACTGATGTATTCTCAATAGCAAGAGCTCTACCGATCAGTTTACTTTCCAACTAATCTTTTCTATATTCTTCTCAAATACAAAATGTTATTTCCCTTTAAATTACCATTAGTGTGTATTGTCCTGGTGAATGGAAGATAAAAAGTTTCAACACCGAGTGTCCTTTTTCAGCAACACTCTACACTTATGCAAACGACTATTTTCGAAGGTGCGGGAAACAGGATCAACATGCTTTTGAAAAATGAAATCGAATCTCCACTGTCATGGAGATTCACATATAATTGTAATGTTATTTTACTTTGCTGTTGGCCTTTGAATAGAACGGCAGCTAGTAAAATCCTTCCTCATCAATTTGACATTTGAACGTTGGGAATCTGTGGGAATATTTGGATAAACATCTATCCGTGCTGTGGAAGCAAATCACCACCACATTTCCAAGATTTCCCGTTCAGCACGTCATTGAGTGCGTCCAGGTTAGAGAATTCGTTGCAATCGGGACCAAACGCAAAATATGTGTGCAGTGTTCCCCCACTGTAAGTGATGTAATTATATTTTTCTCATTCTGTGAAATTAATGCAAGTTATTAAACAATTATTGTGTTGCATCACACCTAGCTGGGCAGGTTTCTCGTTTAATGGTCACATTTGAAATTAACGTCCACGAACTCTACTAGCAATATTGTTCGTCGCTGCTTTCACCTGCAATACATTTAACGGATACCAACTTGCAGATTTAAGTGTTTCACTCACCCCAAACCCTTACTCTGCTGAAGATGCAGACTCATATGAACAGGAAAAGGGCAATCAAACCCAGGAATCTACAAGAACACTCAAATAGATGATTTGTGTATTTTCTGATCTGAGCGACGTAGTTGGTAAACTTTAACGACCGAGTTTGTAATAACAATCTCAGTTTTGATGTGTTTACTTGACCCCGATTCTCTTTAATTTTATGGCCGACATTGCCCATTGGTGTTATACTGGTTATGCTAATGGCAAAATCAACCAGAGATATTTATTGCAACAGGGACATCATATCACATCCCACAACTGAGGCAGAATAACTTAAATTGAGTTCACTATATCCACCTGAATGTAAACGAGAGAGAAAAATAAAACAGAGGGAAACTCCATGAGAAAAAAAGATAAAACTCATTCCTAAATGCAGCTTCGTGGAATGTTGCATTTTATGTATTGTGATTGGTTCAACTGTTGCTCTGGACTCATGGAGAAGTCTAACCTGTTATCTGAAATGGCCGAGCAAGTCGCGATGAAAAGAAAACAAGTCCGTGTGGAAAACATGGCATCTGCCTGGGTGCCGGAAACAATAAAGGCACGAAGAGGCCACTGGTTTCTGCAGCGTCCGTGCCTTCCACATCTGGGAACTTAAGGGCTGCCAGAAAAACCAGCAGAACATTCCAACCTGGAGATGAGTGACTAATGTTGTTGCCCTTACAGCGTGGAACTCTGAAAGTGAAATTCAGCAGCTCCAATAAGGTCGTTAGGAGCGTGAGTAAAGTGACTTACATAATAGATTGTCCAGACCGTAGGAGCAGGAAGAATTATGCCACATAAACATGTCCAAATATATCGTCCTCGTGAAGTAGAGAGGAAGGGACCAATGCGTCCGCTGGTACAAGTAGTAAAGAGAGCATATATACTAAAAGGGATGTTGAGTAAGAGGTCGACAATTCAGAGTGACCCTCTGTAGTACGACTCACAACTGGGGTAATCCTAGAACAGCTGGATACTGAGTTTGCATAATTAGAAGAAGAACAACGAAAAGATCTCAAAGAATACTGCAAAGGCAGAGGAAATTTTTGGCGCACATCGGGATGCACTCCATGAACTAAAACTGATGAGACATAAGTGACTCTAGTCCGAAACAACAGCATCGATATAAAGTTGACCCAAAGTAACTCGCTCAAATAGGAGCAGAAATAAAATAAATGTTGGATAATAATTTAACTGAGTCGATTAAGAGTAGCTGGAGTTCACTGGTCGCGTTAGCACCGAGGACAAATGTAACAACCCGGGATGTCAATGCCATAAGACCATAAGACCATAAAACATAGGTGTGGAAGTAAGGCCATTCGGCCCATCGAGTCCACTCCACCATTCAATCATGGCTGATTTCAACTCCATTTACCCGCTCTCTCTCCATTGCCCTTAATGCCTCGAGAAATCATGAATTTATCAACTTCTGTCTTAAAGACACTCAACGTCCTGGCCTCCACCGCCCTCTGTGGCAATGAATTCCACAGACCCACCACTCTCTGGCTGAAGAAAGTTCTCCTCATCTCTGTTCTAAAGTGACTCCCTTTTATTCTAAAGCTGTGCCCCCGGGTCCTAGTTCCCCTGTTAATGGAAACAACTTCCCTACATCCACCCTATCTAAGCCATTCATTATCTTGTAAGTTTCTATTAGATCTCCCCTCAACCTCCTAAACTCCAATGAATATAATTCCAGGATCCTCAGACGTTCATCGTATGTTAGGCCTACCATTCCTGGGATCATCCGTGTGAATCTCCGCTGGACCCGCTCCAGTGCCAGTATGTCCTTCCTGAGGTGTGGGGCCCAACATTGCTCACAGTATTCTAAATGGGGCCTAACTAATGCTTTATAAAGCTTCAGAAGTACATCCCTGCTTTTATATTCCAAGCCTCTTGAGATGAATGACAACATTGCATTTGCTTTCTTAATTACGGACTCAACCTGCAAGTTTACCTTTAGAGAATCCTGGACTAGGACTCCCAAGTCCCTTTGCACTTCAGCATTATGAATTTTGTCACCGTTTAGAAAATAGTCCACGCCTCTATTCTTTTTTCCAAAGTGCAAGACCTCGCACTTGCCCACGTTGAATTTCATCAGCCATTTCTTGGACCACTCACCAAAACTGTCTAAATCTTTCTGCAGCCTCCCCACCTCCTCCATACTACCTGCCCCTCCACCTATCTTTGTATCATCGGCAAACTTAGCCAGAATGCCCTCAGTCCCGTCATCTAGATCGTTAATATATAAAGAGAACAGCTGTGGCCCCCAACACTGAACCCTGCGGGACACCACTCGTCACCGATTGCCATTCCGAAAAAGAACCTTTTATCCCAACTCTCTGCCTTCTGCCTGACAGCCAATCGTCAATCCATGTTAGTACCTTGCCTCGAATACCATGGGCCCTTATTTTACTCAGCAGTCTCCCGTGAGGCACCTTATCAAAGGCCTTTTGGAAGTCAAGATAGATAACATCCATTGGCTCTCCTTGGTCTAACCTATTTGCTATCTCTTCAAAGAACTCTAACAGGTTTGTCAGGCACGACCTCCCCTTACTAAATCCATGCTGACATGTCCTAATCCGACCCTGCACTTCCAAGAATTTAGAAATCTCATCCTTAACAATGAATTCTAGAATCTTGCCAACAACCGAGGTTAGGCTAATTGGCCTATAATGTTCCATCTTTTTCCTTGTTCCCTTCTTGAACAGGGGGGTTACAACAGCGATTTTCCAATCCTCTGGCACTTTCCCTGACTCCAGTGACTTTTGAAAGATCATAACCAACGCCTCCACTATTTCTTCAGCTATCTCCTTTAGAACTCTAGGGTGTAGCCCATCTGGGCCCGGAGATTTATCAATTTTTAGACCTCTTAGTTTCTCTAGCACTTTCTCCTTTGTGATGGCTACCATATTCAACTCTGTCCCCTGACTCTCCGGAATTGTTGGGATATTACTCATGTCTTCTACTGTGAAGACTGACGCAAAGTACTTATTCAGTTCCTCGGCTATTTCCTTGTCTCCCATCAGAAAATTACCAGTGTCATTTTGGAGCGGCCCAATGTCAACTTTTGCCTCCCGTTTGTTTTTATTGTATTTAAAGAAACCTTTACTATCATTCCTAATGTTACTGGCTAGCCTACCTTCAAATTTGATCCTCTCTTTCCTTATCTCTCTCTTTTTTATCCTCTGTTTGTTTTTGTAGCCTTCCCAATCTTCTGACTCCCCACTACTCTTTGCCACATTATAGGCTTTCTCTTTTGCTTTGATGCATTCCCTAACTTCCTTTGTCAGCCATGGCTGCCTAATCCCCCCTCTGATAACCTTTCTTTTCTTTGGGATGAACCTCTGTACTGTGTCCTCAATTACTCCCAGAAACTCCTGCCATTGCTGTTCTACTGTCTTTCCCACTAGGCTCTCCTCCCAGTCGATTTTGGTCAGTTCCTCCCTCATGCCCCTGTAGTTACCTTTATTTAACTGTAACACCTTTACATCTGATTCTACCTTCTTTCTTTTAAATTGGAGATTGAATTCGACCATATTATGATCACTGCCTCCTAAGTGTTCCCTTACTTTAAGATCTTTAATCAAGTCTGGCTCATTACATAACACTAAGTCCAGAATGCCCTGTTCCCTCGTGGGCTCCATCACAAGCTGTTCCAAAAAGCCCTCCTGTAAACATTCAATGAATTCCCTTTCCTTGGGTCCACTGGCAGTATTATTTACCCAGTCCACCTGCATATTAAAGTCCCACATGATCACTGTGACCTTGCCTTTCTGACATGCACTTTCTATTTCGTGGTGCATCTTGTGCCCCTGGTCCTGACCACTGTTAGGAGGCCTGTACATAACTCCCATTCTGTTTTTTTTGCCTTTGTGGTTCCTCAACTCTACCCACACAGACTCCACATCATCCGACCCCATGTCGTTTAGTGCAATTGATTTAATTTCATTCCTAATTAACAAGGCAACCCCGCCCCCTCTGCCCACCTCTCTGTCTTTTCGATAGGTTGTGAATCCCTGGATGTTTAAATGCCAGTCCTGAACCCCCTGCAACCATGTCTCTGTGATGCCTACCACATCATACCTGCCAGTCACAATCTGGGCCACAAGCTCATCTACCTTGTTCCGTACACTGCGCGCATTTAAATATAGCACCTTTAATTCTCTATTGACCGTCCCTTTTTGTTTTCTTAGTGTGGTGGACCTTGGTTTACTGAGCCATTTCATACTCTGTGTCATATTTAGTGGGGTGGGGACTATTGTAACCTCTCCTGAGTTCTGTCTTTTCGTGTTTTTTGGTTTTCCTAAGCAGCTACGCTTCCCACTGATTACTTCACCTCTTGGTTCCCTGACTTTCCCTCCCCCCCCCCCCCCCAATCTTTAGTTTAAAGTCCTATTGACCACCCTATTTACTCTTTTCACCAGAACACTGGTCCCAGCTCGGTTCAGGTGGAGACCATCCCAACGGTATAGGTCCCCCTGTCCCAAAACTGATGCCAGTGTCCCATGAAAAGGAGCCCCTCATTCCCACACCACTCTTTCAGCCACGTGTTAACTTCCCTTATTCTTGCCTCCCTATGCCAATTTGCACGTGGCTCGGGCAGTAATCCGGAGATTATGACCCTTGAGGACCTGTTTTTAAATTTGAATCCTAGCTCTTTATAATCTCTAAACAGGTCCTCTTTCCTAGACTTGCCTATGTTGTTGGTACTGACATGGACCACAACAACTGGATCCTCCCCCTCCCTCTCCAGTATCCTTTCAAGCCGGTCAGAGATGTCCCGCACCCTAGCACCGGGCAGGCAACATACCATGCGGGACTCTTTATCCTGCTCACAAAGGATACTATCTATCCCCCTGATAATAGAATCCCCTACAACTACAACTTGCCTATTTACTCCCTCCCCTTGGATGGCCTGCTGAACCATGGTGCCTTGGTCAGCTGACTCATCCTTCCTGCAACCCTGTTCGCCATCCACACAGGGAGCAAGTGCCTCATACCTGTTGGACAGAGTCAAGGGCTGAGGCTCCTGAGTTCCTGACTGCTGGTTCCCTTTATCTGCCTGACTTGCAGTCACACCCTGCTGTCCCTGGCCACTGGCAGGATTTAAACTACTTACTCTGACAGGTGTGACTGCCTCCTGAAACACAGTGTCCAGGTAAGTCTCCCCCTCCCCGATGTGCCTCAGTGTTTGAAGCTCAGACTCCAGCTCATCAACTCTGAGCCGGAGCTCTTCGAGCAGCCAACACTTACTGCAGATGTGGTCGCTGCAGCTCGCAATGGGATCTGCCAGCTCCCACATCAAGCAGCTCAAGCACATCACCTGACCAGCCATCACTAATTAATTAATTAGTTTAGTTTAAGTTTATGGTGGGGGCAGCTTCAGCCAATCAGACACGACCCTGTACTTTTAACTGAAAAACAGCACAATTAGATTAACCACTTACCTTTCCTGGTTACCTTACTGCACCAAACTAGCAAATTCTCACTGTCTGTATCTCTCTCACTCCGGCTGTGTCTCCTTGACCTGCGCAATGCTAATAATATAATATAATAATGCTAATGATAATATAATATGGCACTTACCTCACACCAATGGATCGTATTATTAGGTTAGAGGAGGAGGGCGGGTGGGAGACACTACACGTGTAGTGTCTCGGGTTTCCTCTCCACCAGAATTTATTGGTTGGGCGCGGGGGGCGGGGGGAGGGGGGGGCGGGGAGGGGGGTATGGGGTGGGGGGGGGGGGGGGGGTTGTCTTCCCAGAAGCCTGCGGGTCGAAAAAAATAAAACAGAAAAGAAGCGTTTTTTTTAAAGGAGAAACTAACCTCCCAGAAATCACTTGCGCACCGCTCCCGCTGAAATTGACTGGCCTGCTCCTTTGAAGGTAAGTGTTTTTAAAGGAGAAACTTACCTCCCAGAAATCACTTGCGCACCGCTCCCGCCGAAATCCCAAGGCCTGCTCCTGTGAAGGTAAGTGTTTTTAAAGGAGAAACTTACCTCCCAGAAATCACTTGCGCACCGCTCCCGCTGAAATCGACTGGCCTGCTCCTGTGAAGGTAAGTGTTTTTTAAAGGAGAAACACCATCACCAAAATGGATTCGTATTCCCTTTCCACACTGGAGTTCTGTATCGATACAGTAAGAAGTCTTACAACACCAGGTTAAAGTCCAACAGATTTGTTCCAAACACTAGCTTTCGGAGCACTGCTCCTTCTTCAGGTGGATGAAGAGGTATGTTCCAGAAACATATATACAGACAAATTAAAAGTTGCAAGACAATGCTTAGAATGCGAGCATTTGCAGATAATTAAGTCTTTACAGATCCAGAGATAGGGTAACCCAGGTTAAAGATGTGTGAAATGTCTCAAGCCAGGACAGTTGGTAGGATTTCGTATCGACAGTAGGATTCGTAGCATTTCGTAGGATTCTGTATCGATAGTAATTGCAGTTGGCTCAAGCCTTGCAGAAATGTATTTGTTAAAGGGGTGTTGGCAGTTTGTTTCAAAACCCGGAGTTGAAGAGTTATATGAATTTGTGACTTAAAGGGGATTACAAGAGGCCGCTAGATACAGCGCCTGGGGCGAATGAGATCAAAGGCCATGGGGAGAAAGCAGAATTAGGCTGTTGAGTTGGATGATCAGCCATGATCGTGATAAATGGCGGAGCAGGCTCAAAGGGCCAAATGGCCTCCTCCTGCTCCTATCTACTATGTATTGATGTACATCAGTATTATGTGTTGTGCTAGATTTCTCTGATAAATATTAAATGTTAAATAAACTAGTCTTCTAGTTAGTCCTCGACTTTGTTAATTACTCTGTTTTTTCAAATTTAGAACAGATTCCCAACCAACCAATTGGTTTACAGCTTTACTGTGACGGCACTTTTGAGTTTTTTCTCTCCATGACCTCCATACCAGCAGGTCAGTTATTTTTGTTTTTTAAATTTTGAGTACCCAATTAATTTTTTCCAATTAAGGGGAAATTTAGCGTGGCCGATCCACCTAGCCTGCACATATTAAGTTGTGTGGGCGAAACCCACGCAAACACGGGGAGAATATGCAAACTCCACACAGACAGTGACCCAGAGCTGGGGTCGATCCTGGGACCTCGGCGCCGTGAGGCAACAGGGCTAACCCACTGCGCTACCGTAACTCTTCCTCCCAGAGCTCCTGCTGACTCCGCTCTCTGCCGACTAGGCCGCGAATCTCCGAGGTAAGTTATTTATACTTACTGTTCCGAAGGTCCTCCTCGCCGATTTTGCGCCAACCCCACTCCATGTCGATTAGGCAGCTATCATTCCAGACATGAAAAAGCACAGTACATACGATAAATACATAATGTAAGTTCATATAGAATTAAGTTTTAAAACGGTTATTAAGATTATAAGAGATAGGAACAGGATCAGCGGGAGAGAGCTGAGAGATAGTCGCCACGCTCCGGCGCCATCTTGAAAATCCCATTCCATCTTGAAAAATCACACTCATGCTAAAACTGGTGAAAAGGTTTCAGGAGTATGCAAGTGAGATAGATAGAAATAATTCCCAGCCTCTGAATTGCTGTTGCAGAGTATTTGTGGGCTCATCCAGTCAAGGTATTGTTTAATGGTCACCTCAATTATGGTACTGCAGGCTATCTTGACGATGACATTTGGATCAAGTTCAATGCGAGGGTCGTGGTTAGGAACGAACCGGAGATTACAGATATATTTTTTAATTCATTGGATGTGGGTGTTGGCTGCCGTTGCCAGATGCCAGAATTTAATCCCGACCTCTAGTTGCACGAGAAGTGAGTCGCATTTTAGTATATTCCAGAGGTATTTTGAGGGCCAGCTACTTCGCTCTGAGTCTGCAGTAATATGCCAGATAGACTGTTTTATTAGTCAACCAGATGGGTTTTTACGACACTCGACAATGTTTATTAGACATGCAATTCCAAGTTTTTAAAATTGAATTCAAACTCCCCCACCTGTCGTGATGGGATTCGAACAAAGGGTACCAAGGCATGACCTGGGTTTATGGGTTATTAGTCCAGTGACAATGCCACCGCTTGCCTCCCTCTTCTTGGAAAGATACATCATCTGTCTCCCGTGTGGTGTGGATGTTAGCTGTCACATAGCAGCAAAGGCTGGGATTTTGTATTGGGGTGACTGCATATTGACACAGACTGCATTATTATCTGAGGTATCACAACTGGTAATATAAGGCGTGCAAGCATCGCGAAAGTCGTCACTCCTGTCAAGAAGACGGCGTAATGCCCTTTGAAAAAACAGATGATGGTCTTTAGACAGAGGACAACGGATTCTTGATTCTTGCAGTTCTTCGTTATTTCTAGGGGCCTGAGAAATTGGTCACCAACGATCACAGAATCTTCAGTTTTGTTGATTAAGACGTTGAATAGAACTAAGTCAACGTCACCCACCCCAATTACACGTTGGTTACGACTTTGGTCGCCTTAGCTAGGAACGTGTAGACGTTCCAGACAGTGTAAACATTTGAATTTCTCCAGCTGATTCCTGGAATAGGGATAGCAGGACTTCCTATGACGAGGGTTTGAGCAGGATATGTCTGCATTATCTTGGGTTTAAAGGGACGAGAGGTGGTCTCACTGGAACTTTCAATATTCTTAAGGGGCTGGAGTAGGCACAGACAAAAAAATGTTTCCCCTAGCTGTGTGTTCCAGAATAAAGAGCTACAGTATCAACATGAGGCACACACTACTATGTCCTGAGAGGAGGGGTGATTTCCTCACTCAGATGGTGGTCAACGTTTTGAATTCACGAGGGTAGTACGTTGTGGAAGGTCAGCCATTGTGATTGTTCAAGACAGAGGTCTGTAGTTTGCGAAATGCTGAGGACAACAGGCGATATGTGGATAATGTGAAAAAATGGCTTTGATCATATCCTCCAAGAATGGCCGAGCAGCCTCGAACGGCTGAATGGCCGACTCGCCCATGTTCCTCTGTTCATAACTTTCGCGACAATGAACGGGTGTTATCATTATGCAGCTTATATTATTTCCTATAAAAACATTTAAAGTTAATCAAACGCGTGAGCAGTCAATATTGCATGGCAGTTCAATGCTTTCTGGGCATATTAACTGCCGAGATATTCATCCCCTGTCTGAAAACCATTGCCCCTGCGCATTTTAGATCTTTGGGTATGTTACCTTTTGGATTATTTAATGTCTGAACGTATGTAAATATGTTTCGAAATGTCTAGATATGCTGAAACCGACTTCGAAGTCGGAAAATTATTTTTGTGTTTAAAAGTATGCAAGGTGATTGAACAAGTGTTTACATTTTTGACCTCAAGCTGTGTGCTTGGAGCTTCTTTTGGCATTAACGGCATCTATGTTGCCGGTAACTCGGCACTCGGCGAGTTTCATGCTTTTTTACCCCTCGGTTGAACCTCCAGCATCTCTGGGTGGAAATGCTCACGCAGACAGCGGTAACAATACAGTCGCGATCAGTGGTCAGCAGCGATCATCCGTGCTTTCGCACGGACTCCAGCCCTCTGTATTTCATGAAGAAATGTAATTCGAATTATTATATAAGATTGTTCATTTCGCTTTGCAGCTCTGTTAGATACAATTATAAAATATATTCCATTCGCTCAAAATATAAGCAAGCGCACAGTAGCTGCGCTAATCTGTTTCTTCACACAAAACCTAATTAATATAAAAATAGCCCAACCTATCTAATTATCACCCATGAGCCTAAGATCAGATACATAAGTTACAATCCTTCTCTGACATTGAAAACACGCTTAAAGCTTCCGACAGAAATGCATGTCTCACCGAGAAATCCGTTGGTTTCCATTGTCTATCCAGTCCTTGCGACCATTGGGATTCCAGGTAAAGTATTGAAGTTAGTTAACAGCATTATGAATTATTGCCCATGTGCATTATTCCTGCCATTTTAATAAGTAGCGTGTCTGCAATAAACTGTTCGCCTTTCTTCTGTGTAATTAAATGCATTTTTTTACTGAACGCTTGAAACTTCTTCATTTTAAGTGACACAGTTTATGTTTGTTTGCGTGTCAATTTTATTTTCCAGTGCAGCTGAATTGATTCTCTCTTTTAACGGTAGAATGTATTATATTGACATTGTTGCTCGATATTAATGATACCACATCTCTCTGCTAACAGGGACACATTTTCCTTCTTACCTGCAAAGATTTTAATGAAAAGAATTGCCCCCATAACTTATGTATTATTATTTGATTAAGCCGAGAACCATTTAATCGGTTTAATTACATTATTCTTCCGATTTATCACGGCCATCTTTCGCTGCCAGTGTACTTCTGCTGTGTTCCACTATTTTATGCGTGCAGTTTGCTACTTCTTTCACAGTATAAAAAAAACTTCCTGTAGTGTAGATGACAACACAGATATGGATGAATGATCACAATGTTATTATGCTGTAAATGTAGCTCCGATGTGTCCGGACAATAACAATCTGGATACATTGGCATTCTGGTACCATAGAGTAAGGGCAATTCTGTTTTTTTTAACCATGTTCTTACTTGGACGGAATTATAACACTGTAGTCACGATGTCAATGTAGATTTATTTTATCATTGCCATTGTTCCTGTGGTTGAATTATATCATTGGAAAAAGATGTGCCTTTCATTCATATATAGTGTCAGATTTTGATAATCACGGGAATAACTGACAGAGCTGACATGATTTGGGAGAGATTTAATCATTGAGCAATTCCCGATTGAACAAAATGAATACATTATTTGGCATGCATTTATTGATAATATATAAGCAGCCTAAAAATAATGTTTTGATTAATTATTGAAACTATCGCAATTGCACAGAGCAGTGTATTTGTTTCTCCCTCTCTGACATGCGATGTTTATGTCCTGCTCTTGCCTTTCAGTTGTACATTAATTGTCGTTGAGTCTTGGAGTTTCTTCTTCTCGTCGAAATAGCAATATCTTGACATTATTCCAGCTTCAATATTACGCCCTCATTGGCTGAAGACGCATAATTGCTGACATTGTTTTCATGGTCAATGTAAAAAAAAACGATTTAAGATCAGCAGCGAAGTACAGCATTTATCATTCAGCCAGACGGTGCAGCGCAGCACACATTGCGAGCATGTCTTTTTAATCTAAACGAGACCGTATCCTCTGCAACTTTCCGTGTTTTGATTTGAAACTATGTGTAATTCTGAAGTGAAAAAAATGTATTTAGCAATGTGCCCTGCCCATCATTTCCCACGCAAAGTCAGAGAAACGTTGACATTGTGTTCCCTCTTTTCTGCTTGAGTATTGTTTTGAGCAAGTTGACTGCTTCTTTTTCCAAATGTGAATAATTTTGAAGGAATTAATCGAATGTTGATCGTCAGTGAGACATAATCCTATTCCTTGTTAGTTTCCATAACATTTTGGCAGTTCGGTCATTTTCACTTATCCATGTTTTCTTTATTCCTATTTTGCTGTGTTATATCCTGATGCATTCGATGCCACTGTGCTGCAATCAATGTGTTCCGATGGCTATGTATTTCTCCATTGTTTGTTATCATATCAATTTAGGTTCCTATGCCGTTCATATTTTTTTTAAATGAACCGATTATTTAAATCACACAGTAATTAGTTTTACTGCAAGCCATACTTTGCCAGACAGTATCAAATTTCGGATGTAGAAATTTCAGTAGAACTTCATTACATGAATAGTTTTGTTGGGAGTCTAACCAGTAAATGTCCTGGTCTTGCAATCTCTCAGGCACACAATCAAATGACTAATCTTATTTTTCCCCTGTGTATTGCAGCTAACTTGGCAGTGATTGTAATCATGTCTCGAAGAAGATGCGGTCTATCTAAATATATGATCAGTTACCTTTTGTCCATGGCGGTGACGGATCTCATGGTCATGTTCGTGGCTGTGATATTAAACCGGATTGCTGTCCTCTATTTCCCATCGAGTTTCCTGTTCATCACACCAATGTGCAGTCTCCGTATTGTCCTAATTTATGCAGCCGTAGACAGCTCTGTCTGGTTAACGGTCGCTTTCACCTTTGATCGATTTGCAGCCATTTGCTGCCAAAGGATGAAAATAAAATATTGCACGGAGAAAGTGGCGGTGCGAGTGATAGGAATTGTGTGTGCCCTAACCTGTGTAAAAAATACCTTCATGTATTTTGTATATGAACCCATGTACATAGTTAACAATGTGCCCTGGTTTTGTGTACTCAGATCAACGTATTATGCGTCACCAGCGTGGGTTGCATATGATTTAATTCGCTCTATTTTAATGCCCTGTCTGCCTTTCGTTCTGATTTTACTCCTCAATGCTCTGACCATCAGACACATTGTAGCAGCCAATAGGGCCCGCAGGAGACTCCGAAACCAGAGCAATGCAGAGAATCAGAGTGACCCAGAGATGGATAAGCGGAAAAGATCGATGGTTTTACTCTTTGCCATCTCGGGCAGTTTCATGCTATCATATTTGCTATTTTTTGTAATGATTTTCTACATAAGAATTGCAAAAGTTAATTATTTCTCAGGTTCTAGTTTCAGTGGATCAACTTTTAAACTGGAAGAATGTGCATATATGCTTCAATATTTAAGTTCGTGCATCAACCCATTCATTTATGCTGGGACAATGGATAAATTCAGAGCGGAGTTAAAGAATGGGTTGAATTACCCAGTGAACTTGATTATTAAAATAGTTAGCTTTTAAAAAATGGAAATTCCAACATGGATTTGGCCTGAAACTCCAATATTTCGCCTTCCATCCATCTCCTACGAGGACTTCCTTCCAAGTTGCCGAAGTTTTTGGGCCCTTACCAAATGCTTTAATATATATTGGGCCGTAGCTTCACTGAACAAATCCGTCACGTAAACAGTTCTGTTGGACTTCGCTGCCTTCTTGCTTCTGCCGAGTCTGAACTCGTGCATTCCTATCCGTCACGAGGGCACTGAAGACCGGACTAGATCTGCGTTCATACCATATGCCTCATGTAGGTTCGAACATTGTGCTTTAGGTATTACGGTTTCACAGGCATCATTATCGGCGCCGGCTGAGACTCCAAAGGGCCTGTTCCTGTGCTGTCCTGCTCTTTGTATACTTCCGTGAGACCCTCTCTGGAAACGCCACCACTCATGTTGAATTTTGTTTGTCGCTCAGTTGACAGAGTTCTGCTATAACTAACATCCTTCGTATGCCTGCATAGCTTACACATTGGAGTGAGTAGCGTCTTGCATCCCGGCCAGATGTTCATGCATCTCCCGCTGCAGCAGAATAAGCTGCTGCCTTGGTGATGACACCCGAGGTTTGCCAGTGAGCTGACGCAAAGCATCTCCCCGGTGCTAACATAGTTTTCTCGTTAGGTTTGGACTCAAAGGTCACTGCATCCTTCACCTACTCCAGAATATCTCTGATATGCTTTCCAAACTATGACATCACAACTCCAACTGTGTGGCCAACGGCCAAAAATGCTTAGCGTGCGCTGTTGAACAGATGAGATGACATGCAACCAATGGAAATTCTTTCTCCACCTCAGAAGTGTGAATCTTCTGCACAGACTGGGCCCTGGCTCCTGCTGTACATAATCTGCTAAAGACAAAAAAATAATGAGAACGCAACAAGTTCTTGTGACTACAAATCATCTGGAACTCTTTCTGACCTGTGATCCACACGTGACTACTCTGCTGGGTGCTCCGCAGAGGGCCTCTTGTTTTTCAGGATTCACTCGAATTCGTTCCGCTTCCTATTATTATGTCGATTGTGAAAAACCGTGGAATGAAACAAGGAAATATTGGACATTCAAGAAGGACATGAGCCATGTATTCCAAAAATTGAAACAAGGAACAAAGATACCTCAGAAGTTAGAACTAACCACCGGCAGGAATGGCTGCAAGGCTTTCTCCAAATTGAAGCTGCTCCCTATGCGTTCTAAGAAGGTACTAGTAAGACCATTGGCAAGAGTGACTACCTTCTCTGGAAGGACAACGGGACATTGTGTCCACTTGGAACACATAAAACTGGATTCAAAAGGATGCTGGTTACCAGCTTGTGCTGTTCTGTTTGTCCGTTGGTTTGCGCGTATTTGTGAGTCTGTCTCTTTATCTGTGTGTGTGCTTGTTATGTGTGAAAGGTAGCTGAGTATTGGCAACATTTTAGACAACACAATAATGTGGCCAGATTCTGCAGGAGTGTCTAAAACCCTCTTTCTGCGAAAGTCGACAAACCAGCAGAAGGATCCAAGTTGTGGAAGAACTGAAAGGTCTTCCAAAGTACAGAATTTCAGGATACCTGAACTGCAAAATTAACCAGTGGTCAGCAGAAGACAAATAGATGTAAACAATCGTTGCGGCCCTAACGCATTATTGTCTACTCCTCATAGTATGCCTACGGTGCAAGAGGAGGTCATTCAGTCCATCGAATTTATACCACCCCCTGAAAGAGTACCACGCCGAGGCTCACTCCATCGCCTATCCCAGTAACTCCATAACCTCACTTAACCTTTGGACACTGAGGGACAATTTAGCATGACCAATCCACCTAACCTGCACATATTGCAACTGAAGGATTGTTCTGTGCCTTTAAAAAATATATACTTACTTACTATTAGACTTAGTTCCTACGTCTAATCTGTATGATGGTAGATAACTGTGTTTTGCCACTTCACATTACATTTCAGTAGTCAATAAATTTCCAGTATCTTTACTCAGGAAAACCTGGTTGAATTGACTTTCTTTGATTCGTGCCTTATTACGGTTTCCGCACCAGACCAAATTTATATTAGGAAACCAGACGAGAACGGAACATTTTATTTTCAATTTGTAAACTGTGAAGAAGTGACATAATACTACAGGCAACAGGCACATAATACTATATACATTACATATATATATTTGCTTGTACATATATATAAATTTCCTACATTCAGCACACCTCATCCATAAGAAAATTGAACCAGCAAAATAAAAATATTGCTTCATATTCCCAAAGCTATTTCAACGTTGAACACTACGAGTACTCCATCATATTTAGGCATGCAACCTTCAACAATTATTCTTGTCCATTCCAGTTTTTCTTCTCTAACATTGAAAGTTCTATCTTTCTTAGTTCACAAAGCCATGGCAAAGCATCTGCAGTCATGTTTTATCTTCCTGTTATATGTATAATTTAAAGTCAAATTGTGGAAGTAATACACTCTATCTAAAGAGACTTGCATTTCGATTTCAAATTTCTCAAAAATCTCAATGGATTATGGCCTGTGTAACAAATGTTGCAATGCCGATACCAAACTCGATGCCTCCTTCACGATTGTCGAGTATCACTTTGCACTAGGATGTCGTTTACTGAAAAAAAAAACTGTTGTTTATATCCTGTAGCCATCTTCTTGTAACAATTCAGCACCAACGGCCACATCACTCGCATCAAGTTCCACAATAAATTGTTTGCCATAACTAAATGTAGCCAAAACTGGTGTCCGAATTAACACAGTCCTCAGATGGTCAAAGGCCTCATAAGGTTCTGACTACAAAAGGAGTTACCTATGTTTGTTCAGAAGTCCCAGTCACTGGAACAACCACACTGCACACAAGTGGCACGAATAGCCGGTAAAAAAAAAAACACACGCATGCCCAGGAACCCCAGAACTTCTATTCTCGTTGATGGGACTGGGAACTCCCCAGTAGCTTTAGTTTTCACATTCCTTGGGGCCATGTGACCGTGTCGAAATCTAAGGCCTAAGAATATGACTTAGGCTTTCGCAAATTCACTTCGAAACAGGGTTCGCACTAAGCCAGGCTCCTGAGGTCGATCGAACAGTGCTTTAAATGCTCCAAATTCTGCTTCCACGTTTGACTGAACGGCACTAGATCGTCTATGTACACTGCACAGTTCATTAGTCCAGAAATGCTCTCGGGCGGGATTCTCTGGCATTTATCTGGCGGCGGGATTCTCTGGCCCTGCTGGCAGTACACCCCGGCCCGAATGTTTCCGCGTGCCGTGGACTGGATTCTTCGAGAAATCCCATTGGCAAATGACAGGAGCAGAGGAAACCGCGCAAGCGAATGGCACAGCCAAATTGCCAGTCTTTGTTGGTAGCGGTAGCAGGACGGACTAGTAAAGGGCTTGCCCCGTGTTGGGTAGCCTTTGGAATGTTGTTCGTACATTCTTTATTACAAATGGCTTAACTTAAAACTTATACAGGCCATTTGGGGTTTCAAAAGCTGAAACGTCCTTTGCTCTTTCTGCTAAATGTACTTTTCAGCATCCTTTCAGTCAATCAGTTTTAGTAATAACATTTGCTTGTTCGAACTTTCCAACTCAATGTTCCGAAAGAGGAATAGTATACGAATCTGACTTTGTAATTGCATGATATTCTGTGGTACACACACAATCGTTGCATTCAATCGGGCCTTGATTGGTGAGCTCATCGGTGAGCTCCAGTCGCTGCAACTCACTTCCATGATATCATTCTTTTTAAAAAATAAACATTTAGAGTACCCAATTCATTTTTCTAATTAAGGGGCAATTTAGCATGGCAAATCCACCTAACCTGCACATCTTTGGGTTGTGGGGGCGAAACCCACGCAAGTACGGGGAGAATGTGCAAACTCCACACGGACAGTGATCCAGGGCCGGGATCGAACCTGGGACCTCAGCGCCGTGAGGCAGCAGGGCTAACCCACTGCGCCATGATATCATTCTTAAAAACATGCTTTACATCTCCTTTTCGATTGAGTCGACTTGGATGCTGCTGAACTGGAATATAACATCTGTGGCATGTCTAATTATTTTTCCACTTCTTCGGTTGATTCCACAAATAGCTCAATGTGAATCTTTATGTGACTTTGGTTTTTCTCCAGAAGGTAACTACGCAGATTTCTTATTACTTCCTCTTTGTCCAATCTAATTTGAGACGTATCAAATTTAGAATAATCTGGAATTATCAGTTCTCCATGAGTTACCACGTCTGACACATGCTCCTTCTTTCCTTCACTCTCAAAATATCTCATGAACATTTAGTTATGCGATACTCTGTGAGTTTTCCTTCTTTCTGGTGCTGTGTCACATAGGTCACCTCATTAAATTTCGTTTCGCTTTATTTTGGCCCATGTAATCTTGCTTTTTTGTTCCACCTATCTCTTTTAATACCCCCTGTTAACTTCCTCCCATTAAATTCACTATGAATGTTTGATCTTTTAACCGCCTGATTTTTCATCACATGTGGTGACAATTCTAAATGATTTCTAGCCAACTCACCAGCCCGAGTTAATATTTCATTAAAAATTAAAACAGAGTCCAAAAATGTAGGGCGGTATTCTCCGGCCGTTCACTGGCAGGGGGATTATCTGGTCCCACTAACATTGCACTCCCGCCGGAAGGTTTTCCGGTGGGGTTGTTCCAGTGGGGAACTCCACTGCCAAATGGCAGAAGTAGTGAATCCCAATGAGTGAACAGTACAGCCAAATAATGCGTCCTCACAAGCAGCGGTAGCGATGCGGACTTGTAATTGAGAATGCTGCCTCACTAATGACTTCACTGTCGCTGTCCTCGGCTGGTTTCAGCTGATGAAACAGACAATTCCGTACTCACTCCAAGCTTGATTTAATACAGATTTATTTAACTCATTAAGTCGGTAGTTATGTGCTTATTTGAATAGTTACGTAAGTATTCAGACGCACAAGTTGAAGTCACAATTCTACCTGAGAGAGAAAATTATCGAGGACAATTTTGGAAGGTTCGCTTCTCAGCGTTTCTAAACTCAGGTGGTGGTATTACATCTTCCTGCGGTTGTCCACGTGGTTTCCCATTGAAAGTACCTTCGGCCTCTGGAAGCCCCGCGGAGGGAGGTGTGTGTGTGTGTGGGGGGGGGGGGGGGGTTGCTGCTGGCGGGAAAAATGAATCGCAAAAAATGTTTAAGAATGCGAGAAATGAATGTATGGAACCCGCATGTATCAACCATCATAAACTCAGTGATAGGGAATACAATTTCATAGAATTTACAATGCAGAAGGAGGGCACTCGGCCCATCGAGTCCGCAGGGGCTCTTGGAAAGAGCACCCCACCCTAGGTCAACACCTCCACCCCATAACCCAGCAACCCCACCCAACACTAATGGCAATTTTGGACACTAAGGACAATTTATCATGGCCAATCCACCTAACCTGCACATCTTTGGACTGTGGGGGGAAACCGGAGCACCCGGAGGAAACCCACGCACACACGGGGAGGATGAGCAGACTCCGTACAGACAGTGACCCAAGCCGGAATCGAACCTGGGACCCTGGAGCTGTGAAGCAATTGTGCTATGCACAATGCTACCGTGCTGCCCTAAACCTTGCTAAAAATTAGGATGGGACATATTCCATAAAAGGGAAACACATAATCTTAAATATATTTTATTAATAAGTAATCAATCGGGTTCACGAAATTTAAAACAAATCTTGCTTTTGAATTTATGAGTAGCTAACTGATGAAACAGATGGTGATAATGGATAAGATGTGATTTATCTGGAATATGTTACTCCCTTCTGTTACATATTCGTTAAAAGACCAATACTGAGATTATTGAGTCAGGTGATAAGTTGAAAAACGGATTTCAAGCTCGTTTAAATACAGAAAACAGGGAAAGACAATGAAGGATTGCTTATTAAACTGACAAGGTAGTATTCTATGAGAATCAGCATTGCAATCTTGATGGCCAAATTTGCATTGAAAATTTGAACGCTGTAACTGAATAACACAACGTGTCGGTTTGCAGATGATACTAACATTAAGGAAACATTAATCAGGAGATCGGGATCACAAATTCAGGTTTGCATGCATAAAATGCACAATGGTCAACGCACATTTAATTTCTCAGAATTCAATATGCATTTGATATGAAGAATAAGCAGGCATTTACGTCTTGGAATTTGCAAGTCAGAATGGAGTTGATCGCAAAAGGGGTTTAGGATTTCAAATGCATGTATTATGAAATGCCTGGCAAGAGAATGTCAACACGCCCACCCCTCCCTCTGCGCAGAATGACGCCCGCCACCCTTCTCCACCACCATAAAACGCGAAGCATTGTGCATGATTTCTGCAAATGATTGAAGCAATGTTATGCTAAAACTGGATATAACCCTGACTGGGTTGTACTTTGTGCCATGCGTGTATTTCTGATCGCCACATTATATCAAAATAGTAAAAGAATAACCATTGTAGAGGCTATAGAGACGCGGCCGGGCCCTCCATTTATGAGACTAATTGTTGACATCGGGGCAGGATTACTGGAGGTCTACGACAACAAAAATGGCGCCGCACCTGGACCAAATCACAGACCCATGAGGAGCTAGCATCAGCGCCACGTGGACACGCTCGCTTCCAATGGAAAACAGTGTTGGATTCGTCCGTTTCGGATTTGGTACTCGAGAGGCTGACAAGCTGCAGCCAGATATTAGCACGCCTCCACCCCCTTCCTCTCTCTCCCACACACACACACCTAACCCAGTCAACAATATGGCATTGGTTGCGCTGGGACGCGCCCATCCCATTGATGGGTCGGCTGGAATCAGAGGGTACATAGGGGGCTGGCCTGGGGGCACACCCATACAACACATGGCACAACGTTCACACTGGGCAGACAGTGGCATGCTCAGCGGCTTGGTTCCGGCCTGGCTGCAGATATGGTATTCCATGCCTGTCCACCACAATCCATGTCCTGGCCACCCTCTGCTGCTCCCCTGGCCCAGGCAGAAGCTCCCCAACCAGCGGCACAGCTGTCGACCACGATGGCGATGTTAGACTCTTTCCGTACCTCACCCCTTCTCCCTCTCTTCAGTCACGGCGCCTGTTTGACGATTTATGAAAGCACAAGTAAATCTTGCAGTCGCGAATTCCTTCCGGAGGATCACGAAGGCCGTGAAGAATACAGGGGCAGGCACGTAAATGCTATGCCAATGGTGTTTTTTGTACGTGCGTAATGGAACACATTGATGTCGCTGTCGAGGCACAGGAGAATTGTGATTTGGCGTGAACCCAGCACCCTCCATGATTTCGGTGTCAAAACCAACTCTGCGCCCAATCACAATTCGATTCAGGCAACCTCCGACGGAGAATCCCGCCCAAGATTTGCAAAAATGAAACTAGAAACCCACGTTCCAATGTATTTTACTGTTCACTTTTCCAGCATGCTTAGCATTCTCGAACGATCTTTGCAAATCCAAGGTATAAGAAATTGGAGGAGAGGAAGGGGAGCTGGTGCTTAAGGGCTGACAGCGTTCTTTCTTGTAGCCTTCCTTCTCAGCTGGCAGTACTGTTTTAGCTGGAAGCGAATCAGTAGACTGCCTGTCTCGAGTTGCTTACTCTACGTAGAGATTTAAAATCATCAGCCGAGTCATGTGACATTCTTCGTCCACCATCCTTGCAAAAATAAATTTATGTTGGTTTTGGATCTGATTATATTTTGTGGCTTACACGATGGAAGTAGAGGTACGGTGGCATAATGGTTAGTACTGCTGTCTCACAGCGCCAGGGATCCAAGTTCGATTCCGACCTTAGGTGACTGTATGAAATCTGCACATTCTCTCATGACTGGGTGAGTTTCCTCCGGCTGCGCCGCTTTCCTCCCACAGTCCAAAGATGTGTAGGTTAGGTGGATTGGCCATGCTTAGTGTCCAAAGATTAAGTGGGGTTACGGGTATTAGGGAGGGTATTGGGCCTCGTTTGAATGCTCTTTCAGAAGGTCGTGTAGAATCAGTGGTCTGAATGGCTTCGATTTTCACTGGAGGGATTCTATGATTATATTGTACAAATCAAATTTCCGCTGTGAGCTGCATTGCCCATATTGGTAACCATGTTCACGGCTGCTATTGTCTTTGCACACCTGGACTTCAAATGATTTCCGTTTCTTTTCAGTAGATCTTTATTGGAATAGAGAGTCCCAAAATAGGAGTGTCCATGAGCAATATGCCAAGGCCTGTCTCCAGTGTAATTCGTATAATGCCATTGTGGAAATCTTTCTATCCAAGACAGCAGGACAAGTGTGGCTGCCGTCCGTGTATGTGTGTGTATGTGCGTGCATGTGTGTCAAAACCATGAAAGAGTGCTGGAACGGGCCTGAGGGGTTCCTTGTTCAACACTAGGCACATTGAAACTGGCCGGTACAATGTTGTGGGCATCACAGAGACGTGGCAGCAAGCGGACCAGAGCATGGATCTAAATATCTAAGGATAAGTGTTCTATCAAAAGGACAGGCCGCTGGCAAAAAGGGCGGGGTTGCATTGTGAGCAAGGAATGAAATTAAATTTGTAGCGAGATGCGATATTGGGTCAGAAGACACAGAATCTTTATGGGTAGAGTTGAGGAATCGCAAAGGTAAAAACACCCTGTTGGGAGATATGTAGAGGCCCCATAGCAGTAGTCAGGATTTGGGCCAGAAAATTAATCAGGAGATCAAAAAGGCGCATGAGAAAGGCAATATTACAATATTCATGGGGGACAGGTAGACTGGGAAAATCAGGTTGGTAGTGGATTCCAAGAAACGGAATCTGTGGAAAAATTGTGGAAGAGATGTTTTTCCAGCAACTTACTCGGGAACAGGCAATTCTGGACATGTGATGTGTAATGAGGCAGACTTGATTTTGGGGACTTCAGGTGAAGGAAACCTGAGTGGCAATGACCACAATATGATAGAATTGACCTTGCAGTTTGAGAGGAAGAAGCTGGATTCAGATGTATCAGTATTACAATTAAATAAAGGTAACTAAAAAGACATGAGGGAGGGGATGGCTAGAGATGATTGGAAGGGGGGCCTCGCAGGGAAAATAGTGGAACAGCAATGGCAGGAGTTGTTGGTGTTATTCGGGAGGCGCAACAGAAATTCATCCCAAAGAATAGGAAACATACTAAGGGAAGGACGAGGAATCCATGTCTAACGAAGCAATTCAAGACCAGCGTAAAAGCAAAAGAAAAAGCATACAAAGTGGCGGGAGTTACTGAGAAGCCAAAGGATTGGGGAGCCTTTAAAAGCGAGGAGAGGACTGTATGCAAAACAATACTTTTCACCTTACCTCGGTACATAGATCATCATCATCATCATCATCATAGAAGTTACAGTGCAGAAGGAGGCCATTCGGCCCATCGAGTCTGCACTGGCTCTTGGAAAGAGCACCCTACCCAAGGTCAACACCTCCACCCTATCCCATAACCCAGTAACACTACCCAACACTAAGGGCAATTTTGGGCACTTAAGGGCAATTTATCATGGCCAATCCACCTAACCTGCACATCTTTAGACGTGTGACGATAAACAAGAAACAAAGACAAGGGCAACTAAAAAGCAATACGGGGTGAACAGGAAATATGAGTGTAAACTGGCTAGTTATATAAAAGCAGTTAGAAAGATATTTTTTTTCAATATATAAAAGGTAAGAGAGAGGATAGAATAGGCATTGGGCCTCTGGAAAATGAGGCTGGGGAAGTAGTAACAGGAAACAAAGGGCAGCATGGTAGCATTGTGGATAGCACAATTGCTTCACAGCTCCAGGGTCCCAGGTTCGATTCCGGCTTGGGTCACTGTCTGTGCGGAGTCTGCACGTCCTCCCCGTGTGTGCGTGGGTTTCCTCCGGGTGCTCCGGTTTCCTCCCACAGTCCAAAGATGTGCGGGTTAGGTGGATTGGCCATGATAAATTGCCCTTAGTGTCCAAAATTTCCCTTAGTGTTGGGTGGGGTTACTGGGTTATGGGGATAGGGTGGAGGTGTGGGCTTGGGTAGGGTGCTCGTTCCAAGAGCCGGTGCAGACTCGATGGGCCGAATGGCCTCCTTCTGCACTGTAAATTCTATGTAAATACTATCTATGTAAATGGCAGAGGAACTGAATAGATGCTTTGCAATAGTATTCCCGATGGAAGAGTGGGTTACCAGAACTCCAGGAGAATCAGGGACAGAATTGAAGGTTCTGGGTACCTGAAAGGTGTGAAGGTGGGTCAATTACCTGGAACGGATGGACTACACCCCAGGGTTCCAAAGCAGATACCTGAGGAGGTGATCGGTGGAGATCTTTCAGGAATCACTGGAGGCAGGGAGGGTCCTAGAGGACTGGAAAATGGATTATGTAACATGCCGGTTTACGGAGGGAGGGAGGCAGACGACGGGGAATTATATGTCGGTTTACCTGACTTCGGTCATTGGAAAGATGATACAGTCCATTATTAAACATGAGATTTCGGAGTGGTTGGAAGTGCATGATAAAATAGGACTGAGTCAGCACAGGTTTGTTAAGGGGAGGTCATATCTGACAAATCTGTAACAGTTATTTGCGGGATTAATTAGGATGTGAGAAAAACGAGGCCCAGCCGACATGATTTATTTCGATTTCCAGAAGGCCTTTGACAAGGTGCCACAGAGGAGGCTCTTAAATAAGTTAAGAGTCCACGATGGCAAGGGTAAGATACGGTCATGGATAGAAGATTGGCTGACTGGCAGAAGGCACGGAGTGGCGATAAAGGGATACTTTTCAAAATGCCAGCCGGTGACCAGTGGTGTGCCTCAGAGTTCAGAGCTGGGGCCACACTTTTTAAAATATATATTAACGAGCTGGGAGGAGGAACTGAGGACACTGTTACTATGTTTTCAGATGATACAAAGATGGACAGGTAGTATTGAAGAAGCAGGGGGTCTGCATACATACTTGGGCGGACCGGGAGAGTGGGTAAAGCAGTGAGAGATGGAATACAATGTGGACAAGTGTGAGGTTATGCACTTTGGAAGGAGAAATAGAGGCACAGACTATTTGTAAATGGTGAAATGCTGAGGACATCTGGAGCACAAAAGCTTAGGAGCCCTTGTTCAAGATTCTCCTAAGGTTAACGTGCAGGTTCAGTCGGCAGTTAGGAAGGCAAATGCAATGTTAGTGTTCATGTCGAGAAGCTAGAATACAAGAGCAGGGATGTACTTCTTAAGCTCTATAAGGCTCTGGTCAGACCTCATTTGGAGAATTTTGGAACATATACCAAAAGAAGGATGTGTTGGCCTTGGAAAGGTTCCAGAGGAGGTACACACGAATAATCTTGTCAATGACGAGCTTGTCATATGAGAAGCGTTTGAGGGATCTGGGTCTGTACTCACTGGAGTTTAGAAAGGTGAGGCAGGGGGATCTTTTTGAAATTTACAGGAGGCCTGGATAGAGGGGACGTGGAGAGGATGTTTTCACGAGCAGGAAAAACTAGTGACTTCCATTGTTGTGCAGAATGGTTCCGTCCCAAGCACAATTGTTCAGGGATGATTGGCCTTCTGGGCAATTGCAGATTAAACACTAATCTGGGAACTTCCGAGAATGATTCTCCACGCATCTTTGATGTAATCTCAAATTCAGCGCTGCGGAGTAAGGAGGTTATGGGGTAACATTTTGGAAACGAAAACCGATCTAACAACACACTTACCTACTAACCTCCAGAAATACAGCTTTAAAGGGAGTTCTTCCTATTTGTTACTTTTCAGAAAGGATGTGCAATCCTAATCTGTATAAAATGGCACATTTCTAAGGTTTGCACCTAAATCAGGACCAGAAAATTAATTTGCATAGCGCCGTAAAAATGGTAGGAAAAGCTGGAACAGTAATTCGCCAAGTATATTGGCACTTGGGTTTACTAGTTTTCATGGTTCTAAATCTTCCTTCAGCCTCTACAAGGATTCGATTTGCTACTTTGATGTAAAAACATGACAGAAACATATGCACTAAATAACCTTTGGCCCAACCAGAGATCGGTCCGTGTATACCATGACTTTCCTTCAATTGTACATCTGCAGAATTAAAGCCCCTTCCTTGTTTTTGTGGTTCGATTTGTCTTGGGTGGTGGGGTTGTATATATATATCTTGTCACGCACTTTCGGACTACATACTTTTGGGATCAGAAAGCCCTCACTTTCTCAATTCTAAAGGGGCTTGCATATTGCAGTTCATCTGTGGTTTCCAAATCCTTAATACCAAAATGCATACTTAATTGGGTAAAACCAGATATTCAAATTCTGTATCTGTTATACAAGTTAACTCATGTTCTCCTGCATGTTTTTAGTCTTGCACATATTTCACATTCCACTAGAGTTAATGACATCTGCACACTTACATCGTGTGATCTTTATTCCAACGCCCAAATCGTTCATGGAAATTTTAGACAACAATGGCCCCGATACTAATTCTTATCGAATACTACCTCTAAACTCTGATTCGGAAACCTTTAGTTTCACTTCTGTTTTGGGTACTTAGGCATAAAAGAATATGTTCTTCCATTTCCTAAATTATATCTAATACATTAACAGAATCTGACCGACCAGTTACCCCTTCAAAAATCCAATGAGCAAGTTGATACCTTTTGAAATCCTTAACGACTCTTTATCAACATGTTTCTCTTTTGTAGATGCTCTTGTCTGCTAACAGTTAGTAACACTGTTGTTATAGAATAGAATCTCTACAGTGCGCAATTAAGCCACTCTGCACATCGCGCCTGCACCGACTGTCTGCAGCAAAGAGGCGCGCTGCCGTATCATATTCCGGTAACAGTACCAAACCCTGTACATTCTTGGACACTAAGGGGCATTTTTTTCGAACATGGCAAATCCGCCTAACCTGCACATCGTTGGCCCGTGGGAGGAAACCGGAGCACTTGGTCGAAACCCACGCAGACACGGAGAGAAAACGCCACACAGACAGTAACCCAAGGCCAGAATTGGACCGGGATGCCTGATGTTGTGAGACAGCAGTGGTAGCGACGGTGCCACCTGCCGCACCTGACTGCATGCCACTGATTTTAAAGTGTTCATCTATTCTCGTTCTGTGAATCTAATTCTCCCCTGCATAAATACAAGCTTTACTTTAGATGTCTGCAAGTCCTCTGGCACGTAATGTTTCTCTCACTGTCATCTATCTGATCACAAGGGAACACACAAGTTAAAAGTATGAGTTTCACAAACGACCCAACGAAATAAACCAATGATCAGGATTTTGTTCTATTACTGACTGTGCCAATCAAACCAAAATGAACAAAATTTAAATATCAATTAACAGGTAAATGATCATTCAAATTTTAAATGATATTGTAAAGGATATTCTAAATACTACAGCCATCCATGCAGGATAAGGGAAAAGACCAATATGCACAGGCTCTGAGGCAGAGGTTAATCAGTCGTCGACAGGCTGAATTTGCCAAGTATCTTCGCCAAGATTTTATTTTGACTGACGTGCCCGGATTTGATTATCACCAGAGTGGCACTCTCCAACAAATCCCTTCTTCCTCCGATCACTTCAGCCTTGACAGCATCGATGGTTCTTTGTGCTACCTCTTGAATAAACACCGTCAAACTATAAAGTTGGCTCTCATAAAACGGTCAATTTTTAGAGAAAGGTTTCCTTCTTTAGATACCATCATTTTTGTTTCCTTGTAACTATCTCTGCTATCTGCTTACAGCCGATATTTAAACCTAGCACAATGAATTGGCGATTTATTTTGTTTTATGTAACTCAAATTCGCACATCACCTTGGGACATTCATTTCCCAGATGATTAAAAGCGCCGTTAGTTTACCTAATTTAAGCAGTTATTAAACATGAAAATCAAAATCTCTGCTATCATTTTCCTACTTACTCTATTAAATCCTAGCTCTATCCTCTTTGAGTCTGTTTACATTTGTTATATGCTTTCACCTAAAGAACATATTATGCACATCTTCTTTTCCTTAGTTACATTTTATATCCTGTCTAACTGTTCTGTCGTCTGATTGGTAGCAAAGTTAAATAATAATTTTGAGAAACCACTCCTACCTCTATCTTTACCTGTGGTAATATCCCGTTTAATAATTTGTTATCCTATTCCCAACATATTAGTGTTTTAATCTATTTTATAAATATATATTATTTAAAAATACTATTTCTTATTTTAATGTCATAGTACCTCGTTGCCTTACGATTCGGCTTTCCTTAAATCCTGATTCATATATTCTATTGTCATTCTCAGCTCCGCTGTCCATGTGCTGAATGGGTGCACCTTCCTTATCCTCAAGTATTCCATTCTTCAATCATCTATAGAGAGCCGCTATTCTTTAATTTGCTTTTTCATGCCAGCGGAGTAAATCTTCCTGCACACTGCAGAATAGTTTTGAATATTTATCATTGTTGCTGTTTATCCGTGCTAGCCAGTGTTGTCGGCATTTTACTCTCCAATATCCAATTCTTCCCTTAATATTAGGTTGGCCCCAATTTATTACTTTGTTTCATTTTTTGCCGTAAGCATTTCCTTCTCTATCATTATCTAAGCAAAAGCTCATATGCACCAGCAATTATCCAGCTAGAGCACAGTGTATCTAGGGGCATCTCACATTGGGTCACCAATGTCTTTAGAGATGGAAATATGCCGAGCTGCCCTGGAGTGGCCTGCATGTGACCTTTGATCCACTGTTTCGTGATTGACCATGAACTGCATTCAAGTGTAATTAGGGATGGGCAAATAATGCCAGCTCTGCGAGCGGTACACATGTCATTTGAACAGAAAATAATAAAACACTCTATCAATCTGAACTTCAAATGTTGAAAATTCTCATTCAATTAGGCTGGTCCAGATTCCACATGTGTGTGACATTTTATCATGAGGTGGGAATCAGTTTTAACTTATCACCCTGTAAACTATTTTTACAGCTGCCAGGTCCGCGAAACCTGTTTCCCATTGACCTAATTCTGATTTAAACTACATATTCATTTCCAAATTAAATCATCGAAATAATTCAAATATTACCCCCTCCCCACTCATCCTATCATACAGTTAATTGAGCACTCTCTTTGGTAGTATTAGATCGAGCTGTTCTCTGCGACTGCATGTGAGAGTCTTTGGATCAATTACAATATTTTGATTCAATGCATTGCCATCATTATTTTCAAATTAAGTAACACTAAATTATTACCAAAATAACTCATTCGAGAATGAAACTTTGCAGCTTTATGTCCTGAAACTGAGGCAGGAACAGTAGCATAATGTCTTCGAATTGAAATTATATTTGGTGAATTACAGTGGGAAATAATCCGTTTTCGGGAGGAACCACTTCCACTCTTGGAGATAGAGAAACATTGTGCCTCTTCAGTTTTTCAGTGCTCGGCACAAGTTCAGCAGTAACGTGTTGCAGCTTGGTAGTAATTGGTGGGGAATAGGGCTTGCGCGATGGAATACGGGATGGGAGTGTCTGTTATCGTTGGCAGGAAGCTGTGGCAGAGCTGTAATAGAACGCTATAATGAATAATCACCTTCCCAGGTGAACTGGATGTTATTCTACTCAATAAATAATCACCTTGCCAGATTAACTGGATGATACTAGAATCGAATTTTCTATCTTTCCTGTCCAAGAGGATTTTAGGGAAGTGAATGCAAAGTATTCCTTCAGGAAAGGCGTAGGTCTTGTGTAACAATTATGACGATCACTTAATCTGAACCGCAAAAGCAAAAGCGCATATTTTTCCAATGAAGCACCACCAAGTGTTCTTTGCACCGAACAGCACACTAACTATTCCGAGAACCACAGCTGTCGTTTTCTCTTTGCAGAATTTTATTTTCAGCTCTGACAAGTAATGGCCACAAACCGACCAAAGGTGAAGGCGATTGTGAACCAGCCATAACAATCAGTGACCGCATAAAGCAGGAAATCATGTACGTTATACACTTAAATATGAACAACGGACAAAAAGTACTCATTTAAACCTGACAGGAATTTACCTCGATATGAGGTCTATGACGACGACCAGCAGATCTGTCGCTGCCATGGAAATCAGGTAACGTGTGGCACATTTGGAAAGTCCACAAATTCCGCGAGGCAGGATAAGAATCATCAAAGAGCTCACTGTAAGGAAGAGAAAAACAATTAATTGTTCACACTGAGAACAAATTCAGTGGTCTGTCAGGGTTCTGGGGAGCAATTTCGGCATTATTATTGAATTAAGCCTCAGAATGGAATTACCTCACTTGCAACCTCTTGTTCTGTTTCAGAAAATGTTTTCAGTGGTAAAGCTCCACACTGGTGTAGGTACAAATCCAATTAACCGACAGATGAGATCCCGAATTTCTTGGAATCGTATATATGGATGTGGCTGTGAGTGTGTCTTTGCGTGTGTGTGTATATATGTCTGGGTCTGTGAGAATTGTTTTTGCCACAGCTCAGTGAATAAATGTATTGATCATGTGGGGTTATATCAGGATTGAATGAGCAGTTCGTTGAAACGTTCGTGTTTTGCACATGGTCATTATTACTTGGGCAAGTACTGGCATGGAGTAGCTCATTGAACCTTCTCTACTATCCAGAAACACTATGGCAGAATGTCCACTGGAACTCTACTTTAACACACTATCCTCTGGCAACCTGATTGCGCGAACGTTTATTGGTTGAAATCTTAAAGATACTGAGGTGTATGCATCAACAGGGGCAGATTTAGCACAGTGTGCTAAACAGCTGGCTTGCAATGCAGCACAAGGCCAGCAGCGCGGTTTGAATTCACGTACCGGCCTCCCCGAACAGGTTCCGGAATGTGGCGACTGGGGGCTTTTCACAGTAACTTCATTGAAGCCGACATTTGACAATAAGCGACTATTATGATTAACAGCCCAGCGAGATATATAATCTCAAAGACTCACGGCAAGTGAAGGAAATTAGCTGCCGTCCAGTTCTAAATGACTGGTAAATTAAATTAAATCTTTAAGATCATTTTCCAGAATCTCCAAAAAGGAAAGGTTAGCGATCAGATTCGTGTCAGCTAAGTCATAAAGGAGTACGTTCAAATGTTTAATGTTTTAATTTTAATTTTAAATTGGAATGCTCCTCAAAGGAAAATAGTATCCTTCCACGAACTAATCAATTGAACCTCCCGACGTGGATAAATTGTATATAGTCTTCCAGTTGCGGTCCTTCCAACGACGCTTGCAATTCGAACAGCACTTGATTACCTCGATAACCCAATCGATTTCACTAACAGAACACGGTTTTTGCAGATTGCTTGACATACATGCGTGCTTTCTCTAAGTGGTGTATGCACACGTCGCTGGAATCATTCTGGACACCATCATAACTGCGAGCTCCCGTTGGAAAAGTTCAACATCTCCATGTGCGAAACGGAGCGGACAAAGTCTCTGAGTCATAATTGTTTGTGATTGTTTACATTACTGATCTGTACCTGTATGTAGGAGTATGATCAACAATTTCCCACTTGTCACATAAATTGGTGATGCGGTACTCCGTGAGGAGGAAAGAGGTGGATTAGAGAACGGCATAAAGATTATTGCTCATGGAAAGAACAGTGTTCAATGGAAATTAACGCTGTTACGTTTGATGTAATTCATTTTAGGAGGTCTAATGAGGTCTGGGAATACAGAAAGAATGTTAGGGTGGGGCCTAAGTACAAACGATCAGGCATATCTTAGTGTGCATGTCAATAGATCCCACAAGGCAGCAGAACAGGTATATGTGGTGGTTAAGAAGGCTATATATGATACTTGCCTGTATTAACCAATGCATAGAATATAAGCTCCGGGGAATTATGACAGGTGTATAAAACGTCTGTTAGGTTGCAGGAGAGATTCACGGTAGCATTGTGGATAGCACAATTGCTTCACAGCTCCAGGGTCCCAGGTTCGATTCCGGCTTGGGTCACTGTCTTTGCGGAGTCTGAACATCCTCCCCGTGTGTGCGTGGGTTTCCTCCGGGTGCTCCGGTTTCCTCCCACAGTCCAAAGATGTGCAGGTTAGGTGGATTGGCCATGATAAATTGCCCTTAGTGTCCAAAATTGCCCTTAGTGTTGGGTGGGGTTACTGGGTTATGGGGATAGGGTGGAGATGTGGACCTTGGGTAGGGTGCTCTATCCAAGAGCCGGTGCAGACTCGATGGGCCGAATGGCCTCCTTCTGCACTGTAAATTCTATGAAATCTATGAAATGTTCTCTGTGTGGGAGTGTTTCGGCTATGAAGAGAGTCTGTTTAGGTTTGGGTTGTGTGGAGAAGGTTAAGGAGGGATCTGATTCAGATGCACAAAAGTGTGCGGGCTTATATAGAGCGGATATGAAGGAGCATATCCTCTTAGCGGAGGGGAAATAACCAGGAGGCTTAGATTTATGGTATGTAACAGAAGGTTTAGAGAGGATGTGAGGGAAAGTCTTTCTACCTTCGGGGTTGCTTGAATTCTTGACCTTACTATTTCAATAGGTTGTATCGGCGGGAACCATCACAAAATTCAAAGACTTAGACCAGCCCTTGAAATTCCATACAAGGCCACGGACCATGTGCTGGAAAATGGGATTAGCATAGATGGGTGTTTCATAGATGGCGCAGGCAGGATGGACCGAAGGGCCTCTTCCTGTTTTGTAAAGTCTTTATTACTCCCTGTCTCTGTGAGAGGCTGCAGACGCCGACAGGTCAAAACAATAGTAATCCCACAGGGGCGGCAGCTGGTTAGGCTGCCGCATGACATGACAGCCAGCCAAATTGTCTCCTCCATGATTGGCAGTGAATGGGGAAACAGATGATGCTGGGAAGCGTACAATTATTCACTGTCAAGTCGGAATAAACCGTGCAATCCAAGCTTTAAAATTGACAGCTCTGTCCGCAGAACCCGACAGGTAAAATCAATACCTACTGTAACCTCAAATGTACCTCACTCGGAAAATGTTGGATTAAAAGACAATGATGTATTCTCCAATATCCACAGCAAGGCTGAGCCGGTAATACCACCACTGCCACAACCAGTGAGGGTTAGAAGGGTTCAGTTCCAGAGTTTTCTTAGGTTCCATAGTAAGGGGTCGATCACAGAGGAGCAATCAGCTGCCCTGATCTTCAGTCAGCTGCACGACGTACACTTGACTACTAATTCCAGCCCGCGTCCCAAATGGACTCGGAAAGTTAAATCTGTAATTCTTCTCACAAATCCTGCCGGTCCTGCTAAGTATATATGGCTACATTGTTTGTTTTTGCTTCGGCTTTCCAGCCTCAACAGTGTCATGCTTATTTTTCTTTAACGCCGGAACATGCATGTTGTTCGAAGTAATTGCTTTTTCAGTCGAACGTGTTGAATGCATTGTTCTACTTATTCTTCCTGAGGTCGCTACCATTATAGAGCACAATGTGCAGATAAGTCATTTCACGTAGCATTATGCTAAAATCAATGCGAAGGAAGTGGAAACAGATAAATGTGTTAACGCTAATAATAGGTCAGCTACAGCGCAGATGCCTCCACCCCCCCCCCCCCCCCCCCCCCCACGCAACAGATCGTTTCTTCCTCACGGCTGTGCTGGAATTATGAAATTGTTGTCGACTAAAAAAGCGCCGATGCCTCATAGATATAGAGAAAGATAAGCATATATACACATTCTGCGGATTATCATTCGTCGAAAAATTAACTGGATACGCCAGCAACTACTACGGATATAAAGGCATGTAGATAGCTCATTTCCTGACTCCCCAGAGTCTGCCCACCAGCGACGAGCACAAGTCATGAGTTTGATGGAATAATCACCACTTACCTGTGGAGTGGGAAGGACGACACACAAACATCTAAACTCAGGCAGCAGTTATTGTCTCTGTTTCCTGTTATAACTGTTTTCATTACTTTGATCGTCGGAATTCAAAACCACCAATTGCTGGAACAAAAGAATCAAGTCCATAAAGAGACATGCAGAACTAATGTTCGACAAGACTCCTGATGCCCTGTGAAGGCTCGGATGCACCACAACAAATAACTCGTGTTGAGTGAAACGCACAATGGTTTGTTTACAAGTCTTATACCCTGAGTAAATTTTACCACTACAATACATTCACACCTAATGCTGGAGAACAATACATCTGAAGACCCATAAATAGTTCCTCGGAGTAAGAACATTGCTCATATCTGAGCCTCTTCCATTCCCTTCCTTGTCATTGTTATGTAGACCTCCCAAGCTCTCCGAATCACGCTGTTACTGCAAAAGCAGCGAACAAAAAAAAGAAACCAACCATCGCCTGGTGAATGAATGCGCGAACAGCCTCCCTATTCCTCACGGTTTCCATCAACCTTTTTCACATCTTCAATAGCAAGTGGTATTAACTCACCATATAACTCACCATGTGCTGACCACCGACAGTACCATGTCAACTGATAAAGCCCATACCCCTTTGCTCCCAACTTGGGACAGAATCGCCAAAATATATACTTTACCAACTAAAAATACACTGCTCATGTAATTCAAATATTCCTGGCACCGCTGCGCAACTGTAGAGTATTAGGAAGTTTTCATAGAGTCATAGAATTTACAGTGCAGATTCGGCTCATCGAGGCTGCACGGACCATTTGAAACGCCTCCCAATCCCCTGCCCTATTCGTGCAACTCCACCATAAGGAGAAATTTAGCATGGCCAATACACGGA
Organism: Scyliorhinus torazame; assembly: GCF_047496885.1. Lineage (NCBI taxonomy): Eukaryota > Metazoa > Chordata > Chondrichthyes > Carcharhiniformes > Scyliorhinidae > Scyliorhinus > Scyliorhinus torazame. Next base: position 182,647,213 of record NC_092711.1, on the reverse strand, counting down.
ACAATCTTTGGACTGTGGGAGGAAACCGGATGACCCGGAGGAAGCCCCAGCAGTCAAGGGGAGAATGTGCAAACTCCACGCAGCCATCCGAGGTCAGAATCGAACAGCTTTGATGCAGCAGTGCTAGGCACTTTGCCATTTTGCTATTGTATTTCCAACTGTTTTTTATTCACTGGACATTTGAAATAGAACGGCGCTGCCAATTAAGATAAATGCAAAAAATTCCCGGCCGATGTTTACAGGCAATGTAAATGTTCAATCGTGGTCAGATTCGTCATCATTCACAAGAGCGACTAGATATAAAAGTCACGCCATCCTTTTTCTTTGAAATGTTTTTTATTGCAGTTTTTAATTATATACACTGTACAATGGACAAGGATCGGTGGATCGGGTGCAATGTAGAAGATTTTTCCATTGGCATCCGCGTTTTGTGGTAGCGCATCCTCTGACCCTCGGATGGCGAATTTGATTTTCTCCAGGTGGAGAAATTCCGACAGGTCTTCCAGCCAGTCTGCAGCTGTGGGTGGAGCTGCTGATCGCCAGCCAAGAAGCATTCTTCGGCGTTTAAAAGGGAAGCAAAGGCAAGGGTGTCGGCCCTCTTCCCTATGAATAGTTCTGGCTAGTCCAATACCCCAAAGACTACAACTCTTGGGCATGCCTCCACGCTTACGCCATCGCCTTAGAAATTGCCTCGAAGAAGGCTGTCCACAAACGGACAAGTGTGCAGCATACCCAGAACATGTGTGTATGGTTGGTCGGGCCTCCCTGGCACCGCTCATATTTGTCCCCACCCCCCTACTCCCCCCCCCTCTGGAAAAATCCTTCTCATTCTGTGCGCCACTTTCAGTTGTATGACGCTTAATCTTGCGCACGTGTAGCAGGAGTTGTCCCTGTTCAGTGATTTGTTCCAGATTTCCCACCCTATTTCAATCCCTCATGGTTCTTCACATTTTTCCAGTTTTTCGTCCAGTGGGGAGCTTGTCCATTCCGATAGTCGTCCGTACAGGGCCCCGCAGATCCCCACTCCCAGTTTAACAACGTCCAGTTCCTCGAACATTGGTTGTCTTGGGGTCCGTGTGTATGTTGGCGTCTCCCTGTGGAGAAAGTTCTGAATCTATAGCTGTCGTAGTTAATTCCCGTTCGGTAGCTGTAGTTTATATATCAGTGCCACAAAGGCCGCTTGCACCCTTTCTATTTAGAGTTCGCTAATGGCCAGTGACCCCCCCCCCCTCCAGTGACCCCCCCGCCCCCCTCCATCCGTCCTGTCTCCATTCCCTAAACATAGAACATAGAACATAGAACAATATAGCGCAGTACAGGCCCTTCGGCCCACGATGTTGCACCGAAACAAAAGCTATCTAACCTGCACTATACCATTATCATCCCTATGTTTATCCAATAAACTTTTAAATGCCCTCAATGTTGGCGAGTTCACTACTGTAGCAGGTAGGGCATTCCACGGCCTCACTACTCTTTGCGTAAAGAACCTACCTCTGACCTCTGTCCTATATCTATTACACCTCAGTTTAAAGTTATGTCCCCTCGTGCCAGCCATTTCCATCCGCGGGAGAAGGCTCTCACTGTCCACCCTATCCAACCCCCTAATCATTTTGTATGCATCTAGTTGGCAAGAGGTAAAGTTGGCATCTAGCATGGCTAGTGCGAACTTGTGGTTGCCACAGATGGGGCCATAGTGGACATTTTGGTTAAGCCGAGGCGCTGTCTTATTTAGTTCCAGGTTGGAGTCTGGCTACCACTACTGGGTTACTTCAGTGCTTGGCTGGCGGGGATGGGGGCGCTGCCGGCCGTACTTGTACAGGATCTCTCCACCCTCCTCACCCATTCCATTTCTGGTTCTTTCATAGAACATAAAACATAGAACATTACAGCGCAGAACACGCCCTTCGCCCCTCGATGTTGCGCCGACCTGTGAAACCACTCTAAAGCCCATCTACACTATTCCCTTATCGTCCATATGTCTATCCAATGACCATTTGAATGCCCTTAGTGTTGGTGAGTCCACTACTGTTGCAGGCAAGGCATTCCACGCCCTTACTACTCTCTGAGTAAATAACCTATCTCTGACATTTGTCTTATATCTATCTCCCCTCAATGTAAAGCTATGTCCCCTCGTGCTAGACATCATCATCCGAGGATAAAGGCTCTCACTGTCCACCCTATCCAATCCTCTGATCATCTTGTATGCCTCAATTAAGTCACCTCTTAACCTTCTTCCCTCTAACGAAAACAGCCTCTCACTCTTTCTGCCGTGACGGCCCAGTGTAGCACTGTATTTTTGGGATGCCCAGGCCCCTCCATGTTCCTTCTTCTTTGTAGGACATTTTTGGGGAATCCTTGGGATATCCCCCCCCCCCCCCCCCCCACACACACACACACACACACACACTCACAAACACATAAACACGATAGTCATTTTTTTGATCGCGTTGAAGACGGTCTTGGGGATGTGGTTCGGTATGGAACTGACAGGAAAAGGAACATGGGAAGCACGTCTTGCTGCTTCAAGAAGGCAGCTAAACATCATCTTCTGAATATGAATTAGGGGTGGGCACTAAAGGCTGGCCTATCCAGCGAAGTACACATACCATAAATGACTAGAAACGATTGTGTGATTTTAAATTAGTGAGTGAAACAGGTAAAGAGGAGAAAATGTATCTTTAGTACCTATAAATTAGTTCGGTACATTAAAGGCATCAGAACGTTTACTGTTGAATTGTGCATGGTAGCAGAGTGGATTGCTCCACGGTACCAGGTTCGATTTTCGGCTTGGATCACTGTCTCTACGGAGTCTGCACGTTCTCCCTGTGTCTGCGTGGGTTTCCTCCGGGTGCTCCAGTTTCGTCCCACAAGTCCTGAAAGACGTGCTAATAACTAATTTGGACATTCTGAATTCTCCCTGTATACCCGAACAGGCGCCGGAATGTGGTGACTTCATTGCGGTGTTAATGTATGCCTACTTGTGACAATAAATATTATTATTATTACCGTCAAAGTAGAAGAATGATACTGCAGGGAAAATATTATACCATTGTTACGATAGGGAGATGTTACAAAATTGGGTCCCGAAATGGGAATGGTGAAGTAATGGATAATTTAGGTTCATGAGGCTTTGGGTAAAACTAATAGCACTGAGTCAGATATATGCCCACACGTGGCCTGAGTCACACTTTCCCATTCAGACTTAAACTCGTTAATGTGAATAAATAGGATGCCACTGTGATTCACTCAAGATCCTCTGGGACACTTTGATCAGACCAGCGATTCGCCCATTAAGGATTCTTATGGCCACTTTTAACCGAAAATTGCAGGCTAATTGCATATTCATAGCATGGCAATGTTCTTTTGTGTAAACGGGAGTAGGCAATTAAAAGCACAGATAGCAATTACGAGTTCATGTCTGGACACCCGGAGACAGAACCATTGTCTGAGGGGTCGGGCGGAGCTCAGGGAGAGAAAAGAATCCTGTTCGAACAAATGGAGGGCCGAATTATTTGGAAACAGACCGAGTGAGGTCATGAAAGGCTGCCACTGAGACAGGTTTTGAAAAAGGGGCTTGAAAGAGCTTCACGACAAGCAAGGTTCTGTGCATGCACGTTTTCCTGCTTGTGGAAGTGCAGCACAGAGATGTTTGTCGTGTTAAATGCTGTTTAATGGGAAATCATGTGTTCGGGTTGAAACATACCCTTCAGCTGTCCTTTATGGTCGGCAGTTGCAGAGGGGCATGTGGAGTGTGTTTACAGAAGTCAGTTAATATGACAGGGTAAAGTGAGAAAGTTATTAAAATCAATGGAATTCTGATTTTTTAATCTCACGGCACATATAACACAAGCAAGGAAGTTATGTTACGCTTTGATAAATCTGTATTCTGTTTCGAAAACAGAGATTTAAAAGAGAATTGATAGAGTTGTTGAAAGACTTGAGCGATTCTCATGGAGCAGAGATGGGGAAAGTGTTCCTGTTCTCCTGATAAAAGCCCCATCATCTCCAAATTATCATTTCTTCTATTTTTTTTCGCGTGGCTGGGGCATCGCTGACAATGCCAGAAATTGATGGTCCTATACATGTGCCCTAAAACGGAATGAAGGGTGAGCCCATTTTATTGGAGAGTTAAGGGTCCGTCCCATTGTCGGTCTCGAATTACAAGTAGGCTGGGCCATATATGGATGGCAGATGCTCTTCTTGAAAGGACACCAGTGAACCAGATATACATTTACAATAGTATAAGGCTTTTCCTGGGGTTCCCAATGCTGGGAATGTCATTACCAATTCCGGATTGACTGTTTTTATTAAATTCCTCCATCTTCCATGAAATATCCCTGACCCAGAGCCTTAGCTCAGACCTCAATTGAGTTGTCTGTCTCCCTACAGTCTTACTGGGTAAGTGAAATTCATCATCGCTGGAAGCATCCTCCTGAATCTTTAATACACCTACTGACACCACAACCTGTCTAAAGTGTGGTGTCCAAAACTGGATACAATTTCCCAGTTAAGACCGCATCTCATGTTTTAATACAAGTTTAGCAAATGTGTCACTGTTTTCATTGGGCACTAACAGCTTCGTCTTAGCTTCGCAGCGTTAGGTGATCAGGTTTCACCCGAGTATTTGAAAAAATATCAAACTGGACATGTTAGTACAGTTTCCGTGCGATTTTGCTCTGTCCAAGCCGTCTCAAAATTATGAAGGAACCAGACAGGGTCGAGAGAAAAGACTTGTTACCAGGTTGCGGGTGGGGTGGAGTGGGTGGGGTTAGATGTAAGGCGGCTGATGCAAATATTAGAGGGGACATATGGAAAACCTTTTTCACCCAGAGGTTTTTGGACCGTTTGGAACTCATTGCCTAAGGTGGTGGTTAAGCTTGATACGCTAAACTGATTTTAAAGGCATCTGCATCTGCATCTGAAGGGTTGTAACCTGCAAAACTACGTCCGGAAAATGGTATTACAGTGAGGGGCTGGTTCATTTTTCTCTTCCTTAGCTGGCGCAGATGTGGTCAGTTGAATGGCCTTTTCCTGCACCGCAACATTTTCATCGTTCTATGGTTCTAAGTCGAGGCTAGAAAGCAAAGAGAAACTGCCTGCATCATGTATATAAATTATCATTTGTCACTATTTTTGAGAAGAGCAGTGGAAGTTATCTTCGCTCACACACTGAAATAAATCAGAATTCCCCTGTCCATTGTCACGTTGTTGTCTGTGGGAGTTTGCTTAAAACACACGAAGCTTTGCAATTCCAACTTTACAATGGCGACGACGCTTCAAAAAAATACACCGTAGTCTTGAAAGCCTACCCAACTCCAGCAGATTCGAAAAGTGGTGCGTGAATGCAAATCTTTCGGACTTACCTCGCTTTAATCTATATTCTTTCTTAACCACTTTTTTAACCTACTCTGGGACTGTCAATAGATTGTGTCCGTGTACCCCTGGCCTTTCTGCAGCTGCACCCCCTTTCGTGTTCTCCCCTTGACTGGATATGACATCTCCGTTGTCTTTCCACATTACCATTCACACTGCTTTGCACTCAAGCTCTTCTGCCACTTTTTCTACTCCACTCGACCAGCCTGGTTCTGTATTTCTGAACCTTCTCTCTGTTTAGATCTCGATGTCTTTTGTCACGCACTGTGCTCTGACACTGTTTTCACTTCATTTCCCCTTCCCAGAATATACTCCGACTTTAGGCGAGCTATCTGCAATTTAATACTTTTAGTTTACAAATATATAAGGGTTTGGAAATGGTAAAGTGATTATAAAATGATTTTCGGACCTTCTGGTGAATATTTTTTAAAAATTCAGAGTCCTTTTGTGAGGATAATAATTAGTTATGTCAATTTAATATGAAAAACGCATTTCCCACAGTAGTTCAATCCTCATAGCTGCGGTATTGGGGCAGATTTCAAACACGTTTTTAATTTCCAAAATAAATGTTATTGATAAGTTGTGTGAAGATATATTTCAAGTCAGTTCAAATTCAATATTGCATATATTGTAATATATATCAGTTTATTTATTGTTCATTACAAGAGGATTCCATTTATATTTCTCATTGCTGTTGTATTTTCAATATGCACTTACTGTTTATTTCGAACAATATCTGAGGATTCAGCCTCAAGTGGTTCCTGCGCCTCAGCGTACACGGGCAGCAGTGTCTCAGATGGTAACGTTTCCCGATTACGCCTTTGTGACGAATGCCCGAAACGTTAGGATGTTCCTTAGCAGGCCTTCCTGAACCATGAATCTGCCAGTCAGCAACACCCGATCATAAACAAATCTTTGCATTGGGAGACTGGACGTTAATGGCCATGAGCCATTATTTTCGACCTTAATGTGACCGCCTGGGACAGCCAGCAGAGAAACAAGTCCTGTTTAATAGAGCTACTCAGAATAAACACAATAATAAAAAAATGGTCCATGCATGATTTTCCAAAGTTTCTTCACAAAGGCACATTTCAGAAAGAGGTGAATGATGATCCTTGTCTACCCCAGCTGTGGCGGTGGCAGAGTTGATATTCTGGGCTGGTGGGGTAGCTGAAACAAGGCGATCTTTTCACACCAAATGCTAATCAAAGACTTCAATATCGTTAGAAAATTCGAAAGAATGCCGAGCAATGGACGTCGAGAAATTGGTGTGGTGTGAAGACAAGTGTCAGATGAAGTTCAATGTAGAGAAGTGTGAAGGGAATCATTTTGAAGCATCAAGAGCCATTGTTTAAATTGCAGAAGGAAGGTGTGTGTACATACGTCAAGGTGGCGTGGCGTGTTGAGAGAGTTAATAAAGTGTTAATGGCGGTTCTGCCGTTCGATATATTGGGTGAATACAAACTCACAAAATTTCCAGAATTCATTCAAGCTACGTTTGTTCAACAAACCCAAATCGTTATTACCCGACCGTACAACACAACGACATCTATTTTCTAAATAAACGATTCTTATCTTCCGAAATTAAATCAGTGAGTCAATCCGAGTCACGTTGGCCAGGCGCGAACACGTTTCGATTAATGTGGCTGCGGTCGCTGCGCTCCAGCTCACAGTTTCCAGGGCTTCAAGGTCAGAGGTCTTCCTTCCTCTTCTGCGATTGCTAATGCCCTGTTCTCGCTGCCAGTGTTCTATTCGCGAGTGTTTGTCAAGGAGGCTTGTAATTCGGGAATTGCTTGCAGCAAGTCACCAAATGTGTGCGGGTTTCTCCGGTTCCCCAGCCGCGTGTTTCTCAGCAGTGCACCGCTTTCTATCAGCGGGATTCTCAACAGCCGGACAGGATCTGAATTATTCCTGTCGGACGTTGCTGTTCTCATTTCCCGCCGACAGCACACCCGCGCCAGCTGATTCCACGGTGGCATGAAGTAGTTTCAATAGGAAATCCCATTGCTAAGCGGACCGAGTAGAAATTCCCGTGGACAGCGAATGGCACGCTGACGCCGAGGAACTCGGGAGCAGAATAAGCCATCCGACAGAATCGACGGCTTTATTTATATGATGTGGAGATGCCGGCGTTGGACTGGGGTGAGCACTCTAAGAAGTCTTAGGACACAGGTTCAAGTCCAATAGGTCTGTTTCGAATTCACTAGGTGAATGAAGAGGTGCGTTGCAGAAACATATATATAGACAAAGTCAAAAATGCAAGATGATACTTTGAATGGGAGTCTTTGCAGGCAATTGAGTCTTTACAGGTCCAGACGGAGCAACTGGAGAGAGGGAAAATCACAGGTTAAAGAGGTGTGAATTGTCTCAAGGCAGGACAGTTGGTAGGATTTCGCAAGCCCAGGCCAGATGGAGGGGAGGGGTGGGGGGGAGGGGGGGGGGGGTGAATGTAATACGAAACCACGCGCCGAGGCCATAGGGTGGGGGGGGGGGGCGGGTTGAATGTAATGCGACATACATTATATTCACCCCCACCATCTGGCCTGGGCTTATGAAATCCTACCAACTGTCCTGGCTTGAGACAATTCACACCTCTTTAACCTGTGATTATCCCTCTCTCCAGTTGCTCCATCTGGACCTCTAAAGACTTAATTATCTGCAAAGACTCGCACTCAAAATATCGTCTTGCACCTGTGACTTTGTCTATATGTTTCTGGAACCCACCTCTTCATTCTCGTGAGGAAGGAGCAGTGCTCCGAAAGCTAGTGATTCGAAACAAACTTGTTGTACTTTAACCTGGTGTTTTAAGACTTCTTGCTGTTATTAATATGAACATTGATCACACGAGTAGGGACGACATTTCAGGCCACACGTGGAGCACTGCCTCCAGTTATATGTACCACACTTGAGGAAAGATGTAAATACATTCGAGAGAATACGGAGGAGATTCACAAGAATAATTCCAGGGATGAAAATCTTTGATAAATTGGAGACGTAGGGAACGTTTTCTTCGAGAGAAAACAATTGACTGGGGACTTGATGCCGGTTCAATATCCTCGGAACTAGGGACAGGTTTAAGAATGAGAAACAGAACCCTCCCAAGATTAATATTCAAAATAAACAGAATGGAAATAATATGAGCCAAATATTCTTCACCCCGAAAGTGGGTCAAGTATGGAATGGATTTCCTGAGACGTTGTTGGAGGCAGCTTCGATCTCGGTATTCAATAGAGAATTGGATTGCTCCCCGAAAATAAATAATGTGCGAGTTGAGGTGGAAAAGAAAGTAAGTGGGATTTCATAGAACATTCTTTCAGAAAGACAGAACAAACATTAGGAGCCGACTGACACTGTAAACATTCTGCGATTCTATTATTTGCCCAGACCATCCAGGCATCAGATGAACAATACGCTGAACCTGAAACAATCGATACTGAGTAAATCGGAGGCTTTGTTTCATCCGGCAGTCTTACTCGAACAGTTCCCCAGGCTATTCTAAAAGTGTAAAATCACTTCGATCTCCTGCGTAACTATAATACTGACACAGCGTCTACCCCCTATATCCCTCAGTAACCCCACCCTCCAACTCGGGCCTCACTAATACAATTTCCTATGTTACTTAATCGAAACGCCCAATCAAGTTAGGTTGTTTTGCACTTTACAAGTCCATGTTCTTTGTAGATTATTAACTCATGTTCTTCCAATTCACCATTAACCTTACCACTTATTTTTCTCACTGAGCGCTTGTCTGGCACCAATATTAGGCTGTCCAGCTCAAGGCAGCCATGATGTTCATCCAAAGAATGAAATGCTTCTGATGCGATTTTCCATGTGGGAACTCAGATTGCTATGGGACGTTGAAAGTCTATTTGCTTGATTAATATCAATCGTTAAAACGTGAGCTATTAACATGGTCAGGTTATATTTTTGTTTACCAGTTCCTAAAGTAAAATTGTTTCTATCAATTGAATCCAGTTTGCAGCACAGTTTGAAAACTCTAATTATCTTTTGCGAAAATTAGAACCGAAATACAGAATTAACCTGGTGTAATTAAAATGATGCACATCGACTAATGTATTCCTGTACTTCGTGCTGCCAGTTCCATTCCAAATAGAAATGGATCCTGAGCATCATTTGCGTCAAAAGGTATTAGCTCTACATGAAAATAGATCCAACCTCTGGTCAATCAGTCCAAATTGCCGAATTATCAGAATCCCCTGCATTGCAGACGACATTGCAACTTCAGCACCATGTGATTCAGCAGAATTCATGGAGGCACACAATAGCTGTGCAGAATTCCCGGTATTCATACCAGAAATTCGAAGTCAAACATACAAGGAGTGATCAAGCTGTCGAGTAAAATCCCGAAAAACACATTGTAACAGGTTATGTGGATACCTAGAATGTGTAGTCACCTCTTCCCACTTTAAAAATGCTGGAAGGATTCCGTCGCAACCTTCGCAGAGATCGACAGATTGTGCATTAGTCCTTGCCTCTGCTCCAGCTCAGCTCTCGGAGCGCATTGATTACATGAATCTTGGTGTTGCTGCCACTGATCTGACGATTGCATATTTCCCCCCCAAAATGTTACCCTATCTGTTGCCTGTGGTCTGAGGTTGCAGCAAGACCCTCGGGGAAACTCAGAAACTCACTACTACAGCGCCTTCCAGGCACAAGAAAAGACAAGACACCTCAATATAGTCTGCAACTGCATACGCTCTCAAAATTGCTTTACCGGGTACTAGGCTGCCAAGACCCGTAAGGAACGTTGCTTCAGGGTCCATTTTGCATAACGTAAATTTATTTTTCCAGAATGGTGATTAGGATCCTACCTAATCCTCATTAGGAATTCTGGTTTCACTACAATGGTTGAGAACTGGGAACCAACTGAACTGATGTTTACTCCCGGAATTTCTTAAACTCAGACTTAAACTCAGGTGGTTATGCTTCTCAAATCGAATGACATAAGATAGAAGATCATGTGACAGGATAGGAAGAGCAAAGGATGCATTCTAGTGTGGTCTGAATGTTAAATTTTACTGTGTTCATCAACGAAATATTTTTACAATTAGTCGAAGTGGATATTTTACCCCATACTTTAATTCTTCCCTGAATTTTCTCTGCGTCCCAGCATAAATAAACGGATTGATACAGGAACTGAGAAGCTGAAGCATGTACCCGTTTTCCTCAAGAATAAATGTTGATTCACCGACATCGGAACCTGAGAAATAAGTAACATTGGTAATTTGAACATAAAGGAAAGTTATAAGAAGCAACAGATATAGCAGAATGAAACTCCCCGACACACAGAAGAGTAAAACGATGGACCTTCGCCGCTTCTCCATCTCTGGGTCATTCTCTTGTGCCCCATTGGTCTGGCTTCGCAGTCTCCTGCGGGCCCTATTGGCTTCTAGAATATTTCTGACGGTCAGAACGTTGAGAAGTAAAATCAGAATGAACGGGAGACAAGGGGTTAAAATGTGATGGATCCAGTCATATATGATCCACGCAGGAGAGGTATAAAATATATTTTTTATGCCGCAGAACCATGGTACACTGTTAATTGTGTACAATGGTTCATATATAAAATACAAAAAGGTATTTTTTAGACAGCTAAGTGTGCAGATAGTGCCGATCACCCGCGCTGCCGTTTTGTTGGAGCAATACTTAATGTTAACCTTCTGGCAACAAATGGCCACAAATCGATCAAAGGTGAAGGCCACAGTTAACCAAGCAGAGCTGTCTATCGATGAATATATTAGTGCAATGCGGAGACTGCATATTGGTGTGATGGACAAAATGCTGAACGGGAAATAAATACCAGTAATCCGATTCAGTATCACAGCGGTTATAATGACGAGTAGATCCGTAACCGCCATGGATACCAAATAGTAAGTTACGCATTTGGAGAGACCGCATCTTCCTCGGCACAGTATCCCGACCACGACCACGTTCGCTGTAACAAAGAGAGAGGGGGAAACGACTGAGTGAGTGCGTGCTGTAAAAATTAAATCTGAAACGCCGAAGAAATTTAACCATTGCACAGGATCTTGCGTGTAACTGCATATGTAAAATCGTATCCCGAGTTGGGCAAGATTTTAGGAATTTTTTTCTGTAATTTGAATTAAAAGCCGAATTAGAACTAAAACAGATCAATATTAGAAATGTAAATTTATAGCGTGTAAACCAACAGAGAACAAAAAAGGCAGTAAAGGCATTACAGGAAATATTGCAATGCAGAATTAAGAAAATAATTAAAAGGAAGTGTGGAAAACAACAAAAATATGTATTATAGCTGACAAAACATCAAAACGGTCTCTCCCATTTCAATAATGAAAAATGATACGTGTTCAGAAAATGCTTGGACTGAACGTGTTCCAAAGGCATTTGCACTGTGCTAAAAGTCTGATAATGCACTCAAGAATGCACTCAAAAAAAGAATAGAATTACATTTACCCGTGTAATACTGTGTAGCGATTCAACTCCAATAATGTTGCTAATAAAACTTCATATATGCTTTTACAATGACAATTGCTGGACAATTCACCGAGAGTAATAGTTTATACAACGGATCAGAATTACATTGATAACATGATGTGCAAGCGGTAATTGGGAATGAGTAAAATATTAATGGGACAAATGATACCAGGTTGTACGAATACAGTGTACAGTTAACGGCTTGGGGTGTTCCAGATTATGTAAAGGAACTATGCTGATAAAGCAGATAAATTACAGTGCTAACAGTCTAATACTGTACCACTAACAGAGAGAAATTACACTGTTAACAGGGTAACATGATAGTACTAACAGTTAAAGATTACAGTATTAACACAGAGAAATTATCCTATTAGGAGTATAATATTGCAGTATCATACCACCACAGTGAAACGTTATACTCTTAACAGGGTAATATTATAGCACCAGCGGAGAGAAATTACACTGTCAACAGAGTAATATTATACAAGTAAGAGCGGAAAATTACACTATTAGCAGTGTAATATCGTTATAGTATCAGCGGGAAATTACAACAGTAACAGGATAATATTATGCCACTAATAGCGAGAAATTGCACTACTAACATGGCAATATTATACCACTAACAACGGCAAATTATGGCATCATACCATCATGCGAATTCAATGAGATATTACGCTCTGAACATGGTAATTTAAAAATACTACCAAACAGATATTATGTGATTAGCATATTAATATCACACAATGACGAGAAGCTATGGCTGTAAAAGGAATCAAAATATGTGATTAAAATTGTGAATTTATACGGTTAAAGTAGAATGAATAATTCGGTGACAGGAAATAACTTACACCGGTTAAAATGTAACATGTCCCGAAAGTGGAAGGGAATTATGCAGATAAATCACAGAAACACAGAGTCAAAAGGATCAAATAGCAAAAACGCTCATGTAAAAGGGAGAAAGAATGTCCATATGGTGCAATACGATGTTTTTAAATGGTAGAAGTTAGTCAGCTAACCGATGATTGCCGTACTAATTATTAGTTACAATACATTACCTGGAACTCCGATAGCAGCGAGGACTGGGTAATAAATAGCAAATACCAGACCTTCTGGTAATCCGTGCATTTCTACAAGAAAGTATGTGTGCGGTCTGCAGTACAGAGAATGATTGGCACAGTTATATCTTATGTCTGGCTCCAGGGAGGTACTTAAGTGGTTTGATACTTTGACATTCATTAAATTAATTGAAAAGGGAAAAAAACAGATTTGTCCCGCTGCGTCAAGGCTACTGTATCTGTTTTGCTGGAATAAAGCATTTTGCAGACAATCTGACAAGTATGCGTGTGAAAAACCCAAAAATAGCCCTTTGATTACAAGTATCTAAGGAACGTTAACATATAGTGATCTGGGCGTGCAGGTCCTTAATTCCCTAAAAGTGTCAACAGAGGTGGCCAAAGTGATGTAGAAGGCAAATTGAATGCTTGCCTTAATCAGCCACGATACTGAGTACAGGAGTTCGGAAATCATGTTGTAGCTATATAAACCTTGGTTAGGCCGCATTTGGAGTATTGCTTGCAGTTTTCGTCACCACATTATCAGAAGCAAGTGGAAGATTTGGAGAGAGTGCAACGAAGGTTCAGCAGGATGTTGCCTGGTCTCGAGGATGTTGGGTATGAAGAGAGGTTGAATAAACTAGGATTGTTTTCACTGGAAGCCAGAGGCAGAGGGGAGACCTGATAGAGGTCCACAAAATTATGAGAGTCATAGACAGGATCGGTAATCAGACGCTTTTTCCGTGGGTGGAAGTGTCAATTCGAGGGGACACAGGTTCAAGATGAGAGGGGGAGGTTTAAGGGAGGTATACGGGGTAAATCTATCACGCAGCGAGTGGTGGCCTTGAATGCGCTGCCAGAGGGTGTGATGGAAGCAGACAAATTAGCAGCATTTCAGAGGCACCTGGGTGTATCCATGAATAGGGAGAAAATAGTGTTATCCGCACTGAGTAAGGGCAAACGGTTTTGTTTTTAGTTCTGGCACAGGCTTAGAGCATCGAAGGGCCTGTTCCTGTGATGTCCTTTTCTTTGTTCTTTCTTTGTTCTTCGTCTTTCTTTTTCAATACAGAATTGACTGCTGCGGGCAGGGGTTTATCAGAGTTATTTAACATTGAGCTCTACAAGAAGACGGAGTTGCACGAGTCAAACATTTACACGACGTATGAACATCCGAATTCGGAGCTGCAGTAGGCCACTCGGCCCTTCGGCGCTGGTCCACCATTCAATAAGACCTTGGCTAAGCTATTTGTAACCTCAAAAAGCTAAAATGTATGCAGACCCAGATAACCTTTCACCCATTTGTTAATCATGAATATATCTAATTCCTATTGAAGAGATTCACAGACTCTTCTTCTACTGCTGATAGAGAAAGAGAGTTCCAGTGATTTACGACACACTAGATAGAAAAATAAATCACATTTTTCCGAGGCACATGATTTAAGATTATGTTAAATATTTTGCAACACATTAAGAAGTTTTAAGACTTAAATGCTGGTAGCCCGATTTAAGAATTTTAACATCGGTTGCCTACTGTTTGGACAGCTCTAAAAGCTAAGTGGAGCGGACGTGAATAAACCCGAAGGTAGAAAGTGGGGCGAGACGAACAGGCCAAGCCGTTTGTAACCAGTTTACTGGATTATACGGTCTAATTCGATGTTAATATATTTTGATAACGTTAAAAGTTGTTATGTGATTTCAAAACACTCGAAAGATAATTGTGCAGTCACTGCTTTGGAAAGTATGAACTGAATTTCTGATTGTAATTCTCTCAGAAACCCGCCCACCATCTTCAGACTATCCCTTACACAGCCATACTCTTTCAACAGAATGAATAAGCTCCTCGTCAATCTTCCTTCTAGGCCACGCACTTCAGCACCAGTGGGACACTGTGGCTGGTATTTTTTCCAATGCAGAAGAATTATCTGAATGAATTTCCTCAGTTTTTAATGGCTCCTCAGGTGAATGTTTCTGATGAATACTATCGTAACTTAATGTCATTCGCCTAACTTTTTACCGTTCCACTGCACATTGCTACTAATCGCGTAATCCTCTTAGATACCTCGATTGAACCTGCCTCCACCACACGTCTTAACATTACTTTCCAAATCCCAAACACGAATTTTCTGAAAATGCTTGCGCTCACATCACATTTACTTATTTCGGAAATCTCTGTACAACTGTGCCCTGTCATTCATGACTCTATTAACCAGAACATGGCAAAAGCCGTTTGTAACCAGATTAGTGGATACAACGGTGTAATTCGATTTTAATATACTTGGATAACGTTAACAGTTCAATGTGATTAGGTTAATGGCAAAACTCTGAGGAATACAGAAAGTCAGAGAGATCTGGGCATGCAGATCCACAGATCTTTGAAGTTGGCAACCCAAGTGGAGAAGGTAGTCAAGAAAGCAAATGGAATGCTTGCCTTCATTGGACTGGGCGTCGCGTATACAAATTGGCAAGTCGTGCTACAGTTGTATCGAACCTTGGTAAGGCCGCACTTGGAATATTGCGCACAATTCTGGTCGCCACACTACCAGAAGGATGTGGAGGCTTTAATGAGGGCGCAGAGGAGGTTTCCCAGGATGGTGCCTGGCCTTGAGAGTGTTAGCTGTGTGGAGAGGCTGATTAGGCTCGGACTGTTTTCGTTAGAAAGACGGAGGTTGAAGGGTGACCTGACAGAGGTCTACACGATTATGAGGGGCATGGATGGAGTGGATGGGCAGATGTTCCTGTGCTGTATTGTTCTTTGTTCTTTGTTCAAGGCAGTAAAAGTGCATTCTTTTGAAGGAAGCTGCCGAAGGTGCACTTGTGTGTTCCTGTAATGCATCGAGTAGATGGGACACATCGCTGCCACTGCTTGCTGGCGGGGGAGGGAGTGAATATTTGCGGAGGGGCTGCCAGTGAATCGGGCTCTTTCATCTTCGATGGTGTCGAGCTTCTTGAGTGTTGTTGGATTTACTTGCATCCAAGCAAGTGCAAAGTATTCCATTATACTCATAGCTTGTGCCTTGAATGTTGTGGGCATGCTCTGGGGAAACTGAAGCTGTGCTACTGTGCACAATTCTCAGCATCTGAACTGCTCATGTAGAGACAGTACAGATATGACTGGCCCAATTTAGTGCCCGATCAACTGGAAATCTCAGGATGCTAATCGTAGGTGATTTTGCGATGGTAATACCATTCAATGCAAAGGGGGATGGTCAGATTCTCCCTTGATGGTGATCGCCAATGCCCAGCATTAAGTACCACATTTGCAAGTTGCCACTTTTCAGTCCAATTCTGAATATTGCCCAGGGCTTGTTGTATATCTATCTGCATGGTCTGTTCAAGGTATCGACTTGCCGACATTTTACTCTGTTAAATGGAATTAATCACCACTCAGTACAAGGGAAATTGTGGATTTGCTCCAAATACTGCCATTGTCAGCGACGGTTGCATCACACGGAACTCTCCTCGACGAGCAGTGGAAATACGGTGCTGCATTTGCAGTGTTAAAACAGGCAACAATTGATATACATCTAATGCGATTATATGATACTCGTAGTACCTGCCCGGAATTCATTAGCAGAAGGACTGGTGAACAGGAACTGCTGGACATCACTAAGAAAATCAGACTTGATCTTTGACAAACTTGAGTTATAAATCGTATTGCTTCCAGAGATTTTCAGTCAAACCTAAGCATTATCTCTACATACTCAGTTATAATACTCTGCCCACTAAATGCTGAAACACCGATTGTATAAAAAAAAACGAGTACCACTGAAATTTGAGAAAGTATTGGAATTGTTGATAGTTATCTTGACAATTCCTTTTTACTGTTATTTATCACAGATCGCAATCTGTAAATGTTCCCTCGTTTCAAAATTGTTGTGGTTACTCGACTTCGTAAGGTTCTAAGGATAGCACCAGCAATTTTAGGCAAGTAAGTTTGACATCAGTGGTAAGCAAGCGACCAGACAATCAATCTAGGTCCTGGTCACATGGAAAGTTGTGGGTTCATCAGCAATAACAAGCATGGATGTTTGAAAGGGAGATTGTATTTAACTAACACGTTGAACTTCTTTGAAGAGGTATCAGCAAGGACCATTGAGGGAAATTAGGTTGTAGTTGTACATGAACTTTCAGAAGGCATTCGGTAGTTTCATGTAAAAGACTTGAGGGAAAAGTTATAACTCATGTAATGAGCGTCTCGCACTGGTGTTCCCCAGGGGTCGGTAAGGGGACCCTTGATTTGCATGACATGTATTAATGATCTAGGTCTTACTGTGCAACGGGCAATTTCAGGTTTGCGGTTGACACAAAGCATGCAAGTATATTAAACTGAGAAGAGGATGGGGTAGAATGTGAAATTGACATACACAAATTGTTGGGCGGGAAGAGAGATGGCAAACGATATTCAACGCAGAGATGTGTTGGGGAATGCAGTTTGTTGGAAGATCATGGAAAGACACTGTAAAATAGGTGTAAAGTTCTTAAGGGGGCGCAGGAGCAGAGGGACACAAATGTATATCACAGTGACACAGCGGTTTGCACTGCCGTTTCACAGCGCCAGGGACACAGGGTCGATTCCAGCCTTGGGTGACTGCATGTGTGGAGTTTCGCCGCGTTTGCGTGGGTCTCCTCCGGGCGTCCAGGTAAGGATGTACAGGTTATGAGAGTTTACCATTCTAAATTGCCCCTTCGCGTCCAAAGATGTGCAGGCAGAATATGTGGGTCGAATGGACTCCTTCTGCACTGAAATAATTTGATGATTTAATGGTCATATGTACATGGAAAGTTGAAGGTGACAGGAAGGTGGAGAGAGCAGTTATAAAACAAACAGTATGCGGGGCTTGAGCAATAGGAGCATTGAGTACATGATCAAGGACGATGTGCTGAACATATACAAGTTGGAAGTCAACTGAAATATTGTGCTCAGTTCTGGGCACCACACAATAGGAAGGATGTGAAAAATGTGGAGAGAATGCAAAATAAATTTACAATAATACTCTCAAGGAGAAATTTCATCTCGGATGATTGAAAACCTTGGTACTGTCCACCTCGGAGAGAAGACGGTGAAGAGGAGATTTGATAGAGATGTTCAAAATGATGAGGGGGCTGATCAGAGCAGATGGGGATACACTGTGTCGAAGAACAAAGAACAAAGAACAATACAGCACAGGAACAGGCCGTTCGTCCCTCGAAGCCTGTACCGGTCATGATGCCAACCCTTGCCAAAACCGTCAGCACTACATTGTGCCGTATCCCTCTCTACCCGTCCTATCGATATGTTTGTCAAGATGCCTTCTGAGCACCGTTAATGTATGTGCTTCCACAACTACCCTAGCAACGCGTTCCAGGCACTCTCCACCCTCTGCGCAAAAGATCAGCCTCGCACATCTCCTCTAAACGTTGCACCACGGACCTTAAACTATGGCTCCTGGTGACGAACGCCTCCACGCTGGGAAAGAGTGCCTGCCCATCCACTCTATCCATGCCCCTCATAACCTTGAAGAAGTAGGTCAGCATATGCTTGGGAGTGTCATCTCCTGCATGTTCGCCACCAAGCTACAAAACATCCTGATCTGCAAATAGATCGCTGTTTCTGCATTGCCGCTTGATGGAAATATGTTATTTCCTTGCTAAACTGCACTATGGCTGCATCGACACCGCATGGACTGCATCGATTCAGGATAAGAGCTCACCGCCACGTTCTCAGTGGCAGTTTGGAAGCCAAGCAAAGAACAGCGGTCTTCTTTCCCGAAATGATATTAGTAAAACAGAGAGGTTTTATGATAATTGATGAGTGTCCATGGTTAACATACCTTTTTTAAAAATAAATGTTTTTTCTTGAGTTTTTGAATAAAGTATATTTACCCTTATGTACACAAAATAGAATGCATGTATATATACATAGAAGAGAAGGGAGCACGCACAAAAAACAAAACAAGCAACAACAAACAAACAAAAGAAAAAGTTAGAATAAAATAACTGCTAGGGTATTATGTGCTGGGTAAACAACAGCAGCTCTGTACAATTGGCAGTATTGTTTTTAGCACATAAGTAGGCATCTGTTGTGGGGGGGGGGGTGTAGTGGGAGGGGGGGTACATGTATATTTGGGCGCCGGGGAAACAATTACGAACAATTACAGAGGGCAATACACGAATGGATCTGGTGTTGGCATTGTCGCTTGCTTCTCCCAGACGGTTTTCGCTGCCGTTGTCGTCTTCACTTCAGCCGTCTTTTGCCCGAATTTTCCTTGTTCTCTGCTCCTGTGGATACCAAGTTTGTTGCTGGTTCCCGTGCCCTTCTTCCGGCTGCCATTCCCTTGCCTCCCCCCAACGATACTGGTTCCCCTCTATTGCTCCCGGCCTCCTCCCTCTTCCACCCCCTCCCGTTCTCATGTGGTTCGCCTTTCTTTCCTCTTAGGTTTAGCTGCTAACCGCTAACCCCCCACTGTCTATCCCTCCCTCGCCCGCCTCGGCTACTTTTCCCTGATTTTTGGCTGCTTGGCTATTCTTCTGCTTGTTCGTTGGCCACAAACCGGTCCCGGAACAATTGGGTGAATGGCTCCCACGTTCTGTGTAAGCCATCGTCTGACCCTCAGAAGGTGAATTAAATTTTCTCCATTTGGAGATATTCTGAGAGGTCGGTTACGCAGTCTGCAGCTTTGGGTGGCGCTGCTGACTGCCAGCCTAACAGGATTATACGGCGGGTGATCAGGGAGGCAAAGGCAAGGGCGTCCGCCGTCCTCCCCAGGAATAGATCTGGCTGGTCTGATACCCCGAAGACCGCCACCTTCGGGCATGACTCCACGCTCCTCCCCACCACTTTGGACATTGCCTCGAAGAAGGCAATGGACAAGACCAGAACATGTGGGCGTGGTTGGCCGAGCCCCCTTGGCACCGTTCACATGTGTCCTCCACCTCTGGGAAGAACCTACTCATACGAGTTCTTGTTAAGTGGGCTCTATGTACCACTTTTAGTTGCATCAGGCTGAGCCTTGCGCACGTGGAGGTGGAGTTGACCCTATGCAGTGCTTCGCTCCAGAGTGCCCACCCTATTTCAATCCCCAGGTCTTCCTCCCATTTCTTTCTTGCTGCGTCCAGTACGGTGTCGGCCCTTTCTACCAGTCAATCATACATGTCGCCAGTTCCATATATCTAGGATACTTGCGTCCAGTAACTCTTCCAGTAATGTCTGTCGTGGCAGTTGTGGATACGTCCTTGTCTCCTTTCGTAGGAAGACTTTGAGTTGCGGGTACCTTAGCTCATTCCCCCTGGCTAGGTGGAATTTTTCTGTCAGTTGGTCCATTGTTGCGACGCTGCCGTCCGTTCATAGGTCCCTGACTGTCAATGTTCCTCCGTCCTGCCCCCGTTTTTGAAAGGTGGCGTCAGTCAGCGCTGGTGCTGATGGCGGCTTTGTCCGACATTTTGGTCAGGCCAAATTTCTGCCATTGTTGGTTCCAGGACTGGAGGGTGGCTGTCACCACCGGGCTGCTGGAGTGTTTTTTGGGTGGGTATGGGAGTTCCACCGTGGCGAGGGTCCACATGGAGGTCCCCTTGCAGGAGGCCTCTTCTGCGTGCACTCACTCGGCTTCTGGCTCCTTAATCCATCCCTTTACTCGCTCGGCCGTCGCCACCCAGTGGTAGAATTGTCGTTTTGGGAGGGCTAGCCCCCCCCCCCCCCCCCCCCCTGTGTTTTGTTTTCTGTAGGACCTTCTTCGGGATCCTGGCATTCATTCTCTCCATACGAACGCCATGATTAGTTTGTCTTGTGCTTTGTAAAAGGCCTTGGGGATGTGGATCGGGATGGATCTAAGTAGGAAGAGCTACCTGGGCTGCACATTCATTTTGAACGTCTGGACTCTCCCCGCGAGGGAGAGTGGGAGTGTCCGTTTTTATTTCCTCTGTCAGACTGGTGAGGTTCCATTTGTGGACCTCTTTCCAGTCATGGGGTATTTGAATCCCCAGGGAGCGTACTTTGTGTCGGGCTTGTATAAACGGGAGTCCCGTTAGTGCTGCCCCCCCCCCCCCCTCCTTGTGGGTGTACCGGAAAGATCTCGCTTTTCCTCATGTTGTGTTTGTAGCCCGAGAAGGCCCCAAACTCTTTCAGGAGCGTGATGATTCCGGCCGTGCTGCTTTGTGGGTCCGAAATGTAGAGGAGAAGTTCATCTGCATAGAGTGAGACTCTGTCCTCTCTGCCGCCCATTGGATACCCATCCAGCTTTTTTCTGCTCTGAGAGCTATTGCTAACGGTTCGATTGCGAGAGCGAACAGCAGCGGGGCCAGTGGGCATCCTTGCCTGGTGCCCCTGTGAAGATGGAAATATCGGGAGTTGATGTTGTTGGTCCGTACGCTCGCCATGGGGGCGTTGTACAGGAGTTTTACCCAGGAGGTGAACCCTGTTCCAAGCCCGAACCGCTCCAGTACCTCTATGAGGTATTTCCATTCGACTCTGTCGAAGGTCTTTTCTGCGTCAAGGGACACGGTCACCTTTGGTGTTCTCTCCCCGGGTGGAGTCATTATCACGTTCAGCAAGCGCCTGATGTTCGAGGTCAGCTGCGTACCTTTGACAAAACCCGTCTGGTCCTCTGCGACCACATCTGGTACGCAGTCTTCTAGCCTTTTGGCTAGGATATTGGCCAGTATTTTGGCATCTGCGTTCAGCAGTGAGATCGGTCTGTATGACCCACATTCCGTTGGATCTTTATCTTTCTTAGGTATCAGCGATATTGAGGTATGTGCTAACGTGGGTAGCAGTGTGCCCCGAGCTAGTGAGTCTGTGAACATCTTCCGCAGATGCAGGGCCAGTGCTGTCGCAAATGTTTTGGAGAAGTCCGCCGTGAACCCATCTGGTCCCGGCGCCTTCCCCGCCTGCATGGAGTTAATGCTGTCCATGAACTCTCCCAGTTCTAGTGGTGCTTCAAGGCCCTGTTTTCTTCCCTCCCCCACGACTGGTATGTCCAGTCCATTTAGGAACCGTTTCATCCCAGACTCCCCCACTGTGAGGTGTACAGCCCTTGGTAGAAGGCCTTGAAGGTCTTGTTAATCTTTTCCTGTTCTGTTTCTAATGTGCCTCTGGTATCCCTGATTTGTGTAATTTCTCTGGTGTGTGCCAACAGGCCGCTGGCTTTGTCTCCGTGTTCGAACACGGGTCTGACGTTCAGCGGGAGCGGTGCGCAAGTGATTTCAGGGAGGTAAGTGTATCCTTTAAAAACAACTACCTTCACAGGAGCAGGCCAGTCGATTTCAGCGGGAGCGGTGCGCAAGTGATTTCTGGGAGGTAGGTTTATCCTTTAAAAACACTTACCTTCACAGGAACAGGCCAGTCGATTTCAGCGGGAGCGGTGCGCAAGTGATTTCTGGGAGGTGAGTTTATCCTTTAAAAACACTTACCTTCACAGGAACAGGCCAGTCGATTTCAGCGGGAGCGGTGCGCAAGTGATTTCTGGGAGGTAAGTGTATCCTTTAAAAACACTTACCTTCACAGGAACAGGCCAGTCAATTTCAGTGGGAGCGGTGCGCAAGTGATTTCAGGGAGGTAAGTGTATCCTTTAAAAACACTTACCTTCACAGGAGCAGGCCAGTCGATTTCAGCAGGAGCGGTGCGCAAGTGATTTCTGGGAGGTAGGTTTATCCTTTAAAAACACTTACCTTCACAGGAACAGGCCAGTCGATTTCAGCGGGAGCGGTGCGCAAGTGATTTCTGGGAGGTAAGTTTATCCTTTTAAAAAAACACTTCTTTTCTGTTTTATTTTTTTCGACCTGCGGACTTCTGGGAAGACCCCTCCCCGCGCCCCCCCCCCCCCCCCCCCCCCCCCACCCCCCCCCCCCCCCCCCCCCCCCACCCCCCCACCCCACACCAATAAATTCTGGTGGAGAAGAATCCCGATTCACTACACGGGGAGTGTCTCCCTCCCGCCCTCCTCCTCTAACCTAATAATAAGACCCATTGGTGTGAGGTAAGTGCCATATTATATTATAATATTATATTATAAGCATTGTGGAGGTCAAGGTTCGGAGGTGGAGGAGCAGTCTCTGTCAGGGAGAGAACCTGAGAACATCTAAGACACTCAGAAGGTAAGAAGGTAAGTAAGTGATTTTTACTAATTTTTACTTTTATACCTTTTTCAAATTGTGTGTGTCGGGGGAAACTGAAGTGACATCACAGAAAAGCTGTGACCTGAGTGGGTGGTTGGGAATCTACACTAAATTAAAAAAAATTAAGCATTGGTAACTTAATTATAATTTAGAGGGGTATCTAAGCCAGAGATCGGAGAGTACTATATTTAGCTTTCGCATCTCTATTAGAAATCTAGTGCTAGAAAACAGATAGTTAACAGTAACTTTGAAATGTAAAATAATATATATATTTTTTAAAATTTTAATTTTAATTTTAATTAATTGACGCAATCTCAGTTAGAGGGGTGCAGTGCTCTGACTGTGAGATGTGGCAGCTCCGGGAGGCTTCCAGCCTCCCGGATGGCTTCATCTGCAGAAAGTGCACCCAACTGGAGCTCCTCAGAGACCGCATGGTTCGGTTGGAGCAGCAATTGGATGCACTTAGGAGCATGCAGGTGGCGGAAAGCGTCATAGATCGCAGTTATGTAAATGTGGTCACACCCAAGGTGCAGGCAGAGAAATGGGTGACCACCAGAAAGGGCAGGCAGTCAGTGCAGGAATCCCCTGTGGTTGTCCCCCTCTCGAACAGGTATACCCCTTTGGATACTGTCGGGGGGGGGGGGATAGCCTATCAGGGGAAAATAGCAGCAGCCAGAGCAGTGGCACCACGGCTGGCTCTGATATTCAGAAGAGAGGGTCAAAGTGCAGAAGAGCAATAGTAATAGGGGACTCTATAGTCAGGGGCACAGACAGGCGCTTCTGTGGACGTGAAAGAGACTCCAGGATGGTATGTTGCCTCCCTGGTGCCAGGGTCCAGGATGTCTCCGAACGGGTAGAGGGCATCCTGAAGGGGAGGGCAAACACGCAGAGGTCGTTGTACATATTGGTACTAACGACATAGGCAGGAAGGGGCGTGAGGTCCTGCAGCAGGAGTTCAGGGAGCTAGGCAGAAAATAAAAGACAGGACCTCTAGGGTTGTAATCTAGGGATTACTCGCTGTGCCACGTGCCAGTGAGGCTAGAAATAGGAAGATAGAGCAGCTAAACACGTGGCTAAACAGCTGGTGTGGGAGGGAGGGTTTCCGTTATCTGGACCACTGGGAGCTCTTCCGGGGCAGGTGTGACCTATATAAGAAGGACGGGTTGCATCTAAACCGGAGAGGCATAAATATCCTGGCCGCGAGGTTTGCTAGTGTCACACGGGAGGGTTTAAACTAGTATGGCAGGGGGGTGGGCACGGGAGCAATAGGTCAGAAGGGAGCAATAGGTCAGAGAGCATTCAGGGAGAACTAGGGAATAGGGACAGTGGGGCTCTGAGGCAGAGCAGACAGGGAGAAGTTGCTGAACACAGCGGGTCTGGTGGCCTGAAGTGCATATGTTTTAATGCAAGAAGTATTACGGGTAAGGCAGATGAACTTAGAGCTTGGATTAGCACTTGGAACTATGATGTTGTTGCCATTACTGAGACCTGGTTGAGGGAAGGGCAGGATTGGCAGCTAAACGTTCCAGGGTTTAGATGTTTCAGGCGGGATAGAGGGGGATGTAAAAGGGGAGGCGGAGTTGCGCTACTGGTTCGGGAGAATATCACAGCTGTACTGCGGGAGGACACCTCAGAGGGCAGTGTGGCTATATGGGTAGAGATCAGGAATAAGAAGGGTGCAGTCACAATGTTGGGGGTTTACTACAGGCCTCCCAGCAGCCAGCGGGAGATAGAGGAGCAGATCGGTAGACAGATTTTGGAAAAGAGTAAAAACAACAGGGTTGTGGTGATGGGAGACTTCAACTTCCCCAATATTGACTAGGACTCACTTAGTGCCAGGGGCTTAGACGGGGCGGAGTTTGTAAGGAGCATCCAGGAGGGCTTATTAAAACAACATGTAGACAGTCCGACTAGGGAAGGGGTGGTACTGGACCTGGTATTGGGGAATGAGCCCGGCCAGGTGGTAGATGTTTCAGTAGGGGAGCATTTCGGTAACAGTGACCACAATTCAGTAAGTTTTAAAGTACTGGTGGACAAGGATAAGAGTGGTCCTAGGATGAATGTGCTAAATTGGGGGAATGCTAATTATAACAATATTAGGCGGGAACTGAAGAACATAGATTGGGGGCGGATGGTTGAGGGCAAATCAACATCTGACATGTGGGAGGCTTTCAAGTGTCATTTCAACGGAATTCAGGACCAGCATGTTCCTGTGAGGAAGAAGGATAAATACGGCAATTTTCGGGAACCTTCGATAACGCGAGATATTGTAGGCCTCGTCAAAAAGAAAAAGGAGGCATTTGTCAGGGCTAAAAGGCTGGGAACAGACGAAGCCTGTGTGGCATATAAGGAAAGTAGGAAGGAACTTAAGCAAGGAGTCAGGAGGGCTAGAAGGGGTCACGAAAAGTCATTGGCAAATAGGGTTAAGGAAAATCCCAAGGCTTTTTACACGTACATAAAAAGCAACAGGGTAGCCAGGGAAAGGGTTGGCCCACTGAAGGATAGGCAAGGGAATCTATGTGTGGAGCCAGAGGATTGGGCGAGGTACTAAATGAATACTTTGCATCAGTATTCACCAACGAGAAGAAATTGGTAGATGTTGAGCCTGGAGAAGGGTGTGTCGATAGCCTGGGTCACATTGAGATCCAAAAAGACGAGGTGTTGGGTGTCTTAAAAAATATTAAGGTAGATAAGTCCCCAGGGCCTGATGGGATATACCCCAGAATACTGAAGGAGGCTGGAGAGGAAATTGCTGAGGCCTTGACAGAAATCTTTGGATCCTCACTGTCTTCAGGTGATGTCCCGGAGGACTGGAGAATAGCCAATGTTGTTCCTCTGTTTAAGAATGTTAGCAAGGATAATCCAGGGGACTACAGGCCGGTGAGCCTTACTTCAGTGGTAGGGAAATTACTGGAGAGAATTCTTCGAGACAGGATCTGCTCCCATTTGGAAGCAAATGGACGTATTAGTGAGAGGCAGAATGGTTTTGTGAAGGGGAGGTCGTGTCTCACTAACTTGATAGAGTTTTTCGAGGAGGTCACTGAGATGATTGATGCAGGTAGGGCAGTGGATGTTGTCTATATGGACTTCAGTAAGGCCTTTGACAAGGTCCCTCATGGTAGACTAGTACAAAAGGTGAAGTCACACGGGATCAGGGGTGAGCTGGCAAGGTGGATACAGAACTGGCTAGGTCATAGAAGGCAGAGAGTAGCAATGGAAGGATGCTTTTCTAATTGGAGGGCTGTGACCAGTGGTGTTCAACAGAGATCAGTGCTGGGACCTTTGCTCTTTGTAGTATATATAAATGATTTGGAGGCAAATGTAACTGGTCTGATTAGTAAGTTTGTAGACGACACAAAGCTTGGTGGAATTGCGGATAGCGATGAGGACTGTCAGAGGATACAGCAGGATTTAGATTGTTTGGAGACTTGGGCGGAGAGATGGCAGATGGAGTTTAATCCGGACAAATGTGAGGTAATGCATTTTGGAAGGCCTAATGCAGGTAGGCAATATACAGTGAATGGTAGAACCCTCAAGAGTATTGAAAGTCAAAGAGATCTAGGCGTACAGGTCCACAGGGCATTGAAAGGGACAACACAGGTGGAGAAGGTAGTCAAGAAGGCATACGGCATCCTTGCCTTCATTGGCCGGGGCATTGAGTATAAGAATTGGCAAGTCATGTTGCAGCTGTATAGAACCTTAGTTAGGCCACACTTGGAGTATAGTGTTCAATTCTGGTTGCCACACTACCAGAAGGATGTGGAGGCTTTAGAGAGGGTGCAGAAGAGATTTACCAGAATGTTGCCTGGTATGGAGGGCATTATCTATGAGGAGCGGCTGAATAAACTCGGTATGTCCTCAGTGGAACGAAGGAGGTTGAGGGGAGATCTGATAGAGGTCTACAAAATTATGAGGGGCATAGGCAGAGTGGATAGTCAGAGGCTTTTCCCCAGGGTAGAGGGGTCAATTACTAGGGGGCATAGGTTTAAGGTGAGAGGGGCAAGGTTTAGAGTAGATGTACGAGGCAAGTTTTTTGCGCAGAGGGTAGTGGGTGCCTGGAATTCGCTACCGGAGGAGGTGGTGGAAGCAGGGACGATAGTGACATTTAAGGGGCCTCTTGACAAATACATGAATAGGATGGGAATAGAGGGATACGGACCCAGGAAGTGTAGAAGATTGTAGTTTAGTCAGGCAGCATGGTCGGCACGGGCTTGGAGGGCCGAAGGGCCTGTTCCTGTGCTGTACATTTCTTTGTTCTTGTTTGACGTGCCTGCCGGAGTTGGTCCAATGCTTTCCTGGTGGCGAGCAGATCAAAGTTACTTTGTAGATCTTTCCTCTCCGCCAGAAGCTCTATGGTTGGGGTCTCAGAGTATTTCCGGTCGACCTCCAGTATAGAGTCGACCAGCTGCTGCCTAGCCGCCCTTTCCACTCTATCTCTTCGAACGTTCAAAGCGATAATTTCCCCTCTTACTACTGCCTTTAGCGCTTCCCAGAATGTTGAGGGTGAGACCACCCCGTTTTGGTTGTTCTCCGTGTACTCTGCAATGGCCGATGATATCTTTTCGTTGAAGGCCTTGTCTGCTAATAGGGCAATATCCAACCGCCATGTTGGACGTTGGGCCCTGCCCGTCTCCAGCCTCAAGTCCATGTAGTGTGGAGCGTGGTCGGATATCACAATTGCGGAGTATTCCACTTTGTCTATCCCTGGAAGCACTGTTTTCCCCACCACAAAGAAGTCAATACTGGTGTATACGTTGTGCACTGCGGAGAAGAAAGAGAACTCCTTCTCCCCTGGGTGGGTGAACCTCCAGGAGTCCACCGCTCTCATCTGTTCCATAAAGCGACCGCGTTCCCTTGCCATGCTTGAAGTCTTCCCCGTTTTGGAGCTTGATCTGACAGTCGTTGGGTTCTGTAGACAGTTGAACACCGTCCTCTTGCTGATCAGTATTGCCGCCCCCCTGGCACTCGTCCCATAGCAGGAATAGTAGGTTTGTCCCACGCAGCCCTTTCTTACCCGCAATCGGCCCTGCTCTCTCAGGTGTGCCTCTTGGAGGAAGACCATGTCGGTTTTCATATTTCTTTGTGGATGAGGACTCTGGATCTTTTCACTGGGCCGTTGAGTCCCCTTACATTCCGGATGACTATCATGGTGGGGGCTTCTCTGGGATGAACGATACTTACCTGGTGGACGCGCCCATGCCCTCCGGCGATTCCCTTTGTTACGTGGCCGTGCAGGATGGCCACTGTCACTGCTCTCTCCATGCTGTCGGGCCCCTGCACTCCGGGGTTTCCCTTTGTCCAGCGGGTACCCGACATGGCCGCCCACTGTGCGTCCGCCACGCGGGTAGCCCCCTGCACTCTGGCGTCTCCCTTTGCCAAGAGACCGTAGTATGTGGATGCTTGCAGTGATTCCTTGTTGAGAGTCCTTGGCTGTGGCACTTTGTTTCCCTATTGCTATTCCATTTCTAGCCATGTCTGTCCCTCCTTCCCTGTGTCCTCACCACCCGGTACCCGTCGTTCCGCCCCCCCCTTTTTTACTCCTCTTTCCCGTATACCTCTCTTTTGTCCCTCTTTCCCCTGCTCCTATCCCCGTTTGCTCCCTTGAGTGCCCCCCCCCCATTCCCTGGCGACGTCCCCCCTTTTGGGGGAGTGCTGCGGCCCTGCTTTGTTGCATGCCTCCAGCGCTAGCTTTTCTGCTAGTGTGGTGGCCCACCTCTCGGGGGTTATTGTCTCGCTTCTCCCTCGCCCGACCTCTATGGTTTTCTGCCCGCTCTTCCCCTGTCCTACCCTGCATTCCTCTCGCTTGCTCTCCCTTTTCCGCTGCTCTGGTTCCATCGTGCTGGGGCCTGGTTTCCCAGCTGAAGTGGTCCCTCGGGTAGTGGTTTGGTTTTTTTTCACGGCATGCTTGCCGTGACGGGGAGCGGGGACGGGGTGGGGTGGGGGGAAACATGGCGGTGCCCCCCCCCCCCCCCCGACCTGTTGGTGTGCTGTTGGCCCTTGCCAGGGGCCCATTATGCCTACCCTTGCTGTCGGCTTTCCAGCCCGTGTTCCTCGACAAACTTGTTTGTTTCGCCGGGGGCTGTGAAGAAGTACTCTCTTTCTTGGTATGTGACGCAGAGTTTCACTGGGTACAGCATACCAAAACGCACGTCCTTCTTGTGAAGAGCCTCGTAAGCTCTAATGAAGTGTCCTTCCCATTTGCAGGTTCTGTTTTGCCTTGTCCAGCGCAGGATTGTTTCGCTCTCTTGGTACTAGTGGTGCAGTTTCGCTATAACTGCCCTCGGATGCTCCCCTGCCTTGGGCTGCAGGCACAGCGACCGGTGTGGTCTGTCCATTTCTGGTGGGTTGGAGAAGGTTTTGCTCCCAAATAGGTTACCTAGCATCTCAGCCACGTATGCCATGGGGTTTCTACCCTCGGTCCCCTCTGGAAATCCCACTACCCTTACATTTTACCTTCTCGAGCGGTTTTACTGATCGCCCATTCTCCCCTTGAAGCACCTCTGCGCTGTGACCAGTCGCGCCACCTCCTTCTCCGGGGCCGTGATCCAGTCGCTCTTATCAGTCGTGGCTTTTCCAGCTACTTCATGGTCGCCTCTTGGGCTTCCAGCTTCACCTCTTGGGCATCCAGTCTCTCCTCTGCTCTGCCCAGGGCGAGCTGCACCTCCCCCAGGGCCTTTGCCGTTGCTGCCTGCACTGCAGCCTCTATGTCTGCCCTAGCCTCTGCCTTGTTTTCCTGCGGATGCTCCCTAAGCGCCTCCGCAAAGGCTGCCTTCCAGTTCCAGTTCCCCCTTGGCTCAAGGGGAAAAAGCTCCCGTCTGCCCTGTTCTGTTTGTTGCAGCGAATCTTTCATCACCCCCCCCCCCCCCCTACGTTTCCCTGTTAGCTCACCTGAGTGGGCTCGCCCATGGCCTCTTCTGCTTCTGGTGCACTTTCTCCCTCTGTTTTGACTACATACTGGCATTTACGCCCCCCCACCCGCTTTTCTTTTCTTACCCTTTCCCTTTTATTTTCTCCCCTTTTTCTTTTTCCCTTCCCTTCTCTCATTCAACACTTCCCCTCCTTTGAAACCCCTTTTTCAAAAAATGTAAAAGGAAACTTTTTTTTTTCCTTGTTCAAAAAAAGGAGGAAATAATTTTTTTTTCTCTTCACAAGTTTCCTCTTCAAAAGGTTTTTGGGGCAGTTCTTTTTTTTTCCTCTCGCGCACCCACACGCCGGGTCAGGAGGTTCGAGAGAGAGAGAGGCTTTTGGCTGGGCTGGGTGTCCTCCTTTGTTCCGCCGCTTGCCTCGTGGTCGCCGCCGGGGGGTGAGGGGGTTGTCGGTCCCCGCCGGAGGGGACGGGGGAGGTCGGCCCCCGCCGCTCTCTCGGTCGTAGCTCGGTCCCCGCGTTCTCCTGCCGTAGGGGTGAGGGCGGGGCGGGGGGGGGCTGGAGTGAGGGCAGTCCGGCCGGTTCGCGCATTTTTTTTTCTCCCCCAGGAACGGGACGCGACTGACGAAGCTCCGTTGCCCGAGATCGCACTCCTCGTTAATATACCTGTATTTAGATGTTTAAATATCAACGTTGTGCCTGTGTGGAGACTGCAGTTCATGCACATGTCTGCGTGGGTTTCGTCCTTGTTTGCTCGTTTCCTCCCACAGTCCGAAGATGTGCCGTTTGTTGGTTTGGCAATGCGAAATTGCTCCGTCGTGTCCAAAATGTGCAGATTAGATGATGTTGTCAGACGGGAGATTCGATAGGCCCAATGGTTTCCATCTTTCCTCGAGGGATTCTATGATCGTATTCATGATATTGCTATTGCATCAAAGATGTTAAGTGCAGGAGTCGAATGACAACAATAACCTATTTAGAGATATCTGTGCAATTGCACGTTGTAAAATTCTTGTCTGGCGTAGAGACAATTCTGTATTTTGAAAATATATTCGCCGTGTTTTTACAAAGATCCACAACAGATTTGAGGAAGTTTACCGCTTCCATGCGCTTTGAAAAAAGAGAGAAAGCAAATTCATTTTTGTAAACGACAGCTATTCATATTATAATGACATTACAAAGACTTGAGAAACTATTCCTGTTATATGTACATGCCAGCTATTTAAGATAACGCCGGGAGTTCGGCTGTGAGTCCAGCAGAACGAAAGATATGGATGCGAGCCCATTGGTGGGATGCGCCCATTACGGTAAATGAGCAGGACGAAGTGGTAATGGGGGAGTTTGAGAGGTTGTTCTCTAAGTGTTTTAATTTGCATCGAACAAATGTGATGATCTCGCTCAATGGGTGGATGGATGAGACTCTTGCACCGATAAAGGCGGCTTTGATAAAGATGCTGATGGAAGTGCGGGAGCACGGAGACGTTTTGAAGTGGGTGGAGGAAGCACTGTCGCTGCATAGCGACCAGTTCACCTCGATGGGTGAGCTGCTGCAGAGGGTGGTAAAAAGCAATAAAAGGCTGAGAGCCGAAGTGGAGGACCTGGAGAACAGGACACGAAGGCAGAATCTAAGGATCGTGGGGTTGCCTGAGGGTGTGGGGAGGGCCGACGACCGTCGGAATACTTTGAGGTGATGTTTACAAGTTGATGGGGCAAGAAGAGTACCCCTCCCTCTACAAGTTGGACAGGGCCCACTGGTCACTCCCGCTGAAGCCAAATTCGAATGCGCCACCAAGGGCTGTGGTAGTATGCATCCACAGTTGTAAGGTGAAGGAGAAGGTGTTGAGTTGGACGAAGCTGAATGGGAGGTGAGGTGGAAAGGTGCTGGCAGTCGGAAATACAAGGATCTCACAGCGGTTCTGGCGAGGAGGCGGGCAGCCTATGGTCGGCGAAGGCAGCATTGCACAAGAGTAACGTGAGGTTTAGGGTGGTCTACCCAACGACGATTAGGGTGACTCATAACTCTAAGGACATCTACTTTGTGAAAGCTGAAGGTCGGAGACTGAAATAAGTTTGGATTTTAATGGTGTCGATCTTTTCCGCTTTTGTGTGTCCCTCTTCTCTTTTTCATTTTTCGTTGTCTTTGTTTTTCCTTATGCTTCATATAATAGTTGGGAAGGGATGATTTAGGTGTTGGGGTGATCGACTGGGATTTACTGATTATTTTGGGGTCTCAGGGATTATTCGGTGGGGAGTTTGTAAGGTACATCTTCACGGCAGCACAATGGTTAGCACTTTGGCTTTACAGCGCCAGGGTCCCAGATTGTGTTTCCAGCTTGAGTCTATGATGCTGGGATTGAATACTTCCTTGTAAAATTACTCCTTCCAAAGAGTATCACCTCACACTTCTATTGGCCAAATTAAATTTGGCATGTATATGCCCATTTGACCATATTTTATCTATATTTCAGTAACTCAAGACACGCAACCGAGCTCTTGACCACCTTCACAATCTTTGTGTCGTCCGCGAACTGATTGATGCTACCCCCACACAGTCATCTATGTGGTTTTTATAAATGATGTATAATAGGGATGCCGCACAGACCCTTTGGTGCACCATTAGACATTGGCTTCCATTCACTGAAACAACCTTCTGTTATCACACTCTGTCTCCTATAACGAAGCCAATTTTGAATCCATTTTTTCAAATTATCCTGTTGCTCATGTGCATTGGTCGTCTTTATAAGTCTCCCATGTTGGACCTTGTCAAAGGATTTGCTGAAATCCATATAAACTACATTAACTGCACTACCCTCATCTACACACCTGTTTACCTCTATAAATACTTCAATAACATTTATTAGGCACGACCTCCCTCTGATAAAGCCATGCACGGTTTCCCACATCAGACCTTGCCTCTCCACCTGGAGATATAGCCTCCCATTCAGAATTTTCGTCACTTACAATCCCTTAAAGCTCATTTTCGTATTCTCACAATTCTTAAGTTGCTTTCGCACGTGCATGAACACTAACCGGCTGCCAACAGCCTCTGTTCGTTCACTTGAAGTGTGTTACAATGAAATCCGAAACTATCAGCCCAAATTAGTAGAACATCTTAACATTAACATCTTAGATCATGCATTTCTACAGATTTCTTTCGGGAGATTGGGGTCTCGGTTTATCTGTAATTGGTAGTACCCTCGGAATGCTTTGTTTTCCTACATTGCACATTGGGCAAGGGTTTACTATTTGACTTGATGCCGGTGGAATGGTGAAAGATATAACCTGTCAGGATAAAAAGATTGAGATTGCTAAAAACGCTCTGCTGCACACCTCCATATTTGAGTCCAACATTGAGCTGTCCAACTTGTTTTTAACCCAACCCGCCAATCACGTTGTAAAACAGCACAACATCGTGACGGATATACTCAGTGTGAAGGAGCAAGCTAATTTCCACATGCAGGGCACCGTGTCATAGCTACATGCAACAATGCAGTACAACATGCACTTGTGTTGTTTCTTCACAATCTGTCATCGTCACAGATAGAATCCACGTTGTGGATTGTACCTGCTCCAACAATAGTGGCATGATGGAGCAATAGTTTTTGCTTGCAATTGAAGACCCCACCAAGAGATTATTCTCCGTTATTTAGGACAAACCCCTGGTAACATATTTGGTTTCTTTTTTTTTCAGCCGAGGATTACATTGGCAACAGCCATACACGTGACTAACAGGTCCTTTGAATATACGCTGCACTTCCAACCTCATGATATTTTCTTCCTTTCTCAAGCACGCTCGGGTTACTCTTGCCTTCACTATTCAACCCACCATCATTCATGCGGAAGGATCATCCTCCACGGTTTTAACCAAGTTGTTTATGGTAGCTGTACAAATCCCATCCTCCCGACAGCATTCTCATCAGCATCCCGAAGAGACCATTCCCTCTGCCACACACTAATTCCCTCGTCTAAAGCCACAACACCTTATCCTCTTCGTCCGGAATGTTCCCATACAGTAGGAGGTGTAAAATTGGCCCATCCCTCGCCCCCATGAAAGTCCAATTTGCCAAACATGCCTTGTGCGTCAAACAGCGAATTTCTCACACATTCAAATTAGGTTATTTTATTCGTTGTTCACAATTCCACCCCATCTACATTGCAGAAACCAAGCGCTGACTGGTGACGACTTTGTGGAAAAGCATCGCCCAGTTCTAAAGCATGATGCTGACCTTCCTGTTGCTTGCACATTCAGTTCAATATCTTCCCTGCGGCAATGTCCCAGTGAAGCACACCACATAATAATGGTCTCTATTAGTCTCACAAGTAGGCTTACATTAACACTGCAGTGAAGATACAGTGAAAATCTTCTATTCGCCACACTCCGTGACCTGGTTGGGTACACAGAGGGAGAATTGTGAATGTCCAATTCACCTAACAAACACGTTTTCGGAATTGCATGAGGAAACCGGCGCACCGGGAGAAAATCCACTCAGACACGAGAGAACGTGCAGACTCTGCACAGATTCGCAAGCCTAGAATCGACCCCGGATCTCTGGCACTGTAAAGCAACAGTGCTAACCATTGTGCTACCCTACCTCCCAAGCATCAGCATCTAATTTTCTCATTTGGCAGTGTACAGAATTGTGTATTGTGTAAGCACCATAGAGTTCACTAATTTCGGACCATGAAATCCGACCTCCAATTTCCTCCCCCAAGTCTAAGATCTTACCTTGTTTAATGTTTTGTTTTCGCTGATCATTTTTCTACTGTTCATGCTTCCAGCTATTTCGATTTCAGAAAATGCTGACTATTGCTTTACTCTTGAAATGTACACTGTGCGAACAGTTTCGCCATCAATATTTAAGCTATCTCTTTGTCTTGTGTTCCACAGAATTTTTGTGATTTAACTTCCTTTGCCTTTCCACCGACAGTTAACTTTCTATTTTGCTCCACATGCCTCAAACATATGATTAAACAACTGACAAACAATAACATTTCTCCCTGAAGAAGAATCAAAAGGGCTCGATAGTTAAATTGGTTTCTCTCTCTCTCTCTGTTTTTCAGTATTTTCTGTTTTTACGTCAGTTTTCCAGCATTTGCAATATGTTACCTTTCTATTTCTACCTCTCGCCAGTTCTGAATAAGAGCCCTGCAGGCTCGAAAGATTGGGTGGGATTATCCTTTCCGCCAGCAGAATGTTTCTCAGCCGCGCGCCTATCGATGACGGCCGGATTCTAACGACCCGCCGATTGTCAGTGGGATTTCGCATTGAAGCCAGCCCACCCTCGGGCGTGTCCGGGGGAAAAACTTAATCACAAAAGGCAGAGAACTCCATTTTCTGTTTTTCTCTCGCTACAGATGCCAAGAGGTGTGTAAGATTTAACTATGTTTTACTATTTTATGCCATTGTGCAATCTCCGCCTTTTTTCTTCTCTTTGTTATATCCAAGTGACGTTCAAAATGGAAGCCCATCGATTTATTAGCTCAGGTTAGAGTCACAGAATCATAGAGGTTTAGCATGAAAACAGGCCCTTCATCCCAACTTGTCCATGCCACCGAGTTTTTACCACTAGGCGAATACCAAATGCCCGCATTTGGCCCATAACTCACTATACCCAGCTTTCCCATATAACTGTCTGAATGCTTTTTTAAAATACAGCATTGTACGCGCCTCTACTACTGCTTCCGGCAGCTCGTTCCAGACACTCATCATCATTTGTGTGAAAAGATTGCCCTGTGTATCCTTTTGCACCTCTCCCGTCTCACCTTAAACCTATTCCTTCTCGTTTTAGTCTCCCCTACCTGCGGGAAATGATGTTGACTGTCTACTTTATCTCTGCCCCTCTTTATTTTATGGACATCTATAACATCACCCCTAAGCCTCCTACTTTCCAGGAAAAACATCTCCCAGTCTATACAGGCTCTCCTTATGACTCAAACCATCAAGACCAGATAGCATTCTAGTAAATCTTTTCTCCACTCTTTCTAGTTGAATGTTTTGACCCATGAAACCAAGCATGCCGAATGCCTTCTTCACCACCCTGTCCACCTGCCACTCCACTTTCAAGGAGCTATGAACCTGTACACCTAGATCTCGTTGTTCTATAACTTACCCCAACTCTCTACTATCAACTGAGTCGATCCGTCCCCCCATTCGATGTACCAAAATTATTCATCTCACATTTATTTAAATTAAACTCCATCTGTGATTCACCATCCCACTGGCCCAATTGATCAAGACCCCGTGGCAATCCTAGATAACCTCCTTTACTGTCCACTTTGCCACCAATCTTGGTGCCATCTGCAAACGTACTAACCACGCGTCCTAAATTATCATCCAAATGATTACTATAAATGACAAATAACAGTGGACCCGGCAGCGATCCCTGAGGCATACCGCTGGTCACAGACCTCCAGTTTGAAAAGGAACCCTCGACAACCACATTTTGTCTTCTGTCGTCAGTCAACTCTGTATCCAATTGGCTACGGAACCCTGGATCCGTGAGATTTCACCTTATGCAACAAATCTGCCATGCGGTACCGTGTCAAAGGCCTTGCTAAAGTCCATGTGGACATCGTCGACTGCACTGCCCTCATCTAACTTCTTGTTTCCCATTCAAGATACTCAATCAAATTCGTGAGACATGATTTTCAATTCACGAAGCCATGCTGACTGTCCCTAATCAGTCCTTGGCTGTCTAAATGCTTGTAGATCCTGTCTATCAGAATGCCATCTAACAACTTATGCTCACCGGTCTGTAATTCTCATGCATCTCCCTGCGGCCCTTCTGAAACAAAGGCACAACATTTATTACACTCCAATCTTCAGGCACTTCAACTGTGGCTGTCGCCGATTCAAATACCTCTGTAAGGGATTTCGCATTTCCTCTCTCGCTCGCACAACGTCCTGGGATACATTACATCAGTTCTCGGGGATTTATCTACCTTGATGCGCTTTAAGACTTCCAGCACCTCCTTCTCCTTATTATTTAGATTCCTCAGGGCATCATTTCGTATTTTCCCAAGTTCCCTGACATCCATGCCTTTCTCAACTGTAACTACCGATGCAAAATATTAATTTAGGATCTCACCAATCCCGGTGGATTTGCACATAGATGACCTTATAGATCCATAAGAGGCCCTACTCTCTGCTTCTTTACTCTTTTGTCCTTTGTGTTATGTGGAAGGTCTATGGATTCTCCTTTACCTTAGCTGCCAAAACAATCTAATGCTCCCTTTCTGCCCTCCTGATTTCTCTCTTAACTCTACTCTGACAATCTGCATACTCTTCTTTTTTGGAAAAATATTTTTATTAGGGTATTTGCAAGTTTTTATAATAATAACCATAGCAATGACAAAATAACAGGGTACAATAAACATTTCCACCCAATCACAATCTTCACACACCCTAAAAATAAAACAACAATCTGGCTCCCCCCCTTTGGAATTCTGCATCTGCTGACATTTTAACGTTCCCCGAGAAAGTCGATGAACGACTGCCACCTCCGGGAGAACCCAACCATTGACCCTCTTAAGGCGAACTTTATTTTCAAGACTGAGAAACCCAGCCATGTCACTAACCCAGGTCTCTACACTCGGGGGCTTCGACTCCCTCCACATTAATGAGATCTGTCTCCGGACTACCAGGGAGGCAACGGCCAAGTCGTCGGCCTCCTTCGCCCCCTGAACTCCCGGCTCTTCCGACGCTCCAAAGATCACCACCTCCGGACTCGGCACCACCCGTGTTTTGAGTACCGTGGACATTGTCATAGCAAAACACTGCCAAAAACCTCGAAGCTTCGGGCATGCCCAAAACATGTGGCCATGATTTGCAAGGCTTCCTGCGCACCTCACACACCTATCCTCGACCCCGAAAAAATTGCTCATCCTAGCCACTGTCATGTGTGCCCGGTGGACTACCTTGAATTGTATCAGGCTAAGCCTGGCACATGTTGAGGATGTATTAACCCTGCTTACGGCTTCCGCGCACAGACACGCCTCTATCTCTCCTCCTACCTCGTCCTCCCATTTGCCCGTAAGCTGCTCCACCGGAGTTTTCTCGGCATCCAAAAGTTCCTGGACAATATCTGATACCCTGTACTCGGCTCCTGTAAGCCCCGTGGCGGCAGCAGCGGGAAGGCCGGAACCTGCCTTCTAAAGAAGTCTCGCACCTTGCCACTCCCTGCTGGCAATTCAAATGTATCCTCCAAGGCTTTAAAGCATGGGAAGCTCTCGTCTATAAATCGATCCCTCATCCTCCTAAGTCCTGCCTTTTGCCATCTCCGGAACCCACCATCCGGCCTACCTGGTACAAACCGATGATTATTAGAAGTTGGGGACCAAACCGATGCTCCCTCCACTCTCTAATATCTCCTGCACTGCACCCAGATTCTCAGAGCCGCCACCACCACCGGACTTGTGGAGTATCGGGCCGGCCTGAACGGAAGAGATCCCGTTATCAGTGCTCCCAAATGTGTGGCTTTAAATTACGCTGCCTCGATCCGCTCCCACACCTATCCCTCCCCCACTAAACACTTCCAAATCATGGTGGCTCTATTAGCCGCCCAGTAGTAATTACAAATGTTCGGCAGCCCCAACCCACCCTCCCTACCACTGCGCTCCAGCAACACTTTCTTCACTCGCGGGATTTTACCCGACCACACAAAGCCCGCAATACCCTTATTCACCCGCTTGAAAAAGGCCCATGGGATGAAAATGGGGAGGCATTGAAAAACAAACAGAAATCTGGGGAGGACGTCATTTTTACGGTCTGTACCCTCCCCACCAGTGATAGCGGGAGCGTATGCCATCTCTTAAAGTCCTCTTTCAATTGTTCTACAAGCCGGAATAGTTTTAACTTGTGCAGTGCCTCCCATTCCCGGGCTACCTGGATTCCCAGATACCGAAAGCTCTTTCCTACCATTCTAAGCGGCAGCTCTCCCAGTCTCTTCTCCTGCCCTCTTGCCTGGGTCGCGATCATCTCACTTTGCTCCATGTAAAGCGGACCCGGTGCTCCCCCCCCCCCCCCCCCAGAACCAGCCCTTTACAGTCTCTAGAGTCTCTTAACGCCATGGCCAATGGCCCTATGGTCAGAGCAAACAGTAGCGGGGAGAGGGGGCACTCTTGCCTCGTCCCTCGGTGTAGTTTGAAATACCCCAATCTCAGCCGTTTCATACGCACACTCACTACTGGTGCCCGATAGACCAACCGCGCCCAGTCAATGAAGCCTTCACCAAACCCAAACCTTCCCAGCACCTCCAGCAGGCAATCCCACTCCACCCGATTGAAAGCCTTCTCCGCATCCATCGAGACCACCACCTTAACCTCCCCTACTTCTGAGGGCATCATAATAACATTTAAAAGCCTTTGAACATTGGCCTTGAGTTGCCTGCCCTTTACAAATCCCGTCTGGTCTTCCCCTATCATTCCCGGCACACAATCCGCTATCCTTGTGGCCAGTATCTTAGCCAGAAATTTGGCGTCCACATTCAGTAGAGAAATTGGCCTGGATGACACACATTGCTCCGTATCCTTCTCCCGTTTCAGGATCAATGCAATCGAGGCCTGCGACGTTGTTGAGGGGGGGGGGGGGGGGGGGAGGACTCCCTTCTCTCTTGTTTCATTAAATGTCTTCATTAAATGTCTTCATTAAATGTCCTCCCGAGGGAACCTCAACTGACCCAAAAACAGCCTCATCCCCTCCACCCCCGTCGAGGGTTCCGACTCATAATTTACTGTAAAAGTCCTTAGACACCTCATTCACCCCCACTGGGTCGAATTGGTGCTCTAACATTCTGCTTGCCTTATCCCCGTACTCATAAATCGCCCCCCCCCCCCTTGCCTGCCTCAGCTGTTCCACCGCTTTCCCTCGAGTCAAAAGCCCAAACTCTGCTTGTAACCTACGTCCCTCCCTCAGAAGCCCCACGTCCGGGGCCTCCGAGTATCTCCTATCCACCTGGAATATCTCCTCAACTAACCTATGTCTCTCAGCCCGTTCTGCCTTTTCTCTGTGGGCCCCTATAGAGATGAATTCCCCTCTGACCACTGCCTTCAAAGCTTCCCAACCATCGCTGCAGAGACCTCCCCCGTATCATTTGTTTCCAGGTAGTTCTAGATGGACTTATTCACGGCCCACAGATCACTTCGTCCACTAACAACCCCATATCCCGCCTCCACAGTGGGCGTGGTCCTCTCTCCAGGCAACCTGTAGTTTCACCCAATGTGGGCATGATTCGACACTGCGATTGTCGAGTACTCAGTATCTACCACCCCCGGTATTAGAGCCCTGCTCAGAACAAAAAAGACAATGCGAGTGTATACCTTGTGTACATGGGAGAAAAAATAAAACTCTGTCGCCCTTGGCTGTGCAAACCTCAATGGGTCTACTCCTCCCATCTGATCCATGAAGCCCTTCAATTCCTTTGACGCGGCAGGCATCTTCCCTGTCCTGGATTTCGACTGGTCCAATTCCGGATCAATGACTGTGTTAAAATCTCCTCCCATAATCAAGTTATGTGACTCTAATACTGGGATCTCACCTAACACCCGCCTCATAAATTCCACATCGTTCCAATTGGGAGCATACACGTTCAAGAGTACCACCCGCATCCCCTCCAGCTTCCCACTCACCATTATGTAGCTACCCCCATGTCTGACACGTTTCTCCCTGCCTCGAATGCCACTCGTTCATTGATCAAGATCGCTACCCCCTTTGTCTTTGATTCCAACTCTGAGTGGAATACTTGGCCAACCCACCCCCTTCTCAATCTAGTCTGGTCTATAGCCTTTAGGTGTGTCTCTTGTAACATTGCCATGTCCGCCTTCAGCCCCCTCAAATGCGCAAACACGTGAGCCCTCTTGACCGGCCCATTCAACGCTCTCACGTTCCATGTAACCAGCCTGGTCGGGGGGGGGGGGGGGGGGGGGGCCTTCCCGCCCCCCCCCCGTGTCGAATAGCCATCACCCTTTTTTTGCCATCCTCCAGCTCGTGCCCCCGGCCTCCTCAGGCATTCGCCGTCCCGACCTCCCATTTGTACCCTAGTAACAGTTCCTCCCCTGTCAGCAAAGCAGCTCCCCCTCTCCTTCCCCCCTAGTAACAGCACTAGTAACCCAACCCCCCACATCAAACTCCAGCTGAACACCTGCTCACCCCCATTGTGCTTCCGTGAGTCAGCTGACTAGACTGACTTGATAGCACCCGCCCATGGCACCAAGCAGTCTGGCTCCCCATTGTACTCTCCCCTTTCCCTCCACTTGGACAAGCATATTCAAAGCATCAAATTCCCAATAAACAAACCTCAGAAAAAACAGTGAAAAAACAGCCACCACCCCCAAACCACCCCCCCTCTAACCAGCTCCCAATAAGTCAAAGTTAACTTTAGCCATCAAAACAGCCCCTTATTGCACATAACACTACTTATTCAACCAAGCACAAAAGTGATTTACAACAAATCGCCACTACAATACTCTCCAAGGCTTCAGTGCCTATTAGTTCACCTCCAGGCGTTTAACCTCAATGAAAGTCCATACATCGTCTGGTGTTTCAAAGTAAAAGTCGTGTTCCTCAGGTGTGATCCACAGACGGGCTGGGTACAACATCCAGAACTTCACCCACTTCTTAAAGAGGGCCGCTTTTGCCCGGTTAGACCCAGCTTGCCTCTTGGCCAAATTCGCGCCCAGGTCCCGATAAATGCATAGCTCACAATTCTCCCACTTGCAGCTCCGTTCTTTCTTGGCCCAACGCAAAACGTGTTCTTTGTCCCGGAATCGGTGTAAACGTACCACCATCGCCCTCGGTGTTTCGTTCGCTCGGGGCTTCTTCGCGAGGGCTCTGTGCGCTCTATCCACTGCCAGGGGCCGAGGGAATGCCTCAGCCCCCATCAACGTCTCCAGCATGTTCGTCACATAGGCCCTCGCATCCGATCCCTCACTTCCTTCAGGGAGACCAACGATTTTTAGATTCTCCTCCTGGACCTGTTCTCCAGATCCTCCAGGTTCTCCTGCATTCTTTCCTGGTGGTCATTCATCATCTCCACCTTGGTCTCCAACACATTATGTATTCCTCGTGCTGAAACACCTTTTTGTCCAACTCCTGGATCGCTCGTCCGTGGGTTTATTGATTCTGCACCACCTGGTCAATCGAAGCCTTGATAGGGTCGAGCATGTCCTTCTTATGCTTGGCGAAGTACTCTTCAAAAACCTTCACCAGCTGCTCCGTCGATCACTGTGCCATCTGCCCGCGGCCCTGACCTGCTCTCATCTTCCTTAAAGGACTTCAGCTTCTCACACAGCCACTTCTAGTCGAATTCTCCATCACTGGAGGCGGAATTCTCCTCACAGTCTCACTCTTCACCAATTTATCCAATAAAATGCTGAAAAATCGGTGGGAAAAGGTCCAAACGTCCGTCACAGGCGGGAACTATCAAATGTGCGACCTACTCCTCCATGGCCGCCACCAGAAGTCTCATCTCTACGCTCTTCAAGGAATCCACTAGGTCCCAGCTGTCGATGCATGTCATAGATCTGCTTCCCCTTGTTGGCCAGGGCCTCAATATCCCGAGTCATCCAGGGTTCCCTACTTCTACCATCCATGGACTTCACTCCAAAAGGAATGAATCGTGGTTAACACACATTTAAAAGCCTCCCATTTACCAGCCGTCCTTTTGCCTGCCAATGGACTTACCCAATCAACTTTTGATGGTTCCTGTCTAATACCATCAAAACTGGCCTTGACCCAATGAAGAAGTTTAGGTTTTGGGCCAGACCTATCATTCTACATAGATATCTTAAAACTAATGGATTTATGGTCAGCGGTCACAAAGTGATCCATCACT
This sequence comes from Scyliorhinus torazame, assembly GCF_047496885.1. NCBI lineage: Eukaryota > Metazoa > Chordata > Chondrichthyes > Carcharhiniformes > Scyliorhinidae > Scyliorhinus > Scyliorhinus torazame. The sequence continues at coordinate 182,604,527 of NC_092711.1, read as the reverse complement.
AACACTTTGGTCACATTCCCTTCCTTACTTCGCAAGAGGAGGTCAAGATTTGCCCCTGTCCAGTCGGCCATCCACCTGAATGAGAAATTCCTCCTGAATGCACTCATCAAATTTCTCTCCATACAAGCCGCTAATGCCACGGCTGTCCCAGTCAATGTTGGGAAATTTAAAGTCTCCAATTATTGCCACACGACTTTTCTTGCAGCCATGTGTAAACTCCGTACACATTTGTTCCGTAATTTCCCGCTGACTATTTGGCGACCTGTATACAATCCTATCAAAGTGATCTTCCCCTTCTCATTTTTTCAGTTCTACCCATATAGACTCAGTCGCCGAACCCTTGGATATATCCCCTCAGTACTGCCGTGATACTCTCCCTTATCAAAAACGCAACTCCCCCTTCTCTGTCACCTCCTATTCTGTCTTTCCTACAGCATCTGTACCCTGGAACATTGAGCTACGAGTCCTGGCCCTCCCTTAGCCACGTTTCAGTAATAGCTGTAATATCCCAGTCCCATGTACCCATCACTTGATCATTTGCAGGAGGTTTATCTGGCCCCGTGTTTCCTCACACTTTGTGACTGCATGGAAATCCGCAGTCAATGTTGTGGACACCCAAGTATACAACCATGCGCCCGGAGCCCAATTGTCGATCAGCAACCACACCCCTTAAGATGGACCACCTTACCTGTATTTATAGTCTGTCTGACCCATTTAAGGAAGAGGGCAGATCCTGGGGTACTTTCAGTGGAGTCAGGAATATTGCCTCAAGTTCATGAGCCTGAGACCATGTCTATAGCAGGTTGTGAGTCTTGGCGACAGCTTTATCTATTTTAATACAAATTCCAAGAGTTTCGTGGGAATCGCCTTTTCTGGTCTTCGAGTCTTGGCTATACTCTCATTTTTATAGGACATGTGCACATGTTACGGGCCGACAGTCCACCTTTGTCTACACCGGTATTCCTTTTCCACATGTTTTATTGAAGTGAGAGTGTTGCAGGCCTGCTTAAAGTATCGGTTAACCATCAACAACATTAGTGTCAGTTTGATGGTTCATGTTAATAGGAAGACCAGAAAGTAATTTTGATCAAAGACAGAGATTTTGGTTTGATATCTTTCTCCATAATTGAGCACATGTAATCACATCAATGAAAAAGCTACAACGGAGCGCATCCATGTGCTTGCTCAATAACCACCATCAGAAATGACTAAATGCTTAGGTAACGTTGTTTGTTTAGTGACTGTAAGTAACATTATTGGTAATGTAATATAATTGAGTCTGGGGGGAATTACATCAGGTATAAAACGGAGTGCTTTGAAAGTCGAGCAGAGCACTTGCGAATTCTCAGAAAGGCATCGCTGCGTCTCACAGAAAATGCACGCTCCACCCACCGGACTACCTTATGCCATTTACTACACTGCACTTGCTGTCATCGCAGTCCCTGGTAACGTATCGGAACAATTGCTCTCAAGGCTGTCACAATAGTAACGTGTAGAAGATATGCAACCATCGTATAAAAGTCTATTTTGGCCCCTCCGCGAGAATTGTTTTAATTTTCTGAGACTGTACCTCATGAAGGATCGACTTGACATTCACGAATGATGAAAAGCAGCTTAGACAGAATGGTCCCAAGTCTCAGGCAGTTAATTATCAGGAACGACTGCGTACATTTCACGTGTTGTACATTTAGTATATAAGATTAAGACATTAGTTAACAGAGTTACTTAAAGTTAGTAAAATGATTCATAGGATCTATGGGAAACAAACATTTCGTCTGTTGAAGATGTTCAGAACAAGGGGCAAAACTGATAAACCAACTCGGAACATGGGTTATTGAAGGGTAAGTCATCTCTGATGGGCCTGAGTTGATTTCACGAAGCGGTGATAAAGTGGTAATCATGAAAATGTCTATAGTTGTTATGAATACTGGCTTTCAGAAAACACTTGATTAGACCGCAGCCAACGCAATTTTGCTGAACGTTGAAGTTATTGCAATTGCAGCAATACGATGGAAATGTTTGGAAAGCGTATCAAAATCAGAATGTGTCTCGACTGACGAGATGTGGAGAAACAGTTCCCACTCCTGTAAGTATCTAGCACTAAAAGGCACAGCATTGAAGTAGTTTGTAAAATAAGCGAAATTTATATGAAGGAATAGTGTTAGGCTGCAACTGGCTAGCGTGTGTGAGCCGTCACCTGAAACAGTGGTGGAGACAGGCCCAATTGAAGCATTCAGAATCTAACTGGACAGTTATCAGGAAGAGAACAATGTGGAATGCTCTGAGGAGAAGGTGGCGGGATATCCCTTGGTGAGGGGCACAATCAGACTGACGGTGGAGCAACGATTGGTCAAATGGAATCGTGCTGCGCCGTAAGAAGTCTGTCATTCAGTGAACTTGGTTGAGCAGCATGGCACAGAGATAAGGGTAAACCATGTGCATGGCAAAAATGTGCCCGGCGTTTCCTATTCGGATCTCTCTTGACGTCTCAATCGTTAACCCTACTCATTCGCGACTGAGATGCTGATGGTACAAATATAAGTTGCATGTGAAGCATATAGATGGAAATTTAGAAATGGGAATAAATGGCAACAGATTAATTAAATGGGCAACACTTCGACAAAAGATGATCGAATTGAAAAACATGACGTTATCCACGTTCTGCATAAATATGATAGAATAGCTTATTATTAATGCGTTAATTTCATTTTTACAATGCTCTTTTTGTTGTCGAATTAGCTTTGTTATGTCTGTATGCATAACACCTGAGAAAGATAGAACGGTTCCTGCACAGAAAGAGACTCCTCGGCCCTTCACGTCTGCACTGTCCCTCTGCATTCAATTCATCTAGTCTCATTCACCCATACCTTTCCCTTTGGCAAATATATTTTTTCACATCTAATGTTGTTTTGAAAGCCGCTACAAAGCCTGTCACCACCACAATGTCATACAGCTAATAACACGCAGAGAAGTGTTTTTTCCTCCTTTTACCATTGCTTCACTTGCCAACAGCATTAAGTCGGTCTCCTCGTCTGTTGAATCGTTCTGCTGAGGGCAGCAGGTTCTCCCGCTCTGCTCTGCACAGACCTGTACTGATTTGATAACCTGTTTCAAGTCTTCCTTCAATCGTTTCATCACGAAGATCCCAACCGCAGTTTCACCAATATTTCCTCGTAACTGAAGTCACTTCCTTGTGGAGACATTTTTCGCAATCTTTCCAATGTCCATTCAAAAGCTATCAACACCAATAAAAATGTGAAGTCCAGATATAGATTATATTACATCATTATTGTGCAGCCAAATCATTTGAAAAGTATGCATATGTTAAATTACGTTTCGATTATTTAGAGTATTTTTTTTCATCCGAGGTGTCTTTCCCATCTCACCACCACCTCCGCATTATTATATCAACTCTTGTATCTTCACGCCCAGGTAATCGTCTCAGAATCAGAAAGTGAATGTCCATACATTTTGGTCGATGTGATGATATTGTTGTGGTTCCAGGATGTAATTTATCTATCCTTCTCTTTCCTGCAGCAAATTTAGTCGCGATTGTGATCCTGTCCAGAGGAAAATGCGGGCTGTCGGTATGCATCACTCGATACCTTGTCTCCATGGCAGTGACGGATCTCCTGGTCATTATCACAGCTGTGATATTAAATCGTATTAGTGGCATTTATTTTCCTGGCAGCTTCTTGTCCATCACTCCTGTGTGTAGCCTGAGCATTGCGCTAACTTACGCTGCCAGAGTGAGTTCCGTCTGGTTAACAGTCACTTTTACGTTTGATCGATTTGTGGCCATATGCTGCCAGAAGCTGAAAATAAAGTACTGTACCGAGAAAACGGCGACTGTGGTGATAGGGACTGTCTGCACATTGGGCTGCTTAACCAATATCCCCTGGTACTTTATCCACGAGCCTATTTACATAGTTGACAATATCCCGTGGTATTGCAGACTGAAGGACATCCGTTATACTTCACTCTTTTGGACAGCATATGACTGGTTCGACCGTATTTTGACCCCATGTGCTCCGTTCGTTCTTATTCTTCTGCTGAACGCTCTGACTGTCAGACACATTCTAGCAGCCAGTAGAGCCCGGACGAGGCTCCGTGCAGAAAGCAACAGGGAAAAGCAGAGTGACCTAGAGATGGAGAGTCGGAGAAAGTCCATCGTTTTACTCTTCACCATCTCTGGCACTTTCATTCTGCTTTGGATGACGTATGTTGTACAGTTCTTATATGTGAGAATTACAAATGATTATAACATCAAAAGCTTCAGTGATCCCAAATTTATTCTCCAGGAATCCGGAAACATGCTTCAACTCCTTAGTTCCTGCACCAACACATTTATTTACGCAGCAATTCAGAAGAAATTCAGAGAGGAGTTGCAAAATGCTTTCGAATATCCACTCAACATGATTATCAAATTAATTATACGGAATAAATAACACAGTCTAAGAGTTCTACTTCTTCTTTAAAACTAATAATTGACTCATGTCTTCACAGCAAACGAAAGAAAAATGATTAGTCTGTAATTCATTTCAATTACTGTGAATTATTTCCCAAATGTAACCATACCATATAAAAGTGTTAAATTAAGAAACTGTGACTTGATTCATGTTTTATGTTTTATTTTTATTCAACAGGAGATCACAACTTTCTTATATAGGGTATACAATGACCACAATTCACTAACAAGCGATTGTCTTGTCTAAATTGAAGTCACAAAATTTCTGACAGGTCACTCCACACTACTAGTGATGGAAATGTCTCAATACATTGACAATATCCTTTATGTGGCCATGATTTTAACACCAACATTTGCTGAGAGATTAACATCAATTTCACAGTCATTGAACAGGAATATTGGCTTTGGATTTTCCTGCTTTTATAAGAATGAATTTCCTGGATGTGGGCATCACTTGTTCGGCCAGCATTTCTTTTCCATGCCTAGTTGCACGTTAGAAGGCGGTGGTGAGTTGCCTTCATGAGCCTCTGCTGTTCCTGTGGTGTAGACGCCCCAACAGTGCTGTTATGAAGGGAGTTCCCGGATTTTGACCCAGTGACAGTGAAGGAACAGCGGTATATGTCCAGGTCTGGTTGCTGAGTGACTTGGAACAGAACCTCCAGCTAGTGGGATTCGAGGTACATGCTGTTTGTGTACTTTAGATGGTATTGGTTATCGGTTTGGAAGATGCAGCCCAAGGAACCTGGCTGCCAATGTTTGTTGGTGGAAGAGAGATTGAAAGTTTGTGTAAGGGGTAACAATCAAGCGGGTCGCTTTGTCCTGGATGGTGCAGAGATTCTTTTTTTTAAAAAGTATTTTATTAACGTTTCGCAGAATTTTTCATAATAAAACAGTCGTAACAATAATAACAAAACAAACTAGAGTGAACATTAACATAGTGTAAAAAAAGAATATACAATAACATTTAAATAGACATTACCCCATGCGACCCAGTCTTGCCACACCATCCCAATGAAGCGCTACCCGCCCCCCCCCCCCTCCCCGCCCCCTCGCCACCACGGATTGCTGCTACTGCTGACATTTTAATTTTCCCTGAGAAGGTAGACGAAAGGCTGCCACCTCCGAGGAAACCCTAGCATAGACCCTCTTAAGGCAAACTTTATTTTCTCGCGGCTCAGAAACCCAACCATGTCGTTAACCCAGTTCTCTACACTCGGGGGCTTCGAGTCCCTCCACATTAATAAAATCCGTCTCCGGGCTACTAGGGAGGCAAAGGTCAAGTCGTCGGCCTCTTTCGCCCCCTGAACTCACGGGTCTTCAGACACTCCAAAGATCGCTATCTCTGGGCTCGGCAACACCCGTGTGTTAAGCACCTTGGACATTTCCCTCGCGAACCTTTGCCAGAACTCTCAAAGCTCCGGGCATGCCCAAAACACGTGGACATGGTTTGCAGGGCTGCCCTTGCACCTCATAAATCTATCTTCTACCCCCAAAAACTTGCACATTCTCGCTGCCGTCATATGTGCCCGGTGGACCACCTTAAATTGAATTGGACTGAGCCTGGTACATGAAGGGAATGGAAATCGCTTATTGTCACAAGTAGGCTTCAAATGAAGTTACTGTGAAAAGCCCCTAGTCGCCACATTCCGGCGCCTGTTCGGGGAGGCTGGTACGGGAATTGAACCGTGCTGCTGGCCTGCTTTCAAAGCCAGCGATTTAGCACTGTGCTAAGCAGCCCCATGAGGAGGAATTAACCCTGTCCAGGACCTCTGCCCACAGACCCGCTTCCAAACCCTCATATAGCTCCTCCTCCCACTTGCCCTTGACTCCTCCACCGGGGATTTCTCCGCCTCCTGTAGCTCCTGGTAGATACCCGACACCTTCCCCTCCCCCACCCAGGTGCCGCAGCCCACCCTGTACTGTATCCTCAGTGGCGGCAGCGTCGGAAAGGCCACAACCTGTTTTTTCTGGCAGGCTTGGTGCCGAGATTCTTGAGTGTTGTTGGAGCTGCAATCATCCAGGCAAGTGAGGAGTATTCCATTACACTTGTGCCTTGCACCGGCTATAGGGGGTGGGGACGTGACTTACTCGGTGTTGGATTTCTAGTCGTGGATCTGTTCTGGTAGCCACTGCATTAATAAGGCTACTCCAGTTAAGTTGCTGATCAATAGTAAACCTACGCTATTTATTGTAGTGGATCCACCGATTAAAATGCCACTGAATGTCATGGGCGATGGTTAGATCCTCTCTTGTAGGAGGTGGTCATGCCTGGCACTTGTGTGGCGCGAATTCAACTTGCCACTTGTCAGCCCAAGCCTGGATAATGTCCAGGTCTTGCTGGATTTAAAAATGAACTGCTTCATTACCTGAGGAATCACCAAAGGTGCTGCAGATTGTGCAGCCATCTGAGAATATTCCCACTTCTGACCTTATAATGGAGTGAGGTCACTGATGAAGCAGCTGAAGATGATTTGGCCTGGAATACTACCCTGAGGAACTCCTGCAATAATGTCCTGAAGTTGAGGTTATTGACGTCCAGCCACCACAAACATCTTACTTTGCGCCACAAATGACACCAAACAGTGGACGTTTTTTTCCCTGATTCCCATTGGCCCTTGATTTTTCGGGTTTCTTGATGCCATACTCTGTTAAATGCTGCCTTGAGGTCAATCGCAGCCAGTCTATCCTCACCTCTGGCATTCTGTTCTATTGTCCAAATGCTTTATTGCTGAGTAGGTGTCCCTTGAGAGCATTTCCGACGACTTATTCCGTCACTATATTTATGATGGAGAGTGGTCTGACAGGGCAGTAATTGGCTGAGTCGGGTTTTTCCTGTTTTCTGTGTACATATAACACCTGGTCAATTTCCCACGTCGCTAGATAAATGCCAGCATTGTAGCTGTACTGCGACAGCTTGGCGAAGGTGCGGCAAGTTCTGCAGCAGATTGCCCGATTTCATAAGGGCCCAAAACCTTTGCATTAACCAATACCTTCAGTTGTTTCTTGACACCAAGTTGAGTGAGTCATATTGGTCGATGTCAGGCAGCTGTGATGCGGGGGATCTCCGTGGGAGACGGGGAGTATCTTCCACTCAGTACTTCTGGCTGTTGATTGTTGCAGATGCTTCATCCTCCTTGTGTTTTGCAGCGATGTGCTTGACTCCTACAACATTGAGGATGCCGATGTTTGTGCAGCCCGCCCCAAAGAACATAAACATAGAACAATACAGCACAGGAACCTCGGCCGTCCAAGCCTGCGCCGACCATGGAGCCTGCCTAAACTAAAACCATATGCACTTACGGAGTCCGTATCCGTCCATTCCCACCCTACTCATATGTTTGTCCAATTGCACCTTAAATGCCGCTATCGTACCTGCTCCCACCACTTCCCCAGGCACCGAGTTCCATATATTTACCACCCTCTGTGTAAAAACCTTGCCTCGTACATTGGTTCTAAACTTTTCCTTACGCATTTTAAATCTATGCCCCCGAGTACCTGACTCTCCTTACCTTAGGAAAGAGCATATGACTATCCATTGTCTCCACGCCACTCATAATCTTGTAGACCGCTATTAGGTCGCCTCTCAACCTTCGTCGTTCCAGTAAGAACAGACCGAGTTTATCTAACCTCTGCTCAGAGCTGATGCCCTCCGTGTGGTTGAGTGCATTTTTGCTGCCGCTGTTGGCCCACAGTGCCTCATGGTTGCCCAGTCTTGAGTTGCTAGATCCGTTCAAAATCTATCCCATTTAGCACGCTGGTAGTGCAACACGAAGGAGGGTATCCTCCATGTGAAGAGACTTTGACTCCACAAAGATCGTGCGGTGGTCATGTCTACCTATACTGTCATGGACAGATGCATCTACAGCAAAAAGTTGCTGCGGGTGAAGTGAGGTACATTTTCCCTCTTGTTGGTTCCCTCACCACCTGCAGAATTCCCAGTCTAACAGATCTTTTTGCTAAAGAGCCACTCTTGGTGATGAACATTAAAGGCCCACACCCAGAGTATGGTCTGTGCTCTTTCCACTCTCAGTGCTTCCTCGTATTAAATATGGAGGAGTACTGATTCATCACTTAATTGTAAATGGTCTGTGTTAATCAGCAGGAGATTTCCTTACCCATGTTTATCCTGAAGGGATGAGACTTCATGAGGCCCAGAGTCAATGTTCAGGACTCCCACGGAAACTTCGATCAAGTTAGTTGGTAAAAATTGCTGTTCCCATACAAATAGCTGAGTGGCAGTGACCTGGCAATCATTTGAAATCTTATTGGAGGCAAAGGTGTAAATGTCACAGGGTTGATATGGTGGGTGATTTCAGCTAGCACGATTTTGAGTGGCACGGTAGCACAGCAGTTAGCACAGTTGCTTCACAGCTCCAGGGTCCAAGTTTCGATTCGCAGCTTGGATCACTGTCCACGTGTCTGCGTGGGTTTCCAACGGGTGCTCCGGTTTCCTCACACAGTCCAAAGATGTGCAGGTTAGGTGGATTGGCCCTGATTAATTTCCCTTAAGTTGTGTGGGGTGGCTGGGTTACGGGATAGGATGGAGGTGTGGGTTTAAGTAGGGTGCTCTTTTCAAGAGCCTGTGCAGACTCGATGGGCCGAATGGTCTCCTTCTGCACTGTAAGCACTATGATTCTATGAACTTTCCCTATATTGACTGTGACTCACTGAGTGGTAGGGTGGTGAATCGGGCAGAGCCTGTAAGGAGATTCCAGGAGGGCTTTTTGAAACAGTATGTAGATAGTCCAACTCGAGAAGGCGCCATACTGAACCTGGTATTGGGGAATGAGCCCGGCCAGGTGGTCGATGTTTCAGTAGGGGGCACATCGGGAACAGTGACCACAATTCAGTAAGCTTTAATGTGCTGATGGATAAAGACAAATGTAGTCCTCAAGTGAAGGTGCTGAATTGGGCTGTTGATTGCAACAATATGAGGCAGGAACTGAAGAATGCAAATTGGAGGCAGAATGTTTGAAAGCAAACAGGCATCTAGCATGTTGAAAGCTTACAAATGTAAGTTGATAGGAATTCAGGATCGGCAAGTTCCTGTAACAGTGAACGATAAGTATGACAAATTTCGGGAACATTGGATAACGAGAGATATTGTGAGTCTAGTCAAAAAGTAAAAGGGAACATTTGTCAAAGCTAGGAGGCTGGGAATACACAAAGCAACTGTGGAATATGAGGACAGAATAAACAACTTAAGCAAGGAGTCAGGAGGGCGAAAGAGGCCCAGTAACAGTCATTGTCCAACAAAATTAAGGAAAATCCCAAGGTTTTTACACATATGTAAAGAGAAAGATGGTAGCCAGGTAGAGGGTTGTCCCACTCCAGGACAGGGGAGGGAATCTGTGCGTGGAGGCAGAGGGCATGGGCGAGGTATTAAATTAATACTTTGCGTCAGTATTCACCAAAGAGAAGGACTTGGTGGATGATTAGGCTATGGAAGGATATGTTGAGATCAAAGAGGAGGAGGCATTGTGGCCTTGAAAAAATGAAGATCAATATGTTCCCCAGGGCCTTTTGGGATATACCCAAGAATACAGAGAGAGGCAAGAGGGGAAATTGCTGGAGCCTTGAGAGAAATCTTTGTATCCTGACTGGCTACAGGGGAGGTCACAGAGGATTTGAGAATAGCCAATGCTTTTCTTTTGTTTAAGAAGGGAAACAAAGATAATCCAGATGATTGCTGGCCGGTTAGTCGCACATCAGTGGCGTAGGCATTATAAGAGATTATTCTTCGAGACAGGATTTACTCCCACTTGGAAATAAGTGGACGTATTAGCGAGAGACAAAATGTTTATGTGAAGGGGAGGTCGTGTCTGACTATCTTGATCGAGTTTATCGAGGAAGTGCCGAATGTGATTGATGAGGGTCGGGCAGTAGATGTTGTCTACGTGGATTTCAGTAAGGTCTTTGGCAATTTACATAGATGATTTGGAGTTGGGGACCAAGTGCAATGTGTCCAAGTTTGCCGACGACACCATGATGAGTGGTGAAGCAAAAGGTGCAGAGGATACCGGAGGTCTGCAGAGGGATTGGATAGGTTAAGTGAATGGGCTAGTGTCTGGCAGATGGAATACAATGTTGACAAATGTGAGGTTATCCATTTTGGTAGGAATACCAGCAAAAGGGATTATTGTTTAAACGATAAAATATTAAAACATGTTGTTGCTATGCAGAGAGACCTGGGTGTGCTAGTGCATGAGTCGCAAAACGTTGGTTTACAGGTGCAACAGGTAATTAAGAAGGCAAATGGAGATTTGTCCTTTATTGCGAGAGGGATGGAGTTAAAGACTAGGGAGGTTATGCTGCAATTGTATGAGGTGTTAGTGAGGCCACACCTGGAGTATTGTGTTCAGTTTTTGTCTCCTTACTTTAGAAAGGATGTACTGGCACTGGAGGGTGTGCAGAGGAGATTCACTAGGTCAATCCCAGAGTTGAGGGGGTTGGATTACGAGGAGAATTTGAGTAGACTGGGTCTGTACTCGTTGGAATTTAGAAGGATGCGGGAGGGATTTGATAGAAACATATACAATTATGAAGGGAATAGATAGGATAGATGCGGGCATGTTGTTTCCACTGACGGGTGAAAGCAGAACTAGGGGCCATAGGCCTCAAAATAAGGGGAAGTAGATTTAGGACTGCGCTTAGGAGGTACTCCTTCACCCAAAGGGTTGTGAATCTATGGAATCCCTTGCCCAATGAAGCAGCTGAGGCTCCTTCATTAAATGTTCTTAAGATAAAGATAGATAGTTTTTTGAAGAATAAAGGGATTAAGGGTTATGGTGTTCGGGCCGGAAACAGGAGCTGAGTCCACAACAGATCAGCCAAGATCTTATTTGATGGCGGAGCAGGCTCGAGGGGCCAGATGGCCGTCTCCTGCTCCTAGTTCTTATGTTCCTATGTTGGACCTTGTCAAAGGATATGCTGACATTAACTGCACTACCCTTATCTACACACTTGGTTACCTCTACAAATAATTCAGTAACATTTATTAGACGCGAACTCCCTCTGATAAAGCCATGCACACTTTCCCATAGCAGAGCTTGCCTCTCCACCTGGGGATATATCCTCTCATTCAGAATTTTCTTCACTTACAGTCCCAGTTACAATCCCCTAAAGCTCATTTTCGTATTCTCACAAAATGTTTTTGTTGCCCTTCTTAAGTTGCTTTCCCACGTGCATGAACACTAACCATGAAGGTCCGAAAAGCATGAATCCAAGTCGGCGCCCGGCGGGAAACAGCAACAATTAGTCTATCACAGTCTTAAATCCGAGTGCAGTGACTACACTACAATTCTGAGTATGTTACTCAACAATGTTTGTTTAACAAAAAATAAACGTTTTGTTACTGGACTTCATTACCATAGAAATGAATTCACGCAAAGGTTTCTTGGAACACTTAAATATATTTATAAAGGAAATGGTTGCTGTGAGGACACCAGACACGCAGAAATCTCAGTCGTAACAGCTGGGCACACTCCACTGAGAGCTTTGAGTCTTACAGCGGCACTTACTGGATGCTGACCATTGTGATTCATTTGGCTCCCTTCCCCGGCGGCCAACTGCCTACGTTAGTTCACATGAAGTGTGTTACAATGAAATCCGAAACTATCAGCCCAAATTAGTAGAACATCTTAACATTAACATCTTAGACCATGCAGTTCTACAGATTTCCTTTGGGAGATTGAGGTCTCTGTTTATCCGTAATTGGTAGTACCCACGGAATGCTTTGTTTTTCTACATTGCACATTGGGCAAGGGTTTACTATTTGACTTGATGCCGGTGGAATGGTGAAAGATATAACCCGTCCGGATAAAAAGATTGAGATTGCTAAGAACGTTCTACTGCACACCTCTATATTTGAGTCGAACATTGAGCTGCCCAGCTTGTTTTTAACCCAACCCGCTAATCACATTGTAAAACAGCACAACATCGTGACGGATATCCTCAGTGTGAAGGAGGAAGTTAACTTCCACATGCAGGGCACCGTGTATTAACTACATGCAACAATGCAGTACAACATGCACTTGTGTTGTTTCTTCACAATCTGCCATAGTCACAGACAGAATGTGACACGTTGAGGTTTTGACCAGCTCCAAGAACAGTGGCATGATGGAGCGATAGTTTTTGCTTGCAATTGAAGACCTCACCAAGAGCATATTCTACGTTATATAGGAGACGCCCCTGGTAACATATTTGGTTTCTTTTTTCTTCAGCCGAGGATTACATTGGCAAAAGCCGTACACGTACTTGATAGGCCCTTTGAATATACGCTGCACTTCCAACCTCCTGATATTTTCTTCCTTTCACAAGCACGCTCGGGTTACTCTTGCCTTCACTATTCAACCCACCATAATTCAGATGGAAGGATCGTCCTCCACGGTTTTAATCAAGTTGTCTATGTTGGCTGTACACATCCCATCCTCCCGACAGCATTCTCATCAGCATCCCGAAGAGACCATTCCCTCTGCCACACAGTAATTCCCTCGTCTAACGCCCCAACATCTCATTCTGTACGTCTGCAATCTTCCCATACAGTAGGAGGTGTAAAATTGGCCCATCCCTCCGCCCTCCTCAAAGTCCAATTTGCCAAACATTCTTTGTGCGTCAAACAGCGAATTTCTCACACATTCAAATGAGGTTTTTTTATTCGTTGTTCACAATTCCGCCCCATCTATATTGCACAAACGAAGCGCTGACTGGTGATGACTTTGTAGAAAAGCATCGCTCAGTTCTAAAGTATGATGCTGATCTTGCTGTCGCTCGCACATTCAGTTCAAAATCTTCCCTGCGGCAATGCTCAGCTAAGCACACCACACAATAATGATCTTTATTAGTCTCGCAAGTAGGCTTACATTAACACTGCAGTGAAGATACAGTGAAAATCTTCTATTCGCCACACGCCGTGGCCTGGTCGGGTACAGAGAGGAAGAATTGTGAATGTCCAATTTACCTAACAAACATGGCTTTCGGAATTGCAGGAGGAAACCTGCGCACCAGGAGAAAACCTTCTCAGACACGAGAGAACGTGCAGACTCTGCACAGATTCCTAGAATCGACCCCGGATCCCTGGCACTGTAAAGCAACAATGCTAACCATTATGCTACCCTGCCGTCCTAAGCATCAGTATCTAATTTTCTCATTTGGCACTGTACAGAATTGTGTACGCACCATAGAGTTCACAAATTTCGGACCATGAATCCCGACCTCCAATTTACTCACTCAAGTCGAAGATCTTGAGTTCTCCCAGTGAGCCAGAGAAGACACAGCCAGAGTGAGACAGCAAAGAGCGAGTTTGGGAATTCATATCTAGGTGGAAATTCGAAGCTTGGTGGGGAGGAAGTGCTTTTTAATCCCTGGTAAGTAGTTTTTCTGTTTTCTTTTTCTTTTCATTGGTATATTTACTTATTTTTTCTTCGTTGTTTTTTTTTTTTGGAAATTGTAGTTGTTGAAGTTAACCGACGGTTTAATTCATGGCAGGAGATCTCAGGCCCGCGTCATGCTCCTCGTGTGCGATGTGGGAGCTCAGGGACACGTCCACTGTCCCTGGCTCCTTCACGTGCAAGAAGTGTGCCCAGTTGCAGCTCCTGTTGGACCGCGTGACGGCTCTGGAGCTGCGGATGGACTCACTTTGGAGCGGCCACGATCGTGAGGACGTCGTGGATAGCACGTTTAGCGAGTTGGTCACACCGCAGGTGAAAGGTACTGAGGGAGATAGAAAATGATGACCAAAAGACAGCAAGAGTAGGAAGGCAGTGCAGGTGTCCACTGCGGTCATCTCACTGCAAAACAGGTATACCGCATTGGATACTGTTGAGGGAGATGGCTCACCAGGGGAAGGCAGCAGCATCCAGGTTCATGGCACCGTGGCTGGCTCTGCTGCGCAGCTGGGCAGGAAGAAGAATGGCAGGGCTGTAGTGATAGGGGACTCAATCGTAAGGGGAATAGATAGGCTGTTCTGCGGACGCAATAGAGACTCCAGGATGGTCTGTTGCCTCCCTGGTGCAAGGGTGAAGGATGTCTCGGCGCGGCTGCAGGACATTCTGGGTGGGGGGGGGGGGGGGTGAACAGCCAGCTGTCGTGGTGCACATAGGCACCAACGATATAGGTACAAAAACGGGCCTTGGTCCGACAAGCTGAATTCAGGGAGTTAGGAGTTAAACTCAAAGGTAGTAACCTCTGGATTGCTACCAGTGACACGGGCTAGTCAGAGCAGGAATGTCAGGATAGATAGGATGAATGCGTGACTCGAGAGAAGGTGCGAGAGGGAGGGTTTCAACTTCCTGGGGCATTGGAACCAGTTCTGGGGGAGTTGGGACCAGTACAAACCGGACGGTCTGCACCTGGGGAGGACTAGAACCGATGTCCGAGGGGGTGGGGTTTGCTAGAATTGTTGGGGAGAGTTTAAACTAATGTGGCAGGGGGATGGGAACCGATGCAGGAAGTTGGAAGGTAGTAAAACAGGGACAGAAACAAAAGGCAGTAAGGGGGAAAGTGTAAGGCAGAGAAGCCATAGTCAAGAATCAAAAAGGACGACAGTACAAGGTACAGTGACTGAGGGGAGCTCTGTGAATAGGACCAGGAATACTAAAAGGAATAAAACGGGAAGTAAAAACATTAACGGTAAGCAACGCGGCAGGTTGTTACATGAAGATATGGGTTCAACGACAAGGAAAATTAGGAGAAACGTTAAGAGGAAATATAACTTAGGAGAGGTTACTGATCGAGGTGTTAAGATTCAGAACAGAGGTTAAAAAAAAGCCAACATCAGTGTACTTCACCTGAATGCTCGTAGTATTCAGAAAAGTTAAGATGGCGCAAATCACCATGAATGATTATGATTTAGTGGCCATTACTGAAACATGGTTAAAGGATGGTCACGACTGGAAGTTAAATATCCGATGGTTTCAAACTATTCAGAAGGACAGAGTGGATGGTAAGGGAGGTGGTGAAGCTCTGTTATTTAAGGATGGCATGCGGGCAATAGTAAGGGATGACATCGGTGCTATGGGGGGATAAGGTTGAATCCATTTGGGTGGAAACCAGGATTAGTAAGGCGAAAAAGTCAGTGACAGGACTAGTCTATAAGCCACCAAATAGTAACATTATGGTGGGGCAGGCAATAAACAAAGAAATAACTGATGCATGTAGAAATGGTACAGCAGTTATCATGGGGCATTTTAATCTACATGTCGATTGGTTTAACCAGGTCGGTCAAGGCAGCCTTGAGGAGGAGTTTATAGAATGTATCCGATAGTTTCCTAGAACAGTATGTAATGGAACCTACGAGGGGACAAGCGGTCCTAGATCTGGTCCTGTGTAATGAGACAGGATTGATTCAGGATCTCATAGTTAGGGATACTCTCGGAAGGAGCGATCACAATATGGAGGAATTTAAAATACAGATGGAGGGTGAGAAGGTTAAATCAAACACTAGTGTTTTGTGCTTAAACAAAGGAGATTACAATGGGATGAGAGAAGAACTAGCTAAGGTAGACTGGGAGCAAAGACTTTATGGTGAAACAGTTGAGGAACAGTGGAGAACCTTCCAAGCGATTTTTCACAGTGCTCAGCAAAGGTTTATACCAACAAAAAGGAAGGACGGTAGAAAGAGGGAAAATTGACCTTGGATATCTAAGGAAATAAGGGAGAGTATCGAATTGAAGGAAAACGCATTCAAAGTAGCAAAGATTAGTGGAAGACTAGAAGACTGGGAAATCTTTCGGGGGCAACAGAAAGCTACTAAAAAAGCTATAAAGAAGAGTAACATAGATTATGAGAGTAAACTTGCTCAGAATATATAAACAGATAGTAAATGTTTCTACAAATATATAAAAGAAAAAAGAGTGGCTAAAGTAAATATTAGTCCTTTAAGGGATGAGAAGGGAGATTTAATAATGGGAGACGAGGAAATGGCTGAGGAACTGAACAGGTTTGTTGGGTCGGTCTTCACAGTGGAAGACACAAATAACATGCCAGTGACTGATGGAAATGAGGCTATGACAGGTGAGGCCCTTAAGAGGATTGTTATCACTAAGGAGGTAGTGATGGGCAAGCTAATGGGGCTAAAGGTAGACAAGTTTCCTGGCCCTGATGGAATGCAGCCCAGAGTGCTAAAAGAGATGGCTAGGGAGATTGCAAATGCACTAGTGATAATTTACCAAAATTCACTAGACTCCGGGGTGGTCCCGGCGGATTGGAAATTAGCAAACGTGACACCACTGTTTAAAAAAGGAGGTAGGCAGAAAGCGGGTAATTATAGGCCAGTGATCTTAACTTCGGTAGTCGGGAAGATGTTGGAATCTATCATCAAGGAAGAAATAGCGAGGCATCTGGATGGAAATTCCCCCATTGGGCAGATGCAGCATGGGTTCATAAAGGGCAGGTCGTGCCTAACTAATTTAGTGGAATTTTTGAGGACATTGCCAGTGCGGTAGATAACGTGGAGCCAATGGATGTGATATATCTGGATTGCCAGAAAGCCTTTGACAAGGTGCCACACAAAAGTTTGCTGCATAAGATAAAGATGCATGGCATTAAGGGGAACGTAGTAGCATGGATAGAGAATTGATTAATTAATAGAAAGCAAAGAGTGGGGATTAATGGGTGTTTCTCTGGTTGGCAATCAGTAGCTAGTGGTGTCCCTCAGGGATCAGTGTTGGGTCCACAATTGTTCACAATTTACATAGATGATTTGGAGTTGGGGACCAAGGGCAATGTGTCCAAGTTTGCAGACGACACTAAGATGAGTGGTAAAGCAAAAAGTGCAGAGGATACTGGAAGTCTGCAGAGGGATTTGGATAGGCTAAGTGAATGGGCTAGGGTCTGCCAGATATACAGAATACAACGTTGAGAAATATGAGGTTACCCATTTTGGTAGGAATAACAGCAAAAGGGATTATTATTTAAATGTTAAAATATTGAAACATGGTGGTGTGCAGAGAGACCTGGTGTGCGAGTGCATCAGTCGCAAAAAGTTGGTTTACAGGTGCAACAGGTGATTAAGAAGGCAAATGGAACTTTATCCTTCTTGCTAGAGGGATGGAGATTAAGACTAGGGAGTTTACGTTGCAATTGTATAAGGTGTTAATGAGGCCACACCTGGAGTATTGTGCTCAGTTTTGGTCTCCTTACTTGAGAAAGGACGTACTGGCACTGGAGGGTGTGCAGAGGAGATTCACTCGGTTAATCCCAGAGCTGAAGGGGTTGGATTACGAGGAGAGGTTGAGTAGACTGGGACTGTACTCGTTCGAATTTGGAAGGATGAGGGGGGATCTCATAGCAACATATAAAATTATGAAGGGAATAGACAGGATAGATGCGGGCACGTTGTTTCCACTGGCGGGTGAAAGCAGAACTAGGGGCAAAGCCTCAAAATAAGGGGAAGTAGATTTAGGACTGAGTTTAGGAGGAACTTCTTCACCCAAAGGGTTGTGAATCTATGGAATTCCTTGCCCAGTGAAGCAGGAGAGGCTCCTTCATTAAATGTTTTTAAGATAAAGATAGATAGTTTTTTTAAAGAATAAAGGGATTATGGGTTATGGTGTTCGGGCCGGAAAGTGGAGCGGAGTCCACAAAAGATCAGTCATGATCTCATTGAATAATGGAGCAGGCTCGAAGGGCCAGATGGCCTACTCCTGCTCCTCGTTCTTATGGTCTTATGTTCTTATCGTACCTTGTTTTTATGTTTTGTTTTCGCTGATCATTTTTCTGCTGTTCATGCTTCCAGCTATGTCGAATCAAAAAAATGCTGACTCTTACTTTGCTCTTGAAATGTACACTGTACGAACACTTCGCCATCAATATTTAAGCTTTCACTCTCTTTGTCTTGTCTTCCATGACATTTTTGTGATTTAACTTCCTTTGCCTTTCCACCGACAGCTAAGTTTCTAGTTTGATCAACATGCTTCAAACATATGGTTAAACAACTGACAAACAACATTTCTACCTGAAGAAGAATCAAAAGAGCTCGAAAGTTAAATTTGTTTCTTTCTCTCTCTGCGTTTTTCAGTATTTTTTGTTTTTACGGCAGTTTTCCAGCATTTGCAATATTTTACCTTTCTATGTCTACCTCTCGCCAGTTCTGAAGGAGAGTCCTGCGGGCTCAAAAGATTGGGTGGGATTATCCTTTCCGCCAGCAGCATATTTCTCAGCCGCGCGCCTATCGATGACGGCGGGATTCTATCGACCCGTCGATTGTCAGTGGGATTTCGCATTGAAGCCAGCCCACCCTCGGGCGGCGGTGTGTCCCCGGAGGAAATACTTAATCACAAAAAGCAGATAATTCCATTTTCTGTTTATCTCTCCCTACAGATGCCAAAAGGTGTGTGAGATTTAACTATGTTTTACTATTTTATGCCATTGTGCCATCTCCGCCTTTGTTCTTCTCTTTGTTATGTCCAAGTGACGTTCAAAATGGAAGCCCGTCGATTTATTAACTCAGTTTAGAGTCACATAATCAGAGAGGTTTAGCATGAAAACAGGCCCTTCGGCCCAACTTGTCTTTGCCACTAGGCGAATACCAATTGCCCGCATTTGGCTCATAAGACACTATACCCAGCTTTCCCATATAACTGTCTGAATGCTTTTTTAAAATACAATATTGTACCCGCCTCGACGACTACCTCTGGAGGCTCGTTCCAGACACTCATCACCCTTTGTATGAAAAGATTGCCCTGTGGATCCTTTTGCATCTCTCCCGTCTCACCTTAAACCTATTCCTTCTCGTTTTAGTCTCCCCTATCTTCGGGAAATGATGTTGACTGTCTACCTCATCTATGCCCCTCAACTAGAAAGATTGGAGAAAAGATTTACTAGAATGCTATCTGGTCTTGATAGTTTGAGTCTTAAGGAGAGGCTGTATAGACTGGGAAAGTTGTTTCGAGGAACGTAGGAGGCGTAGGGGTGATCTTATAAATGCCCATAAAATAAAGAGGGGCATACATAAGGTAGACAGTCAACATAGGCCCTCGCATCCGATCCCTCACTGCCTTCAGGGAAGCCAACGATTTTCACATTCTCCTCCTGGACCTTTTCTCCAGAACCTCTAGCTTCCCGCGCATTCTTTCCTGGTGGTAATTCATCATCTCAACCTTGGTCTCCAACACGGTTATTTATTCCTCGTGCTCGGACACCTTTTTCTCCAACTCCTGGATCGCTCGTCTGTGGCTTTATTGATTCTGCACCACCTGATCAATCGAAGCCTTGATCACGTCCAGCGTATCCTTCTTAAGCTTGGCGAAGTACTCTTCAAAAACTTCACCAGCTGCTCCGTCGATCACTGTGCCGTCTCCCCGCGGCCCTGATCTGCTCACGTCTTCCATAAAGGACTTTTCTTCTCACATAGCTACTTCTCGCCGAATTCTCCATACACTGGAGGCGGATTTCTCCTCACTGTCTCACTCTTCACCAATTTATCCAATAAATTGCGGAAAGCATCTGCACCCTGGAACATTGAGCTACGAGTCCTGCCCCTACCTTAGCCACGTTTCAGTAATAGCTGTAATATCCCAGTCCCATGTACCCATCACTTCATCATTTGCAGGAGGTTTATCTGGCCATGTGTTTCGTCACACTTTGTGACTGCATGGTATTCCGCAGTCAATGTTGTGGACACCCAAGTATACAACCATGCGCCCGCAGCCCAATTGTCGATCAGTAACCACAGCCCTTAAGCTGGACCACATTACCTGTATTTGTAGTCTGTCTAACCCATTTATGGAAGAGGGCAGATCCTGGGGTACTTTCAGTGGAGTCAGGAATATTACTTCAAGTTCATGAGCCTGAGACCATGTCTACAGCAGGCTGTTGTCCGATGAATCTTGGCGACAGCTTTATCTATTTTAATACAAATTCAAAGACTTTCGTGGGAATCACCTTTTCTGGTCTTCGAGTCTTGGCTACGCTCTCATTTTTATAGGACATGTGCACATGTTACGGGCCGATAGTCCACTTTTGTCTACACCGGTATTCCTTTTCCACATGTTTTATTGAAGTGAGTGTTGCAGGCCTTCTTAAAGTATCGGTTAACCATCAACAACATTAGTGTCAGTTTCATGGTTCATGTTAATAGGAAGACCAGAAAGTAATTTTGATCAAAGACAGAAATTTTGGTTTGACATCTTTCTCCATAATTGAGCACATGTAATCACATCAATGACAGAAGCAGCCAGAGCAGTGGCACCACGGCTGGCTCTGATGTTCAGAAGGGAGGGTCAAAGCGCAGACGACCAATAGTAATACGGGACTCTATAGTCAGGGGCACAGATAGGCGCTTCTGTCGATGTGAAAGAGACTTCAGGTTGGAATGTTGCCTCCCTGGTGCCAGGGTCCAGGATGTCTCCGAATGGGTAGAGGGCATCCTGAAGGGGGAGCGCAAACAGGCAGAGGTCGTTGTACATATTGGTACTAACGACATAGGCAGGAAGGGGCATGAGGTCCTGCAGCAGGAGTTCAGGGAGCTAGGCAGAAAGTTAAAAGACAGGACCTCTAGGGTTGTAATCTCGGGATTACTCCCTGTGCCACGTGCCAGTGAGGCTAGAAATAGGAAGATAGAGCAGCTAAACACGTGGCTAAACAGCTGGTGTAGGAGGGAGGGTTTCCGTTATCTGGACCACTAGGAGCTCTTCCGGGGCAGGTGTGACCTATATAAGAAGGATGGGTTGCATCTAAACTGGAGAGGCATAAATATCCTGGCCGCGAGTTTTGCTAGTGTCACACGGGAGGGTACAAACTAGTATGGCAGGGGGGTGATAACGGGAGCAATAGGTCAGAAGTTGAGAGCATTGAGGCAGAACTAGGGAATAGAGACAATGTGGCTCTGAGGCAGAGCAGACAGGGAGAAGTTGCTGAACACAGCGGGTCTGGTGGCCTGAAGTGCATATGTTTTAATGCAAGTAGTATTAAGGGTAAGGCAGATGAACTTAGAGCTTGGACTAGTACTTGGAACTATGATGTTGTTGCCATTACAGAGACCTGGTTGAGGGAAGGGCAGGATTGGCAGCTAAACGTTCCAGGATTTAGATGTTTCAGGCGGGATAGAGGGGGATGTAAAAGGTGTGGCGGAGTTGCGCTACTGGTTAGGGAGAATATCACAGCTGTACTACGGGAGGACACCTTAGAGGGCAGTGAGGCTATATGGGTAGAGATCAGGAATAAGAAGGGTGCAGTCACAATGTTGGGGGTTTACTACAGGTCTCAGCGGGAGACAGAGGAGCAGATAGGTAGACAGATTTTGGAATAGAGTAAAAACAACAGGGTTGTGGTGATGGGAGACTTCAACTTCCCCAATATTGACTGGGACACACTGAGTGCCAGGGGCTTAGACGGGGCACAGTTTGTAAGGAGCATCCCGGAGGTCTTCTTAAAACAATATGTAGACAGTCCAACTGGAGAAGGGGCGGCACTGGACCTGGTATTGGGTAATGAGCCCGGCCAGGTGGTAGAAGTTTCAGTAGGGGAGCATTTCCGGAACAGTGACCACAATTCAGTAAGTTTTAAAGTGCTGGGGGACAAGGATAAGAGTGGTCCTAGGGTGAATGTGCTAAATTGGGGGAAGGCTAATTATAACGATACTAGGCGGGAACTGAAGAACATAGATTGGGGGCGGATGTTTGAGGGCAAATCAACATCTGACATGTGGGATGCTTTCAAGTGCCAGTTGAAAGGAATTCAGGACCGGCATGTTCCTGTGAGGAAGGAGGATAAATACGGCAATTTTCGGGAACCTTGGATAACGAGAGATATTGTAGGCCTCGTCAAAAAGAAAAAGGAGGCACTTGTCAGGGATAAAAAGCTGGGAACAGCCGAAACCTGTGTGGAATATAAGGAAAGTAGGAAGGAACTTGAGCAAGGAGTCAGGAGGGCTAGAAGGGGTCACGAAAAGTCATTGGCAAATATGGTTATGGAAAATCCTAAGGCTTTTTACACGTACATAAAAAGCAAGAGGGTAGCCAGGGAAAGGGTTGGCCCACTGAAGGATAGGCAAGGGAATCTATGTGTGGAGCCAGAGGAAATGGGCGAGGTACTAAATGAATACTTTGCATCAGTGTTCACCAAAGAGAAGGAATTGGTAGATGTTGAGTCTGGAGAAGGGTGTGTAGATAGCCTGGGTCACATTGAGATCCAAAAAGTCGAAGTGTTGGGTGTCTTAAAAAATATTAAGGTAGATAAGTCCCCAGGGCCTGATGGGATCTACCCCAGAATACTGAAGGAGGCTGGAGAGGAAATTGCTGAGGCCTTGACAGAAATCTTTGGATCCTCACTGTCTTCAGGGGATGTCCCGGAGGACTGGATAATAGCCAATGTTGTTCCTCTGTTTAAGAAGGGTAGCAAGGATAATCCAGGGAACTACATGCCGGTGAGCCTTACTTCAGTGGTAGGGAAATTACTGGAGAGAATTCTTCGAGACAGGATCTACTCCCATTTGGAAGCAAATCGACGTATTAGTGAGGGGCAGCATGGTTTTGTGAAGGGGAGGTCGTGTCTCACTAACTTGATAGAGTTTTTCGAGGAGGTCACAAAGATGATTGATGCAGGTAGGGCAGTGGATGTTGTCTATTTGGACATCAGTAAGGCCTTTGACAAGGTCCCTCATGGGAGACTAGTATAAAATGTGAAGTCACACGGGATTAGGGGTGAGCTGGCATGGTGGATACAGAACTTGCTCGGTCATAGAAGGAAGAGAGTAGCAATGGAAGGATGCTTTTCTAATTGGGGGCTGCGACCAGTGGTGTTCCACAGGGATCAGTGCTGGGACCTTTGCTGTTTGTAGTATATATAAATGATTTGGAGGAAAATGTAACTGGTCTGATTAGTAAGGTTGCAGACGACACAAAGGTTGGTGGAATTGCGGGTAGCGATGAGGACTGTCAGAGGATACAGCAGGATTTAGATTGTTTGGAGACTTGGGCGGAGAGATGGCAGATGGAGTTTAATCCGGACAAATGTGAGGTAATGCATTTTGGAAGGTCAAATGCAGGTAGGGAATATACAGTGAATGGTAGAACACTCAAGATTATTGAAAGTTAGAGAGATCTAAGAGAACAGGTCCACAGGTCACTGAAAGGGGCAACACAGGTGGAGAAGGTAGTCAAGAAGGCATACGGCATGCTTGCCTTCATTGGCCGGGGCATTGAGTATAAGAATTGGCAAGTCATGTTGCAGCTGTATAGAACCTTAGTTAGGCCACACTGGGAGTATAGTGTTCAATTCTGGTCGCCACACTACCAGAAGGATGTGAAGGCTTTAGAGAGGGTGCAGAAGAGATTTACCAGAATGTTGCCTGGTATGGAGGGCATTAGCTAAGAGGAGCGGTTGAATAAACTCGGTTTGTTCTCACTGGAACGAAGGAGGTTGAGGGGCGACCTGATAGAGGTCTACAAAATTATGAGGGGCATAGACAGAGTGGATAGTCAGAGGCTTTTCCCCGGGGTAGAGGGGTCAATTACTCGGGGGCGTAGGTTTAAGGTGAGAGGGGCAAGGTTTAGAGTAGATGTACGAGGCAAGTTTTTTACACAGAGGGTAGTGGGTGACTGGAACTCGCTACCGGACGAGGTGGGGGTAGTTGCGACGATAGTGACATTTAAGGGGCATCTTGACAAATACATGAATAGGATGCGAATAGAGGGATACGGACCCAGGAAGTGTAGAAGATTGTAGTTTAGTCGGGCAGCATGGTTGGCACGAGCTTGGAGGGCCGAAGGGCCTGTTCCTGTGCTGTACATTTCTTTGTTCTTTGTCCTTTGACAAAGCTACAACAGAGCGCATCCATGCGCTTGCTCAATAACGGCAATCAGAAAAGACTAAATGCTAAGGTAACGTTGTTTGTTTAGTGACTGTGAGTAACATTATTGGTAATGCAATATAATTGAGTCTGGAGGGAATTACATCAGGTATAAAACGGAGTGCTTTGAATGTCGTGCAGAGCACATGCGAATTCTCAGAAAGGCATCGCTGCGTCTCACAGAAAATGCACGCTCCACCCACCGGCCTCCCTTCTGCCATTTACTACACTGCACTTGCTGTCATCGCAGTACCTGGTAACGTATAAGAACAATTCCTCTCAAGGCTACCGCAATAGTAACGGGTAGAAGATATGCAACCATCGTATAAAAGTCTATTTTCGCCCAACCGCGAGAACTGTTTTAGTTTTCTGAGACTGTACATCATGAAGGATAGACTTGACATTCACGAATGATGAAAAGCAGCTTAGCCAGAATGATCCCAAGTTACAGGCAGTTAATTATCAGGAACGGCTGCGTACATTTCACGTGTTGTACTTTTAGTATATAAGTAAAGACATTAGTTAACAGAGTTACTTAAAGTGAGTAAAATGAGACAAGGATCTATGGGAAACAAACATTTCGTCCGTGGAAGGTGTTCAGAACAAGCGGCAAAACTGATAAACCAGCTCGGAACATGGGTTATTGAAGGGTAATTCATCCCTGATGGGCCTGAGTTGATTTCACAAAGCGGTGATAAAGTGTTAATCATGAAAATGTCGATACTTGTTATGAATACTGGCTTGCAGAAAACACTTGAATAGACCGCAGCCGACGCAACTTTGCTGAACGTTGAAGTTATTGCAATTGCAGCAATACGATGGAAATGCTTGGAAAACGTATCAAAATCAGAATGTTTCTAGACTGGCGAGTTGTGGAGAAACAGTCCCCACTCCAGTAAGTATCTACCCGTAAAGGGAGCAGCATTGAAGTAGTTAGTAAAATAAGCGAAATTTATATAAGGGAATTCGTGTTAGGCTGCAACTGGCTAGCATTTGTGACCCGTTGCCTGAGACAATAGTGGGGACAGGCCCAATTGACGCATTCAGAATCTAACTGGACAGTTATCGGGAAGAACATAAGAACACAAGAACTAGAAGCAGGAGTAGGCCATCTGGCCCCTCCAGCTGCTCCACCATTCAATGAGATCATGGCTGATCTTTTGTGGACTCAGCTCCACGTTCCGGCCCGAACACCATAACCCTTAATCCCTTTATTCTTCAAAAAAAACTATCTATTTTTATCTTAAAAACATTTAATGAAGGAGCCTCTCCTGCTTCACTGGGCAAGGAATTCCATAGATTCACAACCCTTTGGGTGAAGACGTTCCTCCTAAACACAGTCCTAAATGTACTTTCCCTTATTTTGAGGCTATGCCCCCTAGTTCTGCTTCCACCCGCCAGTGGAAACAACCTGCCCGCATCTATCCTATCTATTCCCTTCATAATTTTATATGTTTCTATAAGATCCCCCATCATCCTTCTAAATTCCAACGAGTACAGTCCCGGTCTAATCAACCTCTCCACGGAAGCCAACCCCTTCAGCTCTGGGATTAACCTACTGAATCTCCTCTGCACACCCTCCAGTGCCAGCACGTCCTTTCTCAAGTAAGGAGACCAAAATTGAGCACAATACACCAGGTGTGGCCTCACTAACACCTTATACAATTGCAGCATAACCTCCCTAGTCTTAAACTCCATCCCTCTAGCAATGAAGGACAAAATTCCATTTGCCTTCTTAATCACCTGTTGCACCTGTAAACGAACTTTTTGCTACTCATTCACCAGCACACCCAGGTCTCTCTGCACACCAGCATGTTTTAATATTTTATCATTTAAATAATAATCCCTTTTGCTGTTATTCCTACCAAAATGGATAACCTCACATTTATCAACATTGTACTCTATCTGGCAGACCCTAGCCCATTCACTTGGCCTATCCAAATCCCTCTGCAGACTTCCAGTATCCTCTGCACATTTTGCTTTGCTACTCATCTTAGTGTCGTCTGCAAACCTGGACACATTGCCCTTGGTCCCCATCTCCAAACCATCTATGTAAATTGTGAACAATTGTGGACCCAGCACTGATCCCTGAGGGACGCCACTAGCTACTGATTGCCAACCAGAGAAACACCCATTAATCCCCACTCTTTGCTTTCTATTAATTAACCAATCCTCTATCCATGCTACTACTTTCCCCTTAATGCCATGCATCTTTATCTTATGCAGCAACCTTTTGTGTGGCACCTTGTCAAAGGCTTTCTGGAAATCCAGATATACCACATCCATTGGCTCCCCGTTATCTACCGCACTGGTAATGTCCTCAGAAAATTCCACTAAATTAGTTAGGCACGACCTGCCCTTTATGAACCCATGTTGCGTCTGCCCAATGGGACACTTTCCCTCCAGGTGCCTTGCTATTTCTTCCTTGATGATAGATTCCAGCATCTCCCCTACATCCGAAGTTAAGCTCACTGGCCTATAATTACCCGCTTTCTGCCGACCTCCTTTTTTAAACAGCGGTGTCACGTTTGCTAATTTCCAATCCGCCGGGAACACCCCAGAACAACAAAGAACAAGAACAAAGAAATGTACAGCACAGGAACAGGCCCTTCGGCCCTCCAAGCCCGTGCCGACCATACTGCCCGACTAAACTACAATCTTCTACACTTCCTGGGTCCGTATCCTTCTATTCCCATCCTATTCATATATTTGTCAAGATGCCCCTTAAATGTCCCTATCGTCCCTGCCTCCACTACCTCCTCCGGTAGTGAGTTCCAGGCACCCACTACCCTCTGCGTAAAAAACTTGCCTCGTACATCTACTCTAAACTTTGCCCCTCTCACCTTAAACCTATGCCCCCTAGTAATTGACCCCTCTACCCTGGGGAAAAGCCTCTGACTATCCACTCTGTCTATGCCCCTCATAATTTTGTATACCTCTATCAGGTCGCCCCTCAACCTCCTTCGTTCCAGTGAGAACAAACCGAGTTTATTCAATCGCTCCTCATAGCTTATGCCCTCCATACCAGGCAACATTCTGGTAAATCTCTTCTGCACCCTCTCTAAAGCCTCCACATCCTTCTGGTAGTGTGGCGACCAGAATTGAACACTATACTCCAAGTGTGGCCTAACTAAGGTTCTATACAGCTGCAACATGACTTGCCAATTCTTATACTCAATGCCCCGGCCAATGAAGGCAAGCATGCCGTATGCCTTCTTGACTACCTTCTCCACCTGTGTAGCCCCTTTCAGTGATCTGTGGACCTGTACTCCTAGATCTCTTTGACTTTCAATACTCTTGAGGGTTCTACCATTCACTGTATATTCCCTACCTGCATTAGCCCTTCCAAAATGCATTACCTCACATTTGTCCAGGTTAAACTCCATCTGCCATCTCTCCGCCCAAGTCTCCAGACAATCTAAATCCTGCTGTATCCTCAGACAGTCCTCATCGCTATCCGCAATTCCACCAACCTTTGTGTCGTCTGCAAACTTACTAATCAGACCAGTTACATTTTCCTCCAAATCATTTATATATACTACAAAGAGCAAAGGTCCCAGCACTGATCCCTGTGGAACACCACTGGTCACAGCCCTCCAATTAGAAAAGCATCCCTCCATTGCTACCCTCTGCCTTCTATGGCCTAGCCAGTTCTGTATCCACCTTGCCAGTTCACCCCTGATCCCGTGTGACTTCACCTTTTGTACTAGTCTACCATGAGGGACCTTGTCAAAGGCCTTACTGAAGTCCATATAGACAACGTCTACTGCCCTATCTGCATCAATCATCTTAGTGACCTCCTCGAAAAACTCTATCAAGTTAGTGAGACACGACCTCCCCTTCACAAAACCGTGCTGCCTCTCACTAATACGTCCATTTGCTTCCAAATGGGAGTAGATCCTGTCTCGAAGAATTCTCTCCAGTAATTTCCCTACCACTGAAGTAAGGCTCACCGGCCTGTAGTTCCCGGGATTATCCCTGCCACCCTTCTTAAATAGAGGAACAACATTGGCTATTCTCCAGTCCTCCGGGACATCCCCTGAAGACAGCGAGGATCCAAAGATTTCTGTCAAGGCCTCAGCAATTTCCTCTCCAGCCTCCTTCAGTATTCTGGGGTAGATCCCATCCGGCCCTGGGGACTTATCTACCTTAATATTTTTTAAGACACCCAACACCTCGTCTTTTTGGATCACAATGTGACCCAGGCTATCTACACCCCCTTCTCCAGACTCAACATCTACCAATTCCTTCTCTTTGGTGAATACTGATGCAAAGTATTCATTTAGTACCTCGCCCATTTCCTCTGGCTCCACACATAGATTCCCTTGCCTATCCTTCAGTGGGCCAACCCTTTCCCTGGCTACCCTCTTGCTTTTTATGTAAGTGTAAAAAGCCTTGGGATTTTCCTTAACCCTATTTGCCAATGACTTTTCATGACCCCTCCTAGCCCTCCTGACTCCCTGCTTAAGTTCCTTCCTACTTTCCTTATATGCCACACAGGCTTCGTCTGTTCCCAGCCTTTTAGCCCTGACAAATGCCTCCTTTTTCTTTTTGACGAGGCCTACAATATCATTCGTCATCCAAGGTTCCCGAAAATTGCCGTATTTGTCTTTCTTCCTCACAGGAACATGCCTGTCCTGTATTCCTATCAACTGACACTTGAAAGCCTCCCACATGTCAGATGTTGATTTGCCCTCAAACATCCGCCCCCAATCTATGCTCTTCAGTTCCCGCCTAATATTGTTATAATTAGCCTTCCCCCAATTTAGCACATTCATCCTCGGACCACTCTTATCCTTGTCCACCAGTACTTTAAAACTTACTGAATTGTGGTCACTGTTACCGAAATGCTCCCCTACTGAAACATCTACCACCTGGCCGGGCTCATTCCCCAATACCAGGTCCAGTACCGCCTCTTCCCTAGTTGGACTGTTTACATATTGTTTTAAGAAGCCCTCCTGGATGCTCCTTACAAACTCTGCCCCGTCTAAGCCCCTGGCACTAAGTGAGTCCCAGTCAATATTGGGGAAGTTGAAGTCTCCCATCACCACAACCCTGTTGTTTTTA
The DNA here is from genome assembly GCF_047496885.1 of Scyliorhinus torazame. Taxonomy (NCBI): domain Eukaryota; kingdom Metazoa; phylum Chordata; class Chondrichthyes; order Carcharhiniformes; family Scyliorhinidae; genus Scyliorhinus; species Scyliorhinus torazame. Next base: position 182,575,203 of record NC_092711.1, on the reverse strand, counting down.
CTCTTTTCCAAAATCTGTCTACCTATCTGCTCCTCTATCTCCCGCTGGCTGTTGGGAGGCCTGTAGTATACCCCCAACATTGTGACTGCACCCTTCTTATTCCTGATCTCTACCCATATAGCCTCACTGCCCTCTGAGGTGTCCTCTCGCTGTATAGCTGTGATACTCTCCTGAACAAGTAGCGCAACTCCGCCTCCCCTTTTACATCCCCCTCTATCCCGCCTGAAACATCTAAATCCTGGAACGTTTAGCTGCCAATCCTGCCCTTCCCTCAACCAGGTCTCTGTAATGGCAACAACATCATAGTTCCAAGTAGTAATCCAAGCTCTAAGTTCATCTGCCTTACCCGTAATGCTCCTTGCATTAAAACATATGCACTTCAGGCCACCAGACCCGCTGTGTTCAGCAACTTCTCCCCGTCTGCTCTGCCTCAGAGCCACACTGTCCATATTCCCTAGTTCTCCCTCAACGCTCTCACCTTCTGACCTATTGCTCCCGTGCCCACCCCCCTGCCATACTAGTTTAAACCCTCCCGTGTGACACTAGCAAATCTCGCGGCCAGGATATTTATGCCTCTCCGGTTTAGATGCAACCCGTCCATCTTATACAGGTCACACCTGCCCCGGAAGAGCTCCCAGTGGTCCAGATAACCGAAACCCTCCCTCCTACACCAGCTGTTTAGCCACGTGTTTGTCTGCTCTATCTTCCTATTTCTAGCCTCACTGGCACGTGGCACAGGGAGTAATCCCGAGATTACAACCCTCGAGGTCCTGTCTTTTAACTTTCTGCCTAGCTCCCTGAACTCCTGCTGCAGGACCTCATGCCTCTTCCTGCCTATGTCGTTAGTACCAATATGTACAACGACCTCTACCTGTTTGCCCTCCCCCTTCAGGATTCCCTCTACCCGTTCGGAGACATCCTGGACCCTGGCACCAGGGAGGCAACATACCATCCTGGAGTCTCTTTCGCGTCCACAAAAGCGCCTATCTGTTCCCCTGACTATAGAGTCCGCTATAACTATTACTCTTCTGCGCTTTGACCCTCCCTTCTGAACATCAGAGCCAGCCGTGGTGCCACTGCTCTGGCTGCTGCTGTTTTCCCCTGATAGGCTATCCCCCCCCGACAGTATCCAAAGGGGTATATCTGTTCGAGAGGGGGACAACCACAGGGGATTCCTGCACTGACTGCCTGCCCTTTCTGGTGGTCACCCATTTCTCTGCCTGCACCTTGGATGTGACCACACTTACATAACTGCGATCTATGACGCTTTCCGCCACCTGCATGCTCCTAAGTGCATCCAATTGCTGCTCCAACCGAACCATGCGGTCTGTGAGGAGCTGCAGTTGGGTGCACTTTCTGCAGATGAAGCCATCCAGGACGCTGGAAGCCTCCCGGACCTGCCACATCTCACAGTCAGAGCACAGCACCCCTCTAACTGACATTGCGTCAATTAATTAAAATTAAAATTTGTCTTTTTTTTTTATAAATACTTTTTTTTTTTAAATTACAAAGTTACTGTCAACTATCTGTTTCCTAGCACTAGATTTCTAATAGAAATGCGATAGCTAACTATAATATCCTCCGATCTCTGGCTTAGATATCCTCTAAATTATAATTAAGTTATTATGTTTAATTAGTTCCCAAATAGTCAAAAAAATTTAGGTTAGAATCCCAACCAGCCACTCAGGTCACAGCTTTTCTGTCCCCCCCGACACACACAATTTGAAAAAAGGTATAAAAGTAAAAATCACTTGCTTACCTTCTGAGATGTTCTCAGGTTCTCTCGCTGACAGAGACTGCTCCTCCACCTCCAATCCTTGGCCTGCACAATGCTAATAATATATAATATAATATGGCACTTACCTTACACCAATGGGTCTTATTATTAGGTTAGAGGAGGAGGGTGGGTGGGAGACACTACACGTGTAGTGTCTCGGGTTTCCTCTCCACCAGAATTTATTGGGGGGGGGGGGGGGGGGGGGGGGGACTTGCCAGAGGTCGAACTTCCGGTTCCCGCCGAAATCCAATGGGCTGCTCCTGTAAAGGTAAGAGCTTTTAAACTAACTACTCACCTCCCAGAAGGCCCCTGCGCACCGCTGCCGCCGAAATCCAAAGGGCTGCTCCTGTAAAGGTAAGGTTTTTAAACTCACTACTCACCTCCAAGAAGGCCCCTGCGCACCGCTGCCGCCGAAATCCAATGGGCTGCTCCTGTAAAGGTAAGAGCTTTTAAACTAACTACTCACCTCCCAGAAGGCCCCTGCGCACCGCTGCCGCCGAAATCCAAAGGGCTGCTCCTGTAAAGGTAAGGTTTTTAAACTCACTACTCACCTCCAAGAAGGCCCCTGCGCACCGCTGCCGCCGAAATCCAATGGGACCAAGTCTAGTGAATTTTGGTAAATTATCACTAGTGCATTTGCAATTTCCCTAGCCATCTCTTTTAGCACTCTGGGATGCATTCCATCAGGGCCAGGAGACTTGTCTACGTTTAGCCCCATTAGCTTGCCCATCACTACTTCCTTAGTGATAACAATCCCCTCAAGGTCCTCACCTGTCATAGCCTCATTTCCATCAGTCAATGGCATGTTATTTGTGTCTGCCACTGTGAAGACCGACCCAAAAAACCTGTTCAGTTCCTCAGCCATTTCCTCATCTCTCATTATTAAATCTCGCTTCTCATCCTCTAAAGGACCAATATTTACCTTAGCCACTCTTTTTTGTTTTATATATTTGCGGAAACGTTTACTATCTGTTTTTATATTCTGAGCAAGTTTGCCCTCATAATCTATCTTACTCTTCTTTATAGCTTTTTTAGTAGCTTTCTGTGCTCCCTAAAGATTTCCTAGTCCTCTAGTCGCCCATTAATCTTTGCTACTTTGTATGCTTTTTCCTTCAATTTGATACTCTCCCTTATTTCCTTAGATATACACGGTCGATTTTCCCTCTTTCTACCGTCCTTCCTTTTTGTTGGTATAAACCTTTGCTGAGCACTGTGAAAAATCGCTTGGAAGGTTCTCTACTGTTCCTCAACTGTTTCACCATAAAGTCTTTGCTCCCAGTCTACCTTAGCTAGTTCTTCTCTCATCCCATTGTAATCTCCTTTGTTTCAGCACAAAACACTAGTGCTTAATTTTACCTTCTCACCCTCCATCTGTATTTTAAATTCCTCCATATTGTGATCGCTCCTTCCGAGAGGATCCCAACTATGAGATCCTGAATCCATCCTGTCTCATTACGCAGGACAAGCTCTCCGACCGCTTGTTCCCTCGTAGGTTCCATTACATACTGTTCTAGGAAACTATCGCGGATACATTCTGTAAACTCCTCCTCAAGGCTGCCTTGAACGACCTGGTTAAACCAATCGACATGTAGATAAAAATCCCCCATGATAACTGCTGTACCATTTCTACTGTGTGGAACTATGTGGAATGTTCTCATGAGAAGGTGGCGGGATATCCCATGGTGAGGGGCGCAATCAGATTGACGGTGGAGCAACGATTGGTGAAATGGCATCGCCCTGCGCAGTAATAATTCGGCCATTCTGTGAACTTTGCTCAGCAGCAATGCACAGAGTTAAGGGTAAACCATGTGCATGGCAAAAAATGTGCCTGGCGTTTCCTGCTGGGATCTCTCTTGGCGTCTCAATCGTTAGCCCTATTCATTCGCGGCTGAGATGCTGATATTGCAAATATAAGTTGCATGTGAAGCATAATAGATGGAAATGTAAAAATGGGAATAAATGGCAGCAGATTAATTAAATGGGAAAAACTTGGACAAAAGATGATCGAATTGGAAAAACATGGCATTATCCGCGTTGTGCCTGAATATGATGGAGTAGCCTTAATTTCATTTTTACAATGCTCTTTTTGCTGTCTAATTAGCTTTGTTATGTATGTACGCACAACACCTGAGAAAGATAAACGGTTCCTGCACAGAAAGAGACTCCTCGGCCCTTCACGTCTGCACTGCCCGCTGCATTCAGTTCATCGAGTCTCATTCACCCATACCTTTCCCTTTCGCAAATATATATTTTCACATCAGCTGATAATCTAATGTTGTTTTGAAAGCCGCTACAAAGCCTGCCACCACCACAATCTCATACAGAGAATAACATAGAGAAGTGATTTGTCCTCTCTTGACCATTGCTTCACTTGTCTACAGCATTAAATCGGTCTCCTCTACTGTTCAATCGTTCTGCTGAGGGCAGCAGGTTCTCCCGCTCTGCTCTGCACAGACCTGTACTGAATTGATAACCTATTTCAAATATTCCCTCAACCATTTCATCACGATGACCTAACGGCAGTTTCTCCAATATTGCCTCGTACCTGAAGTCACTTGTTTGTGGAGACATTTTTCGCAATCTTTCCAATGCCCATTCAACAGCTATCAACACCAATAAAAAACGGATGTCCAGATATAGATAATATTACTTCATTATTGTGCAGCCAAAACATTGAATGCATTTGAAAAGTATGCAAATGTTAAATTACATTTCGATTATTGAGAATATATTTCTTTCGACCGAGGTGTCTTTCCCGTCTAACCGCCACCTCCGCATTATTATATCAGCTCTTGTCTCTTCACGCCCAGATAATCGCCTCAGGACCAGAAAATGAATGTCCATACATTTTGTTCAATGTGATGACATTGTTGTGGTTCAAGAATGTAATTTATCTATCCTTCTCTTTAATGCAGCAAATTTAGTCGCGATTGTGATCCTGTCCAGAGGAAAATGCGGGCTGTCGGTATGTATCACTCGATACCTTGTCTCCATGGCAGTGACGGGTCTCCTTATTTTCACAGCTGTGATATTAAATCGCATTAGTGGCATTTATTTTCATGGCAGCTTCTTGTCCATCACGCCTGTGTGTAGCCTGAGCATTGCGCTAACTTACGCTGCCAGAGTGAGTTCCGTCTGGTTAACAGTCACTTTTACGTTTGATCGATTTGTGGCCATATGCTGCCAGATGCTGAAAATAAAGTACTGTTAGGAGCAAACGGCGTCTGTGGTGATACGGACTGTCTGCACACTGGGCTGTTTAACCAATATCCCCTGGTACTTTATACAAGTGCCTATTTACATAGTTGACAATGTCCCCTGGTATTGCAGACTGAAGGACATCCGTTATACTTCACTCTTTTGGACAGTATATGACTGGTTCGACCGTATTTTGACCCCGTGTGCTCCGTTCACTCTTATTCTTCTGCTGAACGCTCTGATCGTCAGGCATATTCTAGCAGCCAGTCGAGCCTGGACGACACTCCGTTCAGAAAGCAACAGGGAAAAGCAGAGTGACATAGAGATGGAAAATCGGAGAAAGTCCACCGTTTTACTCTTCACCATCTCTGGAAGTTTCATTGTGCTTTGGATGACGTATGTTGTACAGTTCGTATATGTGAGAATTACAAATGATTATAACATCAAAAGCTTCAATGATCCCAAATTTATTCTCCAGGAGTCCGGAAACATGTTTCAACTCCTTATTCCATTTATTTATGCAGCAATTCAGAAGAAATTCAGAGAGGAGTTGCAAAATGCTTTCGAATATTCCATTATTAAATTAATTATACAGAAGAAATAACACAGTCCAAGAGTTCAACTTCTTCTTTAAAACTAATAATTGACTCATGTCTTCACAGCAAAGGAAAGAAAAATGATTAGTCTGTAATTCATTTCAATTACTGTGAATTTTTCCCAAATGTAACCACACCATATAAAAGTGTTAAATTAAGAAACTATGACTGGATTCATATTTTATGTTTTATTTATATTCACCAGGTGATCACAACTTTCTCATATCGGGCATACAATGACCACAATTCACCAACAAGTGATTTTCATGTCTAAGTTGAAGACGGATGGCCCATTGGAGATACAAATGTCACATTTCTGACAGGTCACTCCACACTGCCAGTGATGGAAATGTCTCAATACATTGACAATATCCTTCATGTGGGAATGATTTTAACACCAACATTTGCTGAGAGATCAACATCAATTTCACAGTCATTGAACAGGAATATTGGCTTTGGGTTTTCCTGCTTTTATAAAAATGTATTTCCTGAATGTGGATCGGGTGGAGGTGTGGGTTGAAGTAGGGTGCTCTTTTCAAGAGCCTGTGCAGACTAGATGGACCGAATGGCCTCCTTCTGCACTGTAAATTCTGTGATTCTATGAACTTTCCCTATATTAACTGGGACTCACTTAGTGCTAGGGGGTGGATCGGGCAGAGCCTGAAAGGAGATTCCAGGAGGGCTGTTTGAAAAAGTATGTAGATAGTCCAACTAGAGACGGCGACGTCCTGGACCTGGTACTGGGGAATGAGCCCGGCCAGGTGGTCGATATTTCAGTAGGAGGCACTTCGGGAACAGTGACCACAATTCAGTAAGCTTTCATGTGCTGATGGATAAAGACAAGCGTGGCCCTCAGGTGAAGGTGCTGAATAGGGGGAAGGTTGATTGCAACAATATTAGGCAGGAACTGAAGAATGTAAATTGGGGGCAGAATGTTTGAAAGCAAACAAACATCTAGCATGTGGAAAGCTTACAAATGTAAGTTGATAGGAATTCAGGACCGGTGAGTTCCTGTAACAGTGAAGGATAAGCATGACAAATTTAGGGAACATTGCTTAAGGAGAGATATTGTGAGCCTAGTCAAAAAGTAAAAGGAAACAATTGTCAAAGCTAGGACGCTGGGAATACACAAAGCAACTGTGGAATTGAGGAAAGTATAAACAACTTAAGCAACGTGTCAGGAGGGCTAAAGGGCTTCACTAAAAGTAATTGTCCAGCAAGATTAAGGAAAATCCCAAGGTTTTTAACACATATAGAAAGAGAAAGATGGTAGCCAGGTGGAGGGTTGGCCCACTCAAGGACAGGGGAGGGAATCTATGCGTGGAACCAGAGGACACGGGCGAGGTATTAAATTAATACTTTGCGACAGTATTCATCAAAGAGAAGGACTTGGTGGATGATTAGGCTGGGGAAGGGTATGAAGATAATTTGGGTCATCTTGAGATCAAAGAGGAGGAGGCATTGTGGCCTTGAAAAAATGGAGATAGACACGTTTCCCTGGGGCCCTTTGGGATATACCCCAGAATACAGAAAGAGGCAAGAGATAAATTGCTGGACCCTTGAGGGAAATGTTTGTATCCTGACTGGCTACAGGGGAGGTCCCAGAGGATTTGAGAATAGCCAATGCTGTTCCTTTGTTTAAGAAGGGTAACAAAGATAATCCTGACGATTACAGGCCGGTTAGTCCTACGTCAGTGGTAGGGGCATTATTAGAGATCATTCTTCGAGACAGGATTTACTCCCATTTGGAAATAAGTGGACGTATTGGCGGGAGACAACATGTTTATGTGAAGGGGAGGTCGTGTTTGACTAACTTCATCGAGTTTTTCGAGGAATTAACGAATGTGATTGGTGAGGGTCGGGCAGTAGATGTGGTCTACGTGGATTTCAGTAAGGTATTTGACAAGGTCCCTCGTGGCAGACTGGTACAGAAGGTGAATTCACACGGTATCAGAGGTGAGCTGGCAATATGGATACGAACTGATATGGTTATAGATTACAGAGGGTAGCAGTGGAGGGTGCGTTTCTGAATGGAAGGCTGTGACTAGTGGCGTTCCACAGGAATCAGTTGTGGGATCTTTGCTGTTTCTAATATAACTAAACGATTTGGAAGAAAATGTAACTGGTTTGATTTGTACATTTGTGGACGGCACAATGTCTGGTGGAATTGCGGAAAACAATGAGGACCGTCAGAGGATTTAGCTGGATATAGATCAATTGGAGACGTGGGCGGAGAGGTGGCAAATGGAGTTTCATCCAGACAAGTGTGACGTAATCCATTTGGAAAGTTTAACAGAGATGGGAAATATGCAGAAAATGGCAGAACCTTCAAGAGTATTGATAGGCAACGGGTTCTGGGTGTACAGCTATACAGGTCACTGAAAGTGGTTACGACGCAGGTGGAAAGAGTAGTCAAGACGGTATGCAGCATGCTGGCCTTTATCAGCCGTGGCATTGAGTTTAAAAATTGGCAAGTCATGTTGCAGCTTTATAGAACCTTAGTTCGGCTGCACTTTGGATAGAGTGTTCAATTCTGTTCCTCACACTACCAGAACGATGTAGGGGCTTTGGAGAGGGTCCCAAAAAAATTTACTAGGATTTTGCCTGGTATGTAGGGCATTAGCTATGAGGAGAGGTTGGAGTAATTTGATTTGTTCTCACTGGAGCTTGAGGGGCGACCTGATAGAAATGTAGAAGATTATGTGGGGCATGTGCAGAATGGATACTCAGAAGCTTTTTCCCAGGGTGGAAGAACAAATTACTAGGGGGCATGGGTTTTAGGTTGGAGGGGCAAGGTTTAAAGGAGATGTACGAGGCACTCCTTTTACACAGACGGTATTGGGAGCCTGGAACTGACTGCCGGGAGAGCTAATAAAGCAGATACGATGGTGACATCAAAGGGGCGTCTTGACACAGACATGAATAGGATGGGAGTAGAGGGATATCGTGTCCAGAAGAGTAGGGCTTTTTAGTTCGGACGGGCAGAATGATCGGTGCAGGTTTGGAGTGCCGAAGGGCCAGTTCCTGTGCTGTACCGTTCTTTGTTCTTTGTATACGAATGTGTCGGACCCTCTGCTGAGTCTGTCATGCCGATGTGAGAGGACACACCCATGATTAGTGATAGAGGTGTCTGGGACATTGTCTGTATGGTATGATGCTGTGAGTGTGACCATGTCAGGCTGTTGCTTGACTGGTCTGTGAGACACCTCTCCCACGTTTGACACAATCTCCAGACGTTAGTAAGGAGGACCGTGCAGGGTCGACAGGGCTGAGTTTGCCGTTGTCGTTTCCGGGCCCAGTTTCATTCATTTTTCGTGTGTTTGTAGCGGTTGAATACAACTGAGTAGCTTTTTGGACCATTTGAAAGGGTAAGTAAGAGCAACCACATTGCAGCGGATCTGGGGTCACAAGGGGGCCAGACCAGACAAGGTAAGTATGGCAGATTTCCTTCCCGAAATACATTAGTGAACCAGATGGGTTTTTACGATGTTCGATAATGATTTCATGCTCATCTTTCGACTTTTAACCCCAGATATTTTGTTGCATTTTAATTGCACCAACTGCCGTGGTAGGATTCTTAACCGGTTCCCTGGACCATCACCCTGGGTCTCTGTATTGCGAGTACAGCGACAATGCCAGTACGCCAACGAATCCCCCGAACAGCATCGACTCAAATTCAATTCTACTTGACCTGTCAAGTACCCTGTGAACAAAGAACGTTTGATTTATTTTCCTCTCCACGCGTCAGTTCGCAGATCTTACTGAAATCTTATTGCATGTGATTATCGTGATGCACCGTCTTCAAAGTCGTTTAAGCCCGCGGTTCCACGGTCCATTATTCCGATACCTTTTTGCAGCAGAGTTCATGGTTCATGAGTGAGATAATTTTGGCACGAATAAAGTCTGCTTGATTGAGAATATTTCTGAATGTTCAAGGTCTGTACAATGGACGTTGGACAGTCTGATTAATTTGCAATGGGAGAAACTTCAGATTGAAGGAGAGAAAGGGAATGCTTTGTTGACTGAATAAAAGTATTGGGAAGGTGGGGGGATTCGTTCAGAGTGGGTAAATTTAAGGTTGCTCTCCGCTGGAACATTTTGATGCGGTTTGGATTGTTATTGTGCAAAAGCGCAAAGGGGCCATTGCATGTTATTTTCGGACCTAAACGTGTTTCATCCATGTTCATCTTGACCAGAAAAGTAAAATTTCGAAAAAAAAGGTAAAAGATTGGAAGGAAGTTTAACATTCCTGCAATTTTGTTGATATTCGTTTGTTATTTTTCTTTAATTAAGATGGCTAATCCACATGCCCGGCACCCCTTTACGTTGTGGGTCTGAGATCCACGCAGGCAGGGGCAAACTCTCCTCGGTCAGTGATCCGGAGCCGCGTTTGAACCCGACTTCTTAGCACTGTGCGTCAACAGTGCAAACCACTGCGCAACCGTAACGTCCCGGAAAACGGGATACTGTCAACAGTCCGCAAAGATCGATTACTGACCAGACAATTCAGGACCGTCCGTTTCGATGCTGGTACTGTGACTAGAGACAAAAATCACAGGTGCGAACGGTTGGCTGCTTGGTTAAACAGCATGTCGCTCAGGACACTTGCGATAAACTAGAGACCGCACTGAAAGAGCCCGCCTTTGCAAAATGCAAATAATCGTCTTGCAATACCTTCACTCATGACCGATTTTAGCTAGTCAAGACCTCAAAGTGATTCATTAACCTTTGTCAGATGCGATATTCACACATTTTACCACCTGCTCTATCTCTCTCTCACGCTCCATAAATGAATGTAAACAAATTTTGCGTCTGTTTGTGGTACCCGGGAAGTACGGTGCCGCGAATCTCACTTAATTTCAACGCCTCTGCCACTCCAATTCAACTTCCCCACCAATAAACACTCTTTTAACCCTTCGTCACAATATTGGGCAGAGATTTGTTAGTCTCCTCCGAGTCAGGTAATCGAAAGATACGAGAGGGACCGCTCGTACGTCCGCCGAAAGCAGATTCGCCAAAGACAGAACAAAGCACAATGGATCTGTTTATCTTATGGACACACAATTCTTTTACACAAACGTACTTATAGCGGTTTCTTGCAAATGGTCCAACAGCAGCAACTCTATAAGCAAATCGGCTGGAGTGTCAAACCATAAAACAATTCACAGCAATACCCGCAACTCTTAGGCACATCCCCCATTGCTACATCCGCCCAGCTCACCAGATGTACTCAACGCACATTGAACCTTGCCCTCCCTCTCACACGGACAGTTCTCAATGACTCCGCACCTTAGATAGTGCTCAACTCGACCCGAACCGCCACCCCCCCCCCCCCCCGCCTCCGTCCTACACACACACAAATAACGGTCGTCCCACACTCCCCTGCCGCATTATGTTAATCCCCAACCCTTACCTTCGGGCATCTTTAATACCCTTCCAGATATTGTCTCCCAACGCACCATCTTGAATACTTGGCTCCTATCCAGGTAAGGGCGAATTCGGCAGCAATATCCGGTGTGAGTGGCGGATTCGTTTGAACATCTTTGCTGTTTGAGAGGGCAGGAATGGAGGTGAGCATTCCCGCCGGGTGCGGGAGACCGGATAACAATATTCACACATTTTGTGAAAAAACTATTATGCGTTCCCCAGTTTAGAACGCTAATCGACCCTTGTTTGCGGTGTGAATTGATGAAATGTACGACGTGATCCTCAACATGACATTTAGTGGGTACCCAAATTATGTGCTTGGTCTTCTGTCTCGCAAGTTATTTTTAAAAATAGAAACAGCGAATTCCTGGAATGCAGAAGGAGGTCATTCGAGCCAACAAGTCTGCACCGACTCTATGAAAGAGAACCCTATCAAGGCCCACTCCACAACCCGACCCCCGATGCCCATAACCCACCTAAAGTTTGGACATTAAGGGCAATTTAGCATGGCCAATCCACATAACCACACATCTGTGGACTGGGACGAAACCAAGCATCCAGAAGAAACTTATGCAAGCACGCAGAGAAGGTTCCAACCCCACACAGATAATGACAAGCGCCGACATTCAGCGAGGTTCTCTGGCGCTGTGAAGCATCAGCGCTTAACACAGTGCCACCCAAAGAGTGGGTCAACTGCTAGTTATCCTCACATGATCAATTCTAATGTTCCATCGTGCTGGGCTGGGAACTATCTGACAAAATGATGTAAATCGCTGACTTCGAATGGTTTTGCCAGTTTTAAACCGATGGTCACCCTGAAAGAGTTAGAAGTTACCAAAAAAGCCTAATTCCAGAGTAACTATTTAGAAAACCGGACACAGCCTCCCACGGCACAATCCCCAGAACGCACCCAGCGGATACCGCACGACGCCCCATCGGTTCTGCTCGACCAACCCCACAAGACCCGGGTCGGGGGGGGGGGGGGGCCGCAGCACTCAGCCAGAACTGACCCCACCACACATTCCAACACCCTTTCCCGGCCTAATATCCCTCCCTCGCCCACACCCTCTCCACGCTCTTCCGAACATCCTCCCGGTTAGCCTTGCTCCCTCTTGCTCCTCCCGGCGCCCTTGCCGGTCAGACTCCTGCATGATCCGACAGTGTCGCAACCAGAAACCCTGCAACTCGACCGCAACTTAATTTCCCAAAGACCTTCCTATCCGTCGCCTCGACCTCCGCCATCATCATGTATGAGAAACCCCGCTCCAACCACACACACCTTAAAACAGAAGGCACTCACTTCCCGACCGAGCCTGAACGCCCCTCAGGCCCGACCACGCCCTTTCAGAGCTGAACCCCTCCCCTCCGGTCAGGTCCACCTCCCCAAACCTCCACTTCAGTACAACGCCCCCCCCCCTTTGTTCTGACCCGACGCTCCCACCGCCCGAACTGACCTCCCCCTCCCCCCACCTCCAGTCTGACCCTACCTCCTTACCTCAGGAACAATACGATACCCCTAGCTTCTGGACCAATACCTTCCCGCCCCCTCTCACCTCTGGTCCAACACAGCACTCCGCTCTAAGACCCCCTCTGATACAACTCCCCCAACCGCCTTCATCTCCGACAGGACGTTCTCCCCTGCGGCCTGAACAGGCCTCCCACTTGTCCTAGCCGACTTTCCGAACGAGCCGTCCGTCCTTAAGTCCACACCCACCTCCTCCCTCGCGGCCTTCCACATTGTCAGAATCACTTATATTAGAAACTTAGCTTTTTTCCTTTAGATTGTCCCTTTAAGCATGTCCTTTTCGACAGCCAGTGTCGTAAAAATGCTGCATCCCTTCCTTCTCTGTGTTCATTACTGAACGGCTATACAGCCGAGGAGCTGATTCGCTGCTCTCTCACCAGCCTGGGGAAGGTGGCGTGAGACAGGCTCTTTGAAGTTACAGCGAAGGAAAGTCCCTCCAGATCGATAATCCACCCGTCATTGCCAGACTGAGGAAATTATCAAGCTTTTAGTGGCAGTCATGTCAATTTGTGTAACTGACATGATTTTACCCTCCCTCTCTTAAGGTATTAAGCCAGGAAGGGCTTTGGCGATCGTAGCCTTTTGCATTCATCCATGGTTATGCTGTGCACGTGGCTTGCCCTTGTCTGCTGAAGATGATAGACCAGGAAATTCCCCCACTCTTATCACCGGTCTTTGACCTCACATGAAACATCTATAGAATGATAATCAACCTTGCTAATTCCACGCTGTGAAAGTACGTCCGGGGGCATCCATTCTAGGGTTTGGAATGGGAGCCTTCATTTCAGGCTCAGTGGCGGGACGCTAAGTTTGCGCGAGAAATCCGATGGCCCATAACTTCCTGCTAGCAACGGGAATCCATGGGCAACATTTGTAAAGCGAAATCTGCACAATGGCCTTCCCTCCGATGATGCCTGCAACCTTTCTTTCCCGTGACAGCCTCGGACCTCCAATAGCTCTGTCTGCGCAGGCGCCAGCGTGCGCAGAAGAAGAGCAGCCACGCCCCCTTATGACTGGGACAACTGGGAACCTAATTGACAGCAGGAATTTCAAGTACAGATTTAGTTAGAAAATAAAATCTAACGTTTTTGACATGTGTTCCAAAGGTACGTAGACGTTTTTAATAGATATTTTGCTTTCTTTTAAACAGGAATTACTTTTGTTACTGGTTCTTTTAAAATAGTTTTTAGTTTTGATTTTGTATGATTAAACATTATTATTTCTAAGTAAGCATATGTATGGAGCGCAATTGTCCGTTTCTGAGATTAAGTGCTGACGCCACCGCACAACATATGGACTTCCAAAACTTGTGCCCCACCACGACCGATTCTGCTACTTTTGAGGGGTTAGCAGCGGTGCTATGTGGAACACAATCGATTCGAAAGAGAAATGCTGCGCGACTGACAAGTTGCAACGACATACACACACATCACTCCCCACAAACACAATCCCAGCCAACAAGACGGCAGTAAAGAGAGTGGCACCTAGTTTTGCCGGCGCCGAGCTGGAGGCGCTCCTGGACGCCGTGGAGGAGAGGAGGGTGACCCGTACCCCGACTCAGGAAGGAGGCTGCCAGCTGACCGCGTTCGTCGTGCCTGGGCGCAGTTGAGCGAGGCAGTCAGCACCACCAGCAGTACCTCCGGGCCGGACATCAATGCCGGAACAAACTTCATAAGCTCCTCAGAGCGGCCTGGGTGAGTAGGCAGCACGTGTCCCTGGCACTAACCCGCGTCCCAGACACACCCATAACCCTACACGCCCCAACCCGGAGGTGGGTGAACCCCACCCTGCACCACATGCTGGCACACGTACCGGTTGCCATGGCCGGGTGACCTGGCCACTGAGACGGCCACCTAACGTTGGGCTTCATGCGTCAGACTGTCTTATACTGTCATCTTCAGTTTCTGCGCCCCCATCCTCGAAAACTCTGCGCACAACCGCTGGGAGGGAGCAGACAGGAGGGGACAACAGCACGTGCCCGTCACTGTGGTCGAACAGAGGGCCCTCGACATGGTCGACGGTCTGGAGGTAAGGGAGGTCACCGAGGTCGAGATCGGCCACAGGCGAGGAAGTGAGACCCCACTGAGCTGTGGTTTCCCAGGTCACGTGTGTTCCAGCGTACGCAGAAGAAGAGCAGCCACGCCCCTTATTTTAAAAGAATCAGCAACAATAGTAATTCCTGTTTAAAAGAAAACACAACAATTGTTAAAACGTCTGCATGCCTTTCGATCACCTGTCAAAAACGTTATATTTTGTTTTCTAACTAAATCTGTACTTGAAATGCCTGCTGTCAAAGAGGTTCCCAGTTATCAGCCCCGCACCCAACACCATCCACACACCATGCTCACCCCACATCACCATCACCCCCACACCACCCACGCACTTACCCCATATCACCATCACCCTACCACAAACCGCATTCGCACACTCACCCTATCATCACCTTCAACCCAACACCACATTCACCCCCACATCACCCTCACCCTACCATCCCACTGCCTGCCCTACGCTACCTTCACCCCCATATCACACCCAAACCACTAACCGAAACTCCAGCCACAAGCCATCTCCTACTCGCCCCGACCCGTGGTCTAATCATGCGTCTTGTCTTGTGTCATACAGGACCTGCTGGAGATGGGGCGTATCCATATGGCGTCCCCGACCCAACCACTGCCACAGCCGGAGCCCCCCGTGAGCCGGTAGGTTACGCAGCTGAGCCATCGGGCCACGCTTGCTTGGGCCACTGCCCCTTTGATTGCACCCAAACCATCCAGGAATACCGACGAAAGTGTGGTCATATCTCCTTCAGGACCAGCTGGGTGAATAAGGCACATGAACTGCCAATTTAGTCATTGGTGACGTAACCAGTCACGTGCCAGCATGCTCGTAGCTCTCCCGTGGACCACCACCAAAGGAGGACGTGCACATTGTTGATTATATTCGACCAGAAACATACATTGACAGATACATAGAAAATTCGAGCAGGAGATGGCCATTCGTCCCTTCGCGTCTGCTCCGCCATTTACTATGGCCAGGGCTGAACATCAAGGTTCAAGACCCTGATCCTACCGACCCCATATCACTTTATCGATTCAATCCACGTACTATATCGAATTGCTTCCTGAAATTGCGTAACGTTTGGCCTGAACTACATTTTGCAGTGGTAAATTCCACTCATTCACCTCTCTCTGGTGAAAATATTTCTCCTCAACTCAGTCCTGAAAAGTTTTCCCATTATTCTCAAACTATGACACCTTCTTCTGGACTCCCCCACCATAGGGAGCATTCTTTCTGAATTTACGCTGTCTAATCCTGTTAGAATGTTGTAAATTTCCATGAGAACTCATCTCACTCTTCTAACCTGCAATCAATAAAACCCTACCAACTGAGTCTCTCCTCAAATGACAGTCCGTCATGCAATGAATCAACATGGGAAACCTTCGCTGCTCTCCTTCTATAGCAAGAACACCCGTCCTCTGATAAGAACACCGAAACTGCACTCAATACTCCAGGTGTGGCCGTACCAATGCCATATACAATTGCAGTAAAACATCTCTATTCCTCTACTCAATTCCTCTCGCTCCGAAGACCAAACTAACAGTTGCCCTCTGTGGAAGGGAAATTAATGAGTTGCCAACTTAGAAGCATGCTGGGAAATGCTTGACTAGGTTTAACACTGCTTTTGAACGAAAATAAGTAGGTCAGGTAATGTAAATAAAATGCTGCTTAATATTTTGGTCTCGGCCTTATTATGAAAGCCCCTTGTCCTCCGAAAGATAACAAAATGTGTACTGGCGTTATTTTTAGCCAAGGGCAAGAACATACGTACTACATATTTCATCTTACGTACTTTCCAAGGTCTATTTAATATGAACGTGGCTGTTTACTTGAAGCTGTTATTTCAGACTATGAAGGTATGCTTTCTTCGGGCGAATCTCAGAGTACTGTGGAATGGCTACTTAACCAGACAGGCCTCTCCGCAAATATATTTGTGACAAATAAATATCTTTGAACGAAACTCGAAGAATTTGTCTTTATTATAATTTCCACGACACACTCTTTACTGCCTGCTGTAGCTACGCACTTACTTTCAGGCAAATACACGGGAGCACCAAAGTGTCTCGGAATATCCATCTATCTCAATGTACACCCGTTCAATAAGAATCTGACATCTATTGTTGCGACTGAAGCGGATACCCTCACATTTACCCATAGTATACAGCATATGTCATGCATATGCCTACTCACTAAGCTTGTACAAATCCCGCTGAAGCATCTCTGCACCTTCCTCACAACTCACCCTCGCACCCATCTTCGTGTCATGTGCAAATTTGGAGATAATACATTTAGTTCCCTCATTCAAGTCATTAATATGTAATGCGAACAGGAAGGTCAGAGCACAGATCCCTGTGGCACCCTACTAGCCACTCCCTGTCAATCAGAAAAAGACGCATTAATTCCAAATTTTTGCTTCCTGTCTGTTAACCAGCTTTCTTTCCATCTCAAGATGACGAATGTGATATAAAATAGTTACTTTAGAGATATTAGTTAATGTAATGTAGAGGTAGGCCAGTTTAATTCTGGTGAGTTCACAGACAAAGGATTTCAGGCCGCATGGAAAAGCAGGAAGAGGTGTGTCCACCAAAGCAGGAGAAAAGGATGCTGAGTAATAGGGGCCAGAGGAAGGGATTGGAAGTGAGCCAATCAGAATAGATCAAACAGGTCAGGAGGGATATAGGATGGCCTATGGGCGTCGAGTATGTGAAACTTGATGCCATTTGAATGTATCAGTACAGAGTCCTTTGTCTTATATCCTCACTTGATTCCAGAAGTCCATGGAGCAGAATGTGCTTCATGCTCCTAGGAATTGAGGAAAGCTTGCAAGCTGAATAAAATAACTAATGCTGTACCTGCAAATCCATCTCGACTTTTATTGAGGCCAGACTGACGGGTAAAGAAACTTGGGATTCAACATTTGGTGCCGAAAACCCGGGATTTCTCAAGGCGGTTCTGACCAACTGCGAAATCAGAATTAGACTGATTATGAACAGGAGGATGGGTAAAGAGGGCCCACAAGGCAGAACTGGAAAATGACTACGCATTGATTTTTCCCCTCTTCTTATCGTCTGATTAGTCTGGTCACTCGCGGTTGGTACGGAAAGATCGTCTCGACGAAATCAAAGGTCAGTCTGGGGATTAGCAATTTAATTGATGGGATTTCATATTGTTAATTCGGCTTGGGTTAGGTTATGGAGTTGATGAGACATTTGAAATTGAAAATGGTTCAACTCCATGTGTGAGTTCTGATTCGGCTTGGGTTAGGTTATGGAGTTGATGAGGCATTTGAAATTGAAAATGGTTCAACTCCATGTGTGAGTTCTGATTCGGCTTGGGTTAGGTTATGGAGTTGATGGGACATTTGAAATTGAAAATGGTTCAACTCTATGTGTGAGTATTTTAAATATATAGTTGATTAAGCTAAAATTGTACCCTTGGACTGTGGTGGCGAAGGGCGCAGTTCTGAGGACTAGTTGAGATTGTGGGGAATGCTGCATATTGGTTGAAGCAGAAGTCTCTCAAAGGGTTAACAGCAGCAGCCTGTAGTGTAATCGGATACCTTTCCTTTGAGTCAGTGAACTCCAGCAAAATTACGTTTTGAATTAATTAAAGGAAACCAGTGGGTTTCTCCACCTCTTTGATAAAAGTTATTATTTTCGAAAGCAATTGATTGAAATTGCCAGAATCTTAAGTTTTACTTACTTGAAATAATGTTTATCTCATTTTATCTGGAGATTAATAGAAACTTAAAGAAGATCACGGACACCATTTTAAAAAGTGTAAATCTGGAGATGATAGTTGACTGTGCCAACATTGTTGTGAATGTAAGAAAAACTTGTTAAAAGAAAAATTGTTAAGATAAAGAATTAATTAAGTTGTAAATGTTATACAAGTTTGTGTTAAGCAAATCGTAAATTTAGTTCTGAGTTGAGATCAGAGCTAAGCTTGCAAGTTGCAGTAATTCAATTTCAATTTTCAAACATTTTTAAGTTTAAAAAAAAACACTGTTAGAACCTTTTCAATCGCTTTGCCAAAAAAAACGCGCAAGTAGAGACAGGAAAGACGCGGGTCAAACAAGAGATGAGCTACGTAGTTCAATGGCTGGCCTTGAATTGACAGAAAATGATAAATTCAATAATTTAGAAAATGTTCACTAAAAGTTCCGACTGCACCTGTAGCATTGTCTGCACTAATTCCAGAACCACCAGAGTATAATAATTGATATCCAGTCACTGCTCCAGATTCCAATTATGCCAGTAACTCAAGCCCTTTTGGGTGATAGTATGGGTCCTGATTCACCATCTTCACGATCAGTAGAGAAAGAGGAGCTCTGTTTCGCAAGCCCAGTTAGCTCTAGGACCAGATCTCGGACAGCGAGAGAGGGGTTTGATCCTCACCAGAAACAATTAAGTATACCACCTAAGTCTCTCCAAACTAAGGAGAAACCACAAGGTTCTGGAACAAAGGAAGCTGCAACAGATGATTTTGAAGAGAAAGAACTCCCCCTAGTGACAGGGAGAGACGTTGAAGTCTTGGAACAACCAGGGGAAATAGCTAGAGTGCCCCCTGGTGAGATTCGGAGACTGTTGCCGATTAGGAAGATACCAAGCCCACCCAAAGGGACCCTCAGCTCCTTTTTATGGCCCACCATATGCATCAACAGCTTTACAACCGCCGCCCCCTCTGAGGGGCCATTGGTCTGCTGGGAGAAGAGGACGAGGCAGATATAGAGGGAGCAATGCATGTTTTAATTGCGGCCGTGCAGATCACTGGCAACAGGAATGCCCCTTTAAAAGACAGGCAGTAGAAGGAGATTATCCGACCCAAAGGAGGGGGTACCCACCAAGGGGAGGACAGACGAGATACACTGACTTCTCCCAGGAAAACCTTTTCCCAACACAGGATTGACTAGCTAATTTAGTCATAAGGACTCTCCAATCGGACAGGGAACCTATTATCTCTCTGCAGATAGGAGATCAACATCACCCATTTGTAATCGACACTGGAGCAGCCATGTCTTCTGTGCAATCAGAACTTCGACTACCACTATCCGACCACACGCAGCAATTGTCGGGGTTCCAAGGACAGGTGTGTGAGTATCCTATTTGTGAACCTGTGACAGTCACTTACGAGAATAAGTCTGCAGATCATCAGTTTGTGGTGACTACTGGATTGGACTGTAACTTGTTGGCCCGAGATTTACTGTGTATCTTCCAGCTACAGCTAGAGTGCGGAGACGAGGGGGTAACGGCTAAATCATGGAGGACAAGACAACAGTGCTATATTTCTATCACCCCCCCCCCCCACCCCCCCGTGGTGGACGTTAGACATTGAACATTCACTGCATCACGTTACACTGGCCTATGACAGAACCGGACAAAACAGGGAGTTGGAGGACAAATACCGGCCATTAATTGGGACCGAATGGCCAGTCAAAGTTACAGCCACAGTCACGGTAAAAGAAGGTACAGCCGATTTTGTTACAATATCACCACATTTATGGCCACAGTCAGCTTCGGCGAGCCATCATATTACACGTCAGGTCCACGACCAGTACCATGCCAGGGATCTGGGGCGAATGGTAAGGAAGGCAGTGGATCATTCGGATCCAACAGAAGTACGCACTTCAAGTCATGCCGGATGTCACTACCATGAAACATTTTGAGGTCCCTGAAAAAACTAACACTCGACTGCAGCATCACTGGGGACATGATGTGTTGGAATATGTCAATCCACAGGTCTGGGCGGAATACCCATCACAAGTGGGAAAGACAAATATTACACCTATAAAGGTAATGATTAAGGATCATGTAAAGCTACCTTCCATTCGGCAATACCCCCTGAAATCCCAAGCTGCTCTGTCAATAGATAAATTAATTCAAGAGCTGTTGCAACAGGGTATTTTGGTCCCTTGCCAATCAGAATGTAACAACCCCATACTTGCTATGCCTAAACCAGCCAAACCAGACCAGTGCCGATTAGTACAGGATTTACGTTCAATCAATGCCATCGCATAGCCGTTACATGCTCTCACCCTCCAACAGGATATTACGGTGTATAGCTCCCACTCGGTCATCGCACTACTGAGGCAACTGCAGACTCAGCATCTTACTGCAGCTCGTCAGAATAGGTATGAGGTATACCTTTTGAACAATCCACGTCTGACATTTAACCACTGTACCACTATCAATCCAGCCTGTTTTCTTAGTGGTCCCCCTGTCCATGAAGACGCACCTGGCCACGACTGTTTAGCCTTGATTCAGGAAACTACCACAATAAGGGGCGATTTGTGTGACATTTCGTCAGAACAACCTGCCATGATTATGGGTGGTCAAATATCCCACCGGGGTTTAGTTAATGACCTACTGCAGGCCCTCCTTATGCCCACGCAGATTTCCGTTATTAAATGCGCTGCCCACACAAATGGTAAGACCCCAGTTGACGTTGGTAATGAACGAGCAGATTGTGCAGCGCGGACAGCCGCGCAAATTCAGCAAGTGATGGTGCCTAAAATGTTAAGTCAGACTAAACGATCTACTATAAATATGCCTGCTTCTGACAAGTCAATGCCAACCATCCAAGACGTCATAAGGTTACAGGAGGACGCTCCTGAGAGTGATAAACAAATGTGGAAACGGTTAGGTTGTACATATGATTCTGTTTCTTCTTTATGGACCACGCCAGCACATCAGACTTGTATGTCTGATGTACTGGCTTTATGGGTCATTGAATGTGTACACTTTGCAACTCATTGTGGGGCTCGAGGGACTAGCGATTTGTTGCTGGACACTTGGTGGCACCCTAAAATGCAGGGGTTTGCCCAGAGCATCAGTTAATCGGTGTTTGATTTGTCAGCAATATAACACCGGAAAAGGTATCCCTTGTGGGAAGGGGCAAACCCCGGTGCCCAGTGGTCCCTTTGAGACGCTCCAAATGGATTACATTGAGTTGGAAAGGTGTCAATGTTATAAATATGTTTTGGTCATTGTGGACGTGTTCAGCAGATGGGTCGAGGCATATCCGACTATCGATAATAAAGCTGCAACTGTGGTTAAAGTCTTGATGTGGGAAATTATTCCCCGGTACGGTATACCAGCTCAGTTGAGTTCTGATAACGGGCCTCATTTTCTTGGACAGATTAACCTGCCTCCCTTCTCCAGTGCTATTTTACAGGTGTGGAGCATGATGGGGTGGCTACGCACCGTCTGTGTGATATTTGGCCTCACCTCGCTTGGTGTGTTATTGGCGATGGACATGGAAAAGGGGAATATTATCTATGTTTGTAACCCCAACCAATCTACAAGGATACATCACCTATGCAAAGGTGATGTTCTTCGCTGCCCCCATATACGAGGACATGGTATCGACTCATGGAAGGTCGTCAAAGTTAAGGAGAATGCAGGACTCATGAAGCAATTGCACCGGTCCCGGCGATGGGAAGGGAATATTATATGGACATTGCCTTGTTTTTGGAATACATGTAAATTTGATTTTGGATGTGTTAAGATTGGTGCAATAAAGGTAACATCAGGTCATCAGGAGAGCGTAGGAAGAGGCTATGAGAAAGAGAAAGGGACTAGAGAGAGGACGGGGCGTGTGAGAAGGGAAGTACAGCTAGAACGTAGGTTACCAGGAGATACACTTAATTTAGTTAAAGGCCAAACTGAGGAAAACCCGGGTAGTATGAATCTCTTTTACCAGATTTACCACCGCTTGTATGGCCAGGGACGGGTTGTCTGCTACCCGAACCCCGCAGCGGTGTCTAGGTTATTTTCTGTTTCACCGCTTTGGGGCACTCGCCAAACAGTGGTTCATTGTCAGCATTCCGAGCCACTGCCCGAGCAAGTCACCCTTCCTTACGATTCGGGTTCAGCACCACCGGCTATTTGCCTTCCCCTTCCTCGGGATAATTCCCATTCACAGTATGATAGGCTGCAACGGTGGAGGGTGTACATACCTAGCCACTTCACTCCCAATAGGGATTCCCGGTCGTACGAGAATTGTTTCCGCAGTGAAGGATACGGCTGTTTGCTGGTAGAGGTGGACACGAATATAACATGTCTGTTCCCCACCTGTACGGGCAGAAGGTGCCATATCACCCAGGCGTCTGGCCAATGCGTTTGTTACAACACCACTTGCGTTCCATTGAACGCCGGCCTCCAGCTCCTTTGTGGCTGGGCGAATGTCTCTCATATCACTGTTGGGACTAGGGCTTTCCGCATTGCTAGGCGGCCCGTATGGGCGTTTCAAAGCTGGATAAACTGGGCTACTGGGGGATCCTTACGCAACCGATATACTGATTGTGATGCTAGCCTGCACACGGAGCAAGGATACTACTTTTTATTTAATGGCACAGCGACCAACGTTTTGTCACCCCCATTTCCCCGCCAAATTGCTATAGGGACTCTAGTCCCTACCACAGTCCCCTGCCCTTCGGCGTGGAAGCTGCATAATCAGTTAGCACGCTGGGCAGTCTCTGCTGAATTTTGCGAGAACTGGAAAAAACCTCAGGTTCTTGCACCCAAAAGGGGCCACTCAGCCGGGTGGGGGATTCTGAGCGTATTGACACTGGGAGGTGTGGGGGGTTCCTTGGCTGTCAGCGATAGGAATTCTTTTATTTGTGGCCTTCCCATCTTGGGAAATGAAACCTTGGGAGCCCTCGGGGCAATAACCAAAGAATTGTCTCAGCTACGGTTGTTTGCAATGCAGACCGGTATGCTCTTGACTATCTTCTGGCCCGTGAGGGTGGGGTATGCGCCATAGTGCAGGGCAAGTGTATCATGGGAGTTCAGGACTTGGCCGCTAACATCACTAAATTTATGGATCACATACGGGATCACCTGGACGGAATGCAGGATCCTGGCTCTTGGGGTAACTGGGGATTTGGGGGTTGGAAGGACTGGTTGATAAATATGGCCATGTATTTAGTGGTGGCTACCGGCTGCATCTTTGTGGGCCTGGCCATCCTTAAATGTGTGATGGGTAGAATGCGGGGTGCACTGGATCAGATCAACGCCCCTAAAAACTTAACTGTTAAAATCCATGAGGGTGCAGCAGATGGGGGGGGGGGGGGGGGGGGGGGGGGGCTAAGCCAGGAATTGGAAATGCAGCGACGGATCTTTTTAGATGAGGAACCGTAGCTATGGATTGGGTAGTTCGGTTATCATGGAATGATAAAAGGAGGGAATGACGAATGTGATATAAAATAGTTACTTTAGAGATATTAGTTAATGTAATGTAGAGGTAGGCCAGTTTAATTCTGGTGAGTTCACAGACAAAGGATTTCAGACCGCATGGAAAAGCAGGAAGAGGTGTGTCCACCAAAGCAGGAGAAAAGGATGCTGAGTAATAGGGGCCAGAGGAAGGGATTGGAAGTGAGCCAATCAGAATAGATCAAACAGGTCAGGAGGAATATAGGATGGCCTATGGGCGTCGAGTATGTGAAACTTGATGCCATTTGAATGTATCAGTACAGAGACCTTTGTCTTATATCCTCACTTGATTCCAGAAGTCCATGGAGCAGAATGTGCTTCATGCTCCGAGGATTTGAGGAAAGCTTGCAAGCTGAATAAAATAACTAATGCTGTACCTGCAAATCCATCTCGACTTTTATTGAGGCCAGACTGACGGGTAAAGAAACTTGGGATTCAACAAAGACACATAGCATAATCCCATGCACTTTAACTTTGCATAGTAATCTACTGTGTGAGACCTTGTCGAAAGCCTACTGAAAGTCTAAATAAATCACATCCAGTTTTTCACCCTGGTCCGCTCTACTTGTTACATCTTCAAAGAATGCTGGTCGATTCGTCCCAAATCCATGCTGACTTTGTCTGATTACACCACTAATTTCCACAGACTGTTACGAAATCATTGATAATTGACTCCAACAGCTTCCCTATAAGCGACATTAAGCTGGCTGATCTATAGTTCCTTGTTTTCTCTCTATCCCCCTTTCTAAGTAGCGGGTTTATTTTCGATACCCTCCCGCCTGTAAAAATCATTCCAGAGTCCAATTAAATTTGCAAAATTACCATGAATGGATCTACTATTCCTACCGTCCCTTTCGTGAGGACTCTGGGATGAAGGTTATCAGGCCCTGGATATTTGTCCGGCTTCAATCCCATTAATTTCCCCTAAACAATATATTTACTCACACTAATTTTCCTCCAGATCCTCACTGAAACTTGTAGACTCATAAATTCCGGCATGTTATTCATGTCTTCCTTTTTGAAGACAGAAGCCAAGTACAAATTAAATTCTTCAGCCATTTCTTTGTTCCCTGTTGTGAATTCCGCCGTTTTTGGTTGTAAAGGCCAATATTGTTATTTTTATCAATCTTTTTATCTTGTCATATCTATAGAGACTTTACATTCAGTTTTTATGTTAGCCGCTAACTTTCTTTCAAATTGTTTTTTATCCCTCAGCCAATCCTTTGGTCCGCATTTGCTGAATTTTTCACTGTGCTCCATACTCAGGTGTATTGCTTTTTCTTGCTTATTTGTGTGCATTTTCTTTGAATTAATACTATCTCGAATTTCCCTTATCAATCGTTTCCCTTAAACAATCGTTGGACCACAAATCCCTTTCTAGACTTGCACCAAATAGGCAAAAACAAATACTGGAATTGAATGCCTGGTATTTCCAGCGGTTTCGCAATAAAAGTGGCCAACCGCGCATGTGTCCAACAAAGTCAGTTATTCAAGTCCAGACCGAACGTGGACAAACATATGGCGGTTGAGTACAGACATTGCCGCCCTGTGTCGAGTTCCACGCAGATGGGGTGTGCATTAACTTGTAGGGAGAACTGAATGGGCGTCACTCTTGGTGCAACCACGTAGTGAAAATGCTGCTCGGTGCTGTCTCGTAAGCCCTGTCACATGGGGGTCGGCGGTACAGCGGGTAGGCATACCCTCACGAGTTTACCCTTGTCCGTGCGACCCGTTGAAGTCCCCGCTCTGTGGCGATCGTACTCCTGCCCTCACGTTCAGGAGAGAAGGTCCGGTAGAGCATCGGCGCCTATTCCTGCTGTAAGTGAGCAAGAATGGCTTTTGACTTGGTGTCCCAGATTGAGCACCGACATTCATGAGAATTCCTGGACTCCTTGTCAGGAGTATTCACCGGAGATGGCTATCTCTAACGCGTGTTGCTGGTTCAAGTGGGCCTCAGGTCGTAATTTCGTCAGTACGGCCGTTTTACAGAGTCCACACACTGAGCGGTCCCGAAACATCTGAAGTAACGTTACTCCTAATTCGCATGCCTCCGCCAATTTTCGGAGGCGAGCCAGGGCGTCTTGCACTGACTGAGTTTAGGCCTGATTTGCAGTGTGAAACCGAAAGCAGCGGACAATGAGCAGCGGTATTGGGTCAAAACTTTCCCGAAGTGGACCACCAGGGCGACGAACGACTGGGTCGGATTCCGGGCGAATCTAGCTGTTTATCACACACTAGCTGGGCCCTCCACAAATCGCGAGCAACACCAAAGTGTGTCTCTCATCGCTGATAATCGCGTACGTCTTAAAAGTATAGCACATACATTCGATGAATTGTCCCAATAGTCGGCACCGATGTAAAATGGCTCCAGATTCCCGAGATGCGGCATTTCGGGGGTCAGTAGAGGGGCCTCCCGAGGTCTAGACAAGGTGGACTTGACGCGTAACAACGCTTATCGATGGTTGCTCCACTCAATCCTCGTCGCTTCAGTAAACCGGACTCATAAGTAACAGGTAGAAATTAACATGAAGAAGGCTTATTACGATACAGATCAAAACGTCTCAGATCCCCTAATTGTCTCCTTTAACACTTTCACCCAGGCCAGAGTTTTCATTGGGAGCTGGGGCTCTCACTATTAAGGGGAAGCTCCGCCCCCTCAGAGGGACAGTTCCAATTCCTGGGAAGTTTGGGAAATCGTGTGGTCCCAATCCTGGGACATCCATTGGGGTTACAACACCGGCCAACTTCACCACTGGCAACGCCAGATAGCCGTCACCCAACTCCATATGTATATATATGTGCATATTTAATCCATACCTACATGGCATACCTGCCACATAATAACACCATCGTCTGTGTCTCCATAGCTGTGTCTCTGTCACATTTATAGTCATAACGTTATGTCAAGGAGAATTCAGCTCTGTCAGAAACTTCTCAATGCCCACTGCGAAGATAATTCAAATGTCTCAAAGATGTTTGTGGAATTTATTAAACACGATTTCAGCGAGAGTGGTTTAGAGATGAGGAGACTAGCAGATGACACCGATAGAGAGCGTGAAAAAGAGTGAAAGGGAGAGACAAAGACTGGGAGGGGTACTGAGAAGCAAAGTCTGTCTAAATCTTCTGGACATGTGAGCAATTATTAGAAACCAGGCTGACGTTTTTCTCTCAATGCACAAGTTCACTTTTTCGTTCCAAAACCGGTTTTTGGTTACACTTCCGCTTGTTACGTGATCAGTAAACAACTGTCGTATTGCTGAGTTTGAATTCCTGATGTACCTCTTTCCTTTCCCAACTTCATTTTTTAAAAATTCAGCCCCTGATCTTTGTCGGTTCCGCTCGGATTTGTTCAGTTGTGAGCTCTCAGCAGTTGGGGCAAGGTTCTTTACTTAATATTCTCCCATTTCCACAATTCTTGGCATCTCAGTGAATCAAGATTTGTGCGACTATAATTGTTCGTTATTCTCATTAACTTTGTCTTGATGCTTACTTGTCATTTCATATCTCCCGAGTTCATTCAGGAAGGCACCGCGTTCTCAACCTTACTCTGGTTTGAGGTTCGGTGACGCCCAGGTTCTATCTCCACCAGTCAGCTCTGCCGGTCAAAGGGGAAAGCAGCCTACGATCATCTCGAAATGGTGACTTTACTTCTGTCTTTATTTGTCATTGAGTTGATCTTTCCAGTTGACGTCGATAGAATAGTAGTTGCCAACGGAAACATTTTATCCAATAATAACTTGATTATTTACTGGAACCAAACTAGGTCTTATTGGTTATTTCTATCAGTATAATCTCTTCCCTTTGTTCCAATTCCACCTTCCCAGGTCCATTCTTGCAACTAAATCTTGGGGTGTTGCTTTTTTACTCCGCTGAATTAAACGGTTTTAAAATAAATGTAAGAGTACCCAATTCATTTTTTCCAATTAAGTGGCAAGTTAGCATGGCCAATCAACCTACCCTGCACATCTTTTGGATTGTGGGAGGGAAACCCATGCAAACACGGAGAGAATGTGCAAACTGGACACTTACAGTGATCCAGAGCCAGGATCGAGCCTGGAATCTCGGCGCCGTGAGGCAGCAATGCTAACCAGCGCTGTCTCGCCGAATTAAACTTTAATGTTGGCCAAGAAAATGCCCTTTGCAATCTAAAGCACTGAATAGATTGTTTTTTGAGAAAATTGTCTGTTTCAGGGAAATGACGAAGGGCCGATGTGAGGTGGAATATTTTACTTATAATTTCTTGGACCTGACTAGCAAGGGAGGGATGTATGCAGAGGTGATGAATCAAAGATGCTTCGATAAAGTTCAAGGTGCCTCCCAGTACTTTAATAGCAATATTGTCAGGCATCTTCCAACTTGACTCATACAATGTACAGAAAGCCTTCTATGTTTCTGACGGCGAGTAAACTACTTCAATGTTACAAGAGGATACACGTTTACAGAAATCTGTAGTCCAATAAAGGCCTAATTTTCTTGCCTCAACCTGAAGGTATAAGATCTATTGTATTTGGCAAATTGGAAAAAAAAAATAACATTCCTGCGTTGCGAACGAAAAGGTTCGCAGTGCACAGACATGATTTATAGTTGTTTAATTTGAGGTGCAGTATTTGATCGATTGGAAAGCGATGAATTGGAATATGCTATTTGCAGGAACATCTCACCGGAAATTCCCCAAGAGACCGATATCGTTCAAGAGTTCCTGCCGCCCTGACCTTTGAAATGCATGCACAGTCCCGTTAGAGAAATCATCAAAAACAAAATGGAATATGCCATAACTTCTGATTAAATGTATGAAGACATATTCTGCCCGAGGATTATTTATTTTCTATACTGCACTGTCAACACGGGTGAGTTTCAGACGTGTTATTGTGAATTTGAGTTCTGCCTTTTCTATTGTTGCATGTCGAAATACAATAAATTGAAGGATGGAATGGTTCACCTACACCCCAAACACGTATCCTCACCCCCTCCCATAAACATAGTGTGAGTATGCGTTCGTGAGCGTGTCAATGGGAGTTTGCGTTTTGCTCTATTTATGAACTCTTTTATATCGTGATATACATTGTCACAACTTTGTCATTGAGATACAAATAGACAGCATTGCAAGCTGTGTCACGGAGGTGTAAAATTAAAACGAAATATGAGTGACTGAAGTCAATGCAAAAATGGTGAAATATGGATGTCGTTGCAGCAAAATGTGAGTTCTTTAACTAAAAATAAAA
This sequence comes from Scyliorhinus torazame, assembly GCF_047496885.1. Lineage (NCBI taxonomy): Eukaryota > Metazoa > Chordata > Chondrichthyes > Carcharhiniformes > Scyliorhinidae > Scyliorhinus > Scyliorhinus torazame. The sequence goes on along the minus strand of NC_092711.1, from coordinate 182,546,188 downwards.
TATGCAGATTCAGTCATAATGGTGACAATCTGGAAGGAATGGATGTTCAGCAATATTTAGCAGTGCGCCAAGTGGGAAATTACGGGATTATGAAACAAGACGAGTGAAGTTCATGTTACATTGACATTTCAAGACATCAGGTGGCGTATTCAAAGTTTTCAAAATAATAATGGAAACTGAGAGCATGTATCGAGAGAATATTGCTCGGCCATGGCAGAGTCTCGGACGAGGATTGTAATCGCAAATTAAAACAGTTGACTGAATTTTTTCAAGACTAAATTTGAGAAACACTTCTTCACATTATAGAAGTTTAGTACTGACTCTTTCTCCCTGTTCCCCAGTTACGCCATTCTCCAAATCTGCCTCCAATACATGTTTTCCGAGAAATTGAACATCCCCAACATTGATTGATTCACTGTTGGTGGCCATGCCCTCGCCTATCTGATGTCTAACGCTGGAAATCCTCCCGAAACCTCGAAGTGTCAACATCCCCATTTCCCCATCCAGTCCATTTCTAACATCGCTCTTTGGCTAAACAATTGGTTATTTATCCATGATTTTCGCATTAACTAAGAATCATCAGTTTCTGTGTGAGGCTCCAGTGAATATTCCTTTGACTTCAATAAATGCAAATGCTTCATAAAAAAAATTATTGTCTTGTGTGCATCCTGTCAGCTTCTGCCCATGTCCTGCACACTGCAAGTAGAAGAGAAATATTCACTCTGATCGGCTACTGTATGTCTGAAGTTTCTCAGACTCAGGTCCTGTCATTGTTAAATGGGGCTGGGGCTGTTTAGCACAGGGCGAAATCGCTGGCTTTGAAAGCAGACCAAGGCAGGCCAGCAGCACGGTTCAATTCCCGTAACAGGCTCCCCGAACAGGCGCAGGAATGTAGCGACTTGGGGCTTTTCACAGTAACTTCATTTGAAGCCTACTTGTGACAAAAAGCGATTTTCATTTCATTCATTTTTCATTTCATTTCAAATGCACTGCGCATGACCGAGAATTGTCACTCACATCTGATGACACACGTTTTCTGTGTGACTGTGTCATATCCACCCCTATACAGTCCAGGTAAAAGAGGATTATCACCCCTCATTCCTTAGTACACTTGCCATCTGGTTTCCTCTGTGAGTGCCAGCTCCAGTTTATGTTTCGTACAGTTCAGGGGAAAGAGAATCATTTCCACACCTTTCATACCCCGTTTCATGTTGCCTCCAGTGTCACCTCCTCTCCCGGTCCATCACACTTCACGTGCAGCAGAATATTCACGGCCACCTGTTACTGCACAACCCTTGTGCATCTAAGTGTCAGCTCCGTCCGGCGGTGCAAACTTCAGAATTTCACTTCAAGCTGTTTTGTTGTTTACAGCAGAGAAGGAGGCCATTCGGCCCATCGTGTCTTCACCTGTTACGAAAAGAGCTAACTAGCTAGGCCTATTCACGGTCCCTATTTCCGGAGCCTTCTAAATTAATAATTTTCAAATATATATCCAGCTTTCTATAACCTCGTATGGAATGCATCTAAGGAATCACCCTGACAACGCATTCCAAACCCCAACAATTCCCTGAGTAAATACGTTTCTCCTCATTTCACCCTTAACTCTCTTGCTGACCATCTTGGGACTGTGACCCTAGTCTCTGACATACCGACTAGTGGACCCAGAATATCCTTTGCTCTGTTATCAACGGAATGCATAATTTTGAACACCTCGTAATCTTGAACATAAATTCATCTCTTAATCTTCTCTTCCGCAAGGAGAGCAAGCCCAGGTTTACCAATCTTTCTTCGCATCTAAAGTTCATCATTCCTGGTATTCTAATAACATTCCTCTGCACGGTCTCGAGGGATTTCACATCCCTCCTGAAATAAGATACCCAGATCTGAAGACAATACTCCAGTTGTTGTCTTACCGATGATGTGTAGAGGTGTAGCATCACTACGTTGCTTTTATACTCCTTTCCTCTATTTTTCAACGCAAGGATCCAATCAGACTTCATTCCTCTGAAGTCACTCCGCGTCATCCTCACAATTCACTATTCATCCTGGCTTTGTGTCACCTGCACGTTTAGACATTTTGCCTCAACATCCATTTCTAATATGTTTAATATAAATCAGAAAAAACAAGGGATCAGCACTGAGCCCCATGGGAAAACCAATTTCAAATCGGCTCCACTGAGAGAAGTGCCCACTTATATCTACCCTCTTGACTCCTATATCTTAGCCAACTTCTAATACATGCTGCCAAGGACCCATCAATCCCAAGCAATTTTGATGTGCGAACAAACTTGCCATGTGGCAGGACAGCACGGTAGCACAAGTGACTAGTACTGTGGATTCCTAGCACCAGGGTCCCAGGTTCGATTCCCTGGGTGACTAACTGTGTGGAGTCTGCACGTTCTCCCGCGCCTGCATGGGTTTCCACCCGGTCCTACGGTTTCCTCCCACAGTCCAAAGAAGTTCAGGTTAGGCGGATGGGCCATGATAAATTGCCCTTAGTGACCAAAAGGTTTAGGAGGAGTTATTGGGTAACGGGGATAGGGTGGAAGTAAGGGCTTAAGCTGCTTGGTGCAGACTCGACGAGCTGAGTGGACTCCATCTGCACTGTATGTTCTATGTGGCAACGTGCAAGGTATCAAATGTTTTCTGAAAGTGCAAATATACAACATCCACGGCACGACCCTCACCAACTGCTTGTGTCACCTCGTCAAGTAACTCAATTAAATTTGTCAGAGATGACCGGCTCTTAAAAATGCCATGTTGGATGTCAACCATTTGCATATTTGCCCCTAAGTAACTATTTACCTCATCGCGTTTAAAGCCTCCATCTGTTTTCCCTATATCAATGTCGAGCTAATAGGTTTGTAGTTCCCTGGGATATTTGTTGCCCCGTCCTTAAACAATGGGTCACACTTCCATTCCGCGTGACTAAACCTGTACTCAGAGTGGTCTGGAAATGTTCTGTCAACGTCTCCACAATATGCTCCGTTACCCCTCTCAACAATATAGGACATCCTATCCGGGCCTATATTCCTTATTTCAGCATCAATATCCTGAGTCATCCTGGGTACTCTAGGTTTGGAAACCCCGTATATATTTCTCCTGAGTACGTACCCAGTTTCCACGCGATTCATCTCTCTTTTGAAAGTTTCCAATTTTCCATCCACCGTTTTATCCACCTAAATGCGGTTCAAATCAAACTACTCCAGTTCAACTTTTAGACCCCAAAAGTCTCCCTTTTACAGTCTGGTATCTTAACCTGTGACTGACTTTTATCCTGTTCCAACTTAATATTGAATTCTATAATGTTATGATCGCTACGTTCCACCGACTCCCCCAATTTGACATTCTCCACCTGCCCTTCTACATTTCCTCAGTCATCCAGCACAGCTTGCTCCCTGGTAGGCCTAGAAATGTACTGTACCATAAAGTTCTCATGCATACACTGCAGGAATTTCTCCCGTTCAGTGCTCCATGCTCTCCCGCTTTCGCAATCTATCTGAGGGTAATTGAAATCCTGAACTATAACAACCCTACACGTTCTTCAAGATTACATAATGTGCCGACAAATGCTCCCTTCCAATCCCTCCCCACTATTTGGAAGTATATGGGAAATACCGAACAAGGCCCCTGCCCCCTTCCTGTTTCTCACCTCCTATCTTATAGATTCAAATTCACAAACAGCATCACGTTGAATGTCTCTGATACTACTTTTATCCAATAATGCTACATCTCCTCCCTTTTTACCCACGCCACTCTTCCTCCTAAAAATATTCTAACCGATGATGTTATGCATTCAGCCCTGCTCTGGCTAGAACCACATTCATGTCAATGCTACAATGTCATATGCGCCCAATGTAATGTCTGATTCCAGCTGCACAATTATGTTCACAATATTCCGTGTATTTACATACGTACAATTGAACCCTCCCCTTATCTCTTGCTTTTGAAGGCGACCACCTCTTTGTTCACTGTCAATACTCAAGCTGTCCCTCACTTCCTTTTCCCCATTCCACATCGTCTATGTTTTGCTCTTTGTGATAATTCTAAAACGAAGTCCATTTTTCATCCCGCACACCCCGCCCCCTTGTGTAACAAGTCTAAATGCACCCCCACGACACTCTTATCTCTCTCAGCGAGAAGATTAGTTACAGTTCGGCTCAGATGAAGCCCAATTCTTCGAAACAACTTTCTCTTTTTCCCAATCACCCAACCATCGAAACCCCTTCCTACGACACCATCACTAAACCCACGTAATTACCCCGCTGATCTGACTTTACCTAAATGTTGAAGTTCGTGGCACAGGTAGTGTTTAGAAATTGCTACTCTGGAGGACCTACAGTTCATCCTACTCCCTAACCCCTGAAACTGCCTCTGCAAGACCACGAAACGGTCCCTCCCTATGTTCATGGTTCCTTTGGTTGTTCACCCTCCTTTTCCAGAAGGTTCCCAGCCCATCCGTTCTGTCCCTAACCTTTGCACCGGGAAGCAACAGACAATACGGGATTCAGAATCTCGGCTGCAAACTACACTGTGTGTCCCTGAACCTATTGAGACGACCACGACTACCATCTTTCCAATCTGCCTACGTGCATTCCTCTTTTTTTCTAGAGTAACCTTATGCACCTTGGTACTATGGGGTTCCCTCAAGTCATCAATACCTGATTCAGTCGTGTTGCTCACTTCATAGCTGCTGTGCACCTTCTCTGAGGCAGTATTAATCTGAAACATGTGTAGCTAAGCTCTCTCTCTCTCTCTCTGTCTCCCCCCTCCCCCTCACTCTCTTCAGAAAATGGATTATTCACTGTTGAAATAAAAGCGACTGAGCATCACGAGTTTCCGTTGCTTGCAAAGTTACCTGGAACGCCCTTAAATTATGAAGTTATGACACGTGATTTAAATAGTCTATCGCTACTTTGTTGAGATGATATGGAGTGATATGTAGACATTTCCTGTCTATTAACTGTAGAGCGAACTGACATTCCTCATTTGCATGTCATGCCATAGAGAAGATTTTCAGCAGGCTTTCATCAGTTTTACTCAAAATTGTACCTGTTTGCTTGGTGGATTTCCTTGGTCCATTCAGATTCTCTGAAGGATCCCTGGTGTTTATTATCCATTTGTAAAATCGTCCAAACAATCTGAAATTATCCCACTCACGAACACGGTTACACTGAGGCAAGTTTGGCTCAAGCGCCTCATAATAATCGCAGGTGACGCATACTGCTGGCAGGTGTGTGTGAATGGTCAATGGTAATCCACCAATCTCATGTAGGGCTTCAAAATTTAGCTGTCTATTTCCTGTCCATCAGTTGCTTAGATGCCGCCAGTAAATATCCAAACCTCGTCAATCACAGTTGAGAAAGATGGGGACATTGGTCTTTCCGATCCCCCGTATCTGGATCACTTATTATTTTCTACACATCATTTTTGTTCTCTGAACCTCATCTTTTCCAAAGCAGAGGACTGCAATACTCCCCAAAAAAATCTTCATCACTTAAAGAACTGGTACATGGTAACCACGTTTTAGAATCTTCTCTGCACCCACGCTGGTGTGCTCATATCCTTTCTATAATGTGCGTGCCTAAACTGAACGAGTTCAAATCCGTGAACTTAAATCAGTACATATTCTGAAGGTGTGGAAAGTTACTTTTAATAACCGTCCCTCTTGAGTTAACTTTGATGATTTTCTCTCTATCAAATCTCCTTTTAGCAGTAAGGTGAATTGTCTCTACCTGCCTGTTTCTAACTTTTACCTCTCTAAACCTGCCGATTATCTCAGATATTATCAGCAAGATTCTCTTTCATGCCTTACTCGAATTCCAACGCACAATGTAGGTCATTTTATTGGTGTCTTCATCAGCACGATGACGGTCTGTGATTTGTACAAAGGGATAACAGTTTGCGTTGAATCTATATGTTTGAACCCCCAATAATTCTACTGTTACACTGATGTATTTCAATTATCCGTTCCCAGTCCACATCCGTACAGTTACTCCTCGGGCACAATATCGGTGCTTGGTGAGAGAGTAACAAAATAGCTTTATTCGAACTAACCCAGCAAAGCATGCCCATGAAAGTGTGATGGAGATGGTGTAGAGGGAGTTTTATCGAATGCTATGCAGTTGATTTCGAGGAATGTTTGCTGGAGACATTTTATGCCGAAATTAATTCTCCATCGAAACCCGTGATGCACGTGTCGTGAGAGTGTTGGTTGCAGAAACTGTAGAGGGAGATTTACTCTGTATCTTACACCATGCTATGTCTCCATTTTAGTGCTTATTCAACAGCCTTGAGCTGATTTTGTTCTCTGTCCCTAACCCCGTTCCATGCATGTACTCGGTGTGTTGAATTCGAAAAGTGTAGAGGGAGATTAACTCTGTATCTTTCCCCGTGCTGTACCTGTCCTGTGAGTTTTTGATGGGGCAACTGTAACGAGACACGTACGTCGTATATAACCCCGTGCTTGATGAGGACAAGCTAGAGGGACCTTTACTCTGTGTCTCTATAACAGACTTTCTCGCGCCCTCTCTCTGTATCTTATTTGTCTTTCTATCTCTGTGGATCACCGTCTCTCCTTTTGTGTCTCTCTCTCCGTGTCTGTCTTTGCCATTATCTATCTCAGGATCTATCAGCGACGGCGATCCGTGGGTCCTACATTTCCTCTTTAACCACCCCATCCCACGATAATTGAATTGTAGCCCCACTCCCTTGAAACCTGATTGTTAATGGCATGGTGCCTTGATGCGGGTGGTCCGATAGCCCTGTCCTAATCTGTGAGTCACGTTTCAGTTTGTGTCCTCGCTCCCTCTCTTTGATCTCGATTTCTCACCAGGTCCCTCCGTTTATGTCGACTGTGGGAATTGTAGCCCACCTTTTGACCAATCGGTGTGAAGAAGAGACATTTTGAGTATTTGCCAATGGATTGGAGGGAAGTGATGCTAGTGGATGGTTTTGTTGCCCAATTGGTGAGGCGGGCCATTTTGATGCACAATTGCCGTGTAAACCTGGAGGAGAGATACTGGGCGTTTCTTTGTCCGTTTTGTATGAAGGAAACTAGACTGCATCGGTCACAGTCACATTTCCACCCCAAATGGACAGTGGGAAGCCGATCCCACGATGGAATGTAAAATAACATGAGATGATGAAGGAAACCCAAAGTGATTTGGTTCCGAACAGAGACATATGCCACCCCAGTAGAAATTATGAATCTTTCAAAACTGTAAAGTAATCAGTTCACGCATAGATAAGTCACTTCATCCATGGCAAATACGAAATAAAATGAGAAAATCCTCGAAAAGCCTCGCTATTCTGTTCGTCTCATGATCGAGAAATTGAAGTGATGGGATGTTTCAGCACATTCTTCAACTGCTCTCTGAACTTCGTCTGAGTCACAGCATAAATCGCTGTGTTTGTGCAGCAACTCAGCAGCTGTAGCATGAAACCTATTTCCTGAACATATGACTCTAATTCAAATAATTTAATCCCCACCCACTTCATCCGCTGCCATATAGAGTAAAGCATTAACATTGACCATAACAGTATGAAATTGGCTGAAATAACATATAGTAAAATGATGGATTTTTTCCGACTCTCCATCTCTGGGTCTTTTGAATCTTGTTCACTGTTGCGTGTTCGGAGTCTCCTGCGATTTCTGCTGGTCTGTAAAATATTTCTGACAGTGAAAACATTGAGCAGCAGAATCACTAAAAATGGGACACATGGGTTTATGATATAGTGGAGGACCTGAATTGCTGCCCAGACCGGAGATTTTAGAACAGCCCATGAGAAATAACAAAACCACGGTTCGTTGTATGACAAATACCGACCTTCTAACAGAAAATACCAGAAAATGTTCTTTACAAAGCTCAACGCAGCCACTGATCCCAGAACTATGGCCGCCATTTTCTTGCTGCAGTATTTATGTTTCAGCTTCGGGCAACAAATGGCCACAAATCGATCAGAGGTGAAAGTTACCGTGAACCAGACAGAACAGTCAGTGACAGCATAAAGGACGGAGGCATGGATATTGCACACGGGAATTGACTTCCGGAAAACAAACTGTTCCTCAAAAACAATTGGAATATGTCTCAATATCAAGTCGAGGATAATGACCAGGAGATCAGCCACTGCCATGGCAACCAGGTAACGTGTGACACATTTGGAAAGACCACAGTTTTTTCCTGAGAGTATCAAAATCGTCAGTAAGTTAACTGTGAAGAAGGGGAAGAAACAAGGAAATTACAAATCATGCTGGGGGAAAAAAACGATTTTTTTTACCGACTTTCTACTTTGAAATGTGTTGCTGTATTCACTGATGCATGGAAATGTTTGGATAGACAATCATAGAGTGGCAGACAGGAGTGATTCAATAACCAAAGTTTGAAGGGATGAGGAAAGGGCGGACGCTGGAATCAGAGGTGATGTTGGAGCCGGGGTTGAATTTAGGAGCAAAGAGATGATAGGGGTGATAGAGAAGCAGGTATCATTGGAAGCTTGTCCTTTTATAAGGTCGCACCACTGTAATTTGATGTTACTTTTTTTTTTTATGACCTGAACGCTTATTTACGCGTGCAGGATTGGGCCAGCATCCGCCACTGACATTGGCGTGATGCTGGGTGTAAAAACAACCAAGCAAAAAGAACACAAGGTAACAGATGGATAAAGCAAAACGTGGGGAGTGCCCCAAAACAGCGAGTAGAGCACAGCCCAAAAAGAACGATAAAAGGAACAAAAACTTATCAAAAACCCGTCCAATTAAAGTGTGAAAATCGGGGTCGATAAGGCAATCCAACCCCTGCGGTGCCCACCGAGCACAGCATGTTTCGAGTGTGCCCGTGGACACCGCATTTCCCCTCTCCAGGGACACTCGGCCGCGAATAAGACCGCGGAAGAGGGCAGTCAGTCGGGCCGAACGACCCCGTAGGTCGCCCGCTCCCTGGACCTACTAATGGCAAGTCTGGCCAGGTCCAGGAGCAGGTTCACGAGAAGACCCTTCGCTTTCCTCGCTCCCTCTGCACCGGGTGCCCGTAGATCAGGAGCGTGTGGCTGAAGTGCAAAGAAAACCTCAACAACAACGTCGTCAAGAAAGCAAAAACGGAATGCAGTCTAGGACAAACAACATAAACGTGCTTCACGGTCTCCACCAGGCCGCAAAAGAAGCAGGTCTCTGGCAGAGCCCTGAAGTGGTGAACCTTGCGATTGCACGGCACTGCCATGTGCAACACCCTCCACCTCAGATCCCCGAATTTTATGGGGAGGACACCTCCGTAGAGGGACCCGCCACTAGGGACCTCCGCCGCCGGATGGCAACGAGGCACGCCAAGGCGTGTCCTGACGGCGGGCGAGGCAAAGGAGGTGGAAGGTGTGCAACTGCAGGTCGTACAGGAAACCCCTGCTCTTGTTGTGATGAAGGTGCGATATATTTTTTGATAAATTTGAAGTTCCCAAGTTTTCATCTTTCCAATTAATGGGCAGTTTAGCGTGGCTGTGGGAGTGAGGCGTTTGGAGACACGGTGATAATGTGCAAACTTGACATGGACAGTGACCCTGGGCCCCGATCGAATCCCGGTGTTCAGCGCAGTGAAGCAGCAGTGCTAAACACTGCGTCGGCGTGTCGCCCTGGAGCTGAAGGTGTAATAGACAAACGGGAGACGCATGGCATATTCTACCTTCCACACTTCTCTATTAACGGAAACAAGAGGCATTTCTGAAAATAAGAGTTACATCCCTCTCGTGCTGTATATCTAAAGAGCAGATACTAAAGAGACGAGACTTTAAATTCCAAAAGCAAATGAAAGAATTAGCATACATATTGCTTTCCCTGAAATGGAAAACAAAAACAGATACTCATTGCTCAAACATACCAACATACATATTAGTAAGCATGAAATCCAGAACGTTTACTTGAACTCATATTACTCGCAGTGTGAGACGGTTGGATAGTGGTTAGCATTCTTGCCTCACAACGGCGGGGACCCGCCTTCAAATCAGTCCTCGGGTGACTGACTGTGTGGAGTTTGTACATTCTCCCCGTGACTGCGCTGGGTTCCTTCGGGTGCTTCGGTTTTCTTCAACACGTGAAAATGTGTGCAGATAGATTGATTGGCCATGATCAATTGCCTCTAAGTGGATAGAGCGTGGTAGTGGGCCAAGACTTTCGGGGGGCAGGTGAACACTCGCTGGAACAAATGCCCTCCTTTTGCTTCGTAGTGATTCTATTCTATTCGATTCTATTTGACAGATCACTTCTTATGATCTTATGATGGTGCGTAAACCTTTGCGGATTGATGGAATCGCTCCTCCTTTTTCCTAATGAGATGAGGTTGGGAATGTAATTTTTTAGATGAAATAATGATGGAGCCTTCCAGTGAAGAAATGTAACAGCAGGCAAAATGATACACCCTCTTTCTGCATGAGATGATTCTAAACACATTTATTTTATTGCTGGCCACCATTGTTTCCCTCAGAGCTTCAAACTCTTTAGTCAACTAACCTCCAGATGTTAAGCACTTGTAAATGCAACATTTCTGTTATAGAATGTTTGAAAACCGTCGGTTTTATCGTGTTGTTTGCCTCATTAGCAATCCCCGTGTCCTGTCTTAAGGGAGTCGAATTTCTCTAGCCTACACTGTAATATCACCGTCGTGAACAACGTCACAATCCCTCCTCCATTAACCCAACAACTTTCAGGGGAACATGTGATGACTATGGCCAGGCTATCGTGTAAGAGGGCCGGGATTTATTTTGTCAACCAAGTGGGAAACGATAAAGCCGAATTGATGCTTCACCCAGTGCAAACGCCAGGCATACAGACACTGAATGTCAAATTGTGTACACATCCAAAAGGAAACATGAAACAGCATAGTTCCCTTCATGTGGGGCTGACCCATACATACGCATGCAATAAGACTGGCACTCTGCATATGCGCACTGTCTCTGTGGCGAGACAGTGCATAGGACACCACCTCCAGTTTCGCACTGACACTCCCTCCATATACATACAAAAAATACGCTTACACACATAATCTCAGTATATGCACATTCTCCTCGATACAGTAGACTGGACGCTTATCTTAGATGTGGAAAAGTCATTCCAACAGTGTGGGAAAGGATACCATCCCCCCACGACCACCACCCCCTCACCCCGCCACAAATGCAATCTAACGCAGGCATCAGCTCGAGGGCACACATCGCTTGCCCGGTCCTAGTGTAAGTTTGTGAGCATAAGTATGACAGGGAAAGGTCTAATACGTGTTGCGATGTCAGCCATGGACCGTATAGCATTGGGTCACGTCAAGTTGATTGAGGTTGGGGTGTGGGAGCTCACAAGAATTTCATTGGAATAGTCAAGTCTACACGTAACAAATGCGATGAGGAGTGTTCCCGAAGCCGGCGTGCTAAGGCATGGAGATGTTATGGTGATCAAAATACGTGGGCTAAATGGCGTTGTGAATTTATGTTACAAAGTCTTTAGCAGTCTAATTCAGTTGAGGCAATTATCAGGAAGAGGTATAGAGTTCACAACTGGGGAACGAAGCTTAAAGAGGGTACGTAAACCAATGGCTTCAGTTATATAATATTCAATGGTATAGGAACGGATTATTGGATTTGGAGTTGGTGAATGCTGAGAGGCAATAACAACTAGATGGTCCAAATAGAGGTTTGTGAAATAGAGACTTGAGAATGTACGCAGAAGACTCTTATCAGAGAACATAGAAGATTGATAGTACAGCACAGAACAGGCCCTTCGGACCACGATGCTGTGCCAAACTTTTGTCCTAGATTAAGTACAAATTGATCTACACCCCATCATTCTACCGTAATCCATGAACCTATCCAATAGCCGCTTAAGGTTCTCTAATGCTTCCGACTCAACGCCTTCCACAGGCAGTGCATTCCATGCCCCACTACTCTCTGGGTAAATAACCTACCTCTGACATCCCCCCTATACCTTCCATCATTCACCTTAAGTTTCTGTCCCCTTGTAATGGTATGTTCTACATGGGGAAAATGTATCTGACTGTCTACTCTATCTATTCCCCTGATCATCCTATAAACCTCTATCAAGTCTCCCCTCATCCTTCTCCGTTCTAATGAGAAAAGGCCGAGCACCCTCAACCTTTCCTCGTAAGACCTACTCCCCATTCCGGCCAACAGCCTGGTAAATCCCCTTTGCACCTTTTCCAAAGCTTCCACATCCTTCCTAAAATGAGGCGACCAGAACTGCACACAGCACTCCAAATGTGGCCTTACCAAGGTTTTGGACAGCTGCATCATCACCTCACGGCTCTTAAATGCAATCCCTCTGCTAATGAACGCTAGCACACCATAGGACTTCTTCACACCTCGATCCACTTGAGGGGCAACTTTCAAAGATCTATGAACATAGACCCAAGATCTCTCTGCTCCTCCACATTGCCAAGAACCCTACCGTTAACCCTGTATGCCGCATTCATATTTGTCCTTCCAAAATGGACAACCTCACACTTTTCAGGGTTAAACTCCATCTGCCACTTCTCAGCCCAGCTCTGCATCTTATCTATGTCACTTTGCAGCCGGCAACAGCCCTACTCACTATCCACAACTCCACCAATCTTCATACCATCTGCAATTTACTGGTCAATCCTTCAACTCCTTTATCCAAGTCATGAATGATAATCACACACAGCAGACGACCCAGAACTGATCGCTGCAGTACGCCACTGGCAAATGGGCTCCAGGCTGAATATTTGCCATCCACCACCACTCTCTGACTTCTATCGGTTAGCCAGTTCCTTATCCAACTGGCCAATTTTCTCACTATCCCATGCCTCCTTATATTCTGCATAAGCCTACCATGGGGAACTTTATCAAATGACGTACTGAAATCCATGTACACTACATCCACAGCTATACCTACATCCACGTGCTTGGTCACCTCCTCAAAGAGTTCAATAAGACTCGTGAGGCAATACCTACCCCTCACAAATCCGTGCTGACTCTCCCTAATCAAGCAGTGTCTTTCCAGATACTCAGAAATCCTATCTCTCAGTACCCTTTCCATTACTTTGTCTACCACCGAAGTAAGACTAACTGGTCTGTAATTCCCAGGATTATCCCTGTTTACATTTTTGACCAGTGGCACGACATTCGCCACTCTCCAATCCCCTGGTACCACCCCTGTTGACAGTGAGGACGAAAAGATCATTGCCAACGGCTCTGCAATTTCATCTCTTGCTTCCCAAAGAATGCTTGGATATATGCCATCAGGCCCGGGGGACTTGTCTATCCTCAAGTTTATAAAAATGCCCAACACATCTTCCTTCCTAACAAGTATCGCCTCGAGCTTACCAATCTGTTTCACGCTGTCCTTTCCAACAAAATGGCCTCTCTCATTCGAAAATACTGCAGAAAAGTACTCGTTCAAGACCTCTCCTATCTCTTCAGATACAATACATAATCTCCCGCTACTGTCCTTGATCGGACCTACCCTCGCTTTAGTGATTCTCATATTTCTCACATCTGTGTAAAAGGCCTTGGGGTTTTCCTTGATCCTACCCGCCAAAGATTTTTCACGCCCTCTCTTAGCACTTTCTTAAGTTCCCTCCTGGCTATCTTGTATCCCTCCAGCGCCCTGTCTGATCCTTGTTTCCTCAGCCTTACATAAGTTTCCTTCTTCCTCGAACAAAACATTCAACCTCTCGTCAACCATGGTCCCCTCACTCGACCATAAGAGAACAGAGCAGGTTGCCAAAGCTTTCAATGGTGTACATGGAAGGCTGGACGTGCACGTGCAAACAGAGCACAGAGTTCAGATGAAAGGAAGTTATGCAGAACATGTGTAAACGTTTAGATTTATCCAACTTGGAGCATTGTGCCTAACGTTTAGCTCTTTCCGTGAGGGATGATGTGAAGAGTTTAGAGATGCTCCAGAATTAGTAGCATACTAATGTTCCAGCGAGCAGACATTCTATGGTGAGCTGAATAGATTTGGAAGCTGGACCTCTTTTTAATGAACAGAGAAAATGAAGAGGTGAGAAGGTAAATAGGTTATTTGATAATGGTGTTTACCAGAAAGCAGGGTAAGACAAATTAAATTGGGAGGAATAGTTTCCAATGGCTGAAGCGTCAATAAGCAGGGCACAAATACATTATTTGTACATTACTTCACGGGACATTGACGTCAGGTGGCCAGGCCTATATTTCTTGGCCATTCTAATTTTCCTTGATAATATGGTCTGTTTCTTCCTTCATGTGCAGCGGGCACAGATTGAAACCGATTGCCATAAGAAACAAAGATTCAGAGTGATTTGTTTGCATTTCGAATGTACTGTCTCATGGGATGGTGGATATGAATTCCATCGTACATTGTACAGTGGAAATTGATTAGTGTGAAAGCGAGCAACACAGGGCTACGGGAAATGTGCAGAGTTTGGGATAGGTGTTATAGACCACGAGGGCAAACACAGATTTGATGGACGGAAATAAATCCATGGGTTCTGTTCTATTGGTTACTTCTACTTATTTTATTTCCTGTCCTACCTTTCGCAGATTGTAAATCCTTTTAAAATGTTATTGTTGTATTTTCACGTAACTGACGTTTACCAAAATCGAACCACATCGGATGATAGCTGGAATGGAAGTATGGATTAGAATTTAATGTTGTGACTGAAGGCTGATAACAGTGATCAACGTTTGTTATTAGTTGACGAAGAAATGTCCGGAGGTTTAGGCACGTGGGGGAGGTTAACCTGGATTATTATTTGTATTACCCATTTTATGATAGGTATTAATGCAATGGGATCATGAACAAAGAGGTAATGTAGAGATTTTAGATGTGCGAAAGTCAAAAATGACAATAGAAAGACCTCCCGAAGTCTAGACAAGGTGGACCTGACGCGTAACAACGCTATCGATGGTTGTTCCACTCAATCCTCGTCGCTTCAGTAAGCCGGACGCATAAATAACAGATAGAAATTAACAAGAAGACGGTTGATTACGATACAGATCAAAACGTGTCTCCTTTCCGACTTTCACCCAGGCCAGAATTTTCATTGGGAGCTGGGGCTCTCACTGTTAAGGGGAAGCTCCGCCCCCTTCGAGGGACAGTTCCAGTTCCTGGGAAGTTCTGGGAAATCGTGTGGTCCTAATCCTGGGATCTCCATTGGGGTTACAACACCGGCCAACTTCACCACTGGCAACTCCAGATGGCCGCCACCCAACTCCATATGTATACATATGTGCATACTTAATCCATACCTACATGGCATACCTGCCATATAATAACACCATCGTCTGTGTCTCCATAACTGTGGCTCTGACACATTTATAGTCATAACGTTATGTCAACGAGAATTCAGCTCTGTCAGCAACTTTTCAATTCCCACTGCGAAGATACTTCTCATGTCTCAAAGATGTTTGTGGAATTTTGTAAACACGATCCCAGCTAGAGTGGTGTAGAGATGAGGAGACAAGCAGATGACACAGATAGAGAGCGTGAAAAAGAGTGAAATAGAGAGACAAAGACTGGGAGAGGTACTGAGAAGCAAAGTCTGTCTAAATCCTCTGGACGTAGGTGACGTTTTTCTCTCAATGCACAAGTTCACTTTTTGGTTCCAAAACCGTTTTTTGGTTACACTTCCGCTTGTTACGTGATCAGTAAACAACTGTATTGCTGAGTTTGAATTTCAGATGTACCTCTTTCCTTTCCCAACATCATTTTTTTAAAAATTCAGCCCCTGAACTTTGTTGGTTCCGCTCGGATCTGTCCAGCTTTGAGCTCTCAGCAGTTGGGGCAAGCTTCGTTACTTAACATCCTCCCATTTCCACAATTCTTGGCATCTCAGTGAATCAAGATTTGTGCGATTATAATTGTTCGTTATTCTCATTAACTTTGTCTTGAGGCTTATTTGTCATTTCATATCGCCTGAGTTCATTCATGAAGGCCCCGCGTTCTCAACCTTACTCTAGTTTGAGGTTTGGTGATCCCCAGTTTCAATCTCCACCAGTCAGATCTCCCAAAGGGGAAAGCAGCCTACGATCATCTACGAAATGGCGACTTTACTTCTGTGTTTATTTGTCATTGAGTTGATCTTTCCAGTTGACGTCGATAGAATAGTAGTTGCCAACGGAAAACATTTGATCCAATAATAACTTGATTATTTACTGAAACAAATCGAGATCTTATTGGTTAATTCTATCAGCATAATCTCTTCCCTTCGTTCCAATTCCACCTTCCCAGGTCCATTCCTTGCAACTAAATCTTGGGGTGTTGCATTTTTACTCCGCCGAATTAAACGATTTAAATAAAAACTTAAGAATACCCAATTAATTTTTCCAATTAAGTGGCAATTTAGCATGGCCAATCCACCTACCCTGCACATCTTTTGGGTTGTGGGAGCGAAACCCATGCAAACATGGCGAGAATGTGCAAACTTCACACGTACGGTGATCCAGAGCCAGGATCGAGCCTGGAATCTCGGCGCCGTGAGGCAGCAATGCTCACCAGTGCGCCAGCGTGCTTGCTCGCCGAATTGAACGTTAATGTTGGCCAAGGGATTGCCCTTTGCAATCCAAAACATTTAATAGATGTTTTTTTGAGAAAATTGTCTGTTTCAGTGAAATGACGCAGGGCCGATGTGAGGTGGAATATTTTACTTGTTATTTCTGGGACCTGACTAGAAAGGCAGGGATGTATGCAGAGATGATGAATCAAAGATACTTCGATAAAGTTCAAGATGCCTCGTAGTACTTTAACAGCAATATTGTCAGATATCTTCCAACTTGACCCATACAATGTACATTAAGCCTTCTATGTTTCTGACGGCGAGTAAACTACTTCAATGTTACAAGAGGATACACGTTTACAGAAATCTGTAATCCAAAAAAGGCCTAATTTTCTTGCCTCAAACTGAAGGTATATGATCTATTGTATTTGGCAATTTTGAAAAAAGAACTAACATTCCTGCGTTGCAAACGAAAAGGTTCGCAGTGCACAGACATGATGTATAGTTGTTTAATTTGAGGTGCACGATTTTATCGATTAAAAAAGCGATAATTGGAATATGCTATTTGCAGTAGCAACACACTGGAAATTCGCCAAGAGAATGATATCGCTCAAGAGTTCCTGCCGCTCTGAGTCTTGAAATGCACGCACAATTCCGTTAGAGAAATCATCAAATACAGAATGGAATATGCCAGAACTTCTGATAAAATGAATGAAGACATATTCTGCCCGAGGATATACATATTTTCTATATTGCACTGGAAACACGGGTGAGTTTCAGACGTGTTATTGTGAATTTGAATTCTGTCTTTTCTATTATTGCATGTCGACAAATAATAAATTGAAGGATGGAATGGTTCACCTACGCCCCAAACACAACTCCTCACTGCCTCCCGTAAAACTGATGTGAGTACGCTTACGTGAGCGTGTCAATGGGAGTTTGCGTTTTGCTCTATTTATGAACTCTTTTATATCGTGATGTACATTGTCACAACTTTGTCATTGAGATACAGCTAGACAGCATTGCCAGCTGTGTCACGGAGGTGTAAGATTAAAACGAAATTTGAGTGTCTGAAATCAATGGAAAAATGGTGAAATATGGATGTCGTTGCAGCAAAATGTGAGTTCTTTAACTAAAAATAAAATATGCAGATTCAGTCATAATGGTGACAATCTGGAAGTAATGGATGTTCAACAATATCTCGCGGTGCGCCAAGTGGGAAATTGCGGGATTATGAAACAAGAGGAGTGACATTTTAAGACAGCAGGTGGTGTATTCAAAGTTTTCAAAATAATAATGGAAACTGAGAGCACGTATCGAGAGAATATTGCTCGGCCATGGCAGAGTCTCGGACTAGGGTTGGAATCGCAAATTAAAACAGTGGACTGAATTTTTTCAAGACTAAATTTAAGAAACGCTTCTTGACATTGTAGACGTTTAGTACTGACTCTGTCTCCCTATTCCCCAGTTACGCCATTCTCCAAACCTGCCTCCAATACATGTTTTCCTTTCATTCCGAGAAATTAAATATCCCCAATATTGATTGATTCATGGTTGGTGGCCATGCCCTCGCCGATCTGATGTCTAACGCTGGAAATCCTCCCGAAACCTCAAAGTGTCAACAATATGGCTGTTTAGCACAGGGCTAAATCACTGGCTTTGAAGGCAGGCCAGCAGCATGGTTCAATTCCAGTACCAGCCTCCCCGAACAGGCGCCGGAATGTGGTGACCAGGGGCTTTTCACAGTAACTTCATTTGAAGCCTACTTGTGACAATAAGCGATTTTCATTTTTTTCTTTCATCCCGTTTCCCCACCCAGAACACTTCTAAAATCGCTCTTTGGCTAAACAATTGGTTATTTATCCATGATTTTAGCATTAGCTAAGAATCATCCGTTTCTGTGTGAGGCACCAGTGAACATTCCTTAGACTTCATAAATGCAAAAGCTTCATTAAAAAAATTGTTGCCTTGTGTGCATCCTGTCAACTTCTGCCCATGTCCTGCACACTGCAAGTAGAAGAGCAATATTCACTCTGATCGGCTACTGTATGTCTGAGGTTTCTCAGACTCAGCTCCTATCCATGTTAAATACACTGCGCATTACGGAGAATTGTCACTCCCATCTGATAACACACGTTGTCTGTCTGACTTTGTCATGTCCACCCCTATACAGTCCAGGTAAAAGAGGATTGTCACCCCGGATTTCTTAGTACACTTGCCACCTGGTTTCCTGTGTTAGTGCCAGCTCCAGTTAATGTTTCGTACAGTCCAGGGGAAAGAGAATAATTTCCCCACCTTTCATACCCCGTTTCTTGTTGCCTCCAGTGTCATCTCCTCTCCCGGTCCATCACACTTCACGTGAAACAGAATATTCACTGCCACCTGTTACTGCACATCCCTTGTGCATCTAAGTGTCAGCTCCGTCCGTCGGTGCAAACTTCTGAATTTCACTTCAAGCTGTTTTGTTGTTTGCAGCATAGAAGGGGGCCATTCGGCTCATCGTGTCTTCACCTGATACGAAAAGAGCTAACTAGCTAGGCCCATTCACGGTCCCTATTTCCGTAGCCCTCTAAATTAATAAGTTTCAAATATATATCCAGCTTTATAAAACATCGTATGGAATGCGTCTCAGCCAATCACCCTGACAACGCATTCCAAACCCCAACAAATCCCTGAGTAAATATGTTTCTCCTCATCTCACCCTTAACTCTTTGCTGACCATCTTGGAACTGTGACCCGTAGTCTCTGACATACCGACTAGTGGAAGCAAAATATCCTTTGTTCTGTTATCAAAGGTATTCATAATATTGAACACCTCGTAATCTTGAACATAAATGCATCGCTTAATCTTCTTTGCACCAAGGTGAGAAAGCCCAAGTTTACCAATCCTTCTTCGCATCTGAAGTTCATCATTCCTGGTATTCTAATAAAATTCCTCTGCATGCACCCACGGATTTCTCATCCTTCCTTAAATAAGATACCCAGATCTGAACACAATACTCCAGTTGTTGTCTTACCGATGATGTGTAGAGGTGTAGCATCACTACCTTGCTTTTATACTCCTTGCCTCTATTTATAAACGCAAGGATCCTATAAGACTTATTTCCTCTGAAGTCACCCAGCGTCATCCTCACAATTCACTATTCTTCCTAGCTTAGTGTCACCTGCACGTTTAGACATTTTGCCTCAACATCCATTTCTAATATGTTTAATATAAATCAGAAAAAACAAGGGATCAGCACTGAGCCCCCTGGGAAAACCAATTTCAAATCGGCTCCACTTTGAGACATGGCCACTTGTATCTACCCTCTTGACTCCTACATCTTAGCCAACTTCTAATACATGCTGCCGAGGACCCATCAATCCCACACAATTTGGATATGCGAACAAACCTGCCATGTGGCAGGACAGCACGGTAGCACAAGTGACTAGGACTGTGGCTTCCCAGCACTAGGGTCCCAGGTTCGATTCCCTGGGTCACTAACTGTGTGGAGTCTGCACGTGCTCCCCGTACCTGCATGGGTTTCCTTCGGGTGCTGCGGTTTACTCCCACAGTCCAAAGAAGTGCAGGTTAGGTGGATTGGCCATGATAAATGTCCCTTAGTGACGAAAAGGTTTAGGAGGGGTTATTGCGTTCCGGGGATAGGGTGGAAGTAAGGGCTTAAGTGGGTTGGTGCAGACTCGACGGGCTGAGTGGACTCCTTCTGCACTGTATGTTCTATGTGGCAACGTGGCAACGTATAAAATGTTTTCTGAAAGTGCAAGTATACAACATCCCCGGCACGACCCTCACCAACTGCTTGTGTCACCTCGTCAAGTAACTCAATTAAATTTGCCAGAGATGACCTGCTCTTAAAAAAACCATGTTGGATGTCAAGCATTAGCATATTTACCCCAAGTAACTATTTATCTCATCCCGTTTAAAGCCTCCATCTGTTTTCCCTGTATCTATGTCGAGCTAATAGGTTTGTAGTTCCCTGGGATATTCTTTGCCCCTTCCTTAAACAAAGAGTCACACATGCAATCTTCCATTCCCCGCGACTAAACCTGTACTCAGAGTGGCCTGGAAATGTTTTATCAACGTCTCCACAATATGCTCCTTTACCCGTCTCAGCAATATACGACATCCTATCCGGGCCTGTATTCCTTATTTCATCATCAATATCCTGAGTCATCCAGGGTACTCTAGGTTTGGAAACCCCGTATTTATTTCTCATCGGTACGTACCTAGTTTGCACGCGATTCAACTCTCTTCTGAAAGTTGCTAATTTTCCATCCACCGTTTTATCCACCTAAATGCGCTTCAAATCAAACTACTCCAGTTCAACTTTTAGACCCCAAAAGGTTCCCTTTTCCAGTCTGGTATCTTAACCCGTGACTGACTTTTATCCTGTTCCAACTTAATATTGAATTCTATAATGTTATGATCGCTACGTTCCACCGACTCCCCCAATTTGACATTCTCCACCTGCCATTCTACATTTCCTCAGACCACATCCAGCACAGCTTGCTCCCTGGTAGGACTAGAAATGCACTGTACCATAGATTTCTCATGCATAGACTGCAGGAATTTCTACCGTTCAGTGCTCCATGCTCTCCTCCTTTCGTAATCTATCTGAGGGTAATAGAAATCCTGAACTACAACAACCCTACACGATCTTCAAGATTACATAATGTTCCGACAAATGCTCCCTTCCAAACCCTCCCCACTATTTGGACGTACAAGAGAAACACCAAACAAGGCCCCTACCCCCTTCCTGTTTCTCACCTCCAATCTTATCGATTCAAATTCACAAACTGCATCGTGTTGAGGGTCTCTGATACTACTTTTATCCAAGAATGCTACTTCGCCTCCCTTTTTGCCCACCCTACTCTTCCTCCTAAAAATATTCTAACCGATGATGTTCTACAGTCAATCCTGCTCTGGCTAGAGCCACATTCATGTCAATGCTACAATGTCATATGCCCCCAATGCAATGTCTGATTCCAGCTGCACAATTATGTTCACAATATTCCGTGTATTTACATACATACAATTTAACGCTGCCCTTATCTCTTGCTTTTGGAGGCGACCACCTCTTTGTTCACTGGCAACACTAAAGTTGTCCCTCACTACCTTTTCCCCATTCCACATCTTCTCTGTTTTGACCTTTGTGATACTTCTATAACGAAGTCCATTTGTCATCCCGCAGCCACCCCCCCCCCCCACCCCATTGTGTAACATGTTTAAATGCACCCCCCACGACACTGTTATCTCTCTCAGCGAGAAGATTGGTTACATTTCGGTTCAGATGAAGCCCAATTCTTCGAAACAACTTTCTCTTTTTCACAATCACCCAACGATCGACGCCCCTTCCCACGACACCATCACTATACCCACGCAATTATCCCGCTGACCTGACTGTGCCTAAATGGTAAAGTTCGTGGCACAGGTACAGTTTAGAGATTGCTACTCTGGAGGCCCTACATTTCATCCTATTCCCTAACTCCTGAAACTGGCCCTGCAACACCATGAAACTGTCCCTCTCTATGTTCATGGTTCCTTTGGTTGTTCACCCTCCTTTTCCAGAAGGTTACCCAGCCCATCCGTTGTGTCCCGAACCTTTGCACCGGGAAGCAACAGATAATACGGGATTCAGAATCTCGGCTGCAAACTACATTATCTATCCCTCAAACTATTGAGTCGACCTCGACTACCATCTTTCTAATCTGCCTACCAGCCCTCCACTCTTTTTCTAGAGTAACCTTATGCACCTTGGTACTATGGGGTTCCCTCAAGTCATCAATACCTGATTCAGTCGTGTTGCTCACTTCATCGCTGCTGTGCAACTTCTCTGAGGCAGTATTATTCTGAAACATGTGCAGCAAAGCTCTCTCTCTCTCTCTTTCTCTCTCCCCCCCCCCCCCCCCACCCCTCTCTCTCTCTTCAGAAAATGGACTATTCACTGTTGAAATAAAAGCGGCTGAGCATCACGAGTTCCCGTTGCTTGTAAAGTTACCTGGAACGCCCTAAAGTTATGAAGTTATGACACGTGATTTAAATAGTCTAGCTCTACGTTGTTGAGATGATATGGAGTGATATGTAAACATTTCCTGTCTCTTAAGGGCAGAGCGAACTGACATTTCTCTTTTGCATGTCATGCCATAGAGAAGATTTTCAGCAGGCTTTCATCAGTTTTACTCAAAATTGCACCTGTTTGCTTGTTCGATTTCCTTGGTCCATTCAGATTCTCTGAAGGATCCCTGGTGTTTCTTATCCATTTGTAAAATCGCCCAAACAATCTGAAATTATCCCACTCACGAACACGGTTTCCGGTTACACTGAGGCAAGTTTGTCTGAAGCGCCTCATAACACACGTAGGTGACTCTTGATGCTGACAGGTGTGTGTGAATCGTCAATGGTAATCCACCAATCTCATGTAGAGCTTCAACTTGTAGCTGTCTATTTCCTGTCCATCAGTTGCTTGGATGCCGCCGGTAAATATCCAAACCTCGCAAATCACAATTGAGAAAGATGGGGCCAATGATCTTTCCGATACCCCGTATCTCGATCACTTATTATTTTCGACACATCATTTTTGTTCTCTGAATCACATCTTTTCCAAAGCAGAGGATTGCAACACTCCCCAAAAAATCTTCATCACTTAAAGAACTGGTACATGGTAACCACGTTTCAGAATCTTCTCTGCACCCACGCTGGTGTACTAATATCCTTTCTATAATGTACGTGCCTAAACTGAACGAGTTCAATTCCGTGAGCTTCAATCAGTACATATTCTGAAGGTCTGGAACGTTACTTTTAATAACCGTCCGTCTTGAGTTACCTTTGATGATTTTCTCTCTATCAAATCTCCTTTTAGCAGTAAGGTGAATTGTCTCTACCTGCCTGTTTCTAACTTAGCGTAAACTAAATAGTGGGAGGCTGCGGTGTTTAGTTGAATGGAGCTTTAGAAAATCAAACTTAAAAGAGAAGGTAGAAGTGTTGGCGAATGAGGAGGACTTGAAACTAGTTAAAAGAGACGAGAGCTCAGAAGAGATTAGTAAAGTTTCCAGACTATAATAGAACAGAGAGTATAGAAGGTGGAAGGAATCTAACCTCTGGCAGAGCAAAAAAGGTGACAAATGTGAGAAAGGAGGTGGTCAATGCAGGACGGAGGGTGTTGTATCACAATGTGTGCACCATACGGAACAAGATAAATGAGCTTGTTGCCTACATTGAAATTGTCAGGTTCGATGTTGTGGACATCAGAGCGACGTGGCTGCAAGGGAATCAGGGCTGAAATCGGAATATCCAAGGATATGGTCCTATCGAAAGGACAGGCAGATGGGAAAAGGGGGCGGCGTTGCATTGTTAATAAGGAATTAAGTTAAATCGATAGCAAGGTGCTACATGGAATCAGAAGGCATTGAATCTGTGCGGGTAGAGTTGAGGAAACGCTAAGGTAAAAAGATCCTGATGGGAGTTATGTACAGGCCCCCGAGCAATCGATAGGATGTGGTGCAGAAAATTAATCAGGAGATAGCAAAGGCATATAAAAAAGGCAATGTCACAATAATCATGGGGGACTTCAATATGCAGGTGGACTGGGAAAATTAGGTTGGCAGTGGATCCAAGAAATGAAATTTGTGGAATGTCTAATAGATGTTTTTTTTGAGAATCTTATGAAGGGCCGACTAGGTAACAGAGCTCTAGATTTGGTGATGAGTTATAAGGCAGACTTGATTAGGGAACTTAAGGCGAAGGAACCTGTAGGCGTAGTGACCACAGGATGATAGGAAGAAGCGAGAATCAGATGTAACGGTTACAGTTCAACAAAAGTAACTATAAAGACATGCGGGAGAATCTGGCGAGAGCTGATTGAAAGGGGAGCCCAGCAGGGAATACAGTGGAACAGCAATGGCAGGAGTGGTTTGCCGTTATTCGGAAGGCACAACAGAAATGCATCCCAAGGAGATGGAACCATGCTGAAGGGTGAGGGGGGATGCGGCATCCATGGCTGACGAGGGAACGACAGCATAAAAGCAAAGGAAAGCATAAAAATTGGCGAGGAGTATTGAGAAGACAGAGGATTGGGAAGCTTTTAAAAGCGAGCAGAGGACAGCTAAAAAGCAATAACGGGACAAAGATGAAATTTGAGTGAAAGCTAGCTAGTAATATTAAAGAGATAGGAAGCTTTTTTCTAAATATAAAGGTAAGAGAGAGTTCAGAATAGGCATTGCACCATTGTAAAATTAGACTGGAGAAGTGATCATAGTAAACAAAGAAATGGCAGAGGAACTGAATGGTTACTTTGCATCAGTTTTCACGGTGGAAGATACCAGTGAGATACCAGAGCTCCAGAAGAATCACGGGGCAGAGGGAAGTGTAGTGGTCATTATTAAGAATAAGGTTTTGGGGGAACTGAAAGGTCTGAAGGTGGATAAATGAACTGGACCAGATGGACTACATCTCAGGATTCTTAAATTGTGGATGCATTGGTGGTGATGTTTCATGAATCGCTGGAGGCAGGGGGGATCCCACAGGACCGGAATGCACCACTGCTGCTTAGAAGGGAGGAGGGCAGAAGATGGGGTATTATAGGGTGGTTAGCCTGACGTCGGTTATTGGTGAGATTTTAGACTTCATTATTAAAGATAAGCTTGTGGAGTACTTTGAAGTGCATGATTACCGCATGGTAGTTTGCAGCATGAAGGAAGAAATAATATGAGCGATAACCGGTGATTTTAATTTACATATCGACTGCAAAAGCCAAATGTGCAAAGGTGGACGAGATAAGGAGTTCTGAGAATATTTTCAGGGTATCTTAGACAAACATTCTGGAGGCAAGCGAGAGCAGGCAACATGTGGCTATGGGTTGTGATTCAATTTTCCCACCGGCAGCGCACACTCGCGCACGTGTTTCCAAAGCTTCCTAAATTCAGCGGCAGTCCGATTAGATTAGAAATTGGCTGAACAAACGCCATTATTCACAAAGGGATGAAGACGGAAAAATGGAAACGACTTGGCAGTTAGTTTAACATCACAAATAGCAAAATGGCTAGAAGCTATTATTAAATAAGTTATTGCAGGGTGCTTGAATAAGTTAACGTTAACCAAGTAGAGTAAATTATTTCGTGAAAGATATATGCTACTTAACCAACTTCTTTAATACATAATGTACTGTGCTGGCTTTAATACATAATGTGCTGGCTCGGCCACCATTTATTTCCCAGACCTTTTTGCCAATGTGAGCACATTGGTGAGCAGTCATCTTGAATCGCTACAGTATCTGAGGTGTAGGTATAGCCGTAGTTTTCCTAGGGATCGAATTCCATGATTTTCATCCAGCCACAGCGAAGAAACGGAGTTGTATTTTGAAAGCAGGATGATGGATTATTTGGAGCTGAACCTCCAGATGCCGGTGTTACCGTTTATCCGCTGTCATTATCCTTTTAAACGGTAGCAGTCCAGGTCTTGCGCATCTTGTAAATGGGACACACTGAAGCCACAGTCCGTCAGTGGTGGAGAAAGTAAAGGTTTGAGGATGCAGTCGCAAGCAGGTCGGCCGCATTGTATTGGATGGTGCCGAGATTTTTCAGTTTTGTGGGAGGTCTTCTTACCCAGGGAAGTGGAGCATATTCCATCATAGTTGTAACTTGAGCCTTATATATGGTGAACAGACTTTGGTTGGGCAGGGATTACGTTGTTCGCTGAAGTATTCGCCGTCTTTGATCTGTTATTGTGGCTCCAACCTTTATACGGCAGGTTCACTTCAGTTTTAGGTCGACGGTAACCGCCAGGACATTGATATTAGACCTTTCAGAAATGGCAATGCTTTTGAATGTGACGGCGTGAAGGGTAGATTTTTTTTTCTGTTGCTGCAGAATTTTTTTGTTTAGAATCTTTATTCTCACAAGTAGGCTGACATTAACGCTGCAATGAAGTTACTGTGAACATCCCCTAGTTGCCACATTCCGGCGTCTTTTCGGGTACACGGAGTGCGATTTCAGAATGTCCAAATTACCTAACAGCAAGTCTTTCTGGACTTGCTGGAGGAAACCGGAGGAAACCCACGTAGACACAAGCAGAAGGTGCATACTCCGAGCAGACAGGGGTCCAAGCCTGGAATTGAACCTGGGACCTTGGTGCTGTGAAGAAACAATGCTAACCACGATGCATTGACAGGAATTTGTGTGGTGAGAATGTTACTTGCTAATTCTCGACTCAAGCTCGTACAGTGTCCAGGGCATTGTGCTGCTTATGGATGTGGACTGCTTCACTATCTCAGGAGTCACAAACGGTATTGATTAATGTGCAGGCTTGAGGTTACTAACTGATCACCAATGATTTTATTAAATGGTGAAACAAGCTTGAGGGGATGAATGACCTACTCCTAATCTTTGTTAATACGTGTTCATGTCCGTTCCTTTGGATGGCGTTCACAGATCAGCTACAAAATCAAAGCATGGCACTAATTTATGTTTATGTACCAGTGTCCTAAGAGGTGATTAGTTCACCCTGCTGAGACAAACATCGGGCACGAGGTCCACGTAACTGTATGGAGCTGTCTGGGAGATTTTACGCAGACTGTTGTTGACCCTTGCAAGGAACTGGTTGCCCGAATGGTAAGTGACGGATTGTACTCCATTCTCATTGGCACGGCATTTCTCTGGTGCGACGATGACTGCAGGTCTTTGTTCAGAAAGACACAGAGCTCAGAGACGGTCTCTCTGAAGAATCAGAGACTTCTCCTGCACGATGCTGAAATCATGTACATATAAATGACTCTGTCTCCGCACATGTTTTAAGATGGCTGCTGCTTGAGTCTTTACTCGTATGCAACCGTCAATCAGGCAAATGTTGATCTCTCTGCAACAGTTGCTGAAAATTCTATAACGTAGAATTGGCAATGGTGTTTTACGCATAAATGGAGAGAGAGTGATAAAGTGTACCTGACTGCTGAATTCGTGAATGTTCTGTTTCTGGCAGCTTTGTGACTGGCGGTGGCCAGACTCTTGGGTCTCCACGCCCCCTCGCAAAGACGGAGTGTTCTTGCCTCAATCAAGTGCTGACTTTTGAAAGATTAGGAAGCGAGGGGTGGATATTAGAGTGTTTCAGTATGCAATTCCTTAACTCGACTCGACCGGCTGGATGCATTCCGGACTGGACGAAGGAATCGGGTTCTCAGGATCCTTCTGAATCATGCACGAGCAAAGTATATATTGTGGATCGGAACATTGGTCGTCCATTTGCGTTATTATGGCGACTCTTTCTTCAGTGGATATGCGTGTGGGATTCGAAGAAATAACCTCTCCTGATCCTCTTCCCGCCCATGGAAAAAATGTGTGGGCCCATTTGTCTACCAGATATTCGGATCTGCAAATAAAAAAGGGTGTTCTGGTAACTCTGGACGCTATCACTGGCGTGAGGGCAATACTACCTGACGTTGGGGCACATAAGACCTTGGAAGATGACAGGGCAAGACGGGAAAGCTGATACAAACATAAATGGTGCCCTTGGCTTTACAGGAAGTCATAAAGGAGCAGAATTTATTGAACATTTCAATTTCTTCATAAGAAATTATATAACATCACAGGGATAGTGTCCAATTCTAATCACCACACCAGGGCAAAATTACAATAACTGAATGAAGATATAAAGATCATTACGTGCAAGGGTTCGCGGAATCGTGAAGTTCAGTTAGATGGAGAGATCGAAATGTTTATAACTTTCTCTTTATACATAAAGAGTAAGAGCAGATTAGATCTCGAAGATCAATTTCATGAAATGCTTTCAGGGAGTAATTATGATGAAACTGGTTCAAGTGTGTTAAATATCAGGAATACGACGATACATATTTAAGGCCTTTGACTAAGATCGATATGTCAAATGAGGAGAATCATCTTTGTTACGTCCTACAATTTGCATTGTGAAGACATGTTGGAAGCAGTTAAATAGTATGCTTCAAAATGCATCCATCAAGTACTTGAAATGGAAACGTGTACGTGTCTGGGAATGAGGTGGGAATTTCAATGTATTGGTTCGAATTAAAACGCTTTGATGAAGAGGTAACAATAACACAATCGCCTTCGTGTTTTAACCCTACTGTGTGGCTGTGCAGATTAGTCTGAAAGACATGCTTCGGCATTTGTCAAGTGGCAGAAAGGAAACTGGATTATGAATAAATCATTGGGCATTATTAATGTAATATCAATTAAAAGTTGGCAAATGGTACATAACTAGACATCGAGAGATAGAGAGAGGGAGAGTGTTAGACGCAGAGTGATAGTCAGAAAGGAACATCAAGACAAATATTTTTTTCATGTGTAGGGGGTACCACTTCTGACCTCGGAGTGCACATACCTCCACGCTGTCTCATTATTTCACGAATTGTACCTGTCACCCAGCATCACTGATGCTCAGCAAGTGGGCCACCTTAGTATTAGGCTGACTGGTGTTTGAACCTGCATACAGCTCTTAGAGACAACCAGCGCCTCTGAAAGGAAAGCTGCACTAAATCACAGGAGACATGATAAATTTTATATTGCTGAGGAGAGAAGATTCTCATTTCACAGATGTCGTACTAGAGACAACAGGCGTGGAAGTTCTCAGACGACGAGAGTGAATGTTCATGTGGGGAAAGGGTGTTCTAGATCTGCAAGGAATACACTACAAAGGGAATGGGAGCTGTTCAACGGGGGGGGGGGGTTAAACATAGAACGTCTGACCCTAAGGAGCTGTCAGTAGAACTAGAAGAACATAAGAACTAGGAGCAGGAGTAGGCCATCTGGTCCTTCGAGCCTGCTCCGCCATTCAATGAGATCATGGCTAATGTTTTGTGGACTCAGCTCCACTTTCCTGCACGAACACCATAACCCTTTATTCCTTTATTCTTCAAAAGACTAACTATCTTTATTTTGAAAATATTTAATGAAGGCAACGGCTTCACTGGGCAGGGAACCAGGAGAAACTGCTCTCCCACGAGTGGGAAATGCCGAATGTCTGACCTTACAATAATAATCGCTTATTGTCACAAATTGGCTTCAATGAAGTAACTGTGAAAAGCCCCTAAAGTCTCATGTGTAAGAACAACAAAGAGCGAAGACAAATTACAGCACAGGAACAGGCACTTCGGCCCTCCAAGCCTGCGCTGATCCAGATCCTCCATCTAAAACTGTTGCCTATTGTCTAAGGATCTGTATCCCTCTGCTCCCTGCCCATTCATGTATCTGCGTAGATACATATTAAATGATGCTATCGTGCCCACCTCTACCACCTCCGCCGGCAATGCGTTCCAGGCACCCACCACCCTCTGCGTAAAGAACTTTCCCCGCATATCTCCCTTAAACCTTTCCCTCTCACCTTGAACTCGTGACCCCTAGTAATTGAGTCCCCCACTCTGGGAAAAAGCTTCTTGCTATCCACCCTGTCTGTACCTCTCATGATTTTGTCGACCTTAATGAGGTCCCCCCTCAATCTCCGTCTTTCTAATGAAAATAATCCTAATCTACTCAACCTCTCTTCATAGTTAGCGCCCTCCATACCAGGCAACATCCTGGTGAACCAACTCTGCACCTTCTCCAAAGCATCCACATCCTTTAGGAATTTTGTGGCGACCAGAACTGTATGCAGTATTCCAAATGTGGCCGTCCAATGTTTATACAACTGTAATATGACCTGCCAACTCTTGTACTCAATACCCCTTCCGATGAAGGAAAGCATGCCGTATGCCTACTTCACCACTCTGTCGACCTGCGCAGCCACCTTCAGGGTACAATGGACCTGAACAGCCAGATCTCTCTGTACATCAATTTTCCCCAGGGCTTTTTCATTTAACGAATAGTTCGCTCTAGAACTGGAACTTCCAAAATACATCACCTCGCATTTGCCCGGATTGAACCCCATCTGCCATTTCTCCGCCCAACTCACCAATCTATCCATATTCTGCTCTATTCTCTGACAGTCCCCTTCACTATCTGCTACTCCACCAATCTTAGTGTCATCTGCAAACTTGCTAATCAGACCACCTATACCTTCCTCCAGATCATTTATGTATATCACAAACAACAGCACGGATCTCTGTGGAACACCACTGGTCACAGCTCTCCATTTTGAGAAACTCCCTTCCACTACTACTCTCTGTCTGCCCAGCCAGTTCTTTATCCATCTAGCTAGTACACCCTGGACCCCATGAGACTTCACTTTTTCCATCAGCCTACCATGGGTAACCTTATCAAATGCATTACTGAAGTGCATGGATATGACATCTACAGCCCTTCCCTCATCAATCAACTGCGTAACTTCCACAAAGAATTCTATTAAGTTGGTAAGACATGACCTTCCCTGCACAAAACCATGTTGCCTATCACTGATAAGCCCATTTTCCTCCAAATGGGAATAGACCCTATCTCTCAGTATCTTCTCCAGCAGCCTCCCTACCACTGACATTAGGCGCACCGGTCTACAATTACCTGGATTATCCCTGCTACCCTTCTTAAACAAGGGGACAACATTAGCAATTCTCCAGTCCTCCGGTATCTCACTCGTGTTCAAGGGCGCTGCAAAGATATCTGTTAAGGCCTCAGCTATTTCCTCAGTCACTTCCCTCAGTAACCTGGATAGTTCACATCCGGACCTGGGGACTTGTCCACCTGAATGCCTTTTAGAATACCCAACACATCCTCCCTCCTTATGCCGACTTGACCTAGAGTAATCAAACAACTATCCCTAACCTCAACATCCGTCATGTCCCTCTCCTCGGTGAATACCGATACAAAATACTCGTTAAGAATCTCACCCATTTTCTCTTACTCCACGCATAACTTTCCTCCTTTGTCATTGAGTGGGCCAACCCTTTCTCTAGTTACCCTCTTGCTCCTTATATATGAATACAAGGCTTTGGGATTTTCCTTAACCCTGGTTCCTAAAGATATTTCATGACCCCTTTTAGCCCTCTTGATACCTCGTTTCAGATTGGTCCGACATTCCCGATATTCTTACAAAACGTCGCCTGTCTTCAGTCGCCTAGACCTTCTGTATGCTTCCTTTTTCCTCTTAGCTAGTCTCACAATTTCACCTGTCATCCATGGTTCCTTAACCTTGCCATTTATATCCCTCGTTTTCACAGGGACATGTCTGTCCTGCACTCTAACCAACCTCTCTTTAAAAGCCTCCCCCATATCAAATGTGGATTTACCTTCAAACAGCTGCGCCCAATCCACATTCCCCAGCTCCTGCCGAATTTTGGTATAGTTGGCCTTCCCCCAATTTAGCACTCTTCCTTTAGGGCCACTCTCGTCTTTGTCCATGAGTATTCTAAAACTTACGGAATTGTGATCACTATTCCCAAAGTAATCCCCGACTGAAACCTCAATCACCTGGCCGGGCTCATTCCCCAACACCAGGTCCAGTATGGCCCCTTCCCGAGTTGGACTATTTCCATACTGCTCTCGAAAACCCTCCTGCATGCTCCTTACAAATTCTGCTCCATCTAGGCCTCTGACACTAAGTGTATCCCAGTCAACGTTGGGAAAATTAAATTGCTCCTACATCTTTCCATAATCTGTTTACATATTTGTATCTCTATCTCACGCTCACTGTTGGGAGGTCTGTAGTCCATCCCCAACATTGTTACCGCACCCTTCCTATTTCTGAGCACTGCCCCCATGGACTCACTGCTCGAGTCCTCCATAGTGCCCTCCTTCAGCACAGCTCTGACATCCTATCTGACAAGTAATGCAACCCCTCCACCCCTTTTACCTCCCTCTCTATCCCGCCTGAAGCATCGATATGCAGGGATATTTAGTTGCCAATCATGCCCTTCCCTCAACCAAGTCTCAGGAATAGCAACAACATCATACTCCCAGGTACTAATCCAAGCCCTAAGTTAATCTGCCTTAACTACTACACTTATTTCATTAAAAGAAATGCACCTCAGACCACCAGTCCTTTGCGTTCATCATCTGCTCGCTGCCTACTCTTCCCCTTAGTCACGGTGAATTCATGACCTAGTTCCTCACAGGCTTTAGTTACTACCTCCTTACTTTCCACTAACCTCCTCATTTGGTTCCCATCCCCCTGCCACATTAGTTTAAACCCTCCCCAACAGCGTTAGCAAAAGCAGCCCGAAGGACATTCATTGGTTCCAGTCCGGCCCAGGTGTAGACCGTCCAATTTGTAGTCGACCCACCTTCCCCAGAACCGGTCCCAATGTTCCAAAAATCTGAAGCCCTCCCCCCTACACCATCTCTCAAGCCGCGCATTCATCCTGCCGATTCTTTCATTTCTGCTCTGACTACCACGTGGCACTGGTAGCAATCCTGAGATTTCTACCTCTGAGGACTTCTTAACTTGGCTCCTAACTCTCTAAATACTGCTTGTCGGGCCTCATCCCCTATTTTACCTATCTCATTGGTGCCTATATGCACCACGACAACTGGCAGTTCACCCTCACCCTTCAGAATGTTCTGCAGCCGATGTGAGACATCCCTGACTCGTGCAAATGGAGGCAACATACCATTCGGGAATCTCGTTTTCGACTACAGAACCGCCTATATACTCCACTTTCAATTGAATCCCTAATGACTATAGCCCTTCCACTCTCTTTCCCGACCTTCTTTACAGCAGAGCCAGCCACCGTGCCATGAATCTGGCTACTGCTGCCTTCCCCTGGTGAGCCATCGCCCCCAACAGTATCCAAAACGGTATACCTGTTTTGGAGGGAGATGCCCGCAGGGGACACATGCACTGCCTTCCTGCTTTTTATCTGCCTTTTGGTCACTCATTCCCTTTCTCCCTCAGAAATCCTAATCTGTGGTGTGACCAGTTCGCTAAACGTGCTATCCACGACCTCCTCGGCATCGCGGATGCTTCAAAGTGAGTCCATCCGCAGTTCCAGAGCCTTCATGCGGTCTACCATGAGCTGCAGCTGGACACACTTTCCGCAGGTGAAGGAGCCAGGGACATCAGCCACGTCCCTGAGCTCACATATTGAGCACGAGGAGCATAACACGGGTCTGAGATCTGCCATTTTTAATCTTAAGCTTAACTTAGTCCAACTATAATATCAAATAATAGATAAATGAAAAAGGGAGAAAAAAAAAAGAAAAATTGTTACCAAAATCACGATTAAAAAAAGAATAGAAATAGAAAAACTTTACCTTATCAACACACCTCAGGGAAAAGAAATACTACTTACCAGTCACCAGCCAATCACTTACCTGCTGGCTGTGACGTCACGGTTCAATTTCTTTCTAGCTCCACCTGCCTTAGAGTCTCTCTCTTGATCTTAACTCGGCTGGGATCGTTACAGTGATTGTTTTTTTGGTTAGAGGAGGAGGTGGGTAGGGAAACACTGAAGAAGTGTTTGGGGTCTAACTGTCACTTGCCAACAGTTCCTCCACAAACCACCCCCTGAATATAGTGACCGCAATGCACTGATGCAAAATTTCCCCGCAACAGCCAATAGGCGGCTCCGCTCTGCTGGATGCTTGCCTTCACTTGAACACGGAGGGTCTCTTGCTCAGGTACACCTTCTGGATACAGTGGCCGCAATGCACCGATGGAAATGTTCACCGCAACAACCAATCAGCGTCTCCGCTCTGCTGCCCTCTGCTGGATCTCTGTAGGTAATTAAACGATGTCACTCGCCAAATAAGTTGTTGTCTTTCACCAAAACAAAAAGGAATGATAGTCGTTTTGAAATTTTGATGAAATACCTCTCGACAAACACTGCAAATGAGCGGGACAAATTAATTCAGTCTAAAGATGTGTAGGGTACGGGAATTGGTCATTCAAAATTGCCTTAATGTCTAAAGATGCAGTGACTGCACGGTGGCGCAGTTGTTAGCCCTTGTGCCTACGGCGCTGAGGAACTGAATTCGATCCTGGCCCTGGAGCACTGTCCGTGTGGAGTTTGCGCATTCTCCACGTGCCTGCGTTTCTTTCACCCCACAAGCCAAAGATGTGCAGGTTAGTTGGAGTGGCGACGCGAAATTGACCCTTAATTGAAAAAAAAAAATAAGTGTCTAAAGTTGGCCATGGCCAACATGCAGTGTCACGTGTATAGAGTAGTGAGTGGGTCTAGGTAGCGTGATCTTTTGGAGGATATGTGCAGATTCCGTCAGTCAAATGGCCTCCTTCTGCATTGTGTCAATTATACATTCAGTCAGTTTTCCATGTTGTAAGCAGAGTGTCGAGTTACTTTCAAGATTATTCCTCAACAAAGACAGAAAAACGGTAAAATTTAAGGCGACAGAGGCTGGTTTAGCTCAGTGGGCTAGACATCTGGTTTGTGATGCATAGCAAAGCCAGCAGCACGGTTCAATTCCCGTACCAGCTGAGAATTCTGAATTATCGCTCCATGTTCCAGAACAGGCGCCGGAATGTGGTGACTAGGGGCTTTTCAGAGGAACGTCATTGCAATGTTAATCATTCTCTTGTAATATCTTTTTGAAAATCGAAATCGTTTTTGCTGAATTACGTGGAATCAAAAATGTCTGCCTTTTAGAATTGATTGGCTTAAGGTTTGAATGTAATTTATAATTTGATAATGTTTAAATGTCATTTATAATAATTATGTTCAAGATGTACTCTGTACTCGGCTTAAAAAAATTACCTGAATGAATTCAACAAAGGAAGCTGTAGTCTCAAGTATGTATTAGCTTGAGGACTCACAACTCTCGAGTTTCTCGTTAGATTCCTGAGAGATGGGATCGGTAAATGTTCGCTGAAAACATACTTCAATTTATGTCCCATCCTAAGATACATTGTTTAAACTGGAGAGCCCTGAAAGAGGACTTTTTACATTTGAGCAGTCAGTCTAAATCGGTTTCCTTTAATGTTCAAACATTTCTTGTCGTTATGATTCCAAGCCAGCAAGACGTTCGAGGGAATACGCTAACGTTGTCGGAGAAAGGGGCAGGGGGTCCTGGGGCGTGGTGGGTGCGGGGCTGGGGGGGGGGGGGGGGTCTAGTGAGGGCGGCTTAGGGAGCAGGTCCAGAGTTGAAAAAGAATAAAGAGTCGGGGTAGCAGTTTGGGAGTGATGGTGGATTGAGGAGTATTCGGAGCAGAGGGGTTTGAAGGGATACGGAACGAGAGCAAAGGAGGAAACTGTAGGAAAGAAAGAGGAACGATGCAAATCAAATGGGTAACCATGGCACTTCGTCTAAAACCCACCACCATTACAGGCTTGTACAGCGTCAAATCGGTGTTTGCTGCGTTTTTGTGCACCAATAATTTGCACCAGGCCAGGGGAAAGTTCATATCGTTTGACAGCTCCATGCAGAGTGGGTTCACGAGCGACACGGTGGCGCAGTGTTTAGTACTGCTGCCTCATGGTGCTCAGGGTCCGGGTCCGGGCCCCGGGTCACCCTCCGTTCTCCCCTTGTCTGTGTGGGTCTCACTCCCACAGCCGAAAGACATGTGCGGGCAGGTGGATTGGCCACGCCAAACTGCCCCTAAACTGGAAAGGAAGAATTGGGTATTCTAAATTTACGGGGAAAAAAGTAGAATCACAAAAAATGTATTGTTATTTTTTTCCAATTAAGGGTCAATTTAGCGTGGCCAATTAATCCCGCCTGCACATCTTTGGGTTGTGGAGTGGGACACAAGTAGAAACCGGGAGAATGTGCAAACTGCACATGGAAAGTGACCCGGACCGGTCCTCGGCTCCCTAAAGCACAAATGAGCTCTGATACACGTTACTCAGATGGGAAAGTTCATGGCACTTGTGAAACTGATCAATAACGCAATGGCATCACTAACGGACCCACGATACGGTGGATTTTTAAAATCACTTCCACGACAGCACAGGTTGGAACCATGCGACATCCAATTTGCTCCATTGGAAGCCCAGACTGCGGGCATGATGACTATATTTCTTTCCATTCAAGTTCAGAATGTGTCCATCATTGCTGTGTATATCAGTGCTTAAAGAGACATGCAGATTGTATCAACAGTTCAACAATTTGTGCACCAGCAGAATACGGGGATTGTTGACGTTTTGCCCCGTGGGAGGAAAACCATGGAACACGAAAATACTTTCCTCTCTCACGATGATGCCATGCGCACTCTCTTAATTCAGCTTCCATTACGTAGTGCCCTTGCAGATACCCATCTGTCAGTCCAGACTGGAGCTGGCAATGTCGAGGTGGCAGAATACCAATATGATCCCCGAAACCACGCAGAGCCTCGAAGGTGTCCGGTAAGCACATTTGTAGTCTGCCCTTTCCGTCTCCTTTCACCTATCATGCTGCCGCTGCTGGACAAGAACAGCAGCAGAGCACGAGGCAAGTTACGGTCACGCATTAGGCAGGCAAGGGAATAGAGAGGGAGAAACGTTGAATTATGTTTGTGTGAGTGGATGTTTCTTTGGATACCTCTGTTAATGTATATATTTTGTTGTTTCTCGTTTAATTACAGAATAATTGTCCATTGGAATGTTCGATGGACGTCTCAGATGGTTGTAAAGTGGTCAATAGATATCTATGTTGGGAAAGAAATGTTGTTGCCTTGGAAGTAACGTCTTCACAGGCATCCTCCGACATCTTGTCCGGGTCGAAAACGTCAATGAACCATGTTCCCCGTTTCCCCCTCCTCCGAAAGTCTCCTCTAGATTTTTGGCGACAATGTATGTGTCCTCCTGACGGTAATGACATGACAGGTGCAGCGGCACACCATAGAGTTAAACATCTGATTCTACCAGTACCGGAAGCTACATTCCGAATCAGAATGTTTCTGCTTCACAACTATGGCCTTCCTGCAAGTATCCTGATGGTTTCATTGCTATTCATATGCAAACTGTGGTACCAGTCTTCTTTCACAAGTTGCTTGTCCATTCAGGCTCAAAGGTTCTGAGAATGGCTGAACGCTTTAGCATGAATTTATCATACCTTCTGCAGGACAGTGAACATTCACAAACACGATGCATTCCGCTTGGTCACACAGCAACGGCAGACTAATGGAGTCTGTCCCTATCCCCGGGAATACCTGGGCGACTCTGAGCCACATAAAGTATTGGGAAAACCTCTATATGCATCCGCGCCATTAATTTTCAAATAACAGACGTATGTCAATAACCCCGAAATTCTCATTTGATAACGAATCGTTTTTTATAATACCAGCGTGTGTCCCTCCCATGGCGGAACACAAATTCAACCGGGAGTGACTACAGAAGAATTCAGTGGACAAACACAACCAAAGTTTCAAAGACACATGGAAAAGCTTCTGAAGCACTCGTTCCTACAAGGAGAAAAGCAGTTGTGGTACCGTTAGCAGGACCCACACCACTTTAAGGTTGACGAACATCAAATCAGCGGCCACTCTTGTAGTCCAGAGCCTGAACCCAAACCCCTGAAGACAAAACAGAATTAACTTTCAAAAACGAACTGTATAAATATTTAATGGAGTGTAATTACGAAGTAGAAAGGTCATGAGATTTTACGAGGATGGGCTCCATTTAAGGGGCGCGGCGAAAATCGAGACACTATCGCGTCAGAAATCATCCCACGTTCAAAAGAGGCGCACAAGTTTTAAATAGTCTCGATTGTGAAGATTGTGGACTATTAGTTTCAGCGTAAAATACTGACCAGATTAAGGGCTAGAGTCAGCAGGCAGTGAACAGAATTTATGAGCAAAGCTGACGACACTGGCGTCCATAAGGCAGCAATGAAAATAATTATGGACCGTAGCCAATATAGAGACAGAAAGCCCACTGGAGGTAAAAGTTAGAGAGTGAATTATATTTAAAAATAACAGTCAGCAGTACGTTTTCGAGTTCATAACTGGATACAGCGCAACAACGGAAACAATGCCAGCAGCAAACAGAGTATGGTAAATGACAAGAACAGTAATGCAATTAAATCTAGTTACTCTAATTCAGAACTGGATAGAGAGACTTACCCGGGATACCAACAATAGCCAGGATGGGATAGTAAAAATATTGAATAACGCGAAGTGCGTATTCAACACGGTCTGCTAACGTTAACCACCAATAATCTGCAGTAATACGCTCAAACCAATAGGACAAACTCCTCTCCATTGTTGTAACATTCGAATCTATTGTCCTCAGATTTTGATCCATTATTCGAACATTCCAATCTGTCGTTCTCACATTATGATAAGTTGCCGTTTCGTTCCAATCTATTGTACCCATTTTCTGAACCATTGTTGAAATATTCCAATCTACTGTTCTCATATTTTGATCCGTTGTTGAAACAGTCAAATCTCTTGCACTCAGGTTCTGATAAATAGCTGTAACGTTCCAATCTATTGCTCTGTCATTCTGATCCATTGTTGGAACTTTTCAATCTCTTGTTCTCAGATTCTGAGCACTCCACTCCCCTCTCCCTCTGGAGCCGGTGATCCCTGTCAGTGATGAGGTGACGCTCTACTCCAGCAGATAGCACATTGAAAGGAATCTCTTATTAATAGAGGAGGGAAACCCTCCAGTGACATAGTCGAAATCCATGGAGACAGACATTAATTACAGTACCTGAACAAACAAAGCCAGTACACGCTTTGTAATCCAAAGCTTTGTACTTTGGACCACTCCTATCCTTGTCCACCAGCACCAAACTAGTATGGTTTCTCAACAAAGGAGAACAATTCCCCGGTCTGGATTGGAAGCCTAAGGATATCTGAGGACAGAAGTGGTGGACTTAGCGGATGGAAAGACCATAATACATCATTCATCCTTTGCTATCGGAGTGGTGGCTAAATACTGAAGCTTTGTAAATGTTACAGTCCGAAATAAAACAGAGAAGTGTGAACCATGAACAATAGTTCATTCAGCATTTTTCGGTGATGAGGAAATTTCCAGAAGTCATAATCCATAATCGGAATCTTTTCTGCATGTCGAAAAAATGGATTTCTAGCACAGAGGAAGCATATATTGGTTCACAAAATAAAACTAAGGAACCATTTGATGAAGGCAGCGAAAATCATTTGATGAACACAGTGGAGGTTTTGTTCTGTCTGAGATCAAATGCCATTTAATGGGCTTGTGGCAGAAAAGGATTCCCATGGATTACAGTTAATGGCAATGTGGGTGTGCTGTCAATTCAGAGGCAGAAATCAGGGAGAAGTGATGAACAATTTTTATTCAGACTGTATAGGAATATTACGGAATATGTCCAATAGATGACCGCACTTTTCTGATCTAATTGGAGTTGTTTTGAACCCAAAGACGGGAATTGCATTGGTTGACTTTGAAATGTAATTTGGAAATGTAAAAGACAGTGTGAATATCAGTGCAATTTGTGAGGGCACCGACTAGTGTCACGCGGGAGAGTTTAAACTAGTATGGTAGGGGGTTGGGCACGTGAGCAATAGGTCAGAAGGTGAGAGCATTGAGGGAGAACTAGGGAATAGGGACAGTATGGCTCTGAGGCAGAGCAGCCAGGGTGAAGTTGCTGAACACAGCGGGTCTGGTGGCCTGAAGTGCATATGTTTCAACACAAGAGGTATTACGGGTAAGGCAGATGAACTTGGAGCTGGATTAGTACTTGGAAATATGATGTTGTTGCCATTACAGAGACCTGGTTGAGGGAAGGGCAGGATTGGCAGCGAAACGTTCCAGGATTTAGATGTTTCCGGCGGGATAGAGGGGGATGTAAAAGGGGTGGCGGAGTTGCGCTACTGGTTAGAGAGAATATCATAGCTGTACTACGGGAGGACACCTCAGAGGGCAGTGAGGCTACATGGGTAGAGATCAGGAATAAGAAGGGTGCAGTCACAATGTTGGGGGTTTACTACAGGCCTCCCAACAGCCAGCGGGAGATAGAGGAGCAGATAGGTAGACAGATTTTGGAAAAGAGTAAAAACAACAGGGTTGTAGTGATGGGAG
Source organism: Scyliorhinus torazame (assembly GCF_047496885.1). NCBI lineage: Eukaryota > Metazoa > Chordata > Chondrichthyes > Carcharhiniformes > Scyliorhinidae > Scyliorhinus > Scyliorhinus torazame. Next base: position 182,505,876 of record NC_092711.1, on the reverse strand, counting down.
ACTTCAACTTCCCCAATATTGACTGGGACTCACCTAGTGCCAGGGGCTTAGGCGGGGCAGAGTTTGTAAGAAGCATCCAGGAGGGCTTCTTTAAAAGAATATGTAGACAGTCCAACTAGGAAAGGGGCTGTACTGGGCCTGGTATTGGGGAATGAGCCCGGCCAGGTGATAGAAGTCTCAGTAGGAGAGCATTTCGGGAACAGTGACCACAATTCAGTAAGTTTTAAAGTGCTGGTGGACAAGGATGGGAGTGGTCCAAGGGTGAATGTGCTAAATTGGGGGAAGGCTAATTATAACAATATTAGGCGGGAACTGAAGAACCTAGATTGGGGGCGGATGTTTGAGGGTAAATCAACATCTGCCATGTGGGAGGCTTTCAAGTGTCAGTTGAAAGGAATTCAGGACCTGCATGTTCCTGTGACGAAGAAGGATGAATACGGCAATTTTCGGGAACATTGGATAATATTGTAGGCCTCGTCAAAAAGAAAAAGGAGGCATTTGTCAGGGCTAAAAGGCTGGGAACAGACGAAGCCTGTGTGGAATATAAGGAAAGTAGGCAGGAACTGAAGCAAGGAGTCAGAAGGGCGAGAAGGGGTCACGAAAAGTCATTGGCAAATAGAGTTAAGGAAAATCCTAAGGCTTTTTACACGTACATAAAAAGCAAGAGGATATCCAGTTAAAGGGTTGGCCCACTGAAGGTTAGGCAAGGGAATCAATGTGTGGAGCCAGAAGAAATGGGCGAGGTACTAAATGAATACTTTGCATCAGTATTCACCAAAGAGAAGGAATTGGTAGATGTTGAGTCTGGAGAAGGGGGTGTAGATAGCCTGGGTCACATTGAGATCCAAAAAGACGAGGTGTTGGGCGTCTTGAAAAATATTAAGGTAGATAAGTCCCCAGGGCCTGATGGGATCTACCCTAGAATACTGAAGGAGGCTAGAGAGGAAATTGCTGAGGCCTTGACAGAAATCTTTGGATCCTCACTGTCTTCGGGTGATGTCCCGGTGGACTGGAGAATAGCCAATGTTGTTCCTCTGTTTAAGAAGGGTAGCAAGGATAATCCAGGGAACTACAGGCCGGTGAGCCTTACGTCAGTGGTAGGGAAATTACTGGAGAGAATTCTTCGAGACAGGGTCTACTCCCATTTGGAAGCAAATGGACGTATCAGTGAGAGGCAGCATGGTTTTGTGAAGGGGAGATCGTGTCTCACTAACTTGATAGAGTTTTTCGAGGAGGTCACAAAGATGATTGATGCAGGTAGGGCAGTGGATGTGTCTATATGGACTTCAGTAAGGCCTTTGACAAGGTCCCTCATGGTAGACTAGTACAAAAGGTGAAGTCACAGGGGATCAAGGGTGAGCTGGCAAGGTGCATGCAGAACTGGCTCGGTCATAGAAGGCAGAAGGTAGCAAAAGAACGATGCTTTTCTAATTGGAGGGCTGTGACTAGTGGTGTTCCGCAGGGATCAGTGCTGGGACCTTTGCTGTTTGTAGTATATATAAATGAGTTGGAGGAAAATGTAACTGGTCTGATTAGTAAGTTTGCAGACGACACAAAGGTTGGTGAAATTGCGGGTAGCGAAGAGGACTGTCAGAGGATACAGCAGGATTTAGATTGTTTGGAGACTTGGGCGGAGAGATGGCAGATGGGGTTTAATCCGGACAAATGTGAGGTAATGCATTTTGGAAGGTCTAATGCAGGCAGGGAATATACAGTGACTGGTAGAACCCTCAAGAGTATTGAACGTCAGAGAGATCTAGGTGTACAGGTCCACAGGTCACTGAAATGGGCAACACAAGTGGAGAAGGTAGTCAAGGAGGCAAACAGCATGCTTGCCTTCATTGGCCGGGCATTGAGTATAAGAATTGGCAAGTCATGTTGCAGCTGTATAGAACCTTAGATAGGCCACACTTGGAGGATAGTGTTCAATCTGGTCACCATACTACCAGAAGGATGTGGAGGCTTTCGAGAGGCTTCAGGCGAGATTTACCAGAATGGTGCCTAGTATGGAGGGCATTAGCTATGAGGAGCGGTTGACTAAACTCGGTCTGTTCTCACTGGAACGACGGTGGTTGAGGGGCGACCTGATAAAGGTCTGCCAATTTATGAGGGTCATAAACAGAGTATAGTCAGAGGCTTTTCCCCAGGGTAGAGGGGTCAATTACTAGGGGGCATAGGTTTAAGATGCGAGGGGCAAGGTTTAGAATAGATGTAAGAGGCATGTCTTTTACACAGAGGGTAGTGGGTGCCTGGAACTCGCTACCGGAGGAGGTAGTGAAAGCAGGGACGATAGTGACATTTAAGGGGCATCTTGACAAATACATGAATGGAGTGGGAATCGAGGGATACGGACCCAGGAAGTGTAGAAGATTGTAGTTTCGTCGGGCAGCATGCTCGGCACGGGCTTGGAGGGCCGAAGGGCCTGTTCCTGTGCTGTACTTTTCTTTGTTGTTTTGTTCTTTGACAGGTATTTGAAACGACCAGATATGTGGGAAATACAATGTCGTGCAAATGAATGTGCTGCAGACTATTTTAAACGTGGTTCCCGAAAAAGAGGCGCTGCAAGGCTTTGAAAGAGCCAAAAAAAATGACAGTGTTTAAAAAACCCAGAAGACATTTATGTAAATAAACAGAGATATAGCTGGGAAAGAAAGAATATCGTGTTCATGTATCAAAATTAGTGATTAGTCCTCAGCAGGCGAATTGTACATAATTCTGGATACTATATTTGTGTCATGATCTTGCAGGAGGTGAAGTTGAGATTCATGGGAATGAAGATGGGACTGAGGGATTGCATTCAGACATATGGACTGGAGAAGGTGGGATTGTTTTTCGTAGAGCAGATCGGGAAGAGAGGAGGTTACCAGGGATAATCAAAATCATGTGTTGCTTGAGTAAATATGTAGTAACTGGGTTCAGCACAAAATAGTCAAACGAAGACAGACCAGGGAGAATGCTGATGATGAATATAGGGCCGGGGAAGACATAACTTATGAAGTGATGCCGGAAGGAAGGTGACAATGAGGTGAGGCCAGAAAGATAGCGCTGATGAAGGTAGGCTGGCGAGGATTTTTTCAAATGAAGATAGACCATAGAATCATAGAGGTTTACAGCATGGAAACAGGCCCTTCGGCCCAACCAGTCCATGCCGCCCAGTTTTTACCATTAAGCTAGTCCCAGTTGCCCGCACTTGGCCCATAACCCTCTATACCCATCTTACCCATGAGGTATCTAAATGCTTTTTAAAAGACACAATTGTACCCGCCTCTACTACTACCTCTGGCAACCCATTCCAGACACTCACTACCCTCTGAGTAAAGACATTGTCCCTCTGGGCCCTGCTGACTCTCTCCCCTCTCACCTTAAAACCTATGCCCTCTAGTTTTAGACTCCCCTACCTTTGGGAAAAGATGTTGACTATCTGCCTTATCTATGTCCCTCATTATTTTCTAGACCTCTATAAGATCACCCGTAAGCCTCCTACGCTCCAGGGAAAAAAGTCCCAGTCTATCCAGCCTCTCCTTATAACTCAAACCATCAAGTCCCGGCAACATCCTAGTAAATCTTTTCTGCACTCTTTCTAGTTTAATAATATCCTTTCTATAATAGGGTGACCAGAACTGCACACAGTATTCCAAGTGTGGCCGTACCAATGTCTTGTACAACTTCAACAAGACGTCCCAACTCCTGTATTCAATGTTCTGACCAATGAAACCAAGCATGTCGAATGCCTTCTTCACCACCCTGTCCACCTGCGACTCCACCTTCAAGGAGCTATGAACCTGTACTCCTAGATCTCTTTGTTCTATAACTCTCCCCAACGCCATACCATTAACTGAGTAGGTCCTGGCCTGATTCGATCTGCCAAAATGCATCACCTCACATTTATCTAAATTAAACTCCATCTGCCATTCGTCGGCCCACTGGCTTAATTGATCAAGATCCCGTTGCAATCCTAGATAACCTTCTTCACTATCCACTGTGCCACCAATCTTGGTGTCATCTGCAAACTTACTAACCATGCCTCCTAAATTCTCATCCAAATCATCAATATAAATCACAAATAACAGTGGACCCAGCACCGATCCCTCAGGCACACCACTGGTCACAGGCCTCCAGTTTGAAAAACAACCCTCTACAACCACCCTCTGTCTTCTGTCGTCCAGCCAATTTTGAATCCAATTGGCAACCTCACCCTGGATCCCGTGAGCTTTAACCTTCTGCAACAACCTACCATGCGGTACATTGTCAAAGGCTTTGCTAAAGTCCATGTAGACAACGTCTACTGCACTGCCCTCATCTACCTTCTTGGTCACCCCCTCAAAAAACTCAATCAAATTTGTGAGACATGATTTTCCACGCACAAAGCCATGCTGCCTGCCCCGAATCAGTCCTTGCCTCTCTAAATGCTTGTAGATCCTGTCTCTCAGAATACCTTCTAGCAATTTTTTTTTAAATAAATATTTTATTGAAAATCTTTGGTCAACCAACACAGTACATTGTGCATCCTTTACACAATATTATAACAACACAAATAACAATGACCTATTTTATAAACAAAAAATGAATAAATAATAAATAACAAAAATGAAAACTAACCCTAATTGGCAACTGCCTTATCACAAGTAACACACTCCAAAAATATAATTTAACAGTCCAAAATATAATTATCTGTCGCAACGACCTATACATATTATACAGTATATATTAACAACCCTGAGAGTCCTTCTGGTTCCTCCTCTCTCCCCCCTTCCCCCCCCCCTACCCCCCCCCCCCCCCACCCCCCCCCCCCCCGATCCTGGGCTGCTGCTGCTGCCTTCTTTTTTCCATTCCATCTATCTTTCTGCGAGGTATTCGACGAACGGTTGCCACCGCCTGGTGAACCCTTGAGCCGACTCCCTTAGAACGAACTTAATCCGCTCTAGCTTTATAAACCCTGCCATGTCATTTATCCAGGTCTCCACCCCCGGGGGCTTGGCTTCTTTCCACATTAACAATATCCTGCGCCGGGCTACTAGGGACGCAAAGGCCAAAACATCGGCCTCTCTCGCCTCCTGCACTCCCGGCTCTTGTGCAACCCCAAATATAGCCAACCCCCAGCTTGGTCCTTCTAGCAATTTACTTACTATAGACGTTAGGCTCACCGGTCTGTAGTTCCAAGGCTTTTCCCTGCTGCCCTTCTTAAACAAGGGCACAACATTCGCCACTCTCCAATCTTCAGGCACCTCACCTGTGGCTGCCGATGATTCAAATATCTTTGTTAGGGGACCCGCAATTTCCTCCCTAGCCTCCCACAATATCCTGGGATACATTTCATCAGGTCCCGGGGATTTATCTACCTTGATGCGCTTTAAGACTTCCAGCACCTCCTCCTCTGTAATATGCACACTTCTCAAGACATCACTATTTATTTCCCTTAGTTTCCTAACATCCATGCCTTTCTCCAACGTGAATACCGATGAGAAAAATTCATTCAGGATCTCACCCAACTCTTGTGGCTCTGCACATAGATGTCCTTGTTGATCGTTAAGAGGCCCTACTCTGTTCCTAGTTACTCTTTTCCCCTTTATGTATCTGTAGAATCTCTTTGGATTCTCCTTTGCATTATTTGCCAAAGCAATTTCATGTCACCTTTTTGCCCTCCTGATTCCCCTCTTAACTCTATTTCGACAATCTCTATACTCTTCAAGGGATCCACTTGATCCCAGTTGTTTATGAACGTCATATGCCTCCTTCTTCTTTTTGACCAGAGTCTCAATATCTCGAGTCATCCAGGGTTCCCTACTTCTACCAGCCTTGCCCTTCACTATAAAGGGAATGTGCTTATCCTGCACCCTGGTTAATACATTTTTAAAAGCCTCCCATTTACTAGCCGTCCCTTTGCCTGCCAACAGTCTCCCCCAATCTACCTCTGAAAGTTCCTGCCTGATACCATCAAAATTTGCCTTGCCCCAATTAAGAATTTTAACTCTTGGGCCAGACCTATCATTCTCCATAGCTATCTTAAAACTAATGGAGTATTGGTCACTTGTCCCAAAGTGATCCCTCACTAACACTTCTGTCACTTGCCCTTCCTTATTTCCCAAGACGAGGTCAAGTTTTGCCCCCTCTCTAGTCGGTCCATCCACATACTGAATGATAAATTCCTCCTGAATACACTCAACAAATTTCCCTCCATCCAAGCCCCTAATGCTATGGCTGTCCCAGTCAATGTTGGGAAAGTTAAAGTCCCCTACTATTACCACCCTATTTTTCTTGCGGCTATCTGTAATGTCCTTCCATATTTGCTCCTCAATTTCCCGCTGACTATTTGGGGGCCTGTACTACAGTCCTATCAAGGTGATCTCTCCCTTCTTATTTTTCAGTTCCACCCATATAGACTCAGTGGGCGAACCCTCGGATATATCCCCTCTAAGTACTGCCGTAATGTTCTCCCTAATCAAAAACGCCACTCCCCCTCCTCTCTTACCTCCTGTTCTATCCTTTCTATAACATCTGGTCCCCGGAACATTGAGCTGCCAGTCCTGCCCCTCCCTTAGCCATGTTTCAGTCATAGCTATAATATCCCAGTCCCATGTGCCCATCCATGCCCTGAGTTCATCCGCTTTGCCCGTCAGGCCCCTTGCATTGAAATACATGCTGTTTAATGTCGACTTTCCTTGCTCTCTGCCCTGCTTTCTCTGGTCATGCTTTACACACTCTCCCTTCCTGCCTTTTGTTTCCGTCCCCACTGACTTCCTACATCGGTTCCCACCCCCCTGCCACATTAGTTTAAACCCTCCCCAACTGCACTAGCAAACACACCCCCGAGAACATTGGTTCCGGTCCCACCCAGATGCAGACCGTCCGATTTGTACAGGCCCCACCTCCCCCAGAACCGGTCCCAATGTCCCAGGAATTTGAAACCCTCCCTCTTGCACCACCTCTCAAGCCACGTATTCATCCTAGCTATCCTGTCATTCCTACTCTGACTATCACGTGGCACTGGTAGCAATCCTGAGATTACTACCTTTGAGGTCCTACATTTTAGTTTAACTCCTAACTCCCTAAATTCAGCTTGTAGGACCTCATCCCGTTTTTTACCTATATCGTTGGTGCCTATATGCACCACGGCAGCTGGCTGTTCACCCTCCCCCTCCAGAATGCCCTGCAGCCGCTCCGAGACATCCTTGACCCTTGCACCAGGGAGGCAACATACCAACCTGGATTCTCGTTTGCGTCCGCAGAAACGCCTGTCTATTCCCCTTACAATTGAATCCCCTATCACTATAGCTCTGCCACTCTTTTTCCCGCCCTTCTGTGCAGCAGAGCCAGCCACGGTGCCATGAACCTGGCTTCTGCCACCTTCCCCTGGTGAGCCATCTCCCCCAACAGTTTCCAAAACGGTAAATTTGTTTTGGAGGGAGATGACCGCAGGGGATCCCTGCACTGCCTTCCTACTCTTCCTCTGTCTGTTGGTCACCCATTCCCTATCTGCCTCAGTAATTTTAATCTGCGGTGTGACCAACTCACTGAATGTGCTATCCACAACTTCCTCAGCATCGCGGATGCTCCAAAGTGAATCCATCCGCAGCTCCAGAGCCGTCAAGCGGTCTAACAGGAGCTGCAGTTGGACACACTTCTTGCAGATGAAGGAGTCAGGGACACCAGAAGGGTCCCTGACTTGCCACATCTCACAAGAGGAGCATGACTGTTCTTCAGTTCCCGCCTAATATTGTTATAATTAGCCTTCCCCCAATTTAGCACATTCATCCTCGGACCACTCTTATCCTTGTCCACCAGTACTTTAAAACTTACTGAATTGTGGTCACTGTTACCGAAATGCTCCCCTACTGAAACATCTACCACCAGGCCGGGCTCATTCCCCAATATCAGGTCCAGTACCGCCCCTTCCCTAGTTGGACTGTCTACATATTGTTTTAAGAAGCCCTCCTGGATGCTCCTTACAAACTCCGCCCCGTCTAAGCCCCTGGCACTAGGTGAGTCCCAGTCAATATTGGGGAAGTTGAAGTCTCCCATCACCACAACCCTATTGTTTTTACTCTTTTCCAAAATCTGTCTACCTATCTGCTCCTCTATCTCCCGCTGGCTGTTGGGAGGCCTGTAGTATACCCCCAACATTGTGACTGCACCCTTCTTATTCCTGATTTCTACCCATATAGCCTCACTGCCCTCTGAGGTGTCCTCTCGCAGTACAGCTGTGATATTCTCCCGAACAAGTAGCGCAACTCCACCTCCCCTTTTACATCCCCCTCTATCCCGCCTGAAACATCTAAATCCTGGAACGTTTAGCTGCCAATCCTGCCCTTCCCTCAACCAGGTCTTTGTAATGGCAACAACATCATAGTTCCAAGTACTAATCCAAGCTCTAAGTTCATCTGCCTTACCCGTAATACTCCTTGCATTAAAACATATGCACTTCAGGCCACCAGACCCGCTGTGTTCAGCAACTTCTCCCTGTCTGCTATGCCTCAGAGCCACACTGTCCCTATTCCCTAGTTCTCCCTCAATGCTCTCACCTTCTGACCTATTGCTCCCGTGCCCACCCCCCTGCCATACTAGTTTAAACCCTCCCGTGTGACACTAGCAAACCTCGCGGCAGGATATTTATGCCTCTCCGGTTTAGATGCAACCCGCCCGTCTTATACAGGTCACACCTGCCCCGGAAGTGCTCCCAGTGGTCCAGATAATGGAAACCCTCCCTCCTACACCAGCTGTATAGCCACGTGTTTAGCTGCTCTATCTTCCTATTTCTAGCCTCACTGGAACGTGGCACAGGGAGTAATCCCGAGATTACAACCCTCGAGGTCCTGTCTTTTAACTTTCTGCCTCGGTCCCTGAACTCCTGCTGCAGAACCTCATGCCCCTTCCTGCCTATGTCGTTAGTACCAATATGTACAACGACCTCTGCCTGTTTGCCCTCCCCCTTCAGGATGCCCTCTACCCGTTCGGAGACATCCTGGACCCTGACACCAGGGAGGCAACATACCATCCTGGAGTCTCTTTCACGTCCACAGAAGCGCCTATCTGTGCCCCTGACTATAGAGTTCCCTATTACTATTACTCTTCTGCGCTTTGACCCTCCCTTCTGAACATCAGAGCCAGCCATGGTGCCACTGCACTGGCTGCTGCTGTTTTCCCCTGATAGGCTATCCCCCCGCCCCCCCCCCCCCCCCGACAGTATCCAAAGGGGTATATCTGTTCGAGAGGGGGACAACCAGGATTCCTGCACTGACTGCCTGCCCTTTCTGGTGGTCACCCATTTCTCTGCCTGCACCTTGGGTGTGCCCACATTTACATAACTGCGATCTATGACGCTTTCCGCCACCTGCATGCTCCTAAGTGCATCCAATTGCTGCTCCAACCGAACCATGCGGTCTGTGAGGAGCTCCAGTTGGGTGCACTTTCTGCAGATGAAGCCATCCGGGACGGTGGAAGCCTCCCGGAGCTGCCACATCTCACAGTCAGAGCACAGCACCCCTCTAACTGACATTGCGTCAATTAATTAAAATTAAAATTTGTCTGTTTGTTTTAAAAAAAAATTTTTAATTTCAAAGTTACTGTCAACTATCTGTTTCCTAGCACTAGATTTCTAATAGAAATGCGATAGCTAACTATAGTACTCTCCGATCTCTGGCTTAGATATCCCTCTAAATTATAATTAAGTTATTATGTTTAATTAGTTACCAAATACTAGCCACAGCTTTTATGTGATGTCACTTCAGTTTCCCCCCGACACACACAATTTGAAAAAAGGTATAAAAGTAAAAATAAGTAAAAATCACTTACTTACCTTCTTACCTTCTGAGTGTCTTAGATGTTCTCAGGTTCTCTCGCTGACAGAGACTGCTCCTCCACCTCCGAACCTTGACCTGCACAATGCTAATAATATAATAATATAATATGGCACTAACCTCACACCAATGGGTCTTATTATTAGGTTAGAGGAGGGGGGCGGGTGTTTGAGGGCAAATCAACATCTGACATGTGGGAGGCTTTCAAGTGGCAGTTGAAAGGAATACAGGACCGGCATGTTCCTGTGAGGAAGAAAGATAAATACGGCAAATTTCGGGAACCTTGGATGACGAGTGATATTGTACGCCTCGTCAAAAAGAAAAAGGAGGCATTTGTCAGGGCTAAAAGGCTGGGAACAGACGAAGCCTGCGTGGAATATAAGGAAAGTAGGAATGAACTTAAGCAAGGAGTCAGGAGGGCTAGAAGGGGACACGAAAAGTCATTGGCAAATAGGGTTAAGGAAAATCCCAAGGCTTTTTACACGTACATAAAAAGCAAGAGGGTAGCCAGGGAAAGGGTTGGCCCACTGAAGGATAGGCAAGGGAATCTATGTGTGGAGCCAGAGGAAATGGGCGAGGTACTAAATGAATACTTTGCATCAGTATTCACCAAAGAGAAGGAATTGGTAGGTGTTGAGTCTGGAGAAGGGGGTGTAGATAGCCTGGGTCACATTGTGATCCAAAAAGACGAGGTGTTGGGTGTCTTAAAAAATATTAAGGTAGATAAGTCCCCAGGGTCTGATGGGATCTACCCCAGAATACTGAAGGAGGCTGGGGAGGAAATTGCTCAGGCCTTGACAGAGATCTTTGGATCCTCGCTGTCTTCAGGGATGTCCCGGAGGACTGGAGAATAGCCAATGTTGTTCCTCTGTTTAAGAAGGGTAGCAAAGATAATCCCGGGAACTAAAGGCCGGTGAGCCTTACTTCAGTGGTAGGGAAATTACTGGAGAGAATTCTTCGAGACAGGATCTACTCCCATTTGGAAGCAAATGGACGTATTAGTGAGAGGCAGCACGGTTTTGTGAGGGGGAGGTCGTGTCTCACTAACTTGATAGAGTTTTTCGAGGAGGTCACTAAGATGATTGATGCAGGTAGGGCAGTAGATGTTGTCTATATGGACTTCAGTAAGGCCTTTGACAAGGTCCCTCATGGTAGACTATTACAAAAGGTGAAGTCACACGGGATCAGGGGAGAGCTGGCAAGGTGGATACAGAACTGGCTAGGCCATAGAAGGCAGAGAGTAGCAATGGAGGGATGCTTTTCTAATTGGAGGGCTGTGACCAGTGGTGTTCCACAGGGATCAGTGCTGGGACCTTTGCTCTTTGTAGTATATATAAATGATTTGGAGGAAAATGTAACTGGTCTGATTAGTAAGTTTGCAGTCGACACAAAGGTTGGTGGAATTGCGGATAGCGATGAGGACTGTCGGAGGATACAGCAGGATTTAGATTGTCTGGAGACTTGGACGGAAAGATGGCAGATGGAGTTTAATCCGGACAAATGTGAGGTAATGCATTTTGGAAGGTCTAATGCAGGTAGGGAACATGCAGTGAATGGTAGAACCCTCAAGAGTATTGAAAGTCAAAGAGATCTAGGAGTACAGGTCCACAGGTCATTGAAAGGGGCATCACAGGTGGAAAAGGTAGTCAAGAAGGTATACGGCATGCTTGCCTTCATTGGCCGGGGCATTGAGTATAAGAATTGGCAAGTCATGTTGCAGCTGTATAGAACCTTAGTTAGGCCACACTTGGAGTATAGTGTTCAATTCTGGTCGCCACACTACCAGAAGGATGTGGAGGCTTTAGAGAGGGTGCAGAAGAGATTTACCAGAATGTTGCCTGGTATGGAGGGCATTAGCTATGAGGAGCGGTTGAATAAACTCAGTTTGTTCTCACTGGAACGAAGGAGGTTGAGGGCAGACCTGATAGAGGTATACAAAATTATGAGGGGCATAGACAGAGTGGATAGTCAGAGGCTTTTCCCCTGGGTAGAGGGGTCAATTATTAGGGGGCATAGGTTGAAGGTGAGAGGGGCAAGGTTTAGAGTAGATGTACGAGGCAAGTTTTTTACGCAGAGGGTAGTGGGTGCCTGGAACTCGCTACCGGAGGAGGTAGTGGAAGCAGGGACGATAGGGACATTTAAGGGGCATCTTGACAAATATATGAATAGGATGGGAATAGAAGGATAAGGACCCAGGAAGTGTAGAAGATTGTAGTTTAGTCGGGCAGCATGGTCGGCACGGGAATGGAGGGCCGAAGGGCCTGTTCCTGTGCTGTACATTTCTTTGTTCTTTGTTGACACGGGTCTGAGCTCTCCTGCCATGACTTAAACCTGAAGTTAAATTTGAACTATACTACACAGCTAAGAGAAAGTCAAAGAGAGAAAAATCACTTACCAGTCACAAGCCAATCACTTACCTGCTGGCTGTGATGTAATTGCTCCCGAGACTCCCTCACAGGTCTGCTTCTCTGCACCTCCTTAAGATGAGCACCAAATTCCCTTAACTAGTTAATTAGTTTACTTAATTAATTGGATTTTATTTATTTTTGGAAACTCAACCCCAAACACCAAACTCCAAAAAACACAGCCCTCACTCCCCTCTTACCCGAACTCAGCCTTACCCAAACTCAGATACACTCTGTTTGCTTCCAGCACTCTGTTTCGAAAGGCACTTCAGCCACACCTTTTGTATCCTTCCTGATTTACAGTCAGCCAATAGGCCTGCTCCCTAAACTGATCTCCCGAATCTAACAGCTGACCTGCAAGGTAAGGACGTTTTTAAACAGTACTTACCTCTCCCAGGCCGCGAACTTTTAAACTCTCCGCTCTGACTCGCAGCTCCCGCGCTTTTTCAATCTCCCTCGCTGTTTCCAAAGTCCCGGCTCTCTCTCTCTCGCTCCCAGCTGACCTGCAAGGTAAGGAGGTTGTTAAGCAGTCAAGTTTAGACCAGTTAAGTTTTGTTACTTTATTCATCCAAGGGATGTGGGCCATCCCTGAGGACAATGTAGAGTCAACCACATTACTGTGGGCCTGGGGTCACATGTAGGCCAGACGAGGACGACAGGTTTCCTTCCCTAAACGAAACCTTTACTCACCTAAGGAAAGGAAACGAGTGAACCAGATGGGCTTTCAAGACTATCGACCATGCTTTATGTTCATATTTGAATTCCAGATGTATTTAATTCAAATTCACCACCTGGCATGGGGGGGGGGGGGGGGGGGGGGGGGGGGGGGGGGGGGGGGGGGGGGGGGGGATTGAACCCAGGTCCTCAGAGCATGACTCTGGGTCTCTGGGCTACAAGGTCAGCGACAATACCACTACGCCATTGCCTCCCCGGAGCAATTATGCCAATAGGCCGGGGAGGTTGTTGATGATGAAGTGTGGCTGGGGAGGCTAGACCTGATGGAGAGGCCCGGGAGGATGACACTAATGAGCTGAGATCGGGGATCATGGTGCAGACGAATATTGGCCTGGGTGGTTGGTTCTCTTGCATCGAATTCCGCGGAGGATTTTGCCCATTGAAAGAGGCTTTGAAGGTGCCGATGAAGATTGGCGTGCGTGGATGGAGCTGAAGAGTCGAATCATTCAGAGGGTTGTACTGATGGAAAGAGGCCTCGGAAGGGGGCGTGCACTAGTGACGATCCTCAACTGCAATGTCAAGCCTCCTGTCCCATTCACAACCAGTCAGGGGATGCGGAGTTCTCCAGATCGCAAAGATGTTACTCACGATTCGGAAATGGAATATTCCCTGAAATTGAAACAATCGCTGGTCGGGAGGGAGCCCAATTCTACTGACCAGATCGATGGCCTCTGTGAATTGGACAATTACGGAGTTGCTCAACTCACCCGTTAAAATTCTTCTTCCGCGATATCTGCCAAATCAGTCGAAAATTAGACAAACGACTTGAGATCATGTCAAATTCCGAGTCACTTTGTCCATGGGACTGACCAAAGAGTATCCATTTCATTTGATCGACAGGATGCAGCAGAAAAACACAGTCACCAGAAATGCTGGTGGATCTGCTTTATGTAGGCCCATGAGGCGATCACCTTTAATGACTGCTCATGGCACCTTATGGGCCACAGTTATCAATTTATACAGCCAGACTTTGAAGAATTGGAACCAGATGCTGATAATAATATGGAGGCAGTAGGCTGAAGGCAAATCACCCTGAGATTTTTGAGGACCCAGGAAAACTTAAGGATGAAGGGTAAATGTCTGAAAAGTGGTAAGCAAACCAATCCCTCATATTGTGAACAGGAATGGGCGGGGATGGTCAGCATCTGAATCCTACAACTAGGTGGAAAGCGTCACGTGAAATGGACATGCTAGAAGACCATTGCAACAACAGAGAACAAAGCCTGACCATGACTCTGATCCTGGGTGCCTGTACAAACTTCAGTACAGCAACCAAGTGAAACGAAGCGTCACTGCAGTTTAGGAGACCTGAAAGAGACAGCAATACAGTAAGAGTTCTCCCATGGAGAAGGAAGCGGGAAGGGAGGTGGTGGAAGCAGGGACGATAGTGACGCTTCAGGGGCATCTTGACAAATACATGAACAGGGTGAAAAAAGGGGGATACGGACCCCGGATGTGTAGAAGATTTTAGTTGAGACGGGCAGCATGGCCGGCGCAGGCTTGGAGGGCCGAAGAGCCTGTTCCTGTGCTCTACCTTTTGTTTCTTCTTTGTTCCTTGTAGCTGGGACTTGCTCCAGAATAAAGTCCCAGTAGAGGCGAAGAGGTCGACCAGAAAGTGATCCCCAAAAGCAATGAGCCGAGACAATGATAGGGTAGTTAAATCCGTCATGCTAATTAATATTCAACGAAGGGAGAAGGACAACAGTCACTGAAATAAGACAGGGTTGTAAGCGGCCGTCTTGACGCTAAGTGGACTTTTAAAAAGCCATGAAGATCCGAGGAGGCAGCTGAGCGTCGGTAAATAATTAATGAGGGACCTAGGAGCTATGGTGCCCTGATTGTCCCAGTCAAGGGTCGGAGATAGTGCTTAGAAAGTGAAGCTTGCGTGTGCCCAGAGATCAAGGGAAATCTAATCGTGGAAGATGTGAAATATACCTAGATTTGTATATTTGAGACTGTCCGAGTGGGCGAGACATAAGGATAGAATTCAAAGGAAGAACTTCAAATTTGGTGATTGAATACCCTCGTGTGGAAGAAAAAGCTTCAGTGAGGCTGCTTGTCTCACAATGTCACAAACGTCTCGGCACATTATCGATAAATCCATGGAACCTGTTTTGCTAGTTTCTGCCATTTACTTTGGAGTCTGGTGTGCCGGACTACAGATCACCTCTTAGTTCACATGTATCTCATTCATACACTGGATGTTAGAGCATAACATAGATGTTGTAAAGTGATTCATTTTTCCATACTTATAAGCACATGTAATGATGGGGTTTAAGAGTAGTGAATATTTGACTCATGTTTTGTTGTTTGCACTGAGTTATTTTCGAACCTTGTGTTTTCTGTAAAAGAATCAACTTTACTTGTTTATTAAATACGTTTATAGTTTTGCTAAAATATCATCAACAGACGCCTCTGAATTTGTTCTTCAGCCTTCCTCCACTTCTTATAATGAAAAAATATAACTATCTGAAACGGAAAAAACAGCCCTTTAATTCGGAGATAGAAATGTCCGATGCAACACGGTCATCTTCAGTGATCACAGGTACAGTTAAACAAATTAATTGCGAGTGTTGTTTAGTCGACTTCAGCGAAGATGTTTTCCGTTCGGCCTAAAAATACAAAGTGTTGGACAACCTCCTCAGGCCTGGTTGCATAGGTTGTAGGAATTGAAAGATACGTGAATCATTTCCTAGATCCCGTATATATTCCACAAAGCTAAAAACAGATATCGAGAATATGCTGAAATATATTCTTATTTAAATATAAGTTTAGACTAACTAATTGTTTCTTTTCAATTAACAGTGAAGGGCTGCATTGTAATATCTGCCGATTCCCTTCGTTAACTTAGTTGAATAGTTCATAATAAACAATAATGTCACAGGCATGCTCATATGCGGAAATTAGTTTTGCTCCTCGAACTTTGAAACACTTTTCAAGAAATGCCCATGTCGTACTACGTCCATTTTCAATCAAACACGCACACACACAAAACACACGCACTCACTCAAACACTGAAACAAAGACATGGACATACACTCACAAGATACACTCGCTCTACAAACGCCAAATACACACACATTCAAACACAAAAAAACATGCACACACAAGCATACACAAACACACGTAAAGAGAAACAAGCACACAAACACACATACACAGGAACATATTGTTGAACAACTTATTTGCAGTATGGACACATGGTACTCTTTACTTTCTATAATTGCCAGATATTCTGGACAACCCTTCCTTGATGCCGTATCGTTTTAGTGCAGTTCCACTGATCCCCAATGCATCCAATTCGTTTGCATTGAAAACGCAACCGATGTCCCTATTTGTCACACAAAATAAGAACCTGGAGCTCATGAGCAGGATACCATTTAATGTTGTCTATGAAAAAACGCTCAGTGTTAACATGCAATTAACTGCATATTACGACCAGGATCGAGAGATACACAGTTCAATTCATAACTTTGGAACTTTCTGCCATAGATACTCCTGATTTATCACAAGGTGGACTGTTACAGTCCTCAACACTGATGAATAATCAATATTATTGGTTGAAGAACCTCGCGATTTCTTCCTCTGCTCCGACACAATCCAGATCCAAGACAGCGCACTGAATGAGACCAATCCTCCCAAAAAAACATGAAACATCCTGGCAGCAGCAAAATTAATAATTGCTAAATTCCAAACCTAGTGGTTCAGTTAGTTTTAATTGTTTTGCATAACGGAAAATAATTCAATGAATCTGCGGGGTTGCTCATTGCAATATAGCTTGTCCACAGGCTATATTTCACCGTTGCCATGAATGCTGATCAGCGTGCTCCAATCCACGCTGATATATTTTGTCCAACAGGGAAGGCCGCAAAGAAATGGATGTGTGCGATATTTTATCCCTGGTTATCGTTCAGGAGGAAGACAACAAGTTGTTGTTTATTTAGTTGAAATGTAGAGCAGCTGAACAATGTTTCCCAATTATCTCCAAAACAGAATAGGGAATTGAAAGGTAGAGAAGTGTAAATGCTGAATGGACGGGATCAGTTTTATCCCCGTAGGAGTTACTGGGGCGAAATTTTCCGGTATCGGCGCGACGTGCGCCGGCCAGCGCCCAAAACAGCGCAAATCAGTCGGGCATCGCGCCGCCCCAAAGGTGCGGAATCCTCCGCATCTTGGGGGGCCGAGACACAGGGCGGGATTCACCGACCCGGCTGGGGGCTGGCGTGAATCCTGCCCCCGCCGGTTGCTGAATTCTCCGGCACCGGATATTCGGCCGGGGTGAGAAT
Source organism: Scyliorhinus torazame (assembly GCF_047496885.1). Taxonomy (NCBI): domain Eukaryota; kingdom Metazoa; phylum Chordata; class Chondrichthyes; order Carcharhiniformes; family Scyliorhinidae; genus Scyliorhinus; species Scyliorhinus torazame. Next base: position 182,488,656 of record NC_092711.1, on the reverse strand, counting down.
CCGGTGCGGACCTAGCCCCTCAAGGTGAGGCCTTGGCCCCTAAACGTGCGGAGAAATCCGCACCATTGGGGCGGTCCGACGCCGGAGTGGTTCACGCCACTCCATTCCGCCGGGACCCCCGCCCTGCTGGGTAGGGGAGAATCCCGCCCCATATTCTCCGGGGCCACTGCGATGCTCTGCCTCCCCTGGGGTGAATTTCCCGACAACGAGGTTCATTTCTGTTTTTATAAATACATTAAACTGGGACCGTGGCTGCTGAGGGAGAAAGAGGGGATACGGAAAGGTTTCAACATCGCCATTGTTTGCGGACAGTTGTGCCGCTGGGTAGAAGGCTTCTGCTAGGGCCGAGTGGAGTAGCGGGGGTGGGCAGGAGGTGGGCTGTGAGGTCGAGGTGGACGGGGATGGAGCACCATTGCAGTTGCCTGCAAGGCAGCCATGCAACTGCACACGTCGTTGACTGCCCATTGATAATTTAGTGTCACAGATCATATGGGTGTGTCCCCCAAGGCGCCGTCTTTGTTGCCCTCTGACCCCCATGGCCAGGAGCCCTTGTCACGAAGGGTGCAAACTAATTACCACTTAGCTGCATGTGTCCAACTATATGAAACTGTGCGTTTTGTGTTTCTCCACCACAGTGAAAGTGGCACACAGCCGACAAGAGACGACTTAAGCTGGAGAACAGCCAGACCTGCGTCCCCTCACTGCAGCTGAGTAGTGGTCCTTATCGGTGGGCCCTTGAAGAACGCGGTCAGGGAGGCAGAGGTCGGCATCAGGTGAGTAGGCGAGATGCCGCAGAGCTGCTGTTCCTCATTGCATGTGTCACCACACGTACCCCCACATCCACCACCACCTCTCCAACCCCCTACCCACACCACCCACTCACCCAGCACCGCCACCCCAGCACCTTCTCCACGCACACAACAGCCTCCACGGTCCGTAACGCCACCACTATCACCCACACCACCCATACCACCCCCTCAATCTCCCGTACGGCCCACTCTTCCACCAGCACCACCCCCAAACACTAACCCCCCCCCCCCCCCCCCCCAAAACGGCACCTTCAGCCGAACCCGCCCCCAATCCGCGTACCAATCGTGCATCTCGCTTGTGTGTTGCATGAACAACTGGCAATGAGGCCAGCCCTTCTCCTGTCCCCTGCCACGTATCCCAACCACAACACCAGGAGGAGATCAGCGAATGGTAGGAAAACATGAACACGGACTGGAGCCCTCCACCTGCAGTCCGAAATACCCGAGAGCACCAGTCCGGGGACGAGCTAGACTTCCCGTCACAGCTGTTTCCAACACCCTCCACCATCTCAGAGATGCTCACCTCTGTTGCGCATGTTAGTGAGCACGCTCCTGGGGTCCTATCTAGTGGGCAGTACACACGCGCTGCGGTAGAGCAGGCGGAAGTAGAAACATCCAAGGGGCTGGACGGTCGGATTGTGGCAGGACCTAGGGACTAGAGGCTCTCTGGGCGGGTTTCCAGCACCTTGGAAGGGCAGTCGAATCGAAAGTGGAGATACAGTCTCAGAGCCATTGACTACATGAGGTGGTATTGACAACCTTCCAGTACATGCAAGTGCAGTTGGAGCAGTCGAACCGTCTGCCAGAGCAGGAGATGGTTCCGACCATGTGTGCCACCCAGGTCAAAAACGCATAGGTTTCATCCGCGGTGGAGGCCTTGGGAGCTAAGGTTTCCACCACGGGTCAGGACGACCAAGGCCTGGGGCACTCTCTTTACATTTGAAAACCAGACCCTTCGATAATGGAGCTGCTGCCCCACTCAGTGTCCTATCAGAATACGTCCGGTTGTAGGTTTGCTTTTTTTATATAACTCCAGAGGCAGAATGACGGCTATCTGACTTTCTGTACCTCGCTGATTCCAGTCCTAATATGAGATGGAACATTCACATGCCAGATTCCATTAAAGAGTAGGGCTATGCTCTATCACAACCCGATATGAAACAGTTAATGGAAAAATAAAGCTCCATCTACAGTCAATTATCAAACACATCCGGCAGGGCGTCACAGAGTAACTAGGAGACATCAGAAAGCACAAATTCTGAGAATTATTTCTGGAGACTGGAATACAGCACACCATCAAGCACACATTTCTGGGATTATTTGAAATAACTAGGCCTACCTATTGCATCTGTTAACACAAATCAGACAAAGTATGTCCACAGTGTGAAGATTATCTGAAGAGCAAACTCTGAGAATGCTCTCACCAGTTGTCCTTCCAGACACTATCCACATTGGTGTAAACCCATACCGACACTTTCCGTAACAATTTATGTCACACTCGACTAATCCTGCGTCGCTGTCTCCTATTTCTCTGACGAATATTCAGTTTTCTAATTGCTCAATTCTCTCTAAGACAATCTCCCTGAATGTTACTCCAGGGATCATCCTCCCCTGCTTCATTCCATCCTATACAATCCCTTTGAACTCTTAACATAACTCCAGTGATAGTTTCCCCTGCTCTAATCACTCTGATGCCATTTCCAGAACCACCCCCGGAATTCTCGCCCCTACTCCATTCCCTCTGATACCATCCCGCTGAACTCTCTGAACAGTCCACCAGGACTCCTCTGTCCTGGCTCCATTTCCTCTGATGTATTCTCACTGAAATAACTAAGCATCGTCCCAGGGGTCCGCTCTTCCTGTTTCATTCTCCTGAAATCACTGAACATCTTCCGATGGCTCCACTAGTGATTGTCATTCCGAAAGTGTTGACATCCCCTCTACCGTTTTACCAGATACCTTCGGAATATTAATTCGTAGCTTTGAGGAAGCAAGCAGGGAACAAACACGCAGGAATTTACATATTTTTCTCCAAACACGTGTTTTGTGTTAACTCTACCGTGCTGCATTCCAGTTGGCACCATCACATCCAATTAGACATCTCTTGTCAATTAATTAGGGCACTTGGTTGATGCACTACAGATAATTGCTTTCATTCAAATTTGGAATTGTTTCGATGCTGTCAGAATTAGTGCACCACTGAAAGCTTCGACATCATTTCTCTTATTTTCGGATATACTCTTGTGCGGCATGCCAAAGTTACTATGTATAGAAAAAGGAGAAGAGTAGCTAAAATAAAAGATAGACTCACAAAATTACAGACCAGTTCTGGTGCAGAGAAATGCTATTCGGCCCATCGTCTCTACCAGCCCCTCACCTATCTCCAAACGAGGATTATCACTGAATGACATCCCCTGCCTTTCCCACATACCCTTGCACATTGTTTGTGTTCACATATTCAGCGAATTATCTCTTGAATGTATCGACTAAAGCTACCTCCACTAGACCACTAGGCAATGCAGTCCAATCTGAATCACTCTCTGTGTGAAAAGGTATTTATTTTCGGATGCCACATTTGCTGATTTTGCAAATAACATTAGACCTGTGCCGTCACGTTCAAGATAATTTTGAGATCGGGAACGGTTTCTTCCAACTACCCTGTCTAGCTCCCACATAATTTTAAAAACTTCTGTCCAATCTCTACTCCAAGGAGAGCAGTCCCATCTCTCCAGACTATCCTTATGACTGAAGTTTCCAATTTCTGGAATCAGTTTTGCAAACAGCTTCTGCATTCACCAATGCATTCACATCCTTCCGATAATGTAGCGCCCAGAACTGCACACAATATTCCAGATGAGGGATAAACACTGTTTTATGTCAGTTCAGCATAACCCCCTTGCTCTTGTAGTCCATTTCCTCTTTTACTAAAGCCCAGGATACTATATACGTTATTAACCGGTCTCTCCATGTGTCTTGCCACGTTTAAAGGCCCGTAAAGACCAGGCCCTTCTGCTCATGCATCTGAAGAGATTTATCTCTTATTTTAGATTGTTTCTTCATGTCCTGACAACTAAAATGAATCACCTCACAACTCTTAGTGTTGAACTTCATTTGCCATCTCTTTGCTCACTCCCCAAAAGTTTCCATATCATTTAGAAGTTCGAGTCTGTCCTCGCAGTTTGGAATACTATCAAGCTTCGTATCATCCATAAACGAGGAATTTCCCACTGCAGAACAAGATCTCGCTACTGTACAATTTATTCCATGAGCTCTAAATTTTCAGAAAAGCCTGAGGCGGGGATTTCCGTCCTGTGATACCAGAATTGCGAACAACGATTGGGTGGAGAATCACGCGTGAAGCGCAAATCATGGCCAGTGCCAGATGCCCGTCAGAATGGCATGATCCAGCGCCTCGACAGCAGTATCAATGCATTCTACTCTGCAGGTACAGGAAGCACCATTGGCATATCACTTTCGAGCCTGGCCCAGTATTCTTCGGGGCCTCCGCGATGCTATGCCTCCACCAGGAGGAAATACAGATGGTGTATTTCACTTATGGTTATTTAAATCGGAAAAAAGGTACCGTGGATAGTGAGGGAGAGAGAGTGGGTCGGACATAGAGAGGCGCGACCGAGGGCCGCACGCAGGACTGGGTCGGGAAGGGGATCTCTGCCAGGGGCAGACTGATTATCGCGGGGTGACGGAGGTGACCAGCGGTTGGGCCGTGGGGTGGGGTGACCCCATCGAGATCGGGGTTCCAAGGCACAGACCAACACTGCTGCAGCCTGCATGGCAGCCGTGTTGATGTGCTCGCCGGTGATTGCCCAACGTGGCCCGTGGTTGTGCAGCGTGACACCGGCCGTATGGTCTCCCCACCCCTCCACCCCGCACTCCGTCCCCTTCCGCCTCACGAATTCAACCTAGCATTCCCCCCAACGGAGGGTGAACCGCCGTGTGGGTATCACGCCATCAACCGAAGGAAAACGCTCATGGTCGCCCCTACAGGAAAGTGTTCAACTGGGCCACGTAGCGTAACAATGGTACGGGTAGGGCCAGCCATACCCTGCTGGCTGGGACGTAAGACAGTGAGGAGTGTGAGCCGGCTGCCCAATAGTCCGAGCAGGAAGAGAAGGGAGGAGGAAGTGGGAAGGCGGTACCACATGATGTCTCATGTCTACCGGCGGCGACTGTCATTCAGGACCTACCAGACCGGGATTGCCGTTGAAGCCTCCGACTTAGCACACACCATATAGCGTATCTGCAGGAGCATGGCGCACCTGGCATTGCAGGGTATGGGGGAGGGCACCCACACCCGGTGGCAGACAAGGTGCTGGTCTAACTGAAACTTGATACAACGGTGTCCTGCCAGGCGCTGAGAGGGGACCCGTCTGGAATCTCAATACCTCGGTGCACAGTTACATCTACACCGTCACTATGGTCCTATAAGCCCCGTCAGCGCAATATATTAAATTACATGTGGACCGAGTCCACCAAAATGCCAGGTCAGTGGAATTCGCCTTCATCGCTGGGATGCCCCAGGTGCAGGGATTGACCGACTTGATTCAAGTCACCTGAGAGCACTGGCCCACGTTTCTTTCCTCCTGGCACACTCGATGATTCCTGGCGCCTGCGAGCTGCACCACAAGCTGAGGGATTGGCTATTGTGCGACACAGGTTATCCTCTGTGGTCATGGCTGATGACGCCTATTTGAAGGCCAGAGACGAAAGCGGAGGCCCGACACAACGCCGTCCATGCCGCGACCATGGATATAATCCAGCGGTGCTTCAGCCTGGACCGCTCTCGAAGGGCACTCTAGCATAGTGCTAGGAGAGTCTCCCACATCCTGGTGGTTTGCTGTATTACTGCATAGAGGGACGACGTGCTGGAGCTGGCGAATGAATTCCAGGCCTTGTCCGACGAGGAGTATGCGGGGAAGGGCAAAAATGAAGAAAGGAAAAAATTGAGAAGTACCGATGTTGATAGGGACGTGGGCCTCCTTGTTAGTGGGTCACTGAAAGCTAGCAAGCAGATGTTGCATACAATTTGGAAGGCAATCCGTATGCTGGGCTTTATTGCGACGGGGTTTGAGTGCAGGAGTAAGAAAGGATATCTCTTTGAAGATATATTAATTCTTGGTGTAACCACAACTGAAGTATTGAGTCCAGTTTTGCTCCCTTATCTATGTAGGGTATTAAATACCACTGAGAGAGAGCTGCGGAGGTTCACCAGATTAATATCTGGAGGTCTGGTTTGTTTTATGATCAGAGATTAAGGGAAGGAGATTGAATGGCCTAGAGTTTCGATGAATGAGTTGTGACTTCACAGAAACTTCTAAAATTCTTGCATGATGTGACAAGCTGGGGACACTGACAAATGGTCGCCCCCGGCTGGGGAGATAAAGGTACGGGGTATAATCTCATTTAAGATTGATGTGTGAGGGTGTTTATTCAGTCAAGCGACTGGTGAATCTTTAAAATTATTCCCGCGAGGGGACACTGGTAGCTGAATCATCAAGTATGTTCATGACAGAAATCCATGACAGAAATATTTCTCGATTCTAATAACATCCAGAGATTAGGGAGAGTATGCAAGAAATTGCATTGGACTGGATTATCAGGCGTCATCGAATTAGCTGAGTCGGCTCAAATGTTCAAATGGCCTGGTTACGTTTTGTTCCTAATTTAGATGGTTCCAACCGAGTTTCAACAGGAATCAACAATGTGCAGAAAAGGTAATTCTTCCAATCTAGTACATTCTCGTTGTTGCTCTTCGCCTACGATTCCAAAGTCTTCTGAGTTACTGTCTTAGATGTTTCACAATCGTAACTGACGCCCTGATATCCTGACATCCTTTCTGATAATTCGACACACCCAGATTAACAAATTTGGCTCATCCCGCCGACTCGTTGTACCTCTATTCTTGGTGCCCATGTTGCTGTAGTGCATAGCAGGGACTGTCTCCGAATTGTTACTTACTTACTGCATGATATTTTGAAGAACAATGAATACCAAAAAATCGTAGACTGGACTGACTCACTTGTTGGACTACTAGCAGGTGTCGAACTGGGCAGAAAGATAAATCTTAGATTATATAATCTGCAGTGCATAAGGAGGCCATTCGGCCCATCTAGTCTACACCGGCCCTTTAAAAGAGCACCACAGTAAAGCTCACACCTCCACCCTATCCCAGTAACTCCATCAATTATGTTTTGTACACTCAGGGTAATTTAGCATGGCCAATGCACCTAACCTGCACATCTTTGGACTGTGCGAGGAAACCGGAGCGCCCAGAGGAAATGCAGGCAAAAAAGGGAAGAATGTGCAGACTACTCACAGACGGTGACCCAAGCAACAGTTTGAACCACGGTTGTGCCGTACCATCTGTTTAATCGGAATATATTCTAAATAAGCAGAATGTCCTTAATTACTGACTCTATGAGCAATCGTTGAGAGAGTGGAAAGTGTTTGCAATTCTCTACCTTAGTTCGCTTGGATGCTCAGTACATATTTCTAGATACAACGGCAACCCTGGACAGGTTGATAGCGACCGAAATGGCAATGATGCATGAACGCCAGGATCTGTTTTAATGTCAGTAGAAGTTCGAAGAGAGGAATGACCCACACCTGGTCCTGTGTCCTACAACCAACGGTCCTCATTTTGCTAAACCGTGGCGTCATAAAAACAAGGATGTACTGAACAGGTAATGGTACTTCGAGCAGCATACGGAAAATATTGGAAGACACGATAGAGCATGGAATTAATATCCTGGCCATTGCGATTCTCTTTTCTCGCCGGTGAGGCACCCACGCTGCCGTTTTCCCTGAGGCGTGGGGTGGGTAAAATGGGGAATCCCATTGACAAGTTGCAGTGCTAGAGAATGCCATATAATCACGCAGCATGTGTGCAATAATTAAAATACCGCAACTGGAGTTGATTTTGCAATTGTTTTTATCGCCCTTCCACAGAAAGTGTCCTCCTCCTTGACTGGATTGCGTCAGAAAACAATATATACATTCGCTGCACTGTTTCAAGTGGAGGAGGGATTTTCATCTTGTTTGAATAGACTGCGCAAATATGCCCTGGCATTCAAAAGAACGGAAGAGATATGATGAGGAGGAAAGGTGGGTACTCGGCGAAACCTTGATGTCCTTCTGAATCAGTTGCAGAAAGTACGTGTGCAACTTCAGCAAGCACCAACGAAAGCAAATGATAAGTTGGCCTTCATAGGCAGAAGATTGAGGCGATGAAACGGGAAAAGAACAAAGAACAAAAGAACAAAGAAAAATGCAGCACAGGAACCGGCGCTTCAGCCCTCCACGCCTGTACCAGTCATGACCCCAACCTTTGCCAAAACCCTGAGCACTTGCATGTGCCGTATCCCTCTATACCCATCCTATCAATCTGTTTGTCAAGATGCCTTTTGAACACCGTTAATGTACATGCTTCCACAACCTCCTCGAGCAATGCGTTCCAGGCACTCACCACGCTCTGCATAAAAGAACCTGCCTCACACACCTCCTCTAAACATTTCACATGGACCTTAAAGCTATGCCCCTTCGTGACTCATCTCTCCACTCTGGGAAAGAGTGCTTGCCGATTCACTTTATCCATGTTGCTCATAATCTTGCAGAGCTCTATCAGGTCACCCCCCAACCTTCGTCTTTCTCATGAAAACTCTCCGAGGGTATTCAGCTTCTCCACATGTTTAAGAACCTACAGACCAGGCAACAACCTGCTAAACCTCCTCTGCACTCTCTCCAAAGTCTCCACATCCTTTTGGTAGTGTGGCGACCAGAATTGAGCACAATATTCCAAGTGTGGCCTGACCAAGGTTCTATGCAACTGCAGCCTGACTTGCCATTTTTGATACTCGATGCCCCGTCCAATGAAGGCAAGCATTCTGTATGCTTTCTTGACTACCTTATCCACTTGTATTGTCACCTTCAAGGATCTGTGGACCTGCACGCCTCGATCTCGCTGAGGTTTACCATATTGAGTATATTTCCCCTCTATGCTGGACGTGCCAAAATGCATTACGTCACATTTGTCCGGATTAAATTCCATTTGACATTTCCCTGCCCAGTATCCAACCTATCTATGTCCTGCTGTATCCTCTGACAATCCTCAACGTCATCTGCCACTCCATCAAATTTCGTGTCAACCGAAAACTTGCTTATCAAACCAACTACATTTCCCTCCAAATCATTTGAGTTTACTGCACACATCAGACGCCCCAGCACAGATCTTGGTGGAAAACCACTATTCACAACTTTCCATTGAGAAAAGCACCCTTCTACTGCTACCGTATGCCTTCTTTGACGTACCAGTTCTGTATCCATCTTACTACCACACCGATGACCCCGTGTCACTTCACCTTTTGCACCAGTCTGATATAAGGCACCTTGTCAAAGGCTTTACTGAAGTCCATGTAAACAACATCCACTGCCCTGCCTTCATCAATCATCTTTGTCACCTCCTCAAAAAACTCGACGGTGTTAGTGAGGCACGACCTCCCCTTCACAAAACCATGCTGTCTACCGCTAATGAGTCCATTTGTTTCGAAATGGGTATGAATCATGTCCCTGTGAATTCTTTCCAATGTATGGCTCACCGGGCTATAGTTTTCAGGATTATCCCTGCTACATTTCTTAAACAGCGGGACCCCGTTAGCTACTCTCCAGTCCTCTGGGATCTCAACTGTAGCCAATGAGGCTTCAGTAAATGGCAAATCTTCAGACAAAGATGTCAGTAAATGCGCGAGCAATTTTCGTCCTTGCTTCCCTCAGTATTCTGGGATAAATCCCATCCGTCCCAGGAGACTTATCTACCACAATATATTTTGAAAGACCTATTACCTCCTCCCTTTTGATGTTCATATGATTCAGACTGTCCACACACCCTACCCAAGAATCATCTTCCACACAGTTCCTTTCTTTGGTGCACACTGATGCTAATTACATCTTTATTACCTCGCCTATTTACTCTGGCTCAACACATAGATTACCCTGACTGTCCTTAAATGATCCAATCCTATCGCTGGCCACCCTCCTGCCTTTTCATATCAATAAAAAGCTTTGGGATTCACCTTAATCCTATTTGCCAAGGGTTTCCTTGACCCCCCCCCCTCCCTCCTAGCCCTCCTAACTTCCCGCTTAAGTACCTTCCTACTTTCTCTCTACCCTCAGGGGTTTCGATTGTCCCGACCCTTCTAGTCCGTCCACAAGTCTCCTTTTTCTTTTTTTCGAAGTTCACAATATTCGTCGTTTTCCAAGGCTCCCTAAACTTCCCATACCTACCCTTCGTTCTCGCAGGAACGTGACTTTCCTCAATCATAATAAACTGCAGCTTGAAAGACTACCACATGTCCGGTGTTGATTTACTATCCAACAGCCGCACCCAATCCGAATTCTTCAATTCCTGTCTAGTGTTATCGTTATTTGCCTTTCCACAGTTTAGCACCTTAACGCGACTGTTACCCTCGCCCCTGTCCAAAAATACCCTAAAACGTACGGAATTGTGGTCAATACTCCCAAAATATTCCCCGACTGAAACGTCAACCATGTATCCAGATTCATTCCACAATATCAGATCCAGCATTGCCCCTTCCCCAGATTGACTCTCTACATATAGCATCAAGAAGCCGTCTGCAGATAACAGGAAGACAGATTACTACCCCAATGGTTATAAATTTGCAGAGGGAGTATGCAGCGGGACATGGGTGTTCTTGTGCACCAGTCGCTAAAGGTAAGCAGGAAGATGCAGCAGGCGGTAAAGAAGGCTAATGGAATGTTGGCCTTCATTGCGAGAGGTTTCGAGTAGAAGCAGGGTTGTGCTGCTGCAATTATACAGGGCCTTGGTGAGCCCACACCTGGAGTATTGGGTGCAGTTTTGGTCTCCTTCTCTGAGAAAGGATGTTCTTGCTCTCGAGGGTGTGCAGCGAAGGTTTACCAGACTGATTCCAGGGATGGCAGGCTCTAAGGGCTAAAAGGCCTCCTCCTGCTCCTATCTTCTATGTACCTATGTATGTATCTTACAAACTCTGCACGATACAAGCCCCTAGGGTGTCCCAGCCAATATAAGGGAAACTAAAATCCCCTGTTACAACAATGTTACTTTTGCAACTACACAACATCTCTCTACCTATCTGCTTCTCTATATCGCGCTGGGTGTTGAGGGCCCTGTAATAAACCCCCAACATTGTGATTTACCCAAGCTTCTTCCTGAGCTCCACCCAGATTGCCTCATTGTATGAGCCGCCTGAGGTGTCCTCAAGCAGCATGACTTAACAGCCTGATTCGCGGGAATGTGGGATTGTAATATGAGTAAAGTCTGTTCAGGTTATAGTTATTGGAGTTTAAAAGAGTGAAGGTTTCTCATAGAAACTTATACAATTCCAACAGGATTAGGCAGGATAGATTCGGAAAGACTTTTCTCAATGTTGGGAGAGTCCAGAACTCGGGGTCATGTTTTGCGAATAACGGATAAACCTTTTCGGACTCAGATGAGGAGATACTTTTTCACGCAGAGAGTGGTGAATCTGTGGAATTCATTACAACAGAAAGTAGTTTAGGCCAAAACATTGTGTGATTTCAAGAAGAAATTAGATAAAGCTCATGGGACTAAATATCTCAAAGGATATGGGGATTAGGCAGCATTAGGGTACTATATTTGTTGATCAGCCATGATCATAATGAATGGCAGATCAGGCTCGACTAGTCGAATGTTCTGCTTCTATATTCTATGTATGTTTCTGTATATACAATCCACTACGCCATTCACTCTGCCTATGGTTGATCTTGGGCAATAGCACCACTCACTGTACACCTTCAAAAACAATCTCTCCCTAAATTATGGTCAACACTGGACCAACCTAAAGCTTCTGGTGTATTATTTAATTTGAACCACGCTTTGCGTGAAGATATTCATGCTTTTCCGGGTGCATAATATTCTACCTCTTATCCTGACACCAATCGCCCGTGTACAATATGGCCGCAGTCAACGGAAACCACTCCTCAGTTTCAATTCCGCCATGCCTGCTCAGACTCCATTGCATTTTGCCATGTTAGGGAGCTCTAAATTATCCATCACCTGCTGTGGACTGAGAGGCATTCTCTGGCCTGAGAACCCCTGTCACATTGTCTGCAAAGGAAGAACATTTGTTGTGAAGAATCTGGAATTTCGAACCGTTGCTCTATTTCAGACCTTCCTTTTCCGGCTGTACGATTCCGCTTGGCACTTGCCACATTTAACCCATCGACCTATAACGACTATCTCCTAAAAGCCAGTTTGAAATGTCCACATATTCATGATTCACTTGAAAGTTTCCTTGCAGCGAGGTTTGTACTGCGGAAATGTCAATTTCCTATTGGCATACACAAACAGGCCAGTTCACCGCCCAGAATTTCCTTGGGTAAAAGCCGGGAATCTAAATGCCAGGTTTGCACAGATATCGTTGTTTTATGGATGGGGGATGTTGGTGGAATTAGCATGCTTCAGTACACCTGAATTGGTGATCTTGTCCTTCCAATAGATACAGAGGGTATGCCTCAGGATTACACCGTGCTAGCGGTTTTTAGCTTTTTTTCTCCTGCCAAGCATATTTTGTTCAGGCATTGCCACATCATTAAGTACTGTGAAGATGGTGGTGTGGTAGATTCAGATTAGGTGTTCTCTGTAAAGTTGCCATTGTTTCAGACTGACTTACTCATCCTAGACTTAACATCCTAAATTTTTATGATGTCGAAATTGGTATCGGCATCAAATAACAGATTGTTGGTAACCATGGAGTCTGGATACTTCGGTAAGGTGACGGGACAATAATGTATGAGCGTTTCCCAACTCAAGTTCGAATCCTGTCGAATTTGAGTAGTAAACGTTGTTTGCGGGAGAGTCACGGGCCTTATTTCACTGCTACCCAGCCGCGTGTCTCTCGGAGTGGCGCCGATTACTGGCAGCAGGAGCCTATCCTCCCGCCTGTTGACAATGGGCTGCCCCATTAAACCACCACCAGTGGCTGAATGGTCAATCGCAATTAGTGGCCATTTTAGGTCGCGGTGTATATTTCATCGCCCCTGTCTCATTCATTTTCGTAACTGAAATTAATAACTGCAAACATAGACATTATAAACAGACATTAATCCCATGGACCCTGCTCAGTCATTTGATAATATCATGGTTGATCTGAATGTAACCTCAACGTCCCTGAATACAATGCTAACCGATTCAACCTCTGCTCGCCATTCCAGGAATCAGTCTGGTAAACTTTCGCTGCACTCTCACTGGAGCAAAGACATCTTACCTTAGATAAGGAGACCAAAATTGCAAACAATGTTCCAGGAGTGTCTCAAAAAGGCCCTGTATAATTGCTGCACGACATACCTGCGTCTATACTTGAATCCGATCGCAATGAAGACCAGCATACCATTGCCTTATTTACTGCCTGCTGTACCTGCATACTTATCTTCAGTGACTGGTGTACGAGGATATCCAGGTCTCGTTGCACGTCCGCTCCCCTAATTTATGACCATTCATATAGTAGTCTGCCTTCTCGTTTTTGCTACCAAACAGGATAACCTCGCATACTGCATCTGCCATTCATTCGCCCATTCACGCAACTTATCCAAAATAACCTTGAAGGAATTCTGCATCCTCCAAACATCCCATCTCCCAAGCAACTTGCTGACATCTGCAAATTTGGAAATATTACGTTTTACTCCTACATTTAAATCATTAATGTATATCATGAGGAGCTGCGGTTGTAGCATCAATCACTCCGGTTCTGCAGTAGTCACTGCCTGCCAAATTGCAAAAACCTCACTAATTCCGACTCTTTGTCGCCTGTCTGCCAACTAAATTCTATCCATGTCAGTACACAACCACGAATCCCGTATGCTTTTATTTTGCATTGCAATATCTTATGCAGAACTTCGTCAGATATTTCTGAAAGTCCAAGTATACCACATTCAGCTACACGTGTCACTATGACCACGGCTCAAACTTGCAAACTCCAGTAAATACTGGCCAAACATGTCCACACGTTTCACGGGACAAGACATCTTTCCCGGAATGAGTCAACTTCACCTCCTCTGAACAGCTTCTAAGACAAGTATCTAATTTCATAATTAAGGGGATTAAAACTATACACAGCGTTCCAAATGTGGTTTCACAAAAGTGTTGATCCTCTGTACTTGAATATGAATTTTCTGTCGCCATAAGCGGAAACATTCTATTTGGCTCACTCAAAAATTCCTATACCCGGCTACTGACTTGTTCTTGATTCATTTATGACGACAGTCACATCCTTGTGTACATTAGCGTTCCACAGGTTGTCGTCGGGTAACTAATATGTCTGTCAACTGTTTGTGCCATGTGGATGTGACTATAATTTCCCCCATCACCATCCATGTGCCACATTGCTCCCAGTCATTTAATTTATTTATATCCCTTTGGAGACCACATATATCATCTTTCAAATCCTGACATCCTTTTTGCGTCATTAGTAAATGCATCAATTATAGTTTATATCTTTACATCCAAGACATTAATATACGTTGTAAATAGGTGGGGCCTCAACATTGCTAAATCTAGCCTGAGAACTAATCAGTTCTCCGTTCATCCAATCTGTTGCCGCCGCCCCCGCCCCCCTCCCCCCTCCTCCTCCTCCTCCCCCCCCCCCCCCCCCCTCCAGCCCCACACACACACACACCTCCCCACACACACATAAAAACATACGATCACATCTATGGAGTCATGATTTTGTTCAATGAACGTTGATTTCCTCATTGTAAATTCCGTCCTTCAACTCTAATTGAAACTCTTCAACATGCTCACCCTTTTCCGGGTTAAATGTTGTTTCCTCTCAGAAATTAAATGAACACAAAATCATGTTGCCTCTTCCTCGTGGCATTGTGGTTTCCAAGTGAATTCGTTTAACCTCTTTAATAGCAGATTCCGCATTTTGCAATAACTGATGATAGCTCACGGTATACGAACTGGGCTGATTCCTGTCTCCTTCCTTTCCTGAATTGAGAAGTTACATTCACCATTTTCGTATCTGATGGGAGCTATCCAGAATGTAGGATTTTTGTAAAAATAAAACCAAATACACCCCTTATTATATCATTTTCTCAGTAACATTTCTGTGGCGACTGAAATGATTTTAAATCCTCCCTTTTACTTTGACGTTTTCAGTGATTTTTCATTGGTTTTTATTCTGAAGCGAAATCTACCATAACTGCTGAGAGTCTCTGCCATTTCCTTTCTTCCCTTTGTTAGTTCCATATCATCAACTTGTAGGGGACCAATCTTTATTTTAGCTACTAATTTCGTTATAATATACCAGTAAAGATTTTTACTACTTCTATTTGTTCTTCCTACAGTTTTAATCTCTTAATTCTAAATGTTGCCAATTTCTTACTGATTGTCACCTATAGATGATTTTACTATTTTCCCTTATTATCCGACTTACCATTGTACACCTTTTCTTTTCAATTTCATATCGTCGTTCCAAACAAAGAACAAAGAACAAAGAAATGTACAGCACAGGAACAGGCCCTTCGGCCCTCCAAGCCCGTGCCGACCATACTACCCGACTAAACTACAATCTTCTACACTTCCTGGGTCCGTATCCTTCTATTCCCATCCTATTCATATATTTGTCAAGATGCCCCTTAAATGTCCCTATCGTCCCTGCCTCCACTACCTCCTCCGGTAGTGAGTTCCAGGCACCCACTACCCTCTGCGTAAAAAACTTGCCTCGTACATCTACTCTAAACTTTGCCCCTCTCACCTTAAACCTATGCCCCCTAGTAATTGACCCCTCTACCCTGGGGAAAAGCCTCTGACTATCCACTCTGTCTATGCCCCTCATAATTTTGTATACCTCTATCAGGTCGCCCCTCAACCTCCTTCGTTCCAGTGAGAACAAACCGAGTTTATTCAATCGCTCCTCATAGCTTATGCCCTCCATACCAGGCAACATTCTGGTAAATCTCTTCTGCACCCTCTCTAAAGCCTCCACATCCTTCTGGTAGTGTGGCGACCAGAATTGTCCTTAGTTAGTTCAGAACGTTGCATCCTTTTATTTGAGTCCTTCCTTGTCAATGGAAGGTATCTATGTTACCGATCATGAAATACCTCGTTAATTATCTTCCCCACTGTACTACCTTTTAATTGGTCTCCCACTCCATTACAAACAACGTATTCATTACATTTTCATTATATTTACGCAATTATATATCACTCACTTTCGTGCAGTTTCTCGCTCCCATTATGAATATGAAGTGTTACAGCGTTATGATTAATTTCGTCTGGATGATACCTGCATTATAAGGTATTTCATAGCATTGTAGACCACATATTTTCTAAGTAAATATGCACAAAGCGGATTAACATTGGATGTGAATTTTGCAATTAATTTGACAGTATTTTTGACCACTCTATGAGAGCACCAAAAGGAACAGATGGAGAAATACCGACAAAGAAGAGAGGGAGGAGAGCTAGGTGGAACTGGGAAAACTAATATGTCAGGTGTCCCAGGCAAAATAAACTGCATTGATAGGTCGCATCTGCATGCCTCTGGCCATGCTCTTATTGGCGGAGCTATCTCGAGGTAAGGTATACGTTCTTCAATATTAAAGCAAGCTTAAACTCGGGTATCGTGGTTGTCTTAATGCAGCGGGACATGCTGGACTTCCTTAAGAATCTAACAGAAAATGGCAGCACTGACCACATTACACTGCCTGACAGCGCCAGGAAATCGGGTTCAATTCCGACCTCAGGTCAGTGTCTCCGTGTGGATTTCTTCTGGTTGCACCGGTTTCCTCCCAGACGCAATGATGTGCGATTTAGGTGATCAGTCATGCAAAATTACCCTTAAGTCTCCAAAGGTCAAGTCGGACTATTGGATAGGGCGGGGGATGAGGTCTCCGGAGCGTGATCTTCCGGAACAAAGGTGCAGACTCGATGTATGGAATAGATTCATTCTATAGTGTCAGAATTAAATGATTCTCTCAGACCATCCTGGTGGGGAGTGGAGACGTTTAGTATTTGGATATCTACTTTGATGCGGTGAGGTTCATAGAATCATAGAATTTACAGTACAGAAGGAGGCCATTCGGCCCATAGAGTCTGCACCTGCTCTTGGAAAGAGCACCCTACACAGGCCACGATCAGGAAGTTAAAAACTGTAAAGTGGCGAGTAGAATTTGAAGAGTCAAGAATTGATGGAGGAAGGGATTGAATGTAACACCTGCAGGAAGACATGCGTGTTGAACCTGCTATTACCTCACACCAGTAAGAATCAAGTCCTGCACTAATTCAAATTCCGGTGCTGATATGGCTGTCTGCGAGATTACTGATGTGTTGCTTCACGCAATGCAAATTTTCTGGACTGATCACGTGCACCATAGGTATGACATGTCCAAGTCCACAACACACCGTCGCAATTCTGACCTGGATCTATCCATGCGGAAATTAGTCGTGATGAAGTAGAACACACGTAATGAATGCAGTAACCCTGAGCTGACAAGCGTCTTGCCGTCATGAATACACTCAAAGAACAAAGAACAAAGAAATATACAGCACAGGAACAGGCCCTTCGGCCCTCCAGGCCCGTGCCGACCATGCTGCCCGACTAAACTACAATCTTCTACACTTCCTGGGTACGTATCCCTCTATTCCCATCCTATTCATGTATTTGTGAAGATGCCCCTTAAATGTCACTAATGTCCCTGATTCCACCACCTCCTCCGGTACCGGTTCCAGACACCCACTACCCTCTGTGTAAAAAATTTGCCTCGTACGTCTACTCTAAACCCTGCCCCTCTCACCTTAAACCTATGCCCCCAAGTAATTGACCCCTCTACCCTGGGGAAAAGCCTCTGACTATCCACTCTGTCTATGCCCCTCATAATTTTGTAGACCTCTATCAGGTCGCCCCTCAACCACCGTCGTTCCAGTGAGAACAAACCAAGTTTATTCAACCGCTCCTCATAGATAATGCCCTCCATACCAGGCAAGATTCTGGTAAACTCTTCTGCACCCTCTCGAAAGCCTCCACATCCTTCTGGTAGTGTGGAGACCAGAATTGAACACTATACGCCAAGTGTGGCCTAACTAAGATCCTATACAGCTGCAACATGACTTGCCAATTCTTATACTCAATGCCCCGGCCAATGAAGGCAAGCATGCCGTATGCCTTCTTAACTACCTTCTCCACCTGTGTTGCCCCTTTCAGTGACCTGTACTCCTAGATCTCTCTGACTTTCAATACTCTTGAGGGTTCTACCATTCACTGTATATTCCCTACCTGCATTAGACATTCCAAAATGCATTACCTCACATTTGTCCGGATTAAACTCCATCTGCCAACTCTCCGCCCAAGTCTCCAAACAATTTAAATCCTGTTGTATCCTCTGACAGTCTTCATCGCTATCCGCAATTCCACCAACCTTTGTGTCGTCTGCAAACTTACTAATCAGACCAGTTACATTTTCCTCCAAATCATTTATATATACTACAAACAGCAAACGTCCCAGCAGTGATCCCTGCGGAACACCACTGGTCACAGCACTCCAATTAGAAAAGCATCCTTCCATTGCTACTCTCTGCCTTCTATGACCTAGCCAGTTCTGTATCCACCTTGCCAGCTCACCCCTGATCCCGTGTGACTTCACCTTTTGTACTAGTCTACCATGAGGGGCCTTGTCCAAGGCCTTACTGAAGTCCATATCGACAACATCCACTGCCCTACCTGCATCAATCACCTTTGTGACCTCCTCGAAAAACTCTATCAAGTTAGTGAGACACGGCCACCCTTTCACAAAACCATGCTGCCTCTCACTAATACGTCCACTTGCTTCCAAATGGGAGAAGATCCTGTCTCGCAGAATTCTCTCCAGTAATTTCCCCACCACTGAAGTAAGGCTCACCGGCCTGTAGTTCCCTGGATTATCCTTGCTACCCTTCTTAAACAGAGGAACAACATTGGCTATTCTCCAGTCCTCCGGGACATCGCCTGAAGACAGTGAGGATCCAAAGATTTCGGTCAAGGCCTCCGCAATTTCCTCTCCAACCTCCTTCAGTATTCTGGGGTAGATCTCATCAGGCCCTGGGGACTTATCTACCTTAATATTTTTTAAGACGCCCAACGCTTCGTCTTTTTGGATCGCAATGTGACCCAGGCTGTCTACACACCCTTTTCCAGGCTTATCATCTACCAATTCCTTCTCTTTGGTGAAGACTGATGCAAAGTATTCATTTAGTACCTCGCCCATTTCCTCTGGCACCACACATAGATTCCCTTGCCTATCCTTCAGTGAGCCAACCCTTTCCCTGGCTACCCTCTTTCTTTTTATGTACGCGTAAAAAGCCTTGGGATTTTCCTTAACCCTATTTGCCAATGACTTTTCGTGACCCCTTCTAGCCCTCCTGACTCATTGCTTAAGTTCCTTCCTACTTTCCTTATATTCCACACAAGCTTCGTCTGTTCCCAGCCTTTTAGCCCTGACAAATGCCTCCTTTTTCTTTTTCACGAGGCCTACAATATCTCTCGTTATCCAAGTTTCCCGAAAATTGCCGTATTTATCCTTCTTCCTCACAGGAACATGCCGGTCCTGAATTCCTTTCAACTGACACTTGAAAGCCTCCCACATGTCAGATGTTAATTTGCCCTCAAACATCCACCATCAATCTAGGTTCTTCAGTTCCCGCCTAATATTGTTATAATTAGCCTTCCCCCAATTTAGCACATTCATCCTAGAACCACTCTTATGCTTGTCCACCAGCACTTTAAAACTTACTGAATTGTGGTCACTGTTCCCGAAATGCTCCACTACTGAAACTTCTACCACCTGGCCGGGCTCATTCCCCAGTATCAGGTCCAGTACCGCCCCTTCCCTAGTTGAACTGTCTACATATTGTTTTAAGAAGCCCTCCTGGATGCTCCTTACAAACTCTGCCCCGTAAAATAACCCTGGCACTAAGTGAGCTTCAATCAATATTGGGGAAGTTGAAGTCTCCGATCACCACAACCCTGTTGTTTTTACTGTTTTCCAAAATCTGTCTACCTATCTGCTCCTCTATCTCCCGCTGGCTGTTGGGAGCCCTGTAGTAAACCCCCAACATTGTGACTACACCCTTCCTATTCCTGATCTCTACCCATATAGCCTCACTGCCCTCTGAGGTGTCCTCCCATAGTACAGCTGTGATATTCTCCCTAACCAGTTGCGCAACTCCGCCACCCCTTTAACACCCCCCCTCTATCCCGCCTGAAACATCTAAATCCTGGAACGTTTAGCTGCCAATCCTGCCCTTCCCTCAACCAGGTCTCTGTAATGGCAACAACATCATAGTTCCAAGTACTAATCCAAGCTCTAAGTTCATCTGCCTTACCCGTAATACTTCTTGCATTAAAACATATGCACTTCAGACCACCAGACCCGCTGTGTTCAGCAACTTCTCCCTGTCTGCTCTGCCTCAGAGCCACACTGTCCCTATTACCTAGTTCTCCCTCAATACTCTCACCTTCTGACCTATTGCTCCTTTGCCCACCCCGCTGCCATACTAGTTTAAACCCTCCCGTGTGACACTAGCAAACCTCACGGCCAGGATATTTATGCCTCTCCAGTTTAGATGCAACCCGTCCTTATATAGGTCACACCTGCCCCGGAAGAGCTCCCAGATAACGGAATCCCTCCCTCCTTCGCCAGCTGTTTAGCCACGTGTTTCGCTGCTCTATCTTCCTATTTCTAGCCTCACTGGCACGTGGCACAGGGAGTAATGTCGAGATTACAACCCTAGAGGTCCTGTCTTTTAACATTCTGCCTAGCTCCCTGAACTCCTGCTGCAGTGCCCCATGCCCCTTCCTGCCTATGTCGTTAGTACCAATCTGTACAACAACCTCTGCCTGTTTGCCCTCCCCCTTCAGGATGCCCTCTACCCGTTCGGAGACATCCTGGACCCTGGCACCAAGGAGGCAACATACCATCCTGGAGTCTCTTTCACGTCCACAGAAGCGCCTATCTGTGCCCCTGACTATAGAGTGCCCTATTACTATTGCTCTTCTGCGCTTTGACCCTCCCTTCTGGACACCAGAGCCAGCCGTGGTGCCACTGCTCTGGCTGCTGCTGTTTTCCCCTGATAGGCCATCCCCCCCCCCCCCCCCGACAGTATCCAAAGGGGTATACCTGTTCGAGAGGGGGGCAACCACAGGGGACTCCTGCACTGACTGCCTGCCCTTTCTGGTGGTCACCCATTTATCTGCCTACACCTTGGGTGTGACCACGTTTATATAACTGCGATCTATGACGTTTTCCGCCTCCGGCATGCTCCTAAGTGCATCCAATTGCCGCTCCAACCTAACCATGCGGTCTGTGAGGAGCTCCAGTTGGGTATACTTTCTGCAGATGCAACTGACCAGACCGAATTTAACCTTGCTGATGGAAACATAACTCAGACATGATGGGACCATGAATGAATGAATCTGGTTCTATGGTGCAGTGGGATTATTGCCCTTGTCATCAAAAAGGATTAAAGCAAGTATGGCATAAAGGAGCCCAAGCAACACTAGAGCCAATGTGAGTCCGACAGGAAAAACTCTCCACGGGTTGTGACTCCACAAACTAAAATGGTTGTGGTGGTTGGATCCACTCGGCGCCAGGACATCACTGCAGAAATCCCGCACGGTATTGTCCTAGGGCCAACCATCTTCAGAAACCTCCTTTCATCATAATGCCAGAAGTGATGTCTACTGATGACTGCACAATGTCCTGTAGTATGTGCGGCTCCTCGTTACTCATCAGACACTGAAGCAAGCAGCGCATGTACAATTGTCGCATAACATGGCCAATATCCAGCATTGGAGTCATAAGTGGCTTGTAACAGCTGTGTCACACAAGTGCCAGGTAATAACAATCTGCAGCAATAGAGTATTGTATCATTCCTTGATAATCAATGGTAGCGCCATCGCTGAGACCACACTATGAGCATTTTGAAGGTTTACGTTTACCAGAAACAGAACTTGGCTGGACACATAAATACTGTGGTAGCAGAGCAGGTCAAAGGCTAGGAATCCTTCGGCAAGTAATTCGCCACATGAGTCGCCAAAGCATCAGTCCGGAATGTAATGAATCACTCTGACTTTCCTGATGGAAAGCTCCAACAACACTCAAAAAGCTGGACACCATCCCTAACAAAGATTCCAGGCCTATTATTATCCCCTCCACAAACATTCACTCCCTCCAGCGGCAGCTGTGTGCCACGTCTCCAAAATGCACTGCAGGAACTGAGCAAGATTCCTCCGGCAGCACTTTCCAAACCCCCGACCACGACCATCTAGAAAGACAAGGCCGGCAGATACAAGGGAGCAACGCGACCTAGAGGTTCTCCTCCTAACTTGAAAATCTATCTAATTGCCTTCATTTTTGCGTGGTCAAAACAGCCCCCTCAAACCCCCACCCCCGGAAGCTGTGTGTGTTTGCCTACACCTCAGGGACAGGAACTGTTCATCAACACCATTTTCAAGGGCAACAACGTATGGAAAATACATGTTAGCCCAGCCAGCTACTTCCACGGGTTGTAAAATAATACAAGTACATTTGAAAAATATGGAAATGAAACAGCCAATCGGAAAGTGTGTGAAGGACTAACAATCAACGAAACTAGGCCTGTTTACACTGAATTTTTCCAATCCTCAACAGGACATTTGAACACAGATTGCACATTTACAGAATTGGAAAGTTCATCCGTAATGTCCACATGCTGTAAGGGAAATCTTCAGCGTGAACATTCATCCACAATTGATGGACAAATCCTGATTCATGCAATCTGAAGAATTGGGACTGTGATCGCCAATGGCAGCCATAGATAACTGAACTTGTCCAAATAAAATACATCAGCTGTTGCAGTAAAGCGTGTGGACAGCTTCAGTGATGTTCGAGGCACTTTGCACCGTATGGGTGATCACTCGAACATGATAATGATTGAAAGTGTGATCGTGTCTCTGTTTTCGCAGATATTGTTGGACGTCCCGGCGTGGTAAGTAGTGGGCAGAATTTTGTTGGCCTGACGCCGATATCCAGGCACATATTATTTTCCATTTGCAAAAAAGTAACTGGGTGCATGAAGCATAAACATGAAAACCAACTAATTAACTCCCTGGAGCCTGTCATTGAGTATAAATATGACTAATTCTCAGTCACTGCACAACTGGTCCAGAGCTCCTTAAAGAAATGCACGGAATATCAACAGGCCTGGTGTTTGCCATTTACTATCCCGTTCTTGCAGCGATCGGGGTTCCAGGTAAAACATTGTGCTTAGTTGGTACGTGCATGAATCATTGCTTAGCTGTATCAGTTTTCCAATTTTAGCAGTAGCGTTTCTTCACGTTAACAAGATCGGTTCTCTTATTGATTTGGATTCATTTGTTCCGTGAGTTTAATTACCACATTTTTACAGGGTATCTTGTTTTCATATCAACAGCAACAAATCTCCATTTATCATTAAAATTGATGCGTATGCTTATATAAATGTATGCTCTTAATGTTATAATTTCTGCCGTTTAACTTTTTGTTATTTCACCCCTTTATTAACATAGTGACTTCTTATTGCCTGCACGATGTTTTGCCTCTAACTAGATATTATGTCCAGTGACAGGTCGTTCAATCCTATTACTTGCGTAGATAGACGTTGGCATGTGGACAGCACGGTAGCATAAGTGGAAAGCACTGTGGTTTCAAAGCGTCAGGGTCCCAGGTTCGATTCCCCCTGGGTCACTGTCCGTGTGGAGTCTGCACGTTCTTCTCGTCTGTGCGTGGGTTTCCTCTAGGTGCTCCGGTTTCCTCCCATAGTCCAAGGATGTGCAGGTTAGGTGGATTGGCCATGATAAATTGTCCTTAGTGACCAAAAAGGTTAGGAGGGGCTAATGGGTTACGGGGATAGGGTGGAAGTGAGGTCTCAAGTGTGTCGGTGCAGACTCGATAGGCCGAATGGCCTCCTTCTGCACTGTATGTTCTATAAACGAAATTAATAGCATGAATTGCTATTCTGTTATAAAACTACAAATGTAATTCTGTTTGCTATCAAAAATGCTACCGTGTGTGAATTAACAAATTGTAACTGTGGTGTAAATGCAGTCTGGTGTTTTATTTCCACTACTCTTGCATTTGAATTGTAACTATGTTACAAGTGAAGTTCCATCATGTCATTGTCATTTTTGCTGTGGGTCAATTATCACGTCGTCTTTGCGCTGGATATGAAGTGGGGGAATAAATAACAGGTTCAGTGTCATTTGGAGTAATGCGAGCTTATCTACTTTGGTGGCAAAAAACGGGAAAGTGAACTATCCTTGAATGGCCATACGTTTGGAGATGGTAATGTGTACTGATATCTGGTTGTCCTCATAGACCAGTCACTGAAGGTGCGCATGTAGATGCAGCAAGAGGGAAAGGATGCAAATGGTATGTTGGCCTTCATAGCGAGAAGGCTTCGAGGACAGGAGGTAATTGCTTCAATTACCCAGGGCATTGGTGAGGCCAAACCTGGAATACTGTGCGGGCGTATGGTGTCCTTATCTGAGGACTGATTTCCTTGTTCTACAGGGAGTGCAGCAAATGTTTACCAGATTTATTCATGGGATGACAGGACGACCTATGTGGAGTGATTTTATTCGTTGCATTTCAGAGGAATGAGTGGGGTTCACATAGAAATCCCGGACTTTGCAACAGGAAGCGACAGGGTAGATGCAAGAAGGATTTTTCCGATGTTGAGGATGTCAAGAACCGGGGGTAACCATCTGACATAACGGGGCGGACCATTTAGGACACCCAGAGTGTGGTGAGGCTTTAGAATTCGTTCCAACAAAGTGCAGTTGAGGCTCAAAATTGTATGTTTTCAAGAAGCAGTTAATATGTAACACTTGGGGCGAATGTTATAAAATGATACGGGAGGCGGGGGGGGGGGGGGGCAGGCGGTATTTAGGCTATTGGGTTGGATAATCAGCCATGATCGGAATGAATAGTGGAACAATTTTGGAGGGGCTCTTCCTGCTCGGGCTTTCTATGTATTGTGCAATTGACTTGGATATTGATGGAATATTGCTCATTAACGTCTCGTGGATTCAGACGGGGAATCACTGACTAGTTCCCGCCTGACATTAATTAATTAATACTTTGACGGAATGTTCATCAGCACCGAAGGGTTCACGGATATCTTAGCAATGTTATGGTACCTCCTTAATTGATTATTTATTTGCTTCAATTTTCGTACATGGATTTGCCTACATGATTTTTTTTTCTTGGGGATTCAGTGCTTTCTTCGTTGATTAGATGTATTTTTGGTTTATGCTTTTCTTTCTTAGTTTGGAATAGATCATTTTGGATCACTGTGCCATTTAGTTGCTTTATTTTAAAACCATAATACAATTGTCAGATTAGGAAACAGTTGTCCCTAGCGTAGGAGATAGGTTTCATAGAATCCGTATACTGCAGAATGAAACCATTCGGCCCATCGAGTTTGCACCTACCCTCCGAAAGGGCACCCGGCATAGGTCCATTCCCCCGCCGGATCCCTTTGAAAACGAACGGGAATTTTAGCATGGCCAATCCACCTAATCTTCACATCTTTGGATTTTGCGAGGAAACGAGAGCACCGGGAGCAAGCACGCGGAGACACGGGGAGAACGTGAAATCTCCACAAAGACCGTCCCCACAGTCGAAATCGGACCTGGATAATTTGCACGGTGAAACAGCAGTGCCAAGCACAGTGTCACTGTGCCACTCTTACACCACGACTTAAACTGATATTTTTAAACTTTAAAATTCATCCAAGCTCCTGTAAAGTGGATAATTATGTCGGGAGTCCAAACAGTAACGTTTCTATGTTCGCTCTTCTCTCCCTCCCCCTCTCTCTATTACAGCGAACTTGGTAGTGATTGTGATCCTGTCGCGAAGAAGGTGCGGCCTCTCCAAATGTATCACCTATTACCTGGTATCCATGGCTGTGACTGATCTCTTGGTCATGGTCACGGTAGTAATATTGAATCGGATTGCCGGGATTTATTTCCGATTGAGTTTCTTGTCAATTACACCAGTTTGCAGTGTTCGTTCTGCCTTAAATTTCGCAGCGATTGACAGCTCGGTCTGGTTAACAGTCGATTTCACTTTTGATCGATTTGTTGCCATTTCTTCCCAGAAACTGAAAATAAAGTATTGTACCGTGAAGACTGCAGCACGGGTAATTGGAGTAGTGTCGACATTGGCCTGCTTAAAAAATATCTCGACATATTTTGCTTACGAACCAATGTACATACTTAATAATGTACCCTGGTTCTGCGGCTTAAAAGTAGTATATTATACAACACCAGAATGGATCACTTATGATTGGATTCGAGCCATCTTAACCCCTTACATTCCATTCATCCTGATTTTACTGCTTAATGTCCTGACCGTCAGACATATTTTATCAGCCAATAGAGCCCGCAGGAGACTCCGGGACCAGAGTAATGGAGAGAATCAGATTGATCCAGAGATGGAGAAGCGGAAAAAGTCCATTGTTTTACTCTTCGCCATATCGGGCAGCTTCATCCTGTTATATTTGGTATATTTTGTAACGATTCTCTACGTCCGAATTGCAAAAGTACCTTATTCCTCAGGTTCAGATGTCAGTAATTTCACATTTATTCTCCAACAAAGCGGGTATATGCTTCAGTTATTGAGTTCCTGCATCAACCCGTTCATATATGCAGGGACCCAGAGTAAAATAAGAGCTGAATTGAAGAATGGGATGAAGTATCCACTGGACCTGTTTGTGAAAATATTTAAATTTTGCAAATAGAATAATCCAACATGAACTGATCTTTATATCACAGTATAGCATAGCCTTGTTTATGCATCATGTGGTCCCGATTCCACAGTGTCCTGACTTTTAAATGCTTAGGCAATGGTTGAATGTAAGAATGTGCAATAAATGCTGCATCCCAACAGAAATCAGTTTCGTAAAATGTAATAAAAATCATTTCCAATAAAATAATATAAATCAGTTTTGTACACTGTTCTCAATTACCTTCCAGTTATTTTGCCAGTGTTTATTCAAAACTCCCCACTAACATCTCAAGACAATTAGCGACTGGCAATAAGTTATGGGCTAGCCAGCATTGTCCATATCACATAAATGAATAAAAGACCGTTTGTACATTTCCATTAGCACCGAGGGTGCGATGTACAAAGTCAAACCTTTGAATCAGGAGATGGTGATTAGGGCCGGATTTTTAAATGGAATTCTAATCTCGTGGGATATGAGCATTTCTGGCAAAGTGTGTCCATCCCCAATCCTATTCTCGCGCCAGACTCCTGACTCACTCACGGACTGGACAGACTCCAATACTGTCGACCGGTGTGTCAAATGTTCATACACCTCGAGCAACAGCATCTTGAGCTGCAGATGTGCTAATCACTCCAGATTCATGTCATCACTCTGAAGCTGAACTTTACCCTGCATTTCCACATGCGGGTGGCCGTTATGGTCACTGTCTCTGAAAGCTGCTCCAGTGTATCTGCGCTGTCCTTGCCCTGTGGCAGCCGTCTTTGTGCTTCCATTCCATGACTCATCAATTTGGATCTGCGGTATTAGAACGGCTGGGGGAATTAGTTGCCATCGACACCGGAGATAAATGTCTCCACCTAAGAGTAGAAGGGGTGCTACGCAGGCTCGATAGCTTTTGGCCTATGTTTATACTCAGCCAGAGAGGGACGAATGACAAGAGAGCAGCAATTTCATCTGAATACTCATCGTGTGGAGCTTTCTCGGTCCGCTGGTGCACTCATGCACATTAGGCTTTGTGCTTCACACAGTCTTCCCGTCCCAACCCATTCGATGAGTTACATGATTGTCATTCCACACCCGACTTCTCTTTATAATTTATCAGCTATCCTCCATGTCCACGAGCTCCAGCAACTCCTCAACCTGATTCATTGCAGCACAAATTTGGGGGTGGCCGTGGATCTCAATCGGCCTTGATTTATTGGCCTCTCTATTGTGTAATAGCTGTCGTATATTGAGGGAACGTAGATGTCCATGATTTCACATGGTACGGACACCTGGTCAGCTCTCAATAGTGGCGAAGAGACAATCGAACCAGATGCCATCATTTGTTTTACAGTTTTAAGACGATGTGGCAAGATCGATTTCTTCCAGAAGTGATGATAGAACAAATAGGGCTTCTCTATTTTTACAAACAACTTCATTATAATGAAACAAATAAAACAGTATTTAAATCGTTAAACTGTAAACCTATCCGTAACAAATTACATGCAGTTCCTTAACTATAACAGAAGTCTGAAGACCTGCACATCCAGACATAGGAACAGCTTCTTCCCCACAGCTTCAAGA
This sequence comes from Scyliorhinus torazame, assembly GCF_047496885.1. Lineage (NCBI taxonomy): Eukaryota > Metazoa > Chordata > Chondrichthyes > Carcharhiniformes > Scyliorhinidae > Scyliorhinus > Scyliorhinus torazame. The sequence continues at coordinate 182,460,462 of NC_092711.1, read as the reverse complement.
CGCCTCAACGACTCCCCCTCGGACTGATCTGTTCCCTGTAAGAACACTATTCAGGACGCCCTATGCTGCTCTTGCTCATGTATTTGCTTTGCTTGGCCCTTTGTTCCGCACTGTAACTAATCACTGTTTGTCGATGTACCATTTGTCAATGTTCTTTGTTGATTATTCTTTTGTCTACTATGTACGTACTGTGTACGTTCCCTCGGCCGCAGAAAAATACCTTTCACTGGACATCGGTACATGTGACAATAAATCAAATCAATTAATCTTTCCGATTAAACAACACTGTAACAGAACACAAAGTGAAATGCTGGAAAATCTCAGCATTTGACAAAGCTTTGACAAAGGGTCACCTGGACTCGAAACGTTAGCTCTTTTCTCTTCCCACAGTTGCTGCCAGACCTGCTGAGATTTTCCACCATTTTCTCTTTGGTTTCTGATTCCAGCATCTGCAGTAATTTCCTTTTATCCACGGTAATAGAACATTCAGCATTCATGCCACTTTCATCGGAAGTCAAAGGCAGTACTTGCATTAATAATGCATTTTACATTCAGATAGTTACATTCGTTCTGAACCCTTTTTGCAAAGCATGTCTTGGTGGCAACTTTCAGGATCTTATCGTTCGATTTACAAAGCATTATCTCCTGTAACTGCGCACAAAAGTATTCCTTCTCTCCATTTCTCAGGTCGACCCATTATCGATGATGCAAAATACCCAGGCTATTCATATGCAACTATCTTCAAGTTGACGGATAAAGAGGCCATCAGAATCTTTAACGGGCTAATTATTGGTCAGACAGGAGTATTCCGAAGAATAATGGTACCCGAGCAATCTGTTTATTCCCGCTAACGTTTTACAGTCTTCATGGGACAATGCAACTCAGCCAGGTGTGTATATATTCCTCTGGAACTGTTCTAGCGGGCTTTCCTTGCGCTCAGTCTGTTTAACCCCTAAATTGCCCGATAATTGAGGTCTAATTTCTGAACCCAAGTTCCTAATGTCTCCACCTTGTGGCACATATCAACAACAACAAACAGGACTTCCACGATGGTGGCACATAAACTTCCCTAATGGGGCAACGCGGTGCCCCAATGGTTATCATTTCTGCCTCACGGTGCCGAGGTCCCAGGTTCTATCCCGGCTCTGGGTCACTGTCCATCTGGAGTTTGCACATTCTCCCAGTGTTTGCGTGGGTTTCACCCGTACAACACAAAGATGTGCAGGGTAGGTAGATTGGTCACGCTAAATTGCCACTTAATTTGAAAAAATGAATTGGGTACTCTCAATTTATTTAAAAAATAAAATAAACGTTCTTCACGGAGTCAAATTCTTGGCTATTGCATACAGCCATTCAATACTGACAATGCAAGAGTCACTGATGCCTATGCAATGCCTTCCCTCAGAGGTTTGTAAAACGTAAGTGTTCAATGCTGATGCCTGGGAATCTCTTGGGTTCGTACTCTCTTCAAATAAATGTATTCAATGCACTGAGCTTTTCATTGCAATGATCATTCTCCTTGCCATGATAACTCTTATTGATCCTCACTCAGTCTGCAGCTGTGATGGTATATAGAAACAACACCAAGTCGCGCATCTTCTTCGCTGCAGCGATCCAGTGATGCATACTTCGCTGTCAAATATCATGAGTTCGTCCATCTGAGCCCTTACAGTCTGGAGTAAAACATGGAGCCAGACATCAGTGAGCCTCCTGTCATACCGGTGTCCTTCGTTGCAGCATTCGACTTTCTGTCTGTAGAAGCAATGATGGCTCAGTATTCGAGTATGGCAGCAGACGTGCCTCCACACGTACTCCCTTTCGGCTGCAACTCTCAACTTACCGCTACAATACCTCTACACTTTAAAGTAAGTAGACTCCCTGTTCAGTTGTGTGGCTGCACCACACTACAGTTAGCTGTAAATGAAGGCCGCATGATGACGCAATGGTTAGCACTGCTGCTTCACAGCGCTCAGGACCCCGGTTCAAACTAGGACTGGGTTGCTGTCAGGGTGGAGTTTGCAGATTCTCCCCATTCTGCGTGGTCTCAACCCCACAACACAATAGTTGTGCAGGGGAGGTAAATCGGCCACGCTCAATTGCCCCTTAATTGAAAACAAACGAATTGGGTACTTGAAAATAAAAAATAAATTGTAAATGTTTTCAACAACAAAGTATGTCACAAGGGCTGGGTTTTCAATGGGCCATGGGATCTGGAAATGGTGTGGCTGCGCTTTGACAATTATGGTGCCTGAAGGTGTCTCCGGCTCCCGATGCCTCTGAGATGGTAAAAACAATTCCTGGCAGATGGTGGGAGACATCCGGACTGTGGATCCACTTGCCAAATCCCGATGCAATTCAAGACGAACTACAATTTAAACCGGAGATGGAGAATTGTGAGTTCAAGTTAATTCAATTATCCTTTAGGAATAGATTCAAAAACCACACCAGGCTGGTTGCCAACACGTGAGTCAACACAGTGGCAAGATTATTTCCCTATCCGCTGTTCATGGAGGAATTTACCACGTCTGCCAACTGCTGAGTTCTTAATTGAGCACGGTGGACACGTTGACCTTCCGTTAGTGTGTGTAGGAGTTATTTAACGCATTCCACATTCTACACCCACCTTCAGAGTCACACCGGCGATTAGCTGTTCACCTGTTGCAACTGCAGTCATATCTTCCACTTACCAATTTATCAATATGAAATGAAATGAAATGAAAATCGCTTATTGTCACACGTAGGCTTCAAACGAAGTTACTGTTAAAAGCCCCTAGTCGCCACATTCCAGATGGATGAGCGGCAATTGACCTGACGTGTCTCTGGCCAGGTTCTTTCCAACAGCCGCTGTGTTCTCTTGTATCCATTGAGGTGAGAGCTCAGGGAACTACGTGATGTTTGTCTGGGATTTCAAGCAGTTGACAGAATTCGTAGAACTGTCTTTTACCTATTTGAGTACAGTAAAGATTACATGGGCTCTCTATAGCTGCTGAATGATCGTCCTCCTAAAACGCCTGTTTGTTGTTTTTTTTATTCGTTCATGGGGCATGGGCGTCGCAGCCTGTGTCAGGATTTGTTGCCTCGCCCTAATTGCCTTCAAGGAGGGCGTTAATAGTCAACCAGATTGCTGTGGATGTGGAATCACATGTAGTCCAGACCAGGTAAGGATGGTAGATCTCCTTCCCTAAAGGACATTAGTGAACCAGATGGATTTTTATGAAACTCGACAGTGGTTCCATGGTTATCAATAGACTTTTAATTCCAGATATTTATTGAATTCAAATTGCACCATCACAGTGGCGGGATTTGATCCTGGGTCTCCAGAGCATTGTTCAGGGTCTCTGGTTTACTCGTCCAGTGACAATACCACTAAGCAACCGCTCCCCCAAACGTCACACTTAAAGAGTGATGTCACTTTCATTGCCCTTAACCTCATGCGTTGTTGTCCAACCTCTGGTTGCACTGCTCCTCTCGCCTTGTTGATGCTCCTCTCATCGATAGAATTTCATAGAATTTACAGTGCAGAAGGAGGCCATTCGGCCCATCGAGTCTGCACCGGCTCTTGGAAAGAGCACCCTACCGAAGCCCACACCTCCACCCTATCCCCATAACCCCTTAACCCAGTAACCACACCCAACACTAAGGGCAATTTTGGACACTAAGGACAATTTAACATGGCCAATCCACCTAACCTGCACATCTTTGGACTGTGGGAGGAAACCGGAGCACCCGGAGGAAACCCACGCACACACGGGGAGGACGTGCAGACTCCGCACAGACAGTGACCCAAGCCAGGAATCGAACCTGGGACCCTGGAGCTGTGAAGCAATTGTGCTATCCACTATGCTACACTCTCGCCACGCTGTTATAATTCTCGCCCCTAGTGGCGCTGGTCCTCTCGCATCAATATCGCTCCCCTTGCTCCATTGTTGATCCTCTTGAACCACTGCTGTTCCTCTCGCTCTGCTTGTGCAACTCCTTTCGCCTCGCTGCTGCTCCTCTCACCCCAGTGCTGCTCCATTCGCCCCGTCCTGTGCAAATCCTGGTCTTCAGTCGTCTTGATTGCCCTGCCACTGGGCCTAGACCTCACCCCGCTGCCACGGTGCGGTGGTTGATATTCAATGGCCACCACACGTGAAAATGATCCACGCACAGGCATCTTCCCTCCGGACGCCACTCCTATCTCCCAAATGAATTTCGGCACCTGGCACATCAAGAACCTTATGGAAAACCTGAACGTCGCACTATCATAGCCCAGGAACCCCGACGACACAACATTGATTTTCCTACCCTGAGCGAGACACAGGAGAAGACCAGTTTAAATAACAAGGTGACGGATACACCTTCTTCTGGGAAGGCAAATCAGTAGAAGCTGCAGTCAACTCTGGGGTAAACTTGGCCGAAAAACGAAGTGGTTGGACATCTGAATGCACCCTCCCTCCGGGGCAAACGAACGGCTCATGACCCTCCGTCTCACCATGGCCCAGAAGTAGCACATCACAGCCATCTGTATCTCAGTCCCAAACCCGGAAACAATGGACGAGACAAAAGAGGAATTCTACTCCAGGATCGGCCAATCGCTGTCCCGCTTTCTAAAGCGAGACAATCTGATTTTCCTTGGTGACTTCAATGCTAGAGTCAGGATGGAAGCAAAGATTTGGAAGGATGTGTTAGGCAGGGCAGGTATGGGAGAAGCAAACGCCAACGGAGTCCACCTCCTGAGAAAATGTTTGGAACAAGAACTGGTCATCACAAACACCTTGTTCCGCCTGTGCGACAAGCATAAGACCTGCTGGCAACATCCCAGCTCCAACGACTAGCACCTAATAGACCATATCATTGTCCGAGCAAATTGATCGCAAAGGCGTCTACATCACATGCGCCATAAGTCCAGCTACCTACTGATGGACTGGTTTTGCACAGAGCTAAATCGCTGGGTTTTAAAGCAGACCAAGGCAAGCCAGCAGCACGGTCCAATTTCCGTGCCAGTCTCCCTGAACAGGCGCTGGAATGTGGCGACTAGTGGCTTTTCACAGTAACTTCATTTGAAGCCTACTTGTGACAACAAGTGATTTTCATTTCATTTCATTTCATGGACTGACCATCGACTACTCCGCACTACCATGTCCATTACCTACACCCAAAAGCGGCACAGGCAGAAACAAGCTCTGCCACAGAATACTCAATCGAAGGCAGAGAGGTAGTCAACGCACAATGGAGACAGCACTTCGAGGATCTCCTCAAACAAGATGGAGCGTTCGACACAAGTTCCTTTAGCATGATCCCACAACATGCTACCGGGCCTCTTCGGCGCGTTCCCAGATCGCTGTAAGGACAAAAATGCCTTCCAGCAACTGAATAACAACAAGGCACGGCGCAGTTGGAACCGCGCTGAGGTACTAAAATGCGGCGGTGAGACACTCTTGACAAGAATCTATAACCTCACCGCTCATGTTTGGATGAAAGAAAGAATGCCGGACGATCTCAGAGATGCCTTAATTACGTAATTCTTCATGAAAGGAGAACGATCCAATTACGACAATTACAGGGGGATCTCCGTCCTCTCCTCCACGGGAAAGGTCATTGCGACAAAACTCCTTAACTCCCTCCTTTCAGTGGCTGAAGAGTTACACCCTGAGTCTCAGTGCACACTCTGCAAATCAAGAGGATCAATGGACATGGTCGCCAGCGCGCGACAAATTCAGGATATATGCAGGGGGCAGCATCAATCTCTTGGTACATGACCTTCTTTGATGCCGCAAAAGGCTTCAGCTCTGTCAATCGTGAGAGAGTGTTGAACATCCTCCTCAGATCCGGCTGCCAACAGAAATTCGTCACCATATTACCCCTGTTCCACGATGGCATGTAAGCCGTGCGCCTCACAAGCAGAAGCAACATAGACCAAATACTGTGCATACTGCTGTCAAAACCGGCTGCATTATCGCGCCAACACGTTTCTCCATTATCCCCCCAGAAACACTTCAAACCCCACCCTCAAGCTCCGCGCTGGAGTGGAGTTAACCTGCCGGACAAGCACGGAGCTGTTCAACCACAGCCGACTCCAGGCTAGAACCAAGAGCACCCAGCATCTGTCACCGAGCTGAAGTATGCAGATGACGTCTATGTGTGCGCGCAAATTTCCGAGGCCGAGCTACAAACCATTGTTGACACATTCACCAAGGCATAAGAGAGAATGGGCTTCAGGCTAAACATATGGGAAAAACAAGGTTAATCACCAGCCCAGTGTGGCCCCACAAGACTGTCCCCCCCCGCCCCGCCCCCGTTCATCAAGCTCCATGGTGAACTCTTGGAAAATGTAGGTCATTTCCAATACCTCCGGCTCCTTCTTTCAGTGCAAACAGACATTGACGACGAAATCCAACATCGACTCCAAGTTCCAATGTGGTTTCGGATGTCTGAGGAACAGAGTGTTCGAAGACCGAGGCCTCAAACCTAGCAGCAAACACCTGATCTACAGAGCAGCCGTGGACCCCGCCCTTCTGTATGCCTCAGAAACATGGACAATGTACAGTAAATGGCCCGTATATATATTAAATTGATCTTTATATATATATTTCGTTTTTTAGAGTTGCAATTATATTTTTGTATGTTGTATTGATGAATATATGTATGGAATGACCTGGCACTGGTCTGTACGCAGAATAGTAATTTCACTCTGTCTTGGTAGATGTGACAGATTTTATCCATAAACAATAAACAGACACCTCAACTCAATGGAGATATACCACCAACGTTAACTCCGAAAAAGTCTGCAAATCAACTGACAGGATCAGCGTACCAACATGAGTGCCCTCTCCTCGGCCAACATCAACAGCATCGAGCATTGGACACGCTCGACCAGCTGTGATGGGCAGGCCACATTGTCAACATGCCGAACACAAGATTCCAAAACAAGTGCTCCACTCCGAGCTCCGCAATAGTAGGTTATCACTAAGAGGGCAGACGAAACGCTACCAGGACACCCTGAACGCGTCCCTAAATAAATGGAACATCCCCATCGGCAAGTGGGAATAATTTGCCTCAAAATTCACAACCTGGTGAAGTAGCATCCGCAAAGGCGCCGATCCCCTCGAGATTCGTAAGCTAGAGCAGGCGGAGAACAAGTGTAAACAGCAGATCGGGAGCGCTGTATCTAGAGAATCCCGCCCACCCACCTCATCAAATATCACCTGCCAAACCTGTGGCACTGTCTGCGGATCGAGGATTAGACTATTATGCCACCGCAGGACCAACCTCCCTGGCGTGGAATTAGTCATTTTGGACGCTGAGGGACTGCACAAGACATGGATAGCTGCTGAAATACCAACACAGCCATATTATAGGAAGATAATTCACCTGTTCCATCGACACGATGACTCCAGGATGACTCAAAGAGAGTAGGTGAGCAGTAATATAGAGTTCGTGAATGTCCCAGGGTCAAAATTATGTGGGATACAAATTCCAGCTTTGTAGTGATTTAGACTGACAGTTTGTGCAACTTTTTCCATAGTGGGCTGAACGGAATTAACAATTGGTTCGGCATTGTCAATTCAAAGGCCTGAAAGATAACTTGCACTAACTCCCTGTCAAAGGGGCGCAGTACTGTAACAGATTGAACAGTGAAAACAATGCTACTGATTCTGGAATAAACCTGAATTGGCATCATGGCCATTACAACAACAAGAAGAAAAAACAAAGATACATAAGGCAAGCACCAGAAAGAAGAGGAATTGACTGTGTGGCATTGAACTTAGTCTGGAAAAGCAACTGTACTTTAAATGGTTTGTGAGTGAGCACGTATAAAGTTATTGCAATGTTCCTGTTCGATGGTGGGAATCTCACATTTTGCAATGCTATGAAAACTAAACTTAAAACTGTTGCTCCGTCGTATTGCTTTACATTGATATCTCTGCACTAACATTAGACTTTTAACGGAGCTATCCAGCCAGAAAATGTAACTAATTAAGAACCAATATATGCTGTAAAGCAAATCAGTAAATTAAACAAAGTGTTAGGTAGAATAATTGATAATGTAACATTGTTGTTCAGGATGGCATAGCGTTTGAAAGGGTCATTTGACCGTTTGTGAGTTTGATTCATTAATGTTGAATTGAACAAGGGGCAGGACGGTGGCCCAGTGGTTAGCACTGCTGCCTTATGGCGCCAAGATCCCAAGTTCGATCCTGGCACTAGGTCACTGTCCGTGTGGAGTTTTCACATTCTCCCCTTGTATGTTTGGGTGTTGCCCCCACAACCCAAAGATGTGCAGGGTAGGTAAACTGGCCAGGCTGGAATTGCTGCTTAATTGGAAAAAATGAATTGGGCTCTCTAATTTTTTTGAAAATGTTGAATTGGACATATGGGTGCATTTCTATCCCGCTGGCCATCGTAAGTGAAAACAGATTTACTCCACATAAACGTGAGCTGAATGACGCGAAAAAGCTGCGGCTGCACAAATAATGACAATGCACAGTGATGACGCCACGTGTTCCGAGAGCTCATCCTATTCCCCTCCTCCTCACATCCTGTCAGGGTTGTTGTTATGCACGTTTGGTGTACTACGCATTTCTATAGGCTGTCAAATATCGCGACAATATTTATTACTGCTTCTCTGTCGGCGTGGAAATGTAGGTGTTGGCCTGTTTGTTGACGTCTGTTGTCTGTCTGTGCATTGTGTTCTTATGTGAATAGAGACCAGGGGCATTGTGTTGAAAGTAGAAAATGTTTGAAATCACAGTTATTCAAGAGGTGATATAAGCCAAACGATTCTACCTCTGTCATTAAATAAAATAACCTTAACTGTACAAAGAAAGAAAAGTAAAATAACTCGTAATCCCTCTCTTATCCACCCACATTACAATTGTTGGAAATAAACATGAGCAGACAGGCAAACTTTGCTCAAACATGTTACATGGTAAATGACAGAGACGCCTCAGACAGAATCCAAGAACCTCTCTACAGCCATTGCAGACCTCAGTGTCCACTGAGAATCTCCAAATCTCATCAACCCTCTGTCTACCTAATTGAGGATTGCATCTCTTCACCTTCAAAGATCTAACCACAGAATTCCCGCAAAAGCCGCTAAGAATGATTCTGCCACAAAACAAGTGTCGATCGCGAGCGGATGGTTCAAGCTATTCTCCTGAAAATGTGTCCGACCGGAACCAATACGGAACCGGCGACATCCTTATCGCTCAGGAACTGCCTCCAGTTACTTTTGCAATTCCAACTCTCTCACAGTCTCTCACTTCACTAATCTAGCGCTGCCATTGAGTTTCTCTAACTCCTTACATCGGACTGCAACGAATTATGATTATCTTCCGTTGCTTTTCTGAGCTCTAACCCGCTCCAATACGGAACCGGCGACATCCTTATCGCTCAGGAACTCTTCGAAGCAGTAACTGCACCGAGTGTTTGCAGGGCTTCACTGTGAAATGGAAAGCACACGTGATTCAAACTGCGACTAACAGCTGCAACGATGGTGTGCAGGAATTATTTGAATCTAAGTGCCCGAAACCTACAAAAACTATTTCGGTATAGCATCCTTTCCTGATGCAGAACTTCCCTTCGATAGCCAACGGTGGATGGGAAATTAATGTGAGGATTAGTTGCCAGCTCAGAGAATGCATTAATATTAGTTGCTATATTATTAGTTGCTTTGACAAAGCACTTGCTAAAGCATGATGGGATTGTTTGTTTGTATTTTAACCCGGTTTTTAGCAAGAATGCGGGTTAGAATGCTGGATTTGACCAAAATGATGCTGACTTGTTGTGCTTGCGAGGGACAACAACCACGTATTAGAGTTGATTTTAGCCAAGCGCAAGAACCACGTACTACGTAACTCATCTTATGTACTTTCCCACTGTTTGTTTAGTATAAACATGGCCAACCAGATGCTGTTTATTTCAGGCTATAAAGATATGGTTCCTTCTGTGTAATCTCACAGTGCTTTGGAATGGCTATTTAGTTACTGCAGCCTCTCCACGATGTCGTGCTAATAAAATCATAAAACGAAGCTGGAAGCCTCTGTCTAATTATTATTTCCACGACAATTTGGGGTAGTTTTGCAGGATCCCTAATTTAATGGGTTCCGAACCGATGGACTCTCTAGACAGGACTCTCTCAGCTAAAAGAAAGAGAGCCAATACCTATGCATCACAGCTAAAATGGAGACGGCGCCCGGCAGCATTCATGACCAGCCGGTGACTGATTCTAGGATGAGTTATCTTAATTGATATATTAATGATAATTGCATTGAAAGAAAAAGGTGCCATTTAGAAAGCACAGTGAAAGTGCTAAAATTATAAGACAGATTTGGGGGGTGGGGGGGAGGGGGGGGGGGTTCGCGCAAGGAAAACACCGGTGAGCGTTCTTTCTCATATTTCTGAAGATTTTCCGCGGTTGTTGTGGTTGTTACATATATGTTCTGAAGTATCTTTGCAGGAAACAAGATCGATGGACAACATACTCGGGCGCCCCCTCAACAGGTCGTTCCGAAGCCTCGCTAGAAACATCCGGAACGAGAAAAAAGGTGAACTCTAGAAAGAAGACAGATAAGGGAGTCAGAAAACGGAAAAGAAGGCAAAATCAATCATAAAGCAACCGAATAAGGTAGGAGATCATAGGAAACTAAATGAGAGAACAGTGAAGTGAGTGAAAAGGGCTGGAAAGCTCCATAAGCTTTTTTCTGAAATATCTGGGAATGGCAGATTCCTCTAGTGACCCCCTCCCAATAAAACATAAAGGTACAAAAGTAAATAGAAGATTAAGGTTAGAAACGTAACTAATGGGTTCATGTCTAAAATGAAATTCAGATTATTTCAATTTTGCAAGGTCGGATTTGAGTTTGAGATTAAGCCACTCAAGTCGTCCAGGCCAGTGCCTCCAGAAAAACTCGGCAGTAATCCAATTCAATTGAGTAAAACGAACAAGAAAGAGATTGGAGTAAAATAAATAAAAGTTTCATGATGAAGGCGAATGGGAGATCTTGTTTAGCGTTTTAATCATGCGATTGTGAAATTGCTGTCTCCTTCAGAATCTGTAGCCGTGAGAAAAGACTAATGGTTAACTGTGGTACTTGTGAGCTGTGAGAATCTGTGTGTTTTGTTTGTTTTATGTGGATGTTCTAAGGGCGTTTACCTAATTAATTTTGGTCAAAGCACTGAAGTGCTAGATTCCTTGGTTTGTGAGTGCGGTGATATTTGTGTGTCGTCTAATTTTGTGATTTCGAGATCATAGTTTAAGTGGTTTGTGTCAACATTTAAGTTTATAAAAAAACTTTTAAAATTCCTAGTTTGATATCTCTCAAGCACTGAAATATCGGAAATTTAAATCAGTTTAAAGGCGAGAGATTCACGCAGAATAAAAGTAATTGAACAATATAAGTGTTTAGATTATGTGAAGGGACGTAAATGGCATTCCAAGTTCTCCGCCCACTCTCCACCCCTTTGGGTTCTATAGGAAAGTTAACCATTTCAGCAGACAGTTTATCTGTTCTAAATTGTCAAACAAAATATGTCTCTAAGAATAGCTACTGCCTATAAAATCAATCATTGGAAATTGACTCAAATGAAAATACTCTTATGATGCATCTTGGCCAGCGTTGGTGGATTGCAGTCCAACCCGGCATAAATGGGAACTGGGCTGCCGATAAGGATCACCTGAATGAAGAAAATGAGTCCCTTCATCACTGGTTAGCAAATAGAGGGAAAGAAGCTGTCATGAAAGGGGCCAAGAAGCATAGTGACATAAAGGAAGTGACTCGGTGTTTGCAGAAAAGGGGCTAGAGAATTCTCGAGATTTAAAACTGTTGGGAAGAACATGCTGGTATTTCATTGGATGAAAATGGACCATTAGCTTTCCAGACATTATTTCAAAAACAGCGCCCCTTCCCATAATAGGCAGGCAGACACTCTGCAAATTAGGAGCGGTAATTCTTTGCACAAATTAGGAAATGTTCATGGAACTACCTCCAATACGAACTCATAAGTTGCTAAATTTAACAACTTCTGATGCTGCGCCTGATCAATCTGTGCCTTTGTTGAACTGTTGGCAGCTGAACGTTAACACTTATAGTAAAACTGTTAAGAAACTGCAGGAGATTAAAGGGGCAGAGGGGGTGATGGAGAGGCGTTACAGGGAGGTAGTCACACCCAAGTTTCAGGACAAAAGTAGCTGGGTTGCAGTCAGAGGAAGGAAAAGGAACAGACAGTGCAGGGATCCGCTGTGGCTCTTCCACTTGTAAACAAGTATATCGTTTTGGATGCTGTTTTTTTGGGGGGGATGCTACCAGGGGAAGGCCATAGCATCCAGGTCTCTGGGGCAGAGCCTGGCTCTGTGGCTCAGAAGGGAAGGCGGAGAACAGTAACGCGGCAGTGATAGGAGACTCAGTAGTTAGGGGAACGGATAGAAGATCCTCTGGTCGCGATTTAGACTCACGGAAGGCATGTTGCCTCGGGTTGCAGGGTCAGAGATGCCTCTCATCGAGTCTACAGAATTCTTAAGGGGAGGGCGACCAACCAGAATTCGTGGTCCACATTGGCACGAACGACATTGCTAAGAAAAGGGATGAGGATCTAAAACGTGATTTTCGGGATTTCGGTTGGAAGCTAAAGAGCAGGACGAGCAGAAAAGTACTAGTGAGGCAAGGAACAGAGAGCAAGTGCAGCTGAACAAGGGCGGTACGGTAGCATGGTGGTTAGCACAATTGCTTCACAACTCCAGGGTCCCAGATTCGATTCCCGCCTTGGGTCACTGTCTGTACGGAGTCTGCACGTTCTCCCCGTGTGCGTGGGTTTCCTCCGGGTGCTCCGGTTTCCTCCCACAGTCCAAAAATGTGCAGGTTAGGTGGATTGGCCATGCTAAATTGTTCTTAGTGTTGGGTGGTGTTACTGGGTTATGGGGATTGGGTGGAGGTGTGGGCTTGGGTGGGGTGTTCTTCCAAAGAGCCAGTGCAGACTCGATTGGCCGAATGGCCTCCTTCTGCACTGTAAATTCGATGAAATTCTATGAACACGTCACTACAGGGGCTGGTGCAAGAGGGAAGGCTTCAGATATGTAGATCATTGGGATGCTTTCTGGGGAAGGCTAGAACTGTACATGAGGGACGGTTTGCACCTGACCCGGAAGGGCACCAATATCCTGGGCGGGAAGTTTGTTAGATCTCGTCGGGAGGTGTCAAACTGGTTTGACAGTGGGATGGGATCCAGAGCTACGGATCTGAGGATAGGGTAGCTGGTGAACGAGCATAAATAGTATGCAGTGAGTCTGTAAGGAAGGGTTGACCGTTGATAGGGCAAAGATTCAGTCAGTGGGATGGATTAAAGTGTGTCTGCTTCAATGCAAGGAGTATGAGGAATAAGGAAGATGAACTTAGAGCATGGATCAGTACTTGGAACTACTATGTTGTGGCCATTACGGAGTCACGGATTTCACAGGGGCAGGGATGGTTGTTGCATGTTTCGGGGTTTAGATGTTTTAACACGGATAGGGAGAGAGCTAAACGAGGAGGGGGAGTGGTATTGTTAATTAGAGAGTCCATCATAGTTGCAGTAAAGGAGACCGTCGAGGAGGAATTGTCTATAGAGTCAGTCTGGATGGAAGTCAGAAACAAGAAAGGAGCAGTCACTTTATTGGGAGTTTTCTATAGACCTCCCAGTAGTAGCAGAGAGACAGAGGAAGAGATTCGACGGCAGATCGTGGAAAGGTGCAGAAGTAACAGAGTTGTTGGTATGGGTGACTTCAACTTCCCGAGTATTGACTGGAACCTCCTCAGTGCAAATGGTTTAGACGGAGCAGATTTTATCAGGTGTGTCCAGGAAGGATTCCTGTCTCAATATGTAGATAGGCCGACCAGGGGGGAGGCCATATTGGACTTGGTGGTCGGCAACGAACTAGGACAGGTGTCAGATGTATCGGTGGGAGAGCATTTCGGTGACAGTGACCACAACTCCTTGACCTTTACCATAGCCATGAGAGAGATAGGAACACACAGTGTGGGAAGGTATTTAATTGGGGGACGGGAAATTATACTGCCATTAGACAGGAGCTGAGGAGCATAAAGTGGGAACAATTGTTCTTGGGGAAATGAACAACAGTAATGTGGGGGTTGTTTAAGGAGCACTTGCTGCGAGTGCCGGACAGTTTTGTCCTACTTATTCGAGAAAGGAATGGTAAGGTGAAGGAGGATTGGATGACAAGAGAAGTGGAGCTTCTGGTCAAGAGGAAGGAGGAAGCTTGCGTATGGTTGAGGAAGCAATGGTCTGGCACGGCTCTAGAGAGTTACAAGGTAGCCAGCAAGGAAATCAAAAATGGACTGAGGAGAGCTAGAATAGGGCATAAAAAAGTCCTGGCGGGAAGGTGTAGGGAAACGCCAAGGCGTTCTACACTTATGTGAGAAATAAGAGGATGATCAGAATGAGAGTAGGGCCGATCAGGGATAGTAGAGGGAACTTGTACCTAGAGTCTGAGGAAGTAGGAGAGGCCTTAAGTGAATATTTTGCTTCAGTATTCACTAGAGAGAGGGACCTTGTTGCTCATGAGAACTGTGCGAACCACGTTAATAGACTCGAACAGGTTGTTATTGAGAAGAAGAATGTGTTGGAAATGTTAAAAAGCATCAGGGTAGATAAGTCCCCTGGGCCTGACGGGATATACCCAAGGTTACTATGGGAAGCGAGGGAGGAGATTGCTGCGCCGTTGCCGATGATCTTTGCGTCCTCACTCTCCACTGGAGTAGTACCGGACGATTGGAGGGAGGCGAATGCTGTTCCCCTGGTCAAGAAAGGGAATAAGGAAATCCCTGAGAATCCCTGGGAATAGGGAAATCCCTGAGAATCACCACCACTTACGTCTGTGGTGAGAAAATATTGGAAAGGATTCTGAGAGATAGGATTTATGATTATTTAGAAAAACATAGTTTGATTAAAGATAGTCAGCGTGGCTTTGTGAGGGGCAGGTCATGCCTCACAAGCTTCATTGAATTCTTTGAGGGTGTGACGAGACACATTGATGAAAGTCGGGCAGTGGATGTGGTGTATATGGATTTCAGGAAGGCATTTGATAAGGTTCCACATGGTAGGCTCATTCAGAAAGTTAGGGGGCATGGGATACAGGGAAATTTGGCTGTCTGGATACAGAATTGGCTGGCCGAAGAAGACAGCGAGTGGTAGTGGATGGAAAGTATTCCGCCTGGAGGTCGGTGACTACTAGTTGTGTCCCGCAACGTTCTGTTATGGGACCTCGGCTCTTTGTGTGTTTTATACATGACTTGGATCAGGAAGTGGAAGGGTGGGTGAGTAAGTTTGCCGATGACACGAAGGTTGGGGGAGTTTAACATAATGTTGAGTGTTGTTGCAGATTACAACAGGACAGTGGCAGGATGCAGAGCTGAGCTGAGAAGTGGCAGATGGACTTCAACCTTGATAAATGTGAACTGATTAATTTAGGAAGGTCGAATGTGAATGCTGAATACAGGGTTAAAAGCAGGATTCATGGAAGTGTGGAGGAACAGGGGGATCTTGGGGTCCACGTACATAGATCCCTCAAAGTTGCCACCCAGGTTGACAGGGTCGTTAAGAAGGCATATCATGTGCTGGCTTTCATTCACAGGGGGATTGAGTTTCGGAGCCGCGAGGGTTTGCTGCAGCTTTATAAAACCCTAGTTAGACCACACTTGGAATCTTGTGTCCAGTTCTGGTCGCCTCATTATGGGAAGGATGTGGATGCTTACAGAGGTTACAGAGGAGATTTACCAGGATTCTGCCTGGACTGGAGGGCATGTCTTATTAAGAAAGTACGAAGTCTTACAACACCAGGTTAAAGTCCAACAGGTTTGTTTCGATGTCACTAGCTTTCGGAGCGCTGCTCCTTCCTCAGGTGAATGAAGAGGTCTGTTCCAGAAACACATATATAGACAAATTCAAAGATGCCAAACAATGCTTGGAATGCGAGCATTAGCAGGTGATTAAATCTTTACAGATCCAGAGATGGGGTAACCCCAGGTTAAAGAAGTGTGAATTGTCTCAAGCCAGGACAGTTGGTAGGATTTCGCAGGCCAGATGGTGGGGGATGAATGTAATGTGACATGAATCCCAGGTCCCGGTTGAGGCCGCACTCATGTGTGCGGAACTTGGCTATAAGTTTCTGCTCGGCGATTCTGCGTTGTCGCGGGTCCTGAAGGCCGCCTTGGAGAATGCTTACCCGGAGATCAGAGGCTGAATGCCCTTGACTGCTGAAGTGTTCCCCGGCTGGAAGGGAACATTCCTGCCTGGTGATTGTTGCGCGATGTCCGTTCATTCGTTGTCGCAGCGTCTGCATGGTCTCGCCAATGTACCACGCTTCGGGACATCCTTTCCTGCAGCGTATGAGGTAGACAACGTTGGCCGAGTCGCACGAGTATGTACCGCGTACCTGGTGGGTGGTGTTCTCACGTGTAATAGTGGTATCCATGTCGATGATCTGGCATGTCTTGCAGAGATTGCCATGACAGGGTTGTGCGGTGTCGTGGTCACTGTTCTGAAGACTGGGTAGTTTGCTGCAAACAATGGTTCGTTTGAGGTTGCGCGGTTGTTTGAAGGCAAGTAGTGGGGGTGTGGGGATGACCTTGGCAAGATGTTCATCGTCATCAATGACGTGTTGAAGGCTGTGAAGAAGATGACGTAGTTTCTCCGCTCCGGGGAAGTACTGGACGACGAAGGGTATTCTGTCGGTTGTGTCCTATGTTTGTCTTCTGAGGAGGTCGGTCCGGTTTTTCGCTGTGGCGCGTTGGAACTGTCGATCGATGAGTCGAGTGCCATATCCGGTTCGTACGAGGGCATCTTTCAACGTCTGTAGATGTCTGTTACGCTCCTCCTCGTCTGAGCAGATCCTGTGTATACGGAGCGCTTGTCCATAGGGGATGGCTTCTTTAATGTGTTTAGGGTGGAAGCTGGAGAAGTGGAGCATCATGAGGTTATCCGTGGGTTTGCGGTAAAGCGAAGTTCTGAGGTGACCGTCCTTGATGGAGACGAGTGTGTCCAAGAATGCAACTGATTTTGGAGAGTAGTCCATGGTGAGTCTGATGGTTGGATGGAACTTATTAATGTCATCGTGTAGTCGTTTCAGTGATTCTTCGCCGTGGGTCCAAAGGAAAAAAATGTTATCGATGTATCTGGTGTATAACATCGGTTGAAGGTCCTGTGCGGTGAGTAGGTCCTGTTCAAACTTGTGCATGAGGATGTTGGCGTATTGGGGTGCGAATTTGGTCCCCATGGCTGTTCCGTGCGTCTGGATGAAGAACTTGTTGTCGAAGGTGAAGACGTTGTGATCCAGAATGAAGCGGATGAGTTGCAGAATTGCGTCTGGAGATTGGCAGTTGTCGGTGTTGAGTACTGAGGCTGTTGCAGCAATGCCGTCGTCATGGGGGATGCTGGTGTAGAGTGCCGAGACGTCCATTGTGACGAGGAATGTTCCTGGTTCAACTGGTCCATGGGTGCTGAGTTTCTGTAGGAAGTCCGTCGTGTCGCGACAGAAGCTGGGTGTACCTTGTACGATGGGTTTCAAGATGCCCTCGATGTAGCCAGAGAGGTTCTCACACAGGGTCCCATTGCCTGAAACGATTGGGCGGCCTGGTGTGTTGGCCTTATGTATTTTTGGGAGGCAGTAGAGATCTCCAATGCGGGGAGTACGTGGGATGAGAGCACGTAGGGTGCTCTGAAGATCTGGATCCAAGGTCTTGATCAGTCTGTTAAGTTGGCGGATGTGTTCCTTGGTCGGATCTGCGGGTAACTGTCTGTAGTGTTCTTGGTTGTTCAGTTGTCGGTATACTTATTTGCAGTAGTCCGTTCTGTTCAGTACGACAGTGGCCCCCCCTTTGTCTGCTGGTTTGATGACGATGCTGTGGTTAGTCTTGAGAGCGCGGATGGCATTGCGTTGTGCTTGGGTGACGTTCGGGGTTGTCTTGTGAATGCGACTGATGAATCTGGCATTGACGCGACTCCTGACGGCTTGAGCATACATGTCTAGTCTAAGGCAGCGGCCTTCCGGAGGGGTCCAATTCGACTCTTTCCTCTTCGGTTGCCGCACCGCAGATCTCTCGGTCTGCTGTTCCGGTTCATTGGTAGTCTGCTTGGGTTCGCTGTTGGCCTCTTGGGGTCTGTGGAAGAATTCCCGGAGCCTCATTCGCCTGATGAATTCCTCCGTGTCTGCCGCGAGACTGATGGGGTCCATTTTGGTGGTGGTGCAGAAATTAAGCCCTCTGCTGAGGACTTCGATTTCATCTGGTTGAAGGGTGTAGTCTGACAAGTTGACAATAGATTTCCCTGTATTGTTTTCTACTGTGACACCGGGCGGCCTTCAGGACCCACGACAACGCAGAATCGCCGAGCAGAAACTTATAGCCAAGTTCCGCACACATGAGTGCGGCCTCAACCAGGACCTGGGATTCATGTCACATTACATTCATCCCCCACCATCTGGCCTGCGAAATCCTACCAACTGTCCTGGCTTGAGACAATTCACACTTCTTTAACCTGGGGTTACCCCATCTCTGGATCTGTAAAGATTTAATCACCTGCTAATGCTCGCATTCCAAGCATTGTTTGGCATCTTTGAATTTGTCTATATATGTGTTTCTGGAACAGACCTCTTCATTCACCTGAGGAAGGAGCAGCGCTCCGAAAGCTAGTGACATCGAAACAAACCTGTTGGACTTTAACCTGGTGTTGTAAGACTTCGTACTGTGCTCACCCCAGTCCAACGCCGGCATCTCCACATCATTATTAAGAAAGGTTGAGGGAGCTAGGGCTTTTCACAACAGAGCGAAAAAGGAAGAGAGGTGAGTTGATAGAGGTGTACAATCTGATGAGAGGCATGGATATAGTGGATAGCCAGCGGCAATTCCCAGGGTGGAAATGGCTGTCACGAGGGGATACAATATTAAGGTGATTGGAGGAAGACATAGGGGAGATGTCAGAGGTAGGTTCTTTACACAGAGAGTGGTGTGTGTGTGGAATGCACTGACAGCAGAGGTGGTGGAGTCAGTCATTAGGGACATTTAAGCGACTCTTAGACAAGCACATGGACAGCAGTAAATTGAAGGGGTGTAGGTTAGGTTGATCTTAGATTAGGATAAATGGTCGGCACAATATCGTGGGCTGAAGGGCCTGTACTGTGCTGTCCTGTTCTATGCACAATGTAATTGGGGAAGGGGAAATTATACTGCTATTAGACTGGAGCTGATGAGCATAAGTTGGGGACAGATGTTCTCAGGGAAATGCACAACAGTATTGTGGGGGTTGTTTAAGGAGCACTTGCTGCGAGTGCCGGACAGTTTTGTCCCACTGACATAAGGAAAGAATGGAAAGGTGAAGGAGCCTTAGATGACAAGATAAGTGAGCTTCTAGTCAAGAGGAAGAAGGAAGCTTACGTAAGGTTGAGGAAACAAGTACCTGGCACGGCCCTTAGAGGGTTACAATGTAGCCAGGAAGGAACTCAAAAATTGACTTCGGAGAGCTAGAAAGGAGTACAAAAAAGCCCTGGCGGGAAGGATTCGGGAAAACCCCAAGTCAAAAGATGTGCAGGTTTGGTCCATTGGCCTTAAATTCACTAAATTTCCCTTCGTGACAAATAAGGTGAAGTAAGATTACTGGGTTACGGGCATTGAGTGGAGCTGTGGGGCGTAAGTGGGGTGCTCTTTCCACGGGCCGGTGCAGACTCGATGGGCCGAATGGCCCGCTTCTGCGCTGTAAGTTCTATGTTCTATGTTCTAAGGCGTTCGACACTTATGTGAGAAATAAGAGGGTGATCAGAGTGAGAGTAGGGCCCACCGAGGATAGTGGAGGGAACTAGTGCCCAGGGTCTGAGGACGTAGGTGAGGCGTTAAATGAATATTTGATTCAGTATTCACTAGAGAGAGGGACCTTGTTTCTCATGAGAACAGCGTGAACCAGGTTAATAAACTCGAACAGGTTGATATTAAGCAGGAGGATGTGCTGGAAAGTTTGAAAAACATCAGGAAAAATAAGTCCACTGGGCCAGACGGGATATTCCCACGGTTTCTACGGGAAGCAAGAGAGGAGATTGCTGTGCCGTTGGTGATGATCTTTGCGTCCTCACTCTCCACTGGAGTAGTACCGGATGGTTAGAGTGAGACGAATGTTGTTACCCCTGTTCAAAAAACGGAATATGGAAATTCCTGGGTATGACAGACCAGTCAGTCTTACGACTGTGGTGAGCAAAATACTGGAAAGGATTCTGAGAGATAGGATTTATGATTATTTAGAAAAATATTGTTTGATTAGAGATAGTCAGCATAGCTATGTGAGGGGTAGGTAATGCCTCACAAGCCTCATTGAATTCTTTGAGAATGTGATGAGACACATTGATGAAATTCGCGCAGTAGATGTGGTGTATATAGATTTGACTAAGGCATTTGATAAGGTTCCCCATGGTAAGCTCATTCAGAACGTTAGAAGGCATGGGATACAGGGAAATCTGGCTGTCTGGATATATAATTGGTTGGCCGAAAGAGGACAGCGAGTGGTAGCAGATGGAAAGTATTCCGCCTGGAGATCGGTGATCCGCAGGGATCTCTTATGGGACCTTTGCTCTTTGTGGTTTTTATAAATGACTTGGATGAGGAAGTGGAACGGGTGGGTTAGTAAGTTTGCCAATGACACGAGGGTTGGTGCAGTTGTAGATAATGTCCTGGGCTGTTACAGGTGGCAATAGGGCATTGAAAGGATGCAGAGCTGGGCAGAGAAGCGGTAGGTGGCGTTTCATCCTTGATAAATGTGAAGTGATTCATTTTGGAAGGTCGAATTTGAATGCTGAATACAGGGTAAAAGGCAGGATTTTAGAAGTGTGGGGGAACAGAGGGATCTTGGGGTACACATACATATAACCCTCAAAGTTGCCACCCAGGTTGACAGGGTTGCTAAGAAGGCGGATGGTGCGTTGGCTCTCAGTAACATGGGGATTGAGTTCAAGAGCCGCGAGGTTTTGCTGCAGTTTATGAAACGCTGGTTAGACAACACTTGGAATATTGTGTCCAGTTCTGGTCGCCTCATTATAGGAAGGATCTGGATGTTTTGGAGAGGATGCAGCTCAGATTTACCAGGAGGCTGCCTGGACAGGAGGGCATGTCGTATGAAAAAAGGGTGGGGGAGCTTGGCCTTTTCTCACTGGAGCGAAGAAGGAAGAGAGGTGACTTGACAGGGGTGTACAAGGTGATGAGAGGCATCGATAGAACGGATAGCCAGAGAATTTTCCCCAGGACAGAAATGGCTGTCATGAGGGGACATAATTTTAAGGTAATTGGAGGAAAGTATGGCGGAGATGCCAGAGGTCGGTTCTTTACACAGAGAGTGGTGGGTGTGTGGAATGCACTGCCAGCAGAGATAATGGTGTCCTAGTCATTCGGGACATTAAAACGACGCGTGCACATGCACATGGACGGCAGTAAATTGAAGGAGTGTCGGTTCGGTTGATCTTAGATTCGGAAAAGTGGTTGGCCCTATATCGCGGGCTGAAGGGCCTGTACTGTGCTGCACTGTTTTATGTTTTATGTTCTAAGTCCGACAAAAGGTTAATGGTCCTTGGGCACAACTGTTAAAACACCTGAAAGAGTCCAGCCGAGAAAATATTGTGACTCATTGCACATCTTAGTCTGCTCATAAGGGCGAGCAAGCATACAACGAACAAGTGCAAAGCAGACTTCATTGGAAGTCACTCCCTATTTATTTTTCGGTGTTGTGGGATTAGGAATGTTAGTACAATTAATCCATAGTCAGAGGGAACTGTTTAGTATGGGTTTGATTTCAGACCCATTGGCCGCTAAGGCAAAGCAAATAGGAGAAATGATCAAAGAAGCCAAAGGCAAAAAAGTAGCCCATGAGATTTGTATTGAAATAGATCGAAGAAAATGCCTGATAGAATGTTATCGGAATCGAGAGGGCCGAGTGACCTGGAAAGAGCAATGGGCCGCTATATTTGAAAGACAACAGCCACCCCGGTAGAACCGCCATTTTTCCCTTCAGCCCTGGCCCAGGTACCGGCACATTACTGGGCCAACGTAAAATTCATGCCGGAAATGTACATTCTGCCCCAGCACGTTGGGTGCAGTTACAGAAGAACGTTGCCATGCCCTGCTTAAAACAATACAGGTTGGCGCCGGAAGCAGAAAAAGGAATAGAGGGAGTGATCAATGCACTATGACAGCAAGGGATATTGAAGAAAACACAAAGCTCCTGTAATACCCCTAGACTCTCCATTCCAAAATTAGGAAGACCCAACAAGTGGCGATTTGTGCAAGACCTCAGAGCCATTAATGTAATCGTCATCCCTAATGCTCCAGTGGTGCCTGACACAAATGTCATTTTGTCATCTATACCACGAACAGCGGATACTTTCTCCGTCATAGACTTTTTCTCCATAACCTTGCACCCAGACTGTCACTTGGAATCAACAGTACACTCGGACACGCCAACCACAAGGCTATACAGAAAGCCCAGTAATGTATGCTGCAGCAGTTAAACAAAACTTGGACGAATGCCAGTTATCTGAAGGCTCAACACTCCTGCAATTTGCTGACGATTTATTGATAGCCTCAGAGGTGTGAATACTTTGTCAACAGGATACCGTTCTGTTATTATCACATCTGGCCGATAGGGGGCATAGAGTCTCAATGCAAAATGAAACCAACTACACCTACAAGAGAGCACCAGCTGTCAACCCAGCTACATAGAACATAGAACATAGACAATACAGCACAGAACAGGCCTTTCGGCCCACAATGTTGTGCCGAACCTTTGTTCTAGATTAATCACAGATTACCATTGAATTTACAGTGCAGAAGGAGGCCATTCGGCCCTTTGAGTCTGCACCGGCTTCTGAAAAGAGCACCCTACCCAAACTCAACACCTCCACCCAACAGCAAGGGCAATTTTGGACATTAAGGGCAATTATCATTGGCCAATTCACCTAACCTGCACATCTTTGGACTGTGGGAGGAAACCGGAGCACCCGGAGGAAACCCACGCAGACACGGGAAGGACGTGCAGACTCGCACAGACAGTGACCCAAGCCGGAATCGAACCTGGGACCCTGGAGCTGTGAAGCATTGTGCTATCCACAATGCTACCGTGCTGCCCTTAAGAACAAATAAATCTACACTATATAATTTTACCGTAATCCATGTACCTATCCAATAGCTGCTTGAAGGTCCCTAATTTTTCCGACTCAACTACTTCCACAGGCAGTGCATTCCATGCCCCACTACTCTCTGGGTAAAGAACCTACCTCTGATATACCTCCTATATCTTCCACCTTTCACCTTAAATTTATGTCCCCTTGTAATGGTTTGTTCCACCCGGGGAAAAAGTCTCTGACTGTCTACTCTATCTATTCCCCTGATCATCTTATAAACCTCTATCAAGTCGCCCCTCATCCTTCTCCGTTCTAATGAGAAAAGGCCTAGCACCCTCAACCTTTCCTCGTAAGACCTACTCTCCATTCCAGGCAACATCCTGGTAAACCTTCTTTGCACCTTTTCCAAAGCTTCCACATCCTTCCTAAAATGAGGCGACCAGAACTGTACACAGTACTCCAAATGTGGCCTTACCAAAGTTTTGTACAGCTGCATCATCACCTCACGGCTCTTAAATTCAATCCCTCTGTTAATGAACGCGAGCACACCATAGGCCTTCTTCACAGCTCTATCCACTTGAGTGGAAACTTTCAAAGATGTATGAACATAGACCCCAAGATCTCTCTGCTCCTCCACATTGCCAAGAACTCGACCGTTAACCCTGTATTCCGCATTCATATTTGTCCTTCCAAAATGGACAACCTCACACTTTTCAGGGTTAAACTCCATCTGCCATTTCTCAGCCCAGCTCTGCATCCTATCTATGTCTGTTTGCAGCCGACAACAGCCCTCCTCACTATCCACAACTCCACCAATCTTCGTATCGTCTGCAAATTTACTGACCCACCCTTCAACTCCCTCATCCAAGTCATTAATGAAAATCACAAACAGCAGAGGACCCAGAACTGATCCCTGCGGTACGCCACTGGTAACTGGGATCCGGGCTGAATATTTACCATCCACCACCACTCTCTGACTTCTATCGGTTAGCCAGTTCGTTATCCAACTGGTCAAATTTCCCACTATCCCATGCCTCCTTACTATCTGCATAAGCCTACCAGGGGGAACCTTATCAAATGCCTTACCAAAATCCATGTACACTACATCCACTGCTTTACCTTCATCCACATGCTTGGTCACCTCCTCAAAGAATTCAATAAGACTTGTAAGGCAAGACCTACCCCTCACAAATCCGTGCTGACTATCCCTAATCAAGAAGTGTATTTCCAGATGCTCAGAAATCCTATCCTTCAGTACCCTTTCCATTACTTTGCCTACCACCGAAGTAAGACTAACTGGCCTGTAATTACCAGGGTTATTCCTAGTCCCTTTTTTGAACAGGGGCACGACATTCGCCACTCTCCAATCCCCTGGTACCACCCCTGTTGACAGTGAAGACGAAAAGATCATTGCCAACGGCTCTGCAATTTCATCTCTTGCTTCCCATAGAATCCTTGGATATATCCCGTCAGGCCCGGGGGACTTGTCTATCCTCAAGTTTTTCAAAATGCCCAACACACCTTCCTTCCTAACAAGTATTTCCTCGAGCTTACCAATCTGTTTCACACTGTCCTCCCCAACAATATCGCCCC
Source organism: Scyliorhinus torazame (assembly GCF_047496885.1). NCBI lineage: Eukaryota > Metazoa > Chordata > Chondrichthyes > Carcharhiniformes > Scyliorhinidae > Scyliorhinus > Scyliorhinus torazame. The sequence continues at coordinate 182,435,747 of NC_092711.1, read as the reverse complement.
TCTCATTTGTAAATACAGAAGAAAAGTACTCGTTCAAGACCTCTCCTATCTCTTCAGACTCAATACACAATCTCCCGCTGCTGTCCTTGATCGGACCTACCCTCGCTCTAGTCATTCTCATATTTCTCACATATGTGTAAAAGGCCTTGGGGTTTTCCTTGATCCTACACGCCAAAGATTGTTCATGCCCTCTCTTAGCTCTCCTAATCCCTTTCTTCAGTTCCCTCCTGGCTATCTTGTATCCCTCCAATGCCCTGTCTGAACCTTGTTTCCTCAGCCTTACATAAGTCTCCTTTTTCCTCTTAACAAGACATTCAACCTCACTTGTCAACCATGGTTCCCTCACTCGACCATCTCTTCCCTGCCTGACAGGGACATACATGTCAAGGACACGTAGCACCTGTTCCTTGAACAAGTTCCACATTTCACTTGTGTCCTTCCCTGACAGCCTATGTTCCCAACTTATGCACTTCAATTCTTGTCTGACAACATCGTATTTACCCTTCCCCCAATTGTAAACCTTGCCCTGTTGCACGTACCTATCCCTCTCCATTACTAAAGTGAAAGTCACAGAATTGTGGTCACTATCTCCAAAATGCTCCCCCACTGACAAATCTATCACTTGCCCTGGTTCATTACCCAGTACTAAATCCAATATTGCCCCGCCTCTGGTCGGACAATCTACATACTGTGTTAGAAAAGCTTCCTGGACACACTGCACAAACACCACCCCATCCAAACTATTTGATCTAAAGAGTTTCCACTCAATATTTGGGAAGTTAAAGTCGCCCATGACTACTACCCTATGACTTCTGCACCTTTCCAAAATCTGTTTCCCAATCTGTTCCTCAACATCTCTGCTGCTATTGGGGGGCCTATAGAAAACTCCTAACAAGGTGACTGCTCCTTTCCTATTTCTGACTTCAACCCATACTACCTCAATAGGGTGATACTCCTCGAACTGCCTTTCTGCAGCTGTTATACTATCTCTAATTAATAATGCCACCCCCAGCCTCTTTTATCACCCTCCCTAATCTTATTGAAACATCTATAACCAGGGACCTCCAACAACCATTTCTGCCCCTCTTCTATCCAAGTTTCCGTGATGGCCACCACATCGTAGTCCCAAGTACCGATCCATGCCTTAAGTTCACCCACCTTATTCCTGATGCTTCTTGCGTTGAAGTATACACACTTCAACCCATCTCCGTGCCTGCAAGTACTCTCCTTTGTCAGTGTTCCCTTCCCCACTGCCTCACTACATGCTTTGGCGTCCTGAATATCGGCTACCTTAGTTGCTGGACTACAAATCCGGTTCCCATTCCCCTGCCAAATTAGTTTAAACCCTCCCGAAGAGTACTAGAAAACCTCCCTCCCAGGATATTGGTGCCCCTCTGGTACAGATGCAACCCGTCCTGCTTGTACAGGTCCCACCTTCCCCAGAATGCGCTCCAATTATCCAAATACCTGAAGCCCTCCCTCCTACACCATTCCTGCAGCCACGTGTTCAACTGCACTCTCTCCCTATTCCGAGCCTCGCTATCACGTGGCACCGGCAACAAACCAGAGATGACAACTCTGTCTGTCCTGGCTTTTAACTTCCAGCCTAACTCCCTAAACTTGTTTATTACCTCCACACCCCTTTTCCTACCTATGTCATTGGTACCAACGTTCTTGTTCGCGGTCTCAGAAACAGAACATCTGTTTTGATCAGGACTGTTTACAATTGCTTAACACCACCACGACTCCTTGACCTTATTTACTGGATCACCCACTAATAAATCGAACATTATCTTCTTCACTGATGGGTCACCACATCGACCAAATAATATGCTCCACCTAGCCGGCTATGCAATAGTAACTCCTTTCGAGGAAGTGGAAGCTTTTGCTCTGCATTCGGGTACGTCTGCACAAGCGGCCGAGTTCTTTGCTCTTACTAGAGCATGTATTCTAGTTAAAAACAAAACTGTCAATATTTATACTGATTCTCGACATGCTTTCGGGGTAGTACATGATTTTGGCGAATTATGGAAAAACAGGGGATTCATAACTTCCTCAGGCCAACCTATTAAACATGGCAAATTGGTTATAAATTTACTTGATGCTGTTCAGCTGCCCAGTAAGATGGCGGTTTTATAGTGCGAAGCACATACTACTGCCGATGATGAAGTCTCCTGCGATAATTGAATTGCTGAAAAATTGCAAAATATTGGCTCTCAAACAACAGCCACAACTGCAAGCTGCTGCAGTTGAACTTCATCTGCCATAACAGAACCACAGTTAAAACAGGCACAGGGCCAAGCCTTCCAACAAGAGGTTTGTTCTTGGCTAAAAGCGGGTTGCTTATTAAAACAAACATTAAATCTGGATCCACCCAGATATCCGTGTAGTATGCCCCAGAAATCTGTTCTTGCCGCTGTGTGGCCTTGCCTATGGGCAGGGTCCTGTGGGTAAAGGAGGGAGGAAAAGGAAGGATGACACATGCCATATGTCAACAACGGTACGCACCAGGTATTGCTGTAACAATTGAAAAGGTAGCCCGCACATGTATGATTTGTCAGAAGAATAAACGAGGTAAAGCACACGCTGTCTTTGATCATCTCTCACAGACCGCTATGCCTTTTGAAAAAAATTGCAAAAAGATTTTGTACTCCTGCCGATGGCTAAAGGATCCAAATATATGCTCGTGGTCGTGGACATTTTTTCACGATGGGAAGAAGCACTTCCAACCAAAATCATGATGCCAGAACAGTGGTAAATATTCTGTCAAAGAAATAATACCTAGGTTCATTGTGCTGGGGACAGCACGGTAGCACAGTGGTTAGCATAGGTGGTTCCGAGCTCTCGGGTCCCAGGTTCGATTCCCGGCTTGGCTTACTGTCTATGCGGAGGCTGCATGTTCTTCCCGTGTCTGCGCCCGTTTCCTCCGGGTGCTCCGGTTTCCTCCCACAGTCCAAAGATTTGCAGGTTAGGTGGTTTGGCCATGATAAATTGTCCTTAGTGTCCATGAAGGTTAGGTGGGGTTACTGGGTTTCGGGCATAGTGTGGAGGCGGAGGCTTGGGTGCTCTTTCCAAGAGCCGGTGCAGACTCGATGGGACAAATGGCCTCCTTCTGCACTGTAAATTCTATGATGGATGTATGATGAGATTTCCAATACGAATGAGTATTCACAGTGACAGAGGAACTCATTCCACTAGCAAATTGACCATAGCACTAACAGAAGCGATGGGATTTGATCGGAAATTCCATATACCATATCAGCCACAAACCACAGGAATGGTGGAAAGGGCGAATAGAATAATTAAAACTGCAGCAACACAAGTATACCAACAAAATGTGCTGACATGGCCAGATGACATACTCATATGCCCTGAGAAATCAGAATAATCACAACACGGGATTAACCCCGTATGAGATATTAATGAGACGCACTATGACAACTGGAACAAAATCCTCACTCACTCCAGGGGCAGTTGCCTTAATTTGGACATATGAGGCAAGACTAAAATATGCTCAAGCCATGTGCGAAACCGCTGGAAAAATACATGAAAAAGTACGACAGGCTCAGGTGCAACCAAAAGAGGGAAATACACACGCCTTTAAACCTGGAGATCAAGTATATGTGACAGCATTAAACAAATATTATTTTTCTCGTAGGTGGAAAGAACCCGAACAAGTGCTGCTAACGACCCGAACAGACATTAAAATAAAGGAAAAGTCAGATTGAATTCACGCAACATGGTATGAATGACATCATACGGAACTTTGAGAGTACTAGCGAATCGCTGACCTGAAGGGAATGAAGGCACTACCGTTCTTATCATAGATTATCATAGAATGTACAGTGCAGAAGGAGGCCATTCAGCCCATCGAGTCTGCACCGGCTCTTGGAAAGAGCCCCCTACCCAAGGTCAACACCTCCACCCTAGCTCCACAACCCAGCAACCCCACCCAACACTAAGGGCAATTTTGGACACTAAGGGCAATTTATCACGGCCAATCCACCTAACCTGCACATCTTTGGACTGTGGGAGGAAACCGAAGCACCCGGAGGAAACCCACGCACACACGGGGAGGACGTGCAGACTCCGCACAGACAGTGACCCAAGCCGGAATCGAACCTGGGACCCTGGAGCTGTGAAGCAATTGTGCTATCCACAATGCTACCGTGCTGCCCTTTATGTATTATCATAATCACACAAACTTCGTGTGGAAAGTAAACTGAATGCTAACACCTCAATACACCGTGTGCCTCAGCCGTATGCGGAGAGGGTAAATAAATCCAGATGTTGGGTTTGCATGCAAATTCACAACTGCTCGAGGGAGGGCATCCCTGTGCGACCTATCGCATTTACCAGTAATGAGATAGCAGAATGGGCCCTCAGAAGAAGTAGTACAGGACGTGGTGAAGATACACAGGATATGTTAGATTGGAGATCAGCTGGATACGATATGAATAGGTTTGAGGGATGGTGGCGGCTGTGGTTTAATGTAACACGTCAACCTCCCTGTTTCAGCCTTCCAAGTTACACTGGAGTCCCAAAAGGAAGTATATGCTTTAAGAAACATAAAACATATGGGACTCATCCAGTAGGCACGAGTCAGTGTAATCAGACCTTGAATTGGCTATCCGCCATGTTCCACCTTACAGCTGAAGGACTATTAATCATTGATTGGTCAGCGGTGAAAACTAAACTAGTGGAGGGTCCTGGGAAGGGGATCAAATTAGAATAATGATGACTGATACTAAAGGAAACCTAACCGCATATAACGGCATGCATTTTAGCTGTGGCTGTAAGGCATATCCTTGGTTATCAGAGAATTGGGAAGGCTACTGTTATTCGGGATACGTAGTCCCTTACGTGCATCATGTCCAGCAATTACAGGATTTATCCCCATCACAGGGCGAAACGAAGTGTTATGACATGGGCACAAATGCTGGGAATAATGGTACCACCGTTAGGTGTGGGAGCTAATACATACGAACTACGTGAACTACGGGATATCCTAGTGCAGGTAGCAAATGGTACCACAGAGGCTGTTAAACACATAGTAACTGAGATTGTTGCTGTAAGAGCGGTTGCCCTGCAGAACAAAATGACCCTCGATTTCTTATCAACTGAAAAAGGTACGTGTGACCTTATTGGAAGTGAATGTTGCAAATACATGCCAGATAATTCCGAAAAAAATGATAATCTGTTGGATCGCATTCGTAAAGAAGTAACAAGATTACATGAAGATGACGGATGGGACAATTGTTTTGGGTCGTTAGGATCGTTAGGATAGAAGATTGTGTTCTGGATTATAATCGCCATTACTATCTTAATTGTCGTATGGTTACTGTTTCAATGGTGCACAGGGTATTGTACTAAAATGGGAACAACCCTGGCCGCATTGACTCCTTGGTACCAGCCTTATAACACGCAGGGAACTATCATACGTCTCTTGCCCTTACATTATAAACCACCCTTCTCTACGGAGGACACGAAAAGGTACTAAAAGGTATTGATCAAAAGATTAACACGGAGGGATTTGTGGAAGGGAAATTAATGTGAGCATTAGTTGCCCGCTTAGAAAATACATTCATATTAGTTGCTATTTAAGAAAAAGCACTTGCTAAAGCATGATGGAATTGATTAACTATATTCTAACACTCATTTTAGCAAGAATACTGATTCGAAACAGCTTGTTGGATTTGGCCAAAATTATGCTGGCTAGTTGTTCTTGCGAAGAACAACAAATACGTACTAGAGTTGTTTTTAGCCAAGGGCAAGAACTGCATACTATATACCTCATCGTACGTACTTTCCCAAAGTTTATTAATATAAACACTGCCAGCCGTAACGATTTGATTTCTTCTGTGTAATCTAGAGCCCCATGGAATGGCTATTTAGCTACTACAGCCTCTCCGCGATATGGCGTTAATAAAATCCGTAAATGAAGCTCGAAGCCTCTGTCTAATTATTATTTCCACGACACCAACAAATCAGAGAATGTTTTATTGAGCTCCACTCATGTCCATGGCACCGGAGACTTTCAGTATTCACTGAATGTGTTTGAACCAATTCACCTCAACCTTGCAAAATAATGCCTCCATCTGGACTCCACTACGTTGCAACAATGTGGCATCAACTCTCCATTTCGTCAGCTATGTAAGTGCGCCACTGTTTCGTTGCTCCACCCGTTGTACTCTGACTATATTAATAAAACTTGGAAAGCTTCCGAACTGCTATTTCGTGAGAGGTATTCGCAGTATTTACAACTTAAATTTTATCCATTGCAACATTATGCTTCACAGAACTAAACATTCCGTTTATAATATGAACATGAAACCTGAATTAGTTATTCGTCATCGTGTCTGCCTTTGGGTGCAAGGTCCGCTAGATTTATGCAGCAACTCAAAACTGGAGATAATTGAGGATTTTTGGCCATCAGTTGTAGAATAATTACATTCTAAAACAATATGTGAAATGATGGCGGGTCATATCCCCTGTTCCATCAATCCTATGAAGGGACGTGATCAACACTGGCTCAATGAAAAACTCAGGAGTGAATGTCAGTAACAGAACCAGGTATATATAAATGAGATATCAACCTGGAAAAGCTGCACACGACTATATGAACGACAGAGTGGAAGCCGCATATGATAGATAGAGCCACCTGGTCTGAAAATCATCGACGAAATATAAGCTCTGCGATCCTGCCACATACAATGGTAAATGCTGGTGGAAGCACCGGAATTATCCCCATCCTCAGTGGTGAGGGTGACCAAGAAACAGTACAAAACACAAGGTTGAAGCATTTACAACTATCTTCCGTCAAATGTTCCATGTTGGATGGTCGATCTCGGTCTCCGACTGACGTCCCATAATGAATGCTTCATCAACCAATCCTATTCCCGCCACGTGATGCAAAGAAGCGGCTCTGGAAACGGCAATATGCAATGACAACGGGGCTTCACAGACTTTCTGCAGTTGTACTGAAGAGTTGACCTCCAGAATATGCCGTGTCTCAAACGAAACTGTTACAGTACTGGCATCTACGCGGAAATATTGAAAATGAACCAGTTACGTCCTTTCCACAGAAAGCATGGCAAATCGAACACGAGCAACTCCAGGCACAGTAGACTGCACTACATCATCAATAATATTTTGAACTATGTATTTAACTATTGGTATAACCCCGCATGGGACTCATCTACCTGGGGATAATTGTTCCCGAGTGTAAATTAACCAGCACTGGAATAAGAGGTCAGCTGTTGTAGCATCTGATAAAAAGGAGTGAGGACCTGGAGGTGTGTCACTGGGTCCTGTGGAAATACTGGTGTACGGCTGTATAAACGTCTTTCTTATAAGCTCTTCGGACTCCCCTTTGCCGTTTACTTCACTATCAAACGGTACTTTTACACCAATTACCTACTCATTGATGCTTCGTGTAGCTTACACCATGGCCACCCATCTTCTGACGTAATTAAAGCCTTTGCGCCAATATGGACAAAAGAGTTGAACTTGTGATGTGAGTTGTGAATGAGTTCTCTTGTCATATTGATAGAGGGAACCATCCAAGGGCTGCAGAAAAACTGGAGTTAATAGCAATGCAGGGGGAAACACTCCATTTCATGTGGTCATAAGTAAAATAAGCTGGCTGTGATTCGTGGAGACCAATCTTATTAACAGCGATCCATAGCTGCAGGAGTTCTTCTTTGTCGCGTCCTTGGCACAAGCATTGTCAGTTATTTCATCAATGATCTTCCCTCCATCCTGTGATCAGAAGTACGGATGTTCACTGAATTTTCAACAATGCTCTTCACCATTCATGATTGCTCAGTTAGAGAAACATTCTAAATCCATATTCAACCGGTGCTGGACAATAATTACAGTAAGAAGTCTTACAACACGAGGTTAAAGTTCAACAGGTTTGTTTCGATGTCACTAGCTTTAGGAGCGCTGCTCCTTCCTCAGGTGAATGAAGAGGTATGCTCCAGAAACATATATATAGACAGATTCAAAGATGCCAGACAATGCTTGGAATGCGAGCATTAGCAGGTGATTAAATCTTTACAGATCCACAGATGGGGTAACCCCAGGTTAAAGAGGTGTGAATTGTGTCAAGCCAGGACGGTTGATAGGATTTCGCAGGCCAGATGGTGGGGGATGAATGTAATGCAACATGAATCCCAGGTCCCGGTTGAGGTCGCACTCATGTGTGCGGAACCTGGCTATAAGCTTCTGCTCGGCGATTCTGCATTGTTGCGCGTCCTGAAGGCCGCCTTGGAGAACGCTTACCCGGAGATCAGAGGCTGAATGCTCTTGGCTGCTGAAGTGTTCCCCGACTGGAAGGGAATATTCCTGCCTGCTGATTGTCGCGCGATGTCCGTTCATTCGTTGTCGCAGTGTCTGCATGGTCTCGCCAATGTACCACGCTTCGGGACATCGTTTCCTGCAGCGTATGAGGCAGACAACATTGGCAGAGACGCACGAGTATGTACCGCGTACCTGGTGGGTGGTGTTCCCAGGTGTAATGGTGGTATCCATGTCGATGATCTGGCACGTCTTGCAGAGATTGCCATGGCAGGGTTGTGTGGTGTTGTGGTCACTGTTCTGAAGGCAGGGTAGTTTGCTGCAAACAATGGTTTGTTTGAGGTTGCGCGGTTGTTTGAAGACAAGTAGTGGGGGTGTGGGGATGACCTTGGCAAGATGTTCATCTTCATCGATGACGTGTTGAAGGCTGTGAAGAAGATGTCGTAGTTTCTCCGCTCCGGGAAAGTACTGGACGACGAAGGGTATTCTGTCGGTTGTGTCCCATGTTTGTCTTCTGAGGAGGTCGGTGCGGTTTTTTGCTGTGGCGCGTTGGAACTTAAAGATCGATGAGTCGAACGCCATATCTAGTTCGTACGAGTCGGGGAACACCTCAGCAGTCAAGGGCATTCAGCCTCTGATCTCCGGGTAAGCGTTCTCCAAGGCAGCCTTCAGGTCGCGCAACAACGCAGAATCGCCGCGCAGAAACTTATAGCCAAGTTCTGCACACATGAGTGCGGCCTCAACCGGGACCTGGGATTCATGTCGCATTACATTCATCCCCCACCATCTGCCCTGCGAAATCCAACCAACTGTCCTGGCTTGACACAATTCACACCTCTTTAACCTGGGGTTACACCCATCTCTGGATCTGTAAAGATTTAATCACCTGCTAATGCTCGCATTCCAAGCATTGTCTGGCATCTTTGAATCTGTCTATATATATGTTCCTGGAGCATACCTCTTCATTCACCTGAGGAAGGAGCAGCGCTCCGAAAGCTAGTGACATCGAAGCAAACCTGTTGGACTTTAACCTGGTGTTGTAAGACTTCTTACTGTGCTCACCCCAGTCTAACGCCGGCATCTCCACATCATGGACAATAATTAGGTTTGCACTGATAAATTGAGGTAACATTCGCACCCAAGGAAAGCCCATCTCTAACAGGAGAGAGTCTAACCATTTTTCCTTGTCATTCTATGGCATTACCATTGTCGAGTTCGCCACCATCTAGGTTCTGAGTGTTGCTGTTGACCAGAAATGGAACTGGACAACCCATATAGTCATACAGCCATTGACTGTTAGGCAATGTATTACCTCTTGAGCAACTGAAGGGAATTATGTAAATGCAAGCCTTGCAGTCAGCCTCTGTAAATGAACAGAGAAATGCAATTGTGATAAATATCAGCACCATCCAGACTTTAGCAGTCTCTGTCTCAACAAGTGTGTCTCTAATCTGCTTAAGATTCATTGTGATTTTTTTTGTCCGTGTCACTCTGTCGCGATCCCTAACTGTGTTCCTCTCACTCGCTCCTTTGACCTCGCATTTATCTTTCTGTTGTGATGGAATTCTCCTTCTGAACGGGTTCGCAAAGTCAGGATTCGTTCAAGCTCGATTATTGCTCGGGTTCTTTTTTAAAGATCACAGATGCACAATACATTAGCCCACATTCAATAAAGTGATGCCGAACTCTTTCACCTGTAATTCTGGGTCCAGTTCTCGCTTGAACAAACAACTCTTTTCACGAGGTAAATTAAAGCTACGTGCATTCATGTTAAAAAAAATTCATCGACAAACGGACGGGTAATAATATGCAAGTAGACAATGTGGCTCTGTGTTTTTTGTGTGAAATCTGTTAAAGAACTACAACACCTAAATTGTACTGGGGACTTTCTTGCAAGCGGGTTGGACAACAAGAGTAAGGGTTTTTTTCTACAGGAGGAAAGGAGTACATTCACCTTAAACTGATGCAACCGAGGCTCAGCAGAATAATTATAACATAGGGAAGGCAACTGGTCCCATTGAGTCCATACTGACCGTTTATGGATCAGTCTGTTCAACTTCATTTCCTTCCTCTATCCCTGTTACTCTGGAAGTGGATGTTCCACAAATCTCCATCTCCACTTATTTTTCTTCTCCTTTTTTTAGTTCCTTCTTCTTTTTCATCCACTCTTCTTCTGTTTCTACTTCGAAGTGGGCTAAACAGTGGACTAAACAGGTGGCTTGTAATTCAGAACAAGGCAGCACGCGGGTTCAATTCCCGTATCTGCCTCCCCGAAAAGTGCCGGAATGTGGCGACTGGGGGCTTCATTGTAACTTCATTGAAGCCGACTTGTGACAATAAGCGATTATTATTATTCTGTTTCTAATTCCTCTGCATCTATTTGTATTTGCTCTTCGTTTATTTTCTTCGACTTCTTCTCCATTCGCACTTCTTTTATTGCCTCTTCACGTTACTTTTCACTTCTTATCTTCCATTAATTCTCCTTGCTCACGTCTTATCCTTTTTCTTCTACTTTATGTCTGCATTATCCCCATTATATTGTTGCCCTATTCTTCGTTTATTCGGCCTTATTCTTCCAAAAGCGCTATGTACAAGCCTCTCTCCACCACAAAGTACCATATGATCTTAAACTGTTCTCTCCTTCTTCGTCCTCGTTTTAAGTCGGGATTAGTCAGCTTAACAGTTGACCTTGATCTTCAACTCCACTTTTCCAGCAACCCTTCGAGTCTTTTAACTCGCATACAGAAAAAAAATATGTCCTTACCAGCCTGAAATATTACAATTGGTGCATGGAAAATTCTCTCGTGCAGAGATTTCCAAAGACAAACAATCGTTGAGAGAAGAGAAGTTGGTTGTTTTTCCGTGTCCCAAGTGGAAGCATACCTGTGCTGAGATTGCGTCCATGTGTTCTCGATTTTGAAGTCAACAAAATCTACAAATTCTTGTCGAATTCCTTCAGAATTTTGCATGTTTCATTGGCATCATAGAATCATGCAATCATTGCAGTGCAGAACGAGACCATCAGCCCATCTGGTCTGCACTGATCCTCTGAAAGAGCACCTTACATATGTCCATTACCCCGTCCTATCCCCGTAACCCCACCGAGCGTTTAGACACAATGAAGCAGTGCAGCATTGCCAACCCACATCTTTGAAATATGGGAGGAAACCGGAGCACACAGAGGAAACCAACGCAGACCCAGAGAGAACGTTCAAACTCCACACAGGCAGCCACACACAGTCAGAATCGAACTCGGGTCCCTGGAGTTGTCAAGTAGCAGTGATAACCAATTTGCCACAGTGCTGGACGCCATTACTGTGATCATTCCATTTATCAGAGGAGAGAGGACATATTTCCTCAACCACTCATCAGATAACAATCGTCGAAACGCAGGGAAGCAGTCTCTCGAATCTGCGCTGGAAATCGTCCAATATAATTGGCGCTTTTTCTCTCCCTCTTCAGTTACAATGCTTTCAGGCGGGCCTTAGGGACAATGAAGCTATAGTTTCTCTGTCGTGGGGGAGTCTTTGTTATTTTTCTTGATGGTCCGTTCATTCAGTTTCTTGGACCACGTTACAAAGGTGGTTATTTTCCCAACCAGCTTTTGTTGCCATCATTCTTTCCCATCAGCATCAGCCTTGCGTATTTCCTCGAGAACACCAACTGGAGTTTTTTCTTGGTCTTCGTCAGCAGCGTAACTTTGGTCTCAACTTTTACTGACATCTCGGCAATTGTGCTTGGAGTTGTCTAAAATATTTAATAGAATATAATATAATTCCTACACTGCAGAATTAAGGCATTCGTCCCATCGAGTCTGCACCGACGCTCTGGAAGATATCGTACCGAGGTCTCCTCCCGCCCTATCCTCAAAGCTCCATCACGTCACCTAACCTGCTCATCTTGGCACAAGGGACAGCTTTGCATGGTCAATTCGCCTGACCTGCACATTCCTGGACTATGGGAGAACATCGGAGTACCCGGAGGAAACTCACGGCAGCTGGGGGGGGGGGGGGGAGTGAAAACTTCACACAAGGCTGGAATTGAACACGGGTCCCTGCCAAAGTGCCGCCACAAAACCTGCGAAATGACCTGCGAAACTTAGGAAACGACAACAAAGCGCGCGCCCGGTATTTGGGCTGAGGATCTCTGGCAAGCTGACTGATTGTAATACCGAAAACGAGAATTATATCGCGAAACCAACGACACCCACTTCATCATTCACCTCAAAACGATAATACTGCAGCTCGAGACACCTCTGCATCTGCTTCCTTGATTATGCAACACTCACTAAGGGGAACAGCTGTTCCCCATCCATCGTGTCTATGCCCCACAGAATCTTGCACACCTCGATCAGTTCGTCCCTCCGTCTTCTCTGCTGCAGCGAAAACAACCCAAGCCTAAACAACCTCACTTCATAACTAAAATGTTCCATCCCAGGCAACATCCTGGTGAATCGCGTCTGCACCTGTTCCAGTGCAATTACATCCTTCCTCTCATGTGGTCACCAGGACTGCACACAGTACTTCAGCTGTCGCCTCAGCAATGTTCTATATGACTCCAACATGACTTCCTTGCTTTGTTTTTGTATTTAGTTTAGAATACACAATACATTTTTGCCAATTAATGGGCAATAGTAGCGTGGCCAATCCACCCACCCTGCACATCGTTTGGGTTGTGGGGCAAAAAACCACGGGAACACGTAGAGAATGTGCAAACTCCATCCGGACAGTGATCCAGAGCCGGGATCTAACCTGGGATATCGGCGCCGTGAGGCAGCAATGCTAACCAGTGCGCCACTGTGCGACCCCGACTCCCTTGCTTTTGTAATCTAAGCCAAGATTGATAAAAGCAGTGTTCCATATGTCTTTTTCACCACCCTATTAACCTGCCCTTCTGCCTTCAGAAGTCCATGGACAAACACGTCAAGGTCTCTTTGTTCCTCGGGACTTCCCCGCGTGGTGCCATTCATTGAATAGTTCCTTGTCAAATTGCTCCTTCCAAAGTGTAACACCTCACACTTCTCAGGATTAAATTCCATCTGCCACTTTTCTGCCCAGTTGACAATCCCGTCTCTATCTTCCTGTAACCCAAGACTCTCAGCCACACGATTAACCACCCGGCCTATCTTTATGTCACCCGCAAGTGGAATGATCCTACCCTCCCCCCATTCCCCCCCCACCCCGCCCCCCGCCCCCCCCCCCCCATCCCCACATGGTCACCTAAGTCATTTAGATAAATGACGAATAGTAGGAGACCTATCACAGATCCCTGTGGTACGCAAGTCCACACTTGCTTCCAGTCACTAAAGCAGCCGTCTGCCATCACCCTCTATTTCTTTCAACTCAGCCAGCTTTGAATCCACATGATCAAGTTCCCCTGTATCCAATGTGCATTTGGGTTCTTTGCAAGTCTCCCATGTGGAACATTGTCAAAGGTTTTGCTGAAATCCATGTCAACTACATCAACTGCACTACCCTCAACTACACACTTAGTCACGTGCTCAAAAACAAATACAAAATCTGTTAGGCATGACTTCTCTCTCACAAAGCCGTGTTGGCTATTCCTGATCAACTCTTGTCTCTCCAAGTGGAGATGGATTATATCCTTCAGAATTTTCTCCATTAGTTTTCCCACCACTGATGTGAGACTCACTGGCCTGTAGTTACCTGGCTTATCCCTACAGCCTTTCTTAAGTAGTGGGACCACATTCGCGGCTGTCCAGACGTCTGGCACCTCTCCCGTGGCGTGAGAATATTAAAAATTTAGAACAGGGCCCCTGTAACCTCTTCGTACGCCTCCCACAGCAACCTGGGACACTATTTGTCCGGACCTGGATTTTTCTCCTTTTTTATGTTTGCCAGCTCCTTCAATACCTTGTCCCTTCAGGTGACAACTTGCTCAATTCTCTCACCGTCTCTCTCCCGGACTTCGATAACTGCATCCTCATTCTCTTAAGTGAAGTCTAAAGTTAAATATTCATTTAACACCCTACCACTGCCCTCCGGCTCCAGCCATACGCCCGACGTTTCCCTAGTTATCCTGTTTCCATTGACATATTTATGGAACATCTTGGGATTTCCCCTACTTTTACTAGCTAAAGATTTATCATATCCCCTCTTTGCTCGCCAAATTGCTTTCTTAATCTCTATCCTGCACACCCTGTACTTCACTAATGCATCTGTCGATTTGCTCCCCATGTACTTATTTCAAGCGTCTCTCCTCCTTCTCATTGTATCATGAATATCTCTGATCACCCATGGTTCTCTAGGCGTGTAGACCCTTCCTATTACCCTAGAGGGAATATGTTGGGCCTTTACACTCCTTTTTCTCTTTTAATACTCCCACTGCACTTCTGTAGATCTCCCCACCAGAAATGAGTTCCAATCTACCTCGGCCAAATCCTGCCGTATTATATTAAAGTCTGCTCTCCCCAATCCAAACCCTTTTTCAGAAATTTGTCCATGTCCATAACAAACTTAACTGGCACCATGTCCTGGTCTCTATCACTGAAATGCTCCCCACATCACATCAATCACCTGTCCGGCTTCATTCCCAAAAATTAAGTCCAGCACTGCAGCATTCCTAATTGGATCCTCTACATATTGAGCTGAAAAGTACTCTTGTATACAGTTTACGAATTATGCTCCGTCTAACCCCTAACACAATGAGTGTTCTAGTTAATGTTGGGCAAGTTGAACTCACCCACTAATTAATCATAATCTTTATTGTCACAAGTAGGCTTACATTGCAGTGAGGTTACTGAGGAGAGCCCCTAGTCGCCACATTTCGCGCCTGTTCAGGTACACAGAAGGACAATTAAGAATGCCCAAATTACGTTAAAGCACGTCTTTCGGAACCTGTGGGAGGAAACCGGAGCACCCAGAGTAAACACACGCAGGCACGGGGAGAACGTGCAGACTCCGCATAGACAGTGACCCAGCAAGAAATCGAACCTGGGATCCTGGCGCTGTAACGCCACAGTGCTAACTAGTGTGCTACCGTGCTGGCCACTAGAATTACTCTATTATTATTTTTAAACACTTCTGCAAATTGTTTTGTTTGCTTAATATAGATTAATCAGTTTAAACCCTAAGTAAATATACTTCGCCTGGAATCCTCCGTAAACGTAGGCAAAGCAATCAATTTATGTCAGGTCGTCTCGCAACCTTTCCCTTCCCAGTGAAAAATAAAATATACTGTTTAATGTTTTCTGTCTGCTCCTGTTCGTAAGCGTCTAATTTCCTATAAAAGTTTTTGGCGATCATAAGTGGTCCTGTTCATTAAAAACCTTACAGCAGTCGAAACAATTCCAATGTTCGCGCAATTTCACTTCCGTGAATCTTATTTTTTACAAATGCATTATCCAAATGAATCCATCGATCGCCACGACTCGGTCTCTCTGCATTTCATTGTTGCCCTTTGAAACTTCCATTCATGTTCCAGATGCTAAACTGTGCCCATCTAAAAAATTAGATACAACCTTGTCTTGCAAATATTTGACCTGTTATTGTTCTCTGCACTGATGTCATATGCATTCATGCGTTTAATCTGAGGTACTTTAGCTCCATTTCCTCGTGGAATTGATACGCATTGGCGCACACAGACATATTACCGGAAAGTGACAGAGACTTCACTATTTGTCGACAATCAAGGAAATTGCGTTATCACCAATTTGGATAATCTTTGATGCTTTTAAGTGGTATATTTTAAGACACCTGTATGTGGAAGAAAATTAAAGCAAATTAAAATGTTTTGACGGAACGCCAATGCTGCAATCTAATGAGAGGTTGGCAAATGTTCTGATTCAGAAGATACCAAAATCCGATATTAATGATTAATGCTTAATATGGAATATTTATTTCTACAAAGATAAACATCTCAGTGTTGCTTGATGCAGGTTCAGTAGATGTAACCCTGAAGTTTCATATTATTGTCAGCTGTATTGATACAAAATCATAGGATAATAATAATCTTTTTATTGTCACAAATAGGCTTACATTAACACTGCAATGAAGATACAATGAAGATACAAAGGGGAAAGCAGCCTACGGTCATCTGGGACGATGGCGACTTTACCTTAAAAATGTCCATATTAGTGGAGTAAAACTTTGTTCTCCGGATAGGGATGTTTGAGTTGGTTATGATTCAGCAGAATAAAGCTGCAATTGACCAATTGAAGACCAAAATGAGAAAAGACGTGGAATACAGCAGAAAATAAAGGGTTACGGACGGCATGATGACATCGTGGTTCACATTGATGGCTCAGCGCCTGGGCCCAGGCTTGAATACCGGCCTTGGGTGACTGCGTTGAGTTTGCACGATCACCCCGTGTTTGTCTCGGTTTCCTCTTCGGAATCCCGTTTCGCCTCATCGTCCAAAGATGTGCTTGTCAGGTGAATTGTCCATGCTAAATTTTCCCTTAGTGTCAGGGATGTGAGGGTTCTGTGGGGCCACAGGCTTGCAGGGGCAGGGAGGGAGCCTGGTAGGGTGCTTTTTCAGAGTGTCAGTGCAGACTCGATAGGCCTAATGGCCACCTTCAGCACTGTAGGGATTATATGATTTGATTTGATTTATTGTCACATGTACCGAAGTGCAGTGAAAAGTATTTTTCCTTCTCAACCACATTTATTCAGTCGCTCTGGTTCTTGATCCTTCCACAACTCCAAGCGATTCTCCCCAACCGTCTTTGTCAAGATCCCTAATGATTTTGAACAACTCCACCTATGCTCTCTCTTCACCAAGAGGGAAAAAAGGAACGAATCCATCTAATTCAAATCATTGAAGTTACTAATCCCAGGAAACATTATAATGGAACTTTAACGCACCCTGTAGAATTATACTGCACATTTCTTAATCGAAAAAGCCCCGAATTGGACAGTGCTCACGCTGAGGCCCAAGTTGTATTTCAAGAGTGTTTAACATCTCTTCAGCACTTTCGATCTTATCTTGATATCCCTTCTTATGAGACACGGGACATAGTCTGCTTTGTTTATTGTTCAAGTGTTTGGAAACGGAGACCATCAAATCCGGAAGTAATCAGATTCAAAGGGCTCAGCTCTTGGATTCTGAAAATAATTGCAACATCTTATACTGTTCATCCGGTGTAAATGAATCGTTGCAACACCATGTGTTTTCACTCTCTCTAGCACCAAGGTAAAATGGCAGCTGTGATCACCACCAATAAGGTGCATTTCAGTAAAACTTTCACAGGATTGTATCACGAGACTGATAATCATCTAATGCTGTGTGTATAGGTACAAATCGCACTACGGATCAAGGCACAGCTCTATCACTCAGCTCCCACCCCACTGCCCACCAAAGGTAGCCAATTATTAGTTGATCAAGGGTACAGGTTCGATTTACTCAAAAGCATCTCTTCCAGTGATTCCGTCGTAACATCGAAATTAGCCATCCATTGTTTTATATTGTCCATTTTCAACATCAAATTTACACCCTCATCTCCTTTTCATAAAATCCAAATGCAAGTACTATTAAGACATTGCCTTGATACAACATCTACCTCTGAGCACCAGTGATTTAAATAGAGAATTGTAACTAATAGTAAAGCTAGAACTGCATGTAACAGTTCCCATTTATCTTTCCCCCTTCCCTGTTATCATTTACTAAATAAACCAGATCGGCTGGAAACTTCACATACCTGCTGTTTTTGCCTGTACATCAACCACTCCACTTTTAAACTGTGAATTTTATGTAACGCTGTCTTTCAAAGTAAAAACTCATTGAAAAACATTGTGACACCTCTCCCCAACAAACATTCTTTTTTGGAAATCTTTTTATTGGCATTTCTCATATTTATAAACAGTTGTTGTATATAAACAATATATTTTTCTTGCCCGCGCTAATTTACTTTATTGTACAGAGAGGTTTATTTTGTCCTTCATTTAACTGAATCTATGTACATTTCGTTACCCTCTGGGTCGGTCTATAGTTCCAACCCTCCCCCCCGCCCCCCCCCCCCCCCCCCCGCCTTCCCCATCGTCCCTCCCACTTTTCGGTTCACTGGGAATGCCTCTCTGTTGTCCAGGCTACGTTTGTAGCCCGAGAAGTTCCCAGACTCTTTCAATATTTGCAGTATTGCCTTCAGTCCCTCCTGTGGCTTCGAGATATAGAGGAGCAGGTCACCTGCACAGATGAAACTCTGTGCTCTCTGTCTCCACTGTGGATTCCCTTCCAGCTTTTGGTCCCGCAGGGCTATCGCCAGGGTGTTGATCGCAAAGCAGAACAAGAGTGGGGGCAAGGGGCAGCCCTGTCTTGTTCCTCTCTGTAGCTGGAAGTATTCAGAGCTGGTGGTGTTAGTTCGGATACTCGCTTTGTGAGCGTTGTACAGGAGCTTCACACAGCTGGTGAACCCACTTCTAGCCCAACCATTCCAGTACTTCGAGGAGGTGGTTCCATTCAACTCTGTCGCAGGCATTTTCTGCGTCCAGATAGATGATCACCTCGGACGTTCTCTCCCCAGTGGGGTTCTTGAGTACATTCAGCAGCTGCCTGATGTCAGCTGTGAGCTGCCTATCCTTGACAAAGCCCGTTTGGTCCTCTGCAACCACCTCTGGTACGCAGCCCTCCAGCCTTTTGGCCAGGACCTTTGCGAGTATTTTCGCATCCACGCTCAGCAGTGAAATGGGTCTGTATGATCCACATACCGTCAGGTCTTCATATTTTTGGGGTATCAGTGTAATTGTGGCCTGCACTAGCGTGGGGTCAGGATACCCCCTGCTAGTGAGTCCGCAACATGTCCCTTGAGTGTGCGGTAAGGACTGGAGCAAATTCTTTGTGTAAGTCCGCTGGAAACCCGTCGGATCCTAGTGCCTTCCCCGTCTGCATGGAGCTGATGCTCTTTATGATTTTTCCCACGTCTATTGGTATGTCCAGCTCCCCCTATCTGTCTTCTCCCACAACTGGTTTTCCAGTCCATCTAGGAACGTCATCCCCGTGTCCCCATTGTACACCCCGGTAGAAGGTCTCAAATGCCCGTTTGACCCCCTTTGGTTCTGTTACCAGTCTGCCTCTGCTATCCTTTATCTGCGCTATTTCCATCGTCTCAAGAGGTAACGGTCAGTTTGTCAGTTACAGAATGACTCGTCAATTAATCGGAACATTGCAGATGTGTTAGTAGGTCAGTTAGAGAATGACTCGCCACTAACCGTACTTATCAGGTCATTGCAGAATTAGATTGCCGTGGTAAGTGAGCTAGTATCGAATGACTCAGCAGTCCACACTATTGCAGGCATAAGCTAATAATTAAACATAATAAAATAAATAGATTAAATGAATAACCTCTAATGTAAATTTAGTCCCTTCCCCATTTTTTTCAATCTACCAAACTCATCTTATTGTCTTTGTTTGCGGTCTGTCCTCCGCTCCTTGTTCCAATGTTCCCTTTCTTTTCCGTCCCTGTGGCTTTCATTGCGGTTGCGGCAGTTCCTTCCCCAGTTTTTTCAATCTACCAAACTCATCAGCTTCCACTGGGACGTTAAAATGCAGCTCTTTCCCCTTAAATGTTAACCAGTCTTGCCATGAATAACACCCCAAATCGCACCTTGTCTTTGTAGAGCACCGATTTTGCCCTGTTGAACTCAGCCCTTCCTTTGGACAGGACCACCCCAATGTCCTGATACACCCTGACGTTCTTCCCTTCCCATGTGCTTAATCTGGTCTGTAAGTCCCACTTAGGATTTTCTCCAGGCCTTGGAACCGGTGCAGCTTTGCAATAATCGCTCTGGGCTGGTCGCCGGCTTTGGGCTTGGGTCGGAACGACCTGTGCACTCTGTCTGTTTCTGTGGGGTTTAGAAATCCCTCCCTCCCATTAGCTTGCCCAGAATTTGGGCGATGTAGCCTGTTGGGTCGCTGCCCTCTCTCCCCACTGGCAGACCCAGCATTCTAATGTTCGGCCGTCTGGACCTATTTTCCTGGTCCCCCATTTTCCCTCTTAGGCTGCCGTCGGACATTACCAACCTTTTCACGCCGTCTTCCAGAGCTACCACCCTGTCGCTCTGCTCGAAGGCGGCTCTCCTCAACTCCTGAATCCTTTTCTCCTGCGCCTCCACTTTCCTTCGATGGTCTCCTGCATTTTGTGCGTTGTCTCCGCCAGCACCTCCTTCATCATTGTGTGGATCTCCGTCCTTAGCGCCTCCTTTATGGCACTTAGCTCCTTTTTTAGGACGTTTCTCCACTCTTCCCCCTGTGCCAAGGGGGGGGGGGGTGATGCTGCTCGCTGCGTCGTGCAACCGCTCCGCTGTGTGGTCCGCCATCCTGTTACCTTCCAGGCTCGCCCGAACCTCCGTCTCGTCTCGTGGGGCAGCCTGCCTGCGCGTCCGCCGCTCCTGCGCTTTTCGCTCGCTGATGCTGCTCCTTGCGTCTCGCTGTCCCTTCACTTTGGGATTTTTCTTTCTTCCAGCCATATGTCTGTCTCTCTCTCTACGCCTCTGCTCCTTACCCTGAGGTTGCTCTCCCTTCCCCCGCTCGTCTGCTCTCGCTGGGTCTGGTCTGCCTCAGGTTTCAGGTTTGGGATTCTTTATCTGTCCGATTTTGTTTTTGTTTGTGGTTGGTTCCCTTCCTTTTTTTGTTTCTCCTTCTCAATCCCCTGCCCTCTCGCCGGTCAGGAGGGTCGAGAAAGATGTTTCTAGTCTGGTCGGGAGTCCCCCTTTGTGTCGTCGCTCACCTCGTGGTCGCCACCCCTCCCCAACAAACATGAAGGAAAGAACCATTATCGTTGCAGACAATCTCTTTAACAACGTAGATTGCACGTTACCCAGGTCCACACTGACTCGAGGATTGTTTTAAAAAAGCATCTGTCCACAAACCATGCTGAACAAAACCTTACTGCCCATCTGGCACCTGGATCTGGCCACATTGAAAATAAACATGTAGAAATGGCCCTGACCACATTTAATTCAACGCTAAAGGTCATTTGTGTGTATGATAGCATGTTTGAATATATCAACCCATAATGAATGGATGCACACTGATCGGAGACTGTACACACATAACGTAACTATAGTGAACGAGACCAGAGTTCAGTGAATTCACACGGGCAAACGGGACATGTCGAGAGCGAATGCTCTCCTTCTCACACTGAACGTAACTGTGCGTTGATACATTTGTTCACGGTGACCTGGATCTGCCACACCGACGTTTCCGTAGATATCCTGGCAATATCTTCATTGAATGAAGCACTTCAACCAACAAATATAACGGTATTCCACTGGACGTGTCGACAATGAGTTCTGTTAAAATGCACCACTTTGCGACTGATTACTGACCACGCTGACTCAATAATGATCATGACTGAGAACTTGACAGAGCTTTCTTTAAAAAATGCCTTCTTCACCACGCTCAGGACTGAATCCATTTGCTTTCGTCTAAACCCAAAATCCAGACAATTACGAATTTTCATAAATAAATGTAACTAGGGTCACTGTGTATTTCGCTTTTTATCTGTGTTAGACTCCGTTAAAAAATATATTCCACTGAAACACAAACAACAGCCGAGCGAGAGCTGTACAAATCTGTTTATTAAAATCAATTTAAAAATTAGAAGTCCCAAAGCAACTAATTATCTCCAGAGAGCCTGACATGAGGTACACATGTGAACATTTTCACTAAATTTCAGAACGCAGAGTTTCTAACAGAAATGCACAGAGTACCGACAGGTCCGCTTTTTGCAATTTACTACCCCGTTATTGGAGCTATCGGGGTTCCAGGTAAATCATTGTACTCGATCAGTAGCTGCGTGAAATTTTGTTTTCCTTTAACTTGCCAAGTGAGCCTGTGCTGTATCTTCATGATATGCATACTCTTTTTCCTTTCAATGGAACATATGCTTTTCTTTCCATTATGATTTCTGTCCTTTAACTGGTATAATGTCAGATATCTAAAACATAACCATGTTTCCACATTAACGCTATTTATTGGCCATTTGAAGATTGTACTTCTGTCCATTTACTTCTTTTTATTAATGGTCTATTTCCTCCATTAACGATGGCATTTGTTCCCGTTTAGAGCTTTGTTTTCCAACATTGCCTGCACAATGTATCTGATTTAATTTTGGATTCTGTTTCTGTCACTGATACCGTCCCATCGCATTAATTCACAAATTCGTCCCAATTACACGGACCACCACAATAAGTAAATGTAAGTCGATCTGTAATTGACAGGGTCACAGGTAATGAATTATCACAACGCTATCATACTGTTAATTACGTTTAATGAGTTAATGGCGCTCTTCCTGAGAGCCAGTTATCACGCGTCTTTCGTATTGCTTCTGGCAGTCAAAACACACTGCACCCACAGGGCAGACGTGGATCTATTTTGCAGTTTCCACGTTCCTGTGGATAAGAATCATATTCTTATGGCGATGTATATGTCGTTCTATTCTGCCGTTCAGGTCTACACTGATGGAACAATTCCCAAAAGCGATTAATTGATTAATAGGTTTGAACAATTTTAAGATTCCGGAGTGAATTAACTGAATTATTTTATTTAGAAAACATTGGTAGGCACTGAATTACTGCAAGGAAGTGTTGCATTGCGGAAGGTTTTTTCTCCAAAATAGAACTCATCATTTGCCAGTTCCAACAATACAAATCAACGGTGAAAAACCCAGTGACTATCAGCTGAATAGCTGAGAATTACAAATGCGGCCTACCCATTCACCAAAATGTTACTAGGGCACGGTGGCACACTATTCAGCAGTGCTGCCTCACAACGCCAGGGACCCAGCTTGAATAATGACCTTAGGTCACTGTATGCAGCTTGCACGTTCTCCCGGTGCCTGCGTGGTTTCTTCCGATTGCATCGGTTTCCTCAAACATACCTAAGATATGCAGGTTAGGTAGATTGATCATGCTTCGTGTTCAGGCATGCGCAGGTTAGTTTGGATAATGGGGATAGGATGCGGGAGTAGGCAGAAGCTCTTTCAGAGAGTTGGTGCAGACTCAGTGGCCAACTTGCCCAGTACTACACAATTAGAATTATATGTAATTTCATCTGTAAAGACAGAGAAACGGCAAGTGTCCAATCCGTCTCTTCTGTTTGATACGACGTAGGAGTTGAATGTTAGGTTTTCCAAAAGTTACTTGGTTTAAAATAATTGGTTGGAAGATGCTAGCTTGATCCTCAGAGAAAACTAATTCATTCTCCTATTCATTTTCACAGTCTCTTTTCGTTGTCTCTTTCTTATTTACCCGCATCAGTGTGTTCTCTCAATGTTACTTGCACTGTCACTTCCTTACTTGACGTGCGTATTTTGGTTTCAATGTGTCTTCTAACCGTGTTATTATTCGTTTGGACAGGTTAATGGCTTTCACAATTCTTGGCCTTTGATTTGCTCTATTTTCATTGGGATGATCATTTTGAACTAACAAATAATTCTGGCCAGCTAAGGGTTGACTTGCAAATCTCTCTTCCCTCTCTCCATGGTGCTAATTGTCACAATCTTAGGCAGTTTAATCCTGTTATTCTTGTCATATTTTATACCAATCCTTTGTGTCTGGATTGCAGATGTTATTTATGGATCGTTATCTGACTTCAGTTCTGACGAAGAGGCATAATGGACTCCAAAATTTAACTCTGTCTCTCTCTCACGGTTGCTGGGCCTGCAGAATTCTCCCAGCATTTTTTCAAATTTGGGGTCTTCCCGATCTGCAGTGTTTTTCTTTTATTCTGATATGAATGATTCCACGTTTATCCTGTTCCAAAACAGAGTTATTATACAGCATCTTTCTTTATGCTGTGACGATAGGAGCATCGTTAAACGACAGGGGCGAAATGCTCATTGAGCCTATTTGTTCAGCCAATTAAAGCTTCAAACTGGAAATTTCGTTATGAGCAGTCATGAACATATACATGGGCAGAATCCTGTTGACAGAGCAACTTGGGCACTTTGGAGGATTGGAGTGTGTTTGGCTGGGTTAGTTAGTTGCATTAGTTGTGTAGCTTCAAAATGGTACCAACTGCAAGGGATTCATTCGCTGTTGCTGCTGGGGTAAATTCGGTACATTCCTCCACAGACGATGTGCTGTGGAGATTGTGATGCTCTTGGCTTGATCCGCCATCAGGTAGAGAACTCACAATGGACATTCCGTGCATAGGTTTTAATGTATTTACCCAACCCTGTGTTCCTGCTTTTATTTTACTATCGTGTTTTATATTCTTATATTCTTGACGTGCCTAATTTATAACACCGATGATTATTTAATTCTTGAAAACTATTGTCTAAAATTTAAACAAATATTTGCTGCTCAAGATCATACCTCAAATTAATCAATTTCACAAATAATAAAGTAAAGTCGATTGTGGTTGAGTCAACCAAATACATTCTGACCCTACTCCCTCCTTAATAAATATTATCTGTCTCTCTCCCTATCTTTCTGTCATTGCAGTTAACTTGTCGGTGATTGTGATACTATCTCGAAGAACATGCGGTCTCTCCAGATGCATCATTTATTATTTGGTGTCCATGGCAGTGCCGGATCTCCTGGTCATGGTCACTGCTGTCATGTTAAGCCGGGTTGCTGGAATTTATTTTCCATTCAGTTTCTTGTCCATCACACCAGTGTGCAGTCTCCGGGCTGCCTTAATCTACGCAGCCATTGATTGTTCTGTCTGATTAACGGTTGCTTTCACCTTTGATCGATTTGTGGCCATTTGTTGTCAGGAGCTGAAAATAATATTCTGCACTGAGAGAAAAGCAAGGCTAGTAATTGGGACGGTGGCAATACTAAGCTGCTTAAAAAGTCCCATCATGTATTTTATAACCGAACCAAAGTATCTAGTTGACAATGTGCCCTGGTTCTGCAAGGTAAAATCAATATTTTACACGTCCCTTGCATGGGTCGCATATGATTGGATTCGTTCCATATTAACACCTTGTTTCCCATTCATTCTGATTTTGTTGCTCAATGCTCTGGCCGTCAGACACATTATAGGGGCAAATAGAGCCCGCAAGAGACTCCGGGCCAAGAGCAATGGAGAGAATGAGTGTGATCCAGAGATGGTGAAGCGGAGAAAGTCCATGGTTTTACTCTTCACCATCTCAGGCAGTTTTATTCTGTTATATTTGCTGTTCTTTAGAACGATATTGTATGTCCGAATTGCGAATCTTACGTATTCTGCAGTTTCCGATTTCAGTGATTCCACATTTATGCTTCAGCAAATCGGATACATGCTTCAGTTATTGAGTTCCTGCATTAACCCCTTTGTTTATGCTGGGACCCAGAGTAAAATCAGAGCAGAGTTAATGAATGGGGTGAAATATCCCCTGAGCCTATTTGATAAAATATTAAAATTTAAATATAGAAACACCTAACATAAACTGTACATTTTATTCCAAATGAAAAGATATAATAAATTCCCCAATTTTGTTCTGTTGTCCATGCAATGCGCAGCCCCATATATACGTTCACTTTGTTTAAATTGAAGAATATATAGCGAAAGCTCCGTTCATGCTCAATTCAATCTGGGAATTTGTTAGATGTCAACTCCCGTTCACCCACCCATAGTTACTGCCGCGCAATTGTTCCATCAGCCTCGGGAGCGGAATTTGGAATAAGCACCTGATGAGCCATGCAGGCATGAGTTAACTTTTTCCTTCGTATGACTAAATATGTTGTTGTTTTAAATTATAGTAACATTAATATTGTTTTTATTCTGAAAATTATGTATTGTTATTATTCCGTGCTGTGCATACATCTCTGGAAAGTTCAGCACTTTTGCCAAAGCCTAATTTACCTTCTCAACCTAGCGTGCTCTCGGCAATCATGGACTGGAATGACTTCTCCATCGTCCACACATAGGCCACAGTTCCGCTTAAACCTGTACAGATGTTCTCCGAATTCCCCCTGCTGTTCCAACTTTTGCCGCCTTGTCGATAACTCCAAATGTACTTTATCAGCCTAAGGTTGAGCACTGCCGGGCTCTCTCACTGTCTTCCAACTGACGGTGACCCCAAATCCCCAGCATTGGCCAGCTGCTTGGCTGAATATAAGCACTCTCGCATGCGAACCCTCTCCAGCTAACCGCCACCGACCCCCCCCCCCCCCCCCCCCAAAAAAAAGGTAGTGGATTCGAGGAAATTATATGACTAGCACACGCTAAGAACTCTCCCTCACTTCCTCAGGGGGGAGGGCTGTAGCAGAGGCTCGGTATCTGGCGGCTGTTCATGTTTTCAGAGCTCAGCGATGTGAATTTGACTATTTCTGCTGTACACACACGATCACTATGCTTTTTGCTATTCAGAGAGAGCCTGTCTTCCATCTAACAGCTATCAATCTTATGTCTCCATTCTCACCTTACTATGAGTCATTTACAATAATTTCTCTGCGCAAGCCACCGCTTACTTCGCAGCTGTTGCTTTTGTCGTGTCTGCCACGCCGACTCCAGTTCCTATCCTTTTCCATGCTTTGTGAGTTCTATTCTCCTGAAAACCCATACATTTAATTTTTGACTTCCCTAGCAAAGAAATGCCAGATGACAATACCAGTGACAGCAGATGTCACAGGTATGGCACCTGCATGCAGTAATCTGCTCACGAATTTGCAGAAGTCACCACTGACTCTCTCGTTTCTGCTACAGGCCAACACTTCTCAGAAAACTAATGCTGATATTTTGGAAACATCCAATTCAATAGCCCCTCATGTTTAATCTAATCTGAGGTTGACGTCTTAATATTATCCAGTCACCTTGCAAAACCCTTCATCTTTTAATTTTTCAGCCAGCTACATAGGGTCACCGCACACCGGAATGTGACAAGAGGGTCCATTATTTGAGGAGGACTGCAAATGAAAAACATGATGGCTTGGGAATTGACATTTTATAGCTTGCACCTATTTGTTGTGATGTAAGTTCAAAGCAATGATATGCGTGACGTTAAAACATTACAATCTGTAAAAGCCTAAATCCATGATCCTTGTGAAGAATCGAAATTATTCTGAAATTAAACTACACTCTCATTGGTGTGGCCGAAACCGCAATGATAATAACGAATAAAAATGGATAGACAGACCGATATAGTTACTGGATAAACAGACAGACAGTTAAATAGATGGATAGATAGATATATAGGTGGACAGGCAGATAGGCAGATAGGTAGATAGATGGATAGATAGATAGATAGATAGATAGATAGATAGATAGATAGACAGACAGGCAGACAGACAGACAGATAGATAGATAGATAGATAGATAGATAGATAGATAGATAGATAGATAGATAGATAGATAGATAGATAGATAGATAGATAGATAGATAGATAGATAGATAGATAGATAGATGGATAGGTACATGGATAGATAGATAGACAGATATAAAAACATATAGACAGACAGGCAGAGAGAGAGAGGCATACCGACAGATGGACAGACGAATAGAGCCAGGTAGAGAGAATATAGCTCATCACTCTGCCATTGAAGGCGTTTGGGGAATTCGCGAGTTGGCACCATTTGTGAAATGCGATTTCATTTACTCGAGAAGGATCTACAGCAAAAGGCTGCCTCTAATCACACTCCCGACTTTAGTCACAAAGCAAAAAATATGGCCGTTCAGAAGTGTGATTTTTTTGTATCGTTGTGCCTCTGTGCAGTTCTCCGTCTTTTAAATTAAGTGATGCAGTCTCAACAGACAATTTATTGGAAATCTAAATGCGGCTCCAACTCTCATCGATTAACTCAAAGTTGGAGTAAACAGCCATTGAGTCAGCGATTTTGTAATTTATCATGACAGGACGCATGCAGGAGGAATATAACATGTGGCCTGATTGATTTTGAAATGTCAAGTTTAAAATCTCGATCTATGTGGCGGTTTTCAGTGTTTATGAATGGCTTGGCATGTTTGACAATTAAATATGAACTGCGCGGCTTGGGAAAAAGGGGAAGGTAGCGGCACTGGAGACAACTGGCATAGTGTGGCTATTAATTATGGCCAGCTCTTGATATTCCTTCAATGTTGTCAGTGTGTTTGCATTCGTAACTCATGCTTTGCCAAAATCAACCAAATCTGTGGCAGTGTTTATCTCACTTTGTCATGTTCCCTTTATCACTGAATTGAATAAAATATCCATGGACTGATACATGGTGTTGTTATGTATCTAATGTGGGTGATTTGCTTGCATGTATATTTGCCTATATGTACGATTGTATTGTTTGTGTAAGTGTGTGAGTGTGGAGATTAGTGCCTGTTTTGTTTGTCAGTATGTTTCTCAATTTACATATCTTTCTGACCGTGTCCCTGGTTGTCTCGGACACTGCCTCTTCTAAATCCACATCAGTTTACTCTGAATCCTCAGATCGAAATAGATAGGGGTCTTAAAAATAGATCTTCATTCTACCTCGATATTTAAGGCGATCAATCACATAATTAACGAGTTACCAATGCTTCTTTTAAGGCACCACCTTGTGGATTGTATTATTCTTTCAGGCAGAATTTGTTTTTCGTGGAAACGAGGCCACTGCTTGTGAACAGGAAGGCACAATCTTTATTGGATCTGTTCGTGCTTTATCCAAGGGTTTCCTGAAGCCGTTCGAGATTGGCCAACCCTCGCATTAAAGCCCCCAAGAAGGATGATCTTTTCTTCTTAAGGGTGTAGCCACCTGGGTTGGCCATTTCCCGACTTAAAATGGAGAACCCCAAAGACTGAAGGGAAATTCAGCCACACAGGCAAAATTGAGCAAGTTTATAATAAATGTGCTTTGATTTGAATCTTACTAATTGGTGTGTTGAGTTATTGATCATTACTTGAACTTCAACCTCGTGGCGGTATCATGAAGATACCTGGCGACCCCAGAGCAAAGGTTAAACAAACAGTGCAAATTACGAATTAAGAGCCAACCAAAAGTTAGCAACAAGGGGTAACAGTAAAGAATTTAAAAACAGCGACAGCTGAGAGTCAGAGCGGAGATTTATAAAGGGCAGGAGCTGAGAGTCAAAGCGGAGATTTAAAAAGATTGGGAGCTGAGTGGATCTCTTTGAGTCGCGAGCCGAGTTTGAAAAACAATCCATGAGTGACGTCATAGTAAAACGGTAAATTGATTGGCTGGTCACACTGCTAATTGCATCACTTATTCTAAAAAAAGGCAAAAAGAGAATTATTTTACGGATTAGGAATACTAAAACAAGAGGGAAATGAAAAAATGCAAATTGAATCTAATTAAACAAAACATAGACAGATGTAAGGCCAAGTGATCTGTTGTTCATGTATGATGTGAGAGCAGGTGGACCTCATTGTGGTTCTCAATGGCCACATCTGTCGTAAGTTTTGCTTGTTGGAGGAACTCTGGCTTACAATTGATGAGCTGGATTCTGAGCTTCAGATGCTGTGCCATATCAGAAAGGGGAGAGGTATCCGGACATTGTGCCTGAGGAGGCAGTCACACTCCTTACACGAACTAACTTGAATTCGACCAGTGGTCAGGGAGAGGAGGTTGTGGCGGCGAGTGAGGGAGGTAGAGGATTCCATGAGGAAGCGTTGTCGGAGCCTCAGCCCTTGACCTTGTCCAACAGGTTTGAGATTCTTGCTCCCTTTGTGGACAGGAATGAGGACTTCAGGGAGGATGAGCAATTTGACCGCAACGGCATGGTTCAGAGAGCCGTTCAAATGGGTGTGGGTTTGGGGGGGGGGGGGGGGGCAAGAAGAGAGAAAATAAATGTAGTCGTAATTGTGGTAATATAGTTAGGGGAATAGGCATTGTTCCCTGTGACCAGGATCGAGAGTCAAGAAGACTGTGTTGCCTGCTTGGTGCTCGGGTTTGGAATATCTCACCTGGGCTCCAGAGGAACTTGTCAGGGAGGGTAAACGACCAACATAGAAAATACGGTGCAAAAGGAGTCCATTCGGCCCATCGAGTCTGCACCGATCCACTTAAGGCCTCACTTCCATCTTATCCCGTAACCCAATAACCCCTCCGAACCCTTTTGGACACTAAGGGCAATTTAGCATGTCCAATCCATGTAACCTGTTCGTCGTTGGACTGTGGGAAGACACTCGTGCACCCGGAAGAAACCCATGCAGACACGGGGAGAACGTGCAGACTCCGCTCAGGCAATGACCAAACGGAGAACTGAACCTGGGACTCCGGCGCTGTGAAGCAACAGTGCTAATCACTGTGCTACGGTACTGCCCATCTAGTTCTTGCAGTCTACGTAGGTACCAACGATATAGTTAGAACAAGAATATAATTTCTGTTGTAGGAATATAAGCCTCTAGGGGATGAACTGGTTTAGCACAATGTTAAATCGCTGGCTTTGGAAGCAGACCAAGGCAGGCCAGCAGCATGGTTTAATTCCCGTGCCAGCCTCCCCGAACAGGCGCCGGAATGTGGCGACGAGGGGCTTTTCACAGTAACTTCATTTGAAGCCTACTTGTGACAATAAGCGATTTTCATTTTCAATTAAAAAACAATAGCAAAAAGGTTATAATCTCTGGATTACTACCTTTTCCACGAACTAATTGGCACAGGGCCAATAAGATTAAAGCGGTAAATTCCTGGCTCAAAGGTTGGTGTGGGAGAAATGGATTTAAATTCATGGGACATTGGCACCAGTACAGGGAAATGCTTTTCCGATGGAATGGTCTTCACGTGAATCAAACTGGGACCAGAGTGCTGGCGAATGGTACTACCAGAGCTGTAGATAGGGATTTAAACTGTAGTGGTGGGGAGGATTCAGTTGTGTGGAAAATTAGAAAACCAAAGTCAAAGGTGAAGTGAGAGTGCAGGTTAATCATGAGGACTTCAAAACAAGTTAAAGGGGCCGAAAGGTCAGAAGTGGTGAGTAAAGTTTCCAAAACACGTAATAAAGCAGAGAATATAGAAAGCGACAGGAATCCAAATTCACGCACAGCAAAAGAGGGGACAACAATGTGAAAAAGCGGGGGGGCGGGGGGGGGGGCAGCCATCACAGGGCTGTGATGTTGTGCCTAAATGCGCGCAATTTATGAAACAAGATAAATAAGCTTGCTGCACACAGTGACATTGGCCTGTACGATGGTGTGGGCAACACAGAGACGTGGCTGCAAAGGGATCTAAATATCCAAAGGTATGTATCAAAAGGACAGGCAGATGGGCAGAGAGGGCGGAATTGCACTGTTCGTCAGAAATGAAATGAAATCGATAGCAAGAAGGATATAGGGCTGGAAGACATCGAATGTGTCTGGGTAGAGTTGAGGAATATCAAAGGAAAACATATCCTGATTAGAGGCGTATACAGGCACCCGAGCACTGATCATGAGATCGAAAATGCACAGAAAAGGGGAATAATACAGTAATTATGGGGGACTTCAATATACAGATGGACTGCGAAATTAAGGTTGGTAGCAGGTCCCAAGAAAATGAATTTGTGGAATGTCTATGAGAGGGAATTGTTTTGAACAGCTTGTGGTACAGGCCACTAGGGAGCAAGGAATTCTGGATTTAATGACGTATAATGAGGCATACCTGAACAGGGAACTTAAGGTAAAGAAACCCTTATCGGGCAGTGACCACAATACGAAAGAATTCACCCTGCAGTTTGAGACGGAGAAGCTGGCATCAGGTGTAATGGTTTTATATTTGAAAAAAGGTAACTACAAAGACATGAGGGAGGAACTTCCCACAGTTAATTTGAAGGAGTCACTGGCAGGGAAAATAGTTGAACAGCAATGGCTGTTTTGGGGTCACTTGGGAGACACAGCAGACATTAATTCCAAGGAGGAGGAAGCAAGCACAGGGGAGGATAAGGTAGCCATGGCTGAGAAAGGAAGGCAATGCGAGTAGAAAAGGAAAGGAAAAAGATATACAATGTGGCGAGGATGAGTGGGAAGCCAGATAATTGGGAAGCCTTTAAAAGCAACCAAAGGACAACTACAAAAGCAGTAAGCGGGGAGAAGATGAAGTATAATTGTAAGCTAGTTAATAATATAAAAGAAGATTGCAAGGAAATTGTTCTATATATATATAAGGTAAAAGAGAGACAGGAACGAATATTGGACCCCTTGAAAATGAGGCTGGAGGAGTAGGAATAGGGAACAAAGAAATGGCAGAGAAACTGAATAAGACTTTGCATCAGTCTTCACTGTGGAAGACATCAGGGGCATAACAGAACTTCAAGAAGGTCAGGGGACAGATGTGAGTGAAGTCACCATCAATAAGGAGAATATGCTGGGGAAAGTGAAATGTCTAAATGTGGATAAATCACCCCGATCGGATCGACTGCACCCCAGGTTTCTGATGGAGATAGGCGGGGGGTGGGGGCGTTCTGAAGGCTTTAGCGATGACCTCTCAGGACTCACTAGAGGCAGGGAGGGTACCTGATGATTCCAAAATGGCTCATGTAACACGCCCGTTTAAGAAAGGAGGGAGGCAGAAGACGGAAATTGTAGGCTGTTAACCTATCTTCCGTTGTTGGTAAGATTTTAGAGTCTATTACTAAGGCCAAGATTGCGGAGTACTTAAAAGTGCATGGTAAAATAGGACTGACTCTACACGGATTCCTCAAGTGGAGGTCATGCCTGATCATTCTGTTAGCATTCTTTGAGGTCATATCGAGGAAGTTAGACGACGGAGAACCAGTGGACGTGATCTATTTGGATTTGCAGAAGTCGTTTGTCAGGGTGCCATAAAGGAGGCTGACAAATAAGATAATACCCCATGGTGTTAGGAACAAAATACCGGCATGGATACAGGATTGGCTGACTGGCAGAAGGCAGAGAGTTGGGATAAGGGGGTCATTTTCAGGATGACATCCGGGGACTCCTGGTATTCCCGCGGGGTCAGTGTTGGGACCACAGCTAGTCACACTGTGCATAAATTATCTGGAACAAGGAACTGAGAGCATTGCTGATATGTTCGCAGGTGATGCAAAGATGATTAGAGGGACAGTTCTGTTGAGGAAGCAGAGAGACGGCAGAAGGACGTGAAAAGGCTAGGAGAGTGGCAATGAGGTGGCTGATAGAATACAATGTAGTAAAGTGTGAGGTTGTACACTTTGTGGGAAGAAAGAGGCGTGGTCTGTTTTCTAAACGGGAAAAGACTTCGGAGATCAGATGCACAAAGGAATTTAGGAATCCTAGATCAGTATTCTCTGAAGGTTAACATGCAGGTTATGGGAGCAGGTAGCGTAGTGGTAATGTCATTGGACACGTAATCCAGATACCCAGGATAATGCTCTGGGGTCCCAGGTTCGAATACCACCGTGCCAGATGGTAAAATATGAATTCAATAAAAATCTGGAATTAGAGTTTCAACGATAACCATGAAACCATCTCCGATTGCTGAGAAAGCCATCTGGTTCCGGGAAGGAAATCTGAAACAGTAATGTTTCATGGAATGTTTTCTGCTATCCTTAGCGGGTCCGGCCTTCGTGTGATTCCAGATCCACACAGCGATGCAGTTGACTCTTAACTACCCGCCACTGAAATGGTCTCGGAAAACTCTCACTTCAAGAGCAATTAGGGTGGAACAGCACATGCCGGGCCAACCATTGACGCCCACATCCCAAACAACTAATCAAAAAAACAGCAAGTTAAAAAAAAAGTTCGCTTCCATTTAAGAAGGCAAATACAATGTTATCATTCATGTCGATAGGGACATTATACAAGAGCAGCAATATACTTTTGAGGCTGTATAAGGCTCTTGTCAGACATCATTTGGAATATTGTGAGCCGTTTTCTGCCCCGTTGAATGTACGGCCCCTGGGGATGGTCCACAGAAAGCTCACAAGAGTGATCCCCAGAATAACGGTTTTGTCACATGATGAGCGGTTGAGTCTGTACTCGATAGGAGTTGGGAAGGGTGAGCGGGGATTTCATTGAAACTTACAGAATGCCACGACGCCGAGATAGAAGGAACGTGGAGAGGATATTTCCACGAGGAGGAGAAACTGGAAACCGAGTACACCGCCTCAGACTGAAGCGACAATCGTTAAAGTCAGAGATGAGGAGGAATTTCTTCAGCCAGAGAGTAGTGAATCTGTGGGACTCATTGCCGATGTGGAGACCAAGTCACAGCGTGTCTTCAAGACAGAGACAGATAGCATTTTGATTAATAAGGGGATCATGGGTTATTGGGAGAAGATAGGAGAATGAGAAACATATCAGCCATGACTGAAACGCACAGCAGTCTTGATGGGCCGAAAGGTCAAATTCCGCTCCTATGTCTTCTGGTCTTATGGTCTTATCGATGTCAGATTGGACCATTTCCTCTCCATTGGAATCAAAGGATGGGGCATAGGATCTGATCACGGTGGCAAATGGATCAGGCTCAGCCGTAGGTGAAATCACACGAAACTTACATTTGCATCATGTGGGACTTCGGGCAGTGCATTCAAGATCGTTTTTCAATTCCAAAACCAACTCGATGGACATGAGTGTCGCTGTCAGCCTTTAATTTCCATTAGAAGGTTAATCCCGCTGATTGTTCCTTCGCCAGCTCTTCCACCAATTTACAGTCTCTGCAGCTCTTGATTTTGGGTTGCCTTTCCGGTTGGTCAGCTTTACGCCTGCCCACCAGAGGTGGAACATTCCAAGGCGCAGAATTTAAAATAATCTTAATGGTTTATCTTAATCTAAATATCATTCTAGTCATCAAAGGATTTCCGGAGTTCCCATTTATGAATATATAATTTGACTTTCCCTTGACTTATTCTGTAAAAGTAACACATTTTAAAGTAACCTGCCAAACGTTGATATATGTTACGGAGATCCACTCTGACTCAATTTAAGTTCCTCTGCGCCAACTAATTATAATTATCCTGAACTTCCCCATGTTCCCGTCTATGGACAACTTAAACCTATTAACAAAATTATCATTGTCTCCGAAATGCCTCCAGCGCTCAGAGCCTGCGCAGACCAGCTGGCGAGTGTATTCGCAGATACCTTCAACACCTCATTCCTCCGCTCTGAGGTCCCCACCTCCTTCAAGAAGACCACCATAGTACCAGGACCAACGCAGAACAAGATGGTGCAACTAAGTTGAACAATGACTACCAACTGGTGGCCCTGATGTCTGCTTTCATGAAATGTTTCGAGCGGCTAGTCATGAGACGGATCAACGCCAGCCTCCCAGATGGTCTCGATCCACTGCAGTTTGCCTATCACAGCAACCGGTTCACAGCAGATGCTATCTCCCTGGCTCTACAATCAACACTCGAACACCTCGATAACAAGGACACCTACGTAAGACTGATGTTCAGAGACTACAGATCTGCCTTCAACACCATTATCCCGACCAGACTAATAACCAAACTCTGCAATCTTTGACTTGAGCCCTCCCTGTGCAGCTAGATACTTGACTTCCTCAGCAACAGACCGTAATCTGTCAGGATAGGCAACAGCACCTCCTCCACAATAGTCCTCGACTCCGGGGCCCCGCAAGGATGTGTGCTTAGTCCTCTACTATACTCCCGATGCACACATGACTGTGCGGCAAGATTTAACTCCAACTCAATTTATAAATTTGCAGATGACACGACTGTAGTGGGCTGTATCGCAAACAAAAACGAATCAGACTACAGACGGGAGATAAATCATTTGGTTGCATGGTGTAACGAAAACAGCCTCTGTCTAAATGTCGGAAATTCCAAGGAACTGATCATCGACTTCAGGAAGCATAGCACGACTCACACTCCCGTTTGCATCAATGGCTCCGAAGTGGAGGTGGTCGATAGGTTTAAGTTCCTGGCAGTCGCCATCACCAACAATCTGTCCTGGTCCACTCACGTTGATGCAACAGTCAAGAAAGCCCATCAAAGTCTCTACTTCCTGCGGAAGTTAAAGAAATTCGGCATGTCTGTATCGATTGTCACAGACTTCTACAGATGTGCCATGGAGAGTATCCTATCCGGCTGCATCACAGCTTGGTATGGCAACTGCTCGGTCCAAGATCGCAAGAAACTGCAGACTGTGGTGAACTTATCCCAACGCATCACACAAGCTTGCCACTCTCACATTGATTCTGTATACCAGGGTAACCAGGGTCCCAGGTTCGATTCCCTGGTGACTAACTGTGTGCAGTCTGGACGTTCCCCAGCCTCTGCATGGGTTTCCTCCGGG
Organism: Scyliorhinus torazame; assembly: GCF_047496885.1. Lineage (NCBI taxonomy): Eukaryota > Metazoa > Chordata > Chondrichthyes > Carcharhiniformes > Scyliorhinidae > Scyliorhinus > Scyliorhinus torazame. The sequence continues at coordinate 182,399,406 of NC_092711.1, read as the reverse complement.
TGCTACGGTTACCTCCCACAGTCCAAAGAAGTGCAGGTTAGGTGGATTGGCCGTGATAAATTTCCCTTAGTGACCAAAAGGTTTAGGAGGGGTTATTGGGTTACGGGGATAGGGTGGAAGTAAGGGCTTAAGTGGGTTGGTGCAGACTCGACGGGCTGAGTGGACTCCTTCTGCACTGTATGTTCTATGTTCTATGTGGCAACGTGGCAACGTATAAAATGTTTTCTGAAAGTGCAAATATACAACATCCACGGCACGACCCTCATCAACTGCTTGTGTCACCTCGTCAAGTAACTCAATTAAATTTGTCAAAGGTGACCTGCTCTTAAAAAAGCCATGTTGGATGTCAAGGATGAGCATATCTTCCCCGAAGTAACTATTTATCTCATCCCGTTTCAAGCCTCCATCTGTTTTCCCTATATCGATGTCGAGCTACTAGGTTTGCAGTTCCCTGTGATATTCTTTGCCCTTCCTTAAACAATGGGTCACACGTGCAATCTTCCATTCCCCGCGACTAAACCTGTACTCAGAGTGGCCTGGAAATGTTCTGTCAACGTCTCCACAATATGCTCCGTTACCCCTCTCAGCAATATAGGACATCCTATCCGGGCCTGTATTCCTTATTTCATCATCAATATCCTGAGTCATCCATGGTACTCTAGATTTGGAGACCCCGTATTTATTTCTCATGGGTACGTACCTAGTTTGCACGCGAGTCATCTCTCCTTTGAAAGTTTCCAATTTTCCATCCACCGTTTTATCCACCTAAATGCGGTTCAAATCAAACTACTCCAGTTCAACTTTTAGACCCCAAAGGTTTCCCTTTTCCAGTCTGGTATCGTAACCCGTGACTGACTTTTATCCTGTTCCAACTTAATATTGAATTTTATAATGTTATGATCGCTACGTTCCACCGACTCCCCCAATTTGACATTCTCCACCTGCCCTTCTACATTTCTTCAGACCACATCCAGCGCAGCTTGCTCCCTGGTAGGACTAGAAATGTACGGTACCATAAAGTTCTCATGCATACACTGCAGGAATTTCTCCCGTTCAGTGCTCCATGCTCTCCCCCTTTTGCAATCCATCTGAGGGTAATTGAAATCCTGAACTACAACAACCCTACACGTTCTTCAAGATTACATAATGTGCCGACAAATGCTCCCTTCCAATCCCTCCCCACTATTTGGAAGTAAATGGGAAATACCAAACAAGGCCCTTGCCCCCCTTCCTGTTTCTCACCTCCAATCTTATAGATTGAAATTCACAAACTGCATCGCGTTGAAGGTCTCTGATACTACTTTTATCCAAGAATGCTACATCTCCTCCCTTTTTACCCACCCTACTCTTCCTCCTAAAAATATTCTAACCGAAGAGGCATTCAGTTCAGCTCTGGCTGGAGCCACATTCATGTCAATGCGACAATGTCATATACCCCCAATGCAATGTCTGATTCCAGCTGCACAATTATGTTCACAATATTCCGTGTATTTATATACGTACAATTTAACCCCGCCCTTATCTCTTGCTTTTGGAGGCGACCACCTCTTTGTTCACTGTCAACACTCAAGCTGTCCCTCACTTCCTTTTCCCCATTACACATCCTCTATGTTTTTTCCTTTGTGATACTTCTAAAACGAAGTCCATTTGTCATCCCGCCCCCCTCCCCCGCTTGTGTAACAAGTTTAAATGCAACCCCACGACACAGATATCTCTCTCAGCGAGACGATTGGTTACATTTCGGCTCAGAGGGACAACAATTTTCTCTTTTTCCCACTCACCCAACGATCGAAACTCCTTCCTCCGACACCATCACAAAACCCACGCAATTGCCCCGCTGATCTGACTGTGCCTAAATGATGAAGTTCGTGGCACAGGTAGTGTTTAGAGATTGCTACTCTGGAGGTCCTACATGTCATCCTACTCCCAACTCCTGAAACTGCCCCTGCAAGACCATGAAACTGTCGCTCCCTATGTTCATGGTTCCTCTGGTTGTTCACCCTCCTTTTAGAGAAGGTTGCCCAGCCCATCCGCTATATCCCGAATCTTTGCACTGGGAAGCAACAGATAATACGGGATTCAGAATATCGGCTGCAAACTACACTGTCTATCCCTAAAACTATTTAGTCGACCACGAGTACCATCTTTCTAATCTGCCTACAGCCTTCCTCTCTTTTTCTAGAGTAACCTTATGCACCTTGGTACTATGGCGTTCCCTCAAGTCATCAATACCTGATTCAGTCGTGTTGCTCACTTCATAGCTGCTGTGCAACTTCTCTGAGGCAGTATTATTCTGGAACATGTGCAGCAAACCTCTCTCTCTCTCTCTCTTCCCCCCCCCCCCCCCCCCCCCGCCCTCTCTCTCTCTCTTCAGGAAATTGATTATTCACTGTTGAAATAAAAGCGACTGAGCATCACGAGTTCCCTTTGCTTGTAAAGTTACCTGGAACGCCCTTAAGTTATAAAGTTATGACACGTGATGTAAATAGTCTAGCTCTACGTTGTTGAGATGATACGGAGTGATATGTAGATATTTCCTGTCTCTTAAGGGCAGAGGGAACTGACATTCCCTATTTGCTTGCCATGCCATAGCGAACATTTTCAGCAGGCTTTCATCAGTTTTACTCAAATTTGTACCTGTTTGCTTATTGGATTTCCTTGGTCCATTCAGGTTGAATGAAGGATCCATGGTGTTTATTATCCATTTGTAAAATCGTCCAAACAATCTGAAATTATCCCACTCACGAACACGGTTTCCGGTTAAACTGAGGCAAGTTTGTCTGAAGCGCCTCATAATAAAGGCAGGTGACTCTTGATGCTGACAGGAGTGTGTGAATGGCCAATGGTAATCCACCAATCTCATGGAGAGCTTCAACTTTTAGCTGTCTATTTCCTGTCCATCAGTTGCTTTGATGCCGCCAGTAAATATCCAAACCTCGCCAATCACAGTTGAGAAAGATGGGGACAGTGGTCTTTCCGATCCCCCGTATCTGGATCACTTATTATTTTCTACACATCATTTTTGTTCTCTGAACCTCATCTTTTCCAAAGCAGAGGACTGCAATACTCCCCCAAAAAATCTTCATCACTTAAAGAACTGGTACATGGTAACCACTTTTTAGAATCTTCTTTGCACCCACGCTGGTGTGCTCATATCCTTTCTATAATGTGCGTGCCTAAACTGAACGAGTTCAAATCCGTGAACTTAAATCACTACATATTCTGAAGGTCGGGAACGTTACTTTTAATAACCGTCCCTCTTGAGTTAACTTTGATGATTTTCTCTCTATCAAATCTCCTTTTAGCAGCAAGGTGAATTGTCTCTACCTGCCTGTTTCTAACTTTTACCTCTCTAAACCTGCCGATTATCTCAGACATTATCAGCAAGATTCTCTTTCATGCCTTACTCGAATTCCAACGCACAATGTAGGTCATTTTATTGGTGTCTTCATCAGCACGATGACGGTCTGTGATTTGTGCAAAGGGATAACAGTTTGCGTTGAATCTATATGTTTGAAACCCCAATAATTCTGCTGTTACACTGATGTAATTCAATTATCCGTTCCCAGTCCACATCCGTACAGTTACTCCTCGGGCACAATATCGGTGCTTGGTGGGAGAGTATAAAAATAGCTTTATTCGAACAAACCCAGCAAGGCATGCCCATGAAAGTGTGATGGAGATGGTGTAGAGGGAGGTTTATCGAATGCTATGCAGTTGATTTCGAGGAATGTTTGCTGGAGACATTTTATGCCGAAATTAATTCTCCATCGAAACCCGTGATGCACGTGTCGTGAGAGTGTTGGTTGCAGAAACTGTAGAGTGAGAATTACTCTTTATCTTACACCATGCTATATCTCCATTTTAGTGCTTATTCAACAGCCTTGAGCTGATTTTGTTCTCTGTCCCTAACCCGTTCCATGCATGTACTCGGTGTGTTGAATTCGAAAAGTGTAGAGGGAGATTAACTCTGTATCTTTCCCCGTGCTGTACCTGTCCTGTGAGTTTTTGATGGGGCAACTGTAAGGAGACACGTACGTCGTATGTAACCCCGTGCTTGATGAGGACAAGCTAGAGGGACCTTTACTCTGTATCTCTATAACAGACTCTCTCGCGCCCTCTCTCTGTATCTTATATGTCTTTCTATCTCTGTGGATCACTGTCTCTCCTTTTGTGTCTCTCTCTCCGTGTCTGTCTTTGCCATTATCTATCTCAGGATCTATCAGCGACGGCGATCCGTGGGTCCTACATTTCCTCTTTAACCACCCCATCCCACGATAATTGAATTGTAGCCCCACTCCCTTGAAACCTGATTGTTAATGGCATGGTGCCTTGATGCGGGTGGTCCGATAGCCCTGTCCTAATCTGTGAGTCACGTTTCAGTTTGTGTCCTCACTCCCTCTCTTTGATCGCGATTTCTCACCAGCTCCCTCCGTTTATGTCGACTGTGGGAATTGTAGCCCAGCTTTTGACCAATCGGTGTGAAGAAGAGACATTTTGAGTATTTGCCAATGGATTGGAGGGAAGTGATGCTAGTGGATGGTTTTGTTGCCCAATTGGTGAGGCGGACCATTTTGATGTACAATTGCCGTGTAAACCTGGAGGAGAGATACTGGGTGTTTCTTTGTCCGTTTTGTATGAAGGAAACTAGACTGCATCGGTCACAGTCACATTTCCACCCCAAATGGACAGTGGGAAGCCGATCCCACGATGGAATGTAAAATAACATGAGATGATGAAGGAGACCCAAAGTGATTGGGTTCCGAACAGAGACATATGCCACCCCAGTAGAAATTATGAATCTTTCAAAACTGTAAAGTAATCAGTTCACGCATAGATAAGTCACTTCATCCATGGCAAATACGAAATAAAATGAGAAAATCCTCGAAAAGCCTTGCTATTCTGTTCGTCTCATGATCGAGAAAATGAAGTGATGGGATGTTTCAGCACATTCTTCAACTGCTCTCTGAACTTCGTCTGAGTCACAGCATAAATCGCTGTGTTTGTGCAGCAACTCAGCAGCTGTAGCATGAAACCTATTTCCTGAACATATGACTCTAATTCAAATAATTTAATCCCCACCCACTTCATCCGCTGCCATATAGAGTAAAGCATTAACATTGACCATAACAGTATGAAATTGGCTGAAATAACATATAGTAAAATGATGGATTTTTTCCGACTCTCCATCTCTGGGTCTTTTGAATCTTGTTCACTGTTGCGTGTTCGGAGTCTCCTGCGATTTCTGCTGGTCTGTAAAATATTTCTGACAGTGAAAACATTGAGCAGCAGAATCACTAAAAATGGGACACATGGGTTTATGATATAGTGGAGGACCTGAATTGCTGCCCAGACCGGAGATTTTAGAACAGCCCATGAGAAATAACAAAACCACGGTTCGTTGTATGACAAATACCGACCTTCTAACAGAAAATACCAGAAAATGTTCTTTACAAAGCTCAACGCAGCCACTGATCCCAGAACTATGGTCGCCATTTTCTTGCTGCAGTATTTATGTTTCAGCTTCGGGCAACAAATGGCCACAAATCGATCAGAGGTGAAAGTTACCGTGAACCAGACAGAACAGTCAGTGACAGCATAAAGGACGGAGGCATGGATATTGCACACGGGAATTGACTTCCGGAAAACAAACTGTTCCTCAAAAACAATTGGAATATGTCTCAATATCAAGTCGAGGATAATGACCAGGAGATCAGCCACTGCCATGGCAACCAGGTAACGTGTGACACATTTGGAAAGACCACAGTTTTTTCCTGAGAGTATCAAAATCGTCAGTAAGTTAACTGTGAAGAAGGGGAAGAAACAAGGAAATTACAAATCATGCTGGGGGAAAAAAAACGATTTTTTTACAGACATTCTATTTTGAAATGTGTTGCTGTATTCACTGATGCATGGAAATGTTTGGATAGACAATCATAGAGTGGCAGACAGGAGTGATTCAATAACCAAAGTTTGAAGGGATGAGGAAAGGGCGGACGCTGGAATCAGAGGTGATGTTGGAGCCGGGGTTGACTTTAGGAGCAAAGAGATGATAGGGGTGATAGAGAAGCAGGGATCATTGGAAGCTTGTCCTTTTATAAGGTCGCACCATTGTAATTTGATGTTACTTTTTTTTTTATGACCTGAACGCTTATTGACGCGTGCAGGATTGGGCCAGCATCCGCCACTGACATTGGCGTGATGCTGGGTGTAAAAACAACCAAGCAAAAAGAACACAAGGTAACAGATGGATAAAGAAAAACGTGGGGAGTGCCCCAAAACAGCGAGTAGAGCACAGCCCAAAAAGAACGATAAAAGGAACAAAAAACTTATCAAAAACCCGTCCAATTAAAGTGTAAAAATCGGGGTCGATAAGGCAATCCAACCCCTGCGGTGCCCACCGAGCACAGCATGTTTCGAGTGTGCCCGTGGACACCGCATGTCCCCTCTCCAGGGACACCCGGCCACGAATAAGACCGCGGAAGAGGGCAGTCAGTCGGGCCGAACGACCCCGTAGGTCGCCCGCTCCCTGGACCTACTAATGGCAAGTCTGGCCAGGTCCAGGAGCAGGTTCACGAGAAGACCCTTCGCTTTCCTCGCTCCCTCTGCACCGGATGCCTGTAGATCAGGAGCGTGTGGCTGAAGTCCAAAGAAAACCTCAACAACAACGTCGTCAAGAAAGCAAAAACGGAATGCAGTCTAGGACAAACAACATAAACGTGCTTCACGGTCTCCACCAGGCCGCAAAAGAAGCAGGTCTCTGGCAGAGCCCTGAAGTGGTGAACCTTGCGATTGCACGGCACTGCCATGTGCAACACCCTCCACCTCAGATCCCCGAATTTTATGGGGAGGACACCTCCGTAGAGGGACCAGCCACCAGGGACCTCCGCCGCCGGATAGCAACGAGGCACGCCAAGGCGTGTCCTGACGGCGGGCGAGGCAAAGGAGGTGGAAAGTGTGCAACTGCAGGTAGTACAGGAAACCCCTGCTCTTGTTGTGATGAAGGTGCGATATAGTTTTTGATAAATTTGAAGTTCCCAAGTTTTCATCGTTCCAATTAATGGGCAGTTTAGCGTGGCTGTAGGAGTGAGGCGTTTGGAGACACGGTGATAATGTTCAAACTTGACATGGACAGTGACCCTGGGCCCCGATCGAATCCCGGTGTTCAGCGCAGTGAAGCAGCAGTGCTAAACACTGCGTCGGCGTGTCGCCCTGGAGCTGAAGGTGTAATAGACAAACGGGAGACGCATGGCATATTCTACCTTCCACACTTCTCTATTAACGGAAACAAGAGGCATTTCTGAAAATAAGAGTTACATCCCTCTCGTGCTGTATATCTAAAGAGCAGATACTAAAGAGACGAGACTTTAAATTCCAAAAGCAAATGAAAGAATTAGCATACATATTGCTTTCCCTGAAATGGAAAACAAAAACAGATACTTATTACTCAAACATACCAACATACATATTAGTAAGCATGAAATCCAGAACGTTTACTTGAACTCATATTACTCGCAGTGTGAGACGGTTGGATAGTGGTTAGCATTCTTGCCTCACAACGGCGGGGACCCGCCTTCAAATCAGTCCTCGGGTGACTGACTGTGTGGAGTTTGTACATTCTCCCCGTGACTGCGCTGGGTTCCTTCGGGTGCTTCGGTTTTCTTCAACACGTGAAAATGTGTGCAGATAGATTGATTGGCCATGATCAATTGCCTCGAAGTGGATAGAGCGTGGTAGTGGGCCAAGACTTTCGGGGGGCAGGTGAACACTCGCTGGAACAAATGCCCTCCTTTTGCTTCGTAGTGATTCTATTCTATTCGATTCTATTTGACAGATCACTTCTTATGATCTTATGATGGTGCGTAAACCTTTGCGGATTGATGGAATCGCTCCTCCTTTTTCCTAATGAGATGAGGTTGGGAATATAATTTTTTAGATGAAATAATGATGGAGCCTTGCAGTGAAGAAATGTAACAGCAGGCAAAATGATACACCCTCTTTCTGCATGAGATGATTCTAAACACATTTCTTTTTTTGCTGGCCACCATTGTTTCCCTCAGAGCTTCAACCTCTTTACTCAACTAACCTCCAGATGTTAAGCACTTGTAAATGCAACATTTCTGTTATAGAATGTTTGAAAACCGTCGGTTTTATCGTGTTGTTTACCTCATTAGCAATCCCCGTGTCCTGTCTTAAGGGAGTCGAATTTCTCTAGCTTACACTGTAATATCACCGTCGTGAACAACGTCACAATCCCTCCTCCATTAACCCAACAACTTTCAGGGGAACATGTGATGACTATGGCCAGGCTATCGTGTAAGAGGGCCGGGATTTATTTTGTCAACCAAGTGGGGAACGATAAAGCCGAATTGATGCTTCACCCAGTGAAAACGCCAGGCATACAGACACTGAATGTCAAATTGTGTACACATCCAAAAGGAAACATGAAACAGCATAGTTCCCTTCATGTGGGGCTGACCCATACATACGCATGCAATAAGACTGGCACTCTGCATATGCGCACTGTCTCTGTGGCGAGACAGTGCATAGGACACCACCTCCAGTTTCGCACTGACACTCCCTCCATATACATACAAAAAATACGCTTACACACATAATCTCAGTATATGCACATTCTCCTCGATACAGTAGACTGGACGCTTATCTTAGATGTGGAAAAGTCATTCCAACAGTGTGGGAAAGGATACCATCCCCCCACAACCACCACCCCCTCACCCCGCCACAAATGCAATCTAATGCAGGCATCAGCTCGAGGGCACACATCGCTTGCCCGGTCCTAGTGTAAGTTTGTGAACATAAGTATGACAGGGAAAGGTCTAATACTTGTTGCGATGTCAGCCATGGACCGTATCGCATTGGGTCACGTCAAGTTGATTGAGGTTGGGGTGTGGGAGCTCACAAGAATTTCATTGGAATAGTCAAGTCTACACGTAACAAATGCGATGAGGAGTGTTCCCGAAGCCGGCGTGCTAAGGCATGGAGATGTTATGGTGATCAAAATACGTGGGCTAAATGGCGTTGTGAATTTATGTTACAAAGTCTTTAGCAGTCTAATTCAGTAGAGGCAATTATCAGGAAGAGGTATAGAGTTCACAACTGGGGAACGAAGTTTAAAGAGGGTACGTAAACCAATGGCTTCAGTTATATAATATTCAATGGTATAGGAACGGATTATTGGATTTGGAGTTGGTGAATGCTGAGAGGCAATAACAACTAGATGGTCCAAATAGAGGTTTGTGAAATAGAGACTTGAGAACGTATTAGAAGACTCTTATCAGAGAACATAGAAGATTGATAATACAGCACAGAACAGGCCCTTCGGCCCACGATGCTGTGCCAAACTTTTGTCCTAGATTAAGAACAAATTGATCTACACCCCATCATTCTACCGTAATCCATGAACCTATCCAATAGCCGCTTAAAGTCCTCTAATGCTTCCGACTCAACTCCTTCCACAGGCAGTGCATTCCATGCCCCACTACTCTCTGGGTAAATAACCTACCTCTGACATCCCCCCTATATCTTCCACCATTCGCCTTAAGTTTCTGTCCCCTTGTAATGGTATGTTCTACATGGGGAAAATGTCTCTGACTGTCTACTCTATCTATTCCCCTGATCATCCTATAAACCTCTATCAAGTCTCCCCTCATCCTTCTCCGTTCTAATGAGAAAAGGCCGAGCACCCTCAACCTTTCCTCGTAAGACCTACGCCCCATTCCAGCCAACAGCCTGGTAAATCCCCTTTGCACCTTTTCCAAAGCTTCCACATCCTTCCTAAAATGAGGCGACCAGAACTGCACACAGCACTCCAAATGTGGCCTTACCAAGGTTTTGTACATCTGCATCATCACCTCAAGGCTCTTAAATGCAATCCCTCTGCTAATGAACGCTAGCACACCATAGGACTTCTTCACACCTCTATCCACTTGAGTGGCAACTTTCAAAGATCTATGAACATAGACCCAAGATCTCTCTGCTCCTCCACATTGCCAAGAACCCTACCGTTAACCCTGTATGCCGCATTCATATTTGACCTTCCAAAATGGACAACCTCACACTTTTCAGGGTTAAACTCCATCTGCCACTTCTCAGCCCAGCTCTGCATCTTATCTATGTCACTTTGCAGCCGGCAACAGCCCTACTCACTATCCACAACTCCACCAATCTTCACACCGTCTGCAAATTTACTGGTCAATCCTTCAACTCCTTTATCCAAGTCATGAATGATAATCACACACAGCAGACGACCCAGAACTGATCGCTGCAGTACGCCACTGGCAAATGGGCTCCAGGCTGAATATTTGCCATCCACCACCACTCTCTGACTTCTATCGGTTAGCCAGTTCCTTATCCAACTGGCCAATTTTCTCACTATCCCATGCCTCCTTATTTTCTGCATAAGCCTACCATGGGGAACTTTATCAAATGCCGTACTGAAATCCATGTACACTACATCCACAGCTATACCTACATCCACGTGCTTGGTCACCTCCTCAAAGAGTTCAATAAGACTCGTGAGGCAATACCTACCCCTCACAAATCCGTGCTGACTCTCCCTAATCAAGCAGTGTCTTTCCAGAAACTCAGAAATCTTATCTCTCAGTACCCTTTCCATTACTTTGTCTACCACCGAAGTAAGACTAACTGGTCTGTAATTCCCAGGATTATCCCTGTTTACATTTTTGAACAGTGGCACGACATTCGCCACTCTCCAATCCCCTGGTACCACCCCTGTTGACAGTGAGGACGACAAGATCATTGCCAACGGCTCTGCAATTTCATCTCTTGCTTCCCAAAGAATGCTTGGATATATGCCGTCAGGCCCGGGGGACTTGTCTATCCTCAAGTTTATAAAAATGCTCAACACATCTTCCTTCCTAACAAGTATCGCCTCGAGCTCACCAATCTGTTTCACGCTGTCCTTTCCAACAAAATGGCCTCTCTCATTCGAAAATACTGAAGAAAAGTACTCGTTCAAGACCTCTCCTATCTCTTCAGATACAATACATAATCTCTCGCTACTGTCCTTGATCGGACCTACCCTCGCTTTAGTGATTCTCATATTTCTCACATCTGTGTTAAAGGCCTTGGGGTTTTCCTTGATCCTACCCGCCAAGATTTTTCACGCCCTCTCTTAGCACTTTCTTAAGTTCCCTCCTGGCTATCTTGTATCCCTCCAGTGCCCTGTCTGATCCTTGTTTCCTCAGCCTTACATAAGTTTCCTTCTTCCTCGAACAAAACATTCAACCTCTCGTCAACCATGGTCCCCTCACTCGACCATAAGAGAACAGAGCAGGTTGCCAAAGCTTTCAATGGTGTACATGGAAGGCTGGACGTGCACGTGCAAACAGAGCACAGAGTTCAGATGAAAGGAAGTTAATGCGAACAAGTGTAAACGTTTAGATTTATCCAACTTGGAGCATTGTGCCTAACGTTTAGCTCTTTCCGTGAGGGATGATGTGAAGAGTTTAGAGATGCTCCAGAATTAGTAGCATACTAATGTTCCAGCGAGCAGACATTCTATGGTGAGCTGAATAGATTTGGAAGCTGGACCTCTTTTTAATGAACAGAGAAAATGAAGAGGTGAGAAGGTAAATAGGTTATTTGATAATGGTGTTTACCAGAAAGCAGGGTAAGACAAATTAAATTGGGAGGAATAGTTTCCAATGGCTGAAGCGTCAATAAGCAGGGGACAAATACTTTATTTGTACATTACTTCACGGGACATTGATGTCAGGTGGCCAGGCCTATATTTCTTGGCCATTCTAATTTTCCTTGATAATATGGTCTGTTTCTTCCTTCATGTGCAGCGGGCACAGATTGAAACCGATTGCCATAAGAAACAAAGATTCCGAGTGATTTGTTTGCATTTCGAATGTACTGTCTCATGGGATGGCGGATATGAATTCCATCGTACATTGTACAGTGGAAATTGATTAGTGTGAAAGCGAGCAACACAGGGCTACGGGAAATGTGCAGACTTTGGGATAGGTGTTATAGACCACGAGGGCAAACACAGATTTGATGGACGGAATTAATCCATGGGTTCTGTTCTATTGGTTACTTCTACTTATTTTATTTCCTGTCCTACCTTTCGCAGATTGTAAATCCTTTTAAAATGTTATTGTTGTATTTTCACGTAACTGACGTTTACCAAAATCGAACCACATCGGATGATAGCTGGAATGGAAGTATGGATTAGAATTTAATGTTGTGACTGAAGGCTGATAACAGTGATCAACGTTTGTTATTAGTTGACGAAGAAATGTCCGGAGGTTTAGGCACGTGGAGGAGGTTAACCTGGATTATTATTTGCATTACCCATTTTATGATAGGTATTAATGCAATGGGATCATGAACAAAGAGGTAATGTAGAGATTTTAGATGTGCGAAAGTCAGAAATGACAATAGAAAGACCTCCCGAAGTCTAGACAAGGTGGACCTGACGCGTAACAACGCTATCGATGGTTGTTCCACTCAATCCTCGTCGCTTCAGTAAGCCGGACGCATAAATAACAGATAGAAATTAACAAGAAGAAGGTTTATTACGATACAGATCAAAACGTGTCTCCTTTCCGACTTTCACCCAGGCCAGAATTTTTATTGGGAGCTGGTGCTCTCACTGTTAAGGGGAAGCTCCGCACCCTTCGAGGGACAGTTCCAGTTCCTGGGAAGTTCTGGGAAATCGCGTGGTCCTAATCCTGGGATCTCCATTGGGGTTACAACACCGGCCAGCTTCACCACTGGCAACTCCAGATGGCCGCCACCCAACTCCATATGTATACATATGTGCATACTTAATCCATACCTACATGGCATACCTGCCATATAATAACACCATCGTCTGTGTCTCCATAACTGTGGCTCTGACACATTTATAGTCATAACGTTATGTCAACGAGAATTCAGCTCTGTCAGCAACTTTTCAATTCCCACTGCGAAGATACTTCTCATGTCTCAAAGATGTTTGTGGAATTTTGTAAACACGATCCCAGCTAGAGTGGTGTAGAGATGAGGAGACAAGCAGGTGACACAGATAGAGAGCGTGAAAAAGAGTGAAATAGAGAGACAAAGACTGGGAGAGGTACTGAGAAGCAAAGTCTGTCTAAATCCTCTGGACGTAGGTGACGTTTTTCTCTCAATGCACAAGTTCACTTTTTAGTTCCAAAACCGTTTTTTGGTTACACTTCCGCTTGTTACGTGATCAGTAAACAACTGTATTGCTGAGTTTGAATTTCAGATGTACCTCTTTCCTTTCCCAACATCATTTTTTAAAAATTCAGCCCCTGAACTTTGTCGGTTCCGCTCGGATCTGTCCAGCTTTGAGCTCTCAGCAGTTGGGGCAAGCTTCGTTACTTAACATCCTCCCATTTCCACAATTCTTGGCATCTCAGTGAATCAAGATTTGTGCGATTATAATTGTTCGTTATTCTCATTAACTTTGTCTTGAGGCTTATTTGTCATTTCATAACGCCTGAGTTCATTCATGAAGGCCCCGCGTTCTCAACCTTACTCTAGTTTGAGGTTTGGTGATCCCCAGTTTCAATCTCCACCAGTCAGCTCTCCCAAAGGGGAAAGCAGCCTACGATCATCTACGAAATGGCGACTTTACTTCTGTGTTTATTTGTCATTGAGTTGATCTTTCCAGTTGACGTCGATAGAATAGTAGTTGCCAACGGAAAACATTTGATCCAATAATAACTTGATTATTTACTGAAACAAATCGAGATCTTATTGGTTAATTCTATCAGAATAATCTCTTCCCTTTGTTCCAATTCCACCTTCCCAGGTCCATTCCTTGCAACTAAATCTTGGGGTGTTGCATTTTTACTCCGCCGAATTAAACGATTAAAAAAATAACTTAAGAATACCCAATTCATTTTTCCAATTAAGTGGCAATTTAGCATGGCCAATCCACCTACCCTGCACATCTTTTGGGTTGTGGGAGCGAAACCCATGCAAACATGGCGAAAATGTGCAAACTTCACACGTACGGTGATCCAGAGCCAGGATCGAGCCTGGAATCTCGGCGCCGTGAGGCAGCAATGCTCACCAGTGCGCCAGCGTGCTTGCTCGCCGAATTGAACTTTAATGTTGGCCAAGGGATTGCCCTTTGCAATCCAAAACATTTAATAGATTGTTTTTTGAGAAAATTGTCTGTTTCAGTGAAATGACGCAGGGCCGATGTGAGGTGGAATATTTTACTTGTTATTTCTGGGACCTGACTAGAAAGGGTGGGATGTATGCAGAGATGATGAATCAAAGATACTTCGATAAAGTTCAAGATGCCTCGTAGTACTTTAACAGCAATATTGTCAGATATCTTCCAACTTGACCCATACAATGTACATTAAGCCTTCTATGTTTCTGACGGCGAGTAAACTACTTCAATATTACAAGAGGATACACGTTTACAGAAATCTGTAATCCAAAAAAGGCCTAATTTTCTTGCCTCAAACTGAAGGTATATGATCTATTGTATTTGGCAATTTGGAAAAAAGAACTAACATTCCTGCGTTGCAAACGAAAAGGTTCGCAGTGCACAGACATGATGTATAGTTGTTTAATTTGAGGTGCACGATTTTATCGATTAAAAAAGCGATAATTGGAATATGCTATTTGCAGTAGCAACACACTGGAAATTCGCCAAGAGAATGATATCGCTCAAGAGTTCCTGCCGCTCTGACTCTTGAAATGCACGCACAATTCCGTTAGAGAAATCATCAAATACAGAATGGAATATGCCAGAACTTCTGATAAAATGAATGAAGACATATTCTGCCCGAGGATATACATATTTTCTATATTGCACTGGAAACACGGGTGAGTTTCAGACGTGTTATTGTGAATTTGAATTCTGTCTTTTCTATTATTGCATGTCGACAAATAATAAATTGAAGGATGGAATGGTTCACCTACGCCCCAAACACAACTCCTCACTGCCTCCCGTAAAACTGATGTGAGTACGCTTACGTGAGCGTGTCAATGGGAGTTTGCGTTTTGCTCTATTTATGAACTCTTTTATATCGTGATGTACATTGTCACAACTTTGTCATTGAGATACAGCTAGACAGCATTGCCAGCTGTGTCACGGAGGTGTAAGATTAAAACGAAATTTGAGTGTCTGAAATCAATGGAAAAATGGTGAAATATGGATGTCGTTGCAGCAAAATGTGAGTTCTTTAACTAAAAATAAAATATGCAGATTCAGTCATAATGGTGACAATCTGGAAGTAATGGATGTTCAACAATATCTCGCGGTGCGCCAAGTGGGAAATTGCGGGATTATGAAACAAGAGGAGTGACATTTTAAGACAGCAGGTGGTGTATTCAAAGTTTTCAAAATAATAATGGAAACTGAGAGCACGTATCGAGAGAATATTGCTCGGCCATGGCAGAGTCTCGGACTAGGATTGGAATCGCAAATTAAAACAGTGGACTGAATTTTTTCAAGACTAAATTTAAGAAACGCTTCTTGACATTGTAGCCGTTTAGCACTGACTCTGTCTCCCTATTCCCCAGTTACGCCATTCTCCAAACCTGCCTCCAATACATGTTTTCCTTTCATTCCGAGAAATTAAATATCCCCAATATTGATTGATTCATGGTTGGTGGCCATGCCCTCGCCTATCTGATGTCTAACGCTGGAAATCCTCCCGAAACCTCAAAGTGTCAACAATATGGCTGTTTAGCACAGGGCTAAATCACTGGCTTTGAAGGCAGGCCAGCAGCATGGTTCAATTCCAGTACCAGCCTCCCCGAACAGGCGCCGGAATGTGGTGACCAGGGGCTTTTCACAGTAACTTCATTTGAAGCCTACTTGTGACAATAAGCGATTTTCATTTTTTTCTTTCATCCCGTTTCCCCACCCAGAACACTTCTAAAATCGCTCTTTGGCTAAACAATTGGTTATTTATCCATGATTTTAGCATTAGCTAAGAATCATCCGTTTCTGTGTGAGGCACCAGTGAACATTCCTTAGACTTCATAAATGCAAAAGCTTCATTAAAAAAATTGTTGCCTTGTGTGCATCCTGTCAACTTCTGCCCATGTCCTGCACACTGCAAGTAGAAGAGCAATATTCACTCTGATCAGCTACTGTATGTCTGAAGTTTCTCAGACTCAGCTCCTATCCATGTTAAATACACTGCGCATTACGGAGAATTGTCACTCCCATCTGATAACACACGTTGTCTGTCTGACTTTGTCATGTCCACCCCTATACAGTCCAGGTAAAAGAGGATTGTCACCCCGGATTTCTTAGTACACTTGCCATCTGGTTTCCTGTGTTAGTGCCAGCTCCAGTTAATGTTTCGTACAGTCCAGGGGAAAGAGAATCATTTCCCCACCTTTCATACCCCGTTTCTTGTTGCCTCCAGTGTCATCTCCTCTCCCGGTCCATCACACTTCACGTGAAACAGAATATTCACTGCCACCTGTTACTGCACATCCCTTGTGCATCTAAGTGTCAGCTCCGTCCGTCGGTGCAAACTTCTGAATTTCACTTCAAGCTGTTTTGTTGTTTGCAGCATAGAAGGGGGCCATTCGGCTCATCGTGTCTTCACCTGATACGAAAAGAGCTAACTAGCTAGGCCCATTCACGGTCCCTATTTCCGTAGCCCTCTAAATTAATAAGTTTCAAATATATATCCAGCTTTATAAAACATCGTATGGAATGCATCTCAGCCAATCACCCTGACAACGCATTCCAAACCCCAACAAATCCCTGAGTAAATATGTTTCTCCTCATCTCACCCTTAACTCTTTGCTGACCATCTTGGAACTGTGACCCGTAGTCTCTGACATACCGACTAGTGGAAGCAACATATCCTTTGTTCTGTTATCAAAGGTATTCATAATATTGAACACCTCGTAATCTTGAACATAAATGCACCTCTTAATCTTCTTTGCACCAAGGTGAGAAAGCCCAAGTTTACCAATCCTTCTTCGCATCTGAAGTTCATCATTCCTGGTATTCTAATAAAATTCCTCTGCACGCACCCACGGATTTCACATCCTTCCTTAAATAAGATACCCAGATCTGAACACAATACTCCAGTTGTTGTCTTACCGATGATGTGTAGAGGTGTAGCATCACTACCTTGCTTTTATACTCCTTGCCTCTATTTATAAACGCAAGGATCCTATCAGACTTATTTCCTCTGAAGTCACCCAGCGTCATCCTCACAATTCACTATTCTTCCTAGCTCAGTGTCACCTGCACGTTTAGACATTTTGCCTCAACATCCATTTCTAATATGTTTAATATAAATCAGAAAAAACAAGGGATCAGCACTGAGCCCCCTGGGAAAACCAATTTCAAATCGGCTCCACTTTGAGACATGGCCACTTGTATCTACCCTCTTGACTCCTACATCTTAGCCAACTTCTAATACATGCTGCCGAGGACCCATCAATCCCAAACCAATTTTGATATGCGAACAAACCTGCCATGTGGCAGGACAGCACGGTAGCACAAGTGACTAGGACTGTGGCTTCCCAGCACTAGGGTCCCAGGTTCGATTCCCTGGGTCACTAACTGTGTGGAGTCTGCACGTGCTCCCCGTACCTGCATGGGTTTCCTTCGGGTGCTGCGGTTTACTCCCACAGTCCAAAGAAGTGCAGGTTAGGTGGATTGGCCATGATAAATGTCCCTTAGTGACGAAAAGGTTTAGGAGGGGTTATTGCGTTCCGGGGATAGGGTGGAAGTAAGGGCTTAAGTGGGTTGGTGCAGACTCGACGGGCTGAGTGGACTCCTTCTGCTCTGTATGTTCTATGTGGCAACGTGGCAACGTATCAAATGTTTTCTGAAAGTGCAAATATACAACATCCCCGGCACGACCCTCACCAACTGCTTGTGTCACCTCGTCAAGTAACTCAATTAAATTTGCCAGAGATGACCTGCTCTTAAAAAAACCATGTTGGATGTCAAGCATTAGCATATTTACCCCAAGTAACTATTTATCTCATCCCGTTTAAAGCCTCCATCTGTTTTCCCTGTATCTATGTCGAGCTAATAGGTTTGTAGTTCCCTGGGATATTCTTTGCCACTTCCTTAAACAAAGAGTCACACATGCAATCTTCCATTCCCCGCGACTAAACCTGTACTCAGAGTGGCCTGGAAATGTTTTATCAACGTCTCCACAATATGCTCCTTTACCCGTCTCAGCAATATACGACATCCTATCCGGGCCTGTATTCCTTATTTCATCATCAATATCCTGAGTCATCCAGGGTACTCTAGGTTTGGAAACCCCGTATTTATTTCTCATCGGTACGTACCTAGTTTGCACGCGATTCAACTCCCTTTTGAAAGTTGCTAATTTTCCATCCACCGTTTTATCCACCTAAATGCGCTTCAAATCAAACTACTCCAGTTCAACTTTTAGACCCCAAAAGGTTCCCTTTTCCAGTCTGGTATCTTAACCCGTGACTGACTTTTATCCTGTTCCAACTTAATATTGAATTCTATAATGTTATGATCGCTACGTTCCACCGACTCCCCCAATTTGACATTCTCCACCTGCCATTCTACATTTCCTCAGACCACATCCAGCACAGCTTGCTCCCTGGTAGGACTAGAAATGCACTGTACCATAGATTTCTCATGCATAGACTGCAGGAATTTCTACCGTTCAGTGCTCCATGCTCTCCTCCTTTCGTAATCTATCTGAGCGTAATAGAAATCCTGAACTACAACAACCCTACACGATCTTCAAGATTACTTAATGTGCCGACAAATGCTCCCTTCCAATCCCTCCCCACTATTTGGACGTACATGGGAAACACCAAACAAGGCCCCTGCCCCCTTCCTGTTTCTCACCTCCAATCTTATCGATTCAAATTCACAAACTGCATCGTGTTGAGGGTCTCTGATACTACTTTTATCCAAGAATGCTACTTCGCCTCCCTTTTTGCCCACCCTACTCTTCCTCCTAAAAATATTCTAACCGATGATGTTCTACAGTCAATCCTGCTCTGGCTCGAGCCACATTCATGTCAATGCTACAATGTCATATGCCCCCAATGCAATGTCTGATTCCAGCTGCACAATTATGTTCACAATATTCCGTGTATTTACATACATACAATTTAACCCTGCCCTTATCTCTTGCTTTTGGAGGCGACCACCTCTTTGTTCACTGTCAATACTCAAGCTGTCCCTCACTTCCTTTTCCCCATTCCACATCTTCTCTGTTTTGCCCTTTGTGATACTTCTCTAGCGAAGTCCATTTGTCATCCCGCAGCCACCCCCACCCCCCCCCCCACCTCCTTGTGTAACATGTTTAAATGCACCCCCACGACACCGTTATCTCTCTCAGCGAGAAGATTGGTTACATTTCGGTTCAGATGAAGCCCAATTCTTCGAAACAACTTTCTCTTTTTCACAATCACCCAACGATCGACGCCCCTTCCTACGACACCATCACTATACCCACGCAATTATCCCGCTGACCTGGCTATGCCTAAATGGTAAAGTTCGTGGCACAGGTACTGTTTAGAGATTGCTACTCTGGAGGCCCTACATTTCATCCTATTCCCTAACTCCTGAAACTGGCCCTGCAACACCATGAAACTGTCCCTCTCTATGTTCATGGTTCCTTTGGTTGTTCACCCTCCTTTTCCAGAAGGTTACCCAGCCCATCCGTTGTGTCCCGAACCTTTGCACCGGGAAGCAACAGATAATACGGGATTCAGAATCTCGGCTGCAAACTACACTATCTATCCCTCAAACTATTGAGTCGACCTCGACTACCATATTTCTAATCTGCCTACCAGCCCTCCACTCTTTTTCTAGAGTAACCTTATGCACCTTGGTACTATGGGGTTCCCTCAAGTCATCAATACCTGATTCAGCCGTGTTGCTCACTTCATAGCTGCTGTGCAACTTCTCTGAGGCAGTATTATTCTGAAACATGTGCAGCAAAGCTCTCGCTCTCTCTCTCTCTCTCTCCCCCCCCCCCCCCACCCCTCTCTCTCTCTTCAGAAAATGGACTATTCACTGTTGAAATAAAAGCGGCTGAGCATCACGAGTTCCCGTTGCTTGTAAAGTTACCTGGAACGCCCAAAAGTTATGAAGTTATGACACGTGATTTAAATAGTCTAGCTCTACGTTGTTGAGATGATATGGAGTGATATGTAAACATTTCCTGTCTCTTAAGGGCAGAGCGAACTGACATTCCACTTTTGCATGTCATGCCATAGAGACGATTTTCAGCAGGCTTTCATCAGTTTTACTCAAAATTGCACCTGTTTGCTTGTTCGATTTCCTTGGTCCATTCAGATTCTCTGAAGGATCCCTGGTGTTTCTTATCCATTTGTAAAATCGTCCAAACAATCTGAAATTATCCCACTCACGAACACGGTTTCCGGTTACACTGAGGCAAGTTTGTCTGAAGCGCCTCATAACACACGTAGGTGACTCTTGATGCTGACAGGTGTGTGTGAATCGTCAATGGTAATCCACCAATCTCATGTAGAGCTTCAACTTGTAGCTGTCTATTTCCTGTCCATCAGTTGCTTAGATGCCGCCGGTAAATATCCAAACCTCGCAAATCACAATTGAGAAAGATGGGGCCAATGATCTTTCCGATACCCCGTATCTCGATCACTTATTATTTTCGACACATCATTTTTGTTCTCTGAACCACATCTTTTCCAAAGCAGAGGATTGCAACACTCCCCAAAAAATCTTCATCACTTAAAGAACTGGTACATGGTAACCACGTTTCAGAATCTTCTCTGCACCCACGCTGGTGTACTAATATCCTTTCTATAATGTGCGTGCCTAAACTGAACGAGTTCAATTCCGTGAACTTCAATCAGTACAAATTCTGAAGGTCTGGAACGTTACTTTTAATAACCGTCCGTTTTGAGTTACCTTTGATGATTTTCTCTCTATCAAATCTCCTTTTAGCAGTAAGGTGAATTGTCTCTACCTGCCTGTTTCTAACTTAGCGTAAACTAAATAGTGGGAGGCTGCGGTGTTTAGTTGAATGGAGCTTTAGAAAATCAAACTTAAAAGAGAAGGTAGAAGTGTTGGCGAATGAGGAGGACTTGAAACTAGTTAAAAGAGACGAGAGCTCAGAAGAGATTAGTAAAGTTTCCAGACTATAATAGAACAGAGAGTATAGAAGGTGGCAGGAATCTAACCTCTGGCAGAGCAAAAAAGGTGACAAATGTGAGAAAGGAGGTGGTCAATGCAGGACGGAGGGTGTTGTATTACAATGTGTGCACCATACGGAACAAGATAAATGAGCTTGTTGCCTACATTGAAATTGTCAGGTTCGATGTTGTGGACATCAGAGCGACGTGGCTGCAAGGGAATCAGGGCTGAAATCGGAATATCCAAGGATATGGTCCTATCGAAAGGACAGGCAGATGGGAAAAGGGGGCGGCGTTGCATTGTTAATAAGGAATTAAGTTAAATCGATAGCAAGGTGCTACATAGAATCAGAAGGCATTGAATCTGTGCGGGTAGAGTTGAGGAAACGCTAAGGTAAAAAGATCCTGATGGGAGTTATGTACAGGCCCCCGAGCAATCGATAGGATGTGGTGCAGAACATTAATCAGGAGATAGCAAAGGCATATAAAAAAGGCAATGTCACAATAATCATGGGGGACTTCAATATGCAGGTGGACTGGGAAAATTAGGTTGGCAGTGGATCCAAGAAATGAAATTTGTGGAATGTCTAATAGATGTTTTTTTTGAGAATCTTATGAAGGGCCGACTAGGTAACAGAGCTCTAGATTTGGCGATGAGTTATAAGGCAGACTTGATTAGGGAACTTAAGGCGAAGGAACCCGTAGGCGTAGTGACCACAGGATGATAGGAAGAAGCGAGAATCAGATGTAACGGCATTACAGTTCAACAAAAGTAACTATAAAGACATGCGGGAGAATCTGGCGAGAGCTGATTGAAAGGGGAGCCCAGCAGGGAATACAGTGGAACAGCAATGGCAGGAGTGGTTTGCCGTTATTCGGAAGGCACAACAGAAATGCATCCCAAGGAGATGGAACCATGCTGTAGGGTGAGGGGGGATGCGGCATCCATGGCTGACGAGGGAACGACAGCATAAAAGCAAAGGAAAGCATAAAAATTGGCGAGGAGTATTGAGAAGACAGAGGATTGGGAAGCCTTTAAAAGCGAGCAGAAGACAGCTAAAAAGCAATAAAGGGACAAAGATGAAAGTTGAGTGAAAGCTAGCTAGTAATATAAAAGAGATAGGAAGCTTTTTTCTAAATATAAAGGTAAGAGAGAGTTCAGAATAGGCATTGCACCATTGTAAAATTAGACTGGAGAAGTGATCATAGTAAACAAAGAAATGGCAGTGGAACTGAATGGTTACTTTGCATCAGTTTTCACGGTGGAAGATACCAGTGAGATACCAGAGCTCCAGAAGAATCACGGGGCAGAGGGAAGTGTAGTGGGCATTATTAAGAATAAGGTTTTGGGGGAACTGAAAGGTCTGAAGGTGGATAAATTAACTGGACCAGATGGACTACATCTCAGGATTCTTAAATTGTGGATGCATTGGTGGTGATGTTTCATGAATCGCTGGAGACAGGGGGGATCCCACAGGACCGGAATGCACCACTGCTGCTTAGAAGGGAGGAGGGCAGAAGATGGGGTATTATAGGGTGGTTAGCCTGACGTCGGTTATTGGTGAGATTTTAGACTTCATTATTAAAGATAAGCTTGTGGAGTACTTTGAAGTGCATGATTACCGCATGGTAGTTTGCAGCATGAAGGAAGAAATAATATGAGCGATAACCGGTGATTTTAATTTACATATCGACTGCAAAAGCCAAATGTGCAAAGGTGGACGAGATAAGGAGTTCTGAGAATATTTTCAGGGTATCTTAGACAAACATTCTGGAGGCAAGCGAGAGCAGGCAACATGTGGCTATGGGTTGTGATTCAATTTTCCCACCGGCAGCGCACACTCGCGCACGTGTTTCCAAAGCTTCCTAAATTCAGCGGCAGTCCGATTAGATTAGAAATTGGCTGAACAAACGCCATTATTCACAAAGGGATGAAGACAGAAAAATGGAAACGACTTGGCAGTTAGTTTAACATCACAAATAGCAGAATGGCTAGAAGCTATTATTAAATAAGTTATTGCAGGGTGCTTGAATAAGTTAACGTTAACCAAGTAGAGTAAATTATTTCGTGAAAGATATATGCTACTTAACCAACTTCTTTAATACATAATGTACTGTGCTGGCTTTAATACATAATGTGCTGGCTCGGCCACCATTTATTTCCCAGACCTTTTTGCCAATGTGAGCACATTGGTGAGCAGTCATCTTGAATCGCTACAGTATCTGAGGTGTAGGTATAGCCGTAGTTTTCCTAGGGATCGAATTCCATGATTTTCATCCAGCCACAGCGAAGAAACGGAGTTGTATTTTGAAAGCAGGATGATGGATTATTTGGAGCTGAACCTCCAGATGCCGGTGTTACCGTTTATCCGCTGTCATTATCCTTTTAAACGGTAGCAGTCCAGGTCTTGTGCATCTTGTAAATGGGACACACTGAAGCCACAGTCCGTCAGTGGTGGGGAAAGTAAAGGTTTGAGGATGCAGTCGCAAGCAGGTCGGCCGCATTGTATTGGATGGTGCCGAGATTTTTCAGTTTTGTGGGAGGTCTTCTTACCCAGGGAAGTGGAGCATGGCACTAATTTATGTTTATGTACCAGTATCCTAAGAGGTGATTAGTTCACCCTGCTGAGACAAGCATCGGGCACGAGGTCCACGTAACTGTATGGAGCTGTCTGGGAGATTTTACGCAGACTGTTGTTGACCCTTGCAAGGAACTGGTTGCCCTAATGGTAAGTGACGGATTGTACTCCATTCTCATTGGCACGGCATTTCTCTGGTGCGACGATGACTGCAGGTCTTTGTTCAGAAAGACACAGAGCTCAGAGACGGTCTCTCTGAAGAATCACAGACTTCTCCTGCACGATGCTGAAATCATGTACATACAAATGACTCTGTTTCCGCACATGTTTTAAGATGGCTGCTGCTTGAGTCTTTCCTCGTATGCAACCGTCAATCAGGCAAATGTTGATCTCTCTGCAACAGTTGCTGAAAATTCTATAACTTAGAATTGGCAATGGTGTTTCACACATAAATGGAGAGAGAATGATAAAGTGTACCTGACTGCTGAATTCGTGAATGTTCTGTTTCTGGCAGCTTTGTGACTGGCGGTGGCCAGACCCTTGGGTCTCCACGCCCCCTCGCAAAGACGGAGTGTTCTTGCCTCAATCAAGTGCTGACTTTTGAAAGATTAGGAAGCGAGGGGTGGATATTAGAGTGTTTCAGTATGCAATTCCTTAACTCGTCTCGACCGGCTGGATGAATTCCGGACTGGACGAAGGAATCGGGTTCTCAGGATCCTTCTGAATCATGCACGAGCAAAGTATATATTGTGGATCGGAACATTGGTCGTCCATTTGCGTTATTATGGCGACTCTTTCTTCAGTGGATATGCGTGTGGGATTCGAAGAAATAACCTCTCCTGATCCTCTTCCCGCCCATGGAAAAAATGTGTGGGCCCATTTGTCTACCAGATATTCGGATCTGCAAATAAAAAAAGGGTGTTCTGGTAACTCTGGACGCTATCACTGGTGTGAGGGCAATGCTACCTGACGTTGGGGCACATAAGACCTTGGAAGATGACAAGCCAAGACGGGAAAGCTGATACAAACATAAATGGTGCCCTTGGCTTTACAGGAAGTCATAAAGGAGCAGAATTTATTGAACATTTCAATTTCTTCATAAGAAATTATATAACATCACAGGGATAGTGTCCAATTCTAATCACCACACCAGGGCAAAATTACAATAACTGAATGAAGATATAAAGATCATTACGTGCAAGGATTCGCGGAATCGTGAACTTCAGTTAGATGGAGAGATCGAAATGTTTATAACTTTCTCTTTATACATAAAGAGTAAGAGCAGATTAGATCTCGAAGATCAATTTCATGAAATGCTTTCAGGGAGTAATTATGATGAAACTGGTTCAAGTGTGTTAAATATCAGGAATACGACGATACATATTTAAGGCCTTTGACTAAGATCGATATGTCAAATGAGGAGAATCATCTTTGTTACGTCCTACAATTTGCATTGTGAAGACATGTTGGAAGCAGTTAAATAGTATGCTTCAAAATGCATCCATCAAGTACTTGAAATGGAAACGTGTACGTGTCTGGGAATGAGGTGGGAATTTCAATGTATTGGTTCGAATTAAAACGCTTTGATGAAGAGGTAACAATAACACAATCGCCTTCGTGTTTTAACCCTACTGTGTGGCTGTGCAGATTAGTCTGAAAGACATGCTTCGGCATTTGTCAAGTGGCAGAAAGGAAACTGGATTATGAATAAATCATTGGGCATTATTAATGTAATATCAATTAAAAGTTGGCAAATGGTACATAACTAGACATCGAGAGATAGAGAGAGGGAGAGTGTTAGACGCAGAGTGATAGTCAGAAAGGAACATCAAGACAAATATTTTTTTCATGTGTAGGGGGTACCACTTCTGATCTCGGAGTGCACATACCTCCACGCTGTCTCATTATTTCACGAATTGTACCTGTCACCCAGCATCACTGATGCTCAGCAAGTGGGCCACCTTAGTATTAGGCTGACTGGTGTTTGAACCTGCATACAGCTCTTAGAGACAACCAGCGCCTCTGAAAGGAAAGCTGCACTAAATCACAGGAGACATGATAAATTTTATATTGCTGAGGAGAGAAGATTCTCATTTCACAGATGTCGTACTAGAGACAACAGGCGTGGAAGTTCTCAGACGACGAGAGTGAATGTTCATGTGGGGAAAGGGTGTTCTAGATCTGCAAGGAATACACTACAAAGGGAATGGGAGCTGTTCAACGGGGGGTTAAACATAGAACGTCTGACCCTAAGGAGCTATCAGTAGAACTAGAAGAACATAAGAACTAGGAGCAGGTGTAGGCCATCTGGTCCTTCGAGCCTGCTCCGTCATTCAATGAGATCATGGCTAATGTTTTGTGGACTCAGCTCCACTTTCCTGCACGAACACCATAACCCTTTATTCCTTTATTCTTCAAAACACTACCTATCTTTATTTTGAAAACATTTAATGAAGGCGCCGCAACGGCTTCACTGGGCAGGGAACCAGGAGAAACTGCTCTCCCACGAGTGGGAAATGCCTAATGTCTGACCTTACAATAATAATCGCTTATTGTCACAAATTGGCTTCAATGAAGTTACTGTGAAAAGCCCCTAAAGTCTCATGTGTAAGAACAACAAAGAACGAAGACAAATTACAGCACAGGAACAGGCACTTCGGCCCTCCAAGCCTACGCTGATCCAGATCCTCCATCTAAAACTGTCGCCTATTGTCTAAGGATCTGTATCCCTCTGTTCCCTGCCCATTCATGTATCTGCGTAGATACATATTAAATGACGCTATCGTGCCCACCTCTACCACCTCCGCCGGCAATGCGTTCCAGGCACCCACCACCCTCTGCGTAAAGAACTTCCCACGCATATTTCCCTTAAACCTTTCCCTCTCACCTTGAACTCGTGACCCCTAGTAATTGAGTCCCCCACTCTGGGAAAAAGCTTCTTGCTATCCACCCTGTCTATACCTCTCATGATTTTGTCGACCTTAATGAGCCCCCCCCCCCCCTCAAACTCCGTCTTTATAATGAAAGTAATCCTAATCTACTCAACCTCTCTTCATAGTTAGCGCCCTCCATACCAGGCAACATCCTGGTGAACCAACTCTGCACCTTCTCCAAAGCATCCACATCCTTTAGGTAATGTGGCGACCAGTACTGTATGCAGTATTCCACATGTGGCCGACCAATGTTTATACAACTGTAATATGACCTGCCAACTCTTGTACTCAATACCCCTTCCGATGAAGGAAAGCATGCCGTATGCCTACTTCACCACTCTGTCGACCTGCGCAGCCACCTTCAGGGTACAATGGACATGAACAGCCAGATCTCTCTGTACATCAATTTTCCCCGGGGCTTTTTCATTTAACGTATAGTTCGCTCTAGAAATGGAACTTCCAAAATACATCACCTCGCATTTGCCCGGATTGAACCCCATCTGCCATTTCTCCGCCGAACTCACCAATCTATCCATATTCTGCTCTATTCTCTGACAGTCCCCTTCACTATCTGCTACTCCACCAATCTTAGTGTCATCTGCAAACTTGCTAATCAGACCACCTATACCTTCCTCCAGATCATTTATGTATATCACAAACAACAGCACGGATCTCTGTGGAACACCACTGGTCACAGCTCTCCATTTTGAGATACTCCCTTCCACTACTACTCTCTGTCTGCCCAGCCAGTTCTTTATCCATCTAGCTAGTACACCCTGGACCCCATGAGACTTCACTTTTTCCATCAGCCTACCATGGGTAACCTTATCAAATGCATTACTGAAGTGCATGGATATGACATCTACAGCCCTTCCCTCATCAATCAACTGCGTAACTTCCACAAAGAATTCTATTAAGTTGGTAAGACATGACCTTCCCTGCACAAAACCATGTTGCCTATCACTGATAAGCCCATTTTCCTCCAAATGGGAATAGACCCTATCCCTCAGTATCTTCTCCAGCAGCCTCCCTACCACTGACATTAGGCGCACCGGTCTACAATTACCTGGATTATCCCTGCTACCCTTCTTAAACAAGGGGACAACATTAGCAATTCTCCAGTCCTCCGGTATCTCACTCGTGTTCAAGGGCGTTGCAAAGATATCTGTTAAGGCCTCAGCTATTTCCTCAGTCACTTCCCTCAGTAACCTGGATAGTTCACATCCGGACCTGGGGACTTGTCCACCTGAATGCCTTTTAGAATACCCAGCACATCCTCCCTCCTTATGCCGACTTGACCTAGAGTAATCAAACAACTATCCATAACCTCAACATCCGTCATGTCCCTCTCCTCGGTGAATACCGATACAAAATTCTCGTTAAGAATCTCACCCATTTTCTCTTACTCCACGCATAACTTTCCTCCTTTGTCATTGAGTGGGCCAACCCTTTCTCTAGTTACCCTCTTGCTCCTTATATATGAATACAAGGCTTTGGGATTTTCCTTAACCCTGGTTCCTAAAGATATTTCATGACCCCTTTTAGCCCTCTTGATACCTCGTTTCAGATTAGTCCGACATTCCCCATATTCTTACAAAACGTCGCCTGTCTTCAGTCGCCTAGACCTTCTGTATGCTTCCTTTTTCCTCTTAGCTAGTCTCACAATTTCACCTGTCATACATGGTTCCTTAACCTTGCCATTTATATCCCTCGTTATCACAGGGACATGTCTGTCCTGCACTCTAACCAACCTCTCTTTAAAAGCCTCCCACATATCAAATGTGGATTTACCTTCAAACAGCTGCGCCCAACCCACATTCCCCAGCTCCTGCCGAATTTTGGTATAGTTGGCCTTCCCCCAATTTAGCACTCTTCCTTTAGGACCACTCTCGTCTTTGTCCATGAGTATTCTAAAACTTACGGAATTGTGATCACTATTCCCAAAGTAATCCCCGACTGAAACCTCAACCACCTGGCCGGGCTCATTCCCCAACACCAGGTCCAGTATGGCCCCTTCCCGAGTTGGACTATTTACATACTGCTCTCGAAAACCCTCCTGCATGCCCCTTACAAATTCTGCTCCATCTAGGCCTCTGACACTAAGTGTATCCCAGTCAACGTTGGGAAAATTAAATTGCTCCTACATCTTTCCATAATCTGTTTACATATTTGTACCTCTATCTCACGCTCACTGTTGGGAGGTCCATCCCCAACATTGTTACCGCACCCTTCATATTTCTGAGCACTGCCCCCATGGACTCACTGCTCGAGTCCTCCATAGTGCCCTCCTTCAGCACAGATCTGACATCCTATCTGACAAGTAATGCAACCCCTCCACCCCTGTTACCTCCCTCTCTATCCCGCCTGAAGCATCGATATGCAGGAATATTTAGTTGCCAATCATGCCCTTCCCTCAACCAAGTCTCAGGAATAGCAACAACATCATACTCCCAGGTACTAATCCAAGCCCTAAGTTAATCTGCCTTAACTACTACACTTATTTCATTAAAAGAAATGCACCTCAGACCACCAGTCCTTTGCGTTCATCATCTGCTCGCTGCCTACTCTTCCCCTTAGTCACGGTGAATTCATGACCTAGTTCCTCACAGGCTTTAGTTACTGCCTCCTTACTTTCCACTAACCTCCTCATTTGGTTCCCATTCCCCTGCCACATTAGTTTAAACCCTCCCCAACAGCGTTAGCAAAAGCAGCCCGAAGGACATTCATTGGTTCCAGTCCGGCCCAGGTGTAGACCGTCCAATTTGTAGTCGACTCACCTTCCCCAGAACCGGTCCCAATGTCCCAAAAACCTGAAGCCCTCCCCCCTACACCATCTCTCAAGCCGCGCATTCATCCTGCCGATTCTTTCATTTCTGCTCTGACTACCACGTGGCACTGGTAGCAATCCTGAGATTACTACCTCTGAGGACTTCTTAACTTGGCTCCTAACTCTCTAAATACTGCTTGTCGGGCCTCATCCCCTTTTTTACCTATCTCATTGGTGCCAATATGCACCACGACAACTGGCAGTTCACCCTCACCCTTCAGAATGTTCTGCAGCCGATGTGAGACATCCCTGACCCGTGCACATGGAGGCAACATACCATTCGGGAGTCTCGTTTTCGACTACAGAACCGCCTATATACTCCCCTTTCAATTGAATCCCCAATGACTATAGCCCTTCCACTCTCTTTCCCGACCTTCTGTACACCAGAGCCAGCCACCGTGCCATGAATCTGGCTACTGCTGCCTTCCCCTGGTGAGCCATCGCCCCCAACAGTATCCAA
Source organism: Scyliorhinus torazame (assembly GCF_047496885.1). Classification (NCBI taxonomy): domain Eukaryota; kingdom Metazoa; phylum Chordata; class Chondrichthyes; order Carcharhiniformes; family Scyliorhinidae; genus Scyliorhinus; species Scyliorhinus torazame. The sequence continues at coordinate 182,369,481 of NC_092711.1, read as the reverse complement.
AACGGTATACCTGTTTTGGAGGGAGATGCCCGCAGGGGACACATGCACTGCCTTCCTGCTTTTTATCTGCCTTTTAGTCACTCATTCCCTTTCTCCCTCAGCAATCCTAATCTGTGGTGTGACCAGTTCGCTAAACGTGCTATCCACGACCTCCTCACCATCGCGGATGCTTCAAAGTGAGTCCATCCGCAGTTCCAGAGCCTTCATGCGGTCTACCATGAGCTGCAGCTGGACACACTTTCCGCAGGTGAAGGAGCCAGGGACATCAGCCACGTCCCTGAACTCACATATTGAGCACGAGGAGCATAACACGGGTCTGAGATCTCCTGCCATTTTTTATCTTAAGCTTAATTTAGTCCAACTATAATATCAAATAATAGATAAATGAAAAAGGGAGAAAAAAAAGAAAAATTGTTACCAAAATCACGATTAAAAAAAGAATACAAATAGAAAAACTTTACCTTATCAACACACCTAGGGAAAAGAAATACTACTTACCAGTCACCAGCCAATCACTTACCTGCTGGCTGTGACGTCACGGTTCAACTTCTTTGTAGCTCCACCTGCCTTAGAATCTCTCTCTTGATCTTAACTCGGCTGGGATCGTTACAGTGATTGTTTTTTTGGTTAGAGGAGGAGGTGGGTAGGGAAACACTGAAGAAGTGTTTGGGGTCTAACTGTCACTTGACAACAGCTCCTCCACAAACCACCTCCTGAATATAGTGACTGCAATGCACTGATGCAAATTTTCCCCGCAACAGCCAATCAGCGGCTCCGCTCTGCTGGATGCTTGCCTTCACTTGAACACGGAGGGTCTCTTGCTCAGGTACACCTTCTGGATACAGTGGCCGCAATGCACCGATGGAAATGTTCCCCGCAACAACCAATCAGCGGCTCCGCTCTGCTGCCCTCTGCTGGATCTCTGTATGTAATTAAACGATGCCACTCGCCAAATAAGTTGTTGTCTTTCACCAAAACAAAAAGGAATGACAGTCGTTTTGAAATTTTGATGAAACACCTCTCGACAAACACTGGAAATGAGCGGGACAAATTAATTCAGTCTAAAGATGTGTAGGTTACGGGAATTGGTCATTCAAACTTGCCGTAATGTCTAAAGATGCAGTGACTGCACGGTGGCGCAGTTGTTAGCCCTTGTGCCTACGGCGCTGAGGAACTGAGTTCGATCCTGGCCCTGGAGCACTGTCCGTGTGGAGTTTGCGCATTCTCCACGTGCCTGCGTGGCTTTCACCCCACAAGCCAAAGATGTGCAGGTTAGTTGGAGTGGCGACGCGAAATTGACCCTTAATTGAAAAAAAAAAATAAGTGTCTAAAGTTGGCCATGGCCAACATGCAGTGTCACGTGTATAGAGGAGGGAGTGGGTCGAGGTAGCGTGATCTTTTGGAGGATATGTGCAGATTCCGTCAGTCGAATGGCCTCCTTCTGCATTGTGTCAATTATACATTCAGTCAGTTTTCCATGTTGTAAGCAGAGTGTCGAGTTACTTTCAAGATTATTCCTCAACAAAGACAGAAAAACGGTAAAATTTAAGGCGACAGAGGCTGGTTTAGCTCAGTGGGCTAGACATCTGGTTTGTGATGCAGAGCAAAGCTAGCAGCACGGTTCAATTCCCGTACCAGCTGAGAATTCTGAATTATCGCTCCATGTTCCAGAACAGGCGCCGGAATGTGGCGACTAGGGGCTTTTCAGAGGAACGTCATTGCAATGTTAATCATTCTCTTGTAATATCTATTTGAAAATCGAAATCGTTTTTGCTGAATTACGTGGAATCAAAAATGTCTGCCTTTTAGAATTGATTGGCATAAGGTTTGAATGTAATTTATAATTTGATAATGTTTAAATGTCATTTATAATAATTATGTTCAAGATGTACTCTGTACTCGGCTTAAAAAAATGACCTGAATGAATTCAACAAAGGAAGCTGTAGTCTCAAGTATGTATTAGCTTGAGGACTCACAACTCTCGAGTTTCTCGTTAGATTCCTGAGAGATGGGATCGGTAAATGTTCGCTGAAAACATACTTCAATTTATGTCCCATCCTAAGATACATTGTTTAAACTGGAGAGCCCTGAAAGAGGACTTTTTACATTTGAGCAGTCAGTCTAAATCGGTTTCCTTTAATGTTCAAACATTCCTTGTCGTTATGATTCTAAGCCAGCAAGACGTTCGAGGGAATACGCTAACGTTGTCGGAGAAAGGGGCAGGGGGTCCTGGGGTGTGGTGGGTGCGGGGCTGGGGGGGTAGTGAGGGCGGCTTAGGGAGCAGGTCCAGAGTTGAAAAAGAATAAAGAGTCGGGGTAGCAGTTTGGGAGTGATGGTGGATTGAGGAGTATTCGGAGCAGAGGGGTTTGAAGGGATACGGGACGAGAGCAAAGGAGGAAACTGTAGGAAAGAAAGAGGAACGATGCAGCTCAAATGGGTAACCATGGCACTTCGTCTAAAACCCACCACCATTACAGGCTTGTACAGCGTCGAATCGGTGTTTGCTGCGTTTTTGTGCACCAATAATTTGCACCAGGCCAGGGGAAAGTTCATATCGTTTGACAGCTCCATGCAGAGTGGGTTCACGAGCGACACGGTGGCGCAGTGTTTAGTACTGCTGCCTCATGGTGCTCAGGGTCTGGGTTCAATCCGGGCCCCGGGTCACCCTCCGTTCTCCCCTTGTCTGTGTGGGTCTCACTCCCACAGCCGAAAGACATGTGCGGGCAGGTGGATTGGCCACGCCAAACTGCCCCTAAACTGGAAAGGAAGAATTGGGTATTCTAAATTTACGGGGAAAAAAGTAGAATCACAAAAAATGTATTGTTATTTTTTTCCAATTAAGGGTCAATTTAGCGTGGCCAATTAATCCCGCCTGCACATCTTTGGGTTGTGGAGTGGGACACAAGTAGAAACCGGGAAAATGTGCAAACTGCACATGGAAAGTGACCCGGACCGGTCCTCGGCTCCCTAAAGCACAAATGAGCTCTGATACACGTTACTCAGATGCGAAAGTTCATGGCACTTGTGAAACTGATCAATAACTCAATGGCATCACTAACGGACCCACGATACGGTGGATTTTTTTAATCACTTCCACGACAGCACAGGTTGGAACCATGCGACATCCAATTTGCTTCATTGGAAGCCCAGACTGCGGGCATGATGACTATATTTCTTTCCATTCAAGTTCAGAATGTGTCCATCATTGCTGTGTATATCAGTGCTTAAAGAGACATGCAGATTGTATCAACAGTTCAACAATTTGTGCACCAGCAGAATACGGGGATTGTTGACGTTTTGCCCCATGGGAGGAAAACCATGGAACACGAAAATACTTTCCTCTCTCACGATGATGGCATGCGCACTCTCTTAATTCAGCTTCCATTACGTAGTGCCCTTGCAGATACCCATCTGTCAGTCCAGACTGGAGCTGGCAATGTCGAGGTGGCAGAATACCAATATGATCCCTGAAACCACGCAGAGCCGCCTCGAAGGTGTCCGGTAAGCACATTTGTAGTCTGCCCTTTCCGTCTCCTTTCACCTATCATGCTGCCGCTGCTGGACAAGAACAGCAGCAGAGCACGAGGCAAGTTACGGTCACGCATTAGGCAGGCAAGGGAATAGAGAGCGAGAAACGTTGAATTATGTTTGTATGAGTGGATGTTTCTTTGGAGACCTCTGTTAATGTATATATTTTGTTGTTTCTCGTTTAATTACAGAATAATTGTCCATTGGAATGTTCGATGGACGTCTCAGATGGTTGTAAAGTGGTCAATAGATATCTATGTTGGGAAAGAAATGTTGTTGCCTTGGAAGTAACGTCTTCACAGGCACCCTCCGACATCTTGTCCTGGTCGAAAACGTCAATGAACCATGTTCCCCGTTTCCCCCTCCTCCGAAAGTCTCCTCGAGATTCCTGGGGACAATGTATGTGTCCTCCTGACGGTAATGACATGACAGGTGCAGCGGCACACCATAGAGTTAAACATCTGATTCTACCAGTACCGGAAGCTACATTCCGAATCAGAAATGTTTCTGCTTCACAACTATGGCCTTCCTGCAAGTGTCCTGATGGTTTCATTGCTATTCATATGCAAACTGTGGTACCAGTCTTCTTTCGCAAGTTGCTTGTCCATTCAGGCTCAAAGGTTCTGAGAATGGCTGAACGCTTTAGCATGAATTTATCATACCTTCTGCACGACAGTGAACATTCACAAACACGATGCATTCCGCTTGGTCACACAGCAACGGCAGACTAATGGAGTCTGTCCCTATCCCCGGGAATACCTGGGCGACTCTGAGCCACATAAAGTATTGGGAAAACCTCTATATGCATCCGCGCCATTAATTTTCAAATAACAGACGTATGTCAATAACCCCGAAATTCTCATTTGATAACGAATCGTTTTTTATAATACCAGCGTGTGTCCCTCCCATGGCGGAACACAAATTCAACCGGGAGTGACTACAGAAGAATTCAGTGGACAAACACAACGAAAGTTTCAAAGACACATGGAAAAGCTTCTGAAGCACTCGTTCCTACAAGGAGAAAAGCAGTTGTGGTACCGTTAGCAGGACCCACACCACTTTATGGTTGACGAACTTCAAATCAGCGGCGACTCTTGTAGTCCAGAGCCTGAACCCAAACCCCTGAAGACAAAACAGAATTAACTTTCAAAAACGAACTGTATAAATATTTAATGGAGTGTAATTACGAAGTAGAAAGGCCAGGAGATTTTACGAGGATGGGCTCCATTTAAGGGGCGCGGCGAAAATCGAGACACTATCGCGTCAGAAATCATCCCACGTTCAAAAGAGGCGCACAAGTTTTAAATAGTCTCGATTGTGAAGATTGGGGACTATTAGTTTCAGCGTAAAATACTGACCAGATTAAGGGCTAGAGTCAGCAGGCAGTGAACAGAATTTATGAGCAAAGCTGACGCCACTGGCGTCCATAAGACAGCAATGAAAATAATTATGGACCGTAGCCAACATAGAGACAGAAAGCCCACTGGAGGTAAAAGTTAGAGAGTGAATTATATTTAAAAATAACAGTCAGCAGTACGTTTTCGAGTTCATAACTGGATACAGCGCAACAACGGAAACAATGCCAGCAGCAAACAGAGTATGGTAAATGACAAGAACAGTAATGCAATTAAATCTAGTTACTCTAATTCAGAACTGGATAGAGAGACTTACCCGGGATACCAACAATAGCCAGGATGGGATAGTAAAAATATTGAATAACGCGAAGTGCGTATTCAACACGGTCTGCTAACGTTAACCACCAATAATCTGCAGTAATACGCTCAAACCAATAGGACAAACTCCTCTCCATTGTTGTAACATTCGAATCTATTGTCCTCAGATGTTGATCCATTATTCGAACATTCCAATCTGTCGTTCTCACATTATGATAAGTTGCCGTTTCGTTCCAATCTATTGTACCCATTTTCTGAACCATTGTTGAAATATTCCAATCTACTGTTCTCATATTTTGATCCGTTGTTGAAACAGTCAAATCTCTTGCACTCAGGTTCTGATAAATAGCTGTAACGTTCCAATCTATTGCTCTGTCATTCTGATTCATTGTTGGAACTTTTCAATCTCTTGTTCTCAGATTCTGAGCACTCCACTCCCCTCTCCCTCTGGAGCCGGTGAGCCCTGTCAGTGATGAGGTGACGCTCTACTCCAGCAGATAGCACATTGAAAGGAATCTCTTATTAATAGAGGAGGGAAACCCTCCAGTGACATAGTCGAAATCCATGGAGACAGACATTAATTACAGTACCTGAACAAACAAAGCCAGTACACGCTTTGTAATCCAAAGCTTTGTACTTTGGACCACTCCTATCCTTGTCCACCAGCACCAAACTAGTATGGTTTCTCAACAAAGGAGAACAATTCCCCTGTCTGGATTGGAAGCCGAAGGATATCTGAGGACAGAAGTGGTGGACTTAGCGGATGGAAAGACCATAATACATCATTCATCCTTTGCTATCGGAGTGGTGGCTAAATACTGAAGCTTTGTAAATGTTACAGTCCGAAATAAAACAGAGAAGTGTGAACCATGAACAATAGTTCATTCAGCATTTTTCGGTGATGAGAAAATTTCCAGAAGTCATAATCCATAATCGGAATCTTTTCTGCATGTCGAAAAAATGGATTTCTAGCACAGAGGAAGCATATATTGGTTCACAAAATAAAACTAAGGAACCATTTGATGAAGGCAGCGAAAATCATTTGATGAACACAGTGGAGGTTTTGTTCTGTCTGAGATCAAATGCCATTTAATGGGCTTGTGGCAGAAAAGGATTCCCATGGATTACAGTTAATGGCAATGTGGGTGTGCTGTCAATTCAGAGGCAGAAATCAGGGAGAAGTGATGAACAATTTTTATTCAGACTGTATAGGAATATTACGGAATATGTCCAATAGATGACCGCACTTTTCTGATCTAATTGGAGTTGTTTTGAACCCAAAGACGGGAATTGCATTGGTTGACTTTGAGATGTAATTTGGAAATGTAAAAGACAGTGTGAATATCAGTGCAATTTGTGAGGGCACCGACTAGTGTCACGCGGGAGAGTTTAAACTAGTATGGTAGGGGGGTGGGCACGGGAGCAATAGGTCAGAAGGTGAGAGCATTGAGGGAGAACTAGGGAATAGGGACAGTATGGCTCTGAGGCAGAGCAGCCAGGGTGAAGTTGCTGAACACAGCGGGTCTGGTGGCCTGAAGTGCATATGTTTCAACACAAGAGGTATTACGGGTAAGGCAGATGGACTTGGAGCTGGATTAGTACTTGGAAATATGATGTTGTTGCCATTACAGAGACCTGGTTGAGGGAAGGGCAGGATTGGCAGCGAAACGTTCCAGGATTTAGATGTTTCCGGCGGGATAGAGGGGGATGTTAAAGGGGTGGCGGAGTTGCGCTACTGGTTAGAGAAAATATCATAGCTGTACTACGGGAGGACACCTCAGAGGGCAGTGAGGCTACATGGGTAGAGATCAGGAATAAGAAGGGTGCAGTCACAATGTTGGGGGTTTACTACAGGCCTCTCAACAGCCAGCGGGAGATAGAGGAGCAGATAGGTAGACAGATTTTGGAAAAGAGTAAAAACAACAGGGTTGTAGTGATGGGAGACTTCAACTTCCCCAATATTGACTGGGACTCACCTGGTGCCAGGGGCTTAGGCGGGGCAGAGTTTGTAAGAAGCATACAGGAGGGCTTCTTTAAAACAATATGTAGACAGTCGAACTAGGAAAGGGGCTGTACTGGACCTGGTATTGGGGAATGAGCCCGGGCAGGTGATAGAAGTCTCAGTAGGAGAGCATTTCGGGAACAGTGACCACAATTCAGTAAGTTTTAAAGTGCTGGTGGACAAGGATAGGAGTGGTCCAAGGGTGAATGTGCTAAATTGGGGGAAGGCTAATTATAACAATATTAGGCGGGAACTGAAGAACCTAGATTGGGGGCGGATGTTTGAGGGTAAATCAACATCTGCCATGTGGGTGGCTTTCAAGTGTCAGTTGAAAGGAATTCAGGACCTGCATGTTCCTGTGAGGAAGAAGGATAAATGCGGCAATTTTCGGGAACATTGGATAATATTGTAGGCCTCGTCAAAAAGAAAAAGGAGGCATTTGTCAGGGCTAAAAGGCTGGGAACAGACGAAGCCTGTGTGGAATATAAGGAAAGTAGGCAGGAACTTAAGCAAGGAGTCAGAAGGGCGAGAAGGGGTCACGAAAAGTCATTGGCAAATAGGGTTAAGGAAAATCCTAAGGCTTTTTACACGTACATAAAAAGCAAGAGGATATCCAGGTAAGGGGTAGGCCCACTGAAGGTGAGACAAGGGAATCTATGTGTGGAGCCAGAAGAAATGGGCGAGGTACTAAATGAATACTTTGCATCAGTATTCACCAAAGAGAAGGAATTGGTAGATGTTGAGTCTGGAGAAGGGTGTGTCGATAGCCTGGGACACATTGAGATCCAAAAAGACGAGGTGTTGGGCGTCTTGAAAAATATTAAGGTAGATAAGTCCCCAGGGCCTGATGGGATCTACCCTAGAATACTGAAGGAGGCTAGAGAGGAAATTGCTGAGGCCTTGACAGAAATCTTTGGATCCTCACTGTCTTCGGGTGATGTCCCGGAGGACAGCCAATGTTGTTCCTCTGTTTAAGAAGGGTAGCAAGGATAATCCAGGGAACTACAGGCCGGTGAGCCTTACGTCAGTGGTAGGGAAATTACTGGAGAGAATTCTTCGAGACAGGGTCTACTCCCATTTGGAAGCAAATGGACGTATCAGTAAGAGGCAGCATGGTTTTGTGAAGGGGAGATCGTGTCTCACTAACTTGATAGAGTTTTTCGAGGAGGTCACAAAGATGATTGATGCAGGTAGGGCAGTGGATGTGTCTATATGGACTTCAGTAAGGCCTTTGACAAGGTCCCTCATGGTAGACTAGTACAAAAGGTGAAGTCACAGGGGATCAAGGGTGAGCTGGCAAGGTGGATGCAGAACTGGCTCGGTCATAGAAGGCAGAAGGTAGCAATAGAACGATGCTTTTCTAATTGGAGGGCTGTGACTAGTGGTGTTCCGCAGGGATCAGTGCTGGGACCTTTGCTGTTTGTAGTATATATAAAAGGTGAAGTCACAGGGGATCAAGGGTGAGCTGGCAAGGTGGATGCAGAACTGGCTCGGTCATAGAAGGCAGAAGGCAGCAAAAGAACGGTGCTTTTCTAATTGGAGGGCTGTGACTAGTGGTGTTCCGCAGGGATCAGTGCTGGGACCTTTGCTGTTTGTAGTATATATAAATGATTTGGAGGAAAATGTAACTGGTCTGATTAGTAAGTTTGCAGACGACACAATGGTTGGTGAAATTGCGGGTAGCGATGAGGACTGTCAGAGGATAAAGCAGGATTTAGATTGTTTGGAGACTTGGGCGGAGAGATGGCAGATGGGGTTTAATCCAGACAAATGTGAGATAATGCATTTTGGAAGGTCTAATGCAGGCAGGCAATATACAGTGACTGGTAGAACCCTCAAGAGTATTGAACGTCAGAGAGATCTAGGTGTACAGGTCCACAGGTCACTGAAAGGGGCAACACAGGTGGAGAAGGTAGTCAAGGAGGCAAACGGCATGCTTGCCTTCATTGGCCGGGCATTGAGTATAAGAATTGGCAAGTCATGTTGCAGCTGTATAGAACCTTAGTTAGGCCACACTTGGAGGATAGTGTTCAATCTGGTCACCACACTACCAGAAGGATGTGGAGGCTTTAGAGAGGCTTCAGGAGAGATTTACCTGAATGTTGCCTAGTATGGAGGGCATTAGCTATGAGGAGCGGTTGACTAAACTCGGTCTGTTCTCACTGGAACGACGGTGGTTGAGGGGCGACCTGATAAAGGTCTGCCAATTTATGAGGGGCATAAACAGAATATAGTTAGAGGCTTTTCCCCAGGGTAGAGGGGTCAATTACTAGGGGGCATAGGTTTAAGATGCGAGGGGCAAGGTTTAGAATAGATGTAAGAAGCATGTCTTTTACACAGAGGGTAGTGGGTGCCTGGAACTCGCTACCGGAGGAGGTAGTGAAAGCAGGGACGATAGTGACATTTAAGGGGCATCTTGACAAATACATGAATGGAGTGGGAATCGAGGGATACGGACCCAGGAAGTGTAGAAGATTGTAGTTTCGTCGGGCAGCATGGTCGGCACGGGCTTGGAGGGCCGAAGGGCCTGTTCCTGTGCTGTACTTTTCTTTGTTGTTTTGTTCTTTGACAGGTATTCGAAACGATCAGATATGTGGGAAATACAATGTCGTGCAAATGAATGTCTTCCCCGGCCCTATATTCCTATTTTAAACGTGGTTCCCGAAAAAGAGGCGCTGCAAGGCTTTGAAAGAGCCAAAAAAAATGACAGTGTTTAAAAAACCCAGAAGACATTTATATAAATAAACAGAGATATTGCTGGGAAAGAAAGAATATCGTGTTCATGTTTCAAAATTAGTGGTTAGTCCTCAGCAGGCGAATTGTACATAATTCTGGATACTATGTTTGTGTCATGATCTTGCAGGAGGTGAAGTTGAGATTCATGGGAATGAGGATGTGGCTGAGGGATTGCATTCAGACATATGGACTGGAGAAGGTGGGATTGTTTTTCGTAGAGCAGATCAGGAAGAGAGGAGGTTACCAGGGATAATCAAAATCATGTGTTGCTTGAGTAAATATGTAGTAACTGGGTTCAGCACAATATAGTCAAACGAAGACAGACCAGGGAGAATGCTGCTGATGAATATAGGGCCGGGGAAGACATAACTTATGAAGTGATGCCGGAAGGAAGGTGACAATGAGGTGAGACCAGAAAGATAGCGCCGATGAAGGTAGGCTGGCGAGGATTTTTTCAAATGAAGATAGACCATAGAAACATAGAATCATAGAGGTTTACAGCATGGAAACAGGCCCTTCGGCCCAACCAGTCCATGCCGCCCAGTTTTTACCATTAAGCTAGTCCCAGTTGCCCGCACTTGGCCCCTAACCCTCTCTACCCATCTTACCCATGTAACTATCTAAATGCTTTTTAAAAGACACAATCGTACCCGCCTCTACTACTACCTCTTGCAGCCCATTCCAGACACTCACTACCCTCTGAGTGAAGACATTGTCCCTCTGGGCCCTGCTGACTCTCTCCCCTCTCACCTTAAAACCCATGCCCTCTAGTTTTAGACTCCCCTACCTTTGGGAAAAGATGTTGACGATCTACCTTATCTATGTCCCTCATTATTTTATAGACCTCTATAAGATCACCCCTAAGCCTCCTACGCTCCAGGGAAAAAAGTCCCAGTCTATCCAGCCTCTCCGTATAACTCAAACCCTCAAGTCCCGGCAACATCCTAGTAAATCTTTTCTGCACTCTTTCTAGTTTAATAATATCCTTTCTATAATAGGGTGACCAGAACTGCACACAGTATTCCAAGTGTGGCCGTACCAATGTCTTGTACAACTTCAACAAGACGTCCCAACACCTGTATTCAATGTTCTTACCAATGAAACCAAGCATGTCGAATGCCTTCTTCACCACCCTGTCCACCTGCGACTCCACCTTCAAGGAGCTATGAACCTGTACTCCTAGATCGCTTTGTTCTATAACTCTCCCCAACGCCATACCATTAACTGAGTAGGTCCTGGCCTGATTCGATCTGCCAAAATGCATCACCTCACATTTATCTAAATTAAACTCCATCTGCCATTCGTCGGCCCACTGGCTTAATTGATCAAGATCCCGTTGCAATCCTAGATAACCTTCTTCACTATCCACTGTGCTACCAATCTTGGTGTCATCTGCAAACTTACTAACCATGCCTCCTATATTCTCATCCAAATCATCAATATAAATCACAAATAACAGTGGACCCAGCACCGATCCCTCAGGCACACCACTGGTCACAGGCCTCCAGTTTGAAAAACAACCCTCTACAACCACCCTCTATCTTCTGTCGTCCAGCCAATTTTGAATCCAATTGGCAACCTCACCCTGGATCCCGTGAGCTTTAACCTTCTGCAACAACCTACCATGCGTTACCTTGTCAAAGGCTTTGCTAAAGTCCATGTAGACAACGTCTACTGCACTGCCCTCATCTACCTTCTTGGTCACCCCCTCAAAAAACTCAATCAAATTTGTGAGACATGATTTTCCACGCACAAAGCCATGCTGACTGCCTCGAATCAGTCCTTGCCTCTCTAAATGCTTGTAGATCCTGTCTCTCAGAATACCTTCTAGCAAATTTTTTTTTAAATAAATATTTGATTGAAAATTTTTGGTCAACCAACACAGTACATTGTGCATCCTTTACACAATATTATAACAACACAAATAACAATGACCTATTTTATAATCAAAAAATGAATAAATAATAAATAACAAAAATGAAAACTAACCCTAATTGGCAACTGCCTTATCACAAGTAACACTCTCCAAAAATATAATTTAACAGTCCAAAATATAATTATCTGTCGCAACGACCTATACATATTATACAGTATATATTAACAACCCTGAGAGTCCTTCTGGTTCCTCCTCTCTCCCCCCCTTCCCCCCCCCCCCCTACCCCCCCCCCCCCGATCCTGGGCTGCTGCTGCTGCCTTCTTTTTTCCATTCCATCTATCTTTCTGCGAGGTATTCGATGAACGGTTGCCACCGCCTGGTGAACCCTTGAGCCGACCCCCTTAGAACGAACTTAATCCGCTCTAGCTTTATAAACCCTGCCATGTCATTTATCCAGGTCTCCACCCCCGGGGGCTTGGCTTCTTTCCACATTAACAATATCCTGCGCCGGGCTACTAGGGACGCAAAGGCCAAAACATCGGCCTCTCTCGACTCCTGCACTCCCGGCTCTTGTGCAACCCCAAATATAGCCAACCCCCACCTTGGTCCTTCTAGCAATTTACCTACTACAGACGTTAGGCTCACCGGTCTGTAGTTCCCAGGCTTTTCCCTGCTGCCCTTCTTAAACAAGGGCACAACATTCGCGACTCTCCAATCTTCAGGCACCTCACCTGTGGCTGCCGATGATTCAAATATCTCTGTTAGGGGACCCGCAATTTCCTCCCTAGCCTCCCACAATATCCTGGGATACATTTCATCAGGTCCCGGGGATTTATCTACCTTGATGCGCTTTAAGACTTCTAGCACCTCCTCCTCTGTAATATGCACACTTCTCAAGACATCACTATTTATTTCCCTTAGTTTCCTAACATCCATGCCTTTCTCCAACGTGAATACCGATGAGAAATATTCATTCAGGATCTCACCTAACTCTTGTGGCTCTGCACAGAGATGTCCTTGTTGATCCTTAAGAGGCCCTACTCTGTCCCTAGTTACTCTTTTCCCCTTTATGTATCTGTAGAATCTCTTTGGATTCTCCTTTGCATTATTTGCCAAAGCAATTTCATGTCACCTTTTTGCCCTCCTGATTTCCCTCTTAACTCTATTTCGACAATCTCTATACTCTTCAAGGGATCCACTTGGTCCCAGTTGTTTATGAACGTCACATGCCTCCTTCTTCTTTTTGACCAGAGTCTCAATATCTCGAGTCATCCAGGGTTCCCTACTTCTACCAGCCTTGCCCTTCACTCTAAAGGGAATGTGTTTATCCTGCACCCTGGTTAACACATTTTTAAAAGCCTCCCATTTACCAGCCGTCCCTTTGCCTGCCAACAGTCTCCCCCAATCTACCTCTGAAAGTTCCTGCCTGATACCATCAAAATTTTCCTTGCCCCAATTACGAATTTTAACTCTTGGGCCAGACCTATCATTCTCCATAGCTATCTTAAAACTAATGGAGTTATGGTCACTTGTCCCAAAGTGATCCCTCACTAACACTTCTGTCACTTGCCCTTCCTTATTTCCCAAGACGAGGTCAAGTTTTGCCCCCTCTCTAGTCGGTCCATCCACATACTGAATATGAAATTCCTCCTGAATACACTCAACAAATGTCCCTCCATCCAAGCCCCTAATGCTATGGCTGTCCTAGTCAATGTTGGGAAAGTTAAAGTCCCCTACTATTACCACCCTATTTTTCTTGCGGCTATCTGTAATCTCCTTACATATTTGCTCCTCAATTTCCCGCTGACTATTTGGGGGCCTGTACTACAGTCCTATCAAGGTGATCTCTCCCTTCTTATTTTTCAGTTCCACCCATATAGACTCAGTGGGCGAACCCTCGGATATATCCCCTCTAAGCACTGCCGTAATGTTCTCCCTAATCAAAAACGCCACTCCCCCTCCTCTCTTACCTCCTGTTCTATCCTTTCTATAACATCTGTACCCCGGAACATTGAGCTACCAGTCCTGCCCCTCCCTTAGCCATGTTTCAGTCATAGCTATAATATCCCAGTCCCATGTGCCCATCCATGCCCTGAGTTCATCCGCTTTGCCCGTCAGGCCCCTTGCATTGAAATACATGCTGTTTAATGTCGACTTTCCTTGCTCTCTGCCCTGCTTTCTCTGGTCATGCTTTACACACTCTCCCTTCCTGCCTTTTGTTTCCGTCCCCACTGACTTCCTACATCGGTTCCCACCACCCTGCCACATTAGTTTAAACCCTCCCCAACTGCACTAGCAAACACACCCCCGAGAACATTGGTTCCGGTCCCACCCAGATGCTGACCGTCCGATTTGTACAGGTCCCACCTCCCCCAGAACCGGTCCCAATGTCCCAGGAATTTGAAACCCTCCCTCTTGCACCACCTCTCAAGCCACGTATTCATCCTAGCTACCCTGTCATTCCTACTCTGACTATCACGTGGCACTGGTAGCAATCCTGAGATTACTACCTTTGAGGTCCTACTTTTTAGTTTAACTCCTAACTCCCTAAATTCAGCTTGTAGGACCTCATCCCGTTTTTTACATATATCGTTGGTGCCTATATGCACCACGACAGCTGGCTGTTCACCCTCCCCCTCCAGAATGCCCTGCAGCCGCTCCGAGACATCCTTGACCCTTGCACCAGGGAGGCAACATACCAACCTGGATTCTCGTTTGCGTCCGCAGAAACGCCTGTCTATTCCCGTTACAATTGAATCCCCTATCACTATAGCTCTGCCACTCTTTTTCCCGCCCTTCTGTGCAGCAGAGCCAGCCACGGTTCCATGAACCTGGCTGCTGCCACCTTCCCCTGGTGAGCCATCTCCCCCAACAGTTTCCAAAACGGTAAATTTGTTTTGGAGGGAGATGACCGCAGGGGATCCCTGCACTGCCTTCCTACTCTTCCTCTGTCTGTTGGTCACCCATTCCCTATCTGCCTCAGTAATTTTAATCTGCGGTGTGACCAACTCACTGAATGTGCTATCCACAACTTCCTCAGCATCGCGGATGCTCCAAAGTGAATCCATCCGCAGCTCCAGAGCCGTCAAGCGGTCTAACAGGAGCTGCAGTTGGACACACTTCTTGCAGATGAAGGAGTCAGGGACACCAGAAGGGTCCCTGACTTGCCACATCTCTCAAGAGGAGCATGACTGTTCTTCAGTTCCCGCCTAATATTGTTATAATTAGCCTTCCCCCAATTTAGCACATTCATCCTCGGACCACTCTTATCCTTGTCCACCAGTACTTTAAAACTTACTGAATTGTGGTCACTGTTACCGAAATGCTCCCCTACTGAAACATCTACCACCAGGCCGGGTTCATTCCCCAATACCAGGTCCAGTACCGCCCCTTCCCTAGTTGGACTGTCTACATATTGTTTTAAGAAGCCCTCCTGGATGCTCCTTACAAACTCCGCCCCGTCTAAGCCCCTGGCACTAAGTGAGTCCCAGTCAATATTGGGGAAGTTGAAGTCTCCGATCACCACAACCCTGTTGTTTTTACTCTTTTCCAAAATCTGTCTACCTATCTGCTCCTCTATCTCCCGCTGGCTGTTGGGAGGCCTGTAGTAAACCCCCAACATTGTGACTGCACCCTTCTTATTCCTGATCTCTACCCATATAGCCACACTGCCCTCTGAGGTGTCCTCCCGCAGTACAGCTGTGATATTCTCCCGAACCAGTAGCGCAACTCCGCCTCCCCTTTTACATCCCCCTTTATCCCGCCTGAAACATCTAAATCCTGGAACGTTTAGCTGCCAATCCTGCCCTTCCCTCAACCAGGTCTCTGTAATGGCAACAACATCATAGTTCCAAGTACTAATCCAAGCTCTAAGTTCATCTGCCTTACCCGTAATACTCCTTGCATTAAAACATATGCACTTCAGGCCACCAGACCCGCTGTGTTCAGCAACTTCTCCCTCTCTACTATGCCTCAGAGCCACACTGTCACTATACCCTAGTTCTCCCTCAAAGCTCTCACCTTCTGACCTATTGCTCCCGTGCCCACCCCCCTGCCATACTAGTTTAAACCCTCCCGTGTGATACTAGCAAACCTCGCGGCCAGGATATTTATGCCTCTCCGGTTTAGATGCAACCCGCCCGTCTTATACAGGTCACACCTGCCCCGGAAGCGCTCCCAGTGGTCCAGATAACGGATATCCTCCCTCCTTCGCCAGCTGTTTAGCCACGTGTTTCGCTGCTCTATCTTCCTATTTCTAGCCTCACTGGCACGTGGCACAGGGAGTAATCTCGAGATTACAACCCTAGAGGTCCTGTCTTTTAACATTCTGCCTAGCTCCCTGAACCCCTGCTGCAGGACCTCATGCCCCTTCCTGCCTATGTCGTTCGTACCAATCTGTACAACGACCTCTGCCTGTTTGCCCTCCCCCTTCAGGATGCCCTCTACCAGTTCGGAGACATCCTGGGCCCAGGCACCAAGGAGGCAACATACCATCCTGGAGTCTGTTTCACGTCCACAGAAGCGCCTATCTGTGCCCCTGACTATAGAGTCCCCTATTACTATTGCTCTTCTGCGCTTTGACCCTCCCTTCTGGACACCAGAGCCAGCCGTGGTGCCACTGCTCTGGCTGCTGCTGTTTTCCCCTGATAGGCCATCCCCCTCCCCCCCCCCCCGACAGTATCCAAAGGGGTATACCTGTTCGAGAGGGGGGCAACCACAGGGGACTCCTGCACTGACTGCCTGCCCTTTCTGGTGGTCACCCATTTATCTGCCTACACCTTGGGTGTGACCACGTTTATATAACTGCGATCTATGACGTTTTCCGCCACCTGCATGCTCCTAAGTGCATCCAATTGCCGCTCCAACCTAACCATGCGGTCTGTGAGGAGCTCCAGTTGGGTATACTTTCTGCAGATGCAACTGACCAGACCGAATTTAACCTTGCTGATGGAAACATAACTCAGACATGATGGGACCATGAATGAATGAATCTGGTTCTATGGTGCAGTGGGATTATTGCCCTTGTCATCAAAAAGGATTAAAGCAAGTATGGCATAAAGGAGCCTAAGCAAAACTAGAGCCAATGTGAGTCCGACAGGAAAAACTCTCCACTGGTTGTGACTCCACAAACTAAAATGGTTGTGGTGGTTGGATCCACTCGGCGCCAGGACATCACTGCAGGAATCCCGCACGGTATTGTCCTAGGCCCAACCATCTTCAGAAACCGCTTTTCATCATAATGCCAGAAGTGATGTCTACTGATGACTGCACAATGTCCTGTAGTATGTGCGGCTCCTCGTGACTCATCAGACACTGAAGCAAGCAGCGCATGTACAATTGTCGCATAACATGGCCAATATCCAGCATTGGAGTCATAAGTGGCTTGTAACAGCTGTGTCACACAAGTGCCAGGTAATAACAATCTGCAGCAATAGAGTATTGTATCATTCCTTGATAATCAATGGTAGCACCATCGCTGAGACCACACTATGAGCATTTTGAAGGTTTACGTTTACCAGAAACAGAACTTGGCTGGACACATAAATACTGTGGTAGCAGAGCAGGTCAAAGGCTAGGAATCCTTCGGCAAGTAATTCGCCACATGAGTCGCCAAAGCATCAGTCCGGAATGTAATGAATCACTCTGACTTTCCTGATGGAAAGCTCCAACAACACTCAAAAAGCTGGACACCATCCCGAACAAAGATTCCAGGCCTATTATTATCCCCTCCACAAACATTCACTCCCTCCAGCGGCAGCTGTGTGTCACGTCTCCAAAATGCACTGCAGGAACTGAGCAAGATTCCTCCGGCAGCACTTTCCAAACCCCCGACCACGACCATCTAGAAAGACAAGGCCGGCAGATACAAGGGAGCAACACGACCTAGAGGTTCTCCTCCTTGAAAATCTATTTAATTTCCTTCATTTTTGCGTGGTCAAAACAGCCCCCTCAAACCCCCACCCCCGGAAGCTGTGTGTGTTTGCCTACACCTCAGGGACAGGAACTGTTCATCAACACCATTTTCAAGGGCAACAACGTATGGAAAATACATGTTAGCCCAGCCAGCTACTTCCACGGGTTGTAAAATAATACAAGTACATTTGAAAAATATGGAAATGAAACAGCCAATCGGAAAGTGGGTGAAGGACTAACAATCAACGAAACTAGGCCTGTTTACACTGAATTTTTCCAATCCTCAACAGGACATTTGAACACAGATTGCACATTTACAGAATTGGAAAGTTCATCCGTAATGTCCACATGCTGCAAGGGAAATCTTCAGCGTGAACATTCATCCACAATTGATGGACAAATCCTGATTCATGCAATCTGAAGAATTGGGACTGTGATCGCCAATGGCAGCCATAGATAACTGAACTTGTCCAAATAAAATACATCAGCTGTTGCAGTAAAGCGTGTGGACAGCTTCAGTGATGTTCGAGGCACTTTGCACCGTATGGGTGATCACTCGAACATGATAATGATTGAAAGTGTGATCGTGTCTCTGTTTTCGCAGATATTGTTGGACGTCCCGGCGTGGTAAGTAGTGGGCAGAATTTTGTTGGCCTGACGCCGATATCCAGGCACATATTATTTTCCATTTGCAAAAAAGTACCTGGGTGCATGAAGCATAAACATGAAAACCAACTAATTAACTCCCTGGAGCCTGTCATTGAGTATAAATATGACTAATTCTCAGTCACTGCACAACTGGTCCAGAGCTCCTTAAAGAAATGCACGGAATATCAACAGGCCTGGTGTTTGCCATTTACTATCCCGTTCTTGCAGCGATCGGGGTTCCAGGTAAAACATTGTGCTTAGTTGGTACGTGCATGAATCATTGCTTAGCTGTATCAGTTTTCCAATTTTAGCAGTAGCGTTTCTTCACGTTAACAAGATCGGTTCTCTTATTGATTTGGATTCATTTGTTCCGTGAGTTTAATTACCACATTTTTACAGGGTATCTTGTTTTCATATCAACAGCAACAAATCTCCATTTATCATTAAAATTGATGCGTATGCTTATATAAATGTATGCTCTTAATGTTATAATTTCTGCCGTTTAACTTTTTGTTATTTCACCCCTTTATTAACATAGTGTCTTCTTATTGCCTGCACGATGTTTTGCCTCTAACTAGATATTATGTCCAGTGACAGGTCGTTCAATCCTATTACATGCGTAGATAGACGTTGGCATGTGGACAGCACGGTAGCATAAGTGGAAAGCACTGTGGTTTCAAAGCGTCAGGGTCCCAGGTTCGATTCCCCGCTGGGTCACTGTCCGTGTGGAGTCTGCACGTTCTTCTCCTCTGTGCGTGGGTTTCCTCTAGGTGCTCCGGTTTCCTCCCGTAGTCCAAGGATGTGCAGGTTAGGTGGATTGGCCATGATAAATTGTCCTTAGTGACCAAAAAGGTTAGGAGGGGCTAATGGGTTACGGGGATAGGGTGGAAGTGAGGTCTCAAGTGTGTGGGTGCAGACTCGATAGGCCGAATGGCCTCCTTCTGCACTGTATGTTCTATAAACGAAATTAATAGCATGAATTGCTATTCTGTTATAAAACTACAAATGCTACCGTGTGTGAATTAACAAATTGTAACTGTGGTGTAAATGCAGTCTGGTGTTTTATTTCCGGGGGGGCAGGTGGTATTTAGGCTATTGGGTTGGATAATCAGCCATGATCGGAATGAATAGTGGAACAATTTTGGAGGGGCTCTTCCTGCTCGGGCTTTCTATGTATTGTGCAATTGACTTGGATATTGATGGAATATTGCTCATTAACGTCTCGTGGATTCAGACGGGGAATCACTGACTAGTTCCCGCCTGACATTAATTAATTAATACTTTGACGGAATGTTCATCAGCTCCGAAGGGTTCACGGATATCTTACCAATGTTATGGTACCTCCTTAATTGATTATTGTTATTTGCATTTGAATTGTAACTATGTTACAAGTGAAGTTCCATCATGTCATTGTCATTTTTGCTGTGGGTCAATTATCACGTCGTCTTTGCGCTGGATATGAAGTGGGGGAATAAATAACAGGTTCAGTGTCATTTGGAGTAATGCGAGCTTATCTACTTTGGTGGCAAAAAACGGGAAAGTGAACTATCCTTGAATGGCCATACGTTTGGAGATGGAAATGTGTACTGATATCTGGTTGTCCTCATAGACCAGTCACTGAAGGTGCGCATGCAGATGCAGCAAGAGGGAAAAGATGCAAATGGTATGTTGGCCTTCATAGCGAGAGGCTTCGAGGACAGGAGCGCGGATATCTTGCTTCAATTACCCAGGGCATTGGTGAGGCCAAACCTGGAATACTGTGCGGGCGTATGGTGTCGTTATCTGAGGACGGATTTCCTTGTTCTACAGGGAGTGCAGCAAATGTTTACCAGATTTATTCATGGGATGACAGGACGACCTATGTGGAGTGATTTTATTCGTTGCATTTCAGAGGAATGAGTGGGGTTCACATAGAAATCCCGGACTTTGCAACAGGAAGCGACAGGGTAGATGCAAGAAGGATTTTTCCGATGTTGAGGATGTCAAGAACCGGGGGTAACCATCTGACATAACGGGGCGGACCATTTAGGACACCCAGAGTGTGGTGAGGCTTTAGAATTCGTTCCAACAAAGTGCAGTTGAGGCTCAAAATTGTATGTTTTCAAAAAGCAGTTAATATGTAACACTTGGGGCGAATGTTATAAAATGATACGGAAGGGGGGGCGGGGGGGGGGGGGGTGGGGGCAGGTGGTATTTAGGCTATTGGGTTGGATAATCAGCCATGATCGGAATGAATAGTGGAACAATTTTGGAGGGGCTCTTCCTGCTCGGGCTTTCTATGTATTGTGCAATTGACTTGGATATTGATGGAATATTGCTCATTAACGTCTCGTGGATTCAGACGGGGAATCACTGACTAGTTCCCGCCTGACATTAATTAATTAATACTTTGACGGAATGTTCATCAGCACCGAAGGGTTCACGGATATCTTAGCAATGTTATGGTACCTCCTTAATTGATTATTGTTATTTGCCTCGTCTCACATAATTTCTGCTGTCAGTTTCTTAATACTCACTGTTTTAGAGGCAGGTTCCGCACTTCAAAACGCGCTTCTGTTGATAGTCCTAAATTGATGATTGCAGCGAACTGGAATTAGTACTTATGCTATCAGTCAACAACGTTTTTGAGAGTTCCAATCTTCACGGTTTCTCTCATTTAATTGAAGCCCATGTCTGCTGATATTTTTCGCATCAAAATTACGAGATTTCCATGTCAAGTAATCACTAACCGGAAAGCTAATTATAATTGCCTGCCGCGCAATGTAGCTAGGAGGGAATGTTTCCGTATGGAAGTATCTTTCTCGGAAGGGAACCTCATCTGTTGCCAGTTCCATGGGCTCAGATTGAAATTGAAATTTCCCATTGCGTCCAGTTGATAACATGCTCCACAGGGTCAGGGGAAATCTAATTTCCCATGAATGTCCCTTTATTTCGATTTAGTTGTCACCGAGTTGACTGCCGAATTTTCCAAGAAAGAATATGTTTGCAATAATTTATGGAAATGAGTTCGTTATGTACTGAATGAAATGTGAGCCGTGCTCTTGTCAGTTACCGCACTTACTTATTTATTTGCTTCAATTTTCGTACATGGATTTGCCTACATGATTTTTTTTTCCTTGGGGATTCAGTGCTTTCTTCGTTGATTAGATGTATTTTTGGTTTATGCTTTTCTTTCTTAGTTTGGAATAGATTATTTTGGATCACTGTGCCATTTAGTTGCTTTATTTTAAAACCATAATACAATTGTCAGATTAGGAAACAGTTGTCCCTAGCGTAGGGGATAGGTTTCATAGAATCCGTATACTGCAGAATGAAACCATTCGGCCCATCGAGTTTGCACCTACCCTCCGAAAGGGCACCCGGCATAGGTCCATTCCCCCGCCGGATCCCTTTGAATACGAACGGGAATTTTAGCATGGCCAATCCACCTAATCTTCACATCTTTGGATTTTGCGAGGAAACGAGAGCACCGGGAGCAAGCACGCGGAGACACGGGGAGAACGTGAAAGCTCCACAAAGACCGTTCCCAAAGTCGAAATCGGACCTGGATAATTTGCACGGTGAAACAGCAGTGCCAAGCACAGTGTCACTGTGCCACTCTTACACCACGACTTAAACTGATATTTTTAAACTTTAAAATTCATCCAAACTCCTGTAAAGTGGATAATTATGTCGGGAGTCCAAACAGTAACGTTTCTATGTTCGCTCTTCTCTCCCTCCCCCTCTCTCTATTACAGCGAACTTGGTAGTGATTGTGATCCTGTCGCGAAGAAGGTGCGGCCTCTCCAAATGTATCACCTATTACCTGGTATCCATGGCTGTGACTGATCTCTTGGTCATGGTCACGGTAGTAATATTGAATCGGATTGCCGGGATTTATTTCCGATTGAGTTTCTTGTCAATTACACCAGTTTGCAGTGTTCGTTCTGCCTTAAATTTCGCAGCGATTGACAGCTCGGTCTGGTTAACAGTCGCTTTCACTTTTGATCGATTTGTTGCCATTTCTTCCCAGAAACTGAAAATAAAGTATTGTACCGTGAAGACTGCAGCACGGGTAATTGGAGTAGTGTCGACATTGGCCTGCTTAAAAAATATCTCGACATATTTTGCTTACGAACCAATGTACATACTTAATAATGTACCCTGGTTCTGCGGCTTAAAAGTAGTATATTATACAACACCAGAATGGATCACTTATGATTGGATTCGAGCCATCTTAACCCCTTACATTCCATTCATCCTGATTTTACTGCTTAATGTCCTGACCGTCAGACATATTTTATCAGCCAATAGAGCCCGCAGGAGACTCCGGGACCAGAGTAATGGAGAGAATCAGATTGATCCAGAGATGGAGAAGCGGAAAAAGTCCATTGTTTTACTCTTCGCCATATCGGGCAGCTTCATCCTGTTATATTTGGTATATTTTGTAACGATTCTCTACGTCCGAATTGCAAAAGTACCTTATTCCTCAGGTTCAGATGTCAGTAATTTCACATTTATTCTCCAACAAAGCGGGTATATGCTTCAGTTATTGAGTTCCTGCATCAACCCGTTCATATATGCAGGGACCCAGAGTAAAATAAGAGCTGAATTGAAGAATGGGATGAAGTATCCACTGGACCTGTTTGTGAAAATATTTAAATTTTGCAAATAGAATAATCCAACATGAACTGATCTTTATATCACAGTATACCATAGTCTTGTTTATGCATCATGTGGTCCCGATTCCACAGTATCCTGACTTTTAAATGCTTAGGCAATGGTTGAATGTAAGAATGTGCAATAAATGCTGCATCCCAACAGAAATCAGTTTCGTAAAATGTAATAAAAATCATTTCCAATAAAATAATATAAATCAGTTTTGTACACTGTTCTCAATTACCTTCCAGTTATTTTGCCAGTGTTTATTCAAAACTCCCCACTAACATCTCAAGACAATTAGCGACTGGCAATAAATTATGGGCTAGCCAGCTTTGCCCATATCACATAAATGAATAAAAGACCGTTTGTACATTTCCATTAGCACCGAGGGTGCGATGTACAAAGTCAAACCTTTGAATCAGGAGATGGTGATTAGGGCCGGATTTTTAAATGGAATTCTAATCTCGTGGGATATGAGCATTTCTGGCAAAGTGTGTCCATCCCCAATCCTATTCTCGCGCCAGACTCCTGACTCACTCACGGACTGGACAGACTCCAATACTGTCGACCGGTGTGTCAAATGTTCATACACCTCGAGCAACAGCATCTTGAGCTGCAGATGTGCTAATCACTCCAGATTCATGTCATCACTCTGAAGCTGAACTTTACCCTGCATTTCCACATGCGGGTGGCCGTTATGGTCACTGTCTCTGAAAGCTGCTCCAGTGTATCTGCGCTGTCCTTGCCCTGTGGCAGCCGTCTTTGTGCTTCCATTCCATGACTCATCAATTTGGATCTGCGGTATTAGAACGGCTGGGGGAATTAGTTGCCATCGACACCGGAGATAAATGTCTCCACCTAAGAGTAGAAGGGGTGCTACGCAGGCTCGATAGCTTTTGGTCTATGTTTATACTCAGCCAGAGAGGGACGAATGACAAGAGAGCAGCAATTTCATCTGAATACTCATCATGTGGAGCTTTCTCGGTCCGCTGGTGCACTCATGAACATTAGGTTTTGTGCTTCACACAGTCTTCCCGTCCCAAACCATTCGATGAGTTACATGATTGTCATTCCACACCCGTCTTCTCTTTATAATTTATCAGCTATCCTCCATGTCCACCAGCTCCAGCAACTCCTCAACCTGATTCATTGCAGCACAAATTTGGGGGTGGCCGTGGATCTCAATCGGCCTTGATTTATTGGCCTCTCTATTGTGTAATAGCTGTCGTATATTGAGGGAACGTAGATGTCCATGATTTCACATGGTACGGACACATGGTCAGCTCTCAACAGTGGCGAAGAGACAATCGAACCAGATGCCATCATTTGTTTTACAGTTTTAAGACGATGTGGCAAGATCGATTTCTTCCAGAAGTGATGATAGAACAAATAGGGCTTCTCTATTTTTACAAACAACTTCATTATAATCAAACAAATAAAACAGTATTTAAATCGTTAAACTGTAAACCTATCCGTAACAAATTACATGCAGTTTCTTAACTATAACAGAAGTCTGAAGACCTGCACATCCAGACGTAGGAACAGCTTCTTCCCCACAGCTTCAAGACGCCTCAACGACTCCCCCTCGGATTGATCTGTTCCCTGTAAGAACACTATTCAGGACGCCCTATGCTGCTCTTGCTCATGTATTTGCTTTGCTTGGCCCCTTGTTCCGCACTGTAACTAATCACTGTTTGTCGATGTACCATTTGTCAATGTTCTTTGTTGATTATTCTTTTGTCTACTATGTACGTACTGTGTAGGTTCCCTTGGCCGCAGAAAAATACCTTTCACTGTACATCGGTACATGTGACAATAAATCAAATCAATTAATCTTTCCGATTAAACAACACTGTAACAGAACACAAAGTGAAATGCTGGAAAATCTCAGCATTTGACAAAGCTTTGACAAAGGGTCACCTGGACTCGAAACGTTAGCTCTTTTCTCGTCCCACAGTTGCTGCCAGACCTGCTGAGATTTTCCACCATTTTCTCTTTGGTTTCTGATTCCAGCATCTGCAGTAATTTCCTTTTATCCACGGTAATAGAACATTCAGCTTTCATGCCACTTTCATCGGAAGTCAAAGGCAGTACTTGCATTAATAATGCATTTTACATTCAGATAGTTACATTCGTTCTGAACCCTTTTCGCAAAGCATGTCTTGGTGGCAACTTTCAGGATCTTATCGTTCGATTTACAAAGCATTATCTCCTGTAACTGCGCACAAAAGTATTCCTTCTCTCCATTTCTCAGGTCGACCCATTGTCGATGATGCAAAATACCCAGGCTATTCATATGCAACTATCTTCAAGTTGACGGATAAAGAGGCCATCAGAATCTTTAACGGGTTAATTATTGGTCAGACAGGAGTATTCCGAAGAATAATGGTACTCGAGCAATCTGTTTATTCCCGCTAACGTTTTACAGTCTTCATGGGACAATGTAACTCAGCCAGGTGTGTACATATTCCTCTGGAACTGTTCTAGCGGGCTTTCCTTGCGCTCAGTCTGTTTAACCCCTAAATTGCCCGATAATTGAGGTCTAATTTCTGAACCCAAGTTCCTAATGTCTCCACCTTGTGGCACATATCAACAACAACAAACAGGACTTCCACGATGGTGGCACATAAACTTCCCTTATGGGGCAGCGCGGTGCCCCAATGGTTATCATTTCTGCCTCACGGTGCCGAGGTCCCAGGTTCTATCCCGGCTCTGGGTCACTGTCCATCTGGAGTTTCCACGTTCTCCCAGTGTTTGCGTGGGTTTCACCCGTACAACACAAAGATGTGCAGGGTAGGTAGATTGGTCACGCTAAATTGCCACTTAATTTGAAAAAATGAATTGGGTACTCTCAATTTATTAAAAAAAATAAAATAAACGTTCTTCACGGAGTCAAATTCTTGGCTATTGCATACAGCCAGTCAATACTGACAATGCAAGAGTCACTGATGCCTATGCAATGCCTTCCCTCAGAGGTTTGTAAAACTTAAGTGTTCAATGCTGATGCCTGGGAATCTCTTGGGTTCGTACTCTCTTCAAATAAATGTATTCAATGCACTGAGCTTTTCATTGCAATGATCATTCTCCTTGCCATGATAACTCTTATTGATCCTCACTCAGTCTGCAGCTGTGATGGTATATAGGAACAACACCAAGTCGCGCATCTTCTTCGCTGCAGCGATCCAGCGATGCATACATTCGCTGTCAAATATCATGAGTTCGTCCATCTGAGCCCTTACAGTCTGGAGTGAAACATGGAGCCAGACAACAGTGAGCCTCCTGTCATACCGGTGTCCTTCGTTGCAGCATTCGACTTTCTGTCTGTAGGAGCAATGATGGCTCAGTATTAGAGTATGGCAGCAGACGTGCCTCCACACGTACTCCCTTTCGGCTGCAACTCTCAACTTACCGCTACAATACCTCTACACTTTAAAGTAAGTAGACTCCCTGTTCAGTTGTGTGGCTGCACCACACTACAGTTAGCTGTAAATGAAGGCCGCATGATGACGCAATGGTTAGCACTGCTGCTTCACAGCGCTCAGAACCCCGGTTCAAACTAGGACTGGGTTGCTGTCAGGGTGGAGTTTGCAGATTCTCCACATTCTGCGTGGTCTCAACCCCACAACACAACAGTTATGCAGGGGAGGTAAATCGGCCACGCTCAATTGCCCCTTAATTGAAAACAAACGAATTGGGTACTTGAAAATAAAAAATAAATTGTAAATGTTTTCAATAACAAAGTATGTCACAAGGGCTGGGTTTTCAATGGGCCATGGGATCTGGAAATGGTGTGGCTGCGCTTTGACAATTATGGTGCCTAAAGGTGTCTCCGGCTCCCGATGCCTCTGAGACAGTAAAAACAATTCCTGGCAGATGGTGGGAGACATCCGGACTGTGGATCCACTTGCCAAATCCCGATGCAATTCAAGACGAACTACAATTTAAACCGGAGATGGAGAATTGTGAGTTCAAGTTAATTCAATTATCCTTTAGGAATAGATTCAAAAACCACACCAGGCTGGTTGCCAACACGTGAGTCAACACAGTGGCAAGATTATTTCCCTATCCGCTGTTCATGGAGGAATTTACCACGTCTGCCAACTGCTGAGTTCTTAATTGAGCACGGTGGACACGTTGACCTTCCGTTAGTGTGTGTAGGAGTTATTTAACGCATTCCACATTCTACACCCACCTTCAGAGTCACACCGGCGATTAGCTGTTCACCTGTTGCAACTGCAGTCATATCTTCCACTTACCAATTTATCAATATGAAATGAAATTAAATGAAAATCGCTTATTGTCACAAGCAGGCTTCAAACGAAGCTACTGTTAAAAGCCCCTAGTCGCCACATTCCAGATGGATGAGCGGCAATTGACCTGACCTGTCTCTGGCCAGGTTCTTTCCAACAGCCGCTGTGTTCTCTTGTATCCATTGAGGTGAGAGCTCAGGGAACTACGTGATGTTTGTCTGGGATTTCAAGCAGTTGACAGAATTCGTAGAACTGTCTTTTACCTATTTGAGTACAGTAAAGATTACATGGGCTCTCTATAGCTGCTGAATGATCGTCCTCCTAAAACGCCTGTTTGTTGTTTTTTTTATTCGTTCATGGGGCATGGGCGTCGCAGCCTGTGTCAGGATTTGTTGCCTCGCCCTAATTGCCTTCAAGGAGGGCGTTAATAGTCAACCAGATTGCTGTGGATGTGGAATCACATGTAGTCCAGACCAGGTAAGGATGGTAGATCTCCTTCCCTAAAGGACATTAGTGAACCAGATGGATTTTTATGAAACTCGACAGTGGTTCCATGGTTATCAATAGACTTTTAATTCCAGATATTTATTGAATTCAAATTGCACCATCACAGTGGCGGGATTTGATCCTGGGTCTCCAGAGCATTATTCAGGGTCTCTGGTTTACTCGTCCAGTGACAATACCACTAAGCAACCGCTCCCCCAAACGTCACACTTAAAGAGTGATGTCACTTTCATTGCCCTTAACCTCATGCGTTGTTGTCCAACCTCTGGTTGCACTGCTCCTCTCGCCTTGTTGCTGCTCCTCTCATAGATAGAATTTCATAGAATTTACAGTGCAGAAGGAGGCCATTCGGCCCATCGAGTCTGCACCGGCTCTTGGAAAGAGCACCCTACCGAAGCCCACACCTCCACCCTATCCCCATAACCCCTTAACCCAGTAACCACACCCAACACTAAGGGCAATTTTGGACACTAAGGACAATTTAACATGGCCAATCCACCTAACCTGCACATCTTTGGACTGTGGGAGGAAACCGGAGCACCCGTAGGAAACCCACGCACACACGGGGAGGACGTGCAGACTCCGCACAGACAGTGACCCAAGCCAGGAATCGAACCTGGGACCCTGGAGCTGTGAAGCAATTGTGCTATCCACTATGCTACACTCTCGCCACGCTTTTATAATTCTCGCCCCTAGTGGCGCTGCTCCTCTCGCATCAATATCACTCCCCTTGCCCCATTGTTGATCCTCTTGAACCACTGCTGTTCCTCTCGCTCTGCTTGTGCAACTCCTTTCGCCTCGCTGCTGCTCCTCTCACCCCAGCGCTGCTCCATTCGCCCCGTCCTGTGCAAATCCTGGTCTTCAGTCGTCTTGATTGCCCTGCCACTGGGCCGAGACCTCACCCCGCTGCCACGGTGCGGTGGTTGATAGTCAATGGCCACCACACGTGAAAATGATCCACGCACAGGCATCTTCCCTCCGGACGCCACTCCTATCTCCCAAATGAATTTCGGCACCTGGCACATCAAGAACCTGATGGAAAACCTGAACGTCGCACTATCATAGCCCAGGAACCCCGACGACACAACATTGATTTTCCTACCCTGAGCGAGACACAGGAGACCAGTTTAAATAACAAGGTGACGGATACACCTTCTTCTGGGAAGGCAAATCAGTAGAAGCTGCAGTCAACTCTGGGGTAAACTTGGCCGAAAAAACGAAGTGGTTGGACATCTGAATGCACCCTCCCTCCGGGGCAAACGAACGGCTCATGACCCTCCGTCTCACCATGGCCCAGAAGTAGCACATCACAGCCATCTGTATCTCAGTCCCAAACCCGGAAACAATGGACGAGACAAAAGAGGAATTCTACTCCAGGATCGGCCAATCGCTGTCCCGCTTTCTAAAGCGAGACAATCTGATTTTCCTTGGTGACTTCAATGCTAGAGTCGGGATGGAAGCAAAGATTTGGAAGGATGTGTTAGGCAGGGCAGGTATGGGAGAAGCAAACGCCAACGGAGTCCACCTCCTGAGAAAATGTTTGGAACAAGAACTGGTCATCACAAACACCTTGTTCCGCCTGTGCGACAAGCATAAGACCTGCTGGCAACATCCCAGCTCCAACGACTAGCACCGAATAGACGATATCATTGTCCGAGCAAATTGATCGCAAAGGCGTCTACATCACATGCGCCATAAGTCCAGCTACCTACTGATGGACTGGTTTTGCACAGAGCTAAATCGCTGGGTTTTAAAGCAGACCAAGGCAAGCCAGCAGCACGGTCCAATTTCCGTGCCAGTCTCCCTGAACAGGCGCTGGAATGTGGCGACTAGTGGCTTTTCACAGTAACTTCATTTGAAGCCTACTTGTGACAACAAGCGATTTTCATTTCATTTCATTTCATGGACCGACCATCGACTACTCCGCACTACCATGTCCATTACCTAGACCCAAAAGCGGCACAGGCAGAAACAAGCTCTGCCACAGAATACTCAATCGAAGGCAGAGAGGTAGTCAACGCACAATGGAGACAGCACTTCGAGGATCTCCTCAAACAAGATGGAGCGTTCGACACAAGTTCCTTTAGCATGATCCCACAACATGCTACCGGGCCTCTTCGGCGCGTTCCCAGATCGCTGTAAGGACAAAAATGCCTTCCAGCAACTGAATAACAACAAGGCACGGCGCAGTTGGAACCGCGCTGAGGTACTAAAATGCGGCGGTGAGACACTCTTGACAAGAATCTATAACCTCACCGCTCATGTTTGGATGAAAGAAAGAATGCCGGACGATTTCAGAGATGCCTTAATTGCGTAATTCTTCATGAAAGGAGAACGATCCGATTACGACAATTACAGGGGGATCTCCGTCCTCTCCTCCACGGGAAAGGTCATTGCGACAAAACTCCTTAACTCCCTCCTTTCAGTGGCTGAAGAGTTACACCCTGAGTCTCAGTGCACACTCTGCAAATCAAGAGGATCAATGGACATGGTCGCCAGCGCGCGACAAATTCAGGATATATGCAGGGGGCAGCATCAATCTCTTGGTACATGACCTTCTTTGATGCCGCAAAAGGCTTCAGCTCTGTCAATCGTGAGAGAGTGTTGAACATCCTCCTCAGATCCGGCTGCCAACAGAAATTCGTCACCATATTACCCCTGTTCCACGATGGCATGTAAGCCGTGCGCCTCACAAGCAGAAGCAACATAGACCAAATACTGTGCATACTGCTGTCAAAACCGGCTGCATTATCGCGCCAACACGTTTCTCCATTATCCCCCCAGAAACACTTCAAACCCCACCCTCAAGCTCCGCGCTGGAGTGGAGTTAACCTGCCGGACAAGCACGGAGCTGTTCAACCACAGCCGACTCCAGGCTAGAACCAAGAGCACCCAGCATCTGTCATCGAGCTGAAGTATGCAGATGACGTCCGTGTGTGCGCGCAAATTTCCGAGGCCGAGCTACAAACCATTGTTGACACATTCACCAAGGCATAAGAGAGAATGGGCTTCAGGCTAAACATATGGGAAAAACAAGGTTAATCACCAGCCCAGTGTGGCCCCACAAGACTGTCCCCCCCCCCCCCCCCCCCGTTCATCAAGCTCCATGGTGAACTCTTGGAAAATGTAGGTCAGTTCCAATACCTCCGGCTCCTTCTTTCAGTGCAAACAGACATTGACGACGAAATCCAACATCGACTCCAAGTTCCAGTGTGGTTTCGGATGTCTGAGGAACAGAGTGTTCGAAGACCGAGGCCTCAAACCTAGCAGCAAACACCTGATCTACAGAGCAGCCGTGGACCCCGCCCTTCTGTATGCCTCAGAAACATGGACAATGTACAGTAAATGGCCCGTATATATATTAAATTGATCTTTATATATATATTTCGTTTTTTAGAGTTGCAATTATATTTTTGTATGTTGTATTGATGAATATATGTATGGAGTGACCTGGCACTGGTCTGTACGCAGAATAGTAATTTCACTCTGTCTTGGTAGATGTGACAGATTTTATCCATAAACAATAAACAGACACCTCAACTCAATGGAGATATACCACCAAAGTTAACTCCGAAAAAGTCTGCAAATCAACTGACAGGATCAGCGTACCAACATGAGTGCCCTCTCCTCGGCCAACATCAACAGCATCGAGCATTGGACACGCTCGACCAGCTGTGATGGGCAGGCTACATTGTCAACATGCCCAACACAAGGTTCCAAAACAAGTGCTCCACTCCGAGCTCCGCAATAGTAGGTTATCACTAAGAGGGCAGACGAAACGCTACCAGGACACCCTGAACGCGTCCCTAAATAAATGGAACATCCCCATCGGCAAGTGGGAATCATTTGCCTCAAAATTCACAACCTGGTGAAGTAGCATCCGCAAAGGCGCCGATCCCCTCGAGATTCGTAAGCTAGAGTAGGCGGAGAACAAGTGTAAACAGCGGATCGCGAGCGCTGTATCTAGAGAATCCCGCCCACCCACCTCATCAAACATCACCTGCCAAACCTGTGGCACTGTCTGCGGATCGAGGATTAGACTATTCTGCCACCGCAGAACCAACCTCCCTGGCGTGGAATAAGTCATTTTGGACGCTGAGGAACTGCACAAGACATGGATAGCTGCTGAAATACCAACACAGCCATATTATAGGAAGACAATTCACCTGTTCCATCGACACAATGACTCCAGGATGACTCAAAGAGAGTAGGTGCGCAGGAATATAGAGTTCGTGAATGTCCCAGGGTCAAAATTATGTGAGATACAAATTCCAGCTTTGTAGTGATTTAGACTGACAGTTTGTGCAACTTTTTCCATAGTGGGCTGAACGGAATTAACAATTGGTTCGGCATTGTCAATTCAAAGGCCTGAAAGATAACTTGCACTAACTCCCTGACAAAGGGGCGCAGTACTGTAACAGATTGAACAGTGAAAACAATGCTACTGATTCTGGAATAAACCTGAATTGGCATCATGGCCATTACAACAACAAGAAGAAAAAACAAAGATACATAAGGCAAGCACCAGAAAGAAGAGGAATTGACTGCGTGGCATTGAACTTAGTCTGGAAAAGCAACTGTACTTTAAATGGTTTGTGAGTGAGCACGTATAAAGTTATTGCAATGTTCCTGTTCGATGGTGGGAATCTCACATTTTGCAATACTATGAAAACTAAACTTAAAACTGTTGCTCCGTCGTATTGCTTTACATTGATATCTCTGCACTAATATTGGACTTTTAACGGAGTTATCCAGCCAGAAAATGTAACTAATTGAGAACCAATATATGCTGGAAAGCAAATCAGTAAATTAAACAAAGTGTTAGGTAGAATAATTGATAATGTAACATTGTTGTTCAGGATGGCATAGCGTTTGAAAGGGTAATTTGACCGTTTGTGAGTTTGATTCATTAATGTTGAATTGAACAAGGGGCAGGACGGTGGCCCAGTGGTTAGCACTGCTGCCTTATGGAGCCAAGATCCCAAGTTCGATCCTGGCACTAGGTCACTGTCCGTGTGGAGTTTTCACATTCTCCCCTTGCATGTTTAGGTGTTGCCCCCACAACCCAAAGATGTGCAGGGCAGGTAAACTGGCCAGGCTGGAATTGCTGCTTAATTGGAAAAAATGAATTGGGCTCTCTAATTTTTTTGAAAATGTTGAATTGGACATAAGGGTGCATTTCTATCCCGCTGGCCATCGTAAGTGAAAACAGATTTACTCCACATAAACGTGAGCTGAATGACGCGAAAAAGCTGCGGCTGCACAAATAATGACAATGCACAGTGATGACGCCACGTGTTCCGAGAGCTCATCCTATTCCCCTCCTCCTCACATCCTGTCAGGGTTGTTGTTATGAACGTTTGGTGTACTACGCATTTCTATAGGCTGTCAAATATCGCGACAATATTTATTACTGCTTCTCTATCGGCGTGGAAATGTAGGTGTTGGCCTGTTTGTTGACGTCTGTTGTCTGTCTGTGCATTGTGTTCTTATGTGAATAGAGGCCAGGGGCATTGTGTTGAAAGTAGAAAATGTTTGAAATCACAGATATTCAAGAGGTGATATAAGCCAAACGATTCTACCTCTGTCATTAAATAAAATAACCTTTACTATACAAAGAAAGAAAAGTAAAATAACTCGTAATCCCTCTCTTATACACCCGCATTACAATTGTTGGAAATAAACATGATCAGACAGGCAAACTTTGCTCAAACATGTTACATGTTTGAGAGACGCCTCCGACAGAATCCAAGAACCTCTCTACAGCCATTGCAGACCTCAGTGTCCACTGAGAATCTCCAAATCTCATCAAACCTCTGTCCACCTAATTGAGGATTGCATCTCTTCACCTTCAAAGATCTAACCACAGAATTCCCGCAAAAGCCGATAAGAATGATTCTGCCACAAAACAAGTGTCGATCGCGAGCGGATGGTTCAAGCTATTCTCCTGAGAATGTGTCCGACCGGAACCAAGACGGAACCGGCGACATCCTTATCGCTCAGGAACTGCCTCCAGTTACTTTTGCAATTCCAACTCTCTAACAGTCTCTCACTTCACTAATCTAGCGCTGCCATTGAGTTTCTCTAACTCCTTACATCGGACTGCAACGAATTATGATTATCTTCCGTTGCTTTTCTGAGCTCTAACCCGCTCCAATACGGAACCGGCGACATCCTTATCGCTCAGGAACTCTTCGAAGCAGTAACTGCACCGAGTATTTGCAGTGCTTCACTGTGAAATGGAAAGCACACGTGGTTCAAACTGCGACTAACAGCTGCAACGATGGTGTGCAGGAATTATTTGAATCTAAGTGCCCGAAACCTACAAAAACTATTTCGGTATAGCATCCTTTCCTGATGCAGAACTTCCTTTCGATAGCCAACGGTGGATGGGAAATTAATGTGAGGATTAGTTGCCAGCTCAGAGAATACATTAATATTAGTTGCTATATTATTAGTTGCTTTGATAAAGCACTTGCTAAAGCATGATGGGATTGTTTGACTATATTTTAACCCGGTTTTTAGCAAGAATACGGGTTAGAATGCTGGATTTGACCAACATAATGCTGACTTGTTGTGCTTGCGAGGGACAACAACCACGTATTAGAGTTGATTTTAGCCAAGCGCAAGAACTACGTACTATGTAACTCATCTTATGCACTTTCCCAATGTTTGTTTAGTATAAACATGGCCAACCAGATGCTGTTTATTTCAGGCTATAAAGATATGGTTCCTTCTGTGTAATCTCACAGTGCTTTGGAATGGCTATTTAGCTACTGCAGGCTCTCCACGATGTCGTGCTAATAAAATCATAAAACGAAGCTGGAAACCTTTGTCTAATTATTATTTCCACGACAATTTGGGGTAGTTTTGCAGGATCCCTAATTTAATGAGATCCGAACCGATGGACTCTCTCGACAGGACTCTCTCAGCTAAAAGAAAGAGAGCCAATACCTATGCATCACAGCTAAAATGGAGACGGCGCCCGGCAGCATTCATTACCAGCCGGTGACTGATTCTAGGATGAGTTATCTTAATTGATATAGTAATGATAATTGCATTGAAAGAAAAAGGTGCCATTTAGAAAGCACAGTGAAAGTGCTAAAATTATAAGACAGACTTGGGGGGGGGGGGGGTCGCGCAAGGAAAACACTGGTGCGCGCTCTTTCTCAGATTTCTCAAGATTTGCCGCGGTTGTTGTGGTTGTTACATATATGTTCTGAAGTATCTTTGCAGGAAACAAGATCGATGGACAACATACTCGGGCGCCCCCTCAACAGATCGTTCCGAAGCCTCGCTAGAAACATCCGGAACGAGAAAAAAGGTGAACTCTAGAAGGAAGACAGATAAGGGAGTCAGAAAACGGAAAAGAAGGCAAAATCAATCATAAAGCAACCGAATAAGGTAGGAGATCATAGGAAACTAAATGAGAGAACAGTGAAGTGAGTGAAACGGGCTGGAAAGCTCAATAAGCTTTTTTCTGAAATATCTGGGAATGGCAGATTCCTCTAGTGACCCCCTCCCAATAAAAAATAAAGGTACAAAAGTAAAAAGAAGATTAAGGTTAGAAACGTGACTAATGGGTTCATGTCTAAAATGAAATTCAGATTATTTCAATTTTGCAAGGTCGGATTTGAGTTTGAGATTAAGCCACTCAAGTCGTCCAGGCCAGTGCCTCCAGAAAAACTCGGCAGTAATCCAATTCAATTGAGTAAAAAGAACAAGAAAGAGATTGGAGTAAAATAAATAAAAGTCTCATGATGAAGGCGAATGGGAGATCTTGTTTAGCATTTTAATCATGCGATTGTGAAATTGCTGTCTCCTTAAGAATCTGTAGCCATGAGAAAAGACTAACGGTTAACTGTGATATTTGCGAGCTGTGAGAATCTGTGTTTTGTTTGTTTTATGTGGATGTTCAAAGTACGGTTACCTAATTAATTTTGGTCAAAGCACTGAAGTGCTAGGTTCCTTGGTTTGTGAGTGCGGTGATATTTGTGTGTCGTCTAATTTTGTGATTTCGAGATCATAGTTTAAGTGATGATGTGGAGATGCCGGCGTTGGACTGGGGTGAGCACAGTACGAAGTCTTATAACACCAGGTTAAAGTCCAACAGGTTTGTTTCGATGTCACTAGCTTTCAGAGCGCTGCTCCTTCCTCAGGTGAATGAAGAGGTATGTTCCAGAAACACATATATAGACAAATTCAAAGATGCCAAACAATGCTAGGAATGCGACCATTAGCAGGTGATTAAATCTTTACAGATCCAGAGATGGGGTAACCCCAGGCTAAAGAGGTGTGAATTGTATCAAGCCAGGACAGTTGGTAGGATTTCGCAGGCCATGCAGACGCTGCAACAACGAATGAACGGCCATCGCGCAACAATCACCAGGCAGGAATGTTCCCTTCCAGTCGGGGAACACTTCAGCAGTCAAGGGCATTCAGCCTCTGATCTCCGGGTAAGCGTTCTCCAAGGCGGCCTTCAGGACGCGCGACAACGCAGAATCGCCGAGCAGAAACTTATAGCCAAGTTCCGCACACATGAGTGCGGCCTCAACCGGGACCTGGGATTAATGTCGCATTACATTCATCCCCCACCATCCCCCACCATTGGACTTGGTGGTCGGCAACGAACTAGGACCGGTGTCAGATGTATCGGTGGGAGAGCATTTCGGTGACAGTGACCACAACTCCTTGACCTTTACCATAGCCATGAGAGAGATAGGAACACACAGTGTGGGAAGGTATTTAATTGGGGGGCGGGAAATTATACTGCCATTAGACAGGAGATGAGGAGCATAAAGTGGGAACAATTGTTCTTGGGGAAATGAACAACAGTAATGTGGGGGTTGTTGAAGGTGCACTTGCTGCGAGTGCCGGATAGTTTTGTCCTACTTATTCGAGAAAGGAATGGTAAGGTGAAGGAGGATTGGATGACAAGAGAAGTGGAGCTTCTAGTCAAGAGGAAGAAGGAAGCTTGTGTATGGTTGAGGAAGCAATGATCTGGCACGGTCCTAGAGAGTTACAAGGTAGCCAGCAAGGAAATCAAAAATGGACTGAGGAGAGCTAGAATAGGGCATAAAAAAGTCCTGGCGGGAAGGTGTAGGGAAACGCCAAGGCGTTCTACACTTATGTGAGAAATAAGAGGATGATCAGAATGAGAGTAGGGCCGATCAGGGATAGTAGAGGGAACTTGTACCTAGAGTCTGAGGAAGTAGGGGAGGCCCTAAGTGAATATTTTGCTTCAGTATTCACTAGAGAGAGGGACCTTGTTGCTCATGAGAACTGTGCGAACCACGTTAATAGACTCGAACAGGTTGTTATTGAGAAGAAGAATGTGTTGGAAATGTTAAAAGGCATCAGGGTAGATAAGTCCACTGGGCCTGACGGGATATACCCATATGGGAAGCGAGGGAGGAGATTGCTGCGCCGTTGGCGATGATCTATGCGTCCTCACTCTCCACTGGAGTAGTACCGGACGATTGGAGGGAGGCGAATGCTGTTCCCCTGGTCAAGAAAGGGAATAAGGAAATCCCTGAGAATCCCTGGGAATAGGGAAAATCCCTGAGAATCACCACCACTTACGTCTGTGGTGAGAATATATTGGAAAGGATTCTGAGAGATAGGATTTAAGATTATTTAGAAAAACATAGTTTGATTAAAGATAGTCAGCGTGGCTTTGTAAGGGGCAGGTCGTGCCTCACAAGCTTCATTGAATTCTTTGAGGATGTGACGAGACACATTGATAAAAGTCGGGCAGTGGATATGGTGTATATGGATTTCAGTAAGGCATTTGATAAGGTTGCCCATGGTAGGCTCATTCAGAAAGATAGGGGGCATGGGATACAGGGAAATTTGGCTGTCTGGATACAGAATTGGCTGGCCGAAGAAGACAGCGAGTGGTAGTGGATGGAAAGTATTCCGCCTGGAGGTCGGTGACTAGTGGTGTCCCGCAACGTTCTGTTATGGGACTTCGGCTCTTTGTGTTTTTTATACATGACTTGGATCAGGAAGTGGAAGGATGGGTGAGTAAGTTTGCCGATGACACGAAGGTTGGGGGAGTTTAACATAGTGTTGAGTGTTGTTGCAGATTACAACAGGACAGTGGCAGGATGCAGAGCTGAGCTGAGAAGTGGCAGATGGACTTCAACCTTGATAAATGTGAACTGATTCATTTAGGAAGGTCGAATGTGAATGCTGAATACAGGGTGAAAGGCAGGATTCATGGAAGTGTGGAGGGACAGGGGGATCTTGGGGTCCACGTACATAGATCCCTCAAAGTTGCCACCCAGGTTGATAGGGTCGTTAAGAAGGCATATCATGTGCTGGCTTTCATTAACAGGGGGATTGAGTTTCGGAGCCGCGAGGGTTTGCTGCAGCTTTATAAAACCCTAGTTAGACCACACTTGGAATCTTGTGTCCAGTTCTGGTCGCCTCATTATAGGAAGGATGTGGATGCATATAGAGGTTACAGAGGAGATTTACCAGGATTCTGCCTGGACTGGAGGGCATGTCTTATTATGAAAGGTTGAGGGAGCTAGGTCTTTTCTCAACAGAGCGAAAAAGGAAGAGAGGTGAGTCGATAGAGGTGTACAATGTGATGAGAGGCATGGAAATAGTGGATAGACAGAGGCAATTCCCAGGGTGGAAATGGCTGTCACGGGGGGATACAATATTAAGGTGATTGGAGGAAGATATAGAGGAGATGTCAGAGGTAGGTTCTTTACACAGAGAGTGGTGGGTGTGTGGAATGCACTGACAGCAGAGGTGGTGGAGTCAGTCATTAGGGACATTTAAGCGACTCTTAGACAAGCACATGGACAGCAGTAAATTGTAGGGGTGTAGGTTAGGTTGATCTTAGATTAGGATAAATGGTCGGCACAATATCGTGGGCTGAAGGGCCTGTACTGTGCTGTCCTGTTCTATGCTCAATGCAATTGGGGAAGGGGAAATTATACTGCTATTAGACTGGAGCTGATGAACATAAGTTGGGGACAGATGTTCTCAGGGAAATGCACAACAGTATTGTGGGGGTTGTTTAAGGAGCACTTGCTGCGAGTGCCGGACAGTTTTGTCCCACTGTCATAAGGAAAGAATGGAAAGGTGAAGGAGCCTTAGATGACAAGATAAGTGAGCTTCTAGTCAAGAGGAAGAAGGGAGCTTACGTGAGGTTGAGGAAACAAGTACCTGGCACGGCCCTAGAGGGTTACAATGTAGCCAGGAAGGAACTCAAAAATTGACTTCGGAGAGCTAGAAAAGAGTATAAAAAAGCCCTGGCGGGAAGGATTCGGGAAAACCCCAAGTCAAAAGATGTGCAGGTTTGGTCCATTGGCCTTAAATTCGCTAAATTTCCCTTCG
This sequence comes from Scyliorhinus torazame, assembly GCF_047496885.1. Lineage (NCBI taxonomy): Eukaryota > Metazoa > Chordata > Chondrichthyes > Carcharhiniformes > Scyliorhinidae > Scyliorhinus > Scyliorhinus torazame. Next base: position 182,330,355 of record NC_092711.1, on the reverse strand, counting down.
TGACAAATAAGGTGAAGTAGGATTACTGGGTTGCGGGCATTGAGTGGAGCTGTGGGGCGTAAGTGGGGTGCTCTTTCCACGGGCCGGTGCAGACTCGATGGGCCGAATGGCCCGCTTCTGCGCTGTAAGTTCTATGTTCTAAGGCGTTATACACTTATGTGAGAAATAAGAGGGTGATCAGAGTGAGAGTAGGGCCCACCGAGGATAGTGGAGGGTACTAGTGCCCAGGGTCTGAGGACATAGGTGAGGCGTTAAATGAATATTTGATTCAGTATTCACTAGAGAGAGGGACCTTGTTTCTCATGAGAACAGCGTGAACCAGGTTAATAAACTCGAACAGGTTGATATTAAGCAGGAGGATGTGCTGGAAAGTTTGTAAAACATCAGGAAAAATAAGTCCACTGGGCCAGACGGGATATTCCCACGGTTTCTGCGGGAAGCAAGAGAGGAGATTGCTGCGCCGTTGGAGATGATCTTTGCGTCCTCACACTCCACTGGAGTAGTACCGGATGGTTAGAGTGAGACGAATGTTGTTACCCCTGTTCAAAAAAGGGAATATGGAAATTTCTGGGTATGACAGACCAGTCAGTCTTACGACTGTGGTGAGCAAAATACTGGAAAGGATTCTGAGAGATAGGATTCATGATTATTTAGAAAAACATTGTTTGATTAAAGATAGTCAGCATGGCTTTGTGAGGGGTAGGTAATGCCTCACAAGCCTCATTGAATTCTTTGAGAATGTGATGAGACACATTGATGAAATTCGCGCAGTGGATGTGGTGTATATAGATTTGACTAAGGCATTTGATAAGGTTCCCCATGGTAGGCTCATTCAGAACGTTAGAAGGCATGGGATACAGGGAAATCTGGCTGTCTGGATATATAATTGGTTGGCCGAAAGAGGACAGCGAGTGGTAGCAGATGGAAAGTATTCCGCCTGGAGGTCGGTGATCCGCAGGGATCTCTTCTGGGACCTTTGCTCTTTGTGTTTTTTATAAATGACTTGGATGAGGAAGTGGAACGGGTGGGTTAGTAAGTTTGCCAATGACACGAGGGTTGGTGCAGTTGTAGATAATGTCCTGGGCTGTTACAGGTTGCAATAGGGCATTGACAGGATGCAGAGCTGGGCTGAGAAGCGGTAGGTGGCGTTTCATCCTTGATAAATGTGAAGTGATTCATTTTGGAAGGTCGAATTTGAATGCTGAATACAGGGTAAAAGGCAGGATTTTAGAAGTGTGGGGGAACAGAGGGATCTTGGGGTACACATACATAGAACCCTCAAAGTTGCCACCCAGGTTGACATGGTGGCTAAGAAGGCGTATGGTGCGTTGGCTCTCAGTACCATGGGGATTGAGTTCAAGAGCCGCGAGGTTTTGCTGCAGCTTTATGAAACACTTAGACAACACTTGGAATATTGTGTCCAGTTCTGGTCGCCTCATTATAGGAAGGATCTGGATGTTTTGGAGAGGATGCAGCTCAGATTTACCGGGATGCTGCCTGGACTGGAGGGCATGTCGTATGAAAAAAGGTTGAGGGAGCTTGGGCTTTTCTCACTGGAGCGAAGAAGGAAGAGAGGTGACTTGACAGGGGTGTACAAGGTGATGAGAGGCATCGATATAACGGATAGCCAGAGAATTTCCCCCAGGACAGAAATGGCTGTCACGAGGGGACATCATTTTAAGGTAATTGGAGGAAAGTATGGGGGAGATGCCAGAGGTCGGTTCTTTACACAGCGAGTGGTGGGTGGGTGGAATGCACTGCCAGCAGAGATAATGGTGTCATAGTCATTCGGGACATTGAAACGACGCGTGCACATGCACATGGACGGTAGTAAATTTAAGGAGTGTCGGTTCGGTTGATCTTAAATTCGGAAAAGTGGTTGGCCCTATATCGCGGGCTGAAGGGCCTGACTGTGCTGCACTGTTTCATGTTCTATGTTCTAAGTCCTACAAAAGGTTAATGACCCTTGGGCACAACTGTTAAAACACCTGAAAGAGTCCAGCCGAGAAAATATAGTGACTCATTGCACATCTTAGTCTGCTCGTAAGGGCGAGCAAGCATACAACGAACAAGTGCAATGTCACTTGGGAAAGCAGACTTCATTGGAAGTCACTCCCTATTTATTTTTCGGTGTTGTGGGATTAGGAATGTTAGTACAATTAATCCATAGTCAGAGGGAACTGTTTAGGATGGGTTTGATTTCAGACCCATTTAACATTGGCCGCTAAGGCAAAGCAAATAGGAGAAATGATCAAAGAAGCCAAAGGCAAAAAAGTAGCCTATGAGATTTGTATTGAAATAGATCGAAGAAAATGCCTGATAGAATGTTATCGTAATCGGGAGGGCCGAGTGACCTGGAAAGAGCAATGGGCCGCTATATTTGAAAGACAACAGCCACCCCGATAGAACCGCCATTTTTCCCTTCAGCCCTGGCCCAGGTACCGGCACATTACTGGGCCAACGTAAAATTCATGCCGGAAATGTACATTCTGCCCCAGCGGGTTTGGTTCAGTTACAGAAGAACGTTGCCATGCCCTGCTTAAAACAATACAGGTTGGCGCCGGAAGCAGAAAAAGGAATAGAGGGAGTGATCAATGCACTATGACAGCAAGGGATATTGAAGAAAACACAAAGCTCCTGTAATACCCCTAGACTCTCCATTCCAAAATTTGGAAGACCCAACAAGTGGCGGTTTGTGCAAGACCACAGAGCCATTAATGTGATCGTCATCCCTAATGCTCCATTGGTGCCTGACACAAATGTCATTTTGTCATCTATACCACGAACAGCGGATACTTTCTCCGTCATAGACTTTTTCTCCATAACCTTGCATCCAGACTGTCACTTGGAATCAACAGTACACTCGGACGCGCCAACCACAAGGCTATACAGAAAGCCTAGTAATGTATGCTGCAGCAGTTAAACAAAACTTGGACGAATGCCAGTTATCTGAAGGCTCAACACTCCTGCAATTTGCTGACGATTTATTGATAGCCTCAGAGGTGTGAGTACTTTGTCAACAGGATACCGTTCTGTTATTATCACATCTGGCAGATCGGGGGCATAGAGTCTCAATGCAAAATGAAACCAACTACACCACAAGAAAGCACTAGCTGTCAACCCAGCTACGTTCTTGTTCGCGGTCTCAGAAACAGAACATCTGTTTTGATCAGGACTGTTTACAATTGCTTAACACCACCACAACTCCTTGACCTTATTTACTGGATCACCCACTAATAAATCGAACATTATCTTCTTCACTGATGGGTCACCACATCGACCAAATAATATGCTCCACCTAGCCGGCTATGCAATAGTAACTCCTTTCGAGGAAGTGGAAGCTTTTGCTCTGCATTCGGGTACGTCTGCACAAGCGGCCGAGTTCTTTGCTCTTACTAGAGCATGTATTCTAGTTAAAAACAAAACTGTCAATATTTATACTGATTCTCGACATGCTTTCGGGGTAGTACATGATTTTGGCGAATTATGGAAAAACAGGGGATTCATAACTTCCTCCGGCCAACCTATTAAACATGGTAAATTGGTTATAAATTTACTTGATACTGTTCAGCTGCCCAGTAAGATAGCGGCTTTATAGTGCGAAGCACATACTACTGCCGATGATGAAGTCTCCTGCGGTAATTGAATTGCTGAAAAATTGCAAAATATTGGCTCTCAAACAACAGCCACAACTGCAAGCTGCTGCAGTTGAACTTCATCTGCCATAACAGAACCACAGTTAAAACAGGCACAGGGCCAAGCCTTCCAACAAGAGGTTTGTTCTTGGCTAAAAGCGGGTTGCTTATCAAAACAAACATTAAATCTGGATCCACCCAGTTATCCGTGTAGTATGCCCCAGAAATCTGTTCTTGCCACTGTGTGGCCTTGCCTATGGGCAGGGTCATGTGGGTAAAGGAGGGAGGTAAAGGAGGGATGACACATGCCATATGTCAACAACGGTACGCACCAGGTATTGCTGTAACAATTGGAAAGGTAGCCCGCACATGTATGATTTGTCAGAAGAATAAACGGGGTAAAGCACCCACTGTCTTTGATCATCTCTCACAGCCCGAAATGCCTTTTGAAAAAAATTGCAGAAAGATTTTGTTCTCATGCCGATGGCTAAAGGATCCAAATATATGCTCGTGTCGTGGACATTTTTTCACGACGGGAAGAGGCACTTCCAACCAAAATCATGATGCCAGAACAGTGGTAAATATTCTGTCAAAAGAAATAATACCTAGGTTCATTGTGCTGGGGACAGCACGGTAGCACAGTGGTTAGCATAGGTGGTTCCCAGATCTAGGGTGCCAAGTTCGATTCCCGGCTTGGCTTACTGTCTATGCGGAGGCTGCATGTTCTTCCCGTGTCTGCGCCCGTTTCCTCCGGGTGCTCCGGTTTCCTCCCACAGTCCAAAGATTTGCAGGTTAGGTGCATTGGCCATGATAAATTGTCCTTCGTGTCCATGAAGGTTAGGTGGGGTTACTGGGTTTCGGGCATAGGGTGGAGGCGGAGGCTTGGGTGCTCTTTCCAAGAGCCGGTGCAGACTCGATGGGACAAATGGCCTCCTTCTGCACTGTAAATTCTATGATGGATGTATGATGAGATTTCAAATACGAATGAGTATTCACAGTGACAGAGGAACTCATTCCACTAGCAAATTGACCATAGCACTAACAGAAGCGATGGGATTTGATCGGAAATTCCATATACCATATCAGCCACAAACCACAGGAATGGTGGAAAGGGCGAATAGAATAATTAAAACTGCAGTAACAAAAGTGTGCCAACAAAATGTGCTGACATGGCCAGATGCCATACTCATATGCCCTGAGAAATCAGAATCACAACACGGGATTAACCCCGTATGAGATATTAATGAGACGCACCATGACAACTGGAACAAAATCCTCACTCACTCCAGGGGCAGTCGCCTTAATTTGGACATATGAGGCAAGACTAAAATATGCTCAAGCCATGTGCGAAACCGCTGGAAAAATACATGAAAAGGTACGACAGGCTCAAGTGCAAACAAAAGAGGGAAATACACACGCCTTTAAACCTGGAGATCAAGCATATGTGACAGCATTAAACAAATATTATTTTTCTCGTAGGTGGAAAGAACCCGAACAAGTGCTGCTAACGACCCGAACAGACATTAAAATAAAGGAAAAGCCAGATTGAATCCACGCAACATGGTATTAATGACATCATACGGAACTTTGAGAGTACTAGCGAATCGCTGACCTGAAGGGAATGAAGGCACTACCGTTCTTATGTATTATCATATCATACAAACTTCGTGTGGGAAGTAAACTGAATGCTAACACCTCAATACACCTTGCGTCTCAGCCGTACGCCGAAAGGGTAAATAAATCCAGATGTTGGGTTTGCATGCAAATTCACAACTGCTCGAGGGAGGGCATCCCTGTGCGACCTATCGCATTTACCAGTAACGAGATAGCAGAATGGGCCCTCAGAAGAAATAGTACAGGACGTGGTGAAGATACACACGATATGTTAGATTGGAGATCAGCTGGATACGATATGAATAGGTTTGAGGGATGGTGGTGGCTGTGGTTTAATGTAACACGTCAACCTCCCTGTTTCAGCCTTCCAAGTTACACTGGAGTCCCAAAAGGAAGTATATGCTTCCCAAAACGAAGTATAAAACATATGGGACTCATCCAGTAGGCACGAGTCAGTGTAATCAGACCTTGAATTGGGTTTCCCCCATGTTCCACCTTACAGCTGAAGGACTATTAATCATTGATTGGTCAGCGTTAAAAACTAAACTAGTGGAGGGTCCTGGGAAGGGGATCAAATTAGAATAATGATGACTGATACTAAAGGAAACCTAACCGCATATAACGGCACGCATTTTAGCTGTGGCTGTAAGGCGTATCCTTGGTTATCAGAGAATTGGGAAGGCTCCTGTTATTCGGGATACGTAGTCCCTTACGTGCATCATGTCCAGTAATTACAGGATCATCCCCATCACAGGACGAAACGAAGTGTTATGACATGGGCACAAATGCTGGGAATAATGGTACCACCGTTAGGTGTGGGAGCTAATACATACGAACTACGTGAACTACGGGATATCCTAGTGCAGGTAGCAAATGGTACCACAGAGGCTGGTAAACACATAGTAACTGAGATGGTTGCTATAAGAGCGGTTGCCCTGCAGAACAAAATGACGCTCGATTTCTTATCAACTGAAAAAGGTACGTGTGACGTTATTGGAAGTGAATGTTGCAAATACATGCCAGATAATTCAGAAAAAAATGATAATCTGTTGGATCGCATTCGTAAAGAAGTAACAAGATTACATGAAGATGACGGATGGGACAATTGTTTTGGGTCGTTAGGATCGTTAGGACAGAAGATTGTGTTCTGGATTATAATCGCCATTACAATCTTAATTGTCGTATGGTTACTGTTTAAATGGTGCGCAGGGTATTGTACGAACATGGGAACAACCCTGGCCGCATTGACTCCTTGGTACCAGCCTTATAACACGCAGGGAACTATCATACGTCTCTTGCCCTTACATTATAAACCACCCTTCTCTACGGAGGACACGAAAAGGTACTAAAAGGTATTGATCAAAAGATTAACACGGAGGGATTTGTGGAAGGAAAATTAATGTGAGCATTAGTTGCCCGCTTAGAAAATACATTCATATTAGTTGCTATTTAAGAAAAAGCACTTGCTAAAGCATGATGGGATTGATTAACTATATTCTAACACTGATTTTAGCAAGAATACTGATTCGAAACAGATTGTTGGATTTGGCCAAAATTATGCTGGCTAGTTGTTCTTGCGAAGAACAACAAATACGTACTAGAGTTGTTTTTAGCCAAGGGCAAGAACTACATACTATATACTTATCGTACGTACTTTCCCAAAGTTTATTAATATAAACACTGCCAGCCGTAACGATTTGATTTCTTCTGTGTAATCTAGAGCCCCGTGGAATGGCTATTTAGCTACTACGGCCTCTCCGCGATATGGCGTTAATAAAATCCGTAAACGAAGCTCGAAGCCTCTTCTAATTATTATTTCCACGACACCAACAAATCAGAGAATGTTTTATTGAGCTCCACTCATGTCCATGGCACCGGAGACTTTCAGTATTCACTGAATGTGTTTGAATTAATTCACCTCAATCTTGCAAAATAATGCCTCCATCTGGACTCCACTACGTTGCAACAATGTGGGCATCAACTCTCCATTTCGTCAGCTATGTAAGTGCACCACTGTTTCGTTGCTCCACCCGTTGTACTCTGACTATATTAATAAAACTTGGAAAGCTTCCGAACTGCTATTTCGTGAGATGTATTCGCAGTATTTACAACTTAAATTTTATCCATTGCAACATTATGCTTCACAGAACTAAATATTTCGTTTATAATATGAACATGAAACCTGAATTAGTTATTCGTCATCGTGTCTGCCTTTGTGTGACACTGCCTGCGTTGGGTGCAAGGTCCGCTAGATTTATGCAGCAACTCAAAACTGGGGATAATTGAGGATTTTCGGCCATCAGTTGTAGAATTATTACATTCTAAAACAATATGTGAAATGATGGCGGGTCATATCCCCTGTTCCATCAATCCTATGAAGGGACGTGATCAACACTGGCTCAATGAAAAACTCAGGAGTGAATGTCAGTAACAGCACCAGGTATATATAAATGAGATGTCAACCTGGGAAAGCTGCACACTACTATATGAACGACAGAGTGGAAGCCGCATATGATAGATAGAGCCACCTGGTCTGAAAATCATCGACGAAATATAAGCTCTGCGATCCTGCCACATCCAATGGTAAATGCTGGTGGAAGCACCGGAATTAACCCCATCCTCAGTGGTGAGGGTGACCAAGAAACAGCGCAAAACACAAGGTTGAAGCATTTACAACTATCTTCCGTCAAATGTTCCATGTTGGATGATCGATCTCGGTCTCCGACTGACGTCCCATAATGAATGCTTCATCAACCAATCCTATTCCCGCCACGTGATGCAAAGAAGCGGCTCTGGAAACGGCAATCTGCAATGACAACGGGACTTCACAGACTTTCTGCAGTTGTACTGAAGAGTTGACCTCCAGCATATGCCGTGTCTCAAACGAAACTGTTACAGTACTGGCATCTACGCGGAAATATTGAAAATGAACCAGTTACGTCCTTTCCACAGAAAGCATGGCAAATCAAACACGAGCAACTCCAGGCACAGTAGACTGCACTACATCATCATAATATTTTGAACTATGTATTTAACTATTGGTATAACCCCGCATGGGACTCATCTACCTGGGGATAATTGTTCCCGAGTGTAAATTAACCAGCACTGGAATAAGAGGTCAGCTGTTGTAGCATCTGATAAAAAGGAGTGAGGACCTGGAGGTGTGTCACTGGGTCCTGTGGAAATACTGGTGTACGGCTGTACAAACGTCTTTCTTATAAGCTCTTCGGACTCCCCTTTGCCGTTTACTTCACTCTCATACGGTACTTTTACACCAATTACCTACTCATTGATGCTTAGTGTAGCTTACACCATGGCCACCCATCTTCTGACGTAATTAAAGCCTTTGCGCCAATATGGACAAAAGAGTTGAACTTGTGATGTGAGTTGTGAATGAGTTCTCTTGTCATATTGATAGAGGGAACCATCCAAGGGCTGCAGAAAAACTGGAGTTAATAGCAATGCAGGGGGAAACACTCCATTTCATGTGGTCATAAGTAAAATAAGCTGGTTGTGATTCGTGGAGACCAATCTTATTAACAGCGATCCATAGCTGCATGAGTTCTTCTTTGTCGCGTCCTTGGCACAAACATTGTCAGTTACTTCATCAATGATCTTCCCTCCATCGTGTGATCAGAAGTACGGATGTTCACTGAATTTTCAACAATGCTCTTCACCATTCATGATTGCTCAGCTAGAGAAACATTCTAAATCCATATTCAACCGGTGCTGGACAATAAATACAGTAAGAAGTCTTACAACACGAGGTTAAAGTCCAACAGGTTTGTTTCGATGTCACTAGCTTTAGGAGCGCTGCTCCTTCCTCAGGTGAATGAAGAGGTATGCTCCAGAAACATATATATAGACAGATTCAAAGATGCCAGACAATGCTTGGAATGCGAGCATTAGCAGGTGATTAAATCTTTACAGATCCACAGATGGGGTAACCCCAGGTTAAAGAGGTGTGAATTGTGTCAAGCCAGGACAGGTGGTAGGATTTCGCAGGCCAGATGGTGGGGGATGAATGTAATGCGACATGAATCCCAGGTCCCGGTTGAGGCTGCACTCATGTGTGCGGAACCTGGCTATAAGCTTCTGCTCGGCGATTCTGCATTGTTGCGCGTCCTGAAGGCCGCCTTGGAGAACGCTTACCCGGAGATCAGAGGCTGAATGCTCTTGACTGCTGAAGTGTTCCCCGACTCGTATGAACTAGATATGGCGCTCGACTCATCGATCGACAGTTCCCGGAGCGGAGAAACTACAACATCTTCTTCACAGTGTAGGCTTCCTTGCTTTGTTTTAGTATTTAGTTTAGAATACACAATTCATTTTTGCCAATTAATGGGCAATTGTAGCGTGGCTAATCCACCCACCCTGCACATCGTTTGGGTTGTGGGGCCAAAAACCACGGGAACACGTAGAGAATGTGCAAACTCCATCTGGACAGTGACCCAGAGCCGGGACCGAACCTGGGATGTCGGCGCCGTGAGGCAGCAATGCTAACCAGTGCGCCACTGTGCTGCCCCGACTTCCTTGCTTTTGTAATCTAAGCCAAGATTGATAAAAGCAGTGTTCCATATGTCTTTTTCACCACCCTATTAACCTGCCCTTCTGCCTTCAGAAGTCCATGGACAAACACGTCAAGGTCTCTTTGTTCCTCGGGACTTCCCCGCGTGGTGCCATTCATTGAATATTTCCTTGTCAAATTGCTCCTTCCAAAGTGTAACACCTCACACTTCTCAGGATTAAATTCCACCTGCCACTTTTCTGCCCAGTTGACAATCCCGTCTCTATCTTCCTGTAACCCAAGACTCTCAGCCACACGATTAACCACCCGGCCTATCTTTATGTCACCCGCAAGTGGAATGATCCTACCCTCCCCCCCCCCTCCTCCCCGCCCCCCCCCCCGCGCCCCCCCCCCCCATCCCCACATAGTCACCTAAGTCATTTATATAAATGACGAATAGTAGGAGACCTATCACAGATCCCTGTGGTACGCAAATCCACACTTGCTTCCAGTCACTAAAGCAGCCGTCTGCCATCACCCTCTATTTCTTTCAACTCAGCCAGCTTTGAGTCCACATGATCAAGTTCCACTGTATCCAATGTGCAGTTGGGTTCTTTGCAAGTCTCCCATGTGGAACATTGTCAAAGGCTTTGCTGAAATCCATGTCAACTACATCAACTGCACTACCCTCAACTACACATTAGTCACGTGCTCAAAAACAAATGCAAAATTTGTTAGGCATGACTTCTCTCTCACAAAGCCGTGTTGACTATTCCTGATCAACTCTTGTCTCTCCAAGTGGAGATAGATTATATCCTTCAGAATTTTCTCCATTAGTTTTCCCACCACTGATGTGAGACTCACTGGCCTGTAGTTAGCTGGCTTATCCCTACAGCCTTTCTTAAGTAGTGGGACCACATTCGCGGTTGTCCAGACGTCTGGCACCTCTCCCGTGGCGTGAGAATATTAAAAATTTAGAACAGGGCCCCTGTAACCTCTTCGTACGCCTCCCACAGCAACCTGGGACACTATTTGTCCAGACCTGGATTTTTCTCCTTTTTTATGTTTGCCAGCTCCTTCAATACCTTGTCCCTTCAGGTGACAACTTGCTCAATTCTCTCACCGTTTCTCTCCCGGACTTCGATAACTGCATCCTCATTCTCTTAAGTGAAGTCTAAAGTTAAATATTCATTTAACACCCGACCACTGCCCTCCGGCTCCAGCCATACGCCCGACGTTTCCCTAGTTATCCTGTTTCCATTGACATACTTATGGAACATCTTGGGATTTCCCCTACTTTTACTAGCTAAAGATTTATCATATCCCCTCTTGGCTCGCCAAATTGCTTTCATAATCTCTATCCTGCACATCCTGTACTTCACTAATGCATCTGTTGATTTGCTCCCCATGTACTTATTTCAAGCGTCTCTCCTCCTTCTCATTGTATCATGAATATCTCTGATCACCCATGGTTCTCTAGGCGTGTCGATCCTTCCTATTACCCTAGAGGGAATATGTTGGGCCTTTACACTCCTTTTTCTCTTTTAATACTCCCACTGCACTTCTGTAGATCTCCCCACCAGAAATGAGTTCCAATCTACCTCGGCCAAATCCTGCCGTATTATATTAAAGTCTGCTCTCCCCAATCCAAACCCTTTTTCAGAAATTTGTCCATGTCCATAACAAACTTAACTGGCACCATGTCCTGGTCTCTATCACTGAAATGCTCCCAACATCACATCAATCACCTGTCCGGCTTCATTCCCAAAAATTAAGTCCAGCACTGCAGCATTCCTAATTGGATCCTCTACATGTTGAGCTGAAAAGTACTCTTGTATACAGTTTACGAATTATGCTCCGTCTAACCCCTAACACAATGAGTGTTCTAGTTAATGTTGCGCAAGTTGAACTCACCCACTAATTAATCATAATCTTTATTGTCACAAGTAGGCTTACATTGCAGTGAGGTTACTGTGGAGAGCCCCTAGTCGCCACATTTCGCGCCTGTTCAGGTACACAGAAGGACAATTAAGAATGCCCAAATTACGTTAAAGCACGTCTTTCGGAACCTGTGGGAGGAAACCGGAGCACCCAGAGTAAACACACGCAGGCACGGGGAGAACGTGCAGACTCCGCATAGACAGTGACCCAGCAAGAAATCGAACCTGGGATCCTGGCGCTGTGACGCCACAGTGCTAACTAGTGTGCTACCGTGCTGGCCACTAGAATTACTCTATTATTATTTTTTAACACTTCTGCAAATTGTTTTGTTTGCTTAATATAGATTAATCAGTTTAAACCCTAAGTAAATATACTTCGCCTGGAATCCTCCGTAAACGTAGGCAAAGCATTCAATTTATGTCAGGTCGTCTCGCAACCTTTCCCGGATCAAGGCACAACTCTATCACTCAGCTCCCACCCCACTGCCCACCAAAGGTAGCCAATTATTAGTTGATCAAGGGTACAGGTTCGATTTACTCAAAAGCATCTCTTCCAGTGATTCCGTCATAACATCGAAAATAGCCATGCATTGTTTTATATTGTCCATTTTCAACATCAAATTTACACCCTCATCTCCTTTTCATAAAATCCAAATGCAAGTACTATTAAGACATTGCCTTGATACAACATCTACCTCTGAGCACCAGTGATTTAAATAGAGAATTGTAACTAATAGTAAAGCTAGAACTGCATGTAACAGTTCCCATTTATCTTTCCCCCTTCCCTGTTATCATTTACTAAATAAACCAGATCGGCTGGAAACTTCACATACCTGCTGTTTTTACCTGTGCATCAACGACTCCACTTTTAAACTGTGAATTTTAGATAACGCCGTCTTTCAAAGTAAAAACTCATTGAAAAACATTGTGTCACCTCTCCCCAACAAACATTCTTTTTTGGAAATCTTTTTATTGGCATTTCTCATATTTATAAACAGTTGTTGTATATAAACAATATATTTTTCTTGCCCGCGCTAATTTACTTTATTGTACAGAGAGGTTTATTTTGTCCTTCATTTAACTGAATCTATGTACATTTCGTTCCCCTCTGGGTCGGTCTATAGTTCCAACCCCCACCCCCCCGCTCCCCACCCCCCCCCCCCCCCCCCCCGCCTTCCGCATCGTCCCTCCCACTTTTGGGTTCACTGGGAATGCCTCTCTGTTGTCCAGGTTACGTTTGTAGCCCGAGAAGTTTCCAGAGTCTTTCAATATTTGCAGTATTGCCTTCAGTCCCTCCTGTGGCTTCGAGATATAGAGGAGCAGGTCACCTGCACAGATGAAACTCTGTGCTCTCTGTCTCCTCTCTGGATTCCCTTCCAGCTTTTGGTCCCGCAGGGCTATCGCCAGGGTGTTGATCGCTAACCAGAACAAGAGTGGGGGCAAGGGGCAGCCCTGTCTTGTTCCTCTCTGTAGCTGGAAGTATTCAGAGCTGGTGGTGTTAGTTCGGATACTCGCTTTGTGAGCGTTGTACAGGAGCTTCACACAGTTGGTGAACCCACTTCTAGCCCAACCATTCCAGTACCTCGAGGAGGTGGTTCCATTCAACTCTGTCGCAGGCATTTTCTGCGTCCAGATAGATGATCACCTCTGGCGTTCTCTCCCCGGTGGGGTTCATGAGTACATTCAGCAGCCGCCTGATGTCAGCTGTGAGCTGCCTATCCTTGACAAAGCCCGTTTGGTGCTCTGCGATCACCTCTTGTACGCAGCCCTCCAGCCTTTTGGCCAGGACCTTTGCGAGTATTTTCGCATCCACGCTCAGCAGTGAAATGGGTCTGTATGATCCACATACCGTCAGGTCTTCATATTTTTGGGGTATCTGTGTAATTGTGGCCTGCACGAGCGTGGGGTCAGGATGCCCCCTGCTAGTGAGTCCGCAACATGTCCCTTGAGTGTGGGGCAAGGACTGGAGCAAATTCTTTGTGTAAGTCCGCTGGAAACCCGTCAGATCCTGGTGCCTTCCCCGTCTGCATGGAGCTGATGCTCTTTATGATTTTTCCCAGGTCTATTGGTATGTCCAGCTCCCCCCATCTGTCTTCTCTGGAACTGGTAGTTCCAGTCCGTCTAGGAACGTCATCCCCGTGTCCCCATTGTACACCCCGGTAGAAGGTCTCAAATGCCCGTTTGACCCCCTTTGGTTCTGTTACCAGTCTGCCTCTGCTATCCTTTATCTGCGCTATTTCCATCGTGGCTGCCTGATTTCTCAGCTGGTGAGCCAATTGATGCCCAGCCTTCTCTCCGTGTTCGTAAATGGTCCCTCGTGTCTGGCGGAGTTGGTACACTGTTTTCCGATTGGGTAGCAGTTTAATGTCCATTTGCAGCGTTTCCCTCTGCGCCAGCAGCCCGACGGTCGCGGCCTCGGACTATTTTCTGACGACTTCCAGAATGGAGTTCATCAGTTGTTGACTGGCCACCCTATTTTCCCTATCTCTGCTTGCCTTGTAGGCTATGATCTCTCCTCTAATCACGGACTTCAATGCATCCCAAGACTAGGCCATTGAAACAACCTGTGTTGGTTGCTCCTAACGTAGTCGCCTGTGGCCCGTGATATTTTTGGGCAGACGACTTTGTCGGCCAGGAGGTCCGTGTCGAGCCTCAACGTGGGGCGCTGGGCCCGGTCGGTCTCCAACCTCACGTCCATTTAGTGTGGAACGTGGACGGAGATAACGATCGCGGAGTATTCCGTCCCCGTGATCCCTGGAAGCACCGAATTCTCCACTGCATAAAAGTCAATATGGATGTATACCTTGTGTACTTGTGAAAAGTTTGCGAATTGCTCTTCTCCCGGGTGCAGGAACCTTCATGGGCCCGCCAACTCCATCTGCTCCATGAAAGCTCTTAACTCCCTAGCCATGCCAGTCTTTTTCTCTGTTCTGGGGGTTGATCGGTCGGTCAGTGGGCCCTGCATGCAGTTAAAGTCGCCCCCCATAATAGGTCGGTGTGTGTCAAGGTCGGGGATTTCCGCCATGGTCTTCTTTAGGAATTCTATGCCGTGCCAGTTGGGAGCGTACACCTTTACCAGTACGACCGGTGCCCCTTCCAGGACACCGCTGACCATGATGTACCATCCCCCTGGGTCTGTAACTGTCTTGGTTTCCCGAAACCTCGTCCTCTTATTAATTAGTATTGCTACCCCCCCTAGCCCTCGTCCCGTAGCATGAGTGGTACGTCTGTATGACACAGCCCTTCCTTACCAGCAGTCGATCCTTCTCCCTCAGGTGCGTCTCTTGTAGCTAGATTATGTCTGCTGTTAGGCTTCTTAGGTGGGCGAAGACCGTGGATCTTTTCACTGGGCCATTGAAAGCCCTTACATTCCAGGTAACAATTATGGTTGGGGAGGGGGGGGGGGGGGGGAAGTGATCACCACAGGACCTGCGGGATCACCCATACTTACCAAGTGTACGCGCCCCTGCACTTCGGGGTTTCCCTGTGTTAGGGGGCCGTCTAAAATGGCCAGGGTCGCTGCTCCCACCATTCGGTCGGGACCTGCACTCCGGGGTTTCGCTTTGGCCAGGGGGGCACCCAACATGGCCGCCAGCTATGTGTACGCCACATGGGTGCGCCGCTGCCCCCCGGGGTCTCCCTTCGCCATGATGCCCTCCTGAGTGACTGCTTGCGGCGCCATCTTGGTTCCTCGCCATGCTCCATGCCCGCCGAGGGCTGTGTCTGTATTGCTTTTCTATCTCACCCTTCTCTTTGCTTGTCTTTTGTTCTGCGCTCTCCCCCCCCCCCCCCCTCGACTCCTCACCGCCCCCGTCCCTCTGGCCCACCCCTATGTTCTTCCCCCTTCTGCCCCCCGCACCCCCTTGTGCCAGGCGCTTCCTCTCCCCTGAGAGGCGAGTCGCGGCCCTCCTTCGTTCCTGCCCTCCCGTGCTGGCCCTCCTCGCTAGTACAATGGTCCTCTTCCCAGTATTTGCCCAGCTCTGACCCTGTTTATCCACTCCTATTGGCCCTTGTCTCTTCTTCCTGACCGCTTTTCTCACCCACATTTGCCTCGCTCCACTCTTCCCATTGCATTGAGAGAGGAGACAAGTCAGGAAACAAGGCAGCATAGTCCCTCACTGAAGTGGTAAGTATCTTATTCACACCAAAGAGTTGAGTCAATTCAATTTATTGGCAAAAGCTTTTGGGAGAAAGCGAGGCACTCCGCAGTGCTCGTGGTCACCTTCTCAATTGCACAATGGCAGTTAGCCTCTTTTATACATGTACACTTGGGTAGTTCCTAATTAGCTTGGGGTGGTTACATACACGACCAATTAGGCCCCCCTAGCAACAATCAGCTTCCAATCACATTCCTCTGAGACCATCCGTTAAAAATCGTGTAACTCCTTGTTCACAATTACAAGGATAACAGGTGTCTCAATAGGTAACGGTCAGTTTGTCAGTTACAGAATGACTCGTCAATTAATCGGAACATTGCAGATGTGTTAGTAGGTCAGTTAGAGAATGACTCGCCACTAACCGTACTTATCAGGTCATTGCAGAATTAGATTGCCGTGGTAAGTGAGCTAGTATCGAATGACTCAGCAGTCCACACTATTGCAGGCATAAGCTAATAATTAAACATAATAAAATAAATAGATTAAATGAATAACCTCTAATGTAAATTTCCCTTAACAGCGCAAAATATAAAACACATGTGCACAGTTCATGATCTTATTGTCTTTGTTTGCGGTCTGTCCTCCGCTCCTTGTTCCAATGTTCCCTTTCTTTTCCGTCCCTGTGGCTTTCATTGCGGTTGCTGAAGTTCCTTCCCCAGTTTTTTTCAATCTACCAAACTCATCAGCTTCCAGTGGGACGTTAAAATGCAGCTCTTTCCCCTTAAATGTTAACCAGTCTTGCCATGAATAACACCCCAAATCGCACCTTGTTTTTGTAGAGTACCGATTTTGCCCTGTTGAACTCAGCCCTTCCTTTGGGCAGGACCACCCCAATGTCCTGATACACCCTGACATTCTTCCCTTCCCATGTGCTTGATCTGGTCTGCAAGTCCCACTTAGGATTTTCTCCAGGCCTTGGAACCGGTGCAGCTTTGCAATAATCGCTCTGGGCTGGTCGCCGGCTTTGGGCTTCGGTCGGAACGACCTGTGCACTCTGTCTATTTCTGTGGGGTTTAGAAATCCCTCCCTCCCATTAGCTTGCCCAGAATTTGGGCGATGTAGCCTGTTGGGTCGCTGCCCTCTCTCCCCACTGGCAGACACAGCATTCTAATGTTCGGCCGTCTGGACCTATTTTCCTGGTCCCCCATTTTCCCTCTTAGGCTGCCGTCGGACATTACCAACCTTTTCACGCCGTCTTCCAGAGCTACCACCCTGTCGCTCTGCTCGAAGGCGGCTCTCCTCAACTCCTAAATCCTTTTCTCCTGCGCCTCCACTTTCCTTCGATGGTCTCCTGCATTTTGTGCGTTGTCTCCGCCAGCACCTCCTTCATCATTGTGTGGATCTCCGTCCTTAGCGCCTCCTTTATGGCACTTAGCTCCTTTGTTAGGACGTTTCTCCACTCTTCCCCCTGTGCCAAGGGGGGGGGGGGGTGATGCTGCTCGCTGCGTCCTGCAAACGCTCCGCTGTGTGGTCCGCCATCCTCTTCCCTTCCAGGCTCGCCCGAACCTCCGTCTTGTCTCGTGGGGCAGCCTGCCTGCGTGTCCGCCGCTCCCGCGCTTTTCGCTCGCTGATGCTGCTCCTTGCGTCTCGCTGTCCCTTCACTTTGGGATTTTTCTTTCTTCCAGCCATATGTCTCTCGCTTTCCACGCCTCCGCTCCTTACCCTGAGGTTGCTCTCCCTTCCCCCGCTCCTCTGCTCTCGCTGGGTCTGGTCTGCCTCTGGTTTCAGGTTTGGGATTCTTTATCTGTCCGATTTTGTTTTGTTTGTGGTTGGTTCCATTCCTTTTTTTGTTTCTCCTTCTCATTCCCCTGCCCTCTCGCCGGTCAGGAGGGTCGAGAAAGATGTTTCTAGTCTGGTCGGGAGTCCCCCTTTGTGTCGTCGCTCACCTCGTGGTCGCCACCCCTCCCCAACAAACATGAAGGAAAGAACCATTATCGTTGCAGACAATCTCTTTAACAACGTAGATTGCACGTTACCCAGGTCCACACTGACTCGAGGATTGTTTTAAAAAAGCATCTGTCCACAAACCATGCTGAACAAAACCTTACTGCCCATCTGGCACCTGGATCTGGCCACATTGAAAATAAACATGTAGAAATGGCCCTGACCACATTTAATTCAACGCTAAAGGTCATTTGTGTGTATGATAGCATGTTTGAATATATCAACCCATAATGAATGGATGCACACTGATCGGAGACTGTACACACATAACGTAACTATAGTGAACTAGACCAGAGTTCAGTGAATTTACACGGGCAAACGGGACATGTCGAGAGCGAATGCTCTCCTTCTCACACGAACGTAACTGTGCGTTGATACATTTGTTCACGGTGACCTGGATCTGCCAACACCGACGTTTCCGTAGATATCCTGGCAATATCTTCATTGAATGAAGCACTTCAACCAACAAATATAACGGTATTCCACTGGACGTGTCGACAATGAGTTATGTTAAAATGCACCACTTTGCGACTGATTACTGACCACGCTGGCTCAATAATTATCATGACTGAGAACTTGACAGAGCTTTCTTTAAAAAATGCCTTCTTCACCACGCTCAGGACTGAATCCATTTGCTTTCGTCTAAACCCAAAATCCAGACAAATACGAATTTTCATAAATAAATGTAACTCGGGTCACTGTGTATTTCGCTTTTTATCTGTGTTAGACTCCGTTAAAAAATATATTCCACTGAAACACAAACAACAGCCGAGCGAGAGCTGTACAAATCTGTTTATTAAAATCAATTAAAAAATTAGAAGTCCCAAAGCAACTAATTATCTCCAGAGAGCCTGACATGAGGTATACATGTGAACATTTTCACTAAATTTCAGAACGCACTCAGAGTTTCTGGCAGAAATGCACAGAGTACCGACAGGTCCGCTTTTTGCAATTTACTACCCCGTTATTGGAGCTATCGGGGTTCCAGGTAAATCATTGTACTCGATCAGTAGCTGCGAGAAATGTTGTTTTCCTTTCACTTGCCAAGTGAGCCTGTGCTGTATCTTCATGATATGGATACTCTTTCTCCTTTCAATGGAACATATGTTTTTCTTTCCATTATGATTTCTGTCTTTTAACTGGTATAATGTCAGATATCTAAAACATAACCATGTGTCCACATTAACGCTATTTATTGGCCATTTTAAGATTGTACTTCTGTCCATTTACTTCTTTTTATTAATGGTCTATTTCCTCCATTAACGATGGCATTTGTTCCCGTTTAGAGCTTTGTTTTCCAACATTACCTGCACAATGTCTCTGATTTAATTTTGGATTCTGTTTCTGTCACTGATACCATCCCATCGCATTAATTCACAAATTCGTCCCAATTACACGGACCACCACAATAAGTAAATGTAAGTCGATTCTGTAATTGACAGGGTCACAGCTAATGAATTATCACAACGCTATCATACTGTTAATTAAGTTTAATGAGTTAATGGCGCTCTTCCTGAGAGCCAGTTATCACGCGTCTTTCGTATTGCTTCTGGCAGTCAACTAACACACTGCAACCACGGGGCAGACGTGGATCTATTTTGCCGTTTCCATGTTCCTGTGGATAAGAATCATATTCTTATGGCGATGTATATGTCGTTCTATTCTGCCGCTCAGGTCTACACTGACGGAACAATTCCCAAAAGCGATTAATTGATTAATAGGTTTGAACAATTTTAAGATTCCGGAGTGAATTAACTGAATTATTTTATTTAGAAGACATTGGTAGGCACTGAATTACTGCAAGGAAGTGTTGCATTGCGGAAGGTTTTTTCTCCAAAATAGAACTCATCATCTGCCAGTTCCAACAATACAAATCAACGGTGAAAATCCCAGTGACTATCAGCTGAATAGCTCAGAATTACAAATGCGTCCTACCCATTAACCAAAATGTTACTAGGGCACCGTGGCACACTATTCAGCATTAGACCATAAGACCATAAGACATAGGAGCGGAAGTAAGGCCATTCGGCCCATCGAGTCCACTCCGCCATTCAATCATGGCTGATTTCAACTCCATTTACCTGCTCTCTCTCCATAGCCCTTAATTCCTCGAGAAATCAAGAATTTATCAACTTCTGTCTTAAAGACACTCAACGTCCCGGCCTCCACCGCCCTCTGTGGCAATTAATTCCACAGACCCACCACTCTCTGGCTGAAGAAATTTCTCCTCATCTCTGTTCTAAAGTGACTCCCTTTTATTCTATGGCTGTGCCCCCGGGTCCTAGTCTCCCCTGTTAATGGAAACAACTTCCCTACATCCACCCTATCTAAGCCATTCATTATCTTGTAAGTTTCTATTAGATCTCCCCTCAACCTCCGAAACTCCAATGAATATAATCCCAGGATCCTCAGACGTTCATCGTATGTTATGCCTACCATTCCTGGGATCATCCGTGTGAATCTCCGCTGGACCCGCTCCAGTGCCAGTGTGTCCTTCCTGAGGTGTGTGGCCCAATATTGCTCACAGTATTCTAAATGGGGCCTAACTAATGCTTTATAAAACTTCAGAAGTACATCCCTGCTTCACAACGCCAGGGACCCAGCTTGAATAATGACCTTAGGTCACTGTGTGCAGCTTGCACGTTCTCCCGGTGCCTGCGTGGTTTCTTCCGATTGCATCGGTTTCCTCAAACATACCTAAGATATGCAGGTTAGGTAGATTGATCATGCTTCGTGTTCAGGCATGCGCAGGTTAGTTTGGATAATGGGGATAGGATGCGTAAGTAGGCGGAAGCTCTTTCAGAGAGTTGGTGCAGACTCAGTGGCCAAATTGCCCAGTACTACACCATTAGAATTATATGTAATTTCATCTGTAAAGACAGAGAAACGGCAAGTGTCCAATCAGTCTCTTCTGTTTGATACGACGTAGGAGTTGAATGTTAGGTTTTCCAAAAGTTACTTGGTTTAAAATAATTGGTTGGAAGATGCTAGCTTGATCCTCAGAGAAAACTAATTTATTCTCCTATTCATTTCCACAGTCTCTTCTCGTTGTCTCTTTCTTATTTACCCGCATCAGTGTGTTCTCTCAATGTTACTTGCACTGTCACTTCCTTACTTGACGTGCATATTTTGGTTTCAATGTGTCTTCTAACCGTCTTATTATTCGTTTGGACAGGTTAATGGCTTTCACAATTCTTGGCCTTTGATTTGCTCTATTTTCATTGGGATGGTCATTTTGAAGTAACAAATAATTCTGGACAGCTAAGGATTGACTTGCAAATCTCTCTTCCCTCTCTCCATGGTGCTAATTGCCACAATCTCAGGCAGTTTAATCCTGTTATTCTGGTCATTTTATACCAATCCTTTGTGTCTGGAATGCAGATGTTATTCATGGATCGTTATCTGATTTCAGTTCTGACGAAGAGGCATAATGGACTCCAATATTTAACTCTGTCTCTCTCTCATGGTTGCTGGGCCTGCAGAATTCTCCCAGCATTTTTTCAAATTTGGGGTCTTCCCGATCTGCAGTGTTTTTCTTTTATTCCGATCTGAATGATTCCGCGTTTATCCTGTTCCAAAACAGAGTAATTATACAGCATCTTTCTTTATGCTGTGACGATAGGAGCATAGTTAAACGACAGGGGCGAAATGCTCATTGAGCCTATTTGTTCAGCCAATTAAAGCTTCAAACTGGAAATTTCGTTATGAACAGTGTTCTATACATGGACAGAATCCTGTTGACAGAGCAACTTGGGCACTTTGGAGGATTGGAGTGTGTTTGGTTGGGTTAGTTAGTTGCATTAGTTGTGTAGCTTCAAAATGGTACCAACTGCAATGGATTCACTCACTGTTGCTGCTGGGGTAAATTCGGTACCTTCCTCCACAGGCGATGTGCTGTGGAGATTGCGACGCTCTTGGCTTGATCCGCCATCAGGTACAGAACTCACAATGGACATTCCGTGCATAGGTTTTAATGTACTTATCCAACCCTGTGTTCCTGCTTTTATTTTACTATCGTGTTTTATATTCTTATATTATTGACGTGCCTAATTTATAACACCGATGATTATTTAATTCTGGAAAACTATTGTCTAAAATTTAAACGAATATTTGCTGCTCAAGATCATACCTCAAATTAATCAATTTCACAAATAATAAAGTAAAGTCGATTGTGGTTGAGTCAACCAAATACATTCTGACCCTACTTCCTCCTTAATAAATATTATCTGTCTCTCTCCCTATCTTTCTGTCATTGCAGTTAACTTGTCGGTGATTGTGATACTATCTCGAAGAACATGCGGTCTCTCCAGATGCATCATTTATTATTTGGTGTCCATGGCGGTGTCGGATCTCCTGGTCATGGTCACTGCTGTCATGTTAAGCCGGGTTGCTGGAATTTATTTTCCATTCAGTTTCTTGTCCATCACACCAGTGTGCAGTCTCCGGGCTGCCTTAATCTACGCAGCCATTGATTGTTCTGTCTGGTTAACGGTTGCTTTCACCTTTGATCGATTTGTGGCCATTTGTTGTCAGGAGCTGAAAATAAGATTCTGCACTGAGAGAAAAGCAAGGCTAGTAATTGGGACGGTGGCAATACTAAGCTGCGTAAAAAGTTCCTTCATGTATTTTATAACCGAACCAAAGTATCTAGTTGACAATGTGCCCTGGTTCTGCAAGGTAAAATCAATATTTTACACGTCTCTTGCATGGGTCGCATATGATTGGATTCGTTCCATATTAACACCTTGTTTCCCATTCATTCTGATTTTGTTGCTCAATGCTCTGACCGTCAGACACATTATAGGGGCAAATAGAGCCCGCAAGAGACTCCGGGCCAAGAGCAATGGAGAGAATGAGTGTGATCCAGAGATGGAGAAGCGGAAAAAGTCCATGGTTTTACTCTTCACCATCTCAGGCAGTTTTATTCTGTTATATTTGTTGTTCTTTATAACGATATTGTATGTCCGAATTGCGAATCTTACGTATTCTGCAGTTTCCGATTTCAGTGATTCCACATTTATGCTTCAGCAAATCGGATACATGCTTCAGTTATTGAGTTCCTGCATTAACCCCTTTATTTATGCTGGGACCCAGAGTAAAATCAGAGCCGAGTTAATGAATGGGGTGAAATATCCCCTGAGCCTATTTGATAAAATATTAAAATTTAAATATAGAAACACCTAACATAAACTGTACATTTTAATCCAAATGAAATGATATAATAAATTCCCCAATTTTGTTCTGTTGTCCATGCAATGCGCAGCCCCATATATACGTTCACTTTGTTTAAATTGAAGAATATATAGCTAAAGCTCCGTTCATGCTCAATTCAATCTGGGAATTTGTTAGATGTCAACTCCCGTTCACCCATCCATAGTTACTGCCGCGCAATTGTTCCATCAGCCTCGGGAGCGGTATACGTCAGCATGGAATTTGGAATAAGCACCTGATGAGCCATGCAGGCATGAGTTAACTTTTTTCTTCGTATTACTAAATATGTTTTTGTTAGAAATTATAGTAACATTAATATTGTTTTTATTCTGACAATTATGTATTGTTATTATTCCGTGCTGTGCATACATCTCTGGAAAGTTCAGCACTTTTGCCAAAGCCTAATTTACCTTCTCAACCTAGCGTGCTCTCGGCAATCATGGACTGGAAGGACTTCTCTATCGTCCACATATAGGCCACAGTTCCGCTTAAACCTGTACAGGTGTTCTCCGAATTCCCCATGCTGTTCCAGCTTTTGCCCGCTTGTCGATAACTCCAAATGTACTTTATCAGCCTAAGGTTGAGCACTGCCGGGCTCTCTCACTGACTTCCAACTGACGGTGACCCCAAATCCCCAGCATTGGCCAACTGCTTGTATGAATATAAGCACTCTCGCATGCGAACCCTCTCCAGCTAACCACCACCACCCCCACCACCACCCCCCCCCCCAAAAAAAAAGGTAGTGGATTCGAGGAAATTATATGACGAGCACCCGCTGAGAACTCTCCCTCACTTCCTCAGGGGGGAGTGCTGCAGCAGAGGCTCGGTATCTGGCGGCTGTTCATGTTTTCAGAGCACAGCGATGTGAATTTGACTATTTATGCTGTACACACACGATCACTATGCTTTTTGCTATTCAGAGAGAGTCTGTCTTCCATCTATCAGCTATCACTCTTATGTCTCCATTCTCATCTTACTATGAGTCATTTACAATAATTTATCTGCGCAAGCCATCGCTTACTTCGCAGCTGTTGCTTTTGTCGTGTCTGCCACGCCGACTCCAGTTCCTATCCTTTTCCATGCTTTGTGAGTTCTATTCTCCTGAAAACCCATACATTTAATTTTTGACTTGCCGAGCAAAGAAATGCCAGATGACAATACCAGTGCCAGCAGATGTCACAGGTATGACACCTGTATGCAGTAATCTGCTGAGGAATTTGCAGAAGTCACCACTGACTCTCTCGTTTCTGCTACAGGCCAACACTTCTCGGAAAACTAATGCTGATATTTTGGAAACATCCAATGCAATAGCCCCTCATGTTTAATCTAATCTGAGGTTGCCGTCTTAATATTATCCAGTCACCTTGCAAAACCCTTCATCTTTTAATTTTTCAGCCAGCTACATAGGGTCACCGCACACCGGAATGTGACAAGAGGGTCCATTATTTGAGGAGGACTGCAAATGAAAAACATGACGGCTTGGGAATTGACATTTTATAGCTTGCCCCTCTTTGTTGTGTTGTAAGTTCAAAGCAATGATATGCGTGAATTTAAAACATTACAATCTGTAAAAGCCTAAATCCATGATCCTTGTGAAGAATCGAAATGATTCTGAAATTAAACTACATTCTCATCGGTGTGGCCGAAACCGCAATGATAATAACGAATAAAAATGGATAGACAGACCGATATAGTTACTGGATAAACAGACAGACAGTTAAATAGATATATAGGTGGACAGGCAGATAGGTAGATAGATGGATAGATAGATAGATAGATAGATAGATAGATAGATAGATAGATAGATAGATAGATAGATAGATAGATAGATAGATAGATAGATAGATAGATAGATAGACAGATAGATGGATAGATAGATAGACAGATATACAAACATACAGACAGACAGGCACAGAGAGAGAGGCATACCGACAGATGGACAGACGAATAGAGCCAGGTAGAGAGAATATAGCTCATCACTCTGCCATTGAAGGCGTTTGGGGAATTCGCGAGTTGGCACCATTTGTGAAATGCGATTTCATTTACTCGAGAAGGATCTACAGCAAAAGGCTGCCTCTAATCACACTCCCGACTTTAGTCACAAAGCAAAAAATATGGCCGTTCAGAAGTGTGATTTTTTTTTGTATCGTTGTGCCTCTGTGCAGTTCTCCGTCTTTAAAATTAAGTGATGCCATCTCAACAGACAATTTATTGGAAATCTAAATGCGGCTCCAACTCTCATCGATTAACTCAAAGTTGGAGTACACAACCGTTGAGTCAGCGATTTTGTAATTTATCATGACAGGGCGCATGCAGGAGGAATATAACATGTGGCCTGATTGATTTTGAAATGTCAAGTTTAAAATCTCGATCTATGTGGCGGTTTTCAGTGTTTATGAATGGCTTGGCATGTTTGACAATTAAATATGAACTGCGCGGCTTGGGAAAAAGGGGTAGGTAGCGGCACTGGAGACAACTGGCATCATGTGGCTATTAATTATGGCCAGCTCTTGATATTCCTTCAATGTTGTCAGTGTGTTTGCATTCGTAACTCATGCTTTGCCAAAATCAACCAAATCTGTGGCAGTGTTTATCTCACTTTGTCATGTTCTCTTTATGACTGAATTGAATAAAATATACATGGACTAATACATGGTGTTGTTATGTACCTAATGTGGGTGATTTGCTTGCATGTATATTTGCCTATATGTACGATTGTGATGTTTGTGTAAGTGTGTGAGTGTGGAGATTAGTGCCTGTTTTGTTTGTCAGTATGTTTCTCAATTTACATATCTTTCTGACCGTGTCCCTGGTTATCTCAGACACTGCCTCTTCTAAATCCACATCAGTTTACTCTGAATCCTCAGATCGAAATAGATAGGGGTCTTAAAATAGATCTTCATTCTACCTCGATATTTAAGGCGATCAATCACATAATTAACGAGTTGCCAATGCTTCTTTTAAGGCGCCACCTTGTGGATTGTATTATTCTTTCAGGCAGAAATTGTTTTTCGTGGAAACGAGGCCACTGCTTGTGAATAGGAAGGCACAATCTTTATTGGATCTGTGCGTGCTTTATCCAAGGGTTTCCTGAAGCCGTTCGAGATTGGCCAACCCTCGCATTAAAGCCCCCAAGAAGGATGATCTTTTCTTCTTAAGGGTGTAGCCACCTGGGTTGGCCATTTCCCGACTTAAAATGGAGAACCCTAAAGACTGAAGGGAAATTCAGCCACACAGGCAAAATTGAGCAAGTTTATAATAAATGTGCTTTGATTTGAATCTTACTAATTGGTGTGTTGAGTTATTGATCATTACTTGAACTTGAACCTCGTGGCGGTATCATGAAGATACCTGGCGACCCCAGAGCAAAGGTTAAACAAACAGTGCAAATTACGAATTAAGAGCCAACCAAAAGTTAGCAACAAGGGATAACAGTAAAGAATTTAAAAACAGCGACAGCTGAGAGTCAGAGCGGAGATTTATAAAGGGCAGGAGCTGAGAGTCAAAGCGGAGATTTAAAAAGATTGGGAGCTGAGTGGATCTCTTTGAGTCGCGAGCCGAGTTTGAAAAACAATCCATGAGTGACGTCATAGTAAAACGGTAAATTGATTGGCTGGTCACACTGCTAATTGCATCACTTATTCTAAAAAAAGTCAAAAAGAGAATTATTTTACGGATTAGGAATACTAAAACAAGAGGGAAATAAAAAAAGGCAAATTGAATCTAATTAAACAAAACATAGACAGATGTAAGGCCAAGTGATCTGTTGTTCATGTATGATGTGAGAGCAGGTGGACCTCATTGTGGTTCTCAATGGCCACATCTGTCGTAAGTGTTGCTTGTTGGAGGAACTCTGGCTTACAATTGATGAGCTGGATTCTGAGCTTCGGACGCTGTGCCACATCAGAAAGGGGAGAGGTATCCGGACATTGTGCCTGAGGAGGCAGTCACACTCCTTAAACGAACTAACTTGAATTCGACCAGTGGTCAGGGAGAGGAGGGTGTGGCGGCGAGTGAGGCAGGTAGAGGATTCCAGGATGGAGCGTTGTCGGAGCCTCAGCCCTTGACCTTGTCCAACAGGTTTGAGATTCTTGCTCCCTTTGTGGACAGGAATGAGGACTTCAGGGAGGTTGAGCAATTTGACCGCAACGGCATGGTACAGAGAGCCGTTCAAATGGGTGGGGGGTTGGGTTGGGGGGGGGGTGGTTTGGGGGGAGGGCAAGAAGAGAGAAAATAAATGTCGTCGTAATTGTGGTAATATATTTAGGGGAATAGGCATTGTTCCCTGTGACCAGGATCGAGAGTCAAGAAGACTGTGTTGCCTGCTTGGTGCTCGGGTTTGGAATATCTCACCTGGGCTCCAGAGGAACTTGTCAGGGAGGGTAAACGACCAACGTAGAAAATACGGTGCAAAAGTAGGCCATTCGGCCTATCGTGTCTGCACCGATCCACTTAAGGCCTCACTTCCATCTTATCCCGTAACCCAATAACCCCTCCGAACCCTTTTGGACACTAAGGGCAATTTAGCATGTCCAATCCATGTAACCTGCTCGTCGTTGGACTGTGGGAAGACACTGGTGCACCCGGAAGAAACCCATGCAGACACGGGGAGAACGTGCAGACTCCGCTCAGGCAATGACCAAATGGAGAACTGAACCTGGGACTCCGGCGCTGTGAAGCAACAGTGCTAATCACTGTGCTACCGTACTGCCCATCTAGTTCTTGCAGTCTACGTAGGTACCAACGATATAGTTAGAACAAGAATATAATTTCTGTTGTAGGAATATAAGCATCTAGGGGATAAATTGGTTTAGCACAAGGTTAAATCGCTGGCTTTGAAAGCAGACCAAGGCAGGCCAGCAGCACGGTTTAATTCCCGTGCCAGCCTCCCCGAACAGGCGCCGGAATGTGGCGACTAGGGGCTTTTCACAGTAACTTCATTTGAAGCCTACTTGTGACAATAAGCGATATTCATTTTCAATTAAAAAACAATAGCAAAAAGGTTATAATCTCTGGATTACTACCTTTTCCACGAACTAATTGGCACAGGGCCAATAAGATTAAAGCGGTAAATTCCTGGCTCAAAGGTTGGTGTGGGAGAAATGGATTTAAATTCATGGGACATTGGCACCAGTACAGGGAAATGCTTTTCCGATGGAATGGTCTTCACGTGAATCAAACTGGGACCAGAGTGCTGGCGAATGGTATTACCAGAGCTGTAGATAGGGATTTAAACTGTAGTGGTGGGGAGGATTCAGTTGTGTGGAAAATTAGAAAACCAAAGTCAAAGGTGAAGTGAGAGTGCAGGTTAATCATGAGGGCGTCAAAACAAGTTAAAGGGGCCGAAAGGTCAGAAGTGGTGAGTAAAGTTTCCAAAACACGTAATAAAGCAGAGAATATAGAAAGCGACAGGAATCCAAATTCAGGCACAGCAAAAGAGGGGACAACAATGTGAAAAAGGGGGGGAGCCATCACAGGGCTGTGATGTTGTGCCTAAATGCGCGCAATTTATGAAACAAGATAAATAAGCTTGCTGCACACAGTGAAATTGGCCTGTACGATGGTGTGGGCAACACAGAGACGTGGCTGCAAAGGGATCTAAATATCCAAAGGTATGTATCAAAAGGACAGGCAGATGGGCAGAGAGGGCGGAATTGCACTGTTCGTCAGAAATTAAATGAAATCGATAGCAAGAAGGATATAGGGCTGGAAGACATCGAATGTGTCTGGGTAGAGTTGAGGAATATCAAAGGAAAACATATCCTGATTAGAGGCGTATACAGGCACCCGAGCACTGATCATGAGATAGAAAATACACAGAAAAGGGGAATAATACAGTAATTATGGGGGACTTCAATATACAGATGGACTGCGAAATTAAGGTTGGTAGCAGGTCCCAAGAAAATGAATTTGTGGAATGTCTATGAGAGGGAATTGTTTTGAACAGCTTGTGGTACAGGCCACTAGGGAGCAAGGAATTCTGGATTTAATGACGTATAATGAGGCATACCTGAACAGGGAACTTAAGGTAAAGAAACCCTTATCGGGCAGTGACCACAATACGAGAGAATTCACCCTGCAGTTTGAGACGGAGAAGCTGGCATCAGGTGTAATGGTTTTATATTTGAAAAAAGGTAACTACAGAGACATGAGGGAGGAACTTCCCACAGTTAATTTGAAGGAGACACTGCCAGGGAAAATAGTTGAACAGCAATGGCTGTTTTGGGGTCACTTGGGAGACACGGCAGACATTAATTCCAAGGAGGAGGAAGCAAGCACAGGGGAGGATAAGGTAGCCATGGCTGAGAAAGGAAGGCAATGCGAGTAGAAAAGGAAAGGAAAAAGATATACAATGCGGCGAGGATGAGTGGGAAGCCAGATAATTGGGAAGCCTTTAAAAGCAACCAAAGGACAACTACAAAAGCAGTAAGCGGGGAGAAGATGAAGTATAATTGTAAGCTAGTTAATAATATAAAAGAAGATTGCAAGGAATTTTTTCTATATATATATAAGGTAAAAGAGAGACAGGAACGAATATTGGACCCCTTGAAAATGAGGCTGGAGAAGTAGGAATAGGGAACAAAGAAATGGCAGAGAAACTGAATAAGACTTTGCATCAGTCTTCACTGTGGAAGACATCAGGGGCATAACAGAACTTCAAGAAGGTCAGGGGACAGATGTGAGTGAAGTCACCGTCAATAAGGAGAATATGCTGGGGAAAGTGAAATGTCTAAATGTGGATAAATCACCCCGATCGGATCGACTGCACCCCAGGTTTCTGATGGAGATAGGCGGGGAGGTGGGGGCGTTCTGAAGGCTTTAGCGATGACCTCTCAGGACTCACTAGAGGCAGGGAGGGTACCTGATGATTCCAAAATGGCTCATGTAACACGCCCGTTTAAGAAAGGAGGGAGGCAGAAGACGGAAATTGTAGGCTGTTAACCTATCTTCCGTTGTTGGTAAGATTTTAGAGTCTATTACTAAGGCCAAGATTGCGGAGTACTTAAAAGTGCATGGTAAAATAGGACTGACTCTACACGGATTCCTCAAGTGGAGGTCATGCCTGATCATTCTGTTAGCATTCTTTGAGGTCATATCGAGGAAGTTAGACGACGGAGAACCAGTGGACGTGATCTATTTGGATTTGCAGAAGTCGTTTGTCAGGGTGCCATAAAGGAGGCTGACAAATAAGATAATACCCCATGGTGTTAGGAACAAAGTACCGGCATGGATACAGGATTGGCTGACTGGCAGAAGGCAGAGTTGGGATAAGGGGGTCATTTTCAGGATGACATCCGGGGACTCCTGGTATTCCCGCGGGGTCAGTGTTGGGACCAAAGCTAGTCACACTGTGCATAAATTATCTGGAACAAGGAACTGAGAGCATTGCTGATATGTTCGCAGGTGACGCAAAGATGATTAGAGGGACAGTTCTGTTGAGGAAGCAGAGTGATGGCAGAAGGACGTGAAAAGGCTCGGAGAGTGGCAATGAGGTGGCTGATAGAATACAATGGAGTAAAGTGTGAGGTTGTACACTTTGTGGGAAGAAAGAGGCGTGGTCTGTTTTCTAAACGGGAAAAGACTTCGGAGATCAGATGCACAAAGGAATTTAGGAATCCTAGTTCAGTATTCTCTGAAGGTTAACATGTAGGTTATGGGAGCAGGTAGCGTAGTGGTAATGTCATTGGACACGTAATCCAGATACCCAGGATAATGCTCTGGGGTCCCAGGTTCGAATACCACCGTGCCAGATGGTAAAATATGAATTCAATAAAAATCTGGAATTAGAGTTCCAACGATAACCATGAAACCATCTCCGATTGCTGAGAAAGCCATCTGGTTCCATGAAGGAAATCTGAAACAGTAATGTTTCATGGAATGTTTTCTGCTATCCTTAGCGGGTCCGGCCTACGTGTGATTCCAGATCCACACAGCGATGCAGTTGACTCTTAACTACCCGCCACTGAAATGGTCTCGGAAACCTCTCACTTCAAGAGCAATTAGGGTGGAACAGCACATGCCAGGCCAACCATTGACGCCCACATCCCAAACAACAAATCAAAAAAACAGCAAGTTAAAAAAAAAGTTCGCTTCCATTTAAGAAGGCAAATACAATGTTATCATTCATGTCGATAGGGACATTATACAAGAGCAGCAATATACTTTTGAGGCTGTATAAGGCTCTTGTCAGACATCATTTGGAATATTGTGAGCCGTTTTCTGCCCCGTTGGATGTACGGCCCCTGGGGAAGGTCCACAGAAAGCTCACAAGAGTGATCCCCAGAATAACGATTTTGTCATATGATGAGCGGTTGAGTCTGTACTCGATAGGAGTTGGGAAGGGTGAGCGGGGATTTCATTGAAACTTACAGAATGCCACGACGCCGAGATAGAAGGAACGTGGAGAGGATATTTCCACGAGGAGGAGAATCTGGAAACCGAGTACACCGCCTCAGACTGAAGCGACAATCGTTAAAGTCAGAGATGAGGAGGAATTTCTTCAGCCAGAGAGTAGTGAATCTGTGGGACTCATTGCCGATGTGGAGACCAAGTCACAGCGTGTCTTCAAGACAGAGACAGATAGCATCTTGATTAATAAGGGGATCATGGGTTATTGGGAGAAGATAGGAGAATGAGAAACATATCAGCCATGACTGAAACGTACAGCGGTCTTGATGGGCCGAAAGGTCAAATTCCGCTCCTATGTCTTCTGGTCTTATGGTCTTATCGATGTCAGATTGGACCATTTCCTCTCCATTGGAGTCAAAGGATGGGGCATAGGATCTGATCACGGTGGCAAATGGATTAGGCTCAGCCGTAGGTGAAATCACACGAAACTTACATTTGCATCATTTGGGACTTCTGGCAGTGCATTCAAGATCGTTTTTCAATTCCAAAACCAACTCGATGGACATGAGTGTCGCTGTCAGCCTTTAATTTCCATTAGAAGGTTAATCCCGCTGATTGTTCCTTCGCCAGCTCTTCCACCAATTTACAGTCTCTGCAGCTCTTGATTTTGGGTTGCCTTTCCGGTTGGTCAGCTTTACGCCTGCCCATCAGAGGTGGAACATTCCAAGGCGCAGAATTTAAAATAATCTTAATGGTTTATCTTAATCTAAATATCATTCTAGTCATCAAAGGATTTCCGGAGTTCCCATTTATGAATATATAATTTGACTTTCCCTTGACTTATTCTGTAAAAGTAACACATTTTAAAGTAACCTGCCAAACGTTGATATATGTTACGGAGATCCACTCTGACTCAATTTAAGTTCCTCTGCGCCAACTAATTATAATTATCCTGAACTTCCCCATGTTCCCGTCCATGGACAACTTAAACCTATTAACAAAATTATCATTGTCTCCGAAATGCCTCCAGCGCTCAGAGCCTGCGCAGACCAGCTGGCGAGTGTATTCGCAGATACCTTCAACACCTCATTCCTCCGCTCTGAGGTCCCCACCTCCTTCAAGAAGACCACCATAGTACCAGGACCAAAGCAGAACAAGATGGTGCAACAAAGTTGAACAATGACTACCGACTGGTGGCCCTGATGTCTGCTTTCATGAAATGTTTCGAGCGGCTAGCCATGAGACGGATCAACACCAGCCTCCCAGATGGTCTCGATACACTGCAGTTTGCCTATCACAGCAACCGGTTCACAGCAGATGCTATCTCCCTGGCTCGACACTCAACACTCGAACACCTCGAGAACAAGGACACCTACGTAAGACTGCTGTTCATAGACTACAGATCTGCATTCAACACCATTATCCCGACCAGACTAATAACCAAACTCTGCAATCTTTGACTTGACCCCTCCCTGTGCAGCTAGATACTTGACTTCCTCACCAACAGACCGTAATCTGTCAGGATAGGCAACAGCACCTCCTCCACAATAGTCCTCGACACCGGGGCCCCGCACGGATGTGTACTCAGTCCTCTACTGTACTCCCGATGCACACATGACTGTGCGGCAAGATTTAACTCCAACTCAATTTATAAATTTGCAGATGACACGACTGTAGTGGGCTGTATCGCAAACAAAAACGAATCAGACTACAGACGGGAGATAAATCATTTGGTTGCATGGTGTAACGAAAACAGCCTCTGTCTAAATGTCGGAAATTCCAAGGAACTGATCATGGACTTCAGGAAGCATAGCACGACTCACACTCCCGTTTGCATCAATGGCTCCGAAGTGGAGGTGGTCGATAGCTTTAAGTTCCTGGCAGTCGCCATCACCAACAGTCTGTCCTGGTCCACTCACGTTGATGCAGCAGTCAGGAAATCCCATCAAAGTCTCTACTTCCTGCGGAAGTTAAAGAAATTCGGCATGTCTGTATCGACTGTCACAAACTTCTACAGACGTGCCATGGAGAGTATCCTATCCGGCTGCATCACAGCTTGGTATGGCAACTGCTCGGTCCAAGATCGCAAGAAACTGCAGACTGTGGTGAACTTATCCCAACGCATCACACAAGCTTGCCACTCTCACATTGATTCTGTATACACTTCCCGCTGCCTCAGGCAGGCAGACAGCATTACCAGAGACCCGTCTCACCCAGGCATTGTCTTCTTCCGGACCCTTCCATCAGGCATAAGGTACAGAGGTCTGAAGACCCGCACATCCAGACATAGGAATAGTTTCTTCCCCACAGCTGCAACGACGCCCACTCGGACTGATCTGTTACTTGTAAGAACACTATTTCCGATGCCCAGTGCTGCTCTTTGTCATGTATTTGCTTTGTTTAGCCCCTTGTTCCGCACTTTAACCAATCACTGCTTGTCGATGTACCATTTGTCAATGTACTCTGTTGATTATTCTTCTTTTTGTCTATTACGTACGCACTGGCCGTAGAAAAATACTTTTCACTGTACTTCGCTACATGTGACAATAAATCAAATCAAAAAAATGTTGTCTCACTTTACCTATTTGGCCTACCTCATTCCCAAGGAACAGTTCCAGTATTGACTTATTTCCAGTTGGCCGGAAACACAGCCTCGGAGATATATCCCGCACATGTAATTCTGCGCCAGTCTATTTTCTCTTAATCAAAGTCCGCTTCATAATGACTCCAGAATGCTTCCACTTGTCTTTAATTTCATGGCAAGTTTATTATTCACCCACTTCTAATTAGATTATGGCGGTATGCTGCATCGGGAAATGCATTTTCTTTGTTCTATAGCTCTGCTAAAATGAATTCTCTCCTCCACAGATCCCAGACGTTCTTTCGGTATTAGTGAAATGTTCTCCTGAATCAATAGCACACCTACAAAGAAAACTCCCTATTTTCTTCCTTTGTTATATTTCCTGAACATCTTTTTCCAGGATCAATGAATAAGGGCCTGAACATTATATTTTCACATGATAATCGGCGCCTGTAACTCCCAGACTTTACTTACCCCTCAAGGTGCATTCAAAAACATGTGGAAACCCAGTTGTGGACTTTACTCACTTGTCCCTATCTCTAAAGCGATCCTAACACGTACCGTTTCAATTTATAGTGGGACATGGTTTATCCTGTATCATGTATATCTTAGTATTACTCTCTGTTGTTAATTATTTTCTTTTTAAAATATTTTTATTTCGAGATTTTTAATATTGTAAAACACAATATAGATTAATCTGCACAACCCAAATGCAATCTACAAAGACCAAATATTAAATATAACCCCCAAGTTCAATACCTCCTTATCAACACCACCCACCAACCCCACCCCCACCCCCACCATCACCACCTCCACCACGACCATCCGCCTCTCCCATCCCCTTTTTCTGTCTAAAATGCATGTTTTTGTTTTTGTTTCATTTTCATACACAGCAAGTTCGTATAGGGACACATCTTTTATAAAATGATCAATGAATCCTAGTGGGCCGCACGTATTTACAAGCTTTCAATTGGGGTGTGGTCCGCTTATGTGCCTCCGTATTCTCCCTCCCGTCGCTATCCCCTCTACTATCCCACCCTCCCGCTCGTGCCTCCATTTCGTTGGTGCTGGCGTTATCTCTGTTCTCCCATCCCCTTTCCTCTATTCGATGTTGGCTACAAAGCGTTACTGGAGCAGGTTGGTGAATGGCCTCCATGTCTTGTAGAAGCCCTCCTCCGACCACGGGATGGCGAATTTGATTTTCTTGAGTTGCAGAAATTCCGACAGGTCGGTCAGCCAATCTGCAGATTTGGTGGTACTGTTGATCGCCAGCCAAGCAGGATTCTTCGACTGGAGATTTGGGTTGCAAAGGCTAGGGCGTCGCCGCCCCCTCCCCATATTGAATTCTGGTTGGCCTGATACCCTGAAGACTGCCACTTCTGGACACGGTTATTCCCTCACCCCCACAAAGTTGGACATTGCCTCGATGACGTCTGTCCACAACCTGACCTGCCTGAGGCATGCCCAGAATATTTGGTTGTGTTTGGTCAGGCCTCCTGGCACGGTTCAGATTTGTCCTCCACCTCCGAGAAGAACCTGCTCATTCGGGTATCTGGTTAGAGGCGCTCTGTGCACGACCTTTAGTTGCATTAGACATAGCCTTGCCTAGACGAGGGTGGAGTTGACCCGGTTCATCGCTTCGCCCCAGTGTCCCCACCCTATTTCGATCCCTAACTGTTCCTTCCATTTTTCACTTGTCTCTTTCAGTGAGTGCGGCCCTTTCCAGACTCTCGCTCATACAGGTCCCTACCGTCCACCCCCCCCCCCCCCCACCCACCCCACCCCACCCCTCCTAAGTCGCCCGTGTCCAACAGTTCTTCTAATATTGTGTGTCCTGGTGTCCGTGGGTATCTCGTCGTTTCCTTACAGAGAATGTTATTGACTTGTATGTGTCGTACGCCGTTCCCCCTGCTCAGTTGAACCATCTCCGTCAGTTCTTCCCGCGTTGTCAGCCAGTGGTCCGTGTCGACGTCACGAACTGTCAGTGTCCCCCGCGTCCTGTCCCCGCCTTTTAAAGGTGGCCTCTATTTTGGCTGGCGTGTGTCTGCGGTTGTTGCATTTGTGGACATTTTGGTCAGACAAAAGTGTTGTCTTAGTTGGTTCAACATCCGGAGTGTGGCGATTACCATTGGATTTGTTGAGTGCTTGGCTGATGAGGATGGGAGCGCTGCTGTTGTCAGGGCCTGGAGGGACATCCCGATGCAGGAGCTTGTTTCCTTTCTTACACATATGCTTCTGGCACCTTTACCCATCCCCTCACGCTGTCTGCTGTGGCTGTTCAGTGTCAGTATTGCTGGTTTTGAAGGGTCTGGCCTCCCATGCTTCTCGTTCTTTACTAGACATTTTGGGGGATTCTTATATCCCCGCCTCCTCCTTTCACACACTGACCCAACACGCGCAAACGCCATGGTCATTTTGACTGTTGTGTTAAGGAAACCCTTGGGGATGTCCATCGATATGGATCTGAACAGGAAGATGAATCTGGGAAGTACGTTCATCATGATCGTTTCCACCCTCCTCGACAGGGAGAGTGCGAGAATGGACTCCCTCTGCACGTCCTTTTTTACTTCCTCCAACAGACTTGCCAGATTCCATTTGTGGATCCATGGCCAGTCGTGAGCATTCTAGATCTCCCAGCTAGCGGAATTTGCTTCGGGCTTGTTCAAATGGCAGGACCTCCACCTGTGTCTCTCTTCCTTGCAGGTTCACCGGAAGATTTCACTTTTGCTCAAGTTGCGTTTTTAGCACGAGAAGGCTGCAAACTCTTTCAGGAGCGCCATGGTCCTTCCCATGCTGTTTTGGAGGTCTGTGACGTAGAGGAGCAGGTCGACTGCATAGACAAAGACTCTGTGCCCTCTGCCTCCTCTCCATTACCCGTTCCAGTTTTTCGCTGCAGTGTGATCGCTAGTGGTTCGATTGTTTGGGCAAATAGCAGCGTGGTTCGCCGTCAGCCCTGCCTTAGCCTCTGTACAGCTGGACGTATTTAGAACTGGTGGTGGCGCTGTGCAGAAGTTGTACCAACGCTGTGAAACCTATTCGAAGCCCGAACCACTCCACTACCTGTATGAGGTATTTTCATTCTACCCTGACGAAGGTCTTTTCTGCATCCCGGGAGATGACCACCTCTGGTGTTCTCTCATCAGAAAGTGCCATTAGCACGATTAGCAGGCGCCTGATGTTGGAAGTTAGCTGCCCACACTTAATAAAGCCCGTTTGGTCCTCCGCGATCCTGCATGTGGAGTCGGTTTGTGTATAAGCCGAGGATTTCCGCTGTGACCTTCGTTATAAAGTCCGTGCCATCCCAGCTGGGAGCGTACACCATAACAAGGACCACTGGTGCACCTTCCAGGGCACTGCTGACCATGCTGTACTGTCCCTCTGGGGCATAACTGTCCTCATCGCTTTAAACAATGTCATCTCATTAAGCACTATGACCAGCCCTTAGCTCTCGTCCCGTAGCATGAATGGTACGCCTGTCCCACCCATCCCTGCCTTCCCCGCAGTCGGTCCTTCTCCCTCAGGTCTGTCTCTTGGAGAAACAGTATGTTGGCTTTCATACTTTTCACGTGGGCGAAGACTCTTGATATTTTCACTGGGCCGATAAATCTCCTGACATTGCAGATGATTATTCTCTTGGGCTTTTTTGTCCACCCCCCACCCCAACGGGACCAACGATAGCAACATTGTGGATGCGCTCCTGCATTTTGTGGTTTCCCTTTGTTGGGGACCCATCCAAAATGGCCACAGTTACAGTACTCAATATGAGACCGGGCCCCTGCGTCCAGGCGTGGCCATTTGTCCAGGGACCACCTAACATGGCCGCCAACTGTGTTTACGTCATGTAAATACGTACTCGGAGGGGATACGGCATTGTCCCTCGATAAGTAAACCAGAAACCCAGGAGAATGCTCTAGAGACCTGGGTTCGAATCCCGCCAATGCATTTAGTGAAATATGAATTGCACAATAACTTGGAATTAAAAGTCTAATGACACCATGAAACCATTGTCGGTTGGTTGTACTAATGTCCTTTAGGAAAGGAAATTTGCCGTCCTTACCTGGTCTGGCCGACATGTGAATTCAGACCCAGAGCAATGCGGTTGGCTCTTAATTGCTCCCTCAAGGGCAATTAGGAGCCGGCAATAAATACTGGCCCAGCCAGCGAAGCCCACATCTCAAGAACGAATAACACATGTGAGTTAGCCCGTGCTCTCCAGGAATTCCCTTTGCTTGGGAATCCTTCAAAGTGGTTTCTTGTGATACCATCTTGTCCCCTGTTGCCATCTGCAGCCTGTTGTAGCTAGCCTAGAACCATGATCGTTCCTTCATCCCGTTGTTCTCCCTATGGTTTAGCACTCTTCCCCTTCTCTACCACCTCCCACTATTATCTACCCCCTCCCTCTCTGCCACTCTGCCTGCCACCTCTCCTGTGGTGTTGACATCCCCTCCCCCGTCACCAGGCGCTTGCTCCTCCATGAACAGCGCAGTATGTGGATTATATAAACGGAACAGTGGCTGACTATATTAATAACGCAGTGTGTAGATTATATAAACAAGGCATTGTATGGATTATAAAAACAGAGCAGTGTATGGATTATGCAAATAGCAAAGTGTGTGAGTTGTAGTAGCAGTGAAAGATGTATATTAGTAGAACAGTGTGTGGATTACATTAACAGACAGTGTATGGATTATATAAAGAGAGCAGTGTGTGGGTTATATAAACAGTGTAGTGATTGGATTATATAAATAGAACATAGTGTGGATTGCATTAGCATCGGCGTGCAAGCAGAACATGGACTCTGATAAATTAATCTAGTTTTTGTTTTATTTATTTCTGTCCTTTCGTTCGTGTATGGAAGAGTGCAGTTTATGGATAATCACGAGGGCAAATTCAGGCCTTCTCTGGTTAATGTGGTCCATAGTCTACATAAACAAAGTGCCTTGATGGTCAGACGACGACAGACAATCTGCACGATACCCCCCTGATCGACTTTGAGCATTTCACACCTCATGCCTCCTATCTTCCTTGTGCAGATACATAGTATACATGGAACATACAGTGTAGAAGGAGGCCGTTCGGCCCATCGAGTCTGCACCGACCCACTTAAGCCCTCAATTCCATCCTTTCCCCGTAACCCAATACCCCTCCTAACCTTTTTGGTCACGGTGGCAATTTATCATGGCCACTCCACCTAACTTTGGACTATGGGAGGAAACCGGAGAACCCGGAGGAAACCCACGCAGACACGGGGAAATGTGCAGACTCCACACACACAGTGACCCAGTGGGGAATCGAACCTGGGACACTGGAACTGTGAAGCGACAGGACTATCCACTTCTGCTACCGTGCTGCCTTATTCAATTTTAAGCTGGCGGTTACAGGAAGACTTCACAATAGGAAGAGAAATGCGTTGGAAGGTGTTAGGTTATTGTTCGTGGAAGTGTGGTGGTGCTGTTTGGAATGGACTGCAGACGGGTAACTGAGGCGAAAGAAGGGTAGAAAACAGCCTTGGAAAGAAGGACATTTCGCAGGCCTTTGGGAGCTCTCAAAGGGACTGTTGAAATTAAATAAGGTAGCTCACCAAGACTCGTTCGACTGCACCTTCAAAGTACGCGACATTTTCTACTTGCGAGGGATAGGGCAGCAGAAAAACCGCCAGCAAGTTTTCCCCCTTGCTGAAAATGCTGACGAGGAACTAAATCACCATTCATTCATTGGAGCGGGGTAAAACTCTGGAACTACCTTCCTAACAATAGTTTAGATATTCCTCTCCGCTGCATGTAGGTTGCTTCCTGCCACTTTATCCAGCAGAAATAGTGATAACACTAAATGGTGTCTGGACGGGAACGCTCACATCCCATGAAATAATTACATACATGCATCTAATCTGAACAGGTTTTGAGTCGACTGCAGATTCTGAGAAACCTACATCTATAATTCGTGAAGACATTTTCTTTCTTTGGTGGCATTTGAGGATCGTTTGAGGACTCTGTGTCTGTACTGGTTGGAGTTTAGAAGGATGAGAGGAGATCTTATTGAAACTTGCAAGGTTCTGCGTGGCCTGGATAGAGGATGTTTCCACTTGTAGGAAAACCTAGAACCAGAGGACACCATCTCGGACTAAAGGGACGATCCTTTAAAACAGAGATGAGGAGGAATTTCTTCAGCCACAGGGTGGTGAACCTGTGGAACTCTCTGTCGCAGAAGGCTATGGAGGCCAATTCACTGACTGTCTTTAAGACAGAGTTAGCTGGTTCTTCATTAATAAGGGGATCAGCGGTTATGGGGAGAAGGTAAGAGAATGGATATGGAAAAATATCAGCCATGATTGAATGGCAGAGCAGACTCGATGGGCCAAGTGGCTTAATTCTGCTCCTATGTCTTATGGTCTTATGACATCATGTTGGAAGTTCCGCCCATTGGGTTCCGTTCGGTGTGCGCTTTCTCCTCTAAACGGCTTATAATTCATATTAAATCATGTCGCTGCGGATGATGGAATCTGAAACAAACATAAAATGCTGGAAAATTTCTGCAGGTTTCACAGTATCTGTCGAGAGAGAACGGAGCTAAAACTTCGAGTCTGGCTGTTCTCAAGGGAATACTGATTTTTGGTGGACTTGCAATGACGAGTACAATAGTTAACTGCCAATGATAGTTAACTGCCAAGCTCTATTTAAATTTGTATCAGGTGCGTGAACAACAATTGTTCATGCCATTGACCCTAAGAATGCACCAGAAAACGGCCGTTACGTATTTTGATTTCGTTAAAGCTGGCGGAATATGTGCACATGTTCTTTTTGGCTGCATCAATCGGACCCGCTGTATTGATACAAACAGCTTTATTATGCGTGCGTACACCACTCTGGGAGCCGAGCTGATAATTTTAAATTGCTTCTCAGAATAATTCTTAGCACACTCAGGATTGTTCAGCAAACGTTATCTCATCGCAAAATCTATTGTGGGACACTATGCTTTGTGTGCTCCATGACATCGCTTCTATCAGAGTCCACTTGTCAATGAATTAGCACTCTCGTGTCATAAAATGTAATTTGTTGTTATCGTTCCATTTGGTGTTCTTGCGAATTAACCCTAATTAATGAATTCAAGACGCAAAGCTTTGTCAACATTTGTCGTTTTCAGGACTGCTCATCAGACTTTTGGAAAAACACCTGATAATCGTCAGTGTTTAGGCATATCGAGCAAGCAGTACTATTTAAGCAAAGTCAAAAAAGCAGTGTTTGAAAACAAATATCATAAGAACGCATGATCCCAGATACATTCAAATCAAAAGTCACTACAAACCGCCAGTGTGCGCATTATTTTCACAGTAAGTTACAATAAACAAAAGTAAAGGAATATCCTTTTGGTTTGTATTTTCAAGTGGCCTGGCCTTCGTTGCCTCGGCGATAATTAGTTCCATTGCAAATTGCCTTGAGAACTTGATGCTGAATAGTATTTTTCTTTTTTTTATATTTTATTGAAGGTTTCATATTTAACAAACGCGAACGCAACTACAACATAACAACTGCGTTGACCGCCCAGTCACACATGAGGAAATTCGGTAGTACTAGACCGCCCCCC
The DNA here is from genome assembly GCF_047496885.1 of Scyliorhinus torazame. NCBI lineage: Eukaryota > Metazoa > Chordata > Chondrichthyes > Carcharhiniformes > Scyliorhinidae > Scyliorhinus > Scyliorhinus torazame. The sequence continues at coordinate 182,288,836 of NC_092711.1, read as the reverse complement.
CCCCCCCCCCCCCCCCACGGTCTTCCCTTCTGGCCCACACCCTGCGAATTCTCGGCACCCTACCAGCCCATACAAAGGAATTCACTAACTTGTTCATTCTGACAAAGAACGATTTAGCAAGAAAAACTGGAAGACATTGCAATAAAAACAGAAACCTCGGCAGAATGTTCCCTTTTAATGATTTGAACTCTGCCTGCCAGCGATAGCAGAAGACTACTGCAACTCTGCAAATCCAGTCTCACCTTACAAAACAAACTTATAACGTTTACCTTATGACGCCTATGCCAATCATATGTCACCTGAATGTCCTGACACTGAAAGCTGCCTCTGGTCCGGTATGAGGGTAACGCCCCTAGATTGGCTCCCATCCCTGGGGGATTAACTGGGAAGTAATCACTTTTCCCCAGATTTAACCTATAGCCCACAAAGGAGCCCAGACTGATTAGCAGTCTCCTAATCTCATCTACAGAGGGGGACTAGATCTGTAACATACTGGAACAGATCATCAGCATTAAGTAAGAGCCTCGGCACACTTCTCCCCCTCCCCGATTAACCCCACTCCATTCCCCGAAAGCCGTCAATGCCATCGCCAGAGGTCCTATCGTCAGAGCGAAAAGGAACAGCGACAATGGGCATCCCAATCTTGCACCCCTGCTCAGAGGAAAGTATCCAATGTTGTCGCATTGGAAAGAACGCTAGCCTTGGAGTTCGTAGACAGCAACTGTAGCCATGAAATAGAATTCTGCCCGAAGCCAACCCTCCCAAGTACCTCAATGAGGTATTTCCATTCAATTCTGTCGAATACTTTCTCTGCATCCATAGCTATAATCAGCTCTGGCTCTGGGGCCAAAGACGGCTAGAGGCTAGAAAACCCTTGAGAAATACTAACATCGTCCCAATTAGTGACATATACAATCACCATGACTTCCAGAGTACCTGCCAAGGATCCACTCGCTATTACGTACCTACCGTTAGGGGTCAGCCACAATCCGATAGTCAAAAAAGGCACTCGTTTATTAATCAAAATCTCTATGGCCCGGGCTCTACAATCGTAGCCCTGGTGGGGCGCGTGCCCGACGCATTCCTTCTGGATTCTGGAGTCTGGCCTAGTCCCTCACTCGCAAATGGGTCTCCTGAAGAAACACCCCATCAACGTTTAAGTTCTGTAGATGGGAAAAGCCTCTTGGTCTGTTCACTGGGCCACCCATTCCCCTTACGTTCCAGGTGTCCGGGCGAAATAAGGGTTTCCCAACCCCCGCCCCCCCTTCCCGAGTCAGCCATTTTCACCACCAGGAATAAGAAAGTAAACCTGAAAGAGGTCTCGATGAAAGGACCCCCATAGAAGACAGCCACGTCTGCACGCAGAAAATTACAAAGAACATTCCAGAACAACGATCAGCCAGCTAACCCCGCCTCCAGCCACCCACCCCATTCTTTCCAAATACCCGAACTTGAACCTGATCCACAGTTTCAGCTCCCCCCGCCGTAACCCGGACACCAAGCACATCAAACCAGTTAGTACTCGTTATACGGCTGCACCTCCGCTCTCTACCTCACTCCCGTTCGCCAGCATAATACGCCGCAAGAGAGGTAGCTCCCATTAGTACAATAAAAGGGTCAAGATCATTGCCCAATATGAGAATAAACTATTTATAGAAAGAGAAATACAATGATCCATCAAATATACAATGTATAGGTTTCTCCTTATTCCTTCAACTAGAGAAAACAAACTTCGACCACCGATGATTAGGAACTATATACAATAATACAGTAAATCCCACAACCACACTCAGCCCGCAATTTCATCAAGACATTTCAGATAAAGATATTCCACATATTAACCTTTCGTTTAATTGGCCCTTAGTCCATGTTTGTTGGTCAACTCCTCCATCTCTTCAGGTATCTCAAAAAGGAGTAATTGGCTTTGTGCGGGACCCGCAGCCTCGACGGGCAAACCAATCCGAAATGATGCCCTCCTTGTTGAACACTGCTTTATCTTGTTAAAGGCCGTCTACTTCATCGCCAGCTCTACACCCACATATTGATACACTCGTGCAGTGCTTCCTTCCCATTTCACGTCACCGTGCTCCTTGGCCCACTGCAGGACAGGTTCCTTATCTCAGAAGCTACGAAACCGAATGGTCAACGTGCGAGATGGCTCATTCGGTCTCGACCTCTTCCTACTGTCCGATGAGCCCTGTCGATTACAGGGGCAATGGGGGAGGGGGGGAGCGGGGGGCATGTGTAAGAGACTGAACGACCATTATCGTCCACCGTCTGCCAGATAATTTGTGACAAAACGTTGGTGGAGTTCTGGTCCTCCATCCCCCTCGGCAATCCCACATCTCGGAGGTTCTGCCTCCGCAACCGATTTTCTAGATCTTCAAACTTCGATTTCAATCTTTTACTGTCATCGGCCACTACTACAACCTCGGTCTTGCGGACAGCAAGCTTATCCTTGTATCTCGTAAGTGTCACCTCGACACCAATCAGCATCCCGCCATATTTCCTTTGCCGTTCCAAAGGCATTGTCAAGCTCCGCCCAGACCGGACCCAATCCATTGACTTACATATTTTGTCAGAGATCAGCTGTCACTGCTTCTCGAAAAATGAGTTGAATTCCTCACGGAATTCTTTGGCCGAGGCGTCTGAAATTGTGTCTATGGTGGTTGGGGGTGCTGCTGGCTGCTGAACTTCGGTCGCCATGCTAGGTGCCGAGGCGTTTCACGAGGCCTCCGAGTCCGCCAAGATCTGGTCAGTTTAAGGCTTCCTGGACTCTTTTCCTTTAGGTTTCAGTATGGAATGAGTACGAGGGGAAGCTAATCTGCCGATCTCCGCCAATCCCTTGTGAGTAACCTCTGTAAAGACGGAAGAAAACCCTTTCAATAGTCGGATCTCGAGCGGAGCTCCTCAAAGCGCCACCTCCCACCTCCATTTCGCACCTGTGGTCGAAACGACCTCAATCAACTGATGCTGTACATGTTAAACAGGAACTCTCTATGTGCAGTCAATGCTGGATTTACAGAACATTGACATAGCGAGAGTGAAGGAATAGGAATGCAATGCCCAGTCAGGAAGATGCTGTGTCTTAGAGGGGAGTTCACTGCTTGTTTAGGCATCGACTATTTTACATGGTGCATTCTGCGAAGGCCAAATGACTTGTATTTTCCGTGTCTTTGTCGAACATCTGGAGAGTTGTTCGAGCAGGATTCATCCAGTGAATTGGAGGTATCATTAGTGGCAGATGACAAAAAGTATACTTCAGCGTCACTTATATTCTATCGGGGTCGAATGTTTTTCTGATAGAACCCTAGATTATTGTATCCATTTAGTGCTGGAAAGATACATTCTGCGAAAGCTTTCTTCCTGTCGTCATGAGTGCAACTAGCAACAAATTACCAACACGAACCAGAGAACAACGATTAATACCGCACGAGAAAAGAGTGGCCATTGATTACTACGTTTGTTCTGCTTTGTAGCAGATTTGCCATGAAAATGCAGTGGGGGGGGGGGGCGGTACGAGACTGCCCAGCTTTGCTCAAATGCTAATTTCTAGAAAACGGCTCTGTGTCCACTTACCAAACAATACGGACGTTCTTCGCATATTAATTGTTGTTACCTTGTTGCTGTTGCGATTTTTTCGAAAGCTGATCTGCGCGGCATACGACTTTGATAGCATGTCCCTGCTTTCAGCAATGAAATCCTTTACACGCCAAACGATGATTTGGATCCAGATTTGATGACGATACAAAGATAGGAGCGATAGTAACCTCCAATAACTCAAACCCCATGAGCGGTCTGGACAGCAGAAATAGTCGGCAGCAAGTCTGTGAGGAAGGATAGACAGTTGATAGGGCAAAGTTGCACTCAGTGGAATGGGTTAAAGTGTGTCTGTTTCACTGCAAGGAGTGTCAGGAATAAGGGAGATGAACTTAGAGCATGGATCAGTACTTGGAACGATGATGTTGTGGCCATTACGGAGACATGGATTTCACAAGGCAGGAATGGTTGTTAGATGTTCCAGGGTTTAGATGTTTTAAGAAGAATAGGGAGGGAGGTAAAAGAGGAGGGGGAGTGGCACTATTAATTAGGGAGTGCACCACAGCCGCAGAAGGTAGTTGAGGAGGGTTTGTCTCCTGAGTCAGTATGGGTGGAAGTCAGAAACGAGAAAGGAGCAGTCACTTTATTGGGAGTTTTCTATAGACCCCCCAATAACAGCAGAGAGATAGAGGAACAGATTGGGCGTCAAATCTTGTAAAAGTGCAGAAATAACAGAGTTGTTGTCATGGGTGACTTCAACTTCCCTAATATTGACTGGAACCTCCTTAGTGCAAATGGTTTGGATGGAGATTTTCTCATGTGTTTACAGGAAGGATTCCTGACTTAATATGTAGATAGGCCGATTTAGGGGAGGGGGGGGGGAGGCCATATTGGACTTGGTGCTCGGCAAAAAATCAGGCCAGGTGTCAGATGCCTCGGTGGGAGAGCATTTCGGTGACAGTGACCACAACTCCTTGACCTTTACCATAGTCATGGAGAGGGATAGGAACACACAGTATGGGAAGATATTTAATTGGGAGAGGGGAAATCATACTGCTATTAGATAGGAGCTGAGGAGCAGAAAGTGGGAACAATTGTTCTTGGGTAAATGCACGACAGTAATGTGGAGATTGTTTAAGGAGCACATCCTGCGAAAGCTGAATTGTTTTGTCCCACTGAGAGGAGGAAGGAATGGTAAGGTGATGGAGCCTTGGATAACAAGGGAAGTGAAGCTTCTAGTCAAGAAGAAGGAAGCTTACGTTAAACTGAGGAAGCAACGATCTGACTCGGCTCTAGAGGGTTACAATGTAGTCAGGAAGGAACTCAAAAACGGACTGAGGAGAGCTAGAAGGGGGCATGAAAAAGCCCTGGCGGGAAGGATTATGGAAACCCCCAAGGCGTTCTACACTTAGGTGAGAAACAAGAGAATGGTCAAAGTGAGAGTAGGGCCGATCAGGGATAGTGGAGGGAACTTGTGCCTAGAGTCTGAAGAGATCGGGGAGGCCTCAAATGAATACTTAGCCTCAGTATTCACGAGGGAGATGGACCTTTTTGCCCATGAGAACAGTGTGAACCACGTTAATAGACTCGAACAGGTTGATATTAAGAAGGAGGGTGTGTTTGAAATTTTGAAAAGCATCAGGATAGATAAGTCCCCTGGGCTTGACGGGATATACCCAAGGTTACTATGGGAAGCGAGGGAGGACATTGCCGCGCCTTGGCGAAGATCTGTGCGTTCACTCTCCACTGGAGTAGTACAGGATGATTGGAGGGAGGCGAATGGTGTTCCACTATTCAAGAAAGGGAATAGGGAAATCCCTGGGAATTACAGAGCCATCAGTCTTACGTCTGTGGTGAGCAAAATATCGGAAAGGATTTTGAGAGATAGGATTTATGATTATTTAGAAAAACATAGTTTGATTAAAGATAGTCAGCGTGGCTTTGTGAGGGGCAGGTCCTGCCTCACAAGCCTCATTGAATTCTTCGAGGATGTGACGAGACACATTGATGAAGGTCGGGCAGTGGATGTGGTGTATCTGGATTTCAGTAAGGCATTTGACAAGGTTCTCCATGGTAGGCTCATTCAGAAAGTTAGGGGGCATGGGATATAGGGAAATTTGGCTGTCTGGATACAGAATTGGCTGGCTGAAAGAAGACAGCGAGTGGTAGTGGATGGAAGAAATTCCGCCTGGATGTCAGTGACCAGTGGTGTCCCGCAAGGATCTGTTCTGGTACCTCTGCTCTTTGTATTTTTTTATAAATGACTTTGATGAGGAAGTGGAAGGGTGGGTTAGTAAGTTTGCCGATGACACGAAGTTTGGTAGAGTTGTAGATAGTGTTGACGTTGTTGCAGGTTACAACAGGACACTGACAGGATGCAGAGCTGGGCTGAAAAGTGGTAGATGGAGTTCAACCTTGTTAATATGAAGTGATTCATTTTGGAATGTCGAATTTGAATGCTGAATACAGGGTGAAAGGCAGGATTCTTGGAAGTGTGGAGGAAAGGAGGGATCTTGGGGTCCACGTACATAGATCCCTCAAAGTTGCCACCCAGGTTGATAGGATTGTTAAGAAGGCGTATGGTGTGTTGGCTTTCATTAACAGGGGGATTGAGTTTAAGAGCCGCGAGGTTTTGCTGCAGCTTTATAAACCTCTAGTTAGACCATACTTGGAATATTGTGTCCAGTTCTGGTCCCCTCATTATAGGAAGGATGTGGATGCTTTGGAGAGGGTACAGAGGAGATTTACCAGGATGCTGCGTGGAATGGAGGGCATGTCTTATGAAGAAAGGTTGAGGGAGCAAGGGCTTTTCTCACTGGAGCGAAGAAGGCAGAGAGGTGACGTGATAGAGGTGTACAAGGTGATGAGAGGCATGGATAGAGTGGATAGCCAGAGACTTTTCCCCAGGGTGGAAATGGCTGTCACGAGGGGACATACTTTTAAGGTGATTGGAGGAAGGTGTAGGGGAGGTGTCAGAGGTAGGTTGTTTACACAGAGATTGGTGGGTGTGTGGAATGCACTTCTAGCAGAGGTGGTGGAGTCGGAGTCATTAGGGATATTTAAGCGACTCTTAGACAGCCACATGGACAGCAGTAAATTGAAGGGGTCTAAGTTAGGTTGATCTTAGATTAGGATAAATGATCGGCACAACATCGTGGGCTGAAGGGCATGTACTATGCTGTACTGTTCTATGGCTGAGCACAGTAGATAGGAACGAATGTTACCATACGTAAAATGATCACGAGCGAGAGGGCACGCATTTAAAGCCATTTGGAAAAGAAGCAAATATGATGTGAGATGGGTATTTTCACAAAATCCGCGGTTACCATCTGGAATGCACTGTCAGGGATTATGTTGGAAATAGGTACTATCCAGTCATTCAAGAGGGTATTGGATGATTGCTTCAACAGAAACAATGTGCAGAGGGACGGGAAGAAGCAGGAGAATGGCACTTAGTGACGTTGCTAATTGTCAAGAAGCCAGGTACATACACGATAGGCCAAATTACCACCTTCGGCGCCGTACGAATTCAATGATTATGTGACCACAAAACCGAAGTGAGGGTGTATTCAGACATGCAAGATGGCAAGCAACGCGGATATACGTTCAGGATAGTTTTTGGATTAATTCTCTTCAGAATGAATTCCAAATTTGTGGACTATCTTATCCCACAGAATCCTCTCTAGTAACTTATCCACCACATCTGTTTGGCTTAGCGGTCTGCAATTCCCAGCTTTTTGGTTGAACCCCTTCTGAAATAAGGCAATAACATTTGCTATCCTCCGGTCTTCTGGTACCCCACCTGTGGCTAACGATGATGATAATATCTCAGCATGGGCTCCCGCCATTTCTTCTCTACTCTCACGGAGTGTTCTTGGACATACCTGGTCAGGGCCAGGAGATTTATCCACTTTCATACATTTTAATACGTCCATCCTCTTCTACTGTAATGCGTACTGTCCTCACTATATCGCCACTATCCTTCCCAGGATTCGAAGACTTCATATCTTTTTCCATGGAAAGCACAGAGAAGAAATGTTCATTCAGATCCTCGCCCATCTCCCGCGGTTCACACATATGTGTCTACTTTGGTCCTTGAGGGTTCCTATTTTCTCTCTAGTTATTTTTTCCCCTTTAATATGCATAAATAATCCCTTTGGATTCACCTTAAGCCTCTTAGCCTAAGCTACCTCTTGCCCCTTTGTTTCCCTCATTGTTGTGCATACTCAAGTATCCCCTGTACATCTCCAGCGAATCCCCTGATTACAACTGTTTGTACCTGAGCCATGCCTCCTTCCTTTTCCTGGCCAAAACGTCAATATGTTTGTCATTCAGGCGTCCCTACTCCTGCCAGCCTTGTCCTTCATCCTAACAGGAAATTATAGACCCTGATCTCTGGCTTTTCACTTTAAATGGCCTCCCATTTGTCGGTGGTCCCTCTGCCCTCAAACAAGCTACTCCAGTGAACCCTTGTAAGCTCCTGTCTCATTCCATCAAAATGTGCCTTGCCCCTAATTTAGGACATGCACTTGTGGACACTTTTGTTCCTTTACATAACTATTTTAAAATTAGTAAACTATGGCCACTGGTCATAAAGTGGTCGCCCACCGTCACCTCTGTCACTTGTCCTACCCGATTTCCCAAGAGTAGGTCAATTGTATACCCGTTCCCGAGTAGGACCCTATATATACTGCCTGAGGTAACTTTCATGAACACGCTTTAAAAATTCCACCCCGTCTAAGCCCTAACACGATGGAATGTCCAGTCTATGTTATGAAAATGTAAATACCTTATATCACAACCCTATTAATCCTGAAAGTCTTCCCAATCTCCCTGCATATTGTTCTTCTAATTCCCGTTGACTATTTGAGGGCCTGTAGTACAACCCCAATAAGTTCATCACCCCCTTCTTATTTCTTAGCTCCACCCAGAAAGCCTCGCTGGATGATCCTTCGGTTCTTTCACCTCTGACTACCACCGTCATGCTCCGATTAAGTAAAAGTGCAATTCCCCCTCCTTTCTTGCCTCCACCTCTGTCCCGGCTAAAGCAATTGTACCCTGGAAATTAAACTGCCAGTCCTGTTCCACTCTTAGCCATTTTCCAGTTATCACTCTAATATCCCATTCTCACGTACCTACCCATGACCTGAGTTCATCAGCCTTATCTGTCATCCGTCTTGCATTGAAATAGATGCAATTTAACCCAACAGGTTTTCCCCGCTTCCTGCAGTGCTTTTGCCTGTCATGTCTATTCAGCTTGCCGTTCCTGAGTACTGCATCTCCTGTCAGCCCCGCATTTGCTTCCCTGCTGCTCTGGTCCCACGCCCCTGCCAATCCAATTTAAAACCTTCCTTGTAGCATAAGAAAATCTGCCGCTCATGATATTGGCCCCCCTCCAGTTCAGACACAACCCTTTAAAACAGGTCACCTCTTCCCCAGAACAGATTCCAATGATCTAAGAATCTGAATGCCTGCCCCCAGCACCAATTCTTTAGACACGCATTCATCTGCCACATTCTTCTGTTCTTACCCTCAGTAGTATGTGGCACTCCAAGTAATCCAGAGGCTACCACCCTCGAGGTTCTGCTTCTTTATCTTCTTTTCATTGCTCTCTATAATCACTTTTCAGGACGTCACTATTTCTATTTACGTCATTTGCTCCAACGTGCACAACGACTTCTGGCCACACCTACCTCGAATCCCGCTAGCGCACGCTGAGTCTCCTGCATATCCCCTAACTATCGAGTCTCCTTTCACTACGGTCCTGTTTACCTTTACTCTTCCGCGCTGTACCCAGAGGCAGTCGAAGTACCACATATCTGGCTACTGCTGCTTTTACCTGAACAGTTATCCCCCCCACCCCCGCCCCCTCCAAGTATCCAAAACGGTACTCTTGATTACCAGGGAAATTACCTCATGGGACTTTCTTGTCGAGCCCCCTCTGCCTTTCCTGGTGGTCATCCAGCTACTCTCTGTCTGCACATTAGGTGTGACCGCCTCACTAAAACTTTTCTTCAAAGTGTTCAGCCTCCCGGATTATCGTGAGTGCATCCCGCTCCAGCTCCAGCTCCCTACCTCGGTCTCCCAGGAGCTGCAGGCGGGTGCACTACCCAAAGGGTAGTCATCATGGACAAATAAATTATCCCTGAACTCCACATCCTGCCAGAGGATCCTATCGCTGAGGGACATCACTGAGGGAGTGCCATCCCAACAGCACCAAGACTAAACCGGAAATTTACGAGGTTAAATTTCAAGGTCAGAAGCGGCTATTTATCTGAAATCCATTTCTTTATCTCACAACTTTAAAAGCTCGGGTTAAATCCAATGTATGGCCACCAATCTCGATCTCTCGACAAGGATGCCTTTATCACAACAGTGAGAGAGTGAAGGAGGCAAACACTGAAGCACTGTTTGGGGTTTAACTGTCTCGTGACAACAGCTCCTCCACAAACCAGTTCTTGGAAGCAATGATCGCCCGATACAAGCCTTTCCCGCAAGAGCCAATCAGGGCCGCCGCTCCACTGAATATATCGTCATAGCGACTGGATCACATAAAATAAAGATAACTTGCACCAATCGCCCGAAATATATCTAGATGAGTTAGATTGTTTTGATCTCTTCTGCGTGACCTATATAGTTGCAGCGCATGATGTGAAGATGCTGGCTTTGGACTGTGGTGGGCACAATAAGATGTGTTAAATCTCCAGGTTAAAGTCTAACAAGTTTAGTTGGAATCACCGGCTTTCGGAGCTCCGAAAGCTAATGATTCCAAGTAAACCTGTTGGACTTTAATCTGGTATTGTAAGACTCCTTACTATATAGATGCAAATCAATTCCCTCAGCCCTTATTGTTCCTCATCATGTATATCAATCCAAAATTGTTTTCATTGCATCCTACTCTTCGCATGACATTCTCACGATCCAAGTTCAAACGTAATACTTTGTCATAGCACTGGACCAATCCCAAACACAGAACAGAGAACAGAACACAGAACATACAGTGCAGAAGGAAGCCATTCGGCCCATCGAGTCTGCACCGATCCACTTAAACCCTCACTTCCACCCTATCCCCGTAGCATAAGAACATCTCCCACCCTTTTTGGACACTACGAGAAATTTAGCATGGCCAGTCCACCTAATCTGCACGCCTTTGGAATGTGGGATGAAACCAGAGCACCCGGAGGAAACCCAGGCAGACACGGGGAGAATGTGCAGACTCTGCACAGACAGTTACCCAGCGGGGAATCGATCCTGGGATCCTGGCGCTGTGATGCCACACTGCTATCCACTTGTGCTACCGTGCTGCATGGTACAAACCCCATGGTCCATTTCTCTGCACAGCACGACATCAATCAAGCATATAATGTTACGTTTTTCTGCCTCGATAACACTTTGCAACAAATAAAAGGTTATTATCAACATACTCTGTCTCCACAGCAATCCATTAACTAATCTTAATTTCCACGCTACACTCTGGGCCTTCCCATCAGCACAAAGTCAATCCAGGTGTCCGGTTGCTTATCAAAAGCGGCTATCTATTTAAAATTCATTTCTTTACCTTACATCTTTAAAACCCGGGAATAAAAACAATATATGGCCAGCGACCTCGGTCTGTCGACTAAAATGTATTTCACACGACACATTCCATGCGTGATATTGTATCACAGAGGTAACAGAGAAATGGTCGCTTAACAGCAAAATTCAAAAAAATCAGAGACGAAATGAATGATTAGAGCACCATCTGTTTCATTTCAGTTTAGACAATGATCTGTCAGATTGTTATAACCTGCCTACTTACCATTGGCTGGGGACTAATGACGATCCCACAATCCTGTGGGAGTATGAGCTTCCCCAATGAGGGGGGCGGAGAAACCATGAGTAAACTCCTAGTATAAATAAAGCTGGCCAGTTTAGGAACCGGCAGGAAGGAGTGTGCAGCAAGGGAAGTTGTTGCTGCTTTTGTATATATATGTTATTGTAAATAAATGTTATTACTTTGTATCCTTAAAGCTCGTGCTGGATTCTTCGTGGCCCTCACAAAACAGATGAAGCAATTTGTTAAACAATGGCACATTATTAATATGGACCGGATCAAAGGTAATTGAGTGAGCGTCGTGGAGATATGATGAGCAGCTTACTTGAACCTCTGCCGTTCATCCGATGCCAATACACCCCAGTGCTGTTAGGGAGGTATGTTGCAGGATATTGACGCAGGGTCATTGAAGGTTCAGAAGTATAATTCTACAAATCAGGAGGCTATGTGGCTTAGAACATAAGAACTAGGAGCAGGAGTAGGCCATCTGGTCCCTCGAGCCTGTCCGCCATTCAATGAGATCATGGCTGATCTTTTGTGGACTCAGCTCCACTTTGCGGGCCGAACACCATAACCCTTAATCCCTTTATTCTTCAAAAAACTATCTATCTTTATCTTAAAAACATTTAATGAAGGAGCCTCAACTGCTTCACTGGGCAAGGAATTCCAAGGGTACACAACCCTTTGGGTGAAGAAGTTCCTCCTAAACTCAGTCCTAAATCTACTTCCCCTTATTTTGAGGCTATGCCCATTTGTTCTGCTTTCACCCGCCAGTGGAAACAACCTGCCCGCATGTATCCTATCTATTCCCTTCATCATTTTATATGTTTCTATAAGATCCCCAGCTCATCCTTCTAAATTCCAACGAGTCCAGTCCCAGTTTACTCAACCTCTCCTCGTAATCCAACCCCTTCAGCTCTGGGATTAACCTAGTGAATCTCCTCTGCACACGCACCAGCGCCAGTACGCCCTTTGGGGACCAAAACTGAACACAATATTCCAGGTGTGGCCTCACTAACACCTTATACAATTGCAGCATAACCTCCCTCGTCTTAAACTCCATCCTTCTAGCAATGAAGGACAAAATTCCATTTGCCGTCTTAATCAGCTGTTGCACCTGTAAACCAATTTTTTGCGACTCATGCACTAGCACATCCAGGTCTCTCTGCGCAGCAGCATGTTTTAATATTTTATCCTTTAAATAATAATCCCTTTTACTGTCATTCCAACCAAAATGGATAACCTCACATTTGTCAACACTGTATTCCATCTGCCAGACACTAGCCCATTCACTTAACCTATCCAGATCCCTGTGCAGACTTCCGATATCATCTGCACTTTTTGCTTTACCATTCATCTTAATGTCGTCTGCAAACTTGGACACATTGCACTTGGTCCCAAACTCCAAATCATCTATGTAAATTGTGAACAAGTTTGGGCCCAACACTGATCCCTGAGGGACACAACTAGCTACTGATTGTCAACCAGAGAAACACCCATTAACCCCCATTCTTTGCTTTCTATTAATTAACCAATCCTCTATCCAGGCTACTACTTTACCTTTAATGCCAAGCAGCTTTATCTTATGCAGCAACCTTTTGTGTAGCACCTTGTCAAAGGCTTTCTGGAAATCCAGATATACCACATCCATTGGCTCCCCGTTATCTAGCGCACTGGTAATGTCCTCAAAAGATTCCACTAAATTAGTTAGGCACGACCTGCCCTTTATGAACCCATGCTGCGACTGCCCAATGGGACAATTTCCTCGCAATTTCTTCCTTGATGATAGATTCCAGCATCTTCTCTACTACCGAAGTTAAGCTCACTGGCCTATAATTACCTTCTTTCTGCCTACCTCCTTTTTTAAACAGTGGTGTCAGGTTTGCTCATTTCCAATCCGCCGGGACCACTCCTTGTCTAGTGAATTTTGGTAAATTATCACTAGTGCATTCGCAATTTCCCTAGCCATCGCTTTTAGCACACTGGGGTGTATTCCATCAGGGCCAGGAGACCTGTCTACCTTTGGCCCCATTATCTTGCCCATCACTACCTCCTTAGTGATAACAATCATCTCAATGTCCTCACCTGTCACAGCCTCATTTCTATCAGTCACTAGCATGTTAGTTATGTCTTCCACTGTGAAGACCGACCCAAAAAACTGTTCCGTTCCTCAGCCATTTCCTCTCCTCCCATTATTAAATCTCCCTTCTGATCCTCTAAAGGACACATATTTACCTTAGCCACTCTTTTTTGTTTTATGTATTCGTAAAAACTTTTACTATCTCTTTTTTACATTCTGAGCAAGTTTACTCTCATAATCTATCTTCTTTACAGGTTTGTTAGTAGCTTTCTGTTGCCCCCTAAAGATTTCCCAGTCCTATAGTCTCCCACTAATTTTTGCCACTTTGTATGCTTTTTCCTTCAATTTGATACTCTCCCTTATTTCCTTAGATATCCACGGTCGATTTTCCCTCTTTCTACCGTCCTTCCTTTTTGTTGGTGTAAACCTTTGCTGAGAACTGTGAAAAATCGCTTGGAAGGTTCTCCACTGTTCCTCAACTGTTTCCCCATAAAGTCTTTGCTCCCAGTCTACCTTAGCTAGTTCTTCTCTCATCCCATTGTAATCTCCTTTGTTTAAGCACAAAACACTAGTGTTTGATTTTACCTTCTCACCCTCTATCTGTATTTTAAATTCCACCATATTGTGATAGCTCCTTCCGAGAGGATCCCTAACTATGAGATCATTAATCAACCCTGTCTCCTTACAGAGGACCATATCTAGGACCACTTGATACCTTGTAGGTTCCATTACATACTGTTCTTGGAGGGGAAGGTGCAGACGTTGGTGTCCCCATGAATCTATCTTCACTGCCAATCAAAATGATAAAGGTATCAATTTCGAATGATGCTGTCGAAGGAGACCTGTCGAGATGCTGCAGTGTACATTGTTGATGGTAGACACTGCTGACGCTGTGCGCCAGAGATGGAGGGACTGAATATTGATGTTTCTGGTTGACGTGCCAATCAAGTGGGCTGCTTTGACCTGGACGGTTCGAGATTATTGAACGTTCTGTGAGATTCAGTCTATGAAACATGTGCAGCGTATTCCATGTCATGTCTTGCAGATTCTGGACATGTTTTAGACAGTCAAGATGTTACATTAGTCGCTGCAGAATTCGAAAACCCATTCCGGCTGTTGCGTTTCACGTTTCCAACTGGCAGTGCACCCGTGGTCGCCGGTTTCCCACCAGCATGAGATGGCTTCAAGGAGAAGTTCCATTGACATGCAGGAAAAGAGAATCCCACCGCCAGAGAATGGCGCACCATTGAGAAATACGCGGCTGTGGGGGAACAGTAGAATCCTGCCCCTTATCTGTTTTCTGGCCATAGTATTTAGAGGGTTCGTGCACTCCTGTGTATGATCAATGATTTAGTATATTCATTTTTAAGGGAGTTGGGCTTCACTGTCGACACCAGAATTTGTTGCCCATCTCTAATTTCCCTTGAACGTGTACTGGTGATCTGACTGCTTGAACCTCTGCAGTTCAGGTATAAGTATACCCATTGTGCTGTTAGGGAAGGTTTTCCAGGACATTGACCCACTGACAGTGAAGGAACGGCGATATATTTCCAACTTACGATGGTAAGTGACTTGGAGAAGAACTTGCAAGTGATCGTCTTCCCAGGTGTCTGCTGCCCGTGTCCTTCCAGTAGTGATCGTCGGTTTGGAAGGTGCTGCCTAAGGTGGCTCAGTGTGTTCCTGAAGTACATCTTGCACATGGTGCACATTGCTGCTACTTTGCGGAGTTAGTGGGGGGGGGGGGGGGGGGTAGTGAATGTATTTGGAGGCGGTGGCTTGGATGATGTCCGGCTTCTTGAATATTGTTGGAGTTTATAATAAATTTATTAGTGTCACTAGTAGACATACTGTAATTAAGTTATTATGAAAATCCCCGAGGTGCCACACTCCGGTGCCTGCTCGGGGACACTGAGGGAGAATTCAAAATGTCCAATTCAACCAACAAGCACGTCTTTCATGACCTGTGGGAGGAAACACGAGCGCTCGGAGCAAACCCACGTAGACACGGGGAGAATGTGCAGACAGTGCCCCAAGCCGGGAAAGAACCCGGGTGCCTCGCGGTGAGAAGCATGACTGCTAACCACTCTGCTATCGTGCCGCCCAGTTGCACTTATTCAGGCAGGTTTTGAGTATTCCAGTAAACTCCCGAATGTGCCTTGTAAATGGTGGACAGGCGTTGCGGAGTAAGGCGGTGAGTTACACGCCAGAGGATTCCGAGGCTCCGATCTGCTCTTGTAGATATCGCATTTGTATGGCTAGTCCAGTTCAGTTTCTGGTCATTATTAACGGCCAGGATGTTGACAGTAGGGACTCAGTGATGCTAATGTCATTGGATTTCAAGGACCGAGAGTTTGATTCTTTCCGATTGGGGGCTTGTATTGCTGAACATTTTGTGGTGTGAATGTTACTTGCCACTTGTGAGTCCAAGTCTGGATATAGTCCTGGTCTCTCTGCATTTGCACGTATACTTCTTCAGAGTCTCAGGAGTCGTGAGTGGTGCTGAACATTGTGCAATCATCAGCGAACATCCCCACACCTGAAATTATGTTGGAAGAAGTTCTTGATGAGGCATCTGAAAATGCCTGTGTCTTGGAACCTACCGTGAGGAACACTTGCAGTGATATCTCGGAACAATGATCGCTGGCCTCTAACAACCACCAACATTTTTATCGGTGCTAGGTTTGACACCAATCAATGTTTCCCCCTGAATTCCCATTGACACCAGTTTTGCCAGGGTTTCTCGATGGCATACTCTATCAAATATTGTCTTTGTATCTAGGACAGTCACTATCACCTCACCATTGTCCCTATTTGCACCAAGGCTGTAATGAGCTCAGGAGCTGAGTCACCCTGGCGGAACCCAAACTTAACGTCAGTGAACAGGTTATTGCTAAGTAAGCTCCGCTTGATAGCACTGTTTGATGACACCTTCCATCACTTTACTGAATGTAGACTGATAGGGCATTAATTGGCCCAGTTGGATATTTGTGTAGAGGACATTTCTCGGCAATTTTCTCAATACAAGATAGACTGATGCAACACGGTGGCACAGTGGTTAGCACTATTGCCTCACAGTCCCAGGGATCCGGGTTAGATTCCGAACTTTGGTGATTGCCTGGAGTTTTCACATTCTCTCTGTCTGTATTGGATTTCTTCCGGGTGCTCCAGTTTCCTTCATCTGTACAAATATGTGCAGGTTAGGTGGACTGGCCATGCGAAATTGCCACTTAGATTCCAAAATGTTTTTTTAGGAAAAGATTAGGTGGGGTTACTGGGTTCCAGGTGGGTGGGGGTGTGGGGCTGGGTAGGGTGCTCCTTCCGATGGTCTGCGCAGACTTGATGGCCCGAATAGCCTCATTCTGCACGCTAGTAATTCTATCATTCGATGATGATTGTATTGTTGGAGCTGTACTGAAACAGGTTGGCACGGCCATGGCAATTTCTGTAGCGCAACTCTCCAGTGCCATTGCAAGAATATTGGCACGGCCTGTCGCCTCTGCAGTATCAAGTGCCTTCAGTCGTTTCTTGACAGCACGTGGAATGAATCGAATTGGTTGAAGACTTGGATTTGTGATGCTGTGGACCCCTGAATGAAACCAACATGGATCATACACTGGGCACTTTCGGCTGAAGATTGTTGCGAATGCTTGAGCCTTGACTTTTGCACACATATGCTATGCTCCAAATATCAATGAGGATGCCGATATTTGTGGAGTCTCCTCCTCCAATGAGTTATTTAATCGTCCATCAAAATTCACGCTTGGACGTGGGATATAAACTTATAAAAAGAAAGAAAAGCGGAGCAGGAGGAGGCCATTCGAGCCCTTGGAGCTACTTCCGCCATTCATTATGATCAGGGCGACCTTGGTAATTACAACTGTGTGTTTGTTGGCCTGTTTCGCTAATATGCCTTGGCACTTCATACATGAACCGATTTATATGGTTGACAACGTGCCATGGTATTGCAGACTGAAGGATGTCCGTTATACTTCTGCGCTGTGGACGGCATTTGATTAGTTTGATAGTATTTTGAGCCCATGCGCTACGTTGCTTCAAATTTTGTTCTTCAATTCACTGACTGTCAGTTGCACTTTGGCAGCCAGTGGACCTCGGCAGAGATTACGGGTCCAGAGCAACGGCCAGAACCAGATTGTTCCCGAGATGGAAAGTCGGAGAAAGTCCATCGTTTTAATCTTCACCATCTCGGGGAGCTTCATGGTTTTGGGGATGACATATGTTGTACAGTTCTTATGTGTGCGCATCACAAACGATTGCAACATAAAACGTTTCAGTGATCCCAAGTTCATTCTCCAAGAAAATGGAAATAAGGGCAGCTCCTCAGTTCATGCACCAATGCATTTATTTATGCAGCGACTCAGACTAAATTCAGAAACGAGTTGGACAATTTGGTCAAATATCCGTTTAGCCAAATTGGTAAATTATTAAAGGGAAAATAAAAAATCAATCTACTTCCAGAAAAAAACAATTAATCTCGAAATTTAGATATGTTGCCAACGTTAGATAATATCTCTTCATCAATGAGCAACGAATCTCACCGTAGTTTCAGAGATGGTACTCTTGGGGTTTGCGGTAAACCCAAAGGAAAGGGTCGCAATTAATTCTAAATTGAACTTTCTAATGCATTGAGACGTACATCCTTAGTCTCTGATTTCAAATTTATGATATTGGTATTTCAATTTCGAGATATGATCCTGTTGGATTGGTTGAAGTACAACGTAACTTCCATATAAAAAGTAATGGAGCTTTGTTTTTCATTAAATCTCTGTATGGGGTCTGGGCGTCCCTGATAAGAGAAGCATTTTCTGCCCATCCATACTTTCCCTTGAACTGTACATTTCACAGAACAGTTAAGAGACAAACACATTGACGTAGATTCGGAATCACATGTCGGCCAGGCCAGGAAAGGCCAACAGATTTCTATCACTAAAGATATTTACTGAAAGCATGATCTGGGATACAAGTACGTAATCGGGACTAGATCTCCTGCCAGTCGGACTCAGGACCTTTGCACGGAGAACAAACAACCTCCGCTACCTGAGTGTCTATCGGAGGCCTGCAGGCCAGAGATGCAGGAAAAAGACGCTACATCGGAGATGACAGGCATAACTTTGAAAATCACATTGCTGCAGGAGTCGAGTACTTGCTATGGACCAACGGATGTATGCTGTGGCACCCGTTGGTGAAATGTATTCTTCTCCTCAGATTGTCATCAGATCCCATCTGTATCACAGATTTCACAGAATCCCTCTCGTGCAGAAGAAGGTCATTTGACCCATCAAGTCTGCGTCGATTCTCTGAAAGACACCACGCCCAGGCCCACTCCCCTGCTCTATCCCGATGACCCCATCGACCGTTTCGACACTGATCTAATTGACATATTGATTTATTATTTGAAGGGAGGTGGGAAAGGGTTGCCCATTCATACTCGGCCATTTCACAGGACAGGTAAGATTGTACCCGATCGATATGGGCTGGAGCCATATATATATATATATATATATATATATTTATATTGCTTAGGGTCGTCAGCTTTTCAGCCCTGAAGGATATTAGTGAACGAGATACAGTGGTGGGATTTCAAGCCATGTGATGCATGTAAAATTATCACATATATTATATTATACGTATTTGGTGCAGTAAGCGTCAGAAGCATGAGTTAGTATGTGACAACTGCAGTTTTGTTTTCAATAGGAACCCGGGTTTGAAGGTTTTGGATCCAGGGGTCCAATTAGGGCGTCGGAAAATGTTGGGCTAAAGCAGTTTTGGTTGGATAAACGGGGGAGGGTCCCTGTGGAGTTAATTAGATTGTAATCAAAGTAAAGAAGTATCACCGATTCACAGAATCGCAGGATTCCTCCAGTGCGGAAGGAGGCTATTCGGCCTATCGAGCCCGCATCGACCCTGTCAAAGAACACAACACCCTAGGTACATTCCCCTGCCCTATTCCCGTCCACGGATGTGAAGGTTAAGTGGATTGGCTATGCTGCATTGCGTAGATATGGCTACAGGAATGGGGCGGGGATTGGGCCTCGGTAGGGTGCTCTTTCGTGGAGTCGGTACAAAATTGATGGGCCGAATCCTTTTTATTGTAGGGATTCTATGATTAAGCTTGCAATGGTGATGTAGTTACTGGGCGGATCTAAATAATCAGACATTTTACAGAGAAACAGGTCAGTGGAGGTTTTGATGAAGCTGTGAGCAGAAGTGAATGTTTTGCTCTCACTGCAGTTCTGTAAAAAAATATGTCTGAAGAAATACAGCCAGAGCTATTGTATGGTTCTGACCGAATCCAAATATTTTATTTATAGCACTGTAAAAATATGTTTCTTTCTCAAAGTAGAGTATCCAGTCATCTCTGTAAAACAAGTATTCCTGAGTGCTTATGACATTTCAAGTGGATTGAGAGCTGGGAAGCTTTTTCTTGTTATTTGACTGGGTAAAAAGATCGCAGGTTGCTGTGACAATACATGGATTAGCTAAGGAGTCATTGTTAGGTGGATTGGCCATGATAAATTGCCCGTAGTGTACAAAATTGTCCTTAGTGTTGGGTGGAGGTGTTGACTATGGGTAGGGTGCTCTTTCCAAGAGCCGGTGCAGACTCAATGGGCCGAATGGCCTCATTCTGCACTGTAAATTCAATCATAATCTATGATTAATCTAGGACAAAGGTTCGGCACAACATCGTGGGCCGAATGGCCTGTCCTGTGCTGTATTTTTCTATGTTTAAATCATTTTTATTGTGTTGCGGTAATGATATTTCAACACTTCCTCAGTAATAAAGGTTGGTTCAATCTACGATATCCCTATTTTTCGTGAAATCACACTTGGAGCGAGGGATCCTTTCCAATGAATCTTCCATAATTAAAATACAATAATGGGGAGTCTGTCCAGTATCCTAGCAACTGCTGGGATCAGGCGTGATATCATGATCAACTAAACTCCCAGAACTTTAACGCAAAGCTTTCCATCAGTGCTCAACAAAATAAAAAAAATTGTGGAAGATGGTTCTTGGGTAGGGTGTGTGGACAGGATGGGTCATGTTATCATCGAAAAGGAGGAAGTATTTGGTCTTTAAAGGATACTAAGATCAATAGGTCTCCTGGGCCGGATGGGGTTTATCCCAGATTACTGAGGGAAGTAAGGGAGGAAATTGCTGGGGGCTTGACTGACATCTTTTGGGCAGCACGGTAGCATTGTGGATAGCACAATTTCTTCACAGCTCCAGGGTCCCAGGTTCGATTCCGGCTTGGGTCACTGTCTGTGCGGAGTCTGCACATCCTCCCCGTGTGCGCGTGGGTTTCCCCCGGGTGCTCCAGTTTCCTCCCACAGTCCAAAGATGTGCAGGTTAGGTGGATTGGCCATGATAAATTTCCATTAGTGTCGAACATGGCCCTTAGTGTTGGGTGGGGTTATTGGGTTATGGGGATAGGGTGGAGGTGTTGACCTTGGGTTATGGGGATAGGGTGCTCTTTCCAAGAGCCGGTGCAGACTCGATGGGCCTTCTGCACTGTAAATTCTATGAGTTCTTTGCCATCTTTACAAATAACTTAGAACAGTACAGCAGAGAACAGGCCCTTCGGCCCTCGATGTTGTGCCGTGCATTGTCCAAAACCAAGATCAAGCTATCCCAGTCCTTGTCATTCTGGTGTGCTCCATGTGCCTATCCAATAACCGCTTCAAAGTTCCTAAAGTGTCCGACTCCACTATCACACCAGGCAGTCCATTCCACACCCCAACAACTCTCTGAGTAAAGAAGCTACCTCGGACATCCCGCCTATATTCACCACCCTAAATCACCCCCTTGTAACAGCTACATCCACCCGATGAAATAGTCTCTGAACGTCCACTCTATCTATCCCCCTCATCATCTTATAAACCTCTTTTAAGTCGCCTCACATCCTCCTCCGCTCCAAAGAGAAAAGCCCTAGCTCCCTCAACCTTTCCTCATAAGAACTATACTGCAAACCAGGCAGCATCCTGGTAAATCTCATTTGCACCCTTTCCAATGCTTCGACGTCCTTCCTATAATGAGGTGACCAGAACTGCACACAATACTCCAAATGTGGTCTCACCAGGGTCATGTATAGTTGCAGCATAATCTGGCGGCTCTTCAACTCAAGCCCCCTGTTAACAAACGCTAACACACGATAAGCCTTATTCACGGCTCTATCCACTTGAGTGGCAACCTTCAGAGATCTGTGGACATGAACCCCAAGATCTCTGTTCCTCCACATTCCTCAGAACCCTGCCGTTGACCCAGTAATCAGCATTCAAATTTTTTCTCCCAAAATGAATCACCTCGCACCTACTAGGGTTAAACACCATCTCCCATTTTTCGGCCCAGCTCTGCATCCTATCAATGTCTCTTTGCAGCCTACAACAGCCCTCCACCTCATCCACTACTCCACCAATCTTGGTGTCTTCAGCAAATTTACTGACCCACCCTTCAGCCCCCTCCTCCAAGTCATTGATAAAAATCACAAATAGCAGAGGACCCAGCACTGACCCCTGTGGTACAACGCTGGTAACTGTTCTCCAGTCTGAAAATTTTCGTCCAACACCACCCTCTATCTTCTATGTGATGGACAGTTACTTATCCAATTGGCCAAATTTCCCTCTATCCCACACCTCTTTACTTTCTTTATGAGCCGACCATGGGGAACCTTATCAAACGGCTTACAAAAATCCATGTATACGACATCAACTGCTCTACCTTCATCTACACACTTAGTTACCATCTCAAATAATTCAATCAAATTTGTGAGGCAAGATTTACCCTTCACGAATCCGTGTTGACTATCCCGGATTAAGCTGCATCGTTGCAAATGTTCATAAATCCTATCCTTCAGGATCTTTTCCATTAACTTACCGACCACCGAAGTAAGACTAACCGGCCTATAATTACCAGGGTCATTCCTATTCCCTTTCTTGAACAGAGGAACAACATTCCCCACTCTCCAGTCCTCTGGCACTATCCCCGTGGACAGTGAGGACCCAAAGATCAAAGCCAAAGGCTCTACAATCTCATCCCTTGCCTCCCAACGAATCCTTGAATATATCCCATCTAGCCCAGAGGACTTGTCGACCCTCAGGTTTTTCAGGATTGCTAATACATCCTTCCTCCGAACATTTACCTCCTCCAGCCTACCCGCCTGTATCACTCTCTCATCCTCAAAAGCACGGCCCCTCTCCTTGGTGAACACTGACGAAAAGTATTCATTCAACGCCTCTCCTAGTTCTTCTGACTCCATGCACAAGTTCCCACTACAGTCCTTGACCGGCCCTACCTTCGCCCTGGTCATTCTTTTATTTCTCACATAATAGTAAAAAGCCTTGGGGTTTTCCTTGATCCGACCCGCCAAGGACTTCTCATGCCCCCTCCAAGCTCTCCTAAGCCCTTTTCTTTTGCTCATTCCTTGCTACCTTGTAACCCCCAAGCGAACTAACGGAACCTTGTTTTCTCATCATTACATACTCCTCCTTTTTCCTCTTGACAAGATATTCAACCTCTTTTGTGAACCATGGTTCCCTCACATGGCCATTTCCTTCCTGCCTGACAGGGACATACCTATCAAGGACACGCAGTATGTGTTCCTTGAACAAGCTCCAATTTTCATTTGTGCCTTTCCCTGACAGTTTCTGTTCCCATCTTATGCTCCCTAGTTCTTGCCTAATCGCATCATAATTACCCCTCCCCTAATTATAAACCTTGCCCTGCCGTATGGCCCAATCCCTCTCCATTGCAATCGTGAAAGACACCGAATTGTGGTCACTACCTTCAAAGTGCTCTCCCAGAAAGAAATCTAACACTTGGCCCAGTTCATTACCCAGTACCAAATCCAATGTAGCCCCCCCCCCCCCCCCCCGCTCTTGTCGGCCTATCCACATATTGTGTCAGGAAACCCTCCTGCATACACTGTACAAAATCTGCACCCCCCGAACTGTTCGACCTATAGAGGTTCCAATCAATATTTGGAAAGTTAAAGTCACCCATGACAACCACCCTGAGATCTCCACACCTATCCATAATCTGTTTTTCAATTTCTTCCTCCACATCTCTATTACTATTTGAAGGGCCTTTAGAAAACTCCTAACAATGTGACCGCTCCTTTCCTATATCTAACTTCGGCCCATATTACCTCAGTAGGCAGATCTCCTTAGAACTACCTTTCTGCAGCCGTTAAACTATCCTTGATTAACAATGCTACTCCTCCACCTCTTTTACCACCTTCGCTACTCTTACTGAAACATCTATACCCCGGAACTTCCAACAACCATTCTTGTCCCTGTTCTAACCATGTCTCCGTAATGGCCACAACATCGTAGTCCCAAGGAACAATCCACGCTCCAAGTTCACCTACCTTGTTCCGGATGCTCCTTGCATTGAAGTAGACACACTTCAACCCACCTTTCTGTCTGCCGGTAGTCTCCTGCGATCTTCTTACCCTCCTCAGAACCTCACTACTCTCAACACTGTCTTCTGGACTACAGCTCGTTTTCCCAGCTCCCTGACAAATTAGTTTAACCCCCCCCCCTCCCCCCTCACCCCACCCCCCGAAGAGCCGTAGCAAATTTCCCTCCCAGGATATTGGTGCCCCTCTGGTTCAGGTGCAAACCGTCCTGTCTGTACAGGTCCCACCTTCCCTAGAATGTGCTCCAATTATGCACGTGCCTGAAACCCTCCCTCCTACACCATCCCTGCAGCCACGTGTTTATCTGCACTCTCTCACTGTTCCTCATCTCACTAGCACGTGGCACCGGCAACAAACCAGAGATTACAACTTTGTAATCTCATTTGCTACAGGTGGGATCCCAGAGGACTGGGGAATAGCTAACCTGGTCCCGTTGTTTATGTAAGGTAGCAGGGATAATCCAGGAAACTATAGGCTGGTTCGCCTCACGTCGGTAGTAGGTAAATTATTGGAGAGAATTCTCATGGACAGGATTTATAACCATTTGGGAACAAACGGACTCATTAGCGATAGGCAGCATGGCTTGTGAAGGGGAGGTCGTGCCTCACTAAATATATCGAATTTCTTGAGGAGGTGACGAAGGTGATTGCCCTACTTGTTCAGCCAGATTTCTATATGGAAGGTCCAGTTCCGTTTCTGCTAAATTGCTAAATTGTTTTTTGGTAAATCAACACGGATGTTGATAGTCAGGAATTCAACGGTTGCAATGCCAATGAATGTGAAGGGGAGATGATTGTGTCCTCTCTTGTGGGAGATGATAATTAACTGGCACCTGTGTGGCGCACATGGAACTTGTCAGTTACCAACCTGTTCAAGCAAATTGTTCAGATATTGTTGCACATGTACATGGACAACCTAAGTAGACGAGGATTCCCCAATAGTTCGTTGTGCAGTCATTAGCGAACGTCCACCATTCCGATCTTCGCATGGAGGGAAGACCATTAATGAACCATCCGAAGATCATTGGGCCGAGGATACGATCTTAAAGGAATCCTGCATTCATTCCTTGCACGGTGATGGTTGAGCTCTGACAACCACCTTATGCTAAACTTGTCTCCAAGCAGAGAAAATGTTTTCCTCTGAATCCCATTCACACTGCATTTTCTCGGCCCTTGATGCCACAACATGCTACCAATGGCAGTCGCCCACACCTCATCTCTTCCGTTTACCTCATATATTTGTTCGAATACTGCAATGATGTCAAGAGTTGGCTGGATCTGCCGGAGACTGAACTGAATGCCAGTGAGCTGGTTACTGTAGAGTAAGCAACGACAGACGGCACCTTGGATGGCACCATCTACCATTTAGCTGATGTTGGAGTGTAGAATGATTTGTCTAAACGGTCAAGTTTGGCTTTGTCCTTCCTTTTTATGGACATCAGATTATTAGATTTTTTTAAAAATGTTTTTATTCTCCATTTTCACATTTTCCTTCATAATTTACACCCCACCCACAAACAGTAAACGGTAACAAATACAAAATCAATCCCCTTAACAATACCAACGATCCCATCCTCCCACCACCCCAAACAACGGCCCACCTGTCAATATATGCATCCAATAAAACAAACCCTCCCATGGTGGTAACAAAAAAACAAAGGAGAAAATGAAAAAGGAGTCCAGGACCGCCCATGGTCACCATTGACCTATAGAGTCCACTCCCCCTCTTCCCCCCCCCCCACCCCCACACACACTCAACGCCCTCCAACCTCTGAAAGAGTACCGTACATGATACCCAAGAGTTGTACCCCCCCTCCCCCAGTCTCCAACACCTCCTGTCCACTGCCTCTTGTAAAACTCCTCCTCCTAATCTCGGTTCCTTCCCCCCCCCCCAACTTTCCACCCCGGCTAGACCACTTGGACCCTGTTCTGCCAGGCTCCGATGGCCGCAGGCTCTCCTCCCACCTGACTCCCGTTCACTGGCCGGCTTAAATCGGCCAGCGTGGAGGCCCCCGCCCGGTTTCCTTTCCCCCTTGCCCGGCCCTAGGAAAGCCTAGAAATCCCCTTTTCACAAACAAACCCCGCATATCCACCTACACTCCAAAGAGCCCTCATTTCGAGTGAAAGTCCCATCACTTCCCTTATCCAAATATATACAGCATTGGCTCCTTTAGCCCATACACCCGAACACGGTGAAACAAAAAAGAAGAAAATACAGTCATGAGGTTACATCCGCACATGGCCATTTGTCAATTTCTCAGTTCTGCCACAGTCCTTTTGCCTTCGCAAACTCCTCCTCTGCTTCTGCCGTTCCAAAATAAAAGTCCCTCAGCTTGTAAGTCACCCTCAGCTTCGCTGGATATACAATGCCGCACCGCACCTTGCTAATGTACAATGCCCTCTTCATCCGGTTGAAGGCAGCCCGCCTCCTCGCCAACTCCACCGTAAAGTCCTCGTATATATGTATACCAGCTCCTGCCCACTGCACCACCCACTTCTCCTTGGCCCAGCTCAGGACCTTCTCCTTCACACTGTACCTACGGAAGCACAGAGTCACTACCCTTGGCGGCTCATTCGCCTTTGGTACAGGCCTCCACGACCAATGAGCCCGATCCAGTTTACATCGGGAGGGATCCTCCCCCTCCCCCAATAGTTTCGCCAGCACCGCGGCAATATACTCAGTCGGCCTCGGTCCTTCAAGTCCTTTGGGCAGCCCCACAATCCTCAAATTCTGTCGCCTGGATCTGTTTTCCAGGTCTTCCATTTTCCTCACAGATCCTTGTTAATGTCCATCACCTTCCGCATTTCCTTCCCCATCGAAGCAAGTTGATCACCGTGCTGCAATAACTTCTCCTCCACTTCCTTCAGCGCCTCCCCTTGCTCTCGCAGCTCTGCCACTGCGCTCGCCACCGCCTTCGTCACCGGGGAAATCGCCTCCTCCACCAGCACACTCAAAACCTCTCTCATCTCCTTCCTCATTGTCTCCATGTATTTTGTAAACTACCTTTCGAATTCCGCAGCCATCACCTTAGTTATTTCTTCAGCCGGAAGCAATGCGGCCTCCCCTGGTGCTCCAGCCTCCATTTTCCTTGGTTACCCCGCGGTGACCTTTCCACTCCCCGACGGACCTTCAGCTGTTTTCCTTGCGGACGTTGTTTTGCTCACCCTCGACATTTTTCTTCACTGTGCCTTCACTCTGCCGCCTCTGTGCCTTCTCCCTGCTTTTGCCGCCTCCGTGGACCCTGGGACCGGACTTAAAGCCGCGAAAATGCCGGTCCTGAACGGGAGCCCTCCATTGTGCGGCCGCCTCCCGCTCGCCGGCACCGGAAGTTCCATGGACATCAGATTTGTAAGCAAAATATTTCATTTCATGGTTGTTGCTCATGTTGTATTGCACAACACTTATTCAACTTACTGATTCATATAAACTTTTCTGTGGCAGCATTTAGAATGTACATGACTTTATAGAGATGTCGTAAAGACCTTAATTGCAACTACCTTGGCTTGAGAGTTGTGTGGACCATGAATGTTATCACAATGAAGAATTTGTAGAGGAAATATTTAGTTACTAGTATTTATTGCGAGTGAGGTAAAGGCCTAAGCTGCATTTTCCTACAAATTTTTACTTATGGTCTTGCTAAGTTATCACAGTGCGTTTTCCATTGCAAAACTCCATTGAGCGCATTAAATGTGCCAGAAATATGGGATAAGCCGTATTTGTTGTATCCTACACGTTCATTATCCTTTTTCCAGGTTTCTTTGATGAAATATATTTATTGTGCAAATATTTTTTGAAGATAGCAATTTACAGGAAGCATATTGCATCAAGGAATTGGTCGTACCAATCATACAAGTTTCTGTATGACTCAGCATTTATCCTCTTCTTCCTTCCTTCCATCTAAGCTGTTGGCAATTGCGATCCTTTCCCAGGAAGGTGCATCCTTTGTGCATGTATCACACGGTACCTGGTATCTCTGGCAGTGTCGCTTCTGGTGGTTATTACGAGTGTGATATTGAACAGGATATGTGGTTTTTAACTTCCTGTTAGGCTTCTGGTAATCGATCCGGTCTGCAGAACCATCGCTGTCCTAAGACATACAGCTAGTCTAGTTAAAAGTTGCTTTCACGCCGGAGATGCACCTTAGAGTAGTGGACCAGGTTAGATTGAGGAAAGGCGGGGTCAGTCAGGTCTTTCACTCGGGGTTAGACACAAAGACTAGAGGGGTTGCGACCTTGATTAATAAGCGGGTGATATTTGAGGTGGGTAGAATAGTTTCGGATGTGGGAGGTCGATATATTATGGTTAGTGGTAAGCTGGAGGGGTGAAGGTAGTGCTGTTTAATGTATATGCGCCAAATTGGGATGATGCGGAATTTATACAGAGGATGGTGGAGAAGGTACCGGACCTGGACTCGCACATGCTGGTCATGGGAGGGGACTTTAATACAGTTATTGATCCCGGCCTGGATCGGTCATGCTCGAAAAAGGGCAGGGTGCCAGCAATGGCAAGGGAACTGAAAGGGTTCATGGAGCAAATGGAGGTGGGGTGGATCCATGGAGATTTAGGCAGCCGAGGGTGAAGGAGTTCTCCTTCCACTCCCACGTGCATAAAGTATATTCTCGGATCGATTTCTTTATTTTGGGTAGGGCCTTGCTGGCAGGGGTGGTGGACCCGGGGTACTCGACGATCACAATCTTGGACCATGCTCCACAATGGGTCGACCTGCAGGTTAGCAAAGATAGCAATCAGCGCCCGCAATGGAGGTTAGAAGTAGGGCTGTTAGCGGACGAAGCAGTGTGCGAAAGGCCGAGGAAATGCTACACAATTGCCTGCAGGTAAATGATACGGGGGAGGCCTCAGCGCTGAAGGCAGTAGTGAGAGGAGAGCCGATCTCGACCCGGCTCACAGGCACAGGACGGACAGGGCAGAGACAGACGGACTGGTAAAAGAGATTCTACAAGTCGACAGGAGGTACTCGGAGACTCCAGAGATAGGGCTTTTAAGGGAACAGCGGAGGCTGCAGGCGGAGTTCGGCGCGGGGGGGGGGGGGGTCGGGGGGGGGGGGGGGGGCGGGGGGGGGGGGTGGGCAGTGGGACAGCTCAGGAAGGCGAGGGGGGGCGGTCTACGAGCAAGGTGAGAAGGCTAGCAGGATGCTTGCGCAGCAGCTCAGAAAGAGGGAGGTGGCTAGAGAAATAGGGAAAGTTATTGACGGGGATGGGAACTTAGTTGGGGATTCGGCAGGGGTGAGTAAGGCGTTGGGGAATTTCTACAGCAGGCTGTACATGTCGGAACGCCCTGCGGGGCCGGAGAATATGAGCCACTTCCTGGAGGGGCTGACTTTCCCGAAGGTGGACGGGGAGCTAGTCGAAGGACTAGGGGCCCCGATCGGGTTGGAGGAGATAGTGGAGGGCTTGAAGGCAATGCCTTCGGGTGAAGCCCCGCGACCGGACAGGTACCCAGCGGAGTTCTACAAAAAGTTCTCTGGGATATTGGGACTCGGTGCTGATGAAGGTGTTTAATGAGGCAAGGGAAAGAGGGGTTCTGCCCCAGACGATGTCACATGCCACGATTTCGCTTATCCGTGAACGGGACAATAACCCAGAGCTATGTGGGTCTTACAGGCCGATATCCTTGTTGAATGTAGACGCCAAACTGATGGCCACATTCTTGTCCTCCAGGATTGAGGATTGTGTACTGAACGTCATTGTGGAGGATCAAACGGGGTTCAATAAGGGCAGGCAGCTGGTGGCCAATGTAAGAAGGCTGTTAAATATGGTCATGATGCCCCTGGAAAGTAGGGAGGTGGAGATAGTGGTCGCAATGGATGCGGGAAAGGCTTTTGACCGGGTTGAGTGGGCTTATTTATTGGAGGTTCCGGGGCGGTTCGGATTTGGGAGAAGTTTTATTGACTGGGTCAGGTTGCTATACCAGGCTCCTGTGACAAGTGTGCAGACGAACAAGACGGCTTCGGACTATCATAGACTGCACCGTGGGGACGGGACAGGGATGCCCCCTCTCCCCATTGCTGTTTGTGTTGGCTGCAGAGCCGTTGGCAATTGCTCTGAGGGCCTCAAGGAGCTGGAAGGGTCTGGCCGTGGGGGGGGGGGGGGGGGGGGGCACATAGTCTCGCTGTCTGCGGATGACCTGCTTCGGTCTGTTTCAGATCCAATTGAGGGGATGGAAGAAATCATGGGAATTTTAGGGGAATTCGACCGGTTCTTGGGGTATAAGCTTAATATGGGGAAGAGAGAGATGTTTGCGGTCCAGGCGAGGGTCAGGAGAGGAGACCGGGGGAACTGCCGTTTAGATTGGTAGGGGACAGTTTCAGGTACCTTGGTATTCAAGTGGTGTGGGATTGGGACCGGCTACATACATTGAACTTGGCCCGGTTGGTTGATCAGGTGAAAGGTGATTTACGGAGATGGGGTGCGCTCCCGTTGTCTCTAGTTGGGAGAGTTAAAATGGTGAAAATGACGGTTCTCCCGAGATTCCTGTTTGTATTTCAGTGTCTGTCCATCTTTGCTCCGCGGTCCTTTTTAAAGCGGGTCAATAAAGTTATTGCGGGCTTCGTATGGGGGGGGGGGGGGGCAAATCCCCGCGAGTGAGGAGGGTAATGCTTGAGCGGAGTCGGGAAGAGGGCGGGCTTGCGCTGCCGAACTTTAGCAATTATTACTGGGTGGCTAACATAGCCATGATTAGGAAGTGGCTCGTGGCGGGGGGGGGAGGGGGGGGTGAGGGGGGAGTGGGTTCGGCATGGGTGCGGATAGAGGCGGCTTCTTGCAAGGGCACAAGTTTGGGGGCGCTGGTAACGGCGCCTCTGCCGTTCCCGCCGGCGCAGTACTCCACCTGAGAGTCTGGGGCCAATGGAGTAAATATGCGGGAGCAGTGGGAGCATCGGTGTGGTCCCCAATCTGCGATAATCGCCAGTTTGCCCCGGGGAGGATGAACGAGGGTTCCGAATATGGCAGACAGCGCGGATTGAAAGGGTGGGGGACTTGTTTATAGAGGGGAGCTTTCCGTGTATGAGGGGGGGGGGTGGAGGAGAAGTTTGCAATGGTGGGGGGGGGAAACGAATTTAGATATCTGCAGGTGCGGGACATTCTGTGTAGACAAGTATCAACCTTCCCACTCATGCCGCTAAGGGAGATTCAGGACAGTGTAGTTTCCAGAGGCTGGATAAGAGAGGAGAGCGTTTCTGACATTTACATGGAACTTATGGGATCAGAGGAGACGCAGACCGAGGAGCTGAAGCGAAAATGGGAGGAGGAGCTGGGGTGGTGGGGGGGGGGGGGGCTTATATAGAGGAGAGCCTTTGGGTGGACACGTTGAGTAGACTCAACGGGACCACAACTTGTGGCAGGTTCAGCCTGATTCAATTTAAGGTCGTTCACTGGGCCCACCTGACAGTGGCCCGGTGAACAGGTTCTTTGGGGTGGAAGACAAGTGCACAAAATGTGCAGGAGGTCCAGCGAACCACGACCACATGTTCTGGGCATGACCAAAGCTGAGAGGATTTTGGTAGGGGTTTGCTGCTGTCTTGTCCAGGGTATTGAAAACAAGGGTGGCATTGAATCCAGCGGTTGCAATTTTCGGGGTGTCGCAGGATCCGGGAAGCCAGGAGGAGAAAGAGGCAGACGTTCTGGCCTTTGCTTCCCTGGTAGCCAGGAAGGCGGATGCTACTAGGATTGAGGGACTCAAGGCCCCCGAAGTCGGAGACCTGGCTATCGGACATGGCTACCTTTCTCTGTTTGGAGAAAATCAAGTTCGCCATGAGAGGGTCAATGCTCGGGTTTGCCCGGAGGTGGCAACGATTCATCGACTTCTTCGCGGAAAATTAATCGTCAGCAGAGGGGGGGATAGGTTAGCGGAGATTAGGGGGTTAATTAATGGTGGTACCTGTTGGGGTTTCGGATAGTCAGCACAGCCGGCAGGGGAGTCAGGGCCCACAGTAATGGAAACAATCAGACTGATGGAAATCCGCAGGAACTCTATAATTCTACTGCTGCCTATTTAAGGCAGGTTTATTTTATTCTGCATGCTTAATGTTGTAAATGTTCGTATTTGCAATGTTGAAATGGTAAACATTGTGTAAGCACTGTATGCTTCAGATTTAAGTTGTTACACGTGTATTTATGCCGGGAATTCATGGAAGGGTTAAATAACGCGGCGACATATCCATTTAAACTCATTCAGAAAATTACTTAATAATTCAAGTACATAATTAAAAATCGTTACAGTTTTTACTTTTATCTCCTTTTCAATTTCCTTCTGTTTCCAATGGCTGTCTCTTCTAAATGTTGAATTTGTAAAGGTAATTGCGTGCAAATAGGCCAATTGGCCCATCGATTCCATGTCAAATCTGTGGAGAGCAATCCAATCATTCTCATTTAACCTTTCTATCCCGGACGGCCTTCAAGATTGTTTCTCTCAAATGTACATACAAGCTAATTTTCACTTCCCTAATCTCCTGTTTCACCAACACACTTAGCTGATTTCTGACGAGGCCTTTTAGTCATTCGTAGCACCATGCAAGAGCAAAATTAATCAGACACAGCAATAGATCAAGGGAAATTCTCACCACCACATTTGCATGGTCATTAGATGGAAAAACAACTACCACTCTTGCCCGGAACATCCATGTTCTGAAAAAGAATGACAAAAAAAGAAAACCGGAGAACAGCATCGCCTGCAGCCATTGCAATATAACTGAACGATGAGGTTAACAACTCAGAGGCCATTTTGTGCATTTTCCACCCTTTTTTTTACTTTATCATTAACTTTAGTACAGTTCAAAGACCATTTTCAGTTCTACCATCTCTGAACTGATACTATACTAAAATGTATTCGTTGGTTAGTAAATGACACTGGACAAGGCGATTTCACCCCAAGACTTACACTTTATTGTTATTCAAGGGACGTCCCTGGAACTTGTTGGAACGAATATGCTGTTCAACCTTCTATAAAGTATGATTTGAACAAATTTTCAGTGTAGATTTTCAAGAGTGTCCTCTTCTTAATGAAGGCGTTGATGTTTTATCGGGCGATCGCTGGCAGGATAGATATAGAAAATGTCCATGAATGTTCCCTGTCTGGAATACCGGAGTCATTTTAATGAAGTTCACAGAGAACTTTCATACCTGAATGAACGAGAAGAATCAACATGCTACTAAGTATGATTTGAAAACATGTTTAGTGTAGATTTGCAA
The DNA here is from genome assembly GCF_047496885.1 of Scyliorhinus torazame. Classification (NCBI taxonomy): domain Eukaryota; kingdom Metazoa; phylum Chordata; class Chondrichthyes; order Carcharhiniformes; family Scyliorhinidae; genus Scyliorhinus; species Scyliorhinus torazame. The sequence continues at coordinate 182,255,764 of NC_092711.1, read as the reverse complement.
GAGTGTCCTCTTCTTAATGGGCATCACGGTAGCACAGTGGGTACCACTGTTGCTTCACAGCGTCAGGATTCCAGGTTCCATTCCCGTCTTGGGTTACTGTCTGTGCGGAGTCTACACGTTCTCTTGTTTTCTGCTTGGTTTCCTCCGAGTGCTCGGTTTACCTCCCACAAGTCCTGAAAGACTGGTTGTTAGGTGAATTGGACATTCTGAATTCTCCCTCTGTGTACCCAAACAGGCGCCGGAATGTGGTGACTCGGTGCTTTTCATAGTAACTTCATTGCAGTGTTAATGTCAGCTTACTTGTTACAATAAAGAATATTATATTATTATTATTCAATGTGTTGGTAATTGGTTCAGAAGCAAGTTCTAAAGTCCAGCATTAATGGGTTTTCATGCACATAGTGACTTTGGAGGGTAGAAATGAAGACAACGGTCGATTCACTTTTCGCGCCGGCAGTGCACTTATTCCCGGGGGGGGTTCCAGGCGGCGTCGGGTGGTTACAATTGGAAATCCCCGACTTCCGTTGGTGGTGTGTGGGGGTAGGTCGCACAAGAGGTGGCTCCTGCAAGGGTACTTTTTGCCCTTTTCGCCCAGTTTCTTGGTGGCACTTTTGTGCAAGAGAAACACTTCAATGATGATACAAGGTGCGCACATAAGGGAAATGAACAGAAGGACCAGGGCAAAAGGGAGGAGTTCGACGACAGAATCACTGGCTTCTCAGGGCTCTTCGGTGGAGAAATTGGCTTATGCAGATTCTGAGACTCCGGCCACGCTACTAACGGCCGAGATACATACCAGCATCTTGGCTGCAGAGTTCGAGAAACAACGGCGTGTTGTGACGGAGAACCTCCGTAAGTCGATGGAAGAGGCCGCGGTTCTCATTCCATTGGCGCTGGAGAAGATCATCGAGACGGTAAAAGCGCTTGGCACTGCGATACAGGGTGTGGATGTGACTCTCTCAAGTCTCTGTCGGAGCGGAGATGTCGCTGATAGATTGGGTGAATAAAGAACTGAATGCCAAAGTGGGTGATTTGTAGAATCATTCCAGGAGACAAAATATTTATGTTGCGGGGTTTCCGGAGGGGTTGGAAGGCTCAACTCACAGAGAATATATCTTGAAGATGATCAGGAAGATAGTGAGCGAGGTGGATCCGAGTCCCCTCCCGGGCAGGATTGAGCCCATCGGATGCTCCGACACGAGCCCCATCCCAACAAACCACCGCGAGCAGTTATTGTGATGTTTTGAAACTGCCAGGAAAAAGGTTGGGTCCTGAGATGGGCTAAGGAGCATCACGAATCTAAGTGGGAAGGCCACGCCATCAAACTTTACCAGGACACTGGTGCGAAGCTGGAAAAGAAGCGGGCGGTGTTTACCAAGGCCAAATCTGCCCTTAATAAAAGTACAGTTCGCTTTGTGCTGATGTAACCGGTGTGGCTGAGAGTGACTTTTAAACGGAAATTATTTTCATTCTGCGTGCCCGCAGAACGCCGGGACCCATCCGGATCGCATACATGCCCCTCCAGCAACCCCTCTACCTCAACCAGCACCTAGGACTCTGCCACATGCGACCCCGGATACGTAACCAGCGCCCTGGTCCCCGCCAACGCACTGGACCCCACCAGTCGCAACCACCTACAACCACCTACTTCTCCCATCGGATGCCAGGATCACCCAGCCGCAGCCATCGACCGAGGAAGCAGGGGAAACGCGGTGGTCTGCAGGTTAGACTGAACCAACGCGGTTTCAAGACCTCTCTCCCCAGCATACTCCCGGCAAAGGTCCAAGCGATCAAAAACAAGCTGGATGAACATAACGCGAGACTTACCTCTCAGAGGGAAGTAAGAGACTGCTTTGTGCTCTGTTTCACAGAGACATGGCACACTCTCGCCTCACCAGACTGTGCCATACAACCTGATGGCTGTTCAATTTACCGGGCGAACCACACTGCGTCATCAGGCAATGCGAAGGGTGGAGGGGTGTGCCTCCTCATCAGATCATCCTGGTGCTTGGAAGTGGCGACCCTGGCGTATTACTGCTCCCCAGACCTGGAAAACCTGACCATGAAGTGCCGCCCATACTATCTTCCACGTGAGTTCACATTATCGCACCGGTTCACAGCCCACCCCAGGCAGAACTGAGGAAGGTGCTGAACGAATTGTACACAGTTATAAATAACTACGAAACCGAAAATCCGGAGGCCGTGTTCATTGTGGCCGGAGACTTCAACAAGGCCAACTTCAAGAGAGTACTGCCAAAATTCCACCAGCATATCTCCTGTCCCATCAGGGGCGACAACCCTCTTGACCACTGCTACTCAAAAATCAAGGGTGCCCACCATTCCATCCCCCAACCGGACTTTGGGAAATCAGACCATAAGACGGTGCTCCTTCTCCCGGCATACAAGCAGAAACTCAAGCGGGAGAATCCAGCTAAGAAGGTTGTGTAGTGCTGGTCCGTGGAAACAGAAGTGCTCTTATGTGACTGCTTAGAGTCAGTGGGCTGGTCCATATTTAAGAATTCAGCGACCAACTTAAATGAATATGCCACCACCGTCACAGACTTCATCGCAAATGTGTGGATGACTGCGTGCCAAGGAAAGCAGTACGTACGTTCCCCAACCAGAAACCATGGCTCAATCGCGAGATTGACTCCCTTCTAAAGGACTTATCTGAGGCGTTCTAGTCAGACCACTCTGATCCAATGAAGAAATCCAGGTACGACCTTCGCAAAACCTTCCAAGATGCCAAGAGAGAATGTCAAACCAAGCTAGAGTCACAGACAGACTATCGGCGATTGGGGCAAGGACTAAACAACATAACGGGCTACAAAGCGAAGCCGAGCAGTATCTCGGGCAGCAGCGCATCCCACCCCAATTAACTCAATGCATTCTATGCTCGGTTCGAGCAGGTAACAATCCGCTGTCCAGTGCCCCAGCAGCCCATAATTCACCCATACGCACCATCGCAGCTTCCAAAGTCAGTTCGGCCTTCCTGAAAGTGAACCCTCAGAGTACAACGGGGCGGACAGGATTCCTGGTCATACACTCAGAGCTTGCATGTACCAGCTGGTAGAGGTGTTCGCGGACACCTTTAACCTGTCCCTACTCCACTCCGAGGTCCCCACTTGCTTCAAGAAGACCACCATCACACCGGTGCCAAAGAAGAATCAGGCAGCATGCCTCAATGACTACCGTCCAGTGGCACTGACTTCAGTTGTAAAGAAGTGCTTCGAGAGGTTGATCATGAAGCGCATCACCTCCATACTCCCAGAACGTCTTGATCCACTGCAATTCGCATAGCGATGCAATCGGTCCACAGCAGACGCCATTTCCCTGGCCCTACACTGATCCCTAGAGCATCTCGATAACAAGGACTCCGACATCAGACTCCTATTTATTGACTACAGCTCCGCCTTCAACACCATAATCCCAGCCAAGCTCATATCAAAGGTCCAAAACCTAAGGCTTGGCTCCCTACTCTGCAACTGAATCCTCGATTTTCTGACCAACAGACCACGATCAGTAATAATGAACAACAACACCTCCTCCACAATAGCCCTCAATACCGGTGCGCCGCAATGCTGCGTACTTATTCCCCTACTCTACGCCCTGTAAACACATGACTGCATGGCAAAATTTGGTTCCAACTCCGTCTACAAGTTTGCTGGCGATACGACCATCGTGTGCCGGATCTCGAATAACGACGAGTCAGAATAAAGGAGGGAGATTGACAATCTAGTGGAGTGGTGCAGCGACAACAATCTCTCGTTCAATGCCAGCAAAACTAAAGAGCTGGTCATTGACTTCAGGAAGCAAAGTACTGTACACACCCCTGTCAGCATCAACAGAGCCGAGGTGAAGATGATTAGCAGTTTCAAATACCTAGGGGCGCACATCTCCAAAAATATGTCCTGGTCCACCCACGTCGATGCTACACCAAGAAAGCACAACAGCGCCTATACTTCCTCAGGAAACTAAGGAAATTTGGCATGTCCATATTAACCCTTACCAACTTTGACAGATGCAACATAGAAAGCATCCTATCTGGCTGCATCACGGCCTGGTATGGCAACTGCTCGGCCCAGGATCGCAAGAAACTTCAGAGAGTCGTGAACACCACCCAGTCTATCACACGAACCTGCCTCCCATCCATTGACTCCATCTACACCTCCCGCTGCCTGGGGAAAGCAGGCAGCATAATCAAAGACCCCTCCCACCCGGCTTATTCACTCTTCCAACTTCTTCCATCGGGAAGGAGATACAGAAGTCTGAGAACACGCACGAACATACTCAAAACAGCTTCTTCCCCGTTGTTACCAGACTCCTCAATGACCCTCTTATGGACTGACCTCATTAACACTACACCCTGTATGCTTCATCCGATGCCAGAGCTTATGTAGTTACATTGTATACCTTGTGTTGCACTATTATATATTTTATTTTCTTCCCTTTTCTTCCCATGTACTTAAAGATCTGTTGTGCTGCTCGCAGAAAAATAGATTTCACTGTACCTCGGTACACGTGACAATAAACAAATCCAATCCAATTTGTCTGAAAAAGTCTGTGCTGGTTGTGAGTTGATGGAGGTTATTTGCCAATTATTGATGCTGGGGGTGGACATCCTTCTACATGCTGGCATTTCTTTGTGTTTGTGTGGGTTGAGTATTTCGGATGGTTGATTTGCGTGGGGTTTCATGTCATGGGGAAAATATCGCTTCTTGTTCGAGTGCGATACTTGAAGTGTTTCGTTTATACTCAGAGTCTTTTTTTCTGTCAGCATTTTCCTTCACTCTGGGCGCGAGGCGCCCTCTTAGCCAAAGAGAGAGCGAGCAGGAGCAGAGCGGTGGGGAGTGACTGCAGCTCAATATATTTGATTTGTTTTCGAAAATAAGCTTCGCTTTTTTCGTTTTATTTGGGCTAGGCGTGAGTAGTAGTAGGTTTTAGTCGTATTTGTTCACCTTACTGTTCTTTGTGCGTATATTTGGGTGTCGTATTCTTTGAGGGCGCGGAGGTGGGAGAAAGGGGCAGTGATAGTTTGTTCACAGGTGAGATTTCTGTTTTGTCTTGCAAGTGGTTTGGTGGCCATCTTGGTGGGCCTCGTGCCTGTACTCTCTACGTTATTGTTGCATAACCTCTCATGGAGGAAATAGATGACTCTGGATCGATGGGGCTGGCGGGAGACCCACAATTCGTTTCGTCACATGGAATGTAAGGGCGTTGAATAGCCCAGTGAAAACTTCGAGGGAATTGGCACACCTTAAAAGTTTGCAATCTGAAGTGGTGTATATCCAGCACCTCCTTCTCTGTAATATGTACACTCCTCAAGACTTCACATTTTACTTCCCCAATTTCCGGAACATTCGAGCCTTTCTCAACAGTAAGTACTGACGAGAAATATTCATTTTGGACCTCTCCCATCCCTTGTGGATCTGCACATTGATGACCTTGTTTATCCTTATGAGGTCCTATCCTCTCCCTTGTCACCCTTTTTCCCTTTATGAATCTGTAAACGCTCTTTGGATTTCCCTTTGCCTTATCTGCCAAGACAATCTCAGGTCCCTTTTTGCTCTCCTGATTTTTCTCTTAGCTCTATTCCGCCAAGCCCGATAATTTTCAAGGGATCCACTTTTGGATTTCTGGATGGGTTATCCTTTGCAATGCTGGGCAGGGAGAATCAGGAGGACTTGGAATTCCCGTTGGACCCTGAGGAAATTCTGGAATGCATTGGGTTAATACAGACGGTTAAAGCTTCTAGTCCTGATGGATTCCCTATTTAGTACTCTAAGATGTTTGCAAGACAATTGTTGCCCATAATAATGATTATGTTTAATGACTCCTGTCCCGGGATTCATTGTCCGTAATACCTGCATAAGCCTCTATTTCCATGATTCTAGAGAAGGCCAAGACTCCTACCAAATGAGAGTTGATGCGATCCATTTCGCTTTTGCATGCAGACGTTAAATTACTTGCAGAAGCGCTGACATTTCGGTTGGAGTCCGGCCTTCCAGACGTGATCTCAGAAGACCAGACACGATTATCCAAGGTTCGGACATTGTCAGCCAATGTAAGTCGGTTATTGAATATTGTCCTTTGCCCCTCTCTGGTGCCGATCCAGAAGTGACTCTTCCCAGGACGTCGGAAAAAGCGATTGATTCAATGGAGTGGAGATATGTCTTTGATATTCTTGGGAGGATTGCTTTTGCGCAAATGTTCATATCCAGGATTTGTTTACTGTGTGGGCCTCCACTGCCAGTGTGCATACAAATGCCTTTGGTTCGGATTATATTCCGCTGAATATGGATTCGAGGCAGTGATAAAAATTGTTCCCGCTTCTATTTGCTTTCACAATTGAACCGCTGGCCATAGTGTTAAGAACTTCCACGAAGTGGACATTGAGAAATCGAGGAGGGAGGAAGAACAGACTGTCCTTGTACACAGATGATTTGCTTTTTTATATTGCGGACCGAGTATCGAATATTGATGAGAAAATGAAGCTACTTGAGAGTTTTATCTCCTTCTCTGTGTACATGTTTAATTTTCACAAAAATGAATGTCCTCCCGATGTTTCGATTTCTTTTTCAGTGTCCATAGAACCATAGAGTACCTACAGTTCAGAAGGACGCCAATCTGCCCATTGAGTCTATACAGGCCCTCTGAAAGAGAAACCTACCTTAGCCCATTCCTCCGCTATGTCCGTATAACCCTGTCTAAGCTTTGGACATTGAGGGTCAAATTCAACATGGCCATTCCACCGAACCCGCAGATTTGTGGACTATGGGAGGAAAGCGGATGGAATCAACGCAGGAACGGGTAGAAAGTGCAAACTTCACACAGACAATCAAGGCTGGAATTGAAGCTGGGTCCCTGGCGCTGTGAGGCAGCAGTGCTAATGACCTTCTCACCGTACCACCCTATTTTGTCTCCACACGCTTCTCCCCTACTCCATCTTTGTCAGAGTTAACAAATTCTTGCTCCATTTCATTTGGGAAAGTAAGACCCCAAGGATCCATCGGGCATTACTCCAGAGAGACGGACAGTCGGCCGGTCTAACTTTACCCAATATATATATACGCAGTTATTTTATTATTGGGTGTAGCCATGTAAAATGGCTGACTCCTGATTAGAATGGTCAAACCCCGATTTAAAATGGCGAACGTAAGAGGCTGATGGGAAAATCAGCCAACAGGACTCAAACAGACAGCTGCAGGTAAAACTATGTATTCGCCTCTGGGGAAGTCAGTCCAGACCGATACCTGCAGCCATCAACATCACAACACCCCAGCCATCTGCATAGTAATCAGCCATCTCCGGGAACAATTGCTACAAATTAGCAACTCAAAGCCGACCCAGACCTTTCGGCGCCAGCAGGAGCTGACACAAAGAAAGGTAAACGACCACCCCTAGATCAAGGAATCGCTCCAGTATTGGAGAATATCGAACCAAGTGATTGGGACCAAGTCCAATCACTTGGAACCAGGTACAAGGTCCGCCCCGAGAGGCGGGAAGCCCCTGGGGACTATAAGAATAGGGGCCAAGTTCAACTCGACCCTTCTTCTCCGCTCCGCACCCTTCGAGACCCTTGCTGAAAGAAACCGCAAGTTTTACTCCAACGATCGCTACCAGGTAGACACTCCTGACTATCGACCTGGACCAGCTTTTGAATCCCGCAGGCTCAGAATCCATACGAAAAGCCATTCGTTTCCCTGACCTGGTGGGCCATTTCCAAAGTTAAGTATTGGCCTGTTAGTGGTAGGTAGTATTTTAGAAGTAGAATTATTGTATAAGTATTAATTGCTGTATATAATAAATGAGCGTTGATTTAACTCTTACTTAGCGGTGTGTTGGATTATTAATCATTACTCGGACTTGAACCACGTGGCGGTATGAGAAAGATACCTGGCGACTCAAGAGCAAAGGTGACAGAATTAGAGCAAATAAACTAAGGCTAAAACGAGCAACATGAGGAGCCAATATCGATCAAGCACTTGGGTGGTATAGTGATCCGAGTTCCACAAGAGGAGAGCGGGTTGGATAAATAGACGCAAGGTCTTGTGGGGACTCAAGCCTTAGTGCTACTGTAAATGCCACGCCTTTGTTCTCTCCAGACGATTTTCGTTGAATTCGGTGGTGATATCCAACTTGAGAATGTGCAAACAGCTCAGACATAATTTCGAATTTAGTTCCATTTCATTGCGTCAGTAATCATCTATTTTTGCCATTAGGTCATGGTGGCGAGAGCTTGAAGAGATTTAGGGACTTATTCGGGGAGGTATGGTTTGCCAGTTTGTGTGAACTACTGGAAAAAATAAACTCCCTGGGACGAATCTGTTTAGCTATTTTAAGATGCGCTATTTTTTGCACAGGCTGTTTCCCTCTTTTGAATTGGCGCCACCGCACTCCCTACCGGAGACGGTTTTTCTTTTGACCGGATCTTGTGGGAGAAGATTTTCGGGTAGTTCTGGCCAGATCCAGTCAGCAGAGTTGGCTCAGTTAATGAGATAAGTATGAAATGGGATGGTGGATTCGGTCCTATTCTGGATGAAGAGAGAGACCCATCGCTCAGAGTGGTTACAGGAAATTGTGGAGAGGGAGGGTGTAAAGCCAGTGGTCTGGGTACATAGCGTACCAAAGGCATAGGTAAATAAATGAGATGATATCCTAAAAGCAGAATATAGGGAGTTAGGAAGAAAGTTGAGAAGTCGGACTTCTAAGGTATTTATCTCAGGATTAGTACCAGTGCCACTTTCGTCAAATAACAAATTTCAGTATATATCGCATAAATATGTGGATGAAGAAACGCTGCGGGGTGGGGGGGGGGGGGCGGATTTCAGATTCCTGACGCATTGGGACCGGTTCTGCAGAAGGTGGGACCAGTGCAAACTGGATGGGTTACACCTGAGCAGGACCGGAACTGATGTCCTCAGGGGAGTACTTGCAAGTGTGGTTGGGATGGTTTGAACTAATATGGCGGGGGATGGGAATCTATACAAGTGGTTAGAGGAAGAGGAACACTCTGCCTGGGGAGATGGTGGGAGCAAGTACGATAGCGGCATTTAAGGGGCATCTCCACAAATATATGAATCGGGAGGTAATGGAAGGATACAGACTCCGTAGGTGCAGACGGTTTTAGTTAGGCAGGTACCATGGTCTGCACAGGCGTGGAAGGCTGAAGGGCCTGTTCCTGTGCTGTATTGTTCTTTTTTATTTGAAATAAGGACAAAAACAATGGACAGAAAGGAGACTATGAAAAGTGATACGTAGATAATCAAGAGCCAGATTCAAACAGGGCCACGGCGAAAAATATTGGAAGCTAGATTGGTAATGTTAAAAAGACAAACATCAAGGCTTTGTGCCTTAACACGCAGAGCATTCACAATTAACTAGAGGACCGAATCGGACAAATAGACGTGAACGGGTATTGTCAAGTCGGGATGACGGAGACATGGCTGCAGGGTGACCAGGGATGGGAACTGAATATCGAGGGGTACTCAGTATTTTAGAAAAGCAGTCAACAAGGAAAAGGCGATGCCGTTGCATTGCTGGTTAAGGAGGAAGTTAACAAAATATTTAGGAATGATATTAGCTCTGACAAAAGTTAGAGTTTAAAAGTAGAAATGGGTAAAAAGTTTTAATGGGCGTCATATATAGTGCAGTGATCCGGTCAAAAAAAAAACCCTCTCCGGTAGGGAGTGCGGTGGCGCCAATTCAAAAGAGGGAAGCAGCCTATCATATAAACTGCAGTGATATTGTTGGCTCTGTCATTAAACCGGAATTTGGGACGCATGCGGTAAAGAAACAACTGTAATTACGGGTGTTTTTAAGCTGCATATAGATTGGGAAAATCGAATTAACCACAATACCATACAGGAGGAATTCCTGGAGTGTATGCAGGTTGTATTTCTGGATCAATGTGTTGAAGGGCCAACTAGAGAACAGGCCATCCTAGATTAGGTATTGTATAATGAGAACCAAATCATTGGCAATCTAGTTGTGTGCGATGCGTTGGGGATGAGCCAACAAATATGATTGAACCTTTCATAAAAATGTAGAGTGAAGAAATTGATTCTGAGACTACGGTCCGGAATATAAACAAAGGAAACTACAATAAAATGAGGCGTGAGTTGGCTATGATCGACTGGAGAATGTTACTCAAAGGGATGACAGTGGATAGGCAATGGCAAATATCCAAAGAGCACATGGAGTAACTGTAACAGTCGCTTAATCCTGTCTCAGTTCCCGTAACAGCCTCCCCGAACAGGCGCCGGAATGTGGCGACTAGGGGCTTTTCACAGTAACTTCATTTGAAGCCTACTTGTGACAATAAGCGATTTTCATTTCATTTCATTTCATTTCTAGCATAAAAATGAAACGGGAATAGCGGCCAATCCATGGCTCACAACGGAAACAGGGACAGTATTCGATCCAAGCATGTACATATCAAGTGGTCAAGGAAAACAACATCTCTTAGGATTGGGAGCTGTTTAGAATTCAGCAAAGAAGGACTAAGGGATTATTTAAGAGTGAGAAAATAGAGTACAAAGTAAGCTTGAAGGGAAAATAAAATCGGACTGTAAAAGTTTCTATTGGTACGTGAAGAGAAAAAGATTGATGAAGACAAATGTAGATCCTTTGCAGTCAGAAAGAGGGAAATGGTTCATAGGGGGCAAGGAAATGGCTGAGCAACTACATACATACGTTGGGTTTTTTCTTCACAAATTAGGACACAGATAAAATAACAGAAATGTTGGAGAATGCAGGGTTTAGTGAGAAGGAGGAACTGGAGGTGAACAATATCCAAAGAGAAATGGTGTTGGGGAAATTGCTGGGATACATCCGCAGGGCCTGATAATCTACATCCCAGGATGCTGAAGGTGGTGGTTCTCGATATAGTGCATACATTGACGATCATCTTCCAACATTCTATAGACTGCGGAACAGTTCCTGCAGGTTGTCAGGTGGCTAATGTAACTCCACTATTTAAAAAGGAAATCGAGAGAGAGCAGTGACTTATATCTCATAAAGGCTGACGTCAATAGTGAGGAAACTTCTAGAATCCATTATCAAAGAGTATATAGCAGATTACTTAGAAAACAGTGACAGGATCGGACAGAGTCAGCATGGATTTATGGAGGGGAAATTATGCTTGACCAATCTTCTGGAATTAGTTGATGATGTAACTCCTAAAATCGATGAAGGGTAGCCTGTGGATGTGGTGTATTTTGACTTTAAGAAGGCTAATGACAAAGTCCGGCATTAGGGACTAGCTTGTAAAATGAAAACACATGTGATTTGGGGTAGTGTCCAGAATTGGAGATGATAGAAAACTGGCTAGCAGACAGTAAGCCTAGAGTAGGGATTAACGAGCCTAGTTTTCAAATTGGTAGGCAGTGACTAGTGGGGTACCGGAGGGATCGGTGCTGGGACCCAAGCTATTCACAGTATACATTAATGATTTAGATGAGGCAACAAAATGTCACATCTCCCAATATGTAGATGACACCAAGTTGGGTGGGCGGGTGACCTGTGTAGAGGATGCAGAGGTCCTTCAGTGTGAATAGGATATGTTGGGTGGGTGATCTACCTCATGCACTGCAGGAAAGGATGTCCCGAAGCATGGTACATTGGCGAGACCATGCAGACGCTGCGACAACGAATGAATGGACATCGCACGACAATCACCAGGAAGGAATTTTCCCTTCCAGTCGGGGAACACTTCAGCAGTCAAGGGCATTCAGCCTCTGATCTCCGGGTAAGCGTTCTCCAAGGCGGCCTTCAGGACGCGCGACAACGCAGAACTGCCGAGCAGAAACTTATAGCCAAGTTCCGCACACATGAGTGCGGCCTCAACCGGGACCTGGGATTCATGTCGCATGACATTCATCCCCCACCATGTGGCCTGGGCTTGCGAAATCCTACCGACTGTCCTGGCTTGAGACAATTCACACCTCTTTAACCTGGGGTTACCCCTATCTTTGGATCTGTAAAGACCTAATCATCGGCAAATGCTCGCATTCAAATTTTTGCATCTTTGAATTTGTCTATATATATGTTTCTGGAACATACCTCTTCATTCACCTGAGGAAGGAGCAGTGCTCCGAAAGCTAGTGTTTGAAACAAACCTGTTGGACTTTAACCTGCTGTGGTAAGACTTCTTACTGGGAAAATTAATGGCAGATGCAGTATAATTTGGACAAATGCGAGGTTATCCACGTTTGCAGCAAAATCAAGAAGGCAGACTCTTATCCGAATGGTCATAAATTAGGAGAGAGCAACGGGCAGCGAGACCGGAGTGGCCTCGTACACCAGTCACGGAAAGTAGGCATGCAGGTGCAGCAGGCAGTAAATAAAGCAAATGGCATTGGATTTGATTTGTTTATTGTCGCGTGTACCAAGCTACAGTGAAAAGTATTTCTTCTGTGAGCAACTCAAACAGATCATTTGGTACATGAAAATAAAACAACATTTAAAAAAAATACATAATTGGGCAACACAAGGTACACAATGCGAATAGATAGACACCGGCATCGGGTGAAGGCTACAGGAGTGTAGTATTAATCAGGTCAGTCCATAAGAGGGTCGTTTAGGGTCTGGTAACAGCGGGGAAGAAGCTGTTTTTGAATCTGTTCTTGCGATATCTCAGAGTTTTGTATATCCTGCCCGATGAAAGAAGTTGGAAAAGTGAGTAAGCCGGGGGGAGGGTTCTTTGATTATGCTGCCCGCTTTCCGAAGGCAGCAGAAGGTATAGATAGAGTCAATGGTTGTGAGGCAGGTTCGTGTGTTGGACTGGGCTGTGCTCATGACTATTCGAAATTTCTTGCGGTCTTGGGCAGAATAGTTTCCATAGCAGGCTGTGATGCAACCAGATCGGAAAGTTGGAAAGAGGCAGAGTGGACATGCCAAATTTCCTTCGTTTGTTAAGGATGAATAGGCACTGTTGAGCTTTCTTGGTGGTAGCGTCGACGTGGGTGGACAAGGACAGAATTTTGGTGATGTACACCGAGGAATTGGAAGCTGTCAACCATCTCGACCTCGGCCCCGTTGATGCAGACAGGGGCGTGTACAATACTTTGCTTCCTGAAATCAATGACCAGCTTTTAGTTTTGCTGGCATTGAGTGATAGATTGGTGCCGTTGCACCACTCCACAAGGTTCTCTATCTCCCTCCTGTATTCTGACTCGTCATTGTTCGAGAACGGAGCCACTGTGGTCGTGTCTTCAGTCAGAAGAACATGAGACTGGATTATAGTCTGATCGTGCATTTGTTTTACTTCTTCTCATCATCCAATACATTTACCAACATGGCAAAAAGATATTTCAGCATATATCTAATCCGTTTACGGAATTTAGTCTGTGTTACAACATAAATAAAAGTGTTTGTGCAGCAACTCAGGAGCTGCAACATGTAACCAATTTCTCCTAAATATGAAGGTAGATCCCTGGACTGAAGCCCCAACGTCTTCAATCGCGGATATATGGCACACACCATATATATTGTCCACAACAATATGAAGTTCAGCGAGAGAATAAACAGTAGAATTATAGATTTTCTTCGGCTCTCCATTTCTGGGTTGCTTGGATTCTCCTTAATGTTGTGGCCCTGAAATTTTCTGCGTGCTTTGCTGACGACTGAAATATGTCTGATGGTTAAAATATTGAGCAGCAAAATGAGAGCAAATGGGAGCCCTGGAGTTAGAATATAATGAAGCAACTCGATTGATGCCCATACCTGTGAGCTGAGAACATGGAATGTTAGGAAACAAAACCATGGCGTGTTCACGAGGTAATACTCACCGGTTAACATAAAGTACCAGAAGATGTTCTTCAAGCAGCTCAGCACGGTCACGATACCAAGAATAACCAGTGCCGTTTTCTTTGTGCAAAGCTTATTCTTCAATTTATGGCAACAAATAGCAACAAATCGATCAAACGTGAACATCACGGTGAACCACACAGAACAGTCTGTGACTGCATATAGCAATATGGCATGGATATTACATATAGGTTTGGAGGAAATAGACATAAACTCATACAAATATAGACGTGACAGATGTCTTAGTATCAAGTCGATGATAATAACCAATAGATCAGCCATAGCCATTGCCATCAGGTAGCAAGTGACACATTTCGACAGACCACAATTCCCTCGACATAGGGTGATTATCGTCACGAAGTTAGCTGAGGAAGGAAAAAAACGAGTAAAATATACTGCGAATCAGGCAGCACAGTGGCGCCGTGAGTTAGTCCTGCTGCCTCACAGCGCCGTGGTCCCAGGTTCGCTCCCGCCTCTGGGTCACTGTCCGTGTGGAATTTGCACATTGTCCCCCTGTTTGCGTGGGTTCCGTCCCCACAACCCAAAAATGTGCAGGCTAGGTGGATTGGACACACTAAATTGCCCCTTAATTGGTAAAAAAAATGAATTGGGTACTCTAAATTAAATATATATATATACTGCGAATCAAACCGTGGTTGAGTATATTTTGAGGTGAAAATATACAGCTTGTTTATTGATACCAGGAATGGATTATCGTGAAGCAGGGAATTCTGCCGGGAAAAAGTTTTCACTGAAAGAACAATTCTTCTTTGGGACAACTGAAGATTATACGGGAATATGCAACTGAATTTAATGAATTAATGAGTAAATCAATCAAGACAAGTAAACAAACTTGAGAAATAACAGTTTTATAATTAAATTAATTCAGTATTCACAGTATGGAGTACTGAAGTGTGTAGTAATAAACGAGAGGGGTTTTCTTTATACTATTAATGTTGCATTGAAATGTTTTTCTGTTATGTATGGGGTTACATTTAGTTTTGTTCAGACTTCAGTCCCAGGGCTACTGATCTTTATATGAGTAAATTACGTAGAGGTGGTATGTTTTGTGTATAGTAAGCAGCGAGTGATAAACTGGTACACCTTAAATACAGTTACATTGGGCAGAATTACGTCATCAGCAGGACAATAATTTAGATAAGTGGCGCGAAGAACCAGAGACTTAATAAGGAACATTTTTGTTGTACAATACGATATTATGTTTTGCAAAGATCTACCTCAAGAGGTGTTCAATGAACATTCAAGGACACATTGCTAAAGCATTCGGTTATACAGATGAAGAAAATTGCGACGTCTGTGCAAATAGGAGGTCAGCATCACGTATTACGATCCCAGACCAGAACAGTGGTTTCGACAGTGTACCGGAAGCCAAATATTTTAGTTTATTTGCAAGACTGTGCAGAAAGAATCGTTCTCTACAGGGGTGATTGCATGAAAAAATAGGCCTCTGGTAATTTTAAAACTAAACTTTATTATGAATGCAATGTTAAACATTTTAACCTCACACTGGAAAGGAACAGCTTTCACTTATCCCTTCAAAGTACGACACAATTTACCTTTGAACAATAATAAAAAAAACATACAGTTTTCAATATATCTTAAAATCAGCAAATCATGGAATAATACTTCCTTTTCGAAACATGTTTGGCTCCTATTAGATAAGTGGCGCGAAGGTGGCAAATGGAGTTTAATGCAGAAAAGTGTGAGGTGATTCATTTTGGAAGGAATAACAGGAAGGCAAAGTACTGGGCTAATGGTAAGATTCTTGGTAATGTGGATGAGCAGAGAGATTTCGGTGTCCATGTACATAGATCCCTGAAAGTTGCTACCCAGGTTGAGAGGGTTTTTAAGAAGGCATACGGTGTGTTCGCTTATATTGGTAGAGGGATTGAGTTTCAGCGCCATGAGGTCATGTTGCAGCTGTACAAAACTCTGGTGCGGCCGCATTTGGAGTATTGCGTGCAATTCTGGTCGCCGCATTATAGGAAGGATGTGGAAGCATTGGAAAGGGTGCAGAGGAGATTTACCAGAATGTTGCCTGGTATGGAGGGAAGATCTTATGACGGAAGGCTGAGGGACTCGAGCCTGTTTTCGTTAGAGGGAAGAAGGTTAAGAGGTGACTTAATTGAGGCATACAAGATGATCAGAGGATTAGATAGGGTGGACGGTGAGTGCCGTTTTCCTCGGATGGTGACGTCTAGCACGAGGGGACATAGCTTTAAATTGAGGGGAGATAGATATAGGACAGATGTCAGAGGTGGGTTCTTTACTCAGAGAGTAGTAAGGGCGTGGAATGCCCTGCCTACAACAGTAGTGGACTCGCCAACACTAAGGGCATTCAAATGGTCATTGGATAGACATATGGACGATAAGGGAATAGTGTAGATGGGCTTTAGAGTGGTTTCACAGGTCCGCGCAACATCGAGAGCCGACGGGCCTGTACCGCGCTGCAATGCTCTATGTTATATGTTCTATATTCTATTAGAACTCCTTCGGACTATGGCTGAATATCTTCAAAAATCTAGCTCACCTAGCCTGTTTCAACTTCTTTCTTGTCCCCAGAGAAAAGTGCTCTCATTTACAGATTCTTACTCTTTTAAAACTATCCTACTGTGAGAGAATTGGGGACTCAGTTTCAGGCCGGTCAGATTTCAACTCCACTCTCTCCCAAAGCCTCTCGAAAACATCACGGCACTTTGCATTCCTGGGCTCCACCCAGCAATGACCTCATCTCCGCAAGCTAAAAAAACAAATGGTCACTGCAAGCTGCAAAAACATACGAACACCCCAGGAATTTTCCCGTGAAAACCACATTCCTCCGGTCAACTTCACCTGCGGGTTCCTGGAAGCAAACAAAATCCGTTTTTGCAAATATAACGACGAGAGCAAACACACTTTGACCCGAGGCTTTTAATCCTTCAATTATCCCAATAATTACAATCCAAACTCCGAAAATCTTTCATTTGTCACACCTCCCCCCTTAAAAAATGAACCAGCAATCTAAACGGTTGGCTCTATTTTCTAAAACTTTATAAACTTCGCAGTTTTTCAGATGGCATACAATTTGCACTCTAGAAGATATATCATTTTACATTTTAAACAGGTCAGCATCAACCTCAATCTAGTCCATTTTAGTTCTCCCACACGTTGCAGTCGTGAGAAAGTATCACCAATCACATTTTATCGTCCTGCCACATGTAGAATTCGTAAATTAAACGGTTGCAATAATAAACTCCATTTGCATTGTCTGGCATTAATTTTCTCCAATAATTTTAATGGGTTATGGTCGGTTTGTACAATTGTGTCAGATAAATTGTTACTAACGTAATTGTTAAAATGCTGTAACGCCCATAACAATCACAATGTTTTCTTCACGATGGCCGAATGTTGAAGTTTCCAGAAAAATACCCGATTGCTCTTTCAGTACCTTCCTCAACTTCTTGCAGCAGTGCAGCACCAATACCCACATCATTTGCGTCCCTTTCCTCCTTAAATGCTTGGGAAATCAGATTTCTTCAACGCTGGTGCGGTGATTAAAACAGTCTTCATAATACCGACTGCCTCCGAACGTTCTTCTGTCCTCTGAGAATTTCGTGTATTCCTTTCAAGTTCCTTCAGTGGAGCAACCATGCTGCTGAAATTTGGCACGAACTTCCGGCAGAAACTATTCATGCATAAATGTCAGAAATTCTCCTCGAGTCAATATTACTGGAAATTATCCAATAGTTTACGTCCTCACATTCAGTTGATCCATCTGACCATGTCCAATAGTATGGCCGAAGAAGATGACTTGAGCTTTTACAAATTAACTCTGAGCAAAATGTACCAACCATCCAGTTTCCTTTTGTCAATCGAAGATTTTGCATGTTCCAAATGTTACTTTCATGATTCATTGAATACGAGAAAATCGTCAATGTTTCCTACACAATTGTTTAGACGCGGGATGACCTAGTTGGTTAATGGTTGGAATGATTCTGACGCATTCTTCATCCCAAATGGCATGATCTTAAATTGATGTAGCCATTTGGCGTCACAAAAGCCGAAATTCCTTCGCCAAGTCTGATACATGCACTTGCCAATGGCCTTTAAGTAAGTCACGTTTGGTAATAAGATGCACTAGCCCCGACTTTTCGACACGGTATTCCAAACGAGGAGTAATGTACGAGTCTAACTTCGTAATTGTTTTGTCCTTTCTACAGTCCACACATCATCGTTTATTTCCATCTGGTTTTGGTACATGACAATCAGTAAGCTCCAATGGCTGCAACGCACTTCGATTAGATCATCCTTAAGCATGTTATCGATGGTAACTTTGTGATGATGGTAACTTGAGTTGATTGAGCGTGAATGGCTGCTTTTTAATGGGAATTGCATGTCCTGTATCTACATCGTGCGCAATTACATTCGTGCTTCCTAAATTATTCCCACATACGGCTCTATTGTCTGTAATTACTCTTTGCAGCCATTTGATTTTCCTCCGGAAGGTAACTCAATAATTATCCCACTTTCTAATTACTTTCTCGTTGTTCCATTTAATTTGAGGAAGGTCAAATTCAGAGTCGTCTGAATTGATCTCTTCACCCTGAGCTAAAACGAATCACATTTGCTCCCTCTTCCCTTCTTTATCAAAATACATTATGAGCATAATAACATGACACACTCTGTGAGTTTTCCATCTGTCTGGCGTTAGTCTGTCTGATCAAAACACTTACTTCACTCAATTTCATTTCAATTCGATGAGGCCCACCAACCATTGCCTGTAATGGTTCACCAACCGCTGGTAACAATACTAGTTATTTCTCTCCACTAATAAACCTATGAATTTTTGATTACTTTATGCCTCTTATTGCAATGCAGCAATTTCAAATGTGTCCTAGCCAAACCACCAGCCCTAGTTCAACCTTTCCTAAAGTTTGGCACATAGTCCAGCATAATCTTCTCCGACCGCTGACTAATTGCTCTTTGGTAGTATGCAGTATTATACAATGGTCCTCTCACTGCATAACCAATAATCAGTTCGAATGGACTGAATTTAATTGATTCATCAGGTGGAACTCTAACTTGAAATAGTGCAAATAGAATGCTTTAATTCCAATACTCGGGATAAGTGTGACTATAGAACTTCAACATGGTTTCTGGAGTTTGATGCCATCTTCCCTGATGCCCTTTGTAATTCGGGATACAGCGTCAGTGAGTGTAATTGCTATATGACATAATGAAGCCATAATTTCGTGAATAATTTCAACATAAAATTCGATCCTGGTACGATTGAATTTATTTTGGTCGTCCGTGGCTCCCAATGGTTTTGCTTAATTCCTCTGAAACCCTCTCAAATGTAATGTAACCCTCTCAATGGAATTGTCTCCGCAACTCTTGTATACACATCAATTAGATGCTGATTTCCATTTTTGGTTTCAGGTAGAGGTCCAAAGCAATCAATTAGGACCCTAGTAAAAGGTTCCATACATGCTGGAAAGTGTAATAAGGGTAGTGCTTCGATTATCGCCTGAGCTTTCTCTATCATCTGACGCATGTGACAGGCACAAAAAAAATTAATTGTACCCTTATGCAGGCCAGGCCAATAAAAACATTTTTTGTATTTTTGCAGAAGTTTTACTTACTCCGAAATGGCCTCTTCTGGAATCTCATGCACTACCTCGACATTATCCTTTCTATTACCGACTTGATGAACTTCTGCCCATTTCTCAGCTGCTTGGATGTGTAAAGGTATTATCAGTAATAACGTATTTCTAATGTAATAACACCCTCGTATGCACTCAGAGTGAATTTCCATAAGTCTCTTGTGATTAAACTGCTTTAGCTTTACATCGTTCTGTTTTAATCAACCAACTTTATTCAACTAAAGATATCCGCTTCATCCCTCATCTGATCATATTTGTTCCTAGCCAACTGATCAGACATGGTTTCATTTTTCAAAATATTTCCAATTAAGGGGCAATGTTGTGTGGCCCATTCATCTACCCTGCCCATCTTTGGGTTCTGAGGGTGAGTCCCACGCAGACACGCGGCTAAGGTGTTGATTATTCATGGATTCTAATAACTGAACCTCAGACTCCCTATCGGCACCTCTCAAGTTCTCTTCCATCTTTCTCAACCTGTGTCTTGGTGATCTGGTTACCAAACAATCAGAAAACACATCCACATAGACTTATTGCAACATCTCAGTTGTTTAACTTTACACTGGCTTTTCAGCAACAGAATGGAGCACTCCCCCTGTCATCCATCTATATCATTTCCTGGGATGAAGGATACCCCAGAATTAGGTAAATGTTCTATTAAGCATATTCCCACTTCACCAGTTTTCATTGGACGCTCTACTCTTATCTTGCATGGTGGCACGATACTGATCTCACCACCAATTTCGCATATTATCACCTTTCATGGCACGACTCCTTCCAAACTACATATCTCCTTTTCTCTCACCATTAAAGATTGAATTGCTATTCTATCCCTCAAGATCTGATCCTAATTACCGGCTCCACCTTGGACACACGAGTAAAGCTTAGCCACGCAAATAAAATCCTTAAAACGTCCTGGCACCTGGTTATCCATCAAGCTCTGAACAGGTTCCACACTCTCTTGCATCTCTTTTACTGGAAAAACGGATTTTCCTTCCACTATGATGAACCACACTGGCTTATGCTGTTTTACCGTGTCCGTCTTCCCACTACTTTTCGTAAGGCATCAACACTGTGACTTCACAAGCCCAAATTTTATTGCAATGAAACCCCGTAAGCTTCCTGAACTCGGTCCCTAAATCATATGTTTCCTTCTTACACTGATGCACACTTTCCTTTACATCACTAACGAAACCTGCTTTGCACCGGTACCTGTTGATTACTAATTTCCCCAGTTTCTATTCCTCACATATTAAAATTGATCACGAAAACCAACCTTTGCTTTGTGAAACAATACAAAATAATCGGCCTTTTTTCCTGCCTGTCTTGCAGTTGCAACTTTTTGCTCTTCCACACGATTTCTAACTAATGCAGCAAATGAATATTTTAATTGCTCGAAAATGTTTATTTCCCTAAGAACGTCATTCCTTTGTCTACTTTAATGCGCTTATGCACGATAGCCCAGTGGCTAGCACTATTGCTTCGCAGCGCCAGTGAGCCGGGTTCGATTCCCCGCTTGGGTCACTGTCTGTTCGGAGTCTGAACGTTCTTCCCATGTCTGTATGGGTTTCCTCCGGGTGCTCCGGTTTCTTTCCACAGTCCAAAGATGTGCGGGTTAGGTGGATTGGTCATGCTAAAGTATCCTGTAATGCCCAAACGTTAGGTGGGGTTGCTGGGTTACGGGGATCGGGTGGAGGTGTTGGCTTAGGAAGGGTGCTCTTTCAGTGGCCTGTGTAGACGCAATGGGCCGAATGGCCTACCTCTGCACTGAAAATTATATGATCTATCAAAATCATTTTGTTTGGTACTTTCGAATTCTATGTCTGTGTGATTTGTTCCTTTCCTTAGATTTCTAAACTTTTGTCCGTAGGCTTCTGGCATTAGATGCACTTAATATGTTTTTGTTCACCTCATCATAATCTGAAGATCCCTCTTCTAATAGTGATGCAAACACTTTACTAACTCGACCAGCCAACTTTGTTCGAAACAGCACGGCCCACATGGTACTTGTCCAATCTAATTGTTCAGCCAATTCCTCAAATGTGACGATAAAGGCTTCCACATCTTTCTAATCAAATCTTGGCATTTTTTTGACTATATTTTTTTAAATCCCTCTGAAGCTTTTGACCGGAAACTCTTTCTTCTATCTCTAGACATTCCTCAGCTTCTGCCTTTAACTCCAACCTGTTAACTGGATCTTCTCTTTGCAGACCCCGATTCTGAAGTTCAAATACTCACTCTCTCTTTCATTTTCTTTTGACGTTGCCAATCTCTCCTTTTCCTTATCAATATTTTTATTTGCATTTCCAATTGTTTTGTTCGTAATTGTACGCTAGCTAATTCTCATAATTTATGCAGATTTGACTATTGAGGTATGGATTGTATCATCTCTCCGATACTCACCACTTTTGATAAGATTAACTGCCGCACCTCGGGCAAACCAAAAATAATTGATTTAGTCTTCCTTTCTAAACAATGCAGAGCTATCTTCAGCAACTCTCTATTTAATTTCCAAAACCTAAAGGAATGTAATCGTTCCACACACATTCATTGACTTTAATTTCGATAACATCAAGCGAAACAAGGAATTATATTTAAGACACACGACGAGCCCCCAATTTTATTATGGTCCCAGACGGGACCCAACAGTTACTGGGATACTGAACGGAAACCCGAATAGACAGCGGGATGGTCTGTCCGTTCATGGCAGCGGGATTTTCCAGTTCCGCAGCCATGAATGTGAAATATTGCTGGGCGCCAAGTTCTCCATCCTTTCTAGCAGCTGTAGTGGGGCGGTGCTCGCAGCGAGAATCTGGCGACAATGTTTTGGAGATTTTAAGTGTTGTAGTGCCAATGAAAGGATTCTCATGTTACAGAAGGCAATGATGTTAGTTCAGGAGTCATTTCATATTAAAATATTCTCTGAAGGTGTGGTCCGTCCTGTGCAAACACAGACACTGAATAGGGAAATACTTAGGATCTGCCAATCTGCCATGAATTTCTTGGCCGGCATTGAAATGTTTGACACCAGTTTTCCAATTATTGCATGAAGTTAGAACAGTAATGCAGTGAAAGGTTTTTACTGCACCATTGTTTTGAAATAATGACTCACCAAGGAAACCAGCATCCGAATATATGAGAGAGCAATTTACAAGATATTCAATACAGTTTCTAAACGTTAGTGTAATTAATGATTAGCTATTAAGGTTTACCTGGAACGCCAGCAGCAGCGAGGATGGGATAGTAAACCATTTGAATGATCTGAAGGGAGTAATCGAGTCGCAATTCTAATCTTAGCCAATAATAGTTTTGGGAAAGATAGTCAACCATTGAGTAAAGACTCCTATTCATTGGTGTAATTTTCCAAACATCTGTGTCCACATTATTGTCCATTAGTCTATAATTCAGTTCCATTGTCCTGACACAGCAATCAAAACTTCTCGTATTTCAATCCAATTTGTCAAAATTAGATTAATCCCTTCCGTCACTCCACGGCCACTGATATGTGAGATTCGGCAGCGATGTTGCCAACGACACACTGGAAGAGAAAGCAGTTCTTTACTAATACAGAATTACATCCTTCAGGGACACAATTAGCATCCCTGGAGACTCACATTTGTCACAGACAATGAACAAACAGGTTTGGTTAACCCATTTCAGTCCCTCAGTTTATACAGTGCAATGAAATCGGATGGCGGGGTCATAGAAAAAGTAGAAAATGGTCATATTCTTTCAATATCTTTGGATAAACAGTGATGGGGGATATAACGTTTGCAGATGTTATGTACTATTCCTCAACTAAGAGTGAATTTGGAACAGATAAACGTTATGGAAGTGAGCTTGACGACAGTGAGGAGGGTGGGGCGGATGAGTCCCGTCTTCCTTGATTCCGATCGAGGGGAAGCATCCTTTCAGTAACGAACATTTTAAAAATAGTACTAGCTTTGTCACCTGACACTTTACTGAACTAAAACATTTAAAGGCCCAAACTACAAAACATTTTGGTCATAAGGCTATCCGCTTATTCCAATCATTAGAGCACGACACATCTCAGCATTTCGTCCACTGACAATCCAGTCGTTATATACGTTGATTAACAAGTGCACAATACCTTCAGGTTTGTTATTTACAAGATCTGCATGGCTCTCACAAAAGTTCCCAAACGTTCAAATCCAACAGCCTTGCAAAAAAGGTCAACATTCCATTCCACTTCGTAATTACCTTTTGTACCTGCACACTAATATTTTATTCATTTCATGTGCGAAGGAATCCATATCCCCTTCTTCCACAACATTCTGCATGCCCTCTCCATTCAAATACTCCTTAAAATCTCGGAGTATATTCCATGTGCCATTACCTCCCCATTCACTTAACATATATAGGTGCCCAGATACGGACTGAGAGGAACGGTGGTGTCGTTACTTTAAATATGCATATATCTTCATTGGGCTTTACATTTGATTGTGACAACGTTGCAAAAAAGCAAACGAGTAAATAAAACTAAAACAACGAAAGGGAAAACAAAATTATCAGATATTGATACATACAAAACATATATACAGCTATGAGGCAGATTAGAATCCCCCCCCCCCCCCCCCGCCCAGTAATCGGTTACCACAACACACCGGTTGACTATTTGCTACCAGTAGCAAAGAGACAGAGGCTGCCAGCAAGCCCACACATACTTGCCAGATTAGTGGAACATCACTCCCTGCAGCAGCAAGAACTTACTTAAAATAAATGTGGTCAAAAACGTCTCAGGATCGATCCCAGCTCTGGGTCACTGTCTGTGTGGAGTATGCACATTCTCCCCCTGTTTGCGTGGGTTCCTCTCCAAAACCCAAAGATGTCAGGGTAGGTGAATTGGCCACGCTAAATTGCCTCTTGGCTCGAAAAAATGAATTCGATACGCTAAAAAAAATTTAAAAGCATACCAGGGCGTATTTGCGGTCACGAAGGCGCATCCCGTTGTTGAGGCTGTTCCTACATCCAGCGGCGATCTCTCCTTTGGGAATGTTCAGTTAATCTGCCTGTGTTCTGGATGGTGACCTCCCTCATCCTTTCTCCGATTCACATCGCCCCTGCCCACTTCTCTTCTTGCTATTCATGTTTCGGTTGCCGTTTCCCCTTCTCTGCTTCCCTCTTCCATTATTGCTTATTGGTCACGAAGAGGTCCTCTAACACTTTGGTAAATTGCTTCCATGTATTGCAAAGAACTTGCTCCGATTCTCTGATGCTAAATTTTGTCTTTTCTAATTTGAGGAATTCCTCTAATTCGGAAAGCCAGTCTGCTGCCCGGGGTGGAGCTGCTGATCTCCACAACAGCAGAATTCACCAGCGGGCGATCAGGAAACAAAAGGCTACCGTGACTGCCCATCTCAGTCCATCTCCAGCCTCAGCCCCACAACCTTGGTGGCCTCGAATAAAAAATCCACAGTTCCATAAATGCGGGGGGTGTTTTGTTGGCCCTCCCTAGCACCGTTTACATGTATCTTTCACCTCTGGGGAGAACCCGCTCATACGTGTCCTAGTAAGGTTATCCGTGTGCACGACCTTTAGCTGTGTTAGGATCAGCACAAGGAATGAGATGCTAGAGTTCGCACCACGTACTGCCTCGGCCAAAATCCTCCCCATGCCCATATCTCGCTCTTCCTCAGACTTGCCCCGTTTCCAGTCCGACGGGGCCCTTATTTCCTTCAACAGTCTTCAGTACATGTGTGCGCACTTGCCATCCAGTAAGTCGTGCGATGTGAGATGTCTGTCCAGTAGAGTGTGTCTGGGTCATTGGGGAAACATTTTGGCCTCCTTGCTGAGAACATTCGTCAGTTCCGTGTACTGGAACTCGTTACCTGTCCGGAGCCGGAGCTTGATCGTTAGTACCCCCAAACTCGCTACTCCTCCATTCACATTTATGTCCCCTGGAGTCAGTACTCCTTCACCCAGTCTCCACCTTTTTAAAAAGACGTCCATTGATGCAGGGGTGAATTTATTGTGAGATGGGGGCCATATCGGACATAGCACCCAGGTGTAAATGGTGCTGAGTTGATTCCAGGACCACAGAGTGCCCACCACCAAAGGGCCCCTTGAGCACTTGGCTGGGGGAAATGGGAGTGGGATCGTTGCTCGGAGGGATGGCTCCGTGAAGGACGACTCCTCCAATATTAGTCATTCCGTGTCCAGTTCCTAGATCCATCTGCACACTTCCTGCATTGGCTATCCAGTGGTAGAATGGGAAGTTCAGAAGGGCCATGCTCCCCATGTTCCTCTTGCTTCGCAATCTTTCGAAGGCATTTCTCCGTATTATACGATTCTCCCCGCCACCCACCACCCCTGTCCGCCGGCCGCGACTCCACAGGAACGCAATGATTAGTTTGTCTAATTTGGGGAATAGGGCCTTGCGGATAAAGATCGGTAATGATGTGAATAGGCAGAGGGATCTTGGCATCACGGTCATTTTGATTGTCTGCATTCTCCCAGCCAGTGAGAGCGGGAGCGAGTCACACCTCCGCAGGTCTCACTTAGGCTCTTCCACAAGAGTCAATAGGTTTCACTTCTAGGCCTGTGTCCAATCGTGGCCCATCTGGATTTGGTTTGGGATATGTTGACCAGCAGGACTCTAAGATCTGACTCCCCCCCTGCGGGTTTACAGGGAGGATTCCACACGTGGTCAAATTGCATTTGTATCCTGAGAAGGTTCTGAACTTCCTCGGGAGTTTAATTATTACTCCCACGCGGGCTAAATTGCTTGAGACGTAGAGGAGGTGATCATCGGCGTAGAGTCAGATTCTGTCCCCTCTGGATGCCTCTCCAACCCTTCACGACACAAAGGGCGATAGACAGTGGCTCAATTAACAGGGCAAATGACAGCGGAGTCAATGGACCTCGTGTATCTGTGCAGCGGGAAGTATTGAGAGCTTGTGGTGTTTGACCATATGCTCACCACGAGATGGTTGTAGAGTAGTTTTACCCACGAAAGGCACCCTGGACCAAAGCCAAACAGAACCTGTACCTCCATGAGGTACCTCCATTTGACTCTATCAAACGCCGTCTTGAGTCTAGGCAGATGGTAACTTCTGGTTTGCCCATCCCCTGTAGGGCCATAATCACGATCAGCAACCATCTGGCTTTCGCCGTGAGCTGGTTGCCCTTGAGAAAGCCCATCTCATCCTCCATGACTACCTCCAGCGCACAACTCTCCATTTGCCTCTCCCGGGCCTTTGCGAGGACTTTTGCGTCCGTGTTTCGGAGTGAGATGTGTCTGTATGACCTGCACTTCGTCGGATCTTTGTCTTTTTTCGTGTGCAGCCATAATGAGGCTTGTGCTAATGGGTGCGCCAGGGTCCCTCTCGACAGCGAGTCATTGAACATGTCTTGCATCTTCTACCGCAAATCTTTGAAAGAAATCCAACGGGATTCATTCTGGATCCGATGTCTTTGCCGACTGCATGGAGGGGATGCTCTCCATGATTCAGGCAGTTATAGTCCCTGCCTCTTTTCCTCCTCCACAGTTGGTATGTCGAGCCCATCGAGAAACCCAGTCTTCGAGTCCCCCTCAGAGAGCTCAAAGGTATACAGCTCTTGGAAGAAAATCGCAAAGGAGTCATTGATTTCCTATGACGCCGTGACTAATTTGCCGTTCGTGTTCTATACTTGTACTATCTCGCTCGTGGTTTCCTGCTTTCTCAGCTAGAGAGTGAGCCAGCAAATGTTGGGCCTCGTCAGCATATTCGTTAAAGATGCTCCCTGTCTGACGGAGCTGGTTTATTGTTTTCCAGTGACGAGCAGGTCAAATCCACTTCAAGCTTTTTCCTAAACATGAGATTCACAGTCGGAGCATACAGTACTGCTGAACTACTTCAAATATGGAGTCGATCAGCTATTGCACAGCCGCCCATTCCTTCCTCTCCCTGACTGCGCTATATGCTATTATTTTCCAACTTAGCAGTGCCATCAGCGCCTCCCGGAATGTGGTGGCTCGAGACCTCCACATTCTGGTTGCAAGTTACATAATCCATCGATCTCTTACGATATTCATTAACAGACCACCTTGTTTGTTATTAAAACTGTGTTCCGCCTCCATAGGGGGGCGCTGGGCTGACCTGTCTCTCACCTCACACCCAGTAGGGATTACTATTCGGGGGTAAACCACCCTTCCTATCCCTGAAAGACCATATTTACCTACTACACAGGCAATATGAGAATATTCTTGGTGGACTTGCGAGAAGAAGGAGAACTCCTTCTCCCTCGGATGGTTGAACCTCCACGGGTCTACCACACATGTCCGTTCTCTCTGCTCTATATAGTTGTTCACTTCCCAGTTCCTTATCCAGTGCTTAATGTTTACCTGGTTAATGGCTGGGTTTGTCGTCATTGTGCCCTGTATACAGTTGAAGTCATCCCATGATGTGGCGGAGGGAGTCTAGGTCGGGGAACTCCACCATGGTTTTTCATGAAGTCCGCATTTTCCCAGTTGGCGGCAACTATATTGACAAGCACCATTGGGGCCCCTTCGAAGACAGTGCTCACCATTATGTCTGGTCCGGTGCTCATCGCTCTAAAGTTCGTTGCTAATCAGTACGCCAAACGCCCCCGCCCCACCCTACCCCGCCATTATGCTGAAGGATTCATGATACGTATATCCTATCCAGCGCTTTCTTACCCACAGTCGGTCCTTCTTCCCAGGTGTGTCTCTTGAAGGAAAACCATGCTGGCCCTCAGGTTGTTTAAATGGGTGAAATCATTGGATTTCTGTGCCAACCACGAGGCCCCTAACGTTCCAGGTGACTATTCTGATGGGGTTGTGTATGTTTCGTAACCCCACTCCCGCCCCACCCCCATGGGTCAGCCAAACTTACCAAGTGGACGTGCCCTTGCACGTTGTCGTTTCCCTTTCCTTTCGCGCCATCCAATATGGCCGGCGTTTTCGTCATCACTCCAGCCGTCCCCGTGTGCGACCTGGCGTGACCAGAGTTCTTCCGCACTTCCCCCCCCCCCCCTGCCAAATCCCCTCCCCCCCCCCCTCACCCCCCCCCCCCCCCACGCACTGACATACTCGCCAGAATTGTGCCTCCTCTGCGCTCCCTCTCCCGATCACCTCCCTCTGCCCTTTGTCAGTTTTGCCTTTCCCCTCTTGCTTCAGTCCACCGATGCCTTTTCCCCACATCCCCACCCTAGGTTTTGTCAGCATTCATCACAGAAGAGTAAAATTCTCGTTTTAAAATTTCTATTTGTCCTTTATTGCTGACTTCCTAAATGTCTTTCTCTGTTTGGACTTGTCCTCGTTCTCCGGCGTGTTAAAATAGAGCTCCTTGTTGCTCCAGGTTACGCACAGTCTCGCCAGATACGGCACGTCAAACTGCACTTTTACTTGAATAAAGCTGCCCTGGACCCATTAAACTCCGCCCGGCCGTTGGCCAGTTCGGCTCCAACGTCCTGGTAGAAGGGGAATGTATGTCACTCCCATCGACCCGACCTCGTACTGCCCGCCCGGTTCAGCACCCTCTCTTTGTCGTTAAACGTATATAGTTTAGTCATAATCGCCCATGACGTTTTTCCTGATTTGGGTCTTTTCCGGTACAACCTGTGGGTCATAGAATTTACAGTGCAGTAGGAGGCCAATCGGCCCATCGAGTCTGCACCGGCTCTTGGAAAGAGCACCCTACCCAAGGTGAACACCTCCACCCTATCCCCATAACCCAGTAACTCCACCCAACACTAAGAGCAATTTTGGACATTAAGGGCAATTAATCATGGCCAATCCACCTAACCTGCACATCTTTGGACTGTGGGAGGAAACCGGAGCACCCGGAGGAAACCCACGCACACATGTGGATGTGCAGACTCCGCACAGACAGTGACCCAAGCCGGAATCGAACCTGGAACCCTGGAGCTGTGAAGCAATTGTGCTATCCACAAGGCTACCGTGCTGCCCATTGGGTCTGGCATTTCCTAGGATGGATGTTAGTTTGAGGTGACGGTGTTGTTTTTTTGTTACTTTGGTATCCGATTTATTGGTTTAAAGAGCCTAAATTGAAATTCCCATTGGAAAGCCATCTTTCGTGTGGCTGCTTAGCTGATTGCCGCCAGCGAAAATGGGAGATATTGTTCTAATACTGGAACAGGCCAAACTAAATCTCTCAGGCAAGGGTTCATGCACTAACCTATGTCAGAATATATATGAACGATAGTTACATGAAGGGGTCGATAGCTTATGTGTGTGTCATTATACACTATATAGAGACACCTGATTCTCTAATACGCTTTCAGGTCGGAAACAGATCATTCTTACCCAGATGAGGCCTGCATGTTCCCCATGTCATAGTAAAGTTCTGGATTCAAAACATTCCACTAAAGTGACCGTATTTGGTCATACCAGAGGTGCGCACGTTCCACTCAATAATATTAAAGATATTTGTACCCTACTTGTAACTTTATTTCCCATTTATCGTCGTATCTTTAACAAGGTTGGACAGAATGAACACTGGGCCTTCCTTGAATTAATTACTGGTTGAATCCCTAAAGTGGCCTTTCTTACACTTTATTGGCTACAGATTATTAACAAGAAAACTGCCCATTTATCCTGATTATCAGTTTCCCGGCAGTTATCACATCCTCTATCCACGCTAATACGCACAATTATGTGTGTGGCCCTTAAATCAGGCATACTGTGGGAAATATTTGCATCTGAAGTAGTTACAAGGTGTTTCCTGAACGAGGCGGTAAAGTCCAAGTCACTTTCTTCTTCCTAATTTCTGTCTTTCTTCCTAGCTTTGAAATTATTTTTTGCCATTAGTGGCTGGTCTTGGCGGTAAAATTTATTTTTTATCATTCCATCATTATCAGTCCCCAATCGGATTCAGGTCTCTCGTCTTTTATTGCTCTTGGATTGGATTTGTTTATTATCACGTGTTCCGAGATACAGTGAAAGGTATTGTTCTGCGTTAAGCTCAAACAGATCATTTGGTACATAAAAAGAGAATACGCAATTGGACAACACAAGGTACACAACGGAAATACCTGGACTGCGGCATCGGGTGATGCTTGCAGCAGTGTACCAAATCAGATCAGTCCATTGGAAGGTC
The DNA here is from genome assembly GCF_047496885.1 of Scyliorhinus torazame. Classification (NCBI taxonomy): domain Eukaryota; kingdom Metazoa; phylum Chordata; class Chondrichthyes; order Carcharhiniformes; family Scyliorhinidae; genus Scyliorhinus; species Scyliorhinus torazame. The sequence goes on along the minus strand of NC_092711.1, from coordinate 182,225,214 downwards.
GTTTAGGAGTGTGGTAACAGCAGGGAAAAAGCTGTTTTTGAGCGTGTTCTCAGACTTTTGTGTCTCCTGCTCAATGGAAGAAGTTGGAAGTGTGTGTAACCCGGGTGGGATGGGTCTTTGATTGTGCTGCCCGGTTTCCCGGGAGGTGTCGATAGAGTCAATGGATGGGAGATGGTTTCATGCGATGGACTGTGCGGAGTTCACGGCTCTCTGAAGTTTCTTGCGGTCTTGGGCCGAGCAGCTGCCACACCAGGCTGTGATGCAGCCAGATAGGATGCATTTTACGTTACATTCGGATTCCTGTTTCTCATGGTCACCCTCCCTCCTGCGGATCTCAGAATCTGGTTTCTGCGAAATGTTATCTTTGACAGGTTTCTGTGAGGTAATATTTCCGTAGAGATCAGTTTCAGCAGAATCAAATTAATTACCATTGTGATTTGAAATGTGATGAACGTCTTCCAACATTGTTTTTCTTTGAGTTATTTAATGTCTTCTTTGGAATCTCATGTGCTATTCGCAGTAATTCATTCAGACTCAATGTAATCTCGCGTGAAGTTACAGCCTTCACTTCTCTCAAATCATTACCCAAAATTAAGTGTACCTTATCCGCTGGGAATATATTAACTACCCGGCCTACTACTGGATCTGACACAAAATTACACCCAATTTCAATTTATACAATGGAACTGAGATGCGATCGCAAGGAATCTCATTCAGTAATATCTAAGGTTTCATTTAGCTCTCTCGAGGAAAAAGTAAATCCTTCTCCAGTAACAGAGTTTGAGTAGTCTCAGTTATATGTTTGGCAAGCTCAGTTGAGTAAATGGGGCGATCTTCCCATTCGACAAAAACACGGCATATCTGTCCTCTAGTTAAGCACACCTGCTCCCAGTTCACCTCAGGTCCCGGAAGGCCATTTAAAGCTACGGTCTGCCCTGTAGCATTCTCCACTTATGTTCCTTTTTCGTAATTCTCTATGAAATTCCACGTGTCCCATGGACTTTCCTTGCAACTTCCAAGATGCTGAACGAACGTGTTATGCATTGTTACAATAGTAACACCACGACTTTCTAGACTCACCTCGAACCTCTGTACCTACTTCCGTTGTCTGAGGAGGAGATCTAGCAGCATCCCCAGCGATCCATTAAGACCTTGGATACCCGCCTTCCTTTCCGTCTCCCACTTCCTATTCTTTTCAAAACTATGGAGTTGACGGAAAAAACATTTATGGATTAACTTATAACCATCAGCTACTATTGTATTCCTGTCTCGGTATCTTCACCCTCTGGTCTTCAAATGCATTCCTATTGCAAAATGTAGGGAATTCTCAAATTCATCGAAGAGGAGGACCTCTCCCAGAGACGCATCGGTAGTTAGAAATCCCAATGTTGTACCCATCTATCGTACCCATCTAAATTGTTCTGCTAAACCCTTTTGAATTCCTCATAGGTCGGTCCCAGGTGTGCATTTAAATTCTGACACTTTTGCTGCTATGCTTCGGGAACCAATTTATATGCACCCAGACTAGGCCTTTTTGACGTGTCAGATTTCTTATGTACCCTCTCTGACAGGGAAGCATAAACTTCCTGTCTCCGCCCCGTCAATTTACTCTTCATGCGTAATATCCACTTTTCTTTTGGACACTCAATTTGGGTTGCCAATTGCACAAAACCTTAAAATGCGTTGCTACCACCTTCCCCTCCAATGTTGGGAGTACCTGTATAAATGCTCCCATATCACCACTGGGATATGCTCTAATATTCAGCTCCGCTCTAATTTTTAGCAGCTCCCCATTATCTTCTAATGCCCTAATCCGCAACACGCTCTCTTTTGTTTTCCCCTCTCTCTCTAATTCCAACATTCTTATTTCTAGCGTCGTTTCCTTTTGATACATCACTGTTTCATTATATTTTTCCTTTCTTCATAATTAGTCTCCGTTCAATCATGCAGTATATCCATTGCATTTTGCGGCATCTTCACGCCTTTTATTTCTATTCTTTTAATTCTCTTTCGTGCTCGAACTGCAAGCTAACGCTCTCGAACTCAAGTTCCAACAAGAATGTCCTTGACACTGCACTACCTCTTGGGCTCTCCTTTGTTGCTGGCATCTCTTTCAAATTTGAACGCTGAGTAATCGCTTCATTTACCTCCATCTTCCTACCTCCAGCTGGTACCTCGATGTATAATTCCATGGCCAATTCGATTAACTTGCCTTCTCAAAGCTCTTTTAAATAAATCAGTGACAAGTCATACAGCAGAAGAAAGCCTTAGCATTCTTCAGAATCATCCTTTTATATTACCATAAATCTGCTGCCTCTTTTTAAACTTATACTGTAACCCAAACATTGCCAACTACCGTTTGAAAGATCCTGGGCCCGAGACGCCATATTATGATATGACACCCTGGGCGAGTGTGCGTTCAATACTAGACCCACATGACCCAGAGTAACAACACAAGTGTATTTATGAATAATTGTTGTAAAAATACCAGAGGTTTCTGACCTCGGTTACCCAATAATAATAGCAGATTTCCAAACATAAACATAATTACTGTTCATTTATAAGAATAACTATAATGAAATATGGAGCCAGTGCTACTGAGTTTTCTTTATTCAGGGACAATTTCGTACGGCCAGTCTACTACCCTGCACATCGTCTGGGTTGAGTCTCACGCAGACACGGGGAGAATTTGGAAACTCTATAAGGGCAATAACTCGGAGCCTGGATCAAATCCAGGTCCTCGGTGCCGTGAGGTCGCCGTGCCACTGAGCCACCCTGCCGCCCCAACAAATCTAACTGATGAATTATTCCATAATTCCCCAATTTAACTCCCCACCTCAGCACCACCACACACTGCACACACACACGGTGCAGACAAATAAAGAGGGGACGAAAGGGATAACAGATCATTAATAAAAAGGGGATTTCATTCAGTTGATGATTTTCAGCACCTTCCTCCACTTCAAACTTTGCTTTAGGTTCGTGGTCGTTATTGTCGATGTGTTCAGGTCTATGCAGTTTCAGGAATGGAGCTCTCTCACAGCTTTTCTGGGGAGAGATGGAAGATTTATGGCTTTCGTTGCTGTCATGGCTTTCCTGTAGATTCATTCAGTTAGGATCTTTGTAGCCCCAGGACTATGGCCATTCTGGAGAAAACATGGAGGAGAGAGAGGGGATGAGACTATTCTCTGTGCTTTCACTGTGGTAAGATCCACCTTCAAAAGATGGAGAAGGGACGGGGGCACACTGATGGTAGGGACTTTTACGTAGGCACAGACTGGCGTCACTGATCGAACTGACAAGGAAGTAGAAACTGACAAAAGGACAGAAAATGAGACACCTCTAAATAAAGCATTTCCTACGCAAAGAGACAGTGGGATACCACGAGCGCCCAGAAACCACACTACTAGAGGACCTGGTAGGAACAAGCAGCAAGGAGCGGGGAGTATGTGGGAAATATCCGATCAGTTCCTGGACAGAGCTCGAACACCACTGGACGAGACCAGACAAAAATGGGAGGACGAACTGGGGACAGAGGTAGGATGGGGACTTTGGAGCGAAGCACTGAGTAGGTCTAACTCCACCTCCTCCTGCGCAAGGCTCAGCCTAATGCAGCTCAAAGTGGTGCACAGAGCGCAGCTGACCAGAACCCGAATGACCACGTTCTTCACGGAGGTGGAGGACGAATGTGAACTGTGCCAGAGCGGCCCAGCCAGCCACACCCACACGTTCTGGGCTTGTCCCAAATCTGCTAGGTTCCGGACAGCCTACTCCACGGCAATGCCCAAGTTTGTGGGGGTGAGGGTTAATCCATGCCTGTTAGTGGCAATTTTCGGGGTATCGGAGCAGCCAGAACTGCACATGGGGAAGGGGGCTAACTCCCTTGCTTTCGCTTCCCTAATCGCACGCCGGTGATTCCAGCTCGGCTGGCGATCAGCAGCACCACCCAAAGCTGCAGACTGCCTCGCTGACCTTTCGGAATTTCTCCACCTGGAGAAGATTAAGTACGCCATCCGAGAGTCGGAGGAATGCTTCCTGGATACTGTAGCCACCTAAAATGGCTGGTTCCTGATTAATTTGGCCAAAACCCGATGTAAAATGGCTAACCGAAAAGGCTGATGGGAAAAGCAGCCAACAGGGCACAAACGGACAGCTGCAGACAGAATAGTGTATTCGGCTCTGGGGAAGTCGGCCCAGATCGATACCTTCGACCATTAGCAGCACATCAACACAGACATCTGCAGATTAATCGGCTATCCCCGGGAACAATTGCAACATATTAGAAATTGAATGCCGATCCAGACCTCTCGGCACCAGCAGTGGCCGAGACAAAGAAAGATGAACGACCACCCCCCGATCAAGAAATCGCCCCATTATTGGAGCATATCGAACCCAGTGATTGGGAACAAGTCCAATCACTTGGGACCAGGTTCAAGGTCCGCCCGAGAGGCGGGAAGCCCCTGGGACCTATAAAGATAGGGGCCAAGTTCAGATCGACCCTTCTCTCCCTTCTTCTCCTGCTCGCAACCTTCGCAAGAACCATCGACCAGCAACCGTAAGTTTGACTCCAGCGATCGCTACCCGATAGAGACTCCTAGCCATCAACCTGTATCAGCCTTTGAATCCCGCAGGCCAGAACCAATTCGATAAACCATTCGTTCCCTGACCTGGTGGGCCATTCCCAAAAGTTAAGTATTGGCCAGTAGTGGTAGGTAGTAGTCTAGAAAGTAGGATTATTGTATCAGTATTTATTGCTGTACATAATAAATGACCGTTGATTTTACTCTTCCTAAGCGGTGTGTTGTCTTATTAATCATAACTAGAGCTTGAACAACGTGGCGGTATCAGAAAGATACCTGGCGACTCGTGAGCAAAGGTGACATAATTAGAGCTAATAAAACTAAGGCTAATAGGAGCAACAATACTTGGGGCAGTTTGTCGGCCTGTTCCAAAACCTGTTCGAGGCCAGCAACGAGGAGTAAGTTAAGTATACAAAAACAAGACAGATGAGGAACCAAAGAACTGCGCAATCCAGGGGGGGCCGAGAGGATCGGGAGACGGAAGGAAGGTGGGAATCCCAGAAAAGAGGAGAACAGGAGGGAGGGGGGCATAGACCGATTCAGAGAGCGGCGAAATGTATATAAGGTCAATTAAAGGAAGGGCAGGATACACCTTTCTGTACAATAAAGTAAATTAACGCGGGTAAGAAAAATGTGATGCATGTGTACAATTGTTTAAAAATATGAGAAATGCCAATGAAAAGATATGAAGTAAATGAATAAACTGAAACTGTGGTGCCATTTATCAGATTCCGAACCAGCGGACTCAATGTGTCTGCGTCAATAAGAATAATGTTCGAACGTCCCGGACTGGACATTTGGATTGGTTTCGGTTTGATAGGTCAGCAGGAAGCAATCCTCCCTGACCTGCTCTCTCCCACCACACCTAAGCAACGAAAAGCTTACGCTTCCTGCTCATGGAATAGAGTATGCAGCACAGAAACACGCCCATCGGCCCAAACTGGTCCAGGCCAACCTAAAAGGCCCATCTAAGCTAACCCCATTTGCGTGCATTTGGCACATAACTCTCTCAGCCTTTCCTATCCAGGCATCTGACCAAATGCCTTTAAAATGCTGTCAATATCCCTGCATCAACTACATCCTCCAGCAGCTCATTTCACATGCGTACCACCCTCGAGGTAAAAACGATTCTCGTCAGGTTCAATTTAATTATTTCCCCCACTTAACTTAAACCTATGCCCTCTAGTTTTCCAACCCTGGGGAAAAAACAGCGTGCATTTACCCTATTCATGCCTCGCGTGATCTTTTTCAAATTCATAAGGTCATCTCTCTGTCCCAGATGCTCCAAAGCAAAAGTCCCGGCCTGTCCAATCTCTCTCTACAACTTGAGTCATGTTCACATTCTTGTAAATGTCCTCGATGCTCTCTCCAGTTTGATAACAGCTTTCCTGCAGCAAGGCGACCAAAGCTGAACACAGTACTGCAGGTGCGGCCTCACCAACGTCCTGAATAACTGCAACACACCTTCCCAACTTCTGTCACCATTGTCCTGACTGATAAAGGCCAGTATGCCAAAAGCCTTCTTCGCTGCCTTCTCTACATGGGACTCCACCTTTAGAGAACAGTGCACCTGAACTCCAATATCCCTTTATTCCACGATGCTCCCTAAGGTCCTACCATTCACCGTGAAAGTTCTACCTTGATTTCACTTTGCAAAATGGAGCACCTTACTTTTAACTGTACTGATCTTCATTTGCCATTTCTCGGCCAACTTCCCCAGCTGATCAAGATCCTGCTGCAATTTTTGCTGACTTTTCTCATTGTCTGCCATACCACCTCTTCGTGTATCATCTGCAAACTTGTACATTCTCATCCAAATCTTTGATCTAGATAACAAACAGCAATGGGCCTTGAACTGACCCATTAGGCACACCACTAGTCTCAGACCCACAGTCCGACAAGCATCCTTCCACCATTGCCATTTACTTCTTACCATCAAGCCAATTGCATGTCCAATTTGCCAGCTCCCCCTGAATTCCATGTGATCTAATCTTCCAGAGCAGCCTACCATGTGGAATTTTATCAAAGGACTTACTGAAGTCCATATGGACTATGTCCACCACCCTGCCCTCATCAACCTTCCTGGTCATTTCATCAAAGATCTCTAACAAATGTATAAAGCCCCCCCCCCCCCCCCCCCCCACCCCATGCACAAAGCCGTGCTGAATCCTCCTAATCAAACCCTGTATTTCCAAATGTCTGTACATCTTATCCCTCAGAATCCTCTTCAGTAACTTATCCACCACAGGTCTTAGGCTTACCGGTCTATATTTCCAAGGTTTTTCTTTACAACTTTTCTGAAATAAGTGAACAACATTGGATCTGATTGGTTTGGATTGAATTTGTTTACTGTCACGTGTTCCGAGGAACAGTGGAAAGTATTGTTCTGCGTGCAGCTCAGACAGGAAAACAAAATACATCGAGCAAACAAAACATGTTAATACATAGACACAGACATCGGGTGATGCACACAATAGTGTAGTACTACTCGGAAGACAGATGTGTGAACAGACCAGATCAGTCCCGAAAAGGGTCGTTTAAGAGTCTGATAACATTGGGAAAGAAGTTGATTTTGAATGTGTTAGTGCGTGTTCTCAGACTTTTGTATCTCCTGCCCGATGGAAGAAGTTGAAAGAGTGAGTAAGCCGGGTGGGAAGGGCCTTTGATTATGCTCTCCGCTTTCCCAAGGCAACGGGAGGTCGATGGGTGGGAGGTGGATTCGTGTGATGGACTGGGGGTGTTGACGATTCTCTGTAGTTCCTAGTCTTGGGCCGAGCAGTTGCCATACCAGGCATTGATGCTGCCTGATAGGATGCTTTCAATGGTGCCACTGTAAATGTTCACATGCAGAATATCCTTAGTTTCCCGAGAAAGTATAATCGCAGTTGTGCTTTCTTGATCGTAGCGTCGAAGTGGATGGACCAGGGCAGATTGATGGTGGTGTGCACACCTAGAAATTTAAAGCTGTCAACCATCTCCACCGTTGATGCAGGCAGGGGTGTGTACTATACTTTGCTTCCTGAAGTCAATGGCCAGCTCTATAGTTTTGCTGATATTGAGGGAGAGATTGTTGTCGTTACACCACTCCACTCGGTACTCTACCTCTTTCCTGTATTGTGACTCGTCGTGGTTCGAGATCCGACTCACAACTGTCATGTCGTCAGTAAATCGTGTAGATGGAGTTGCAGCCAAATTTTGCCACGCAGCCGTGTGTGTACAGGGAGTATAGAAGGGGTCTAAGTAGACAGCCTTGTGGGGCCCCGGTATTGAGGGCTATCGTGGACGAAGTGTTGCTTATCCTTACTGATTGTGGTCTACGAGTCAAAAAGTCAAGGATCCAGTTTCAGAGTGAGCAGTCAAGTCCTTGGTTTTGGACCTTTCATATGAGCTTGGCTGGGATTATCGTGTTGATGGCGGAGCTGTATTCAAAAAGTAGTTGGCTGATTTAGGAGTTCTTGATGTCGAAATGCTCCAGGCATGACTGTACGGCCAGGGTGGTGCTGTCTGCTGTGCACCCGTTGAGGCAGTATGCAAATTGCAGTGGATCTCAGCATTCTGGGAATATGGAGTTGATGTGCCTCATGACCAATCTCTCGAAGCACTTAATTATTTTAGATGTCAAGGCCACTGGACGATAGTCGTTGAGGCACGTTACCTGGTTCTTCTTTGGCACCAGTATGATGGTGGATTCCTTGAAGCAGGTGGGGGCCTCGGAACGGAGTACAGAGAGGTGGAAGATGTTCGCAAACACATTTGCCAACTGGTCCATGCAGAATGTGAGTGCACGACCAGGGACCTCATCAAGGGTTCACTTTCAAGAAGGCCGATATGACTTTGGAAGCTGTAACGGTGGGTATGGTGTGTCCGGGGTTGCTGGGCAGTCGACAGCGGTGTGATGTTTCCCGCTCCAACCGACCATAGAATGCATTGAATTTATCGGGAAGGTCTGTGCTGCTGCCGGAGATTTTGCTCGGATTCACTTTGTAGCTCGTTATGTTTTTTACGCCTTGCCACAACCGACGAGAGCCAGTGGATAAAAGTAAATTACAGTGGATGCTGGAATTTGAAACGAAAGAGAAAATGCTGGGAAATCTCAGCAGGTCTGGCAGCATCTGTAGGGAGAGAAAAGAGCTAATGTTTCGAGTCCAATGACGAGTCCGCTTTGGCAAAGAGCCATCGGGCTCGAAACGTTAGCTCTTTTCTCTCCCTACAGATGTTGCCAGACCTGCTGAGATTTTCCAGCATTTTCTCTTTCTTCTGTGACGCCAGTGTGTGGCTCTAGCTTGGTCTGATATTGTCTCTTGGCATCCCTGATGACTTTGCTGAAGCTGTACCTGGATTTCTTGTATACGCTATGGTCACCTGAATGGAACGCCTCAGACCTAGCCTTCAGTAGGGAGTTAATCACCCGATTAACCTATGGTTTCCGGAAGGTACGGAGTACTTCGTTTGGCACACGGTCGTCTACAGATTTGCTGATAAAGTCTGTGACATTTGCTACCCTCCAGTCTTCTGGTACGCTCACCCGTGGCTAACTATGATGCAAATACTCAGCCAGGGATCCCACCATTTCTTCGCTAGTCTCACACAGTGTTCTTGGACATACCTGGTCAGAGCCAGGAGTTTTCTCCACCTTTTAATACGTCCATTCTCCTCTACTGTAATGCGTACTGTACCGAATCTATCGCCAATAACATTCCCAGGAGCCCAAGTCTCCATGGGTTTCTCTACGTAAAGACAGAGGAGAAATATTCATTGAGAACTTCGTCCATCTCCTGCAATTCCAAACATATGTGTCCACTTTGGCCCTTGAGGCGTCCTATTCTCGCTCTCGTTATTATTTTTTCTTTAATTTACTTGAAGAATCCCTTTGGATTCTTCTTAGTCCTCTCAGCCAAAGCTGCCTCATGCCTCCGTTTTGCCCTCTTAATTTCCTTCTTTAGTATACTCCTGTATCCCCTGTAGATCTCCAGGGAATCCCTTGATTCCAGCTGCTTGTACCTGAGCCATGGCTCCTTCTTTCTCCTGGCCAAAACATCTACATATTTTATCACCCAGGGTTCCCTACTCGTGCCAGATTTGCCCCTCATCCTAACAGGAACATAAAGACCCTGATATCTAGCTAATGTATTTTTAACGGCGTCCACATGCCAGTCGTCCCTTTGCCCTCAAACAAGGTACTCCAATCAACACCTGCAAGCTCCGATCTAATTCCATCAAAATTCCCAAGTCCCAATTTAGAACTTGCACCTGTGGGCCAGATTTGTCCCTCTCCATAATTATTTTAAAATTAATAGAACTATGGACACTGGTCCCAAAGTGGTCCCCCACCGTCACCTCAGTCGCTTGCGCTGTCCTATTTCCCAAGAGTTTTGTCCTTTCCCAAGTAGAACCCACACTTTCTGCCTAAGGAAATCTTCCTCAACACACTTAAAAACTGCCACCCCGTCTAATTGGTCCCCCTACAGTTCAAATGTAACCCAGCCCTCTTAAACAGGTCACCTCTGCCCCAGAAAAGATCCCAATGATATAATCTCTGCCCCTGCACCAATTCGTTAGCCACGCATTCAACTTCCACATTCTCCTGTTCTTACCCTCAGTAGCATGTGGCACTGCAAGTAATCCAGAGATTATCACCCTCGATGCCCTGTTTCTTAATTTTTTTTTTTCCTGTCTCTCTATAATCACTCCTCAGGATCTCATCCCTATTTCTAGTTTGGAAATTTGTGGCACCGTGATCAACCATTTCTGCTCCCCCCACCCTTGAGAATGTTCTCCAGGCGTTCCGAGACATCCTTGACCCTGTCATCCGGGAAACAACACAACATCTTGGGCGTCCATTTGCGGCCACAGAATCTCTTGCCTGTCCCCCTAACTATCGTGTGTCCTATCACTACGCTCCTGTTTACCTTTACTCTTTCACATTGTGCCCCACAGGCATTCGTGGTGCCACATATCCGGTTACCGCTGCTTTCACCTGAACGGTCATGCCACCCCTCCCCCAACAGTATCCAAAACGGGACACTTGTTTACGAGTGGAATGGCCATAGGGGACTGTTGCACTCTCTGGCTTCTCCCTTTGATTTTCCTGGTTGTCACCCAGCTACTCTCTGCCTGCCCCTTATGTGTGATCGCCTCTCTAAAACACTTATCTAGAAATAAATCAGCATCCCGCATGATCCTGAGTATACCCAGCTCCAACTCCCTAACTCGATCTCTACGACCTGCAGTCCGATGCAGATCTAGTCATCATGGACAGCGAAATTCTCCCTCAGCTCAATATCCTGCAGGAGGAGCATATCACTGTCCTCATTGTCATCCCAACCGAACCAACGCTAAACAGGAAAGCTAAGAGGACATTACCTCAGATTACATGTACTCTGCTCAGACGCCTCTAGAGCCAAAGCCTCACTATTCAAGCACTTGCTGCAAATTTTCCATTAGCGCAACTCTCTCTCTAGCTCCCTCCCATTTTCTTTCCCTTGTTTGAGGTCGTCACAGTAACTGTTTCTTTATGTTCGAGGAGGAGGGAGGGAGGCAAACACTGAAGCAGCGTTTGGGGTGTAACTGGCAATCCTAAATCGTTTCCATTGCATCGTACTCTTCGGATAACATTGTCACAACTTCAAACCCAGTACCTTGTCATAGCAGTGGACCAAACCCAAAACAAATCCCATGATCCATTTCGCTGCACAGCACGCCATCAATCAGGCATGTAATATTAACCCTTTTTTTCTCCCCATAACACTTTCCAAAAAAGAAAAGGTTATTCTCACCAGGCTCTGACTCCACAGCAATCCATTCACTAGTCCCAATGTCCACGCTATCCTCTGAGCCTTTCTATCAGCACAAAGTCAATTCATGTGTCCAGTTCCTCATCAGAAGCGGATATCCATTTAAAATCAATTTCTTGATCTCACATCCTGAAAAGCTGGGATCAAATCCAAATGTATGGCCACCGACCTCGGTCTCTGGAAAAAGATGCCTTTGTCTCAATACATTCCATGCGCGATATTGTATCACAGAGTTAACAGAGAAATGGACGCTTCAAAACAAGGAAAATAATTCAGAGGATAAAAGAATCGATGATCTGCTGGTTGAAGCACAATGTTAAATAATGGCACATTATATATATGGGCCGGATCAAAGATAATCGAGTGAGCATCGTGGAGACATGATGACCAGCTTGCTTGAACCTTTGCAGTCCACGGGTGTCAACGCAGCCCCCCCCCCCCCCCCCCCCCACCCCGCACCCCCACCCACCACCCCACAGTGCTCTGAGGGAGGGCTGTTGCAGGATGTTGACGCAGGGATATTGAAGGACTAGCGATATGATCCTACAAATCAGGAAGCTATGTGGCTTGGACGGGAAGGTGCAGACTTTGGTGACCCATGCATCTGCAGTTACTGTCCTTCTATATTATAAAGCTGACAATTTTGAATTGAACTGTGGAAGGAGACTTGTCGAGTTGCTGCAGTGTGCCTTGTTGATGGTAGTCACTGCTGACGCTGTGCTTTAGTGATGGAGTGACTGAATATTGAGAGCTGTTGATGAGGTACCAATCAAGTAGGCTGCTTTGACCTGGACGGGTCGAGATTCTTGAGGGTTCTATTAGCTTCAGTCTATGAGCTTGCGCATTGTGGACAGGTTTTAGACAGTCAAGAGGTTAAGTTACTCGCTGCAGAATACGGAAACCCATTCCGACCGTTGCGTTTCACGTTTCCCGCTTGCACCGCTCCCCCGTTTGCCGCTTTCCCACAAGCAAGGGGTGGCTTCAAGGGGGAATCGCATTGACATGCGAGAAGAGAGAATCCACCGCCAGAGAATGGCGGACCACCGAGACATACTTGGCTGTGCAACAGTAGAATCCTGCCCCTTATCTGTTCTTGTAGCCAAAGTATTTAGAGGGCTCGTCAAGTTCTGTGTCTGATTAATTATTTTGTTCATTAATTTTTAAGGGATGTAGGTTTCACTGGCTACGCCAGCATTTGTAGCCCATCCCTAATTTCCCTTGACAATGTGGTGGTGAGCTGCCTTCTTGAGCAGCTGCAGTCCATATGTTGTCAATAAACCCATTGCACTGTTCGGGAGGGTGGACTCGGATTTTGGCCCACCCAGTGAAGGATCGGCGATGTATTTCCAAGTTCTGATGGTGAGAGGCTTGGAGAGGAACTTGCTAGTGGTCGGCTTCCCAGGTATCTGCTGCCCGTCTCGTTCCAGATGGTAGTGATAGTCTGTTTGCAATGTCCTCCCTAACGTGGCTAGCTCAGTTTCTGCAGTACATCTTGCACATGGTGCGCACTGCTGCTACTTTGGTGGAGGCTGTGAATTTATGTCGAAACGTTGTCAAGGATGGTGTCCGGCTCCCTGACTGTTGCTGGAGTTTCTCATAATAATCTTTATTATTGTCACAAGTAGGCTGACATTGACACTGCAATGAAGTTACTGTTAAAAGCACATCGTCGCCACACTCCGGCGCTTGTGCGGGAACACTGAGGGTAAATTCAGAATGACCAATTGACTTAACAAGCACGTCTTTCGTGACTTGTGGGAGGGAACAAGGAGGAAACCCACGCAGACGCGGGGAGAAGGTGCAGACTCCGCACAGGCAGTGACCCAAGCCGGGAATCATACCCAGTCCATGGCGCTGTGAAGCAACAGTGCTAGCCACTGTGCCACCCAGCTGCCCAGTAGCACTCATCAGGAAAGTGGGGAGTGTTCAGAACACTCCTGATTGTGCCTTGTAGGTGGTGGACAGGCGTTGAGGAGGAAGGAGATCTGTTACAGGCCGGACGATTCCTAGCCTCTGACCCATTCTTTCAGCCATAGCATTTATATGTCTCGTCCAGTTAAGTTTCTGGTCAATAATAACCTCCAGGATGTTGACAGTGGGAATTCAGTGATGCTAATGTCATTCCATGTCAAGGACCGATGGGTTTATTATTATTCTCTCTGATTGGAGATGATTATTTCATGACATTATGTGGCGTGAATGTTAATTGCCACCTGTCAGTCCAAGCTTGGATATTGTCCAGGTCTCGATGCATTTGCATGTGGACTACTTCAGAGTCTGCGGAGTTGAGAATGGTGCTGAACATTGTGCAGTCATCAGCGAATATCCCAACACCTGAATTTATGTTGGAAGCAAGGTCATTGGTGAAGCAGCTGAAGCTTTTTGAGCCTTGGAACCTACCCAAAGGAACAACTGCAGTGATATCCCGGAACTATGATCACTGCCTCCAACAACTACTATATCTTTATTCGTGTCAAGTATGACTCCAATCAGTGGAGTGTTTTTCCCCTAAATTCTCATTGACTCTATTTTTCCCAGAGTTTCTTGATGCCGTACTCTGTCAAATATTGTCTTGATATCAAGGGCAGTCACTATCACCTCACCTCATCTTTGTGGGCGGCACGGTTGCATAGTGGTTAGCATCGTTGCTTCACAGCTCCAGGGTCACAGGTTCGAATCCCGGCTGGGGTCACTGCCTGTGCGGAGTCTGCACGTTCTCCCCGTGTCTGCGTGGGTTTCCTCCGGGTGCTCCGGTTTTCTCCCCCAGTCCAATGATGTGCAGGTTAGGTGGATTGGCCATGATAAATTGCCCTTAGTGTCCAAAAAGGGTATTTGGGGTTACTGGGTTACGGGTGTAAGGTGGAGGTGTGGACTTAAGTGGCTTTCCAAGGGCTGGTGCAGACTCGATGGGCCGAATGGCCTCCTTCTGCACTGTAAATTATGTGATTCTGTGATCAGCTCTTTGCCCCCGTTTGAACCAAGGCTGCAGTGAGGTCAGGAGCTGAGTGATCCTGGCGGAACACATACTAAATATTAATGAGCAGGTTGTTGATAAGTAAGTTACATTTGATAGCACTGCTTGCTGGCACCTTCCATCACTTTACTGGGGATTGTGAGTAGACTGAAAGGATGGTAATTGTCCCGGTTTGAAATGTCCCGTTTTTTGTGTACAGGGCATATCTCCGCAGCTTTCAACATTACAGGTTAGATTGATGCAGCACGATGGCACAGTAATCCGCACTGCTGCCTCAGAGAGCCAGGTAGCCGGGTTCGATTCCGAACTTGGGTGACTCTCTGTCACAGAAGATTTGTACGTACTCTCTGTCTACTGGATTTCCTCCAGGTGATCCAGTTTCCTCCCATTGTACAAAGATGTGCAGCTTAGGTGTATTGGCCATGCTAAACTTTCCCTTAGTGCCCATATGTTTTTAAAGGTTAGGTGGGGTTACCGGGTTACATGGATCGGGAGAGAAGTGCGCCTGGATAGGGTGCTCTTTCCGACGGTGTGTGCACTCTCGATGGGCCGAATAGCCTCATTATACACGGTAGTGATTCTATCATTCTATGATGCTTGCAGTCCTGTACTTGTACTGGAACAGCTTTGTAAGGGCGTGGCAATTTCTGAAGCGAAAATCGCCAGTGCTGTTGCAAGAACATTGTCAGGGCCTCTATCCTTTGCAGTATCAAGTGCATTCAGCCGTTTCTTGACAGCACGTGAGTAAATCGAATTGGTTGAAGATTGGCATTTATGATGCTTTGAACCCTGAACGAAACCAAGATGGATCATCGACTCGGCACTTCTGGCTGAAGATTGCTGCGGAGTCTTCAGCCCTGCCTTTTGCACATATGCGCCATGTTCCAATAGCATTGAGGATGCTGATATTTGTGGAGTTTCCTCCTCCACTGAGTTGTTTAATCGTCCACCACAATACACGCCTGGATGTGGGATAGAAACATATAAACATAGATAACAGAGCAGGGAAGGCAATTAGGCCCTTCGAGCCACTTCCACCATTCAGTATGATCATAACTGATCATTAAATGAACAGCCCAATGCCGCCTTGTTCCCATTGCCTTTTATCCCCTTCGCCCTCAGTGCAATATCGAACTGTTTCTTGAAAACAGTATTTTAAAACTCACCTGCTCCTGCAGAGATCCTCCACTGTTCTTCTGAACTCCAGAGAATACAATCCTGACCGATTCAATCTCTCCTCATCCGTCAATCCCCCATCCCAGGAATCAGTCTGGTAAACCCTTGCTGTACTCCCCCTCGAGCAAGAACATTCTTCCTCAGTTAAGGAGACCAGAACTGCACACAATATTTCAGGTGTAGTCTCACCAAGACCCTCAACAATTACAGCAAGACACCACTGCTCCTGTAGAAGAATCTTCTCGCTATGGATGTCAATTAACCATTTCCCTTCTTTATCACCTGCTGTACCTGTTTGCTTACCTTCAGTGACTGGTGTATGAAGGTTTCGGTGCACATTCCCATAAGGACAATAAAGTAGATGCACGCTGATGTGCGTTCCTCTCCGAGACAGGAATCACGTACAGTTGGACGTATCACCATGCCGTCAGCATTACTGGATCAAACGCTTGGTCCTCCTCTTCACACACTCCACCAGTGATGGCACCTAAACCTCATGGACAACAGCTCTTCAATAGGCCCTTCGTATCACACTGTCAAGTACAATTAGGAATGGGGAATAGACATGCTGAGCGAGACAGCGACACCCATCTCCCGTGAAAAGAATAGTAACTAAATGGCCAGCGTTTCAGCTGAGGATGTAAAACGCCTCAAACGCAGTCTCGCATTTGAAGTGCGGAAACGTTGGCATTCAGGACGACAATGAGCTTGCATCTTTCAAAGCGCCAATGATTTACACATCAATCTTCACGATTCTTCGAAGCCAAAAGTCTCAACGTTGAGGCAGAACTGCGGCAGATGAGAAAGGGTAAGGGAAAAATCCTGTATTGGGTTCTTCCAGGGTCGCTTTGCTCTATGATCCGAAGATCAGCGAGTCGAGAATCCATCTTTTCAATCCATATGAAGTCCAAAGCTGAAACTTGCAACACTGAGTAGACGTCATCCTCGGAACAAGGGACAGTTGAAGATGATTTGATTTCCTGGACTTTGTTTTAAAAAATCACCGACCAGTGATATGCTCTCCAAATTCTTTATTGGTTTTCTGGAAGCTATCCTTTCATTCTAGGTATCATCAATCCGGTGTTTAACACATGGAAAATTATTGACATTTGAAACAACCAAAATTAAATTGACATAAAATTTGCAATGAATCACGGTACAGATAAATGTTATGAATTGACAAGGAGTGATGAGCAACAACTCCACAATAACTTTATAGATAACAGGAGGAAGCTGTTATGTGGCAGTAGGGTTATCATGTGATGGATTCAGAGCTGAAATATGTCCGCCGTGCATATCCAAATGGCGTGGGTGGGGGTGGGAGTGAATATAATGTGGTGTTTCGGGGATTTTCTTATGGGCGATTGGCCGGCCTCAGAATGTAAAACGTCAACATGTGGCGGAAAATAGCACCAAGGTTCTTTTTAGTTGTGACATGCTTGAGAAACAATCTAAAATACCAAATTTCCAACAAAATAAGTTTTTAATCATCCAACTCGAATCTGTAATTGGATAGGAAGGTTAAGCCTCATACTCAGTGAATCATCCAACTGGTCAAAAACGAAAGAGCTTCCAACTTGTACAAACGGAAATTCTTATAGATGGACACATACATTGGAGTCCAGCCTGCAGGGCACAATTTATGTCGATTCTCAATACATTCATTCACAAGAATTGTCCTGGAGCAGGAATGTATACCGTTTTTGGGATGTTGCAACACGGTGGACCACTCAAGCGACTGGAGAGTCCACTGTCTTCTTAAAGTGATACATCCCAATTAAGAATTAGGGAATGCTACGAGCAAACAAGTACAACAACCTTCCGTGCACACCGGGGCCCCGCGGAGGCCAGGGTTCATTATCGACCCCTCTGATCACATTTTTAATTGATGTTTTATGTTTCTCTTGAGATACGTTTACTTTAATGCATTTTTATTGTTTCTCTCGCAACCTGTTGATTTACTTTATTTGGTTAACACGAATAACCACAAAGTGACCATTCCAGTTGTTACATCTAAATTTGAGATTTGTAAGAGCCATGAGTATCTTGCCATTGCCATGATTTCATCTCTCGTCCTCCAAAGTTGTACACTTCAGGTTATTCATCATTTTCTCTTTCAAGTGCCACCATCTAGTTATCGTGGGAAATTCAAGGTTGACAATGCCTTAGAATAGCAATGTGCGATGATTGGATTAAGTCGTCATTGCCTGGCAACTGTGTAACGTGAATTCTACTTTTCATTCAGCTTCCAATGTGAAAGGTTATCCAGGTCGTTCATACACCAATCTTTCCACACTGCCCCGACCACCAACCATTCAACTATACGTCACCTGTTAATTCCGCAAGAATTATTGACAGATATTTTAAAGGAAGGTAATTGCACAACAGAGCGGACAGAGAATATTGATGAGGATGTTCCAAGCACTACAAAATGACTGCTGTGTGGAAAAAAACTTAATATGCTGTGGTTGTTCTCCTTGGAACAAAGGAGAATGAGGGTGGCTTTGATTGAGATACAGGAATTTCAGAGACGGTTTACTGAACTGTTGTCTGAAATAAGCAGATTGTCAGATAACGAAAGGTTAGACAGATTGGGCTTGCTTCAACTATAGTTTGCAAAAGTGAGAGGTGACTGCATTGAAGTATGTAACATTATGAGTGGTCTTAACAAGGTTGAAAACGGCACGCCTCTTGTGGATGAGCCCAGAGCTAACCAGCACTGGTTTAACATTAAGGGTCACATTTTTTAGCACACAGATGGGGTGGGGGGGGGGGGGCGGGGGGAGGAGTTGGGGAGATTTTGTTTAGTGAGAGGATTGTGCGACATTGGAAGTCTTTGACTCAGAGGGCGGTGGAAGCGGGGCCAAAGAACATTTTATGGCAGAAGTAGACATATTCTTGGTACACAACAACATCAAAGATTATCTGATGTTGATAGGAACGTAGAACTTGAAATACAAACAGATAATCCATGTTCTTATCAAGTGGTAAAGCAGGTTAGACATACAGAATGGCCCATAACTGCTCCGAATTAGTACATTCGTATAGGTGCAGATCTTGGACTGGGCTGGTAGAGAGTGGATGAGGACAACCTTTCAACTTTAGAAGACTCGGGGGAAGACAGTTAAATTGCGTCGCAGAAGAAAGGGGAGATTAGAAGGGAGATGGGAAATTTATTATTTTCACGCACACGTTTGTTGGGAGATCACTGATTGAAAGGATAGTGCAGACAGCAGTACTCAAACTATGTAAAGCTTATTAGAATCTGCACCTCACATGTCCGTAACTTTCAGGACTACCAATCAAATGTTACAAAGTTTATCCGCGAGCACCGACATGATGTGCCAAAAGGCCTCTCTGCATCCCGTAGAGGTACTAATACGTCAAGATTATTATGCTCTATGTATCAAGTGGAGCTTAGATAGAGAACCGAAATCAAAGTTAATTTTTTCCAGGTTAAAGGATGTGAATCGCTTTTCGTGCTCATCCATTCTAACGTCCAAATACATGCATTAGTCAAATAATTGTCAAGACATTTTCACTTTGGCAGGATAATACCCTTAACAAAAATTCCACACACTTGATTGCAGCAGATTGTGTTGTCTCATGTCATGGTACAAGAAGCGTAAATGAAAAATTGTGACAGAAATTTAGCAATTGCGATTAAATATAAAGATTCCATTGCAGATGATGGGCTCAAGACCTTGTGAATGTCCAGTTTTGTGGGGAAGATATATTGGACATCTATCGAAGGGCAGCATGCTGGGAGGTGCTGGCGTCGTGATATTGTCGCTGTTATTGTAATCCAAAAATCGAAAGTACTGCTCTTGGAATCCTGCAACAAATCGCAATACGGCAGGTGGTGGAAATTTAAATCAATAAAAATCTGGAATTGAATGGCCAATTATGATGTTAAACCGTTTTGATTATCGTAAAACATCCGTGCTTCACCAAGCCTTTTACGAAGGTCCTGCCATGCAAACCAAGTCTCATCTCCTCGATACCTACAGCCACGTGGTTGACTCTTAACTGCCGTCTGACGTTGCCGAGCAGCCAATCATCTGTATGGAACTACTACAGACGCTCGAAAAAAGAATGAAAACAAACGGACCGCCACGCCTCGCACGAAACCAGATACGGTTAAGGCAAATAAAGCCCTACCGACACTGTAAACCTCCTTTGTCACAGCTGGGCGCTATGCCACAATTGGATCATTTGTCTTATAGTCGAGTCAATGAAGTGCCTGACATGGTCGCAGTTACGGAACCATAAGTCTAGGGCGTTGTCCCAGACACCATCGCCATCCTTGGATATATCATGTCCCATCGAAAGGAGAGACCCAACAGAGGTGGATGTAGTGAGGCCTGCAGTCGGGAGCGATTTGCCATGGCAGGCCATAACATCGACAAAGGATCCCATGAAGTCTAATGGCAATCGATCAAAATGGGCACATAAATACCCGACTGAATGCATTATTCTTCCCCGATCCTGAGCAGATTCATCAGTACTTTGCAATGTTGAACATCACTTCTCAGGAGCACCGAGAGTGACAAGGGCGCAGACTCTATTCTGCGTGGGGGGCCGTCAATGCCCATCATCGAGGTGTTTTGGCAGCAGAAATATTGACTGGAGCTGGCAGTGGCCTGAAGGACAGAACTGTTACACTTGGACTACGACATGTGGTGAAGGAATCAGCAAGCTTGGAAGAATTTATATATATTTTAATGTTTTTAATTGGGTTTGCGAACATAGTATGTTTACGGCTGTAGAGAGAAAAGAAAAGAGAGAAAAACTGAGAAGGTATTACACACAAGGTAAAAACAACAACGCTATCTTGTTCGCAGAATCACGTCCTCAAGTAAAGAAAAACATGTTGTGTGGGGAGGGGGGCCGTAGAAGTATAAAAACATTGAGGTACTGGAGAGACCGTTAGAGTTAATCTGTGGGTGGCGCCTGGGTGGTGTCGCTGATGTGTTGCTTGCTTCTCCCGGTCGGTTTTCGCTGTTGTTGTTGGTGAGTGTTCGCCTCTGCTTCTGCCGTTCGACATTTCCTCCTCCTGTACTTTCTTCCTCTCATTTGCTGTGTTTTCCGTGGTTGTTGTCGTTTCCTATGCTCTCCTTCAGGTTGTGGTCCCCCGTCTTCCTCCCCCGCACCCCCCCCCCCCCCGCACCCCGGTGTCCCTCTATTATTCTTTGCTTTCTCTCTTTCTCTTGTCTTCTCCACTTCTCCCCCCCCATCCCCCACCGCCCGCTCCCTCCCCCCATCTCCTTCCCTGCAGTTCACCTTTGGGTTTAGCTATTCCTCTGCACTGCTCCCTCCACCCACCCACCCCAATCCCCCTCCTGGCTCTTCCCCTCCTTCTCATGCCTCGGCTACTTTCATCTAGCACTTTGCTACTTTATTATTCTTCAGCTTGTTCAGGTAGGCAAAAGCGCATCTGCCCTCCTCCCCCTGAATAAATCTGACTGGTTTGATACCCAGAAGACCGCCACTTTCGGCATGGCTACACCCTCATCCCCACCACTTTGGACATTGCCTCAAAGAAGACTGTCCAGTACCCAACAAGTCTGTGGCAAGACAAGAACATGTGAGCGTGGTTGACTGGACCTCCTTGACACCGTTCACATCTGTCCTCCACCACTGGTAAGAACCTACTCATTCGGGTTCTTGTTCAGTGGGCTCTATGAAACACCTTTAATTGCGTCAGGTTGAGCCTCGCGCACGTGGAGGTGGAGTTGACCCGATGAAGTGCTCACACCAGAGTCCCCACCCTATTTCGATCCCCAGGTCGTCCTTCATTTGTTTTTTGTTGCGACCAGTATGGTGGCAGCCCTCTCTACCAGCCGCTCATATATGTCACTGCAGTTTCCTTCACTTAGGATGTTCGCGTCAAGTAAGTCCTCTCGTAGTGTCTGTCATGGCGGTCGTGGATGCGTCCTTGTCTCCTTCTGTAGGAAGTTTTTAAGTTGCAGGTACCTTAGTTTGTTTCCCCTAGCTAGCTGAAATCTCCCCGTCAGTCCGTCCAGTGTTGTGACCCTGCCTTCGGTTTATAGTTCCCTGGCTGTCAGTGACCCCTCCCCCCCCCCCCCCCGTCCTGGCTCTACTTTTTAAAAGTAGCGTCGGTGAGTGCTGGTGCGAATCTATGGTTGTTGCAGTTGGGGGCATTTTCTGACATTTTGGTCAGGCGGAATTGCTGCTGTAGTTTGTTCCAGGTCTGGAGGGCGGCTACCACCACTGTGCTGCCAGAGTGTTTTTTGGGTGGGGATGGGAGGGTCGCCATCGTGAGGACCCAGAGTGAGATCCCCCTGCAGGAGGCCTCCTCTGCCTCCACCCATTCGGCTTCTGGCTCCTGGAATCATCCCCTTACACGTTCGGCTGTCGCCGCCCATGGTAGCATTGTAGGCTTGGGAGGGCTGCCCCCCACACCGGATTTTGTTTTTTGTAAGACCCCCAATACGAATGTCATGATTAGTTTGTCTAGTGATTTGAAAAGGGCCTTGGGGATATAGATCGGGATGGATATAAGTTGGAAGAGGAACTTGGGCAGTACATTCATTTTGATCATCTGCATTGTCCCAGCGAGGGAGTGTGGGAGTGTGTTCCATCTTTGCAGGTCCGTTTTGACTTACTCTGTCAGACTGGTCAGGTTCAATTTGTGGATCCCCTTCCATCCATGAGCGATTTGGATTCCCAAGTAGTGGAATTTTTGTCAGGCTTGTTTGAATGACAGTCCCCCTAGTGCTGCACCTCCTCCTTGTGGGTGTACCGGGAAGATCTCGGTTTTGCTCATGTTCAGTTTGTAGCCCGAGAAGGCCCCAAACTCTTCCAGGAGCGCGATGATTCCTTCCGTGCTGCTTTGGGAATCTTAAATGTAGAGGAGCAGGGCATCTACATAGAGTGAGACTCTGTGCTCTCGGCCTCCCTTTTGGATTCATCGCCAGTTTTTTTGCTGTGCTGAGAGCGGTCGCTAATTGTTTGATAGCTAGAGCGAACAGCAGTGGGGGCAGCGGGCATCCCGGCCTGGTGCCCCTGTGCAGCTGGAAGTATCGGGAGTTGGTGTCTTTTGTCCTTACACTCACCATGGGAGCGTTGTGTAGGAGGTTCACCCAAGAGTTGAACCCTGTTAGAGCCCAAAGCGCTCCATGTACCTCTATGAGGTACTTCACTCGACTCTGTCGAAGGCCTTTTCTGTGTCCAGGGAGACAATCACCACTGGTATCCTGTCCCGGATTGGGTCATTATCACGTTCAGCAGGCGCCTGATATTCGAGGTTAGCTGTCTACCTATGCCAAAGCCCGCCTGGTACTCTGCGACCATCTCTGATACGCAGTCTTCTAGCCTTTTGGCTAGGATTTTGGCCAACATTTTGGCGTCTTCATTTAGTAGTGAGATGACTCTGTATGAACCACATTCCTTTGCGCCGTTGCCTTTCTTAGGTATTAGCGAGATTGAGGCCTGTGCTAGTGAAGGTGGCAGTGAGCCCCTAGCCCGTCTCCAACCTGACGTCCGTATAATGTGGAGCGTGGTTGGAGATCACAATTGCAGAGTATTCCGCTTTGATCAGCCCTGGAAGCCACAATGAAGTCAATTCTGGTGAATACACTGTGCACTCCGTCTCCTACGGTGGATGAACCTCCAGGGGTCCACATATCTGTTCCATAGAACGACCGAGTTCCTTTGCCATGTTTGAGGTCCTCCCTACTTTGAGCTTTGACCTGTCAGTCATTGGGTACTGTATATAACTGAAGAACTGAAGTCTCCCCCCCCCCCCCGCCCCCCGCCCCTTGATTGGTCGGGAATATCCGCCATGGTCTTTATAATGAATTTCGTGTCGCCCCAGTTGGGACCATACACGTAAACTAATATTACCAATGCTCCGTCCAGGTCCCCACTGACCATGACTTACCATTCCCCTGCATCCATAACCATCTTCGTTGCTCTAAACATCATTCTCTTGCTGATCAGTACTGCCATCCACCCGGCTCTTGCTTCATTACAGGAATGCTAGGTCTGACCCACCCAGACCTTTCTTACCCTCAGTCGGTCCTGCACTCTCTTGGACGAAGACTATGTCAGCATTCATGTTTCGTAGGTGGGAGAAGACTCGGTTTCTTTTCACTGGGCCGATGATTCCCCTTATGTTCCAGATGACTATCCTGGTGGGGGGCTTCTGTAGGATTAACCAAACTTAGCTGGTGGACGCGCCCCTGCACTCTGGGGTTTCCCTTTGTTAGGAGGTCGGCCAAGATGGCGGCTATTATTGCTTTCGCCATGCGGTCGGGTCCCTGCGCTCCGGGGCTTCCATTTGTCCAGGGGGGACCCAACATGGCCGCCAATGTTGCGTCCGCCATGTGGCTCTGCCCCTGACTCCGGGGTCTCCCATTGTCCTGGGGGCACCCAACATGGCCGCTCGCTCTGCGTCCGCCATGTGGCTGGCCCTTGCACACCGGGGCCTCCCTTCGCCCAGAGACCGTACTGGGTGGTTGCTTGCAGTGCTTCCTTGTTCCGAGCCACTGGTTGTGGTCCTTTGTTGTCTTATTGCTGCTCTCGTTCTCGCCCTATTTTTCCCTTCCTTTCTCCCCTTATCCCCCTTCCCGTTTACCCCTCTTTTGTCCCACTTTCCCCATCTCCTAGCCCTGTTTGCTCTCCCAACCCTATTGTGTGTGATCCCTCCCACCCCCCGCCCCCCCCCCCCCTGCCTGGCGCCACCACACCCTCACCCCGTTGGGGGCATGCCACGGCCTTGCTCTCTTGCATACCCCGGCGCTAGCTTTTCTGCTCGTGCGGTGACCCCCCCTCGGTGGATTTACTGTCCGCATCTCCCTTGCCCTTTCTCTGTGGTTCCTGTCTGTTCTTCTCCCATCTTCCTCTGCACGCCCCTTGCTTCCCCTTCTCTGCTCCGCTCTTTCTCTCGTACTGGGCCATGGCTCCCACCTGATGCGGTCCCTCGGGGAGTGGTTTGCGTTTTGTATTTCAGGGTGTGTTTTCTGTGGGGGTTGGGGCTGGGAGGGTGAGTGTTGCCTCACCTCTCCCCCTCCCCTGTCAGTGTGCTGTTGCTCCTTGCTAGGGCCCCCTTATTTCCTCCCCTCCTGTCGGTTTTCCAGACCGTATTCCTCGACAAACTTGTTTGCTTCGGCGAGGTCTGTGAAGAAATATTCTTTGTCTTGCTATGTGACCCAGAGTTTCATTGGGTCCAGCATACCAAATCGTGCGCCGTTCTAATAAAGGGCTGCTTTCGCTCTGTTAAACTGAACCCGTTTCCTGGCTAGGTCTGCCCCAATGTCTTGGTATATCCTAATACTATGTCCTTCCCATTGACAGTGCATGGTCTGTCTGGCCCAGCGCAGGATTGTTTCCCGGTCTTGGTACAGGTGCAGTTTAGCTATAACTGTCCTGAGTTGCTCCCCGTCTTTGGGTTTCGGGCATAGTGACCGGTGTGCCCTGACAATTCTGGTGGGTTGGGGAAAGATTCCCTCCCCATTCGGTTGTCGAGTATCTCGGTCACGTATACCGTGGGGTCCCTGCCTTCGATACTCACCGGTAGGCCCACAACCCGTACATTCTGCCTGCTCGAGCGGTTCTCTTGGTCGTTAACTTTGCCTTTCAGGTTCCCCTGCTTGTTTGCCAGCCTCGCCATTTACTTTTCCAGTGCCGTGATCCGATCGCTCTTGTCAGTTGCGGCCTTTTTCAATTCTTTAATGGTCGCGTCTTGGGCTTCTTCTCTGCTTGCTCAGGGCGAGCTGTATTTCGGCCAGGGTCTTGGCCACCGCTGCCTTCACGGTGGCCTCAAAGTCTGCTTTCACCTTTGCTTTTACTTCCTTCTGGAGTTCCCTCAGTGCCTCGGCGAAGATTGCCTTCCAGTTCCCCCCCTGGTACAGGGGGAATTTGCTCTTGCTTGTCCTGTTCTTTTAGTTTCGGCGAAATTTCCGCTCCGCCGCCTCGAGCGCCGGTCGGCTCGTCCGAGTGTGTTCGTCCCGGCCCCATCTGCTCCTGGTGTCTATTCTGCCGCTAGCTTGGATTCCTTCGGCATTTTCGTTTCTAATCCCTCGCATTCTCCCTTTCTCTGTCCTATCAAGGTTAGGTAATGCGTTGCTGCGTCTTTTTCGAGAGTTTTGTTGAAACGTGGCTGCTTTCGGATCCACGGGAGGAGAGCCACCGAACGTGCGACTGCTCAGTGCGTCATCATCACCGGCAGTCACTTGGAAGAATATTTGGCATCAACTTCAGCAATCTACCTGCGCAGCTGAATCTGCCCATGTTAGTATCGGTAGGAGTGGAGACCGCGCAGTTCCTATGGCAATGTAGTCCCCTCTTCACATTATGGGTAATCGCAAACGTGGTGCTATCACGTTGCTGAGCGAGATACATTTCGAAGAGATTTCGCAACTCAAGACTGGACAACTATAAGACGCAGTGGGTCATCACCAGCAGCGGAATGTTTCACAAACAGGGGGCTGGATTCTCTGTCCCGCCGCTCCAGATTTCTGTTGCGGCCCGCACCCGGGATTCTATGGCTTGCCAACCAGCCAATGGGGGTTCCCATTGTGGGCAGCCTCACGCCATCGGGAAATCTCAGGCTGCCGGCACAATGGAGAATGCCCACAGCTGAGAAACCTGCCCATAACCTGCAAGCTGATGCCACGGCACATCCCCCAGTAGAACTTTACTAACAAGCCGAGACATAAAGTCTGGTTCAATGAAGAATGTAACAGGGAAAACCAAGAGCATCACAATACATCCGTAAAATGCCGTCTCAAGCTGGTGAAGATAAACACAGGGCGACTCGTGTGCCAAAAAGAATATCAAGCAATTGAAAGACTGCGATAAACGAGACCACAAGCAATGAATTAGATATAAGTTCGGCAGTCTTTCCAATTCTTGCCGTAATTAATGGTGGACAGTTAAACATCTGTCCGGAGGAGGCGGCGCGGAAAACATCCCCATCCTCGATAATGGCTGGCCCAGCACGCCAGTGAAATAGATAAGGCTGAGGCGTCTGCTAAAATCTTCAGCCAGAAGTGCGAAGCAAATGATTAAACGTGGCTTCCTCCAGAGATCCACAACATCACAGGTCAGTCTCCGGCCAAATCTATTCACTGCAAAAGAAATTAAGAAAAGGCTAAAGGCTCGAACGACTGCAAATTATATGGGTCCTGGACATACTCTGTCAATGGTAATGAATATTGATACCCCAGAATTGCTGCGTCTCCAGTCAAGTTGTTCGAGTGCAGCTCCAAACCGAACAATGTGAGAAATCGACAATATATTTTCTGTACGTAAAACAAAAGCCAGAAGAATCCAAATTTGCGAATTACTGCACCATGAGGCTAGTCTCGATTACTGCAACTTGAGATAAGTGGTCATCAACGCGCTATAATGCTGCACTTACTCTGAAACTATCTCCCCACGAACGTTCGGTTTGTGTGCCCCCCCGCCCCCCGCCCGCCCGGAGTCACTCAGCTCATGAATCCATTACAGATTTGGGGCAAACATGAATGAAAAAGATGAACTCGGATTTGAATTGTGAGTGACTACCTTTGATATTATTGCCTGGAGTGAGTGTGGCATCAAGGAGCTTGGAAAAACTGGTGCCAATAGGGATCAAGTGGCAGACTCTTCGTTGGTTGAAGTAATCACCGGCACAAAGGAAGGGTCTGTGGTTTTTGGAGATCAATCATCTCGGTTACAGGATCATTGCACGACTTCCATAGCGTGCTGTCCGAGGCCCAACCAAAGTGCGCTGCTTCATCAATGACATTTCTTCAATCATCGGTTCAGAATTGGGGTTGTCGCTGAAGTTTGCAAACCAAACCCCTCAGATGCACAAGCATTCAATGTCCAAATGCAGCAGGACATGGACCATATCCAGACTTAGGTTGATGAGGGGCAAGTGACGTTCCCGCCACAGAGGTGCCATGAAATGACCATCTGTAACACGAGAGAATCGAAGCATCGCCCCTTGACATACATTTCCATTCCAACATTTCTCCCCCACGATCAACATCCTCGGGTTACCATTGACACGAAACTGAAGATGGCGAACTATATAATTAATTTGACTGCAAGAGTTAGTGATAAGGTGCAAATCCGGCGACTCTTCAACGTCGAAAACAAGGAAATAGGGATTAAACGGGGCCATTCTGCCAATCGAAGCAGCTTCGCAATTCTATATCGTCATGGATTATCCCTTAATTCAACAGCATTCGCCTGTATTCTCCCCTTACACGTTAATGCCTTTAGAGACTAGAGATCTACATATATTTCCTTTTGAACTATATTCAGTTACTTTGCATCCGCAGCCTTCGGTGGCAGATAATTCCACAGATTGATCACGCTTTGAGGGAAGAAGTTTCTCCTCATCTCAGCCCTAAAGGGCCTACCGCAAAACTCACTACATCAACCCCAAAATCCTGCCCAAATGTGAAGGCACAAGTTAGGAGAATGATCGAAGTGTCTCCGCACGTCTGGTTGAATGAAGCTCCAACAGCACTGAAGAAGTTTGAAATCATCGAGGACAATGCAGCCAGCATGATTGGCATTCCCTCCACAAACATTAATTCCGACCATTACAAGAAGATGCATTTCACCAACTCACCGAGGAACATCGGACATGCTTTCGATATTCATGATCACTACCATCTCGATGAACGATGGCAGCAGGTGTATGGAAACAGCACCAGTTATAAATTGCGCTCTCAGGCACAAGACGCTGAAAAGAAAACTACATAGGCGTTCCTTTACTGTCGTTGGGTCAAAATCGTGGAACTCCATCCCCAATTGAACTGTTGGTATGAATACGCCACATGTACTTCAGTAGTTCAAGAAGGCGATTCACAACAATTTTCTCAATGGAAATTAGGAACGGGAATGGATGCTGGCCACAGTGAATTCTGCATCCTTTCAAAGATTAGAACCAAATTATCGCAACCTTCAGTGTGAAGACAGCAGTTGATCTCTCCAAGATCTGGGCAGGAGGAGCATGGACGGGTGCAGCTGCGCCAGGTTGATTGGTGTGGACGAGGCCTTTTACCACCGTCTTTTCAATGGAAATAAGCGACTGGCAATGGATGGTCTCCAGACAGTGGCGACTACAGCCTTGGGTATGTCAAAGGCTAGGAATCCTAATGCGGGTAACTCGGCTCCTGGCCCCCAAGGCCTCCCCAACATCTCCAAGGCAAAAGTCAGGAATGTGATGTAATAGGCTAACGAATACACTATCTGGATGTATGCAACTCCAAAAATACTTGTCTGGAAGCTCGATACCATCCAGGACAAAGCAGCGCCTTGATTGCTCCTCCTTCCACAAACATTCAAAACATCCACAAACGATCATCAGTGGCATCCGTGTGAACCATCTCCAAGATGTACTGCAGTAACACTCAAATTTCCTTAGACGGCGCCTTCAAAACCCACGACCACTACCACCTAGAGGGACACGAGCAGCGGATACATGGGTACCCCACCACCTGGATGTTCCGCCCCTAGTCACACTCCATCCTGACTGGAAATCTTTTGCCATTTCTTCATTATCGCTGGGAAACATCCTTGAAATCCCTCTCAAACAGCACTGTGGCGGTACCTACATGTCAAGGACTTCAGTGGTTAAAGAAGGCAGCTCACCACCACCTTCTGAGGGGCAACTAGGAATGGACAATAAATGCTGGCCTAACTGGCGACGCCAGTAATTCCGTAAATTATTAATTTTTAATTGGTTTGAGGCTACGATTTTGACATGGCGGCAATTTCAGTCTGTCACTCGACTTCCATCTGAGCCACCTGATTCAACTTCGCCCTGTGTATAGCCCTGTGGTCTATCTGTTTTAATGTCTGATTTTTGATATAACTGGTTGCACATAAACGTAAAATAATAGATTCTAAACAAAAATCTAAATTTATGATTCTGGTATCGTGGGCTATTCCAGCATTTGGAGCTCATCCATAGTTGGGCTTGAGAAGCTGTTAAGCTGTCTTCTTGAACCCCGGCCGTCCACGTGGTGTAGGTTCATTCTGTTGGGAATGGAGTTTGGTCCAGCGAAAGTGAAGGAAAGGAGATATTGGTGCAAGTCAGGATTGTGAGTGACGTGAAGGGGAGCTCCTAGGTGCTGGTGTTCCCCTCTATCTGCTGCCCTGATCCTTCTTGATGATATTGGTTGTTGTTCTAGAATGTGCTACCAAAGGAGCTTTGGTGAGTTACTGCAATGCAGCCTGTGAATGATACATAGAGACAGAGAGACATTGAGATTGGAAGCAGGAGGAGGCTATTCGCTCCTTCGAGCCTACTCCGCAATGTATTACGAACATGACTGATCATCAAGTTCAATACCCAGATCCCGCCTTCCCCATATCCCTTGATCCCTTTCGCCACAAGAGCCATATCTAATTCCTTCTTGAAATTACACAACATTTTGATCTCGACTGCTTTCTGTTGTAGCGAATCACACAGATTAGCCACACTCTGGGTGAAGACATTTCTCCTCACCTAAGACCTAAATGATTTGCCCCTTATCCTCAAACAATGACACCTAGTTCTATACTCCCAAATCATCCAAAACATTTTTTCCTGAATCTGCCCTGTCCTGTCCTGTTACGGTTTTCTACGTTTCTAGGAGATCCCCTCTCACTCTTCTAAACTCAAATGAATATAATCCGAACCGACTTAGTCTCTACTCAAACGACAGCCCCGTCATCCCAGGAATCAGCCTGATAAACCTTCGCTGCAGCCCCACCATAGCAAGATCATCCTTCCTCAGATAAAGATACAAAAACTGCACGTAATACTCCAGGTTTGGCTTCACCAATGCCCTGTACAATTGGAGAAAGACATCTCTATTCAAACAAAGAACAAAGAACAAAGAAATGTACAGCACAGGAACAGGCCCTTCGGCCCTACAAGCCCGCGCCGACCATGCTGCCCGACTAAACTACAATCTTCTACACTTCCTGGGTCCGTATCCTTCTATTCCCAT
The DNA here is from genome assembly GCF_047496885.1 of Scyliorhinus torazame. Lineage (NCBI taxonomy): Eukaryota > Metazoa > Chordata > Chondrichthyes > Carcharhiniformes > Scyliorhinidae > Scyliorhinus > Scyliorhinus torazame. The sequence continues at coordinate 182,194,724 of NC_092711.1, read as the reverse complement.
TCATGTATTTGTCAAGATGCCCCTTAAATGTCACTATCGTCCCTGCTTCCACCACCTCCTCCGGTAGCGAGTTCCAGGCACCCACTACCCTCTGCGTAAAAAACTTGCCTCGTACATCTACTCTAAACATTGCCCCTCTCACCTTAAACCTATGCCCCCTAGTAATTGACCCCTCTACCCTGGGGAAAAGCCTCTGACTATCCACTCTGTCTATGCCCCACATAATTTTGTATACCTCTATCAGGTCTCCCCTCAACCTCTTTCGTTCCAGTGAGAACAAACCGAGTTTATTCAACCGCTCCTCATAGCTAATGCCCTCCATACCAGGCAACATTCTGGTAAATCTCTTCTGCACCCTCTCTAAAGCCTCCACATCCTTCTGGTAGTGTGGCGACCAGAATTGAACACTATACTCCAAGTGTGGCCTAACTAAGGTTCTATATAGCTGCAACATGACTTGCCAATTCTTATACTCAATGGCCCGGCCAATGAAGGCAAGCATGCCGTATGCCTTCTTGACTACCTTCTCCACCTGTGTTGCCCCTTTCAATGACCTGTGGACCTGTACTCCTAGATCTCTTTGACTTTCAATACTCTTGAGGGTTCTACCATTCACTGTATATTCCCTACCTCCGTTAGTCCTTCCAAAATGCATTACCTCACATTTGTCCGGATTAAACTCCATCTGCCATCTCTCCGCCAAAGTTTCCAGACAATCTAAATCCTGCTGTATCCTCCGACAGTCCTCATCGCTATCCGCAATTCCACCAACCTTTGTGTCGTCTGCAAACTTACTAATCTTACCAGTTACATTTTCCTCCAAATCATTTATATATACTACAAAGAGCAAAGGACCCAGCACTGATCCCTGTGGAACACCACTGGTCACAGTCCCCCAATGAGAAAAGTATCCTTCCATTGCTACCCTCTGCCTTCTATGGCCTAGCCAGTTCTGTATCCACCTTGCCAGCTCACCCCTGATCCCATGTGACTTCACCTTTTGTACTAGTCTACCATGAGGGACCTTGTCAAAGGCCTTACTGAAGTCCATATAGACAACATCCACTGCCCTGCCTGCATCAATCATCTTAGTGACCTCCTCAAAAAACTCTAACAAGTTAGTGAGACACGAACTCCCCTTCACAAAACCGTGCTGCTTCTCACTAATACGTCCATTTGCTTCCAAATGGGAGTAGATCCTGTCTCGAATGATTCTCTCCAGTAATTTCCCTACCACTGAAGTAAGGCTCACCGGCCTGTAGTTCCCAGGATTATCCTTGCTACCCTTCTTAAACAGAGGAACAACATTGGCTATTCTCCAGTCCTCCGGGACATCCCCTGAAGACAGCGAGGATCCAAAGATTTCTGTCAAGGCCTCAGCAATTTCCTCTCCAGCCTCCTTCAGTATTCTGGGGTAGATCCCATCAGGCCCTGGGGACATCTACCTTAATATTTTTTAAGACACCCAACACCTCGTCTTTTTGGATCACAATGAGACCCAGGCTATCTACACCCCCTTCTCCAGACTCAACATCTACCAATTCCTTCTCTTTGGTGAATACCGATGCAAAGTATTCATTTAGTACCTCGCCCATTTTCTCTGGCTCCACACATAGATTCCCTTGCCTATCCTTCAGTGGGCCAAACCTTTCCCTGGCTACCCTCTTGCTTTTTATGTACGTGTAAAAAGCCTTGGGATTTTCCTTAACCCTATTTGCCAATGACTTTTCGTGACCCCCTTCTGGCCCTCCTGACTCCTTGCTTAAGTTCCTTCCTACTTTCCTTATATTGCACGCAGGCTTCGGCTGTTCCCAGCCTTTTAGACCTGCCAAATGCCTCCTTTTTCTTTTGACGAGGCTTACAATATCCCTCGTCATCCAAGGTTCCCGAAAATTGCCGTATTTATCCTTCTTCCTCACAGAAACATGCCGGTCCTGTATTCCTTTCAACTGCCACTTGAAAGCTTCCCACATGTCAGATGTTGATTTGCCCTCAAACATCCGCCCCCAATCTATGTCCTTCAGTTCCCGCCTAATATTGTTATAATTAGCCTTCCCCCAATTTAGCACATTCATCCTTGGACCACTCCTATCCTTGTCCACCAGTACCTTAAAACTTACTGAATTGTGGTCACTGTTACCGAAATGCTCCCCTACTGAAACATCTACCACCTGGCCGGGCTCATTCCCCAATACCAGGTCCAGTACCGCCCCTTCCCTAGTTGGACTGTCTACATATTGTTTTAAGAAGCCCTCCTGGATGCTCCTTACAAACTCCGCCCCGTCTAAGCCCCTGGCACTAAGTGAGTCCCAGTCAATATTGGGGAAGTTGAAGTCTCCCATCACCACAACCCTGTTGTTTTTACTCTTTTCCAAAATCTGTCTACCTATCTGCTCCTCTATCTCCCGCTGGCTGTTGGGAGGCCTGTAGTATACCCCCAACATTGTGACTGCACCCTTCTTATTCCTGATCTCTACCCATATAGCCTCACTGCCCTCTGAGGTGTCCTCTCGCAGTATAGCTGTGATATTCTCCCGAACAAGTAGCGCAACTCCGCCTCCCCTTTTACATCCCCCTCTATCCCGCCTGAAACATCTAAATCCTGGAACGTTTAGCTGCCAATCCTGCCCTTCCCTCAACCAGGTCTCTGTAATGGCAACAACATCATAGTTCCAAGTAGTAATCCAAGCTCTAAGTTCATCTGCCTTACCCGTAATGCTCCTTGCATTAAAACATATGCACTTCAGGCCACCAGACCCACTGTGTTCAGCAACTTCTCCCCATCTGCTCTGCCTCAGAGCCACACTGTCCCTATTCCCTAGTTCTCCCTCAATGCTCTCACCTTCTGACCTATTGCTCCCTTGCCCACCCCTGTAGTGAAATCCTCTGGCGATGAAGGCCTATTCCTGTCGTGAAATCCTCTGGCGATGAAGGCCCACGTGCCATTTGCCTTATTTACTGCCTGCTGTACATGCGCGCTCATTTTCAACGGCTGATGAACGAGAACACGAAGGTCTCGCTGAGTATCCATCTCTCTCAGTGCTCACACATTCAAATAACAGTCTTTCTTCCTATTTTTGCTACCGCATTAATCACATTCATCAAAATTACACTGCATCTTCCACGCATGTGCCCACTCGCTCAGCCTGTCTAAATGCCGCTGAAGTAACTCTTCATCCTCCTGAGAGCTCATCCTGCCTCCCAACTTTGTGTCATCTGGAAATTTGGAGAAAATACATTTAATTCCCTCGTCCAAATCATTCAAACATAATGTGAATAGTTGCGTCCTAGCACAGAGGCCTGCGCTACCCCGCCATTTAATGCCTGTAAATTCGAAAAAGAACAATTTATTCCAACTGTTTGCGTCCTGTCTGCGCACTGCTACTACTTCCCATCGATGGCGGATGCAATTCTGGCTTACGGATTGGGTACAAATCAAGTTGGTTGCTTTGAAATTTAAATGTCGTTCGCAATTGAATGTCAATCATATTGGTCAACGATTGTGGTGGGTAAGTCCAGGAATTATTTTTCCTAATGAAAATCACGAGTGGTTTTGAAACTCGATATGTTTTGTCCATTGTACTAACAACGCATATAAAATTGATGTCTTACCCTGTTTGTTTAATTAATGTAGCGACAAGTGATGGTGTTGCAACACAAGTTGTTTGTTCAATGACTGTGACTAACATTGATGGTAATTGCTGCAGAGTCGGTCTCGGAGGGTTAACATCAGGAGTAATAAAGGATCCATAAAACGTCGGAGAAAACGCATTTGTAATATTGGAGTCGGATTGGCATTTCTGAGAGAAAAATGCATGCTCCACCAACAGGACTGTTTTATGCCATTTATTACACCGCCCTTGCTGTTATCGCCGTTCCAGGTAAACTGCTGCACGCAAAATTCAGTATTTAATAGCCTTTATCTCAAATATGGTTGTGTAGCAGGGAGATAAACTTGGTGTTTCAGTTAAAATATAATTTTTGCATATCAAGTGTACCACTTCTTGTGTAATGCATTCAGTTTTAGATATTGAATATTGGCTTATAAAGAGGTCATTGAAGTTTACAGCATATATTTGCGTGAATTATTCCGAAATTTGGAAAGAAGGTTGCATAGAAGTGATCTGCAGACAGTGTGCATAGAAGATTACATTGTGATCAGTAGTGTGATTTGAAAGGCTTCAGTGTTTGGGAGTATACCTCGCTGTGACATATATGCTAGGCGTGTGGAATGTAAGGCAGATTAATACTGCAAATTGAGCAAGTTTTTTAAATCTCCTTAAGATATATCGATCAAACTTAAGATGATAAAACCCAGACTGATGGATTTTTGTAATTCAAGGGTGGGCAGCTATCTGATCTAAACGGAACGCTGCTTGAGGATACAGACCAAGCAAAATACAGTCGATTGATGTAACACATTTCAGGTACCCGATTTGGTTTGAACGATTGCCAGCCAAGTGGTAAAAAGTCGAATGAAATTAATATATTAGTTTGTACTCACAGTGGCACGTAACATTCGATACAAAACGTGCCAGGCAATGACGTTTCCAACAAGATTAAAGCAAATCATTGTTGGTTGTCATTCCATTGCATTGAAATCGCTGAATCTGCCACGATTAACATAGAACATAGAAAATACAGCACAGAGCAGGCCCTTCGGCCCACGATGTTGTGCCGAACCTTTGTCCTAGATTAATCATAGATTATCATTGAATTTACAGTGCAGAAGGAGGCCATTCGGCCCATTGAGTCTGCACCGGCTCTTGGAAAGAGCACCCTACCCAAACTCAACACCTCCACCCAACACCAAGGGCAATTTTGGACATTAAGGGCACTTTATCATTGGCCAATTCACCTAACCTGCACATCTTTGGACTGTGGGAGGAAACCGGAGCACCCGGAGGAAACCCATGCAGACACGGGGAGGACGTGCAGACTCCGCACAGACAGTGACCCAAGCCGGAATCGAACCTGGGACCCTGGAGCTGTGAACCAATTGTGCTATCCACAATGCTACCGTGCTGCCCTTAAGAACAAATAAATCTACACTATATCATTTTACCGTAATCTATGTACCTATCCAATAGCTGCTTGAAGGTCCCTAATGTTTCCGACTCAACTACTTCCACAGGCAGTGCATTCCATGCACCCACTACTCTCTGGGTAAAGAACCTACCTCTGATATCCCTCCTATATCTTCCACCTTTCACCTTAAATTTATGTCCCCTTGTAATGGTTTGTTCCACCCGGGGAAAAAGTCTCTGACTGTCTACTCTATCTATTCCCCTGATCATCTTATAAACCTCTATCAAGTCGCCCCTCATCCTTCTCCGTTCTAATGAGAAAAGGCCTAGCACCCTCAACCTTTCCTCGTAAGACCTATTCTCCATTCCAGGCAACATCCTGGTAAATCTTCTTTGCACCTTTTCCAAAGCTTCCACATCCTTCCTAAAATGAGGCGACCAGAACTGTACACAGTACTCCAAATGTGGCCATACCAAAGTTTTGTACAGCTGCATCATCACCTCACGGCTCTTAAGTTCAATCCCTCTGTTAATGACCGCGAGCACACCATAGGCCTTCTTCACAGCTCTATCCACTTGAGTGGCAACTTTCAAAGATGTATGAACATAGACCCCAAGATCTCTCTGCTCCTCCACATTGCCAAGAACTCTACCGTTAACCCTGTATTCCGCATTCATATGTGTCCTTCCAAAATGGACAACCTCACACTTTTCAGGGTTAAACTCCATCTGCCACCTCTCAGCCCAGCTCTGCATTCTATCTATGTCTCTTTGCAGCCGACAACAGCCCTCCTTACTATCCACAACTCCACCAATTTTCGTATCGTCTGCAAATTTACTGACCCACCCGTCAACTCCCTCATCCAAGTCATTAATGAAAATAACAAACAGCAGAGGACCCAGAACTGATCCCTGCGGTACGCCACTGGTAACTGGGATCCAGGCTGAATATTTGCCATTCACCACCACTCTCTGACTTCTATCGGTTAGCCAGTTTGTTATCCAACTGGCCAAATTTCCCACTATCCCATGCCTCCTTACTTTCTGCATAAGCCTACCATGGGGAACCTTATCAAATGCCTTACTGAAATCCATGTACACTACATCCACTGCTTTACCTTCATCCACATGCTTGGTCACCTCCTCAAAGAATTCAATAAGACTTGTAAGGCAAGACCTACACCTCACAAATCCGTGCTGACTATCCCTAATCAAGCAGTGTCTTTCCAGATGCTCAGAAATCCTATCCTTCAGTACCCTTTCCATTACTTTGCCTACCACCGAAGTAAGACTAACTGGCCTGTAATTCCCAGGGTTATCCCTAGTCCCTTTTTTGAACAGGGCACGACATTCGCCACACTCCAATCCCATGGTACCACCCCTGTTGACAGTGAGGAAGAAAAGATCATTGCCAACGGCTCTGCAATTTCATCTCTTGCTTCCCATAGAATCCTTGGATATGTCCCGTCAGGCCCGGGGGACTTGTCTATCCTCAAGTTTTTCAAAATGCCCAACACATCTTCCTTCCTAACAAGTATATCCTCGAGCTTCCCAATCTATTTCACACTGTCCTCTCCAACAATATCGCCCCTCTCATTTGTAAATACAGAAGAAAAGTACTCGTTCAAGACCTCTCCTATCTCTTCAGACTCAATACACAATCTCCCACTACTGTCCTTGATCGGACCTACCCTCGCTCTCGTCATTCTCATATTTCTCACATATGTGTAAAAGGCCTTGGGGTTTTCCTTGATCCTACCCGCCAAAGATTGTTCATGCCCTCTCTTAGCTCTCCTAATCCCTTTCTTCAGTTCCCTCCTGGCTATCTTGTATCCCTCCAATGCCCTGTCTGAACCTTGTTTCCTCAGCCTTACATAAGTCTCCTTTTTCCTCTTAACAAGACATTCAACCTCTCTTGTCAACCATGGTTCCCTCACTCGACCATCTCTTCCCTGCCTGACAGGGACATACATATCAAGGACACGTAGCACCTGTTCCTTGAACAAGTTCCACATTTCACTTGTGTCCTTCCCTGACAGCCTATGTTCCCAACTTATGCACTTCAATTCTTGTCTGACAACATCGTATTTACCCTTCCCCCAATTGCAAACCTTGGCCTGTTGCACGCACCTATCCCTCTCCATTACTAAAGTGAAAGTCACAGAATTGTGGTCACTATCTCCAAAATGCTCACCCACTAACAAATCTATCACTTGCCCTGGTTCATTACCAAGTACTAAATCCAATATTGCCCCTCCTCTGGTCGGACAATCTACATACTGTGTTAGAAAAGCTTCCTGGACACACTGCACAAACACCACCCCATCCAAACTATTTGATCTAAAGAGTTTCCACTCAATATTTGGGAAGTTAAAGTCGCCCATGACTACTACCCTGTGACTTCTGCACCTTTCAAAAATCTGTTTCCCAATTAACATCCTGGGCTTTATCTTTGGCAAGAAGTAGATATGCATCACCGGACAAGACGAGTACAGAGGCAGCGATTCTGCACAGAGGAATTCACCTCCAAACTCTCCAAAGCCTGTCACCATTTAAAAGGCACAGATCAGGATTACTTTACTATTATCAGGAAGCTCGCACCACTCACGACAATGCGCCCTTGGTTGAATGGCACCCCGTCCCCCATCAACAACATTCAAAGCACAGTGGCAGCATCGTGTACAATCGCCAAGATGCACTTCACAGCAATTCTTCTTCGACAAAACATTCGGAGAATTGCCGATCTAGAAGGGCAATGAGTGTTGACGAATGGCAGGCAACATCACATGCTTACTTCAAACTAGAAGTCTGTCCCTTGACTTCCGGGTACGGCTATGCAGAGCTAGGTCGCATATTCGGCAGCTCACGCTTGGAACGGACTTTTGGGCTCTTTTACAGGGCCCCCACGGCATTTGTTTGACATTTTCCGGTGTGGGAAGAAGGCTGCAGCATTCCCCTGACAGTGTCCCCCAGGAGTGTTGTTTCTTTTGGCTCCCAGACCCGGCAGAAACAGTGAAGGATTTGACTTTAGCTGCAGCAGTAGACGAGGGCCTCTTCCAGCATACAGGCGGGGGAAGGGCAAGCTTAAAGCTGCAATCTGGCTTGTCTCTATCAAAGGTGAATTCTAGCAGCAGAGGGAACAACTGTGAAAAGATCTACCAGGGCCATTGAAGAAGCAGGGACGAGGCTTCTGGTGGCAGCCATGGAGGAGTAGGTCGCGCATTCATAGAATTTACAGTGCAGAAGGAGGCCATTCGGCCCATCGAGTCTGCACCGGCTCTTGGAAAGAGCACCCTACCCAAGGTCAACACCGCCACCCTATCCCCATAACCCAGTAACCCCACCCAACACTAAGGGCAATTTTGGACACTAAGGGCAATTTAGCATGGCCAATCCACCTAACCTGCACATCTTTGGACTGTGGGAGGAAACCGGAGGAAACCCACGCACACACGGGGAGGATGTACAGACTCCACACAGACAGTGACCCAAGCCGGAATCGAACCTGGGACCCTGGAGCTGTGAAGCAATTGTGCTATCCACAAGGCTACCGTGCTGCCCCGGTTTGCATTCGGCAGCTCCTGTCTGGAGCCGACTCTCAGACGTTTTTCAGGAGTTTCCATAGACTTTTTGGGGCAGACTGGTGAAGCAAACACTGCCAACTTCGATGAAACGGACCAGAAGTGTAATGGCCAAAGGAGCGGCACTGGAGCAACGGGAGAAGTGAGGGAAAGAAAACAAAATGGCGGCGGCCAGGGACAAAGGGAAGCTGCTGGAGTTCATCAAGCGCTGCTTTGAGGAGCAGCGCGAGGAGATGTGCAAAGAGATGTTGGTGCCTATGCTTTCGGCAATTGAAGGACTCGGAGTCACGCAGAAGGCCCACGAAGCTAAGATCCAGGAGGTACAGAAAAGAGTCAGTCAGAACGAGGACGAGCTCGTGGGCCTGGCGGTGAGAGTGGAGCAGAACGAGGTGCTACACAAGAGGTGGGCGGGAAGACTCGAAGACCTGGAGAACAGGTCGAGGAGAAAGAATCTGCGAATCCTGGGTCTCCCTGAGGGAGTGGAGGGGGCTGATGCCGGGGCATACGCGAGCACGATGCTCGATGCAATGATGGGTACGAAGGCCCCTTCGAGGCCGCTGGAGTTGGACGGGGCACATCTGGTGCTGGCGAAGAAGCCCCAGGCAAATGAGCCGCCAAGGGCGATGGTGGTGAGGTTCCACCTGTTCACGGACAGAGAGTGGGTCCTGAGATGGGCCAAGAAGGAGCGGAGCAGTAAGTGGGACAATGCAGAGATCCGAATATACCCGGACTGGAGCACAGAGGTTGCAAAGCGGAGAGCGGGTTTCAACCAGGCCAAAGCGGCGTTGTACCGGAAAGAAGTGAAATTCGGAATGCTGCAGCCAGCGCGACTGTGGGTCACATACAAGGACCAACACTATTACTTCGAAACGCCTGAAGAGGCGTGGACCTTTGTACAGGTCGAAAAGTTGGACTCTAAGTGAGGGTTTGTGAGGGTGGGTTGGGGGGGGGGGTGGAGGAATGTTTTGCGGTTTGATGTGTGATGGTTGTTGTATATAGGGGGTCAATCACGCGCAGGAAATGTTACATGGGCTGGGGGAGAGAGACAAGGCCGCGACAGGAGCTGTGGCAGAGGGGGCGGAGCGGGCTTTGGAAAGCGTGGGGTTTTTCCCCGCGCGCCGGAAGAAAGGCGGGAAGGGGAACGAAGGAATGCATATGGATTGGGAGACTCCCACGCGGGCAGGTCAATGGGACGGCGGGGGAAACCGGAGTCAGCAGGCGTCAGCTGACTTACGGGAGTGACATGGGGGGGAGCAAAAAAGCTAGACAGGGGTCTAGCGGGGGGAGGGGAGGGGGGAAGGGGGGGGGAAGGGTTGCTGCTGCACTGGCCGAAAGGGAATGGGACACAGAAGAGGTGGTCGGGACGTGGTCCCCCCTCTGGGGGACTGGAGGGTGAGGGAGGCGTGAACACGGGACTTGCCCAGAAAAGGAGATGGCGGGGCGCGGGGGGGGGGGGGGGGGGGAGGGGGTGGTGAGAGCCCCTCCAATCCGGATGATAACGTGGAATGTGAGGGGCCTGAATGGGTCGGTGAAGAGGGCTCGAGTGTTCGCGCACTTAAAGGGACTGAAGGCGGACGTGGCCATGCTCCAAGAGACACATCTGAAGATGGCGGACTAGGTTAGGTTAAGAAAGGGATGGGTAGGACAGGTATTCCACTCGGGACTGAACGCAAAGAATAGAGAGGTGGCAATATTGGTGGGAAAGCGGGTGTCATTTGAGGCCAAGACTATTGCAGTGGACAATGGAGGGCGATATGTAATGGTGAGCGGTAGGCTGCAAGGGACGTGGGTGGTGTTGGTAAACGTATACACCCCGAACTGGGATGATTAGGATTCATGAAGCGCATGTTGGGGCGCATTCCGGACCTGGAGATAGGAGGCCTGATATTGGGAGGGGACTTCAATACAGTGTTGGATCCAGCACTGGACCACTCCAAATCAAGGACTGGAAAGAGGCCGGCGGCGGCCAAGGTACTTAGGGGGTTTATGGATCAGATGGGGGGAGTGGACCCATGGTGGTTTCCAAGGCCGCAGGCCAGGGAATTTTCTTTCTTCTCCCATGTACACAAAGCCTACTCCCGGGTAGATTTCTTTGTTCTGGGTAGGGCGCAAATCCCGAGGGTGGGGTGGGGGGGGGAAGTGGAAGGAGTATTCAGCTATAGCCGTTTCGGACCATGCCCCGCACTGGGTGGAACTGGAGCTGGGAGAGAAGAGGGACCAACGCCCGTTGTGGCGGCTGGATGTGGGACTGCTGGCGGACGAGGTGGTGTGTGGAAAGGTGAGGGGGTGTATCGAAAGATACTTGGAGACCAACGACAACGGGGAGGTGCGGGTGGGGGTGGTATGGGAGGCGTTGAAGGCGGTGATCAGGGGAGAGCTCATTTCCATTAGGGCTCATAGGGAGAAGACAGAGGGTATGGAAAGGGAGAGGTTAGTGGGGGAGATTTTGAGAGTGGACAGGAGATACGCAGAGGCCCCGCAGGAAAGATTACTTGGGGAAAGACGATGGCTCCAGACGGAGTTTGATCTGTTGACCACAGGGAAGGCGGAGGCACAGTGGAGGAAAGCGCAGGGGGCGACCTACGAGTATGGGGAAAAGGCTAGTCGGATGCTGGCACACCAGCTCCGTAAGAGGGTGGCAGCGAGGGAAATAGTGGGAGTCAAAGATGGAAGGGGAGCCACGGTTCGGAGTGCAACGAAAATAAACGAGGTATTCAAGGCCTTTTATGAATACCTGTACAGATCCCAGCCCCCAGCGGGGGAAGAGGGGATGAGACGATACCTCGATCAGCTGAGATTCCCGAGGGTGGAGGAGCAAGAGATGGCTGTTTTGGGGGCACCAATTGGGTTGGAGGAGCTGAGCAAGGGTTTGGGGAGCATGCAGGCGGGGAAGGCCCCGGGACCGGACGGATTCCCGGTGGAGTTCTACAGGAAGTACGCAGACCTGTTGGCCCCGCTACTGGTGAGGACCTTTAATGAGTCAAGAGAGGAGGGGACCCTGCCCCCGACAATGTCGGAAGCGACAATTTCTTTGATCCTAAAGCGGGACAAGGACCCACTGCAATGTGGATTGTACAGGCCGATCTCGCTCCTCAATGTGGATGCAAAGTTGCTGGCAAACGTGCTGGCCACAAGGATCGAGGACTGTGTCCCGGGGGTAATCCACGAGGACAAGACGGGATTTGTAAAGGCAGCCAACTAAACACCAATGTGCGGCGGCTCTTAAACGTGATAATGATGCCATCGGAGGAGGGAGAGGCGGAGATAGTGGCAGCTATGGACGCGGAGAAGGCCTTTGACCGAGTAGAGTGGGAGTACCTCTGGGAGGTGCTACGTAGGTTTGGGTTCGGGTAGGGTTTATCAATTGGGTTAAGCTCCTTTACAGAGCCCCGATGGCGAGTGTAGTAACGAACTGGCGGAGGTCGGAGCACTTTCGACTGCACCGAGGAATGAGGCAGGGGTGCCCCCTGTCCCCCCTGTTGTTCGCATTGGCCATCGAACCATTGGCCATGTCATTGAGGGAGTCTAATAAATGGAGGGGGGTGGTCCGAGGGGGAGAAGAGCATCGGGTGTCGCTATTTGCGGATGACCTGTTGCTGTACGTGGCGGGGATGGTGGAGGTCATGCAGACACTAAGGGAGTTTGGGGAGTTTTCGGGCTAATGCTCAATGTATGGAAGACTGAGCTCTTTGTATTACAGGCGGGGGACCAAGAAAGAGGGATAGGGGACCTACCGCTGAGGAGGGCAGAGGGGAACGTTCGGTATCTGGGGATCCAGATAGCCAGGAGTTGGGGGACCCTACATAAACTGAATCTGACGAGGTTGGTGGAGCAAATGGAGGAGGATTTCAAAAGATGGGACATGTTACCGCTCTCGCTGGCGGGTAGAGTGCAGTCGGTCAAAATGGTGGTCCTTCCGAGGTTTCTGTTTGTGTTTCAGTGCCTTCCCATCGTCATCACTAAGGCCTTTTTTAAGAGAGTAGGCAGGAGTATTATGGGGTTTGTGTGGACGAATAAGACCCCGAGAGTAAGGAGAGGGTTCCTGGAACGCAGTAGGGACCGAGGAGGGTTGGCGCTGCCAAACCTGGGGAGCTACTACTGGGCAGCAAATGTGGCGATGATCCGCAAGTGGGTTATGGAGGGAGAGGGAGTGGCATGGAAGAGGATGGAGATGGCGTCCTGTAAAGGAACGAGCCTGGGGCCATTGGTGACGGCACCGCTGCCGCTCTCACCAACAAAGTATACCACGAGCCCGGTGGTGGCGGCAACGATAAGGATCTGGGGCCAGTGGAGACGGCACCAGGCTGCAATGGGAGCATCGGTGTGGTCCCCGATCAGGGGTACCCAACGGTTTGTCCCGGGAAAGATGGACGGGGGGTTCCAGAGCTGGCATCGGGCGGGGATTGGAAGAATGGGGGACCTGTTCATCGATGGTGCACTGGAGCAGAAGTTCGAGTTACCCCCGGGAAATGCCTTTAGATATATGCAGGTGAGGGCTTTTCTGAGGCGACAGGTGAGGGAATTCCCGTTGCTCCTGGCACAAGAAGTTCAAGATAGGGTGATCTCGGGTGTATGGGTCGGGGAGGGCAAGGTGTCGGAAATACACCAGGAGTTGAAAGAAGAGGGGGAAGCGCTGGTAGAAGAGTTGAAGGGTAAATGGGAGGAGGAGCTGGGGGACGAGATCGAGGAAGGTCTGTGGGCTGATGCCCTAGGTAGGGTTAATTCCTCTCCTCGTGTGCCAGGCTCAGCCTGATACAATTTAAGGTGGTCCACAGAGCGCACTTGACGGGGGCGAGGTTGAGTAGGTTCTTTGGGGTATGTTTTGGTCATGCCCGGCACTGGAGGGGTTCTGGAGAGGAGTGGCGGGAGCAATATCTCAGGTGGTGAAAGTCCGGGTCAAGCTAAGCTGGGGGCTAGCTATATTTGGAGTAGTGGACGAACCGGGAGTGCAGGAGGCGAAAGAGGCCGGCATTCTGGCCTTTGTGTCCCTAGTAGCTCGGCGAAGGATCTTGCTAATGTGGAAGGAGGCGAAGCCCCCCAGCCTGGAGGCCTGGATAAATGATATGGCTGGGTTCATAAAGTTGGAGAGGATTAAGTTCGCCTTGAGAGGGTCTGCGCAGGGGTTCTACAGGCAGTGGCAACCGTTCCTAGACTATCTCGCGGAGCGTTAGAGGAAGGTTGGTCAGCAGCAGCAGCAACCTTGGTGGTGGGGGGGGGCGGGGCGGGTGGAGGGGACGTCCGGGGAGGGGGGCGGGGAAGGGGGGACTGCCTGGGAGGGTGGATTAGCAAGAGATAACATGAAGGGTTGGGGAAACTGGCATGTACGGGTGAGGGCCAGTGTACAAAGCTCTGTAAATATATCATTTTGCCATGTATATATCTTGCTCTGCGCGATTTTTCGTTTTTTTTTTGTTACGGGAGGGGGTTATTGTTTGTGAGGGAGAAAAATTGTGTTAAAAAATTTTAATAAATATCTTTTTTTTTAAAGAAATCTGTCCCTTCACTGGCCCAAGGCCACTCCTCATGAACAGCACAGTCAACATACATCCGCACATGAATTGCAGGGGTTCAAGAAGGTGGTGAGCGAAAACCTTCTCAAGGACAATTTGGAATTAAAACTAAATGCTGGTCCAGCCAGAGAGACCCACGAAAACTAAAATAAAATTCTTACCTTCTATACCCGTAAATTGTCATTATTTTGGTACCTCGAATAAATTAAAACTGTAACTACGTTTGATTAACAATACCCACGGCAGAATTAATGCAGTACGGATTTTGTCAAATGAATCAAATCGTGAGTCAACGTACCTAGATAGTGATTCGGCTTAATATGTATGTAATTGAATATAATTCGCAGCTCAATATATAGAAGGAAATGATTGGATTAAGTTAGAACCCAATTTTGCAGAAAACTGCTCCCAGCTTTCATTTGTTTCTCAGTTTTTCACGAATCTTCTGTTCTGGAGTATTCTGCAGCAAACTCTGTACAGCCGATTCTAAATATCAATATGTTTCATTCCAGCCCATTATCGAGGATGAAACATTCACTTTGGTACTTTCTTTTGTCGCTGATATATGAGACGCATCCTTTTCCAAAGCTAAAGGTTGCACTCTTACTGAACAAATGTGGTGAGAAATGTACTGGTCACATCAAATCCTACTTTTAAAACCTTAGTTTTAGCATTGTAATATTAGTGTTGAACCTTTTTGATGTTTATATCAATTGAGCCAGCGGTCTATGTGTGATTTTGACTTTCAATTACTAATTGACCTTTTGAGATGTTAATTCAATGATTTGATTCATCATTGTTGGATCTAATGAGTTAAATTGTTCAAAATGTCAATTATTTTTGGAGATGTTGTTTTTATCTTCTGTGTATTGTTATTCCTCTCTCCCTCTGACTCAACTTAGCTGGTTTTCCATTTGCAAACACGGTAAAGATCAATTTGAAAATGTATTGTACAATGGCCAATTATCTATATTTTAACTTTGCATCTCTCCCTCTCTCTCCCTCTCCCGTTCGAATAGTTAACTTAATGGCGATTGTGATACTGTCCCGGGGAAGGTGTGGTCTCTCCAGATGCATCAGTCGGTACCTGCTGTCCATGGCAGTGACGGACCTTTTGGTCATTATCACTTCAGTGATAATCAACCGGATCGGTGGAATGTATTTCTCCGGGAGTTTCCTGTCTATTACTCCAGTCTGTAGTGTTAACATTACACTCGCCTATGTAGCCAGAGTCTCATCTGTCTGGTTAACAGTAAGTTTCACCTTTGATCGATTTGTATCCATTTGTTGGCAGAAGCTGAAAACAAAATATTGCACTGAGAAAACCGCGACCTTGGTGATTATAACTGTGTGTGTGGTGGCCTGTTTCACTAATATGCCTTGGTACTTCATACATGAACCGATTGTTATCGTTGACAACGTGCCATGGTATTGCAGACTGAAGGATATCCGTTATACCTCTCCGCTATTGACGGCATTTGATTGGATTGATAGTATTTTGACCCCGTGTGCTCCGTTCCTCCTAATTTTGTTCTTCAACTCACTGACTGTCAGATCTATTCTGGCAGCCAGTGGAGCTCGGCAGAGATTACGGGTCCAGAGCAATGTCCAGAATCAGGTTGATCCCGAGATGGAAAGTCGGAGAAAGTCCATCGTTTTACTCTTCACCATCTCGGGGAGCTTCATGCTATTGTGGATGACATATGTTATACAGTTCCTATATGTGCGCATCACAAATGATTACAACATCAAAAGTTTCAGTGATCCCAAGTTTATTCTCCAAGAAACTGGAAATATGTTGCAGCTCCTCAGTTCATGCACCAATACATTTATTTATGCAGCTGTTCAGACTAAATTCAGAAAGGAGTTAAACAATTTGGTCAAATATCCGTTTAGCCAAATTGGTAAATTAATAAAGAGAAAATGACAAAATAATCTGCCTTCAGAAAATAACAATTAATCTCGACGTTTAGATATGTTGCAAGGTAGGATAATATACCTTCGTCAATGAGCAAAGATGTGGAGATGCCGGCGTTGGAATGGGGTGAGCACAGTAAGAAGTCTTACAACACAATGTTAAAGTCCAACAGGTTTGTTTCAAACACTAGCTTTCGGAGCACTTCTCCTTCCTCAGGTGAATGGAGGGGTATGTTCCAGAAACATATATATAGACAAATTAAATGATGCCAGACCATGCTTAGAATACAAGCATTTGAAGGTAATTAAGTCTTTACAGATCCAGAGATAGGGATAACCCCCGGCTAAAGAGGTGTGAATAGGCTCAAGCCAGGACAGTTGGTAGGATTTCGCAAGCCCAGGCCAGATGGTGGGGATGACTGTAATGCAACATGAATCCCAGGTACCGGTTGAGGCCGCACTCATGTGTGCGGAACTTGGCTCTAAGTTTCTGCTGGGCAATTCTGCATTGTCGCGCGTCCTGAAGGACGCCTTGGACAACGCTTACCCGGAGATCAGAGGGTCTTCAGAAGACAAACACGGGTCACAACCGACAGAGTACCCTTCGTCGTCCAGTACTTTCCCGGAGCGGAGAAATTACGACATCTTCTTCGCAGCCTTCAGAACGTCTTCGATGAAGATGAACATCTTGCCAAGGTCGTCCCCACACCTCCACTACTTGCCTTCAAACAACCGCACAACCTCAAACAAACGATCGTTTGCAGCAAACTATCCAGCCTTCAGATCAGCGACCACGACACCACACAACCCTGCAATGGCAATCTGTGCAAGACGTGCTAGATCATCGACATGGATACCAATATTACATGTGACAATACCACCCACCAGGTACGCGGTACTTACTCGTGCGACTCGGCCAACGTTGTCTGCCTCATACACTGCAGAAAAGGATGTCCTGAAGCTTGGTATATTGGCGAGACCATGCAGACGCTGCGACAATGAATGAACGGATATCTCACGACAATCACCAGGCAGGAATGTTCCCTTCCAGTCGGGGATCACTTCAGCAGTCAACGGCATGCAGCCTCTGATCTCCGGGTAAGCATTCTCCAAGGCAGCCTTCAGGATGCGCGACAACGCAGAATCGCCGAGCAGAAACTTATAGCCAAGTTCCGCACACATGAGTGAGGCCTCAACCAGGACCTGGGATTCATGTCGCATTACATTAATCCCCCACCATCTGGTCTGGGCTTGCGAAGTCCTACGAACTGTCCTGGCTTGAGACAATTCACACCTTTTTAACCTGGGGGTATCCCTATCTCTGGATCTGTAAAGACTTAATTACCTGCAAATGCTCGCATTCTAAGCATTGTCTGGCATCTTTGAATTTGTCGATATCTCTCCATTCACCTGAGGAAGGAGAAGTGCTCCGAAAGCTAGTGTTTGCAACAAACCTATTGTACTTTAACCTGGTGTTGTAACACCTCTTACAATGAGCAAAGAATCGCACTGTACTTTCAGCGATGTTATTCAGAAGCATGGGGTCTGCGAAAAAAAACAAAGGAGCGATCGGAATGAACTCAAAATTGAACTTTCTGATCCATTGAGACGCACATCCTTAATTTTCTGATATCAGGTTTATTACATTGATATTTTAATTTCGAGATATGATCCCGTTGGATGGGCTGAAGTACAATGTAAATTCCATCTAAAACTTAATGGAGCTTTGATTTTCTTTAAATCCGGGTGCTCCGGTTTCCTCCCACAATCCAAAGATGTGCGGGTTAGGTGAATTGGCCAATGATAAATTGCCATTAATGTCCAAATTGCCCTTGGTGTTGGGTGGAGGTGTTGAGTTTGGGTAGGGTGCTCTTTCCGGGGGCTGGTGCGGGCTCGGGGGGCCGAATGGCCTCCTTCTGCACTGTAAATTCAATGATAATCTGTGATTAATCTAGGACAAAGGTTCGGCACAACATCGTGGGCCGAAGGGCCTGTTCTGTGCTGTATTTTCTATGTTCTATGTTCTTTGTATGGGATGTGGCGCCTCTGATAAGAGAAGCATTTACTGCCCATCCGTAATTACCCTTGACCTTTACATTTCACAGAACAGTTAAGAATCAAACACATTGATGTGGATTTGGGGTCACATGTTGACCAGGCCAGGGGAAGGCCAACTGATTATGTAGCATTCAATATCATTACTAAAAGCATGGTCTGGGATATCTGTAGGTCAATGGAGACTCGATTTCCTGCTCGTGGGGCTTAGGACCTTGGCACGGAAAATAAACACTCTCCATTGCCTGCGTGTATATCTGAGGCCTGCTAAGAAAGCCTGGCTGAAAACTAGCCATAGCTGCAGACAAAGGACACTTCATCGGAGATGGCAGACAGAACTGTGAAAATCACACTGCAGCAGGAGTCGAGTACTTGCCATAGACCAACGGATATATCACTATGCTGTGGCACCCATTGGTGACATTTATCCTTCTCAGGAGAAGGGCAGCATTAGTTCCCCATTCATACTCGGTCATTTCAGAGGATAGATAAGAGTGAACCTGGTCGATATGGACTGGAGTCACATGTAAGTTACTTAGGGGCGTCAGCTTTCCATCCCTGAAGGGCATGAATGAATATGATTAAGTTGTGGGATTTAAAGCCGTGTGATACATGTGATGCATGTAGAAAGTGGTGCAGTAAGTGTCAGAAACTTGAGTTAGCATGTGACTACTGCAGTTCTGTTTTGAAAAGTGAGATAGTTTCGGATCCAGGGGTCCAATTATAGCATCATAGAAAACTTGGACGAAAGCAGTTTTGTTTGGATTAAGGGGAGTGCCTTGTGGAGTTAATTACATTGTAAACAAATTAAACAATAATCTTAGATTTCCAGAATGTCTCCAGGGCAGAAGGGGGCTATTGGGCGCATCGAGTTTGCACCGACCCTCTGAAAGACCACCAGAGACTACGTTTACTCCCCGCCCTCTCTATTGCCGTCCACGGTTATGCAAGTTACGTGGATTGGCTATGTTACATTGCTGAGATGGGGAGATGGAGTTGGGGCGTGGAATGGGCCTAGGTAGGGTGTACTTACAAAGCTTCTGTGTGAAATGGCTGGACCGAATGTTTTTACTGGAGTGAATCTGTCATTCAGCTTGCTCTAATGATGTAGGTAGTGGGTGGAACTAAATTATCAGACATTTTACAGGAAAGCAGGTCAGTGGAGTTTGAAGCTGTGAGTAGAAGTAAATGTTTTGCTCTCACTACATTTCAGTTAAAATATATATCTGCGGACAGAGTACCATCGTGGCAGGAAAGTTGAACAAGCAAGCTGAAGCATCTTCTGAAGAAATACAGCCAGAGCTATTGCCTGGTTCTGACCGAAGTCAGAACTTTTATTTAAAGCAGTATGAAGACATATTTCTTTCTCAAAGTAGTGTATCCAGACATCTGTTCCTGGGTGCTTATGGCATTTAAAGTGGATTGAGAGCTGAGATGTTTTCTCTTGTTATTTGACTGGGTAAAAAGATTGCAGTTAAGGGTTACTGTTCCAACGCATTAATTAGCTAAAGAGTGATTGCAAGTTATTTTTATTGTGTCACGGAAAATATATTTTAATACATGCTTAGTAATCAAGTTTGTTTTAATCTGCCATACCCCTGGTTTCCGTGAAATCATTCCTGGAGCGGGGTATCCTTTCCTCACAATCTTACAAATTGAAAAAAATAATAATGGGGAGCCTGTCCAGTATCCTCGCGACTGCTGGGGCCTGCCATGGTATCATAATAAACCACACGACCAGCACTTTAACGCAACACTCCCGATTACTAATCATGTGAATTAGATGCTCATTTATTAAGTGAAAACATTGAAATATGTGACAGTCGTGGAGTGAAAAGAACGCCATGCTGATGAGGTAACAGGGAAGTGGTAAACAGTAAACAACTCCCCAACCCCAATTCCCCACCAACCTTCCCTCACCTTACCCAAATCCCATGCCTCCTCTTTTTAATCCCCCACACCCACCCCTCACTCCCCCAATGCTGACAGCGTACATTTTCCCCAAGATGTCGATAAATAACTGCCACCGCTGTGGAAACCCGGCATCGAACCCCTCAGGGCAAACTTCATCTTCTCAAGCCTAAGAAACCCAGCCATGTCACTAACGCACACCCGCAACTGCGGAGCTCCGAGACCCTCCATGCTAACAAGATTCGTCTCCGGGCTACCAGGGAGGCAAAGGCAAAGAGATCGCCCTCTCTCGCCCCCTGGACTCCCGGGTCTTCTGACACGCCAGAAATTGACACCTCTGGACTCAGAACAACCATTACATTCAGTACCTGGGCAGCACGTGAGCTTGCACTGTGGCTTCACAGCGCCAGGCTCCCAGGTTCGATTCCCCACTGGGTCACTGTCTGTGCGGTGACTGCACATTCTCCCCGTGTCTGTGTGGGTTTCCTCTGCGTGCTCCGGTTTCCCCCCACAATCCAAAGACGTGCAGGTTAGGTGGAATGGCACTGTTAATTACCCTTAGTATCCAAAAAGGTTAGATGGGGTTATTGGGTTCTGGGGATAGCGTGGAAGTAAGGGCTTAAGTAGGTCGGTGCAGGCTCGATGGGCCAAATGGCCTCCTTCTGCAATGTATGTTCTATGTACCTCCGACATAACGTCAGCAAACCCCTGCCAGAATCCCCTAAGCTTCGGACATGCCTGGAACATATGGATATGATTCAGAGGCCCACCCGCACACCGCCCACATCTATCCTCCATCCCTTCTAAAAACCTGCGCATCCGGGCCACGGTCATATGTGCCTTGTGGACCACCTTCAATTGATTCAGGCTAAGGCTGGCACAGGACGGGGACGTATTGACTCGCCTCACGTTCTCCTCCCATAACCCAGCCTCCAAAACCTGCCCCCTCCAACTCTGCCCGTCACATCCGCTTCACCTCCTCCAAGGGCTGGTTTAGCACACCGGGCTATATCGCTGGCTTTTATAGCAGACCTAGGTAGGCCAGCAGCACGGTTCAATTCCCGTACCAGCCTCCCCGAACAGGCGCCGAAATGTGGCGACTAGGGGCTATTCACAGTAGCTTCATTGGAAGCCTACTTGTGACAATAACCGATTTTCATTTTTTTTTCATTCATCGGGGCTTCCTCACAATCCACTAAATTTTATAGATTTCTATACCTTCCCTGGGGTGATAGGTGCGGGAACGTCGATACCTGCCTCTGCACAAAGTCTCTCACCTGCAAGTAGCAAAACCCATTCTCTCCAGGCGCTCAAACTCCTCCTCCAACTTTTCCAAACACGGAAAAACCCCGGATATAAACAAATCCCCAAACCGCTCGATCCCCGCTAGCTGCCACCTCTGAAACCCCCCACACCGCCACCCCGCAGCAAACCGGTGGTTGCCACCAATCGGTGCTACACAGACGCCCCCTCCACACACATGTGCTGCCGCCACTACTCCCATGTTTTTTGAGTACGTGGTCGGTGAGAACAGCAAAGGCGCAGTTAGCAGTTCCCCTAAACTCGCAACCTTACACGAGGCTGCCTCCATCCCCCCACTCCGACCCCTCCCCACTGCCCATTTCCTGACCATCGCTATGTTCGCGGCCCAGTAGTAATTTGTAAAGTTCGGGAGAGACAAACCCGCCCGACCCCGCGCCAGCAGCACCTTCTTCACCCGCGGGGTTTTACTCACCCACACAAACCCTGAGATCATCGCATTCACTTTCCTGAAAGACACCTTGGGAATGAAGATTGGGAGGCTCAGAAAAACAAACAAGAATCTCAGCAGGAATGTCATCTTCACCGTCTGAACACTCCCTACCAATGATAGCGGGAGCACATCGCACCTCCTAAATCCCCCCTTATCTGCTCCACTAAACCAGATTTAACTTATGCAGCTGCTCCCACCCCCGGGCCACCTGAACGCCCAAGTACCAAACGCTGCCCCCCTCCCAACAACTTGAAAAGATCTCCCCCAACCTTTTCTCCTGCCCCCTCGCCTGGATTGGAAAGATCTCACTTTTACACATGTTCAATTTGTATCCAGCAAACCGGCCGAATTCCTCTAATATCCGGGCTCAAACTGTTCATCCACACATACGCCACTGGTACCTGGCAAAGCAGCCGGACGCAATGCAGAACCCATGCCAAAACCCAAACCGTCCCAGGACCTCCCACAAATAATCCCACTCCACCCGATTGAAGGCATTCTCCATATCCATGGCGGCCACCACCTCGTCCCTCAGGGGGCATCATTATCACATTGCGCAAACTCCTGATATTAGCCGCCAGATGCCTCCCCTTCACAAACTCATCTGGTCCTCCCCTATCATCCTCGGCACACAGTCCTCATTTCTCGAGGCCAGCATCTTGGCCAATAACTTGGCATCCACATTTACCAGTGAGATCGGCTTATACGACCCACAGTGCTGCGGATCCTTATCCCACTTGAAAATCAGAGAGATGGATGTCTGCGGCAGCGCCTGGGGGAGCACCACCACCCCCTTGTCTTGTTAAACGCCCTCACCAACAAGGACCCCAGAAGCTCCGTGAAACTTTTGTAAAACTCCACTGCATATCCAGCTGGACCCGGGGCCTTGCCCGACTGCATCGCCTCCAGCCCCTCAACCACTTTTACCAGTCCAATGGGGGCACCCAATCCCTCCACCAGTTCCTCTTCCACCCTCGAGTATCCAACGCCTCCAAAAACATCCTCATATCCTCCACCCCGGCCGAAGGTTCCGACTCATACAGCATACTGTAGAAATCCCTAAACATACATTCACCCCCACCGGGTCCAAAACAACGTCCGTGACCCCCACTCCCCTACTGTCTTTCACTTTCCCGATCTCTCTCGCTATCTCCTGTTTCCCCAATTGGTGCGTCAGCATCCTGCTCGCCACCTCACTATATTCATAAACCACACCTCTTGCCTCTTCAGCTGCCCAACCACCTTACCCGTGGATATCAAGCCGAACTCCGTCTGCAGCTTCTGCCACCCCTTCAACTGCCCCATCTCCGGGGCTTCCGTGTATCTGCTGTCCACCGGCAGAATCTCCTCCATTAGCGTTTCCATCTCCAGCCGCTCTGCTTTCTCCCTCTGTGCCCATATCGAAATGAACTCCCCTCTCGTCTCCTGTGTTGTTTCGTTCCACATACCCCCGAATGGCCCCCCACCCGCGCTCACACATCTCCTCATCCGACAAAAGGCCCACATATAGTCTCCATTGCGAGCGCCGACACCCACCCTGATTTACCCGTGAGTCCACCAAATTCGCAACATTAGGTAACACCCCTATCGCTGAATACATCGACCTTCCCCGCCAACATTTAAGACAAAAAAAGTAAATTCGGAATACACCCGGTGCACGTGCGAGAAAAACGAAAATTCCGTCCACCACGGCCTACCAAACCTCCACGGATCTATCCCCCCCCCCCCCCCCCCCCCCCCCCCACGCACACACGATGTGCTACATTAGCCCCCCTGAGCTCCTTGGATACCCTTCCCGACCTCGAACTCCACCGTTCCAACCTTGGGTCTAAAACCGTATTAAAACCCTTCCCCATTATCAACCGATCGGAATACAGATCGGGGCTATTCCCCAACACCCGCCTCAGAAACAGCACATCTTCCCAGTTCGGAGCATAAATATTCAGCAGCAACACTGGCATCCATCCCAATTTCCAACTCACCATCATGTATTTCGCCCCGGAGTCAGGCACTATACTGCACACTTCTAACACCACCTGTTTAGAATCTAATCACGAATGGAATACATGCCCTTCCCACCATTTCCTCAACCTCGTCTCATCTACCATCTTCAGAAGTGCCTCCTGTAACAGAGCTACGTCCGCCTTTAAACTTTTTAAATGTGCAAACAGACGTGCCCTCTTGACCGGCCCATTGAACCCACGCATGTTCCATGTGATCAGCCTGGTAGGGGGGCATCCCGCCCCATCCCCTGCCGATCAACCGTGGCACTACCTGGCCCAGCCTCCAGCCCGCGTCCCGCACTTCATCAGGCCCGCCATCGGGCGCCCACCGTCATCGGCCATCCCCATACTACATTGAGAAACCCCTCCCTTCGGAGCAGTGCTCCCCTCCCACCCAATACAAAACACAGACCCCAACCCCCATCAACACACTTTCCTCCCGCTCACTACCCACTGCTCTTCCGTGAACTCGCCACCCAGCAAGTATGGTAGCCCCCGCCCATGGCACATAGCATCCTACCCCCACTGATTCCCCTCCCCTCCCCCGTTCAAACATATCCCGGTGCAAACTTAACAACACTCATGAAACACAAAGAAAATAATAACCCACCAAACCCACCAAGAACAAACATAATACAAAAATAACCCAAACAAACTCCAAAAGAACAGAAAGGGAACATCTCCTCCGAAGTTGAATGTCCGCCTTCTCCTGCCAGTTCACTGACACTTAAAAACCCATCGTCTGTTCAGCTGTCCCGAAGTACAGCTTCCGACCCTTGTAGGCAACCCACAGGCGTGCCGGGTACAAAATGCCAAACTTCACCCCCTCCTTAAAGAGGGCTGCCTTCACTTTGTTGACGCCCGCCCTCCTCTTAGCCAACTCGACACCCAGGTCCTGGTAAACAAGTAGCTCATTACCCTCCCAGGTACAGTCTTGTCTGTTGGGCCCACCTCTTGCTTCGTTCCTTGTCCAAGAACTGGTGCAGGTCACCACCATTGCCCTCGGTGGCTCGTTACCCTCTGGCTTCCTCATCAGAGCCCTGTGCGCCCGGTCCACCTCCAATGGCTGTCCGAATGCCCACTCTCCCAGCAGCTTCTCGAATATTCGAGCAGCATACACGCCAGCGGCTGCTCCCTCGCTGCCGACCGGCAGTCCCATGATCCTCTGATTTTGACAGCACGAAGATTCACCAGGTCCTCCACTTTCTCCTGCAGCTGCCTATGTTGATCCAGCATCATCCCATCTCCGCTGCCATCGTTGCAAGCCGCTCCCCGTGCTCCCCCACCGTCTCCACCGCCGCCTGGCTCTGGGCCTCCGTCTCCATGAGGTCGATCCTCGCCTTATCGGGTGCACTACCCTAGCCACGGTCTCCAAATTCTCCTTCCTCTGCTTGGTGAACTTCTCGTTAAGGAAGCCCATCAGCTGCTTCATCGACCAATCAGAGAGTAGCGTCGGTCACTGACACTTCGCCATCTTCTCCTGTGTCAGGAATGTTACGAGCAGACAAGTACAACAACCTTTCGTGCGCACCGGAGCCCCACGGAGGCCAGGGTTCATTATCGACCCCTCTGATCACATTTTGAATTGATGTTTTATGTTTCGCTTGGGATACGGTTTACTTTCATGCATTTTTTTGTTTTTCTCGCAACCTGTTGATTTATTTTATTTGGTTAACACGAATAACCACAAATTGACCATTCCAGTTGTTATATTAAATTAGAGATTTGTAAGAGCCATGAGCATCTTGCATAGCCATGATTTCAGCTCTCGTCCTCCAAAGTTGTACACTTCAGGTTATTCATCATTTTCTCTTTCGAATGCCACCATCCAGTTATCGTGGGAAATTCAAGGTTGACAATGCCTTCGAATAGCAATGTGCGATGATTGGTTAAGTCGTCATTGCCTGGCAACTGTGTGACGTGAATTCTACTTTTCATTCAGCTTCCAATCTGAAAGTTTATCCATGTAGTTCATACACCAATCTTTCCACACTTCCCCGACAACCAACCATTCAACTATATGTCACCTGATATGTCCGCAAGAATTATTGACAGATATTTTTAGGGAAGGTCATTGCACAAGAGAGCGGACAGAGAATATTGATGAGGATGTTTCAAGCACTACAAAATGACTGCTGTGTGGAAAAAATTAATACGCTGTGGTTGTTGTCCTTCGAATAAAGGAGAATTGAGGGTGGTTTGGTGGGGGGGGGGGGGGGGGGGGCGAAGGAATGAGGTTAATTTTGTTTCGTGAGAGGATTGTGCGACATTGGAAGACTTTGTCTCAGAGGGCGGTGGAAGCGGCCCAAAGAACATTTTATGGCATAAGTAGACATATTCTTGGTACACAACAACATCAAAGGTTCACTGATGTTGATAGGAACGTTGAACTTGAAATACAAACAGATAATGCATGATCTTATCAAGCGGTGAAGCAGGTTAGACATACAGAATGGCCCATAACTGCTCCGATTTAGTGTATTCGTGTAGGTGCAGATCTTTGACGGGGCTGGTAGAGAGTACATGAGGACAACCTTTTAACTTTAGAAGACTCGGTGGGAAGACAGTTAAATTACGTAGCAGAAGAAAGGGGAGATTAGAAGGGAGATGGGAAAATTCTCATTTTCACCCACACGATTGTTGGGAGATCACTGATTGAAAGGATAGTGCAGACAGCAGCACTCAACATATGTAAAGTGTATTAGAATCTGCACCTCACATGTCCGTAACTTGCAGGACTACCAATCAAATGCTGCAAAGTTTATCCGAGCACAGACATGATGTGCCAAAAGGCCTCTCTGCATCCCGGAAAATATGCTAAGATTATTATGCTCTATGTATCAAGTGGAGCTTAGACAGAGAACCGAAATCAAAGTTAATATTTTCCAGGTTAAAGGATGTGAATCGCTTTTCGTGCACATCCATTCTGACGTCCATATACATGCATTAGTCAAATAATTGGCAAGACATTTTCACTTTGGCAGGATGATATCCTTAAAAAAATTCCACACGCTTGATTGCAGCAGATTGTGTTGTCTCATGTCATGGTACAAGAAGAGTAAATTATAAATTGTGATAGAAATTTAGCAATTGCGATTGAATATAATGATTCCATTGCAGGTGATGGGCTTAAGACATTGTGAATGTCCAGTTTTGTGGGGAAGACATATTGTTCATCTATCGAAGGGCAGCATGCTGGGAGGTGCTGGCGTCGTGATATTGTCGCTGTTATTGTAATCCAGAAATCGAAAGTACTGCTCTTGGAATCCTGCAACAAATCGCAATACGGCAGGTGGTGGAAATTTAAATCAATAAAAATCTGGAATTGAATGTCCAATTATGATGTTAAAACGTTTTGATTATCGTAAAACATCCGTGCTTCACTAAGCCTTTTACGAAGGTCCTGCCATGCAAACCAAGTCTCATCTATTCGATACCTACAGCCACGTGGTTGACTCTTAACTGCCATCTGACGTTGCCGAGCAAGCCAATCATCTGTATGGAACTACTACAGAGGCTCGAAAAAAGAATGACCGCCAGGCCTCGCAAGAAACCAGATACGGTTAAGGCAAATACAGCCCTACCGCACTGTAAATCTCCTTTGTCACAGCGGGGCGCTATGCCACAATTGTATCATTTGTCTTATAGTCGAGTCAATGAAGTGCCTGACAGTTACGGAACCATAAGTCTCGGGCGTTGTTCCAGACACCATCGCCATCCTTGGGTATATCATGTCCCATCGAAAGGAGAGACCCAACAGAGGTGGATGTAGTGAAACCTGCAGTCGGGAGCGATTTGCCATGGCAGGCCATAAAATCGACAAAGGATCCCATGAAGTCTAATGGCAATCGAT